>NC_139404.1:19414669-20635294 GCF_905368555.1 Meleagris gallopavo
TTTCCCTTTTCCTTTGACACAGTGTTCAAGCTCACATTATGCTTTCATACATACCATCCTAAAGGTTTAGTTCCATCACTGTTATCTCAAAGCTCTGCAATTTTCAGACTTTTAATATCTGTTAATCAAGACGGCTGTCAAACTAGCAGGAAGTAAATAACCCTAAAGTCTCAGGTTACAGAGCTCATCATTAAGTTATTAGTGCTTATTTACCAATAATATCTGAAGGCCTTATATAGAGTTCTTTCCCTCACCTGAAACAAAGTGAAGGATATACAAACCACGAGGGTTCATGTTGTCCTTGTGAATTTTTGTGATGCAAAATATTTACAGACTAGAATAAGTCCAAATATATTTTACCACTAGCTTTATAAATTAATATTCTATATGCTATGCACACTTTTGAGGCTGCTTTTCTTTCTTCATATCAGAAAATGTTTGAGATTTTCCTGTGCTTCAGAAACCCATAATCAATTTCTGTAGTATATTAAAAGATAATGATTGCTTCAACTATCTCCTAATAAGCTGACTGAATATTTCAGTTAGGTGCATTTTACTTAACAGCTTTATTTGAGGACTGAACAATCAGATTTGAATTTCAGAAATAATAGTAATAATAAACACAGCAGTTATTCCAGCCTCTTTTTCAAGTTCTGAAATGACTTCCTGCTCTGAGATAGAATGAATAGACATGGTCTATATTAATACATATTTTATGTAAGTATGCTCCTATATATTCTTGGCTTTCAAAACAATGTATTTACACCCTGCCATAATTTGGAGTTTAAAGAGAATTATAATTCTAAAGGAGAGCGAAGAATTTTAAATGCCTTACATTTCATTTCTTAAAGTTTTGATTCTTTCACATCCACTCAGTAACCAGTGATGTAATTCAGCAAAAAGAACAGAACCAGCCATTCTCAATAAGCGCATCGATGTATATCACCAGCTCATGTTACATGATTTCAATCCCATATGTGTTACAAGGAAATATTTTGATCATTCATGAGTTCCCTCTACATCTATGTGAAAGAGTAAAAATCCACTCCTGTGGAGTTTTCAGTGCTTTCTGTTCTCTCTTAAGATTCCCTTCTACATAGGGAAAACAGGATGATTTACAGAGGAAAAGAAACTGACCACAGACTATTGGTTGAATGTCAAGTTGTTACCTGCTATGTTATATTTATACTTACCACCACACTTTCGAATAAAAGCCATACACTGTTTGAGCAAATGTGGAAGGATTGATGGGATCTATAAAGGCAGTAGGAAATAATTCATGTTACTTTTATTCCTTTCCATCTCCTCAGTCTCCATTTTCACCTGTACAATTCTGAGAAAAAGAGATTTGGGGTTGGAAAATATGCTGTTTTACGAATCATACACGGCAATGACTGGGGTGCAAATAACTATCCTGGGTCAAATCATACAGTTTCAGCAGCCTGATCAGATATTAATGGTTATTGTCAAATTTTCCAAGCAGTAAAGTCTATTCTATTTCACAAGAAGGTTGAATTAAAGGCTGACATGAGTAGTACTGCTGCACTTTGAGGTTTTATAGACCCTGGAATGTCTCTGTTCCATTTATCAGAGCACTGTAACAAAATAAATCCTGTCTCCAAGTGGAGGAGCATCTAATACCATAGAAACACTCTCAGTGAACAAGGGATATGTTCCTACTACTTTTACTCACTTATGAAGGAATTTACTCCTTTAATAGGAATCATTTTGCCAAGCTCCAACTTGTAGGAATAAATGAGGCAGCATCTGGACTGTTATAAACTATTTGTTACCTCTGAAACTACATTTACATTTTCCAGGATATGATTAACAACAAAACATTCTGGCAGAGACATTTGAAGTTTAAATACTTGTTATTCCAGTTTGGTATTTGTGGGGATTACTTGGGTGTATAACCTTTAAAAGTGGAAAAAAGCCAACATTTCAAGTTGTTTGGATCGTAAATATTTAGAGATTACACGCTCGTGTAACAGAAAAAGAACTTTGTTCCGTTTACATAATCAGTCACTAAACATGCTATGAAGAAATCTCCTCAAGTTAATATTGTGCAGGCTTAAAAATAACTGCAGTGTTACACACACTGTGTTGGTTTTTATAACAAATGCTAAATGCCTTCAGGCACTGCACTGCATAGGAAGGTCCAAGTTGCACCACTTCCACAAGGAAAACCCAGAGGACAAATAAATGTCTTTAAAACTTGTTACTATTCCTTCTCTGTTCCTTTTATTCCTGAGTATATAAACAGCAGTAGGAATTAGCTGACACTGGAATCCCCAAAATATCTCAATGTTGTGCCTCTTATCGGGCCACTTCTCAGATTCCTGCTGTCTGAGAATGCAAGAATACAAATCACAGAAGCAGTGAAACACATAAACTAGGTGCTAGGTTTCTGTAAGGAAAAAAGTTAATCACAATCAATATACCTTAGAATAATTTCCGCTGGAAGCTAAGTAAAGAACGTCTGGAAAGGATTTAGAATTACAGAGCATACATTGTCTTTAATGGATTAAGATTAACAATTTCAGTGAATGTGTGGCTTACGTGGTAAACCATCATGCTCCAAGAAGGAGCTTTATATGTTCAATCTACCAGATGTTCTCATCTGTGTTATTAGGACAAATTAAAACCTGCTGGATCTAAGTATTAGACAAGTTAAAAATCTGATAGCATTGCAGAAAAGAACTGTTCATTTGTTGTTTAAATATTTTTATTGCAAAAAGTTAAAGTTAACCATAGATTGAACCTATGTTCAATATCGCAAGCACAAATCCAATAAATAGATCATTATAAACCTAAAGGCACTTCTCTGTTTCCAAATTTATGCATTAACTCAGTTAAGCTGACCAGAACATACGGTGGATGTGTTTTGCTCTTTATGTTCTGCTCAACTCAATGCCATGTGAGACGGTGCAAAGTTATGGGCACCCAATAAAAAGCAAGATCACTGCAGCGCAAGCTGCTGGAACAAAGAGTGTGAGTATGCATGTGTGCATCTGACTGCGTGTGCATGAGTACATAGCCTCACTGCTGTACTGGCTCAGAGCACAAAGGGCTGATCCCTCAGCACAGCATGCATAGCATCAATTAGTTTTATGATATGTAGGGAAAGATCACTTCATTCATTTACACATTTAAAGACTTGAAAGAGCGTCTTTTTCATTTTCATTAAGGGAGTTTTACCCAAGATGGAGGGATGCTGTAACTTTAGACATATTACCACATACTATATCACATTATCAATTAGACTTTTCATATAGACTGTTAATATTTCACAATATTAACATGAATTGTAATTAACATGCTGGGTTCTGCCAGTTAGATGCATATTGTGAGTATGAATGTCATTTGCCCCAGGAGTTAGTTATGAATTGGAGTCAAACTGCAGAACAGTAAATTTACAGCACACAGTAGGATTGTAACGTCTGGAATTCTCCATCAAGAGAAGAATCACTGAAATTATTTAACTTAAGGAAACTGGGCATGCAACATGATCCTGGGGAGCTATGCAATTAATGTTCTGTCTGCCACATTAAAGATTTACCACTGAGATGGTTCATTTGCATACAACATACCATCAGTGCCAGGAAAAGCTTCACTCACTTTTACCATCCAGTAAGGCACCAGACAGCAATAGTGAGATGCTGTTTTGATTCAGTTACTGCTCAGCTGTATATCAAACATGTTATAGAAACAGGCCTTGACTTCAACATGTTTGGTTTGGATCAGTGAATTGAGCACTTGCTGAGCTCTGGAATACAAATGATCAACCTATCTGTCTGAGAAGTTCCCCTGTTGGTGCCATCCTCTCGCTGCCTATTGCTAATGCAGTAATATGTATGCAGCGCACAGCATCCTGTGTGACTGCCACTTGACAAAATGTGCCAGCTCATCATTGTCTCCAGACGAGACAGATTTATTATAATTCAATATGTTCCTCGTGAGCACTTTTTTCTGTCTTATGTTACAGTCTGCATAGCATTCAGAATAATAACTACATGCTCTTATGACATTGCAGCACTGAATTCTTGCAGCTGAAAAAATCATTTCCTTGGCTCTGACAGAAATTCACCCACAGCAATACCTTCTTTCTGGAAAGTAACAAGGGATTTCCCTGTCCTATCCCAAAATAAGCAGTATGTAAGGTAAAACTAAGTGGAGTGATTTTTACAATAAGACTTGTTCCATATTCAAAAACCAAAATGACATCAACTTGATTGTGTTGTGATGAAGAAAGCACTGCAGATAAAAACCCATTGCAAAAATTGATGAAATTCTGAGATTCTAAATGCACCTCTTCCTACTCTTAAAGTCAAATAAGGTATAGCAAGAATCAGTGAGATCTGGGACGGACCAACACCTGTTCTCACTGAGTTAAAGCAACAGTATATAGTGGGACTGTCACCTGGTAACGGAAACAGAAATGTTTACAAGTGATCCATTCACACTACTCAAAAATGCACAGGTTTCACATTTTCTAAGAAAAAGTTGTTTTACAGTGAATCAGTTATTTTGTTGACTTCAGCTGCTGGGACAACCTTTAAAAGTGGTAAAGACAATAGCATTGAATACACAATTTGCCAAACATGAAATTGGCAAATTTTGGATCATGAATATTTACCACCAAGACTGCTCTTGGCAGAATCTCAGCAGTCCTAATCTGCAACCTGGCAGCTATCCAGGTTTCCCACTTTCTCAGACACAAGGAAATTCCAACCCTCCTGGACAAGAGGCCAAAAGAGATCCTGGTGGCCCAATTTGATTTGTACTCTATCTGTAATAATAACAATAATAATAATTCTCTATTGAGAAGTAACAATGAAACTAGATTTCTAGCAGGCACCACGCCCAGGATCACTCTGCAAAGTGTGCAAGTGCTGTAGCAAACATTACAATGTGAGACAAAAAGGGACTTTGCATCCTCTGCAAACATCAACCATACCTTGAATGGACCATACAGCATTTTTGGAGGGAACGATCAAATGATACACATATTCTCTGTATGCCAAATCTATACATTTACTGTAAACACACCTGCCTGAAGGTCACACACGGCTGTTGTGCTGATACTTGATTTTAGTTTCCTGTGTCCACCACACACAACATTCAGTTTCTTACTAACCATGGTTCTTAGTCTGGAACTGATGAGACTCCTACTCCAATGGACACTAACGCAAATAAATCTAATCTAATCTAATTAGTTAATTAGATTATTATTAGCCCTTATATGCAAAGCCCTTGACCTCTTCTGATTTTTATTTATATTTTTTTTAATTTTTAGGAGTTTGGGTTCTTCTTTTTGTTTAAGGTGAGATTTTTGGTTAGTTTGCTTTTGTTTTACTCTGCTGTCTTACTTTTCTTTCCCTACACCCTTCTCGCTATTTTAACCTTTCTTCATACGCTATATTTCTTCTGTTCTTTTTGCATTCTTCTCTGGTGTACAAACCTTGATATATCACTTGAAGCTACACTTGTTTAGTGGGAAAATTACCTGCTGGTAATTTTTTATTGATTTATTCCAGCAAGGTATTTGACTTTTTGAGAGAACATTGCATTAATTTGAAGCTGTGAGCTCAGGCCTAAAGATAATTTTCTCCAGCAAACCTAATTAACAAGTTATCCTCTGTTTTGTTATATCTTACCAAAAAAAGAATAATTCCACATTGTTCTTTGTTGTAATCTCACTTATTACAAACCCTTCCTCAAATATATCAAGAATTTTTTGAAATCTAAACTTGTATCTGTCTACTCTCAGATTATTGTAACAATATTTAACTTCGTGTTAAAATTTACAGTATAATTTCCTTTACATCATTCATATTACCATCATGCTCAAGTAAAATACTGACTAGCAATAAATACATCCAAGCCCTCACAATCTTCCTTCTCGTTTTTTGGTGAAAATTAATGATGCTGCACCTGTTTTTCAAACACCTGTTTATCAACTCTGCACTAATTTCACCCAATCACGTCTTCTTCATTTGTATATTCCAGATCACATCTGCATTCCTACTAAGGCCAAAATAAATTTCATCCCTTGTTTTCTTCTACTCACCATACTGATTAATCAGCTTGGAAGGAAATGAGTGTGTTTAATTGACTAGTTTTAACTATTTATCACCAAATCACTTCTTATATGCTCACAGACAGATCATATCATTTTATTGTTGTTTTTCTGGTCAGAGATAAATTACTGTCTTATAAGTTAAACTGTTGTCTTCTGCTATCTAAACACTGAAAAGGTGTCCCCTAATGCAGACAATACACCATCTATTTCCTCTGATACCTTAAGGTGAATACCAGTAATTTAGATAAAATTATGTGGTTAATTCATATTCATACAGATATAATTCAGATTTACAAATTATTTAATTTGGAGATATGTATTTTATTTTTATTATGTTCTTACTGAAATTATTTTATACCAGTAGTCAAAATTGATACTTTCAAAAGTTTGAAGCACTGAATATTTAACTTTCCTATCGTTTGTTATCTGTTTCTCTTACCTGCTTAATAGCATATATTAACTACTGAATTCCTTCTGCAATAACTTGATTAACAGCATCGAAGGCTGAGTTAACATTGAAAAACATCACTACAAGTGTACCTTCATTGGTCCAGAATACTGGGAAAATTATTTCAACATTCTGATGCTCCACAACCTAGTGTTTTCAAAAGCAAACGTATTCTTAAAAAATTATGTTTTAAAACATGGTTCAAAAGTGAAATTTTCATTAAAAGACAAAAAGGAATACATCCCACATAACAGAGTGTCATATAATGGCTAAAGTACTGCTATAATGCTTTTAAATCATTAGTCTTTACTACATACAATCATGTAGGCCAGCCGCTTGTTCTTCAGGAGTATTACATCCACCCAGGAAGTGGTAAGTCCCAGTCCATAGCAAGATCTGATTTATACCATCAATGACCTTGCAATAAGTCATGCTTGCACTACTCCCCAGTTCCTCATAAATCTGTTTCTAGTTCTGCTCCCACCAGCTGTACTTCTTCTTGCCTGCCCTGTGAGCCTTTTTGCCTTGCTGCCATCTGTCCCACCAAATCCTGGATTTTGCATTTGTTTTCTGTTGTTTCTCCTGCTTGGCCACATGATCTCCATGCCTACTATTCTGGCTTACCTAGCTACTGCAGCTAAGCAGAGGGGTTTTGCTAACTCATTTTGCTACTGCATTTCATAGCAAGATTTCATACAAAACTAAGGACTGGCACAATCCTCAAGCACACAGGAGACCCCTGAACACCTTCTCTTACTTTACGCAAGAATCTTAAGCAGATCCTCTTCCTTTTCTTTTTCTTTTATGTGCTCCATACTCCTCGGTGCTCAATGGTGAGATGGTGGCTCTCACATTGTAGCATTTTATTTGCCTCCCTGCTGCCCCTTTTTAGCTACCTTCTCTAGCATTCCCCAGATTAGGAGAGGGTTGCGTCATCCTTGCTGTCATTTTAGGCCTCAGCCATTGTATTTATGATTTCTCTATTTAACTGCATTCCTATTTCCTCTTGAAGAACATCAGGATACTTTACCTCATCATATCCATAAATCTCTCTACTTAGGAACATTATTTACTTGTTTGAGATCTATGATGGTTTTGGCATGTGGTGTTTTTTTTTGTTTTTGTTTGTTTGTTTGTTTGTTTGTTTTGAAATTTAGGGTAATTCTTTTTCTCTAACTTTCCTTCCATTACTGAAACGAACCCTTACTAGAGGGTCATTTTCCCTAAAATTGCATTTTACTTTCAATTTCTCAGATAAGAATTTCAGTCCAAAAATTGCCTCCCATGGCTTCTGCCGCTTGTGAAAATGAGATGTTAATCTCAGCATACTGACCTAAGGACCTGTAGGACAGTTAGTGTATCTCCCTTTCTTTTATTTTTTCATTGTAATTAACTATTCCATTTATCAACAAATAGATCCTTTGTACAATTAACAATTACATTCAAAACCCATCTATTTCTTTTCTTTTGATGTAGTATTTTCCAAAAGCTGTGAGAATTATCTTTAGTTCTTGTATTTTTCAGGGAGAATTTTAATACATTTTTTATCTTTCCTCTAACAAGCTTCAAAGTATATATGCAGATTCTTTGTATATAAAGCATTTATGTAGGTTCTCTCTTTTTACATTCACCTTAATCGCCCTAAATAGATCAAGGCTTTCCATACCAGGTTTGAGAGCTACAACTGACCTCATCACATCCCTCAAAGTGTTTCCTTTAATCTTGAAAATAATAAAAAATAATAAAAAATCATTGGATGTAGAAATTCATCCTACTTGCCTTGATAATTCTTGAAATTCGGGAGACTGAAAATATGAATGTAAAATGTTTTTAAGAAGAAAAATTGGCATTTTCTGTGCAGGGAAGAAATTGTCGCTTTGGTTTTGCTATTTGCATGTTAGACCACTTCAAGTCTGGAAGTGCAGAACAGTGATGGATGACAGAAATATCAATTAGCAAAATAAATGTTTATCATTTTCTCTCCAGGGAGAGATTGCTCCAACGTTACATAACGAAGGGAAAAAAAGTGAAATGTCAAACCTGACGCTTCTATAAATTCTGAAGATCTTTTCTTCCTTTTAGCAATTCTGGCTTCCTTCCTAATACAGTACCTGATATGATAATCATGTAAATTGATGCGTAATGAAAGCAGGAATTGTAATGGCCTGACATAGTTTGTACTTATTATTTTTCTTTTGCCCTAAGCCACCTACAACACCGCAGAACAGGTAAGATTTGAAATGTTTACATCCTTCAGTACACTTTGTAAAAATTAAAGACAAAATATTTTTAGCAGATAAGTCATGGGAAAATAAATAATCTTGAATGCACAGTGGGTTAATAATGACTCATTTAATGTGGTTTTTCTCTTGAGAAGAATTCTGCAGAAAAATAAGTGAATCTCTGCAGAAAATCTCTGAGGTAAGGTATAACTGTATTACATAACACAAGCACAGCAAGGTTAGGGAACACACAAACATAAAGCTAGATAGGTAGGTAAAAAATAGAACTTAAGAAGCTCCACTGTCAGTTCCTGCTTCAGCCTCTGGTGCATGTCATATTTACAACTTTATTACAATTTTTTTGTGCTAATATATTGCTCCCTTAAAGCTTGTATCTGACATTTGTCTTTGTGCTTAAACAAGAAAGAATTTAGGAGGCTCTTCCCCACACTTGCACTCAGCAATGCCAGCAACAACTGCAAGCCCATTGGATGGTCCTTCAAAGAGGTGGAAATGAGAACATTTCTCAACACCTTAGTCCTTTTTATTGCATGCAGGCTGCTGAATGGTGTATGGAATTCTCTGCTCTACTGGCAAGATGGATAAAGTGGATCAAAGGAGGTTCCTACCTCAAATGTTTAGTAGGAGTAATATGCACGGCAGTAAAGATTGTCCTGGCAAATATCAGCACAAAGCATCATTTCACATTACTTCTTCATTTTCTGTATAAGCATCCTGATTTGAGGGGGCATTCACTGCTCTTCTTTGCTTTCGGTTATCAAAAAGGAGTGCTGCTGGCAGCAAGATCAGCACTTTACCTTGCCCTCTGGCAATTCTGGTGTGCTACTGCAGATCAATGGCTGGCCACTTTTTAATAGAAAACCTACACTTCCCTAACAAAGCATAGATAGGTTATTTCCCTTCCCATCTGTCACAACCCTCACCCTCCTCTTTCTATTTCAATTCAGTGAACAATTTTTTTCATTAGTGTCACAATATAACTTTTTTCTAGGTTTGTATTATTGAAGATGAAATGATATTCCCTTGTTCACTCTTTACAAACTAGAGAGTAGATTTTATTTTTATAGGAAGAGATGCTGGCACCCAACTCATAGATTAATGAAAAAGCAGTCAGGATTTCCATCCCGTAGGAAATGCTAGTACTTCAAAAACATCTGTTAAATTCCAATTAGGAAAAAAAAAAAAATTCAAAATTTCAGTACATGATTGTCAAAACAACTTGTTTTTTACTTCAACAAGAACTTTCAGGGTATTGTTATGAAAAGAAAACATACACACACACACCAAAAAAAAAAAAAAGAAAAAAAAAAGAAAAGAAGCCTTTAGAGAAAAAAAAAAGAGTTCAGAGAAGAACAATTCAACGTACAAAGAGCCAGCCACTGAAAAACAAGCCTCTGAGGAAAGACTTCAGGAGTTATCATCTTATGAAAAGAAATAGTTGAAAGCAACTACAACTCTGCAAAAGTATTTAACATCAGATAGAAAAAAAAACAAACCCATGACAGAAGAAGGAATTGACTTGCTAACAAGGGTATAACAGGATTAAATAGAAAGAAGAAAGTCAAATCTGAATAATTTCAGCATTGAAATCTCACCTACATGGACACAGTATCAGCAAAGCAAGAAATGCAAATGTATCCTCAAGATTTGGAGTACTTGAGCAGAGACAGTAGTTTCAATGACAACAAAATAGATTTTAATCCAGTTTCTGATATAATATTTTGGACTAAGTACTCCACTCTCTGCTCCTTCTATTTATATCTGATTGTTATTTCTTATTCCTGCAGCTCAAGAAAGGAGAAAGGTTAACCTGCTGACGTAAAGCTGAGGTCTGTCTCTAGCCATTAGGCCACCGCAACAGGGAAAACTGCAAAGCTTCAGTTCTCTGTGAGGCAGATAACTCCTGATGAGTCCAGAATAACTGCTGGAACAGCCCAACCATCTCCATTAAGCAAGTTCTTTTCACTGAAGGAATCTCAGCCTCTTGTTCATTTTTATGACATATATTCACTTAAAACAGCAGAAATATGATTGCCCATTCTAAGCTTTTAGTGTCAGGAAGACTAACTGAGGAGTATTCTACAGCAAATTTAACTGAAATAGTTTTGGCCTTTCATCATGATGTAAAACAATTTCATATTCCAAACAAACAAATATTTCCTGATTGATTCAGTATTAATTCATCCCTAATAACTGTAGTTTGCAGTGTTTTTCCACATCCTCCTTCTCTTAGGGAGTTTGCGTGGCCAGGATGTTGAGTTCGTGAAGAATACCAGAAACTTGAATCATCATGAGTTGTATTGATCAGGAAGTGCTAAAGCATTCCTTAGGAAGACCAGACAAACTCAGAATGCTTTGTTTCTCTATTTGCAGCAACCTGCATAATATCATACAGTCCATGAATAATCTTTTTGATTCTTTCTGTTTTCCAACAAATAGAAAAAACAAGAAAAACACATTTCAATGAAGTGAAAAAAAGTTTAGAAAATATATTTTCTGTTAAAATGGATAATTTAAGATGAGTAGAGCATGCTTATATTTCTGTCAGCTTTGCAGGGGGAGAAGTGAATTAATTTTGATTTTGAAAATTTGAAACAAATAAAAAAGGAGAATCTCATTTTCTTGAGCAGACCCTCACACATTCTATCCATGCTGTTTAGTGACATAAAATCAAGGTATGTGGATACCTCTAAAACAGAAACCACAATCACAGGAGTGTATTTTATTCCCTGCAATTTATAAAAATGAATGTCTTAAAAAAAAAAAAAAAAAAAAAAAAAAAAAAAGCCGATCTAAAAATAATAAATGGATTTCCTTCAGTGAGCCACTCCAGTCAGCATTCATTTTAGCCACAAGTCTTTATGATTTGTAATATTAACAGAGACTAGAAGTTCACCAAATTTTGGATGAACAAAAAAGAAAAGGGAGGCAGGGAGGCAGGGAGGCAGGGAGGCAGGGAGGGAGGGAGGAAGGAAGGAAGGAAGGAAGGAAGGAAGGAAGGAAGGAAGGAAGGAAGGAAGGAAGGAAGGAAGGAAACAGAAGAAATTGAATGCTTCTAACTAGTTGCGCTCAAACATCAGAACCCAGCCACAAACTATGTCAAATGAACATTATGTATCATGATGAATTTATTTTGTTTCAAATACAAAGTGAGAGCTGAATAGTGAAAGTAATATATATCATTAAGTTTTTAGAGAACAGTTTATCCCAATGTACTGCTGAAAATACTTTTGTACAAGGGCACTTTTTCATCTACTGTAGGAAAGCAAACTATTGCAGAATGAAACACAAAGTTGAAGAGCATTCAGCAGTATGAAATACACATTTAGTGAAGAGAAAAAAATTAGATGATTGGAAGTTTGATAAGGCAATACAATTTTGTTGTAATTTGAAAGATTTAGATGGGACAATTTGTTCCTATCTGCTTCAAGAATTTTCCAAAGGAATTAGGTTTTCATCTGAACTAGAAGATAGCTAGAAGATGATTAGTGCTGTCCTGAGCTCCAAGATAATTGTTAGCATGTTACTAACCCCTTCTTTCAAAGTTTCCAATTTGGAACCTGTTCAAGTCAGGTACTATAGTCTCATATTTAAACTTAAGAGGTAGTGGTGCTTCAGAAAATATTGCCTTTACTGTGACAGATGGCATACAAATTGATTTGAATTTTGTGGGTTTTGTGTACATGTGTAACACACTTTGATTTAAAACATATATGTATATATGGGTAGTAAGCAGAGAAAGGAAGGCTGCCTGTCTGCAGGCTAGAGAATTTTCTGTTGACAGGACGCTAAGCAAAGTAGGGGCGACTATTAGAGTCAAATTAGGCAGAGAAACGTTATCACGTTGGTGATTTGAGAATTCTTTGGAGGATATCCTATCAGATACATCTTGGAAGGGATGGTCACTTTCTACAGGTTGCTGCATTTCAAAAGAAGGTTACAGAAGACTGGAGCTGAGTCCCTGTACTGCAGGACAGGGCTATCCAAGTTCTTTATTTTCTGGATATTACATATATATATATATATATTAAAAATATTAATATATTATATATATATATTGTATATTATATAAATATAAATATTACATTATATATAAATATATATATAAATTATATAAAAATATTATATAAAAATATTATATATATATACATATACATATATATACACATACAATTTTTTTTTATTTTATTTTCCAGAAAGGAAAAAATTTTCTAGGAGATGGAAATTCCAGTTTCCACTCATTGTAGTATAAACACATGCAATTATATAATGACATTTTTTTTCTATGTGAGATATTTTTAAAAATATACTGTAGTTGTGTGGTAGATTCCCAACTGTTAATCAAGATTAACAAAATTGACCCAAAATGACTTCATCTGACCCAAAGTGAGGTAAATGCTATGTATACCTTGAAGAAGCACCAGGCAAATCTGAAAGAAAACTTTTCATAATAATTAGTTAAAAGACACCATAAATACTGGAAACTTTATGGTAGAGTACTGCATAGCCCACCTTTGGCAGATGGCCTTGGTAACAGCACTAGTTAAAATACAGAGCAAGTATTTTAAAAAGGGTGAACATCTGAAATTGGAGAGAGTCTTTTTAGTGGAAACAAGTTGGACTGACACTGTCAAAAGTTGCCATCACCATCATAACCCATGCCTACACCAAACATAGCTGATTCTCCATCCAGTAACATTCATTAATAACTGTCTAAGTATATTTCATCTGTAAATCAATAAACTGCTTTGATATGGATCTCATACAATTGGGGAGTTTTATCTTGACATGGCAAAATTATTGAAAATGAAGAAATATTTCCTATCTTCTTGTTTTCTCTAACTTCCCACAGTGTCTCTGTTTTCTAGTATTCACACATTTAGAGCGTTTCCTTTAATTTCATTCGTTAACTCAGTGCCTGCTGTACTTACCTCTTCTTAAGGCCGGACTATAGAAATTCAGATGCCATACCTTGGACATGCATGCAAGATTGTGTCCAATAACATCTTTGCCTTGGTGATCAAATGAAATCAAGTGAAACAAATCACTTGGAAAAATGATTCTCAAAAGCAAGCATCAAGATGTTTCTTGTTAATTTGGCCCATGTTGGGGCTTAATACACCGACATATTAATTCCAGACTATTTTCCTGTCTGGAATGTTCTTCACTGTATCACTGCTATATTATTAGAGAAAACTTACTTCCCAGATTCATGCTACTCTAAACAGAAAAAGCTTCTTTGGACTGAACAAAGCTGTACCAAAACTTGACATTATGCAACATAACACACTGAGCATTTCCTGAAGCATCAGTAAATCATTTATTTTATTTTATTCATCTTCATAAGAATCTGCTGAGATATTACCTTAACTTTCAGTAAATTCATTTGCAGCAAAAATAAGTGAATAAACAGCTTACTTTAGAGAAGAATTTAAGCTATCGTGACATTTTGAGCATCAGGCATCTGCTACAAAGACATTATCTTGTGAGACAGGATGATCTGACCACTAAAGAAGAAGCAGGAAAGAACAAGGTCATGGGAGAGAATATGCCATTTTTTTCCTCTATATTTGAGCTTTATGGAATGCAAGACCCAATGTTCTCTTATTTCAAATATCCTCAATAAATTCAATGCTTTTCTTCTGAACAAATTGCCACTTAGAAGCAGTCTTCAGTCTCTGATACTTTCCCACAGTAGAACAGGACCCATCAGTGGACAAGACATGCTGCTTCTCATCCACTGTAGTTTATTATTCAGCGGGGCCTCTGCAGCACATGCCACCTCCCATCTGGCAATATTACAAAGTCTTTGCTTTCGGGTCAGTCCGTAGTCAATTCCAAGATTCCTGAACAACTGGAGTTTCCTATTCCAGCCTGCTGAGCAATCTGCCCAACCCACTTACTCCACATAGCAACACTTGCTTGATCTGTGGGGTGAACCCTCCCTCTCAACATCCAGCCCAGCTCAGGCAGGGTGCCAAGAGGAGCCATTCTTCAGAATCAATCACCTCTGAAGCAGATTGAACCACTTAATGTGCTGCCAATATCTCTTTTTCTGTTGAAGTGTAGCGGTTCTCGGATCCTCTGTATCCTCAGCTCCAAAACCCTAAGGGTCGACCTTAAGTCTTCCCTGAGGCTCTCTGCCAAAGGATACAAGTGAGATCATTCTCTCCCTCTTTAGTGTTGATCATGTTTTTTACATCTTAACCTGTCAGGACTGGCCCAAGGGCTGCTGTATTATTTCCTGTTTAATTTGTTGAAAAGCTTGCTGTTGCTCAGGGCTCTATGTAAAATAATTCTTCTTCTAGGTCAACTGATGGAAAAGACTGCAATTCAGAATTTCTGCTAATTGGTAGAGAAATAACAAGAATTTTGTTGATCACATTCATAGGGACCTGATGACATCCATCTTGCTGTTTTATTCCTAAAAGCTGGATCTGCTGTGCAGACCACTTGATCTCACTTTGTCTTCATGCAGAACTGGCTTTCCAGAGGATTTCTATTATTTTCTAAAATTACCTCTGCTATGTTGCCTCACATGATGATGTCATCTACATATTGCAAGTGATCAGGAGCTTTCAGTGCATTCTGGATCGGACCGTGAAAAATGGTAGGGCTGTGTTTCCGCCCTAAGGGCAGTCACTTTCACATGTACTGAACACCCCTCCTAGTAAAAGCAAAGTGTGGCCTGAACTCTGCTGCCAAAGAGCTTTAGAAAAAAAAGCATTAGTGACATCAGTTGAGGGATACCACTCAGCTGCTTTTGACTCCAATTCTTATTGAATTTCTGTCTTGTCTGACACAGCAACGCTCAGCAGTGGCATGACTTCCTTGAACTTTTGCACTGGCCATATGGGACTGTTAAAGGGTAAGAGAGTCTTGCTGATTACTCCTTGGCTCTCCAGTTGACACATCAGCTTATATACGGGAATCTGGGAGACTAAATTGTTTCAATATTGCTGCTGGTGCGCTGCTGTGGTAGCAATTGGTACCTGCTGTTCTTCTATTCTTAGCAACCCCACAACTGAACAGTCCCTGAGAGACAGGGCAAGGTAAACAGCTGCTTAATGTCCTCCATCTCCAAGGCAGCTATAGCAAAATCCCACCAGTACCCTTTTGGGTCTTTGAAATACTCCTCTTGAGGTAATCTATGCCAAGGATGCATGGAGCCATGGATGACATTGGGGTACGTTGTGCACAAGGGTCCACCAGAGCCTTACACTCCTCTGATTCCAGTGTGCCAGGCCATTGAATCCACACCATCCAATAAACTAGATTATCCCCTCCACCTGACTGGAGACAGGACCCATCTAGTCCTAGTTATTGTACTCATCATATACTTGCCATGAATTTAAACTAAAGAAAATTTCTTTTCAACCTTACAAATGGGATCAGACCATGTTCTCAGTCTAGGAGATTGTCCACTGGAAACTGGAGCAGCCATTTTCCTGAAAGAACTCCCTTTTTTGATTCTTCTTCCTTGCAACTCGTGTACTTGTATCTCTATATTCAAAGTGGATTTTTCATTCCACTTCCTCATATTCTCTCCATGGTCACACAGGTAAAATCTCCGAGTGGCACATGGAGCATACCCATTATATCCTTCGTCTCAAGCTCAGGGATGCTTACAGTGCTAATAGCTGAGATACTAGTCCGTGCTGGTAGAGATTGGGACATATTTTCTTTCAATTACTGGAACTCCCAGGACAGTTTCTCTGCAGCTGAGACATAAGTCCATAGGGAGGAAGACATTTTCTTCATATTGTGAGAGAAATTCATCCACCACTAGATTTTCTTCAGCTTTCCAGGTCATTGCTGCCAGTATGCTGGCATATGGTGATGGTGAGCTCTGTACAAATTTCTGGCACATAGGTCTTGGGCACCTGTCATCATCTGAATCTTGGGATGACTGATCATTGTCCAGGTAAATATTGTATATCACCTCCAGCACAGTTAGCTCCCTCAGGTACTGGATACCTTTCTCCATGGTGGTCCAGTCACCTGGCTATCATACCAGATCTTTGTTGAAAGGATATCTTTTCTTCATTGCTTACAAGAGTCACCTCCACAGGGTAAAGGCTCATAATCTTTTTCCAATTTTTTTGTCAATTCCCCGTTTCCTCAAAAGGGATCCCAGCTACCAGGCTTTGCTGCACACTAAATCCAGACTACTGGCCCCATTCTTCCAGCATCAGAGCAGCCAGGAGAAAATATGCTCATATGGATGATGGCTGAAGAAGTTTTATATATCTCTCAGTTCACCCATGATTGAGAATCAGACAATTATCAGGAGTTATTATCTCCTTTATGAGTTCTACCTCTTCTTTCTTCCCTCTCCTGTTCTTGTGACAGCACCTCTTCATTCTCATCTGCTTCTTACATGTCCATCTCTGTTTCTTTCCTTATCAAACGTACTGACTTTCGCAGTCATTTTTTTTTTGTCTAGTATATAGAGGCATCTGTTATTGGCACAAATATGTTCTCTACAAGGCCTATCACAGGAACTGGAGCAGCAGCAGGACCTGTCAAAAGTTTGGAGCATCTGCAGAGTCTATTACAAATGCAGGGCTTCTCGTAAGATTTGAAGCAATGGCCGGGTTTGTTGTGGGGGTTGGAGCAGTTGCAGGGTTTGTTGAATTTTCATCAGATCTAGGGATCATTTCTCCCTGAGGGCATGTTAAACAGGGCTTGGTAGGCATGTGCCAGCTTACAGCAGTAAGCTGTAGTGATTTGTGTCTTTCTAGAATTGTCAGGGCAGCAGCATACCATCTCCAAATATTTTACTAGTTTTTCAGGATTCTGCAGTTGCTTAGGGTGAAGTTCCAAAACACTGGGGGTTCCCAATATTCTAGGTACCTGCCCATACTATTCCATACTTCCTGCCACTCATAAGTACCCAGCCTTGAGGAAGATCTCTAGATGATATTCTTTCATCATTGCTTAAACTTAAACAAAATCAAAAACCCAAACAGGAAATGTAGCAATAGGAACATGCTGGTTTGAACATCCCAAGGAAATTTAGAATTCTCTGGTAGAAAAAGTGAAGGTGAAAGACAAAAAGGGGTGGAAGGGTGGGAATGATGGAAGGTATGTTTCTTTGTCTTCCCCACAGCCTAGTTCTGTGAGGAGATAAAGTGTAATTATTAATAGTTTCCAAGAGATGGTTCCCAAAACACAAAGATGACTTCAATGCCGACTACAAATAACAAATTGATATCTCAAGTAGAAATTTTATCATATCATAAGCCAGTAAAGCAAAATGCTAACCTCAATCCAGCCTCCAGAGATGGTAAAGAGCATACCAGGGAACATAAACAATAAGAAAGGTGTTAAATAATAAATATCCAAAAAAAGACTGTGAAAGATCTCAGAAAATAATAAAAAATTAACACTGTGACAAGAAATCATTAAACTTCTATAAGTTTACCACAATCTGATTTTAACACTGATCAGATCTATTGTTATCTCAGCCCTTTGAATCTCACATTGGAAATAAAAGTGAGTTTTGTGGCTTAACCTAGCAGACATCCAGCAACACAAACCCCTTTGCTCATTCTGCCAGTCCCAGTGCAATGGAGGAGAGAATCAGGGAAAAAAAAAAAAAACAAAACAAACAAAGTAGAACTTGTGTGTTAAGATAAAAACTATTTACTAAGGTGATTTTCAAACATCATAGAGAAAGGTTTACAATCACTTCTTAAAACTCCATCAGCATTTGTGGGAGAAGCCATCATGGAGAAGGCAGCCGGGCAAGCAAGGCCACAGCTCTGTCCAGAAAACTGCCCTGTCCTATGCTAAACACATACAGTCAATGCGCTGCAGCACCTCAAGGCTAGCAGCATCCCCATACCAGAACCACCCCTCACATCTGCCAGTGCTGCCCAAATACAGGAGTAAGCCCCAAGACCTGATAGAACCAGAAGCTGCCCCAAAGCTTACAGGTATCCTGAACACAGTGGCACCACCAAGCGTGGAAACAACCCCAGAATCAAGCTGCTTCTGTCGGTGCAGCTTCAATCTGTAGGGGATTTTTGACAGTCTGCCCCACAGGGAATAGGATCAGAACCCAGCTCATCCTAGACTGGGGTCGCATGGAGGAAGGTCTTGGAAGGTACGGGGTCATGCTCCATTAAGCTGAAAAATGTGTGGGGATTAGCCCAACTACATTGTCTTGGTCACTGGTGACCAGAACCATCAGATGGAACTGGCAGATGACTGTTCTTGTGCAGACTTTAGGGCTGGCTGTAGGGACTCCTGCTCTGACGCTGTGCTCAGGCATGGCTTTGTGCTCAGGATGGCTCCTGTTATCTGGATCAGCTCCCACAGCCTCCTCGGCTGAAGCTCAATGTTCTTCTGGGGAACAGCTTCATGTGCATGCCGACCCTTGCTGCCTGGACCATCTCCTGCATTCAGACAGCAGGTAATCCTTCAGGGACCTTGATGTCACCAGTCTAGCTGAGCTGTGGGTGCTGCTATGAGCAGCTGGGGCTGGCGTATGCCTACTGCCATAGCATCTTCTGGGCCAACTCTGGGAATCTGAGGCCCAACCTTATAGCAGGGAGCAGCTTCGTGTCTGACCTTAGAAAGAGCAGAACAGCCCCCATCAGCAGGCTCACAGCCTCTGTGACCAGCCCCATATGTCTGAGCAGAGCACAAGATGCAGGGTCACACTCTGCAGACCCTCCTGGAGGACAAGACTCATTTGCTATGGCAGGACGTTGTCCTGGAGTTGGTTGGAAGGCCTGCAGTTCCTTTCTTTGGATCCAATCTAAGCTGGTGTGAGATCCTCCTGGCACAAATTTCCCCAATCAGTTTAGGTTCTCACCTTCTGGTCTGTCTACTTGATTCTGCGTCTGATGGTAACAAAAGGGATGCCCACCATTTCTTCCCATGAGATTCTTCCTCCAGAAAGGCCAGTGGCAAAACTCTGTAGGAGATAAAGTCTTCTGAGAACTACCTCTTGTTTGTGGGTCATGCAGGTCAGATAAGGCTGTAGCAATGCCTCTGTCACTCCTCTCACCTCCAACCACTTCCACTAACCTTTTCTATGCCTCACAGTGTGTCACGGAGTTAACGAGATCAATCTACACCCGTGACAGGGGGGCGGTAGACCCCTGCCCTCCCCTTCCCAGCCCACAGAATGGGAAGGAAGGGAGGAAAACAAAAAAAACAGCGGCAACAATCTATGGAGGAAAACTTATTTTACTAATTATGATATCGGAATGCAAGATAACACAATATAATACAATCTGATTGAAATTGAGACTAATAAATCAAATAAAACAGGAGAGAGAGAGAGTTCCCGATACCGATTCAAACCTGAAAAGCTTGGAACGGCCAGGAAAGCACCCTCCAGCACCCACTGCCAGGCAGTAAGAGACCGCCCCACCCGGAAGGGTCAGATCCCATGACTTCTGTAACGTATAGGGATAGGTGCCTGGAATTGGAGCATTAACACTTTAACTCCCAGTATACTACATGATGTATTGATGCGGAATACTGAGAACCAAACCAAAACAAAAAAAAAATATAAAACCATGACACAGTGTATGACCTAGTACTCGTGTAAAGGGCTTGAGCCATGACCAGAAGTTGTCAACAAAATGAGAAAGTGTTGCTTTTGGGAAAAACACGGAGACCATAAAACTGTGATAATTAAAATAGGAAGAGTCCCTCGTGATTTTGGGAATTGAAAATGAGGTCTTAAGGAACCAATGGAAATTTATCTGATTTTCTTTAAAGTCATGTGTTTTTCATACCCCTGTTTATATCTCAGTTTGCATACCTAGTAACAGTTCACCATCCCCCCCAACCCCCTTCCCTGCTCCCCTTTCTCATCATGGCAAAACACATGTAAAAAGAATATAAAATCAGAATGCTAGAAAACACCTTTTGTAGGTTCCCAGCATGCGTGACAACCCCTCCCATTCAGACCTGAGCTCACAATAGACAAGCTGACAAGACAAGTCATATAAACCTAGAATATGTATAAACTTCCCCAGAATATGTATAACCTTAACTATATAAACTATATAAAATATGCACAACCTAACTAACTTACATGTGTCTACCCTAATTTTGCTCTCCCTTCACCTGAATACTGATTAGTCATAAACTAATACATTGTTTGCTTAGAATACATGTGATTATGGGTACAACAATTTTCTCAGAATACGTTTAGTAATTTGTTTTGGTGCACATGATCTATGTCAGTGAAGTGCACCCTGGTCACTGTCTTCTTGCTGAGTAAAACAAACCACGGAACAAGAAGACACCATGAAAAAAATCAACTCTGCCCCATCTGAAACCAGGACAACGAAGAAAGTATTTCTTATTCCCGCATGGCAGTGTGCATCTTATTATGTTATCACAATCAAAGACACATAGAGCCCTTATTCAGCTTAGAAAAGCATCTTCTTTGTGCTTAGCTGGTCACCTTGACACAGTATCTATCAATTCAGCATGACAAATTGTACTTCTAAATTAAGGACACTTTCATTTTTGTTGGATGAGAAATTCAAGCATTTCTCTTTTGAAGTAAAAGACTTCATTTTTCGTTGAGGTTATTCTCTGTAGACTATAGATACATAATTTATTATTATTATTTGTGATTCCTTTTGCCACACGCCCACAGTAAAGGGATGGAGATCATTCTGAGTTTGTGACAAAACTGATAGAAAATCTTCACTAAATAGAGAAAATGAGCGGAGCTGAATACACAGCAGGACTGCAATGTTAAATGATGCTGATCTACTTTTAGCAGGATAGACTAATTTGGCATGTTATCCAGAAGTATTTACTTTAGTGTCTGAGATTTTGAGTGGAAACAAGTATTATGAGTGAATTTTAGTGTGCATGTATTATGCTACAGAACTATTACTTAACCTTTTACCTAGTACACTGGAAATTTTTTTAATCAACTATTTTATACTGTATGTATGCCATCTAATGGTAAATGAGAATAATTCCTATCATTTCAAATATTTGACTATTTCTTAACAGCAAATTGTATTATTTTTTTACAGAATCACAGAATTGTAGGGGTTGGAAGGGACCTCTAGAGATCATCTAGACCAACCCCCCTGCCAAAGCAGGTTCCCTATACCAGGTCGCACAGGTAGGCGTCCAGGCGAGACTTGAAAATCTCCAGAGAAGGAGACTCCACAACCCCCCTGGGCAGCCTGTTCCAGTCTTTTTCAGCCTTGCCCCTTCCTCCCCCCAACTACCCCTCATCAATCCCCAGATTACAATGTGATTGAAAACTTCAGAGAAGTAAAATGTCACCTTATCTTTGTAATTTGTGTGGTTTCGTTCTTACTCTAAGATCTGCTGTGAAAAAATGCCAAGTTCTACAGGGGCAATAGTGTGCTGTGCTGTAGTGAAACAAACTGTGGCCTGAAGGATTCTTCTACAAAGAATCTTTTCTAGTAAATCTCAGTGTCAAATTGCACTACACATAAACCAGCAGAAGTTGGAAATTATGATATTTTCATTAGGAGCTGGCAACCAGTCAAAACTAAAACACTTCAGAGAAACCAGAAGTTTGGGCTTGTAATATTACCTTATTTTTGTAAATTAGTGCAAGAATCCCATTTGACTTTATCTTCAAATTAAGATAAAGACAGAACACTGAGTTTGAGTCCTCGATTGTGTTTTCTACCATGAAAACATTCCTTGTTTTGCGAATATATTTACCTTAAAGCTGAAACATTCTGTATTAAATATACCTATTTATCAAAAAATTATAAATGTTTGTAAATGCATTACGCAAAGAACAAATACTTCCAGCATGTTGTAACGTGATAAGATTATATAAAATTCTTTTTTTTCTCTTTCTTCACCATATGTTTAGAATTATGCTTATGTGGGATTCATGTGATTTAAGCCTTAAGCTACTGGAGCACTGGAACAGCTCATTGAGAAAATCTCCATCAAGGAAGAACTCAAGGAACAGGTTAGAAAAGTAACATTAGCGCACTTTAAAAGTCTAAAATCTTTTTGTCCTCACTTTCCTCAATAAGCTTATTAGTATTATTTCTTTCCATATACTTGTGAAATAGACACTATTTAATATCCAAAATTAAAAAAAAAAAAAGGGAAATAAAAGAGTGGCTAGGTGAGCAGATGAATAACTGAATGGATGGATGTACACTTGCATGAATATCAATAGATTTCAGACAGTAGACTGCAAACTACAACATCTCAGTAAACTTCTGTCTCATAAGATTAAGTCATCTAATTTATCACTGCCTCAAACCTTAGTCTCTAAAGTGAGATGACAACTATTATTTTTTCTACTTTTAAGGGAATTGTGTGCTTATTTTTATTTTTAGCAAATCAAAATTTTATTAGTTGGGAATATTTATATTATGTCATTAGCAATGTCAAACTATTAGGCACAACAATGAAATACTATAAAAACTATCCTTCATTGCTACAGTAAAACCATTTACAGCTTAGTCAATATGAAAAAAATAACAAGAAGCATAGTATTATATTGCCCGTTAACTTAACCCTTAATTTCCATTAAGGAAGTCTGTGTAGAATATTGCAATTGCTCAAACATTGAAGATAAACCATAGATCTAATTTTTTAGACAAATTAATTTGTATATTTTCCCATCATTTAAGAAGAGTGTAAAAAAGTCTCTGACCCAGAGGGAAACAAATCTGAAAGTACCAAACATATTTTCTGTCCTTTCAAAAGAGAAATACCATTACTGTCAACAAAACTATAGCTTTAGCAAGTGTATGCCAGCAATTTGCTTTCAGGTGAAAAAAAAAAGCCACTTTAGATTGTGTTTAGATTGAGTTTATAGCGTTAACCCCTCTTGTCGAGGAGACCTGTGCTGTTGATGTGTGACTCAATGTGACCACTGAGTGCTCAATGAGATCTCTGATTATTGTAATCAGTTGGATTATGCAGGAAAAAAAAAGAAGATAGAGAAAAAATATTTTTTTCAATGAACTCTATCTGTGTGAAACTAACCAGTGTGAAATCACTAGTGGAGACTTTGTATATGTGAAGTAGGAAGAGGTAAAGGAATCTCAGTTTATGTTTGGAACATATCTCCTAAACTTTCTACAGATAAGTAATTTGCAACTAGTTACATTTTTCTCCTAGTTAAATTTCTTCATTTTAACTAGCCATGGATTTCAGGTCAATGGAAAAGGATGGCATAATAAAGACACAGTACATTAACTATTTCTTGATATTTTGCTAGTTTATTTTTCCTTGACAGTTTAGATTCTTTCTGAATCTCAATCTGTTATCTCTCTTTCTGTCAGCTATTTCTGAAACAAAACACAGTTTTTTAACTCAATTTCTCTTGTAAGTTGTCAATAAAGATTAACCCAATTAGTTTCAGGAGAAAAACTTGTAACACAACAATGCAAGTTAAAGGACTTTGGCATTATTTAACCTGTCTTCTCCCCTTCTGATTTTGAGGTAAATAGATGGAAATATTGTTTTTCAATGTTCTATCTTAAGTCTTGTTTAACTCCACGTGCATTTTAAAAATGTATTAATCACACTGGCTTGTTATGCTTGAGTCTCAACTACATTTTGCATTATATTTCTATGAGCTTCTTATATTCAATTCACTATGCCTAAGTTACAGCTGGTTGGGATTATTTTTATATTTTTATTTGTTTGTTTTAAACAGTAACCAACCAAACTGAATGAACAGGAGTGGAAAATACATCTGTGCTAAACTGATCTATTTGCCAAGAAAGATCAGCCAATAGGAGGCAAAAAATAAACCTTTCAAATTTGCATTAAGAGATTTTGTGGGACTCCAGTTAGGGATGAGCCCTTAGCTGACTTGGCAGCATAAAGAAGACACAATATTCCAAGATCTTTGAAGGCACTCATGGTTCTAATAAAATTTAGACAGAGAAAATATTAGAAAAAAAAAAAAAATACGCAGTATCTCTCATTAGAGAATTAACGGTCCAAATTGGAAATAAAGTGAACAATAACTTACACACAGGTAAGATTTTTTAACGCAGAAATGAATAGGAATGCAATTTTTATTTAAAGACAGTACCTTACCAATAACAAAACCACTGATAATTGCACTATTTAAGTCTGAATCCCAGTCATATCTATATTCACCATTGGGTCAGCTGTCCAGGATGTGTCCACTCCCAGCTCCTTGTGCAATCCCATCACAAGAAGTAGAAAAGTCTTTGACTCTGTGTAAGTACTGCTCTGCAACAACTAAAGCATCAGTGTATTATCACCACTGTTTTCATCCAAAATCCAAAACACAACATCATACAAGCAGAAAAAATAATGAATCTGAAGAGGAATTTCAGGGATTTTTTTAATTTCAGTTCTCTTACAACCTCTTACAGTATTTTGTGATTGCTAATTCATACAATTAACATAGTGTACATCCATTGCATAAGTAATTACTTGGTGTAATTTTTAATGGATACAGCATGGAAATATTGTCTACTTTTCATCTAAGGAGTTTTAAAAAAAAAAGTTTAAAAAGTTCAGTTGAGTAGGACAGAAAGTTGAAAAGTTTGAATGATCAAAGAATTGAAGAAAATATCTAGGGACAAGAAACTTGCTTTCCACATGAGGAACTTTTATTTGTACATATTGTTCCTGGACACAGCTGCCAACACTGCAATTTTGTTAGAGTACACTTGGCTGCCTTTGTGTCTTTGTGAAGTTAGCACATTTCACAGCTATAAATATGTGGGCACCCCACCATCACTCAATATTGTTGCCTTTTTTGCTTGTATATTTTGCATCTCCCTTGAAATGTCAGAATAAATGTCCTTTTTTTTTTTTTTTTTTTTTTTTTTTTTGGCAGCTATTCCACTGCTGAATTTTCTCAGGGAAATCCAGAATATCTTCCACGGCCTTGGAGGTAGGAAAGGGAAAATCAAAAAGCTAGCGGTATGTTTTTCATTGAACCACACTTGTGTTAGCACAGAGATGGACTTTCTAGAGTAGTTTAAAACAGATTTGACACCGGACTCTAAGTAATTAATCTAGCTAATCCAGAACAATAGGTATAATGATCAGTTTCACAGGGTCAAAGCTACTGTAGCATTGTTGCTGTAGGATAAATGGTGATTTCTCACAGTGAAAAGCATTTTAACTCATGCAGTTTACATGAAGTCAGGATGGAAGTAATTTATTAATAACATAATTAACCAGCAATCAGAGAATTATGACTTCAGGATAAATATCAGCAATAAAAAATTAAATGAAAATACACAAGAATTAAAAACAACCATTTTAAAAAACTTAAAATTAACTATTTTTAAAAACATCTGTGTATTTCTAACCGGCCTTCTATAACTAATCCCTAACAGTTTGTCCCAATATACAACCAGAGGGCATCTCTGATCTGCCTGGCTGGCCTCATTTCCTCCATGGTGTCTCTACCTCATTGGAGATCTTCATACGTCTCCTACACTGTTTCTCAGGATTACTCTCATCTCAAATTTTAATTTGAGATAATATTCTGCCTACTGTTTAATTCCACTAATAGTCAGCTTAAACAAAGTTTATCTTTGTTCATCTCCTTTGGTCATTATCAGTTTTGGAGCAAAGACCTTAACAGAACAGGTAGCTTAGAGTGCTCCGTTCAAGTGCACACAAATGGCATTTACACTCACTCTTCTTATCCAGGCTGCATTATCAAAAGGAGGCCGCAGACATGTTATTGTATCAGTTCAGGTAGACTGGTCAGACTTGCTTTTTCTCCAGGCCAAATTTGAAATAAAGAAGCATAGAATCATATTTTCTGCATGCTTCCAAAACATGGATGCAGTCACATATGTGCTTATAGGAAGGAAAAACTGCCAGAAAAACTGAGTGCATACCAGCTCAAGCAAAGTCATGACATGAATTCATTTCCAATCCCCTGGTAAAAATAGATGAAGTTTAACATTTTTTGAGTTATTTTTGGCACTGTAGCCCAAATTTCTATTAGGCCATTGAACAGATGCAAAGCTTTGGCTTGTGGGTGGATATCAACCTGGGACTCAACATTTTAAACATTACAGTTATCTCCATTGCGCAGCATCTGCCTAGTCCAATTGCCTTCATTATTAACTCAAGAATGGAAATAAAGTGATGAATTTAGTCTCCTTCAGATTGATTTCAAGTCAGTGTAACAGTGGCAGTATGCATCAGCTGAAGATTTGCTCCATAATGTTAACTCCTTCTCTTTATTACTCTAATGAGTAAAGGGAAGATCATTACTAAAAGGCAATAAATGGCATTAATCTTTCTTACACTGTCTGTTTTGCTTCTGATAGTAACTGATAAGCAAACTCCCTGTTGCTCTCTCAACCCATGAGCTTTTTTTAGTGTTTTCTAACTCAGTTTCATTGAAAAGAGCTGTGAGACACTGCTGGAGCTTAGTTAGCCATTGATGTGAAACTACCCACAAGGTGCTTTTGCAATATTTAAGGCATTTAAATTTATTAAAAGTATTGCAGTATTTAATAGAGCATTCTAAATAACGAGTGGATGTAGATACCATATCCAGTCCCTTTGACTACAGACTTCCTCAGCAATCAGAGCAGTGCCATCACCAGGAAAAGTACTCATTGATAGCATTACAAAAGGTTACAAACCATTTGCCTGACATAAAAACTAATTGTAACCGTCGGCATCCAGTGAAATAGTATGAACTAATAATCACAGGAATTTTACTGCTCCCACTTCAGTAAGTAAAACTAGCCTGTTCTCAAAATATTACAATTTTTCAAGTTGGAATATTCAGTCAGAATTGTAGTGTTGTGTCAGATAGCCATTTCTCACAAAGTGAGAAGTATTTGCTTCCTTTCTCTCTTTTTCCATACTCCTGCAGTATAGGAGCACATAGTAGAGACGATGTCATGGAGAAAATGAGCTGCCTGGCTGTATAACTTCTTCTGTCTAGAAGCATTCTGCAGGAGAAAGAAGAGTATTGTGCACAGAGACATGCCAGCTCCTTTGATTTGTCTCCCTTCTTAAACAGCAGTACAGCTGAGGGCAGTAGGATGTCTGACTTCTTTTTGTAGTGACAGGACCACTGAATACAGAGAATGAAAGGAAAAAAATGTAGAGCAGCTGCTGTGGGAGGGGAATGTGACCTCTCCACACGGCTATGACATAAGTGTGACCAACAGACAGATCCTGCAAAGGAAGGAAACTATCACAGCAGAAGTCACCACAACACTGTGCAAAGACATATTCTTTCCTTCACTTGCCACATGAGAAAAGCAAAACCAAAAGTTTTATCAGCTGCTTTAGCTGAGTGTATTTGAGCATGATTTTGTATGTGGGTTATGTTTAAGCACAAAAAACAACAGGAAGAAGCACTTAGTTTGATTGCTTTCTAGCCATTTGTTGATAATGTGGTTGAAAGAAATTGTGTCTGATGACTTGTGTTTTCTAAAGCCTGGTTTGCAGTAACAACTTTAAAAACTCTGAACGAGACTAAAAGAAAAATGTGGGGATTAGAAAATTAAGTCTGCAAATGGAATTTAGAATTTGTAACATGACATTCAGTGGGATGAAATTACAGCATATTCCTTTATATGCTAAAACTGAGTGTGAAAACTAAGATTTTGTTTCTCACTCTAGTCTCAAAAAGTGATGTCTTTTCACAAAAACAGATGAAAGCCTGCATGTTAGCTCATCAAGATATCTGAAGATATATGAAGTCATATTCTCTTTGACTACACTCTCCAGAAGTTATAGTTCAAATGGTTTGCAGCAATGGGATAGACAACAGCTTTCTTAGTTACAGGGTCAAGTTAATATACTTGCTCTCACTGTACAAAACTAAAGTTTCTTGAAAAGGCATAAACACAGAGAAGAAATTCCTCCAAGAGTGGAAATGAACAAATGTCTTTTCTTAACAGTCACAGCATCAGGGATAACTAATTCTCCTAGAACCCCTACCTCCTCAACTGTTGTCAGAATTTTTTTTCCAATAAATACAGATGTAACTCTATTGCCATACATGCTGTAATCTCAAGTATGGGCTACAGGATGGCAACCAGCAGCAAGATTCAAATCTGCAAATTTCTCATGGAGAACTTACCTCAAAAAATGAAGCTCCTGGGTAAAAGCAGTCTGAACAAATATCCTGAGGCTATATCTTTCTAGTGAAGATTTGTGATTTAAATATGCAACTTAATGTCTGTAAGTTTTTCTTTAATAAAAATAGGCAAAGTATCTAACTGATTAGAATTAAGTCAATTTTTAATGTAAAAACATTTTTTACTCAGCTCCTTCTCTGTGTTCAAAAATAGAAGCAATAGTTGAGATCTGTTTATACTGTTATCTTTCTAGAAGCTCAAAATACGTAACAAATTATGTCTGAAATTTAGTATGGTTTGAATCCCCCCAAAAACTTTAATGTTTGAACTTAAAAGTTACCATGTTATAAAGTTTAAAGTAATAGGATGTATTTTGTTTTAGGAAAGAGAAAAAAAAAAAAAAAAAAAGGAAAGAACGAAAAGAAAGGAAAAAGAAAAAAAAAGAGAAGTTGAATTATAAAGAAAATAATGTAAGGAATGGAAAATAAAAAGAAAACAAATGATTTCCTCCTGTTAGGTCATGTAGTGCTCATGGATATTGTAATGCACAGCTCCTTCCACTAAAAAAAAAAAAAAAAAAGTAAAATTTGAGTTGTAAAAGGTGCAGATGGTTATAGGAGACTTATAAAATGTCAGATAATTATATTTTGTAGATCTTTATAGTATTAAGTCATTTAAACTACCTTTTGTCCTTTTTTTTTTTTTTTTTTAATTGAAAGCACCGAGAAAATCACAACCCACAAGGAACAACCTTTGCCACGATCAACTGCTCTGCAGAATTTCATTCAGATTTTAAAAAGAGCTTCAAAATTCCCTTAAGCCCTCATAATTCTGAAACATTCTTAAAAGGATTTTCCTGAGCTATGGTTTTCCTGTGAAGAAAAGCCTCAGAGGTAAGTCTGCATCACACCAATTCTTCTGCCTCAGATGTGATAGGACGGTCCTTTTCCTGTGTGAAATGGGTGCAGTTCTCAAAGTCCACTGCTAATGCCATTTTTGTCTTGTGCATTCTCCTTGAGATGGATCCATGACAAGATAACTACAGACATTTCTCTTATCTTCCAGATGTTTCCTGGTGCCTCTCTGTGGTAATCCTGCAGCCTGGCCACAGTTTTAGGGAAAACCCAATAGTTTAACCAATGTTACAATTAATAATTTACATATTTACATATCTAAGCAACATCATGAACTCCTGCATGTTTCTTCAAGGCATGACTTCAACAAGAGAAGATTTTGTTTCATGGAAGATTGATGAGCTCAAATATTCTCAGCTACAGCAGTGAGGTCTTGTACCTACCTGTGTTATAGCATCATATGGTTGTCTGCCATTGAGGAATGACACTTGGCTAGCCCATTTTCTGAACAAGGAAGGACTATATCAATTCATCATATGAAGAAAAATAAATAAGAGATTGTTTTGCATAGGAAATACGATTCTCATGGGAGAGAGAAATATTTAAGACAGAAAGAAAAAGACTCATCTCATTGATGAGAAGTCATCACTAATTTGAACCAGGCCTTGGAAAACAGGCTAGGCTTTTTTTGTGACACACAGTATCACCCTAGATGAACTTTCTGTGTATAGAAGTATTATTACTGCATAATAAAGATATTTAATGATATATTCTCACTTTTTTTGTCAATCTATGAATATAAGCAAATTTGTTAATGTTTCTTTTACAGTGGGAGAGATATTTTAAAGCTAGTCTAAAATCCATTACTTTCTGACATACTCTGCAGTGCATTTGATACATTATAGTCAAACCTGCATGTTCTCATTACAATCACTACAATAGGATACATTTTAAATCCATGCTACATTGGACAATAAGTGGCAAGAATACAGCGTTTTGTTCTGGGTGCAGTTTAGCTACTGAACACTCTAACATAACTTGGAAGTAAGCCAAATTCAGTTCCTTTTCTCCTCCCCAAGATTATTAGATATCATTGTTATTACGATGCTTATATGCATTACTTACTGTTTCTCTTAGTACTGTGAAAAAGTGTTCTGCAATTTCAGTCAAATTCTTATAACCTACACATACAACAGGGCTAAGTACTAAAAGCTTCCTCTGCTGCAATATAGAGCAAAGCATTTCATATATACCACTTAAACTCATTCCTACCAACTCTTTCAGAGCAACAAAGGCATAAATACATTTATTTTATATTTATAGCCTGAAGATCACAGGTTATCCTCTATATCTCACATTCCCACAGCTGCTGCAGTCATCCTGCACAAGCCTTCAAAGTCTCTGAAAGCTATGGTCATTTGGGGAAGACTCAGCTTGCAGCTGTGAAATTCTGTCTGTCTCTGAAATCCTTTCAAACTCCAGAAATAAGATAATACCCCATGTGCAGAGGCAAAAATTTATTTAATGGATCACATGTGAGATCTGGTTAGATATCCCAATTATCAAGAAAACCACTCCAATGGATGCAGTTCTTCAGCTCAGACGACCAGTCCATCCTTAGGTGATCAGAGTTCAGAGAATTTATTACTTAATTCTCTCTCACTGTTAAATGACATCTCACATGGAATTGCACATGAAGCAAAGGTGTGTCAATAAATTCCTCCATGTGGAAAAAATGGCAACCAATGATGCTTGCTGAACGTTGCTGAAGATTAAACAGTGGAGGCGGTGGGTGGTGCATTTCAGCAGTGGAGACAGCAACTGCGGGTCAACCTATGTATAAAATTTAAGCTGTTATTATTTAGTAACAATTAAAAAATAGACCACAAAAATTAAACAAAATATAAAAAATAAACAATATAAAATAAACTAAAAATAAAAATAATATATAAAAATATATACATAATTCCGTCTCCATTTCATATATTAAGGGAGAAAACATACCTCTCCACTTCACATAGGTGTAGTATCTCTCTATTGTTTTTCAGTTTCAGAGATTCAATGATTGTACAGAAATATCAATAAGTGGGAGGTCTGGATCACATTATCAATGTACAAATATTAGAATTCTATTCTAACTTCCCTCTTTACTGGGGAGGACACCCTAGTTTGCAGATGATCTTCAGTGACTGGGAAAAGAATATATGTGACATAAATGCTCTGCTGTTATGACTCCAGATTTCTTGATACTCTCTCGGCAGATGGTGCATTGTGACAACTATTTATCGCTCTGACCAATGCTGCCTATTTATTGCCTTCTGTTCTCTCATTGGCATGTCATCTCCACCTGTTGCCTGCTTTTATGTGTTCAGGACTTGTCTGCGGGAGTGTACTAAGTAGATTCAGCAGGTGTTGGCATTACGCACTCAGTATAAATCTGCCTTTGACAGTGAGAGCAACTTCATGCTTGTTAGAAAATCAAAGTAGATTGTTCTTAGCATACATGAGTGTCTTTCCTGAAGAATTTGGATACCTACAGAAGGTACTAGAAAACAGCTGCTGATACAGTTTGCAATGAGAGAGGACGTTTCCTCACTGTGTTTGCACAAAGTGAGAGGGTGGGGAAGCAGCTCTTTTATAACTGTAATCCTTCATTTCATTTAAAAGTAAAGATATATTTGTAATGGATAATTTATAAAGGACAAAGTTTTATTGACATGTCAAAAGACACCACTGGTATGTATTTTACCATGCAGAAATTGTGGATGTTGCTATGCACCATATAAAGATTTAGCTTAATTTTTTCATCACTTGAGCTGTATGTATATGTATCTATCTATCTAGAGAGCAGTCAGACTACTGACCATATTAATGACACTTCATCAAGTGTAATGGTGTGCTGAGAGAAAATTTATCCCCTAATACTATTGCGGTGAGAAGTCTGTAATCACTTTTTGCTGTCAATAGTGTAATAGCAGAGGTGTTTACCATGTAGATGATCTATTACATTTTTATGGGGCTGTCTGGGAAATTTTATAGGACTGAATATAATCCAGGTTGCTAAATTACATGAAGCTGTTGTCAGTAGACAATTGTATGTTCAAATAGACTTAAAGAAAACCCATTATTAACTGACATATTAAAACAACTTCGATAAGTTAAGTCATCAGTAACAAATATAAATTACCCATTTTTTTCTTTAAAATAACAAACTATATTTAAAATATAAATTAAAAGTATCATATTACACTCAGAAAGCTGAATTTTTCATGACCATTTTGTATGTGAAAATATATTAAAACATATGGAAGAATATATAAACATGATATAATGAAGAAAAGATTTATCCTACAAAAAACATGTGTATGGAATTTTTGTGTATATACTGTGCATCTTTATTTACATGCCATATATGAGTATAATGTATGCATTAATCATAGCACAGTATGTTTCAGAATTATAATCCAAAATAAAATATAAAAAAAAACAGCATTTAACAAGCAGATGCAATTTATGCTAAAACAATACAAAAATTAAAAATTAAAAAAATACAGCCCATGACACAACAGTTCTGTCAATAATGTTGTCAATTGGAATAAGATTTGCAAGTTTATTGTATCCTATTATTGTAAGGCACCGGTGTGATTATGTTTATGCGTTCTTTATTCAATTTAATATAAATTGAAGCGAGTCCCCCATACATGCATTTTTTGTCATATAAATGAAATTATATTCAAAATAAATAGCCAGGACATATTCAGGCTCTGTTATTTACAATGCATGCTAAAGATAAGTCTATTATGATATGCCATGAAAGGTCTGGCATGGCACAGATCACACCCCAGTATAATATAGATGTCTAACAATGAGCTTTGCTTAAAGGACCTCATTTCAGTTGCCTTGCTCCAATGTAGAGTGGTATAGTGTAGGCACAGTAATGTTACTGAATCAGAGGCAGTGATAGAAAACTTGTTCTCAGAGTAAATATGTGTGTACTGTTCTCCAAACAAAATAAAATAAAAATGCAGGCACTCTACAATCAGATTACAAGTTTAATATGCTTTTTTTTTTTTTTTTTTTACCCCATTCAAGGTAAAAGTGACTTCAGTGCCTCTTAATCAAAATTGTAGATGACTTTCAAATGGATGGAGCTTGATACAGGCTAATAGTTGTGACATGGGAAGCCGTTGTCAGAGAGAAACAGAAAGGGAAAAAGTAACATATTTTGGGCCATTTCTATAACACTGAAATCCAGAATGAATGGTTTTACTGACCTTGATAGGGTTACACCAGACTGACTAAATTTTTAGAGATTCGCCATTCAGTGCAACAAATGGCAGTTGAGATTTAGGCTGTCTAGAATAGTGGCAGCACAGTCAGAACAGTGAGTCTGAATAGGCTGCCAAACCACCAGGAATCTCAGTTCATTGTGTGTACATTTACTCTAAAGTGTTTTCATGGAATCCAAGGTCTTGCACACAGTGCACACTTGACACAGGTAGACTGGAGTGTGCAGGCACAGTAAGACCAGTACACTTCATGTGTGTTGAATGTATCCCCAGGAAATACCAGAAATACCAGAAATAACTGGGAAACCTGAGATTATGTTAATATTCTTTTCTACAGTAACATTCTAATCGAAGACAGTCTTCACTGAAGGCAGACAAGCTGACCTATATCCACTGAAGGAAAAGTTGGATGCAAAAGTGAGGAAATAATAATATGGAGGAAGCTAATCATTCATTTACTGAAGTCCTTGCTAAACATACCACTTATGATCTCCTTATCAAGTTACACAGCGTAACAGCATACAGTTCTGTGGGCTTCAATAATAAAAGAAAATTGAAGTCTGTGATAATTTCAGAATTCTCCAATTTAGGTATCCATCTACGCAATATTTTATTTCTTACTAAAGAGCTACTTAAACTAGTGTACATTTAAATATTTCATGGACTATTTGATGATGTTGAGGTACAGCTTAAAGTTTTTCTTAAATAGTTAAAGCAAAATTTGCAGTATTTCCACTAAGTCAGTCTCCCAACAATTATATGGCAATTTTCATTTCTAAGAACTTGTTCTGATTTATATCAAAAAGAGTACTGGCTCTGTTGTAAACTTAGGAGTTCTTTCAAATACATTTTTTTACGTCAGCCAAGCAGTTAACATAGAGCTGCTTCTATACAGCTGGTATGTTCTTCAATTATCAATCAACTTAGGATATCTTGAAGTTGGATTTCTAATCTAAACTAATCATCCAAACTTCCAATAGCCAATGTCTACTTTTTCATATACTAAGGCACAGTCCACCTCTTTGAACATTTTTTCATTTAGTTTATTTTAGATGTTTACTGTAAGAGATATGAGTCTTACCCTAAAACTACTTTTCTTTCTCTATTGACATTTACAGGCTTCTGAAACTATTAATTCCACTAGATTTAAAATCAGATGTGTCTACCTTTTGAGGCATCTATGGCTTTTACTGTGAGGGAAGTCTAGAATACTGATAAAATGAATAATATCTAGACATCTAATTTTGGGACAGATGAACCCTTGCCACAATTCCAAGAGCTTTCAAAAAATCAAGGGGAACCAACAGTTCATCAGTCCATTGAATAATTTTTTCTGCTCGAAAACCTACAGGTCTCCCGAGAGGATACCAGACTCCTTAACAATACAGAAAAGTGCTAAAAGCTTTACTTATAGATAGTGTTAGAAGATGAAAATGCAATATCCAGAACTTCAAATATACAGGAACATATGGAACACCAAATGTCCTAAAGGAGAAATACTGATTCCCATTTCACCCTCACTGCTCAATTTAAAACAGATTAAAAATCTTCAATATGTGTTCATTCTCATGAACTGCAGAGATTCTGATGCAGTCACTTCAGCCACTTCAGCTCATTACTTTCTGTTATATTGAACACATCAGAAATTAGTGTGAACAGTGATAGAAAAAAATTGACAGTTAAGTCTAAAAAGCATTCATTTTTTCCTCTAAATAGCTGATACTAAAAAAATATATTATAAAAATGTGATACATTCATTGTTATGTGAACAACATATAAAATTATTGCATATTTTAGGGAGATAATATATATTTTAAAGAAAAATATTAACAATTATTAAAAAAAAAAGCCTGATCCCAGTGTAATAAAAGTGTTCACTGTTTGAAGACACATACTTCTCCCATTCATCCTGCAAAAAGTAATGTGTAGAGTTTACACTGTATATTACTGATAGTAATCATCACTATTAGAAATGCAGTACTATTTTATGAACAGATATCAGTTGTTGCTTTCTGTAAAAGCTTCCAACAGTTTTACACTAAATAAACATTTTTATATTTGTTGTAATTATTTATGGGAGCCTCCCTAGATATTGAGAAAGGAGGAAAAGAGATTTAAATGGTCCATGTCAGAACAAAGAATGGGTATTTTATGAGTTTACTGCTCGGATTATTATTCTGCACTGGCATTTTTCTCACCACCTTGACAGACTGAAGTAATTTAGTAGATTGTATTCCATCATTTCTTTAATTACAATGCTTCACTGAGCAGTCACTTGTGCTCTTGCTAAGAATTTTCAGCTAAGGAATTATGCTGTCCATTGTCATCAAGGCATAACTTGAGGACTTAATAACAGAGGTTCATATAGCCAAAAGTTAGTCGTGTGGAGAGAATGACAATCAGCAATTCAAGAAAAGCACAATAGACAGATACAAAAGTGGAGTGTCAGGCACCAAGTCAATACATCAGCATTCTGCTAACTGGACATGTTAGACATTGGTACTGCAAAGATCCAGGTATCCTCTTTCCCCTGTGCAGCTTTACTGAAGTTCATACAAAAACACAGCTGCCTAATAACAAGCCCCACAGTTTTCTCTGTAAAGATACAAATTGTCTATCACCATCCAGAATCCTCTATTTTTTGGAGGTTAAAAAAATGAATCAGATATGAGAAGCAAAAAAAGCTCATAATGAGAATCCCAATAACATTTCATGTTGATAATATCTTCCTTAGGAGAACCAGAAAAAAAATCCTTTAAAAATTAATGAATAATTTGTTATCAGTCCTAGAAAAGAAGAGAGGGGTTGGTATTTGTCCCAGGTTTACAGAAAGGAAGACTGAAGTTGCTCAGTATTTTGTTCGACATTACACAATCTGTGGTACTTATACTATCTCATATTCATGTGAAAAGAAATATCGTTACTTCCTAACTATATTTCCATGTAATATCGATGATATTACTGGGAGGAGAATTTGGGACCAGACTCCCTGGTCTGATCCTTTGCACATGGAAACAAATCCTGATTATTCTCAAAATCAGAGGCTTACATTTTCAGCATGCAGATATGTAGCCATAAACCTGTTTGAGGCTCTTTGGATAATAGTTCAGTTCAGTTTGGAAACAGTTCAGGGAATCTTGCACAATATTATAAAGAAAATCTCTAAAGCATCATAACAGTAGGAAAAGAAATCTCTCTCTCTGGTAAACAGTTCCATCTATGTTATCAGGTTTGGGACTGGGAGTTTGCTTTCTGGTTCTTTTAAGAAAGAGACCAGAAGAGAGGGAGTTTAAGCCTTGTGAAGTAGGGCAATCTCCTTAACCCTAGAATATGTACTGAGAACACACCATTCTCATTTTAAGAAAATTTATCTAACTAAATACAATTAACTTTATTTATATTAAGATGAATGACAGGATATTATGCGCCAGGGAACCTGGAAACAAGAATGCAAACAAGAATCCCATGAAAAACAGTTTTTAAGACTGAACTGAATCTTCCTTTGCACAAGAATGTGGACACTGCAGTGCATAGTGGCTTCTGCACTAGGGTGATGGGAAACAAAATTCAAACAGCCTGAGAGTGTTATCAGTTTGTAAGTCAAGCTTTGTTGCTTAAGGGCAGAAATAACATAATTTTTCTCCCCACATCAATTTGTTTTTCAACTCTGTATATCAATATCACTTTGTTAACTATTTTTCTACATGTAGACATAAAAGTATTTTAATTTTTTTTCTCAGATCTCTTGCAAAAAGATCCTTATTTCTGAGATGGTTTATTTTTCTCAACTCATATTACTTTAATGATAGTGTTCATTTTCTTTTTAAGAAAACACAGTTTATCAAATACAGGTGAAAATGAAAGAGCCTGCATAAAAACTATGGGAATTAACAGTACTTGCCTCAAAGCTTTCTATTAATTTCTTCTTTCCAGTTGGTATCAACTTTTTAGTGACTCATGCCATCTATGTTAAGTGTTTTTAAGATTTTCTTTGCTAATTAACAATTCAAACAATGAAATATTTTTGCACAGATAAAAAGAAACATTTATACCTTATTCACTTTTTCCCACAGAATAATCCAGGAAAAGCTGAGGAACTGTCACATCAAAGAAATATAATTCTTACAGTAGATTCCTCAAATATGATGAAAGTTTAGTGTCTAAATCAAAAGGGGAAATTTAGGTTAGGTAATATGCAGAAAATTTTCACTCAGCAAGGAGTGAGGCCCTGGCACAGCTGCCCAGAGAAGCTGTGGGTACCCCATCCCTGGAGGTGCTCAAGGCCAGGCTGGATGGGGCCCAGGGCAGTCTGAGCTGGTGGATGGCAGCCTGCCCATGGCAAGGATTGGAACTGGATGGGCTTTAAGGTTCCCTCCCACCTCAGCCTTTCTATGATGTTATGATACTAAAGGCAACCACATTATGAAAGGCAATAATCAAGAAATGAGAGAAATCTTAAAATACTTACTGCTAACATTTTATTCACCAAATTAGACACACAAATCACTTGCATGTAAAAATGGAACAAAGCACTGTTGAAGATTTCTGCAGCAATATTACTACGGACATATTTAATGCTTGGAAATATTCCAATAGTTCACTGAGATATAAGGCAATTAAAGCAATGTTGTTATTAATACAAAGATCCTACAGAGTATTTCTTTACACAGATGATGATTATGTGAGGGGAAGCCTGGAACTGCTATCTTGCTTTTCAGTGTATTCTAACAGATCAGTTGTATTAAGTAAGGCCATACACTTCATGTAGTCAATTCTCAGTGGTATTTCAATAAAGATAGGAAAGATTTATCAAACCAGTAGATTGTTTCCTCTCAGACACTGCTGAGATGTGTTCATGGAATTCTAAGATGCTTACTGTAAATTAGAAGCTAATTAGTTGAACTCAAATGCCAGCACCTGCTTCCATATTATTAATAAATAAATAAATAAATAAATGGGGGGAAAAAAAAAAACCACTTAGGGTTTCACAGATTGAATTAATTCTTCAGGCCCTTAATTTATCCAAGCCAATTTAAACATTTGAAAAGGCTGTCAGAATTATTGGGTTATGAAACTGAATCAGTGCATCTTAGATATTTCTCCTTCCTGCAGCTTTATAGTCATTATCGTATTAAGATTCTGGCAAACAACGATATTTATGGTTCCTGCCATAACATTAAAAATGCATATCCCATTCAGATATTATGAATTTTGAATTGCAGCAGGAAACAAGCAGTTTAGTTGGTAATTGACTTGTAGGGATTAGAATGGTTCAGGTTTCCTCTGTGCAAGGAGAAGGTTCATCTGAGGTCTTACAGATAGATAATAATTCCTCTAAAGCATCACAACTCTCTCTACAAAAAAAAATTCAATAAACTCTTTTGTTCTGGTAATTCTGCATTGTGCCAATATTAGTTTTAAGTTAAAAAAAAAGAAAAGATAGAACAGGTAGTGCTAGCCAAAATGTGATAGGAAAATGAGGGCGAAATACAAATCAGGTATCATAGAATGGCTTGGCTTGTGGAAAGAGCCCCAGGGATCATCAAGTTCCCACCCTCCTGACACAGGCAGAGTCACCAACCTCCAGAAATTGTATTAGATGTATAAGATACATTTGGTATTTTATATAATGCATAGCTGAATAACCTGCCAATTCTAATGAGACTGTAATTAAATTTCTTGCCATCAGTGTGCAAGAGGCAATTATCTCCTGTTTCTCTTTCTTTCTACCTCATTATAAAGGCATAGAAATCAACTAAATACTCAAATTCACCTTGCTGTCTAAACAAAAGCTCAAGGAGTGTCCCCAGTAATACTAAACATCATAAACTCTGCAAGATACTTGTTAACAAAGATTAAACTTTCACAACACAGTTATTTGGTATTTTCTCTACTCTGCTCTATACTTTTCACAGAATCACAGAATGGCCAGGGTTGGAAGGGACCTCAAGGATCAGGAATCTCCAACCCCCCTGCCACAGGCAGGGCCATCAACCTCCACATTTAATATAGACCAGGCTGCCCAGGGCCCCATCCAACCTGGTTTTGAACGCTTCCAGGGACGGGGCATCCACAACCTCTCTGGGCAGCCTGTTCCAGCACCTCACCACTCTCTCTGTAAAGAACTTCCCCCTGACATCCAACCTAAATCTTCCCTCCCTCAACTTAAAACCATTTCCCCTTGTCCTGCAGTTATCTACCCTTTCAAAGAGTTGACTCCCCTCCTGATCATAGGCTCCCTCTAGGTACTGAAAGGCTGCAACTAGGTCACCCCACATCCGCCTTTTCTCCAGGCTGAACAAGCCCAGCTCCCTCAGCCTGTTTTCGTAGGGGAGGTGCTCCAATCCCCTGATCATCTTCATGGCCTTCTTCTGGACCCTCTCCAACAGCTCTCTGTCTTTCTTGTACTGGGGGCTCCAGACCTGGACACAGTACTCCAGATGGGGCCTCACAAGAGCAGAGTAGAGGGGGACAATCACCTCCCTGCCCCTGCTGGCCATCCCTCTTCTAATGTAGCCCAGGATACCATTCGCTTTCTGAGCTGCACCGTTCCCCACCTAGAAGTTTAAGGATGCAGGGCTCAGAGACGTGAGAAATACTAGAAAACTGGCTGCCAGAGAAGACTGAGGCAAAGAACTCATTCAGTACATCAGCCTTCTCTCTATCTGTTGAAGCCAGTTCTCCTTTTACAATTACCAAAGTAGGTACACTCGCTTTGGCCTATCTCATCTGGCCAATGTACCTGTAGAAAGTCTTCCTATTGTTTTTCACATCCCTCGCCAAGTTCAGTCCCGCCTGCGCCTTGGCTTTCCTAATCCCACGTCTGCAAGCCCGGCTGGCATCCCTGCATTCTTCCCAGGTGACATGCCCTTGTTTCCTGAGCTTGTACACACCTTTCTTCACCCTCAGCATGCCCAGCAGGTCCTTGCCGAGCCACGCTGGTTTCCTACCTCCTCTGCCCACTTTCTTATTCAGAAGGATGGAGAGCTCTTGTGCTCTCAGAAAGGCATCCTTGAAGAGTAGCCAGCTCTCCTTAACATCATTGTTTTTAAAGACAGCATCCAGGGCATCTTGGTCAACATCCATTGAACAGCTTAAAGTTTGCTCTTCCAAAGTTCAGGGTCCTGACTCCACTCTTTGCCAGGCCTATCTCCCTTGAGATCATGAACTCGACCAGGGTGTGGTCACCGCAGCCCAGGCTGCCTCCAACCTTAATACCTTTAATGATCTACTCTGCATTGGTGAGCAGCAGGTCCAGCAACACTTCACCTCTAGTCGGTCTGTCCAATACCTGGGCCAAAAAGTTATCATCAATGCATTCCAGGAGCCTCCTGGACCTCTTGCAGCTCACCGTGTGGTCTTTCCAAGAGATATCTGGATGGTTGAAGTCCCCCATCAGGACGAGAGCCCGTGAGCATGAAGCCTCCCACATCTGAAGCAAGAAAGCCTCGTCAACAGTCTCCCCTTGATCAGGTGGCCTGTAGTATACGCCTATCACCTGACCTTTGTTAGATCCGTCCCTAATTCTTACCCACAGACTCTCAACCTGTTCCTGACTGTTTCTCAGAGGGAGCTCCTCGCAGTCTATCCACTCTTTGACATAGAGGGCAACTCCCCCACCCTTCCTACCTCGCCTATCCCTTCTAAGGAGCCGATATCCCTCAGTGGTGGTATTCCAGTTATGGGAGCCATCCCACCATGTTTCTGTAATAGCAACAAGGTCCTAACTTTCCAAGCCATCACAGTTTTCCACTCGTCCTGCTTATTTCTGTGTGCCTTGGTATAAAGGCACTTCAGCTGGGCTTTCCGTCTCATCGCCTTTATAGAGGATCTAGGGTCCCCTAGAACATCAGCATCCCCAGCATCCCCTACCCCCAGTCCTTCCCTTTGTACTCTATAGTCTTCGCCCATCAAGTTTGGTTTGAGCCTTCAAATGACATGCTCAACCCTAGAGGCCCTCATTTTGTCCCCTTCTCCCTTCACACCTAGTTTAAAGACCTTTCAATGAGTCCCGCCAGTTCCTTGGCTAAGATCCTCTTACCCCTCAGAGACAGGCTACTTCCATTTGCAGCCATCATGCCAAGTGCCAAGTAAATTGCCCGTGGTCAAAAAACCCCAAATTCCTGTGTTTGCACCAACTTCTAAGCCATTTATTTATGAGGTGGGTTTTTTGGATCCTCTTACTATCCTGACCTGCCACTGAAGGAATAGAAGAAAACACCACCTGCATGCCTGCTCCATCAACTACCCGCCCCAATCCCCTGAAGTCTTTCTTAATAGTCCTGAGGCTTTTCTCAGTTTCTTAGTTTGCATGTATGTCTTTTTAACTTTTTAGCCACCTTAATTGTTTAACTCAGTCATCAATCAAGTCTCCACATCTAATCTGTCATTCTACAAAAAGGACATATCTTTGATATCTTCAAGTATTGCCTTACTTATATCTTTTTTTCTCTCTTTTTACAAGGAAAATGACAGTCAGAGAAACATGCAAGGAACTTACTTTTGGACTACTACTTATTTTCCCAATTTCATATGAACTCTTAGATGAACAGCATTTTTATTTATGAGCATGACATTGATGTGAAAGATTAGACTATTCAGATATACTGTAGATCATATTTTTATTTTATATACAGTGCAAAAGCTGTGCTTGTTAGAGTCTCTAAGGCACAACAGATATTAATACAAGACCAAAGTTTTCAAAATAGTTATACAAATATGAAAGGTCATTCTTATATCTGTATATCCTGAGCAATTAAACAAGACAGTAACAGGATTTTCATGCTGATCTGCAGACATTTTCAGAATGTGAAAATATATCATTAGTTGAAGAAAAAAAAAAAGCCTTTTTTCTCCACATCCAGTCCTGTAGTGGTAGTATGCTTAGAAGTCCTTCCCTCCAAAAAAACAAGAAAATGGTCTTTGTATGCCTTGGTGATCGTAAATTATGCTGTGTTCTTGTTTCAGAATTTGCACTTTAAATCAGACTTGAGTTTTCTATTCATGGTAATTATTCTTCATGTAAAAAATGAATCTGTTTTGCATCAGTGTAGTATTAAACTGGTTATAGTATGATATATCTTTGTACACATCATGACCCAATTCCTTTCCATCAACTAGTCTAAGAAACAAACATTGTACAGTGTTGCACCATGTTCTCCTTACACACACTGCATGGTGCTTCATGGAAACACAACAAGAAATGGAGACTGCAGATCACAGAAGGCCTGAGCTGTTCCCCTAGCACTGTATTTTATTGTCAAACAGAAATATTCCATTTTTTAAAAAGTATAAATATTTCAACACTGTGGGAAGAGGGAAAAATTTCTTCATCTCTCAAAGGACAGGAATTCCAAATTTCACTCATCATATGTCCCATCATTCTTGTAATATATGAACATGTGTGGCCCATTTACACGTTTCATGCTCTGTATAATCACTGAATCACTTGGGTCAGAAGGGACATCAAAGATCATCTAGCTCCAAACTCCTGCCAGGGGTTCCCATCATGACCTTGAAAACCTGCAGGGATGGAACATCCATAACTTCTCTGGACAGCCTGTTCCAGTGCCTCAAAACCCTCTAAGTTAAAAACTTTCTGTAGCTGAACCAAGTTTCAAGCATTACTTAACTGACCAAGCATCAACATCTTCTCAGAAAGACCTTTTCTACTCTTCTGTCTGCATCTCTTTGGATTTTCCTTCCCTAATCCCTCTCTCACCACAAGCATGGCCAAAAGCTGCAGTAAAAGACAACTCTTTTGCATTACTTTTGCTATTCATTACAATTCTGCAGACATTGGCATAGATGAACTATTTGGATTTTTTACTGCTTCAGACAAGAGGGATCTTTGATTTCTATTCTCCTGCCCATAAACAGCTGCCAACACAAAGCCAAGCCCTCCCCTTACTCCATCAGACTCTAGCAATCTCATTGCTGTGGCTTAGACTGACTGAATGCAAGCACATGTATGCATTGATGTCTCTCTGTGTATGTCTGTATTCTGGAAAAAATTTAGTCAGGGAAGTAGGCTGAGAGGGTGGCAGGGGCAGGCAGAAAGGATTAAGTTTCTAACCCTGTTTCACAGAGCTGTGGAACTATGTTTATTCCAAATGCAACATAATCCTGCACCTTGCTGCATCTACCACAATACAGCATGCTGACATCAGTGAGCTGCAAAGAGATTGAGATTTCTCCTTGGTGGGAAATGTTGCCCATTGAGAGAGGGTGAGGAATCTCTCCTCGGCTGAAGCTTATGTGGCATCCCCGACCATACTACATAGCCCTTTTGAAATCGGAATCTTGTAATGTGAAACCAATTCTGGGCTGATTGACTATATGAAAATACATTATTGTTTTGATCCCTAATGAAAACAACATCAACTTGCAAATAAAAATGTTTGAGTTCCATTTCCCAAAACAAATATAATCTCATTATTAATCTCTCTAACAAAAGCTACCACAAATAATACAGATTTTTGGCTAAACACTTGAGAAGCAAATCAGAAAACTGCATAATACTTCATCAGCAGATAAATAATACAGAAAAAAATAACTTCTGCATTTAGCAGAGTTTAATAACTTTGGAACTGGAGCAAACTCTTCAAAACAAACCTTTTATACTTGTGCAAACCATTATGAATGTATTGTATTCATTGCTACTTAAAACATAACTGTTCTATTTTGTTGCACATTAAGTAATGTAGAAAATTTGCATGGCAATGCAAAATGGCAAATTGAAAAATCTCACCGTTACATTTTTTTATGTGTGGATTAATTGTTCCTTCTGTGAGAATCCTTGGGCATTTCTCATTCTGTAATCTATTTCATTCACTGATTAAACTAACAGAGCCTGAAGAAACATTTCACCATCCTGGAAACCAAACAGGTGTTTATAGCTTCGGTTCATGCTCTATTCATATATAGATTCTGATATTATACAGAAAGCATTTTTGTTTTGGAGATAATGTGTTCAAAAAGATTAATCAATCAATTTTGCTAAGCAAGTTTATTGTAAAATTTAAACAAATGTTGCAAAGTCTATGAGTAAATCTCCCAGTAAGATGTTGTATATTTTAACTTGAACCTTACACAAGTTTCCAGCCTGAAACTTGAATTTCATCTGCTTTAAAGATTTTACATTATCTTTCCATAAATAATTTTCTTGAAGAGAATATAAATGTCAAAAATGTTGTTCAAATAATTAAATTCTGGAAATAATTAAAAGAAAACCTTCAAACAAACAAACAAACAAAAATCACCTCAAACTATAAGAAAATACCGATAAAAAATACAGAATTTTTTAAAGATAAAGAGAACCAGAGGTACATTTTCGGTTATTGAGCAGAAATGTACATTTTCTTGTTTAATTTTTAAACATGGATTTGTGTTACTTTGTAAAATAATTGAATAAGATAATAAATTTACATGCTAGCTCATTTCACAAAATAGAGGTCAAATATCCCACTAGTTTTATGTTTTTGTTGCCCACTTTTCTTTATATTTTAATTTAAAAAAATATAAAAAGAGAAAATGAATTTTGTTACTTGTGTACGTTAACTATATTATATATCACATATGCAGCCCAGGCAAGCCAAGAGGTTGGACACTCATGATCTAGACCAGAATCAATTGTCAGTTGCCATGTCCAGACAGCTTTCAAATGGTTCCACAGATGGAGACTCCATAATTTCTCTGGACAACCTGTGACAGCGCTCAGTCACCCTCACAATAAATAAGAGTCTCCTAATGTTCAGAGGAAAACTCCCATGCTACAGTTGATCTTCATCACCTCTTTTCCTGTTGTTGAGCATAACTGAAGAGCCTGGTTCTTTCTTAAGTGACCATCATTAAGCTCCTTTTCTTTTTTCCCAAGAATTAGCAGCCATTAATTGGACCATCTCCAGTAGCTCTACGTCTTCCCTGTGTGTATTGTTTGCCTATCGTGTTCACATCTGTGTTCCCTATATGCTACATAAGCACTTTTAAAGACTCAAATTCGTGATGGTATTACTAAAAAAATAGAAATACCGTGCTTAAAATAAATAAATAAATAAATATTTCAGTTCTGCTTTATTCTAGCTTTTAGTTACATTTAGTTACACAAATATTATGATCCTAACAAATTATATTAATGTTTTACTTTTGTCTAGCCTTTGTTCTTTATAGTTTAGATATTATAGTTTGCCATGAAACCTATATGAAATACAGGTTTGTGTGGAGAGAATAAAGTCAAATCTTTCTTTTTTATGCTTCCAAAGCAAAATATAGTGATTTGTACACCTAGGATGTAATAATATAGATTTCTTTTAAAATTTTTTTTATCTTCTTTTATATATGTGTGCGTGTGTGTGTGTGTGTGTGTGTGTGTGTGTGTATAGGTAGAGAAATATAGCCTGAATCCTTTTTCCTTGGGGACTGCACTGCATTTATTTTTACCATCTGTCATGGTTTCATGATTTTTGGTTATCAGTATTCCACATCATAACATCATGTAATGCACTGGAGTTTGACTGCTGATGCTCAAGTTCTGGGTGCCTGTCCAGAGGAGAAGAAGAACTGCATTTCCCCAGGGGGCTTTGCGGTCAGCGGGGAGATATAACTCCCGCCAAGGTCACCTGATGCTCTCTTCTTTGCCTGCGCTTCTTCACTTGCGCTTCTCCATCTGCGCTTCTCTGCCTGCGCTTCTTCATTGGCTCAACTGGACTGCACTTCTCATCTCAGCGTTGTGGTGAGGCCGATCCACCTTCCAGACACACACTCTCTCTCTCTCCTTATATTCTGCTGATACCATATTTAGTAAATTAGTTTGTTTCACCTCAGATTGTTGCCGCTGTTTTCAATTATTTCGGGGTCCCCTATTTTCCTTTTCTGGGGGCGTGGATCCACGGATTCCTCCGCCCTTCTAGTCACAGAACCGGACGGAACCAGCCGGTAAACCGTTGACACCATCTCAGTAAGGTATAGAATTAAATACTAGATAACTAGCAATTTGCTAAACATGCTATATTATATCTAATATTAATACATCAATGACACTTTTATATTGAGAGATAAGAATTTTCAACAGAAAGGAGAGAGATGTTTTAGTGATGAACTATTTAAAGACAATTTGAAATTACAGTCTTTCATGTGAGCTTTCTGGGAAATGTATTACAAATGATTAAAACAAGTGCATTATTCAATGAATTGCTTATTCATGCATGGAAACACTGTAGATCTGGTGCAGTCGTGTTGAGAGAAAAACAAAGCTACTGACAAATGAGTAAATAAATAACTGCAGTAGAACTTTTCATGCATTTCTTGTCTTTATTCAATCTTTGAATAACATATTCTTGCCTGCGTGAACTAATAAAAATATTTATCATTTGTCTGTGCAACTGGCACATGCTTAATATTCCATCAGTAATTATTGTTTTAGTGTGAGCAACATATACAGTATCTCTCATAGTTTAGACATCAAATGATTTGCTGAAAAATTTGACCAGTTAAATCTGGTTCTCTGGTATTGATTTAGACCAAAGCAGCTAGCATTGCATTTTTCAAAACCTAGACTCCATAAATTCACAACTACACCATTGAGCTGACAAACCAGAAGCCATACAATGCATTTACATTCACAGCTGGCATGCCTTCTCTGATCTTTCTCTCTCAGACATGAGGCTGTAATATGATTTATTCTACTCTATTATTGCTTTCTATGTCCCAGTCCATGTTTGTGCTTAGGGACGCATGATGAATCAACTGCCAGGGGCCAACACACTGCAAAAACGAGAATATGAAGACACGATGAGGTGAAAATGAGATTACAGTTCCCAACTTGCCCCCAAAGAAAGTTCCCACCACCAACAATAGCATACTACAATTCAGAAGATCAATATGAACTAAGAGAGAAAAATCAACAACACTTTTACTGAAGTAAAATCATAGGGTACATGCTAAAAATGAGCCAAAATAAGAGAGAAAGGTGAAAATTCCAGGTCTTGCTACACAAACTGATAAAGGCTAGCCAGTAATCCATGGAATTTATCACAGTTTTCATCAGCCGGGACAGAACTGCTATCACATTTGCATTTCTAGGGATTGCCTGGTAGAGTAGCTGTGAAACAAAAATTCAAAAACAGACCTATGATAATCATACTCTTGCTTAGCACTCTTCACCTTACTGGAGCTCTTGTTGCCCTTTCCACAGCTGGCAACTGGCTGCCCCCCTTAGGTCACCCTGCCACATTGCCTCACTGCTTCCACTCCTCCACTGTGGAGGAGTCACTTGAGAAAAGGTGGTGGAACGCTGTTGGTAGCAGGAGATGTATTGTGGACAGTGAGGCAGTACTGCTGCCCACAACATGCTGTCATTATGACCATATTTTATTAAGAAAAATGAGAACATTCTACAGTAAAGTAGAAATACCTTGCAGAGCATGAGGATTTTCTGGAAGACATCTGGAAGGCTCTGTCACTGCAGCAATAGACTTCTGAACTTTGATGGAATTTCAGTCACTTCTGACTGAAGATAGGACAAGACTGGCAAAAGCTAGCCAGATCCAAACTGTACCAGCTTATACAATGAAGAATGACTGTTGAGGAAGCTCCTCAACCTTGTGTCAATTCAAAGTTGATTCCATTGTTGTCCCTGAGCACCAACCAATAAAAGTAAGATACAATGTGCTCTGGGGACAAGAGGCAAGGATAGAGTTAGCTGTCCAAGCAAAAGGATGGAAATCACCTTGAGGCAGTTCAGACAATGATATGAAGGATTTCTAAATTGGAGGATTTCTAAATCAGAGGCTTTCTATAAAGGAAAAAGAAAAAATCTTCAAAGAGTGATTCAGCTCATACATTTTTGATATGAGTCCTCAGCTGAGATTCCCTCCATGTAAAAATTTGGTATCTTTTCTGACTGTAAAGGTGAGGTGGTGACAGCATTCTCTGGGAGACAAGGTAAGGGCAGGGGAATCCCAAATGCAAGCAGAGGAGTATCCCTACCAGACAAATCACCTGAAGGCACAAGCTCAAAAAAAACTATGCTGTACTTAGTTCTTCTGATCCTTTGGTTTATCTGAGAAGCTGAAGGGCTTCTACATGTTTGAGAATAGATACCAGAACAGTGAACACACACTCCCTACATATGCTGCTAAAACAAGAGCCACTCTGCGTCATAGAGTGCGTAAAGAATCAGATCTGACGAAGATCATTTCTGCATCTGACTGTGACTTGATACTGAAAGTAAACCAACATTCAAATAGAGATAGGGGGATTAGAGAAAGGTTCTAAAACTTGCTGTGTGGCTTTGTTACCCAGATGTATTTATTGGTACATAAGACACTGTTGTTTTCCCTCCATTAGCTGGCAAATTTTAATCTGACTCTAGTGTATGGATGCTGGGAGTGATGTGCATATTTGCATATGTATAGGGAACTTCCAGAAAAGTCCTGGTGTAATGACATCTTTTTCTGTCCAGCAGAATTGAGTACTTTCTTACTTTTTTATTACTGCAGCTGTATTTCTCTAAAAGGAGCATTTATTTTCCACTTATTTTTTTAAATGAAATTGTTTTTAAAGTTGTCCTGAAAGTTTTCAGTGAAACTTTTTTTCAAAAAAACCCACAGATTTCATCTCCAAAATTCACATATTTTGGCTGAAACTCTAAATCTCTGGCAAACAGCAGAGAAAAGTATCTAAGGAAATTATAAACATCCAAACTTTCTCAGCAAAAAATTGCTGATTTTCTGGTCAGCTCATTTCACTCCTCATTATGTCAGATTTTATGAAAAATATAGTTATTTTTCAATAAAAAATAGTTGCCTCAAGTCAATATCAAGCAATTCCCAAACAATTGAAACAATAAATGCTCATATAACTGGATATAATCTTAAATATTTATACAGTACTCCACATTGATATAAAGTGTTTCATATTAATGTGTCAAGCGTTAGAGGGTAAAAGCAGAAGTGATGGAAGACAGAAAACTGACAGAATAGGGTATGTTATGGCCTACCACGAGACTTTTATTATGTTTTATAAGTTGAGCAATGTGACTTTTCTATGGCATACTCCCACATCTTGAGACCCAGGAGCAATAATGAAAAAGCAGAAAAGAACAGAACATATAGAAAAATGCTCTTATTAAAATAAATGTTTCATTCCTGCATTTGACAGGCATATGGAAAAATCCTGAGCTAGACTCTAATGTAGTCCAGTTGATTTACTGCAGTTAATCAAATTACATCAGTCCTAACAGCACAGAAATTTTCCCATCAACATATGTCTGCGCTAGTGTGTGTTTATAATATGCATACTATTATGCACATAATGTAATAGTAAATCCAAAGAGTATTTTCAGCCCAATCTCACCATTTGCTGTTAATCTGTGAGTTGGTTTTAGTCCTTGGAGTCCTAGATAACAAAACATTCTGAACCAAAATGTTAAGATATTTGACCAATCCTGGATAGCCTCATCTGAAAAAAATGTGCCTCAGGCAAAATATTTCACTCCTGTGTTCTCCCTTTTTCTTCCTTTTCCAAGGAGGAGTGGGTGACCCTGAAGAGTGAGTGACAGATTGCATGCATGTGATAATCATATTTTTTCTGTGATGCAAATACAGTGTATGCATAATTTTTGCTAAGCTCAAGTATTTGGCTATTAATTTTTAACTAACAGATCTGGCTTTATTATTTCAACCATTAAAACATACAGGAGAACTTTTGCACTCTAAATTCATCTATTAAATAACTTACAGCCAAGGCAAAGGTTTGTGTTTAATAACTTTTGGTAGGCACCAGCACAAAGATTTACAGTTGCAGAGTAAATCCACTGAAATTGAATGGCTGGTAAATATTTAATGAAACAATAAGCTCCTTGAATTTTTTTAATGTAATATTTCTTTTCATCTGTTGTGCCTCAAGAAGAATTTCATACATCAAAATGCATGAAGTAACTTGAAGCAATTTTCAAGTGTCACATAGATTTAAAATATTGCCTCTCACAATTTTCATTCTTCAAGTGGAAGATTTTGTGTCATGATTAAGCAATAATTGGAAGATTCTCTTCACTTCCCTAATTCTGCCTTTTAACACTAAGATATGGGATGATACGTATAGAAGGTATTAAAATCCTTCTGTGGTATACTCTTTTCTGAAATGAAACACTGATAAAGAATATGCATAATGAAATTTCTGATTTAGCAGAGGCTAAAATTACTAAAGAAAAAATTGGATAGAAGGACATCTTGAAACTACCATACAATCATAAGTCAATTGGCATTTCTGCTTTCTTTATTCTACAATTTCTAATTATAAAATATTCATATGGCAATTGCTCGCCAGTAACAGAGAATGAACTAAAAGCAACAGTAAGGACTGTAAGGGAAAAAAATGTTTGATTGTGACATACTTATTAGTCTGTTCTATTCTTGCACTTGATTTCTGGTTTTCTTTGTTCATAATTGCCCTTTTACTTAGATTATTGCCTCTACCAAGAAAAGCACTGATAATTAGGTATACACTTAGCACAGATTAATGCTCTTATTTCGTCTGGAACTAAATTTCTTATTAAAATTTTCAGTGTGTATTTTTTACCCCAACAGTTTAATAGTGTGATTGTTCAATATTTTAATATTTTTTGCAGCATATCCTAACAGGATATGCAAAAACTGTGTCCACTGGAAATTTCACAAATTTTAGGGAAATATGATGAACCCACCTTGCTGCTCCCATTTCTCATTTCAACAACAATCACACATAATGTCCAAATTAATTAAGAAATCAAGCTCTAGAAGATGTGGCAAGGGATTAATCATCCTCCCTATTTCTTCAACTACAAAGAGTTCCTACATGCCAAACAAATATATATATATTTATATTTATATTTATATTTATATATATAAATGTGAATTTTTTGACCTATCTTTATATATATAAACACCCAGCCTCAATCAGCCTAAGTTCAGAAATGCTAATACATTCTTAGTGAAAGAACTTAGTGAACAGTGACTATTGATCTTGAGCTTGATTTTCAATAACTCACATTAGGGATATGGGTTCTGCATCCTGTCTAAGCAATCTGGAGCACAGCTATAGCTCACTGATGTCTTCTTGTATCTATTCTTAAATATCAACCAAAAATGATGACAAAAGCAAGATCATCCTAAAGAAAGATCCTTTTTTTTGTGTCTGCTGTTGATGACACTCAGTAACTGCAAAAGACAATGCAGTCATTAAATGAGTACATTCAATTTTGGACATAATTTTTTCTGCTTAGAGGAATACATAGTGTCACTGGAATGACTCCAGCATTGTTTCTCTGTCACAAAGATAAGACCACAGAGATCAAAAAATGGGCATAGTCAAGGTATCAAAATATTGCCATAGGTCTCGGTTGGTTAAGTGATCTAGGACACAAGGCTGCTACTGTATATCAAATACATAAATGTAATAATTTGTTTTTGTACCGATTCTCTTTCTTTCTCCAATGCCTTGAACTGCAGCAAACATAGTTCAGTCCTTCTGAGTTTGACAGGAATATGCTCATGAAAAATATACAGTAAAAGGTAAGATACTCAAAGGGTAAGTGCTATCACTGGGATAGTCCTTCCAAGAAGTTGATGCATTCGCTGGCAGTGGAAGTCAGCCTACTGATTAAAAATGCCATCTCACAACTTGTCTCTATTCTGCTCACTTAAAAGCTTCAGATAGCTGAAATGAATCTAGTCCCAAGTGACTTGTGAAATGAGTGCTTTGCACCTCTCAAAAGTGGGATTTTGAGTTTTACAGCATTGTACAGCTGGCTTGGTCTCAGTACTTTTGGATTCTGCTTTTGATATTGCATGTAATACAACCAACCTTAAAAAAATGTTTAGATTTTATACCCAGTTTGACTCACACAATGTATTTGCATCCTGGTGCGTGATCACTCTGGCTACTCCACTGGGATGGTCATTGTCTCACAGCAATCTCCTTATCTCAGTATTGAAGAGGATTTGTCTGCTCTTCATTAGCCAAGGTCAAATAGGACTAATGCATGGAAGATTTGTACCTCATTAACATTATCTTTATTGCCATTATTTCACAAGCTAACAAAACAAAAAAGAATTATTCCCCTGTTACCCCAAACATTCCTACCCTTCTCATTAGTATTGGCACAACCCTTTTCTCTAGGGCAGCTCAGAGCTTAGTTCTTGAAGAAAAGGCTGACAGCAGCAAAATTATACTACCGAGAGGGACAGGCAGAAAACACTCTCCTGATTTATAATCAGATTCTCTTATTGTAACGAGCATTTCCTCATTGCTGGGTTACTTAGATCTGCTTGTGTAATTTGTCATTTGCTAGAAACTACTTCTCATTCTAGCTGACAAACAAGGGCATTTTTCCTCCCTATATTTAGTTAAGAATTTTAACTGCCAAATTCTGTGAAGGATATTTTGGGGTGGTATTTAAATTCACCTCTTAATAAAAAAGAAGTACTTTTCTGAAGGTTGCCATTGACCTCTGCAGAACTTATCTATCTTACATCTCTGAAAGGCAGGCTAAAAAGAATGATTTCAGGGACAAAATGTGACGCAGAAATTCAGATGCTCTATATTCATAGTGTGCTTCCCATATGAACTTTGGACATATTTACAATTCACTCGTATTGAAATGTATCCAAGGAGTAAATCTAAGGTATTGTCAGCTTTAGTGCAGGCAAACCTTGAACTAATGGATATCACATTAAGAGTTTTTCAGAGAAATGGAGCTGGGCAAAACCACCTGGCCATCAGAGGATTTTGTTAGTTTCCTTTGATTTTTAGATTCCCACGAGCAAAATCTAACTAGACACTAGATCAAGCTAACAAATACACAGGCACAAGTACAGGTTCCTGTTACCTAACTGTGATACCTGTGAGTGTTCAGATAATGGAGACGTTGAATATTCAGCTACAATTAGCTGAAGCCAAATGTGTTTCTTTCGGGTAGAGTCAGAAGCAATTTGGGACTCGTCTCACTGCTTTAATCAGTTAAATAGTCATCTCCAGAGAGTGATTCTTCCAACTGAACTTAGCACAACACGTTGTAAGATAAGATAGATGGCCCTCTTTAGGTGCCTATCTCATTGACTGTGAGAGGAACTTCATGATTTGCCTTCCCATATTAGATTTCCCTGACAGAAACTTAAATATCTACCTTTGGCACTAGCAAGGAGTTTTCACATCACCAGATTTCAGGTGCCTGAGGGTCTAGTTTCCCTTGGTCTTTTTATGGCAAGAGAAGGAAATGCAGAACACCTAGCTTAGATGTTAGCTTTGCACACACTGTTGCTTCTTTTTGCTCCTTACCTACAAGCATAAAATGAAGTAATTCAGGGGAGCATTTTGTGGGCAAACATCTGTGTGAGACATTCTTACAGTACAGTGAAGACATCTAATAAGGCTCCTCTCTAGGGAAAACATCCTCAGTCAACAAGATTCCAGCTCAGCAGTGTACTTAAATTTGATAACTCAGAAAACTGAGTGTATAAATCCACTGCTCTCCTGCCAAGGTCTCAGTATGTGCTTGAATTTCTTCAATAAGAAAGCATAAGAAGGGATATATACGTCATTTATGGAAAGCCATATGTGAGATCTGTCCATAGAGTGAGAGATGATCTATTTCTATGTCCTGTTTCACTAAGCAAGATAGCTGAGGATAAAACTATATCCTACTGGCTCATCTCCTGATGCAAATAAACTAAACGATTTCTGAGCACAGTGGAGGTTTCATTGAAACAGGTACAACATGGCCCTACTCAGTAACTTCCACAGACCTGACAGATAACAGCCCTCTGATAACCTTGCTCTCCTAATGCTTCAACTTAGATCCGTTCCTACAGCAAGACTTTCAATCCCACAGAGTACACAGGACTGCAGAGTTTGGGTTTGTCATTGTGTAATTCTCTTGCTGTCACATATAAATAAATGGGCAAATGTTATAAATAAAGGTCAACTGGAATGCAAAGCTGTAGCTGCCTAGCCAGCGTTTTATAAAAGCCTTATCCCATTTACCCTCCAGCTTGTTTTTCTTGTGAGAGGGTTCAACAGATTATGTGACTCCTGAGTACATTCACTTATAACTTGGGGATGATTATTGTGTCCTTTTATCATTGTCATTTGCAAGAATCCAAAGGCAGAAGATGGCAAAATAAATTTTAGCACATAATCTTCATTTTTCATAACATAAAAAGCAGTCTATGAAAGCCGTAAGGAGCCTGTAGCTGATGTGAATATCTGACACAGTTTCCACACTTCTTTCTTAATTGGAAAGCAGACAATTGGCAAGGGAAAGACAGACTACCAGAAGTAAAAGGAGTGTATGACAGAACCCAGTGAGGACAAAAATTCATTTGATTTTTTGTTTATTTGTTGCTGTTTTTTCCATCTTGACTGACTTAAGGTCACCTAACTGACTGGTAATTTGACTATAGAGCTGACTGAAATAATTTTTATTTGACTCTCCTTCCAGCTCCTTCAAGAAGCACTCAGAAATGGCAATGTTTCCTTGCAGCTACAAAAATTGTATTAATCCACTCAGGAGAAATGGTTTATCCAACACTGACAGCCTGTCATGTCCTTATCTGACCTCATCAACTGCTGTTGTAGGGGACTGCCAGAGGAATCAATAAGTGCCTCTCTGATTGATTATAGTATTGATTTTATTCTTCCTCTTCCTATTATTAAAAAAAAAAAAAAGGGAGAACCCCAAACTAAATGATCCATCTTACCAACTACAAAAATGTTTTAGAAGTTTTTTTACAAAGGTTCTGATCCCTTCACAAAAATACATGGATATAGAGTGCCAAAGACTGAACAGATATTGAGAGTTTGTGCTTCACATCAGATTTTGGCCTGCTTTAGTTTTCTACAGTCTACTCCACTCCACTGCAAATATGCAATAGTCCTTTCTTGCAGCGGAACATATTACTCAGTATAAACTGAGAATAAGCAAAGCAGACTCTAAACCAGGATGACAATTTTCATGTCCATAGAATAGCATAAATGGTCTTATAAATATTATTGAACATAATAATTAATAACAGTTTATTTGCTATCCCAGTGGTTGTAAAAAAGAATGTGTTTTTTTTGTTTTGTTTTGTTTTGTTTTGTTGGGGTTTTTTTTGTCATTAGTGTTTGCTTTATTCACAATATTCATGATTGATATTTGAAAAGTTTCTCTAAAACCTGGTGATCGTTTTCCCCTAACAAATGTTCTGCAGCTCTTACATGCAACTGATTTGTATATCACGTAATTAAAAACAACGCAAGACATGCAAGCTTAAAAGATATCTGCAGAGATTATCTGGACCTCTCATTTTCATTTGTGCAGGAGGAACACAAGTATCTATCAATCACTTAGGGTTTCCACTGAAAAGTACTTTGACTGTTTTTATTTAAAAGCTGTATCCTTTGGTAGAGTTCTACTGACACTGGGAAGATTAACAATTAAGACAGTAGCTCCTTTATGACAGGATTCAAAAATAATTCAGTATTTTCTACATTTTACATTAATTATGAGAATGAAAAGTAACAATGTTAAAGGATTACAGTCGTCTTACATACAGATAACTGTATGTGGAACTTTCTGATAAATAAAAGGAAATTTTGCAGTTGGGTTTGAGACATCAGAATCATATATCTCCTATAAGGTGGAAACATACACTTTAGAAAAAAATGTTGGTTTAAATTTTTGACCTATGTTAAAAGAAAGAATAAAATAAAAAGACATAATCGTTCATGGATTACTTTCTAATCTTCATTATCACTCCTAAAAAGAAACCTCTGCCCTCCCCTAGAAGAGCTAAAAGAGGCTGATGGACACATAAAACATCAGTTTAAGCGAGAGATTTCAAAAGTGTGTGAAAAACAATATCTGTAGCTTGTACTGTGATGCAACAAAGTTTCAAGGAATTAGTATTTTAAAATATAAAGTAATGTTTATTCAGTGCTTTCATGCTGTTTAAATTCATTTTGCAACACAATTTCAATAAAGCTAGAGCTTTAATCGTGTCCAAACTGTGGCACATGACAGTGTAAGTCTTCCTCTCCGAAATATAAACATTAAGCAACCCAGGTCATGATCATTTAAAAAGACAAACAATCATCTGCTCTCACTGGCACTAACGAGGCTTCCCTGTTACACTGGCAGTTGTATCAAATATGGCAGATTAGACCCATTGACAGAATGGATGCTTCTAGCTTTCAGCAGGGGATTAATATTGATTTTTCCTTTGAAGTCATAAAAGCTTGTGATAAACAGCCCACATCATTCAGAAGAATGAAAATGATCATCTCCAAAACACTTGGTTGTGTTGACAGACATGCTAGCAATTTTTACTATTACACAGCTAATTTTCCCAGAAGGAGACATATGAAACAGTACAAAATATGGGAAAGTCATAGCAGTTAAACATAGAAGTTGTAAAAAAAGAAAATGAAAATGCCCCTACTATTTTGAATTACACTGAAATATAAAATACTAGCTATATAAATAGATTCAATGAATCGATGATAATGCAGGATGCTATCATGACAGCTGATATTTCTCTTGCTGGACCCAGATCAAGGCTCCAAACAGCAAAGCTGTTGTGAGGACTTGGGAGTCATCTGAGAAGCAACCTGTTTCTAACCTATCTTCATTCAATTAGTTTCTTGAAACTTGTATGCAAAATCATCACAGAGACAGCAAAAGAATTACAGCTGAGTAATATAAGCCCCCAAGTGAATTAACATACAAGAAACTGGGTAAGATACACCGTCATTCTCAAATGAAGGCATTTAAATAGGTATATAAAGACTTGGGAGGCAAAAATGATGCTATTTCTTCAGTTTATAGCCATCAATTGTCACTAATTCATATTTGCAAGATCACATTTGTAAGGAAGAGAGCTAAAAATAGGCTATTTAGTTAAAAATAGAAACCTAGCTTACACTTCTTTACTGATTAAATTTCTCCTGCAGACATTAAACTGAGCAGGAGCCAGCAGTGCCCTGACAGCAAAGATGGCCCATGGCTTCCTGGGCTGCATCAACAGGAGTAGAGCCATGACATCAAGGAATTATATCCCCCCACTCTCAGCACTCCTTAGATCATAGCCAGAGTGCTGTGCTCAGATTCCGTTGCTCAGTACAAGACAGACATCAGTAAAGAGTAGCAAGTTTAGTACAGGGCTGTCACAAGGGCTGGAAGCTGGCGTACTTGTGAAAAGAGGCTTGTCCAGACAGAGGCAGCAATGGCTCTGGGGAAACTGAAGAGCAGCCCTCCAGTACTTGTAGGGTAGTTATGGGAAGAGAGACAGCAGGATGTGGTGGGCAGAAAAGAGACGTTGTACATAAACTGAAACACGAGAGGTTCAGACGATGACATTTTTCTTCACAAGCATAGGCAAGCATTGAATAAAGATTTCCATAGGGGATGAATTCTTCTTTCTATCCTTGGGAGTTTTTAAGATCCAACTGAATAAGGCCTTGAGACATCTGGATCTGAGCACAAGCTGGCTACTCCTGCGGTCACATTCAGCCTGAACTACCTCACGGTCTTCTCTTCCTCTCCATTAAGCACCTCAGCAATGATTTTCAGGCCTGAATCCAGACCAGTTACTCGAGTGGGTGCTAGTCCACCCACTTTGAAAGCTATCACCTGTAACTGGTCAGATTTTACATATTCTCTCCACATCACCTTTCCCCCACAAACAGGCTTACATGTTCCTGCATCGCTACACCGTAAGCTGGGGCCCCTGTCCCACCCTAGTCCTAGCTGGTGGGGCCAGGTAAACAATGGAAAGTCACCTGCAGGATCCCAGGGCTGGAACATTGTTATGGTTCTATACTGAATCCAGAAATCCTACTGTTTCAAACCCCTGAAAGGAGCCTGTTGTCTTAGCCTCACTGTCTTGCTGGGTAGGTTTTCCAGAAATGGTGTGCATGAACACTAAGAATGAACAAACTCAACCCTAAATATATCCTGCTTATGCCTTGCTTTACCTATGATAGCCATTTTAATAGTAATTCACTGCATCATCGTGGTTATCTCCAAAGTAGCATAACAGAAATGCCTGCAAATCTGCAGAAAGAAGCCTAAGGTCTTGTAAATCATAAAGATATGCAAAAGCGCACGCACTCCAAGATCTGACACAATTCTTGTTTACATAACCATGGACTATTTTGTTTGCTGCAAAAAGTTGCTAATGACAGTGCAAAAAATAATAATTAAAAAAAAATAAAGAAATTGATTACTAACATATATGTGAGTAAAATATATATGAATATTACAAAGTGTTAATTGCAAAAAGCTTGTGTTTCTACAGCACTGACATTTTACATAGCATAAAATCTAGTGAAACAATCTCACATTGAGAACCATGTGGACTGTTTTCTAACTATAAAAGTATTCTTGGCTTCGGTAAGATTTTTTTCAAAGACTGCCTTTCACTTGCATGAATCACCACACAGGACTGGAGCTTTGCTTTTCTGCTTCCTGTGACTTATTATTTTGATTTTGTAAAAAATATTCCCTCTATATTTGACCACGTGAAACTTTGCATAACTATTCCAGTCATAAGACATGGCAAATAAAATTTGCATCTATAAGAGAGATGCACAGTCTCTGACGTTAAAAAAAAAAAAAAAAAGACTATTATAAACAACTAATATCTATCTGTTTGAGATATAAGATGATATTTTCACCAGAACAATCTTCATAAAACTATTCATAATTGTGTCAACTGCTCAGTTTCAAGAATATTAATAATCCCTTGAATATAAAGTTTTCAAATAAAGCTAAACAGAAGCATGCTTAGTAAATTTTAAATTGATCTGAAAGTTCTAGACAAAGATAACAAACTCTATAGAAGCAAGTTTTTCATGATTTTTTGTAACTAAATAGCATAGACACCAGGAGGAGGTATTTTTGCAATTGTTTTTTTAATGATGCTTAGTTTTGTTTTAAATCTTGTGATTCAGAGAATGGCACTTTCCACCCACCAAATAATGAATATAAAATCACACTTGTGGATTTTTCACATCTTGTTTTCTTTTCCTACTCTCCCGTCTCAGAGAGAATCTCAGATTCACAGCTGGAAATTATATGTTGCAGACTCATCTCAAAAAGATAAGTGGTATAATGCAAGCATCTTTGGCTGAATTGCTATAACACATCAGAGCAGTGTTAGAAAATACAGTCCTCAACTGCCAGCTGTTCTTTGCAGGAATAGAACCTCAGCACACTGGCCCTGCCCAACACTGCCTGAGGAATACCCTTCTGTGCAATAATGTCTAGATAGATATATTGACAGTCAGGAAAAAATGTCTTTGCATGATAATATTACCAGCTTGAAAGAAACATCTACTCTAAAAAACGATAAACTTGACAGCTTTACACCATCTGGCACCAAAAGCAATTAAATCTGATTCAATTTCTAAACTATACCATTTGTATTTGGTTTTACAAGGAAAAATAAAACCCTTTCCATGCTGTCTAAAAAATGCAGTCAGTTCTTTTAAGTAAAGTACAGAAAGCAATTTTTTAAAAAGAGACAAGTGCATTCTGCAATGTGTGAGATTTTTTTTCCTTGGAGCCTGTAATGCACTGTAATTATCACTGCTCTCTATGTGTGCTAAAGTTTCTCTCAAATGGGAACATGATCTTCACTGGAAAGCATCAAAAGACACCCCAAACATTATTAATTATTATACAATATTGTAGTGTAGTTAATTACATAATTTTAGATTTCCAGCCTGTTTGAAATAAGAAATGAAATAAGAGTGACTAAAGAGAATTTAGAATCTAAAACAAGGATTTCTATGCATTTTTGAATGCTGTAAGAGATTAGATAAGTTCTTCTCTTAGTTATGCCAACCATTGCTTCGGATGCTCTCATCATTACCATCATTACCATCATTACCATCAAAGCAGAGTGAGATTTTAAAGGGGAAATTCTTCTCCCTCTGCCCCACCCTGTTCCCTGGTTTGTACTGATGAGCAGGAAGACAGTGACTTCACCTCACTCAGTACAGATCAAGTGTACTCAAAGAGTTTTATCAAATGTATTCTAAATAAGCTGTTACATTTGTAGTCTATAACTAATCAGTATTCATATTGATATAATTCACATGTACAGATAGAGGTAGAGCAGAAATTCAGGATTTTGCAGACCTATAAGAAAGTCTATAATATTTAATGTCATAAATAAATGCAGGAAAGTAAGGAGGATTGTTTTATTTTATTTCAAAACAGAGAAGATAAATGAACAAAACATATCACAACTTTTCTGTGGGGATTTATACTTGAATAGTCCTCTGTACCAAACAGAATAAATGGCAAGTGCAGCTTCCCAGAATCGATACTTTCTTGATAACATATCTCAAGTATTAACATTCTTCATGAAATCTTTCTACAATCGAGGAATGGACAGGCTGAACTATTATGCCTGTAGTTTTTCTCTTGCAACTTCTGTGTGGCTGGAATACATAGTAACTGTCTTTACACTTGTAGTCGAAAAAAAGCTATTTTTAAGGCTGACTTAAAATTTTTAAGTTATAGGCAGAAAGTAGATGTTATCTTCTGTCTTGTGCTAGTTTGCAGTTATAGTATGTATATGTATATATTCAGCTTTCAGTTGATTCATTCTCTTCAGAGTTTCATTTTTCTTGTTTATCTGCTACTAACTCTTCTTTGGAGAAATTCCAATGAGTTAAAAAATCTTCCACCTACATGGAGAGTGTATATGAATGCTGAAATAAATTAGATATCATATAGGACTAACTTCTTAAAAATATATCAGATATGACATAAGTTATGACCATGAAACAAATATCCAAACTGGGAAAATGAATTTTCCGAACTCTTCAAGATTTTATTAATACTGTTCAAATAAAAGAAATCAAACCTGCTACCTAATTTATCCATTCTGATCCCTCTCTAAAGATACAAGTCTCTCTTTAGTGCATCGTATCTTATCCAATCAAAGGCAGCATTAAATTACCTAAATTGTGTGCATGTCCTTTTGCATTTCAGTGATGTAATCCCAGCAGTCTTTGCGGTAGCTACTTTGGAACTATCTGGATGAGAGAACTGACTACTGTGTTCAGTTTTAGTCCCCTCACTACAAGGAAGACATCAAAACCCCGGAGTATGTCCAGAGAAGGATAACAAAGCTGATGAAGGGTCTGGAACACAAGTCTTATGAAGAGCAGCAGAGAGAACTGGAATTGCTCAATCTAGATAATAGGCTTAGGGGAGACCCTATCACTCTTTACAGTTGCCTGAAAGGAGGTTGTATCAAAGTGGGGTTCTGCCTCTTCTCTCAGGTAATTGGTTACAAGACGAGAGGTAATGGCCTTAAGTTGTGCCAAGGAAGGTTCAGGTTGGATATTAGGAAAACATAATTATCAGAAGGAATGGTGAGGCATTGGAACACTCTGCCCTGAAAGGTGGCGGAATAATCATCCTTGGAGTGTTTAAGAAATATGTATATGTGGCACAGAAGAACATGGTCTAGAGCTGTAACAGGTGTGGGTTGATGGTTAGACTGGATGATCTTGGTGATCTTTCCAACCTTAATGATTCTAAATGGCAAAATAAGATACCAGGTACCACTTGAACCACTCCAAATACTATCTTGGTATCAAAAAAATTGCAGACAAGTGTAGAATTCATACTATTAAACTAGTGTTGATGGAAAGAATGGGTTTCAAGAACAATCCACTGCATCTGCAAGTAGGCAGATGTACACTAGAACCTTTTTTTTAATCCAAAACTTTAAGAGGCTTGAGGTTGTGAGAGATCTGAAATGGGTCAACTGAATCCTCTCTGCCTTCTTGTAGGAAATACATTTCTATTAATATTATCTCAGGCTCCTGGGAACTAGCCAGCCCCAGTTCCAAAACAGTGAAGGAAGTGTTCTCAGTGGAACTTCTAGATAGGCAGCAGGCTTTGGTAAGTTAGCAAATGTCACCCAAATGTGGCAACTGAGTATTTCTCTTTAAGGTGTCACGGAAATGCACACAAAGAAGTACAGCTCCATGTTCTATCAGTATTGTCAATCCCACATAACTAAACAAGAAAGAAAAGGCCATCCTGTAAATTAATAAGCTGTAACCCTCTTTAGGAATATATTAAATGCCATACTTTCATTCTCTAATTTAGAGCTGAGTTAAAACAAAGGATAAGTCATACTTGGGTATTTCACGGTCATGCAAGCAAATCTCTTTGCTGCTTGATGCCTATTATGTTAATTCAGCAATGTTTGTTTTGTTCTGTTTTGTTTTCTCCCTCAGCACGTTGAAAGTGTTCCATTCAAAACTGTTACTATAGGAACACTATGGTAACATTTAAAATTTTGTTTTCTTTTGGATAAAAATATCAGAAAATTGATGGATAAGTTGTTTAGGTAGAACAATAGGGCATTTGATATATAATCTGCTAGCACTTAATGAGAAGTATTCCAAGTAATGGCACAGCATTATTATCATATCACTTAGTAAAATGGCAGCAAATTATTGCATTATTCACATCTCGTTGGGTCCATGCTATTATCACAGAGATGCCTTTAAAGATGACATTTAACATACTCCTTTTACACAGTAAAGTGGTTAAAAGCACATTCTAATTTTAAAATTTTTCTGATCCCTTGACAGCTTACCCAAGCATTCTGTGGGCCCCCCTGCCTCTCCAGTTCTTAACTACAGCTCTAAAACTTCTTATAATTATGAACATTGCAGTCACACTAAATTAGACTGACAGATGAAATACTGATTACTAAGGACTTATTAAGGACTACTTTGCAACCAATTATTCTGACATTTGACTTGATTTGACAGTTGAATTGAGTTGAAGATTCCTCCAAAACAGTAGAGAAGAATTTAATTTATATCCTCATAATTTTAAGATAATTGTTCAAGACAGATTCATTAATACACCACTACAAAATTTATCTTGGAGCATCATGATTCAAGTGATAGACAAATCGTAAAAACGTTGGGTCTTAAACATGAATGTAGACTATTCTCTCATATTTTGACATTTGGCAACTTCCACCATGGTGTCTCTTGCATAAGAAAAAGCATTTTACTGCCAGCTTCCAGAAATTTTCACTGACCATTAAATTGAGGAAAAACAAAAATATATTTACAAATTGTTAAATATTTTTCGTGTAAAGAGATCAAACTCGTTAAATAAGATTATATCGAATTTCCAGTGTTGTAACTTTGCTGTACAATTACATGCAAATTTACTGTCATTACATTGTTTCCCAGTAATTTCAAAAATGTTTCTGCAATTTAGTGCATTTCACCTGGAAATTCTTTGAAACACCTACTCTATCTTCTTTAAATTTGCAAATAAGAATTAGCAGAAAGATATTACCCCTTACTTTAAACTCAGTGAGTATAATTTCAAAGAACAGAGATTACCAAGAAACCAACTTTTCTGAAAGATGTGAAGAGATACATATATAGAAAATGAAGAAAGGAATTTGTTGTGCCAACTAACTGGATAAAAAAAAGAATAAAGCACAACTTCCCAGCCACCAAGGAATGAATGAAGTATTTTCAAAGCATTTTGAAAGGCTACTTTAAGATATAGGAAACTTCACCAATCTGTCACAAATTCATATACTAATAAAAATATCATAGATAGAGCTTACTTATTTATAAGATTATCACTTTTATTAACTGTGCTCTATTCCACAGAGAAAATTAATTAAGTCACATTCAAAACCATGATTCTGCTCCTTGAAAGGTATCAATTTCCCTGTGGATTTCCTAGATCAAAACAATATGAGAAATGAACTAGAGTTTAGGACTATTGTAGAAATGAAAACACACACACACACACACACACAAAAAAAAAAATTAAAAAAAAAATCCAGATGTCATTGACACAACAAACAAAACTTTTCAGAATTTGATGCATATATTTATTACTCTTTGGTTTTAAATATAATTGGTTTTATAGAGCTTTTTGTTTCTTCAAGTTGGGTAAGACATAAGTATCAAAATGACAGGGTTTTCTCTTTGGACTGGATTTCAGTCCTTTCATTTCTTGCCTCAGGAGAAAACCAATAAACAGAAATAAATGTGTTCTTCTTTAATAATAGAAGTAGCAATATCTTTTTTCCAAAATATTTGGCTGGTAATATGACTCTAATCAGCTAAGCTTTTTCAAAGCATCAAAATAAAATCATAGAATCCTTAAAGTTGGAAGGGACCATTAAAGATCATCTAGTCCAACTCCCCTGCAGTGAACAGGGACATCCAGAGCTAGATGAGATTGCCCAGGGCCTGATCCAGCCTTGCCTTGAAAGTCTCCAGGGATGCATCATCATCCACATCTCTGGGCAACCTGTTCCAGTGTCTCACCACTCACTGTAAAAGACTTTTCCTTATATCTTACATAAATCTACCCTCTTAAGCTTGAAGTCATTTCCTCTAGTTTCATCATAACAGATCCTGATAAAAAGTCTTTTATCTTCTTTCCTCTACCTCTCCTTTAGATACTGAAAGGCTGCTATCAGGTCACCTCAGTGACTTCTCCAGTCTTTACAGCCCCAGCTCTCTCAGTCTGTCCTGATAGGAGAGGCTTTCCACCCCTTGGATTGTTTTTCTGATGCACTCCAACAGGTCCATATCTCTCCTGTACTGAGGACTCCACATCTGGATGCAGTACTCCAGATGAGGCCTCACCAGAGCAGGGGGGCAGGATCACCTCCCTTGACCTGCTGGCCAAAAATCTTTTGATGAAGCCCAGGACAGGGTTTGCTTTCTGGGCTGTGAGGGCACACTGCTGGCTCATGTCCAGCTTCCCATCCACCAGTATGCCCAGGTCTTTTTCAGCAGGGTTCACTCAATTCTTTCATTCCCCAGCTTGTACTGGTAGTGCATGTTGTCTTGATCCAGACTTTGTACTTGGATTTGTTGAACATCATGAGATTCACCTGAGTCCACTGCTCAAGCCTGTCTGGGTCCCTCTGAATGGCATCCCGTCCCTCTGGTGTTTCAACCACACCCCACAGACTGATGTCATCAGTATACTTGCTGAGGGTGCGCTTCACTCCAATATTAATAAACTAAAATTGTCCTAGAAGACTAACCACACTTTAAATTCTGAAGAAGTGTTCTATATAATAGTTGGGTTTTTCTGACAGATAAATGTGAGACATCATAAATGTTACTGCCTATGTTAAAAACACAGACTCTAAACGTAAGGATTTCAGTTTCTGAATCTGTCATTCGCACACTTTTATAAAAATTGAACAGAAAAGGATGAGTGGGTGCTGATTGAAAGTCTGATTGCTGCAAATTAATTATTTTGAGTGAAAATCATTTCTGGAGTAAAATAAAAAGCATTTAAACTGCCAGTATCTAAGTGAAAAAATTGTTTTTCATGCCATAGTGTATTTCATCATTTACATTGTAAAATTGGATGTATTTTCATTTACTTCTTATTCTCAGCAACCAATTCTGTTCTTTGGAAAACAGAATGCTATCACATCTATAAACAAATGTCTTATCTAAAATTTCATAGAATCATAGAATCATTAAAGTTGGAAAAGACCTCTCAGGTCATCTAGTCTAACAATCCACCACCAATAATGCTCACTAAACCATGTCCCTAAGTATTATATCTTCCTTTTCCTTAAACACCTCCAGGGACAGTGACTCTGTGACTTTCCTGTACAACCTGTTCCAATGTCTAACCACTCTTTCTGAAAATACCCAATCTGAACCTCCCATTGCACAACATGAGTATACAGACAGGGAGAAAAATTCCCTGACAGTAGCCCTGCTGAGAAGGACTTAGTGATTCTGGTAGGTTAAAAATTTAACATGAGCCAGCAGTGTGTGCTGGCAGCCCAGAAGGCCAACAGTGTCATGGGCTGCTTCAGAAGTGGCCAACAAAGCAAGGGAGGTCATTGTCTTTCTCTACTCTGCCCCCATGAGACCCCATCTGGAGTATTGAGTCCAGGTCAGGGGCCTCCAACAAGGGAAAGTTGTTGAGTTTTTGGAGAGATTCAGAGGAGGGACACAAAGATGATCCAAAGGCTGGAGCACCTCTCCTATGAAGACAGGCTTGTTCAGTCTGGGGGAGAGAAGGCTGAAGGGAAACCTCATTGTGATATTCCAGTATTTAAAGGGAGATTATAAACATAAGGGTAAACAACTTTTTACACAGGTAAATCATGATAGGCAAGGGGGAATGGTTTTTAACTAAAGGAAGGAAGATTTAGATTAGATGAACAAGGGATGTTTTTCACTTAGAGAGTGCTGGAGTGCAGGAACAGGTTGCTCAAAGAAGTTGTGGGTGCCCCCTTCCTGGAGATGTTCAAGGCTAAGTTGGATGGGGCCCTAGGCAACCTGGTCTAGTACTTGTTCTAGCATTTGGCAACCCTATCTGCAGAAGGGGGGTTTAATCTTGATGATCCTTGAGGTCCCTTCCAACCCAAGTCATTCTATGATCCTATGATTCTATGATTCTATGATTCTGTGATTCTAAGATTCTATGATTACCTCTCATTTTATCTTTAGTTACCTGGGAGAAGAAGCCTGCTTTCTGGTTGTTGTAGAGAATGATAAGGTATCCTGAGCCTCCCTTTCTCCAGACTAAACAGTCCCAGTTCCCTCAGCCTTTCCTCATAAGACTTGTTTCCAAGACTTCACCAGCTTCATTGCCCTTCTCTGGAAACACAAGGGCCTCAGCATCTTTCTTCTAGTGAGAGGCTCAAAACCTAATACAGTTCTAGAGATGAGGTCTCACCAGTGCCAAGTCTAGAGGGACCATAACCACTCCTTCTTACTACACTATTTCTGGTACAAGCCAGGGTGCCATTGGCTTTCTTGGTCACCTGGATGCACTGCTGGCTTACGTTCAGCAAAGCATCAACCAACAGCCCAAACATCAACCAACAGCCCCAGATCCTTTTCTTTCAAACAGTTTTTCAGCCACTCTGCCACAAGCCTGTAGCACTGCACAGGGCTGTTGTGGCCAGTGTGTAGGACCTGGCACTTGGTCTTGTGAACTTCATTCCATTGACCTCAGCCCTGTTGTTCAGCCTGTCCAGGTTCCACTGTAAGGTCTTTCTATCCCAGGCAGATCAACACTTCCTCCCAGCTTAATGTCCTCTGCCAACTTACTGAAGATGCACTCAATCCCCTCATTCAAATCATCAATAAAGATACTAAACAGGACAGGCCTCAGTACTGACTCCTTAGGAAAATGATTCATGACCAGATACCAGCTGGATTTAACTCCATTCACTACCATTCTCTGGGACCACTGCTCCGGCCAGTTCTTTACTCAGCAAAGAGTGCACTTGTCCAAGCCATGGGATGCCAGATTCTCCAGGAGAATACTTTGGGACACATCATCAAAGGCTTAGCTGAAGTCTAGGTAGACTACATCAACAATCTTTCGTTCATCCACCAGGTGAGTCACTCACTCATAGAAGGACATCGGGTTGGTCAAGCAGGACCTGCCTTTCATGAACCCGTGCTGGTTAGGTTTGAACCTTCAGTGGTCCTGCACTGTCATATGAATTAAAAAGAAGAAGTAAAAAGCCCTTGCAAAGATGATGGATGTCCTATATGGATTCAGAATAGAATTCCACACAAAATCTGCTGTTATTTTTATATTCATTGAGTTAGCTTTGTTTTCTTTAGTGATTACACTGTATATTATAGAATCAGCTGTGGAGTATAATTTTTTAAACAATTATTCAAGGATTATTTAGTATTTATACGGCATGTCTCATGTCTAATGATCTTTCATAAGACAATAAGGTGGTCCACTAAATATCATTCTGTGAAATCTGGCTATTTTTTTAATCAAAGCAAAATAAAACATAGGCAAAAGCACAAGCAAAGAAACAAAGAAACAGTCAAAATATGAAAAAAAAAAAGAAAAGATAAAAAAAAACAGAAACCTTATAAATAAATGAAATTTGCCTATTATATTTAAGAGCTTTAAAAATCTCACTATTAACACTGCACAACATGGTTCTTTAATTAAACATTGATCCAAAACATGTATTCTGTACTAGATGTTTGAAGCTAAATTACCATGTTTATTAAACTAAATGATTATGAAAGAGAATGTTAGGTTTATCATATAATACAAAAGTTTAGGCATTAATAGTTATAAGGACTCTCAGTTTTTGTTTTTTTTTTCTTTCATCCTTGAAATGTTTTTGTTATAAAGATCACAATGTATGGCTGACAAGTCAGATCTCATTTGAACCCACAGTTCAAATTGTTAACAATGCTGCCTAAAATACTGCTTAAAAATGTATGTAAAAATGAGTGAAATGGAAAATTCCCCATGGATTAGGTAAAAGCACATGAGATCCTAGGGATTGGGTGGATATTGGACAGCAGACATAGAGTCCAAGATAATTCATGATCAGTCATTTTCTATAACCAAATTAAGTTATCGTTTTAAAGCTTAGCAATAACTGCTGCAGCTTCATAGTGCAGCTGCCAGTCTTTTTAGAATAAGTTCTGAGCCATTTCAACAGCCATTTTGAAATTAAACACTGCAACATAATTTTTAACTTTTCAAGGACCGCAAGAGCTACACAATATACATGTGCAATCACAATAGGATAACTGAAAGCAGCTGAATTTTCAAAATACAGAAAGAATGAATAAGCATTTAATCATCCAGCCAGTGTGAAAGATATTAAATATTGCCAACCAGCAAAGCAAAAATATACTCCTGATTGTTGCTCATAGCAAATAATACTACATTCCACAGACAAATTAATGTACATAGTGCTTCTCTAATCTGGTGATGATGAGTCTGAAAAGAAAGTAACATATTCATATTTATTACTGTTAAGTAGGTTTTCTAACACTTAGCTTACCTGAACTCAGTTTAAACAAACTCAGCCAAAACCAGACATCTCTAGGTTCACATTCTCTTTCTGTCTACCAAATTTAATACAACTAAGTCTTTCACCTTTCGAGTCCCATTAGACAAAAAGTTGCTTTTAATCGTTGGGATTAAATTACTCAGGTGTACGTGTATGCACAGCATAAATCCTAAATGGGTTCTCTTTAAATATTAGTTCAGTTTTCCATGTCACTCATTAGGCTGCATTTGTAATATTTTATGAAGAAATAAATCAGTTTTTGATTAATTTATTTCAACAACTGTGTTAATTTTATACTCACTAAGTGACAGTTTATACCTTTCATATTTCTTGTGCATCTCTTTTATTCTAAATACTTTCATAGTTAAGAAACATTGTTAATATAGTTTTATAATATTTTTAAAGTGACAAATTCATTCCTAGCAAAGGCAGCTAATCACTACCAAGTAAATGAGAACACAACTTTTAGATTCCCCATTTATAAAAAGTTATTTGTATCTCTGCACAGACTGTACTACAAAAGTTGCTTCTACTCTTACACCTGTCTCAGTAAAATAGATGCTTTGTAATTTACAGGGATGCTGAGAATATTGATTAGAATCTACAGAAGGGTCTGCTATATTATCTCTTATTCACTTGAATAAGAGATTCCAGAGGTGATACAGAGTTTCCACCATTACTACATGGACTATGTGGGACACAGTTTCCATCCTTGGAGATCTTCGAAACCTGATTAGAAAAACACCCGATCAACCTGCTGTAGGTGTCTGTTTTGATGACTGCCAGACTCAATTCCTCACTGCCCTAATCTTAGTTGCAGGTGATTGGAATAATTATTTATCAGAGCTGAAAAACATACCACATGCTGAAAAGTGGAGTCAAGTGTATTTTTTCAGTCAGAAAGAAATAGAGCCACAAAGATGGCGCCTCACATCCAAGCATTTAAAATAGATATTAAAATTTGGTCAGCATAGTAGCTTTTCATACTTCTCTGTTCATGTAGTAACTAAGTCTTTGGTTCAGTTTCATGAGCAGGAGCATCCAGCACCTTTGAGAGCCCCGGGTTTTCCGATACACTGGCAATATGCTACTTCTACAAGTCTGAGACTCTCTGAGACTATCAGCTGGAGCCTGCATGGGATACTCTCTATCATCTGAAGTGGTGCTACATGGTGGCCATGGTATACAGCTAATAACCAATGAGTACATCAAGATTGAAGACTTGTACATCCAGGCATGCAAATTCATGTCTTAATATGTGAGCTAAATCTAACAGCTGGTATGGATTCTAGTGGAAAGTAAGCATCTAAATATTCTGAAGATCTGTGCTTAAGTTCCCTAATGCAAGGAACATTTATTGAATGGTTTTAGAGTCTCTTGGTAAGGCTCCAACTTGTTTTTAGTGTTGCATATATGCTACATAATTAAAAAGTTATTTCAACCATAAATTCTTAGATCATAAATTTTTATTTCTTCTTAATTTTAACTAGAGCCCAAGGAGCATAGACTATTTTATGCCCCCTAAATAGTCTTTTAATCCCTCAGGAGAACAAAACTGTTAAAAGCCATGCAAGTGGTAGAAATCCATAGACTTCCTAAGGGAAGTTTATCATTGAGATAAGTGAAGAATGTCCCAGTCACTTCAAAATATATTGCATCATGTGTAAATATCTATTTGTCTTGGAGAAGTCAGTCTGAAAGTGGAAGTGGATAAATTATTAAGAATGATCACCTTCTAGCTGGTAAGAAACGCTTAATCTTCTTTCTGTTGTCACTATATTAGTTTGCTAGTGCAACAAGCTGTAGATGACAAATAAGCTATACTTTAGGATGCAGTGGATACATATCTGTCTGTCCAAAGAAGGTGTAAAATATAGTAAAAATTACCTAAAATCAATACCTTTGAACATTTAATATAAAGCAATAATTTCTATTCATTTTTCGTTGTAAATATTCCTCTAACTAAAGAATTGTTGTCTTCATTGATATAATATCTGGAAAATTAATAATACTCTGTTCTTTTTTTTCTTGGGTTTCTCCAGGCCTTGTGCTAAAATGGACAGTGAGGTGGGTTGAGAACTGGCTGACTGGCAGAGCGCAGAGGGTCGTCATTGGTGGTACAAAGTCTGGCTGGAGACCTGTAACCAGTGGTGTCCCCCAGGGGTCTGTGCTGGGTCCGGTCTTGTTCAACATCTTCATCAATGACCTTGATGAGGGGATAGTGGCCACCCTCAGCAAGTTTGCTGATGATACGAAGTTGGGAGGATTGGCTGACACGCCTGAAGGCTGTGCTGCCATTCAGCGAGACCTGGACAGGCTGGAGAGCTGGGCAGTAAGAAACAAGATGAGGTTCAACAAAAGCAAGTGTAGAGTCTTGCATCTGGGAAGGAATAATTGCATGCACCAATACAGGCTGGGGGATGAGCTGCTGGAGAGGAGCTCTGCAGAGAAGGACCTGGGCGTCCTGGTGGACGACAGGTTGGCCATGAGCCAGCAGTGTGCCCTCGTGGCCAAAAAGGCCAATGGCATTCTGGGGTGCATTAAGAAGATCGTGTCCAGCAGGTCAAGGGAGGTGATCTTCCCCCTCTACTCTGCCCTGGTAAGGCCTCATCTGGAGTACTGTGTCCAGTTCTGGGCACCCCAGTACAAAAAAGACAGGGATCTCTTGAAAAGAGTCCAGTAGAGGGCCACAAAGATGGTGAAGGGCCTGGAGCATCTCCCCTGTGAAGAAAGGCTAAGTGAACTGGGTCTGTTTAGCCTTGAGAAAAGAAGACTGAGAGGGGACCTGATCCAGGTTTATAAATATCTGAGGTGTGGCGGCCATAGCGGTGAGGCCAGTCTCTTTTCAGTGGTACGTGGAGACAGGACGAGGGGAAACGGACATAAGCTGCAGCATAGGAAGTTTCGCACGAATGTGCGTAAGAACTTCTTCATGGTGAGGGTGACGGAGCACTGGAACAGGCTGCCCAGGGAGGTTGTGGAGTCTCCTTCTCTGGAGATATTCAAGTCTCGCCTGGATGCCTACGTGTGCGACCTGGTGTAGGGAACCTGCTTTGGCAGGGGGGTTGGTCTCGATGATCTCTAGAGGTCCCTTCCAACCCCTACAATTCTGTGATTCTGTGATTCTGTGATTCTGTGATTCTGTAAAATTCTACAACCAAATAAAAAGATTAGGAGTAAGTTTCCTCCGTTGAAGCCCACTACCTCTGCTGAATCAGCCAGATCACTTCTCCAGAGTTGTAGGCTTTATAATTCCACATAACAGGAATGGTTTTTTTTCTGTGTTACTGTTTGAACTTTGAAAAAATCCAGAGAAAGATATCTTTTGGTGCTAGCAGGTACTCAGCAATTGCACAACTGCACATACTGAAGGCTGCACATTAATCAGTATAGCCAATTATGTTCTTTCAGTAATAAACTGAGGTATTTTCACTAAGGTCAAACTTCTACAAAGCAGTTTACCAGGTGTCTTGTCATGACTGTTGATTGCAGTTGCAAAAAAAATCCGCAATTATCATTTACATGGGAAAATTCATATTTGTTCCTATTCACCCACAGCTGTCTTCTTCAAAAGCATTTATAACTTCAATACATGAAGTATATATCACAGGTCAACAGAAGGAGAGAGAATTTCACTGAAGCCTTTTGTTAAAACACTGCAGAGCAATGCACTCAACTGAGAAAGCTGTATATCTGGTATTTCCTTGATAGAGTCTGCAACACAAATAACACGGGTAGTAGGGGCTGAGTGGTAGATATCATTTTAACCTCATCTGTTATTGTCATTTTAGTTAGATGTTCACACAGTCATGGACACCTACTACATTGACAGTTGTTCCTTTCATATCAGCATGAAAAGAGCGGACACAAGCTATAGGAAGTTGGTTATGTGTTCTTTTTTTTATTATGGAACGAGCTGTCTGGTGTATTTAGTCTGAAAAAGTAAGCAAAGGATGTAGCCTTACCACACTATCCACAGTATCACAACTTCTTAGCCCTTTAATAGGTACACAGTCACTGTCTAGCGGGTACAGAAGCTGAAATGAATGTTTCAGGATGGATGAAACTCAATCCTCAGAAAAAGAACTATTTGTAAAATTAAGTGATAATTTGTCATATTAATATATTTTAAAATAATTTTAATTGCTATTAATCAACTACTCATGTGTCAAATTATAAATTTATTTTCTTTAAGGCCACATAACTCAAGTGACACATTTAACTATGTTAAAAGGCATGATCATGATTATTGCAACTAGATCCACAGAAGTGGTATCTGAGCATGCGAACAAGCTCCTGGCAAAAAGAAATATAATTGATAAAATACACGTGCTTTTACAGAACACTTGGCCCTATATTAAATGAATAAAATAATTGTCTAATTGAAACATGCGAGCTACATGCGAGCTACATGAACTTTGGAGAAAGAGAGTGCTGTGGGTCTTGTGAACAGTATGCTAATACTTCCATTTTCTTTGTTCAATATATTACTGACTTTTTTAAGTTATTACACAGAAACATCAGACATTCAGGAGGGAAGCATTCATCACTTAGCTCTAAAGTAAAGAGGAAGCGTCCTTTCACCATGATATTTGTCTAGACATTCTTTAAGATCTGTATTCCAGAAAAACTTATTGAAGGAAAGATACCAGGAATGATCATTTTTAAATCCCTTTGATAGATTTTTTTAATACTTTCTGAAATAAATGCCTTCATAATCTCTTCTTTAAAGATTTTAACTTTATTAAACTAACTCAAACAGCACTACACTTAAATTGGATTTCCCATGGAGTCTGATCAATACTGATTAGTTCAGACACATTTCTATCAAATAAGTGCTGTGCAATTTAATTGGTGTATTGTATATAAAACAATGTCTTTAATTCAGCTTTAGAAGAATTGGTTAACTGTTTCATGACTTGTGATATATGAAAAAAAAAGTTACATTAGTCTTTCATGATCCTGATGCCTCAAAACATGCCTATTGTAGCTCACAGAAAGATACCAACAGCTAGGAAAATAGCTATGTATGCACCGAGAGGTTCAAATTAAGTATTAGGAAAAAAGGTATTTACTATACGAGTGGTCAAACACTGGAATAGGCTTCCTAGAGAAGTGCCTCTCAGTGTTTAAAAGGCATCTAGATAATGCCCTCAATTGTGTACGTTTCATTGGCTCTAAAGTGGTCATGATGTTGGACTTCATCATATTTGCAGGTCCATTCCAACTATTCTATTCTACTGACCCAGTTTCAAGTACAATTCTATTCTATTCTGTTCTATTCTATTCTATTCTGTTCTGTTCTGTTTTATTCCATTACACCATTGTATTCCATTTCATTCCAGATATGATTATTCATTAAATATAAAATGGTTTATAATTCTGAAGACTGTTAAATGTACACACAAGAGGACTACTCACTGTCTCACATTTCTAGACAAGCATCTTTAACTCATGGATATTATATCGGCTTAGACGTATTTAAAACAGCATTCAGATCTATATATCCCTTACATCCCCAAATAAAAAAGCTCAGAGCAGCCTAAAGCTGATTGGATAGCACATATAAGCCCATTTATGAACAGTTAGCTAACTTAAAATAGAAGTTTTGATCCAGGTTATTGAAACTGATTTAGAGTTCATTTCTTGAAAAGATTCCTATCTGAAAATCTTTCTTAGTGCAAATGAATTTTATGATCACAGTAAGAAAGCAATCTCTTTCTTAGCCAAGTTTTTTTTAAGTAGAGACACTCTTCGCTCTGGAAAATATTTGTGTCATGCAGGGAATGATTCACTTCACCTAATTTTAGATGATTACGAGTTAAAATCTCAGCATGTCTCCCTGGGCTAGTCCCACAGTCTATACAAAGAAGTAGGCCCTTTGAAGACTGCATGTGGCTTACACTGGAATGCAGGGTATTTCACAGACATATTGCAGGCATCTGTGATATAATGTGTAACATAATATAACATAGATTCACCACAGTGGATCAGCCCTAAAGCACATCTAATCTGATATTATGCATATAAAACTCAACAAAATCAGATGCTTGAGGAGGAGTTAAAAAAAATCCACAAGTGATACTTGACCTAAATAACATCTAGACCTATAGCTACCTAGGGCTCAGTGACTTCCTGAGATGGATGTTTTGTATGTGTTTAATAATATCCTTTACTATTTTCCTGATGACCTTCACAAGGCTCCCCATGAACACTAATCATGTGGCAAGGCAAGATTTGCTAGACAGTGTGAAAAGCACTTTAATATGTTTATTTGGTGTCTGCCTCCTAATTTAATGTATTGACTCCTGGTTCTTGTTTTGGAAGGGAAGGTGTTTGGTCCCTATCCAGATTCTTCATGCCTCTCATGATTTCACAGCTCTCTATCACATTACATATGAATTTGTTTTGACAAATCTCCAGACTTAGAAAATGAAGGTGATTGTATTAACACGTATGCTAAGCTTGAACCATGCCTGTCAGAGCATTTATGCACTCAAATACATTAACTTTCCAGAATGACCAAAGCAAACTCTCAGATAACCACGAATGCATGACAAAAGCATACTTTCAGACTTTGGGGGAGAATTAAAATAAGGTGTAGAAAGAAAAAAAATAAGAATATAATATTCTTTAAACAAAGGAATGTAATTTCTGTGTTCTTTGTTTTTTGTTTTTTTTTTTTTAACCATGAAAATATTGTTAAAACATAGAAACAGCTTCATCTGTTGGTATATAAAAGAACTGGTCACATTGCTTTTAAGTATGTAGATTGAAGACAGGAGAATTATTTCTTAGCTGAATCTGTCTCAATGGTCCCTTTAAGCTACTTTGATCATAAGACATCTCATGCAGAGTCTGGACATTAGCTTTGAAAGAAACAAAGCCAGCACACTACATCTTGTGACTACAGCATCCATTGTAGAAGATGCATGAAGAGAATGCTGGGAGACTGGAGGCTTGCTGATGGAGGGTTACTGCAAAAGTACAAAGGCTTTAGCCTCCAGGTGATGTAATATATGCTCTTATATCATGATCAGAAAAAAAACACGGGAGTGATCTGGCATGTCACTATTTTCAGGTGCCAGAACAACATTTGCAATCAGGGTTTAGATTAGGTTAGCCTTTGAGCTGCTGTAACTAAGGCCAACAAGCCAGAGTGCAAACAGAAGAAAATAAAGAGGTGGCATAAAACCATACTTGCTCTCACTCATTTGTAATGACTATATCTCAGCTTGAATGAAGAACCAAGCCCATGGCATGACGAGTACGGGAGAAGAGTGATTTCTCTCCTCTGAGCTCCTGCCTGCATTTTTCAAATCCTGAAACTGAGGCAGGTAACATCAGTTGCTGTTGTGTTTCTTTTTTCCCGCTCATTCTGCACACTCATTAACTGGCACAACAATACTCAGCCTGGATGAAAACAAGGCATGTAAAACACTGTGGAAATGAAAGCTTTCCTTTTTCCAGGAACATGTTTTTTAAGCCATGCATGGCTGCTTTAATAAATCTCTGGGAGAACAAGGTTTTCCTGGAAAATCTATCTTCTTTAAAAGAGCCATAGTGAGCCCCTCTTCCTTCACTGGATGGGAAAAGAGGGGTGCATGCTTCCACTGAGCACCAAGCATCTCATGTGGAGCACAGACAGCCTGAGAAGTTTCATGGTTACTTTGGTCTCGCTTACCACAATGAGCCTTATGAGTCTTATTCTACTGAGGCACTTGGAGATCATTTTGCAAGCTTGCACGCTCCGTCAACATGGAAAAAGCCAAATAAAATACGTCTGTTTCAGGTAATAGTCTTAAATTAGAGGAGTCATAACAGACTCTAAGAACCAATGTGAGTTCTTCATTCATGTAAAACAGCTACATGGTGACCTGATTCACAACAAATCCTGGTTCTCTTACGGCAGAGGAATATATAATTACAAAAAAACTGGAAGTAGCAAGGATTAAATTACATTGCCAGAGCAGTTCGTTTCTAAAGGGCTTATTACAGGCATGAACCGCAAACCTGTGATTTTTCTTTTTTCACATGAATTGATGTCATAATGAGGTTTAAATGGAGACTCAGAGTCTACTTTGCCTCCCAAAGGAGAGGGGTTTCCCCTCTACCCTGGACATAGTGCCTCCTTCTGCTGCGCTACTTAATGCAAATGTAAACAAAAAGGAGAGTCAAGCCATGAGAGCCGAATTCATTTCCAGCAGGCTGTCATGGCCTTTCACTTTGGTCTCTTCATGGTTCACAAGGATACCTTTCAAGTCTGGTTTATACAGAAGATGCTTATATGATAAAAGGGTACAACCTAAAGCAGAAATACAGTGCTGATTTGAGGTGGAAACAAATCTGTTTATAGAAGCAATCCATGTGGAACCTTGATTGTAGAAACCTTTAACACTTCTGTTATTGGAACGACTGAGAACATAGCAGGAAATCCCAAATGAACAGTTATTTTTTCTACCAGTCCTGAAAGCTAATGTTTTATTATAAATCTCTCCTTTCCAACACATATTGCATCCCCTCAGGGCTAGCTCCACTGTGTATGTAGATTAAGCAGTTGCCTATGGCAGCAAAATGTTAGGCAGGCAAAATGTTTAGTGACTATTTACTGGGTGACTGTAAGCGGGATAAAGAATACATTTTCCACTGTGCTAAGGACTACAAAAAGAGAGATCACCAGATCACCCGGTTCTTCTGCATACAGGTGAGCAAAAAAAAATGTGCAGAGTTTCACAGCAAGAAATTGCTTTTAAATTACAAGCTCAATGATAGGAAATATCAAAAGCCTTCACCTTTTAATAGAAAAAAAAAAAAAAAGATAAAGAGAATATTGGATGCTGTAACAAACTGTCACGTTTTGTACTTTAACCTTCAACAGAACCAGAACTGCGTCATTTGTGTAACAATCTACAGTCACCGCCTTGAACTTTTAGCCATGGGGAATTTAGACAGTTGCTCAGTATTTGAGAAGGCACTTGCCAATCCCAAAGTGGAATGAATGTAAGGATGAATGTTTATTTATGCTAAGAATTTGACCACAGAGACTTTTACACACTATACCTCCTTTAAAAAAAAATCGAGTCACTCGTTAAGGATGCACATGAAAATATCTTAGTAGAGCAAGTAAATATGGAGAAAGACAAGAACACGGAACCAAAGCAAAAGAGGATATATTCTTTCTGTAATGGCACTTGCCCTATCTCCAGTCCCAATCCTGTTTCTCACAATTCACTCCACCGTTGTTCTTGGCTTATTCCTGCAACCAAGGTCTGATCTGCATGGCCATAGGAGTGCTGAGCCAGACCAAAGCAGCAGCCTCCAGCACTACACACTGTGTGGTGCTGCTCACCTCTTCGTTCATGACAGGTCTTCCTGTTCTAGAACACAACATGGTGGTCATGACTTTTATTCTGTAATTAATGGGACAGGGCATCAGCCGAAGCAAGTTTCCAGAGTGCTGCTTTGACACCTGGAAGAGCCATTCCTTTTAAGAGGGTGATACAGGACAAGCTGTGTGGATTAAACTACAGAAATGCACCCCTGTCTAGAGGGATATCTAAGTACTTCTCTTCCATGCTGAAATAAATAAATGCCATTCAGATGTGCTGGGAAGTGGACAGAACTTCACCATTTGAGTTAAGGCAAGTCAGTGGGACACAAATAAGATGTTTTAAAAGAGGACAGAGAAGGTCAATTTTAAATAAGGCCTGCAATGGACAGGTTTCTTGAAAAGTAAGTATTGTATGCTGACTCCTTCAAACTAACATCCAGGTATCTCAGGCTTCATGCTTTAAATGGAACAGACTGACTCCAAACAAAGGAGTTGAAGAGTGGATTGGTGGTGAAGGTGGTGAAGGTGTTTGAAGTACAGTTTGAAGTATACAGAAAGTAAAGATCAGCAAATCAAAACCGAGAACTTTGAGACGATAAAGTGTAGGAAGGCAGGCTTGAATTTTCTACGTGGCTTTTTATTCTGCCTTCAAGGGAAGATTTTGTGGGCTTGTTTAATTAAGCAATCAAATCCTCTCGAACTGTAATATCGGTGAGACCTTCCACCAACAAAAATGTCTAATGATTTCTAAGGTAACTTCTTCAGAAAAAAAGACAGAGTAAAGCAATGACATAAGAACTTAATCTCACAAAGAATTATTAAATCAAGTTTGACTGATTTGTGGCTTCTGCTTTGCTTGCAGTTCCCAGGAAGTTCTCAGCAGGGCTTCTCAAGTTGACCTGAACCACAGATGTGGAATGAATAACCCAACAGCATAGTGAAGAGACTGTCCCATGGTGGGACATAACTGCCTGCCCATTCTGTTACAAATCAGATGTAGGATCCCATGGGTATTGTTCTCCACTCCAACATTTTTTAATCTGTCTTCTGGATCATGTGGACCTTCAGAATCTTTGCTGTGTAAAGATTTAGTGTCTGAGTTTTGGAGTAAATAAATCTACTATAGATTAGGAAACAAATTACAGCTTTTCTGACAGTATTTAGCAAATTAATTTATTCACTAATAATTTCCTATCCTTTTGACACCCTGCAACACCTTTAACTAAATTGCTGTCTACTCTCACCAGCCTAATTATCATATTTAAATTACTATTTTTACTCAGATGTGAAGCTGCAGTTCTCCGCAAGACAATCTTTTGAGGTGCACCCAAAGGGTCAAGATTTCAAGTAAGTTTGAAAGCTCTGACAAAATCCAGTAATATCTACATGTATTTATTGACTGCTTCTTAAAGTGAAAGGATTTTAGAATATTAAATTTGATTATCAGAAATGTTGTTTCTCTTCATGGAGATCTCTTCTGCAATTTTTTTCCAATGAAGTCCGGAAGGAATAGACTTTGTATGACATCTGGAACCGTCCACGGACTAAGCTTATGGTTTATATTACAAGTATGGCATCATGTCAATGGTCTAGATGTTTGTAAGAATAGATAGTAATTGAAAACAGAATGATTTCAAGGAGAAAAAAGAAAGAAAAAAAAGAAAAGAAAAGAAAAAAAAAACAACCATCAGTGAATTCAGTACCAGATTAAAAGAAAGAAAAACATACTTTATTATCAACACATGTTGTTCCAAAGTAATGCCTCCCATTTATTTCCTTGGAAACTACTCCAAATGCAAGGAGCACGATAACACTATTAGATAGAGCAAATTCTCCACTACAAAAAACCTTTTTTTTCACCACAGTCATCACCATTAGGTGATTTGCATGGATGAGCTGATGGGAATGCTCTTTATATTGTGATGCAATAGCTGTGCATGGCCGTCCAGAATGTGGCTTGTCTTTCATATTGCTGCCACCATGGCTGAAACGCACCACCCCCTGCCTGTGGGGTGGTGCTCACATCCACTCACATACACTGTTTGGTATCCATAAATGTTCAGCAAGCACTGATGAATGTCATTGGGTGCCTTTCATTCCACATGGAGGAATTCAGTGACACACTTTTGCCTCATGCATGCTTCCATATCAGACTGCCTTTCTGCTGCCATCTGTCACACAGCAACAGTACATAATGGAATACTAGTGGGAAAGCTTAACCTCTATTGCCATACCACCAACAACCACCTCTGATGTCATGGGCCAATGCAATAAAAGAGGACGCATTACTTTCAGAGCTGTTCTCATATTTTGCTTCTATATTCTAATATTTTTATAAATTAATGTCTGAATTCTTATTTCAGATTTTTTCTCTCTCCAGATGTATCACACACCTAAAGCATGAAAAGGGTTAAAAAATTACCTGGATTAAAAATAAAAAAAAAACCAACAATTTATCCTTTCAAATTGACTAAAATTATTATTAAAGGTTTTTGTCAAACAGTTTTGCAATTTCTCTTTCACCCTACCTTAACCTGAAATTAATTCTCATTACTAGTTCATTTATTGGACTTAAGCAATTATACATTCTTCTGACTCTAATTTAGAGGAGTCATAGATAGTGCTCTGGACCCACATACTCTGTTCTGAATGTATCTCTTTGGAGGTAATATTATCTTTTCTGAATGCCATTCTCACCATAAAATTGTCCCTCACAGATGGAAATTTCAGCTATTAAGAAATGTTGGGTGAAAGAAATTACAGTCTTATGGACCAACTTTTTTGTATTGAATTCACAAAACTGATTTATTTTTATTTTAACCCACCCTTTTCATGGCTTCCAGACCACATATGCAAGGCACTTTAATTTCTCTTCTTTCTCAGAATAAGAAACCCCCTAGGAGCAATTCCTTTGCACTCTCTATGCACCTCCAGGGTACACAATTCAAACAAGAGCTACCTTGTATTAACAGAGTGTTGATTTGCTTGTGCTCATGAAAGCAAGGAGAATACTTTTCAGGATGGAAACAGGGCAGGCGGGTGGGGGATGCTCTATTTTTTAAATTAAAATATATAATTAATAATACTGTAGAGACTGTCAAATGGTTGGAGATTTCTTTCTTCCATATTTTAATATTTCTAAAAGACCATATACTCATGAAAATAGAAGTTTATTTTCAACACATAACTTCCATGAAAGAGTTGTCGTAAAGGATAGTATGTTATTTATGGTTGAAAAATATGGCTATCCTCTGGCTTTCCTTAAGACTTTTTTCCTTACCCACAACATACTGTGATTTTTAGGCCTCTGTTCTTACTCTCCATTCATGCATAAACATTTGCAGAATTATGGCCTTCAGCTCCCAATCCTGAAAAGACATAGTCTGTTCCTGAGCCAGTAGATACAATTTGGCTACTGTTAAGAACATAATTTCAAAAGATTCTAAAATTTAGGAATAATGACTGTACTTAATGGTTTCTCTGAAGCATCCCTCTGAAATGCCTTGGAATACTTTAAAGTAATTATTGCACTGGGATATTTTCAGTTTTGCAATAATTCATTGTGTCTACAGAGTATTTCATCTTTCTTTTGCTCTTTTAAATAGTTATTAGACATTTTAGAGATGAACAAAAAAATTTACTTCTCCTTACTTCCAGGAAAAACGTGTTGTCTTTACACCATTTCTTATGCCTGTGTATCTTCCCTTACTCCCTTTACAAAAAAAATAAAACAACAACATAGATTTATTTTCCGGATGATAATATCTTCTTTAAAGACAAAAATGCTATTTTAATTGAACCAAATACACCATTCATTCATCAAGAATTTTCTATTTCCATTGCTAGAGGAGTGGAAGCGAGTGGGGTTAATGAATGAATAGAGTTGCAGATGAGAGTAGCCATGGGCAGGGGGAATGAATAAATGTGGACTTGGAAGATCAGAGATGAGCCCTGAGGGAAGGCTGTGGAAGCTCAGGGTTGTATTTATGAGTCAAATCACAAGCAGCAGTAAAGCACTTAGCACAGAAATGGTCTGCCAGAATATTCCTTATAATTTGATACTCCTTTTTCTCAGAGGCAGATGAATAATCCTTAACAGTCAATGGCAGCTGTGTTGTCTTTCTGCTTCCATCTTTCTTTCATCTCTTCAGTCACACAAAAATCCGCTAGGTCTTGGCAAGTAAGTACAATTCTGATGTGGGAACCGTGAACCAATTTATCTTGACTCTTAATTCCAGACTAAAAATATATTTCAACACCATTGTACAGATATAATAATAATAATAATTGAAGAGATTCTGGAAACATTCCATGTTTCTGGCAAATAATTACATGTGGAAATGCATCAGTAAATAAAGTGTGTCTTCAAGGACTAGGGAGAGACCGCCAACCTTCAGTAGTTTCCATCATCAGTGGAGTACTGTTTTAAAAGGCAAGATCAGTAGAGGCAAGGTCATCAAGCAGTCAAAGAATGGCAGTAAAGCATTTTTTATAACCACAGTGACCTTCAGCACAGCAGAAAAACAGTCCTTGTTAAATAAGAATAAACAAAAGCAGAGAATATACACCCAGTTGATGATCCCACCAACTAAGAAAATCTGCGAGTAATCAATATATGTGACTTTCTGATGCATGTGAGCCACAGGTAACATGGACAAAGAATCTTACAAGAGACAAATCTTGCCTCCTCCGTCATAGTACAGATGCCAGCATTACAATCCTGAACTGCTTCTGGCAACAGCATAGTAGTACAAGTCCACAGCTGCTGCATTCTGGCTGAGAAAGCCTTTCTTCTCATTGCTAAATTGAGCATTTTAGGATGGTCTGCTGCTTTGCCAGGCACATTCAGCAAAGTACTCCATGAACACTGCCTTTTCATCTCAAAATCTCTTCAGTGGCGATCTTCCGATATTTCCAGAATGACACTCTGCACAGGCATTGCTTTTCCCATGGCTGCAGGTGCTGCATGTAGTCAGATCCACATGCTTTTTAGCCTCGTTTTTTCAGCCTTGTTTTGTTGTTTCACTAGCACATGAACAATGTAACAGTACACCTTGCTCTTGTCTTGCTCTTTCTTCTCATCTTGTGTCACTGCATGCCTTCCATGAAAAGGAGGGAATGCTTCTCCTAGCAAAGCATTTGTACCTGTTTTCATCATCTCATTCTAATGGAGAGCAGTGGCCTTCACAGGCCTTGCCAAGCATGGATAACTTACCGTAGCCTGGGGTGAAGGACATGGAAATCTGAAGACAACAGCGTGCTCTGGACAGAAGTGCAGTGCAGATGCAAACACATCTCTTCTGTGGTGATTTTCCAGAGATCTCTTTCATAAAAGATTACGGACACAAAGGGTCTGCCTTAGAGCCAGAGAGCTTGATTCTGTGGGGCTCAAGCATTTTGTTCTCAAGGACCTCCTCACCATTGGCTGCTGTTTAGCTTGATATGTCTGCTGCATTCATTAGCCTCAGCACAGGTATACAGTTTCATATTTGCACCACTGATGCAGAAGCCAAATGAGCAGAAGTTCAGAGGTAAGTCTGGAGCACTGGGCAGCCAGATTACCAGCCAGCATAAATATCACATCATACATCCTGGATAACTCAACTGAAATATATAGCTGCAAAAATATGCACTCATATGTCACCTATGCTTGTGGTCACTAATGCCTAGTCTAGACTTAGCAAATGTGCTACCATGACTTTGTTATAAATTCATTTGTTATAAATTGCCAGTGGCAGGTGGAATGAGTTTACTTTCTGTTTTTTTTTTTTTCCCCAAATAAACCCAACATGTCAGGACTCAACTGTTCGCAAGCTGCACGCAGCTACATAAAGTAGTGGTGTGTGCTACAGTTGGTATATACAGCATTCAGCATCGTATGGCTTTAAACACACATTAAAAATGTAAGGTGAAGTAAGATAAGCAAATCTTATGAAATGGGCTATTAAGATCCTGGTTTACTTAAATCTTTGAAATTAATCTCAATTATCTGTCTCCAAATACTTTTTACAGCACTTAAAATTTATTAGTTTTCTCCTTGATTATTTAAGGACTAATCAAAATTGCACCTTCACCCTGGGAGACTTTGCACTTTCATCTGATGACTAATGACATCCCAAACAAATCTGAGTGCAGGCATTTTTCTGTGTTTTTTCCTCCTTTTAGGTAGATTAGTGCTGTCATCAGCAGGTGTAAGGAAAACACAGAAGCCCAAACATTGAGTATAGCAAATAAGCAGGAACTACATTTAAACTGATTTGCAATGCAAAGGTAGTGACTCATCTCCTAAACAGGATTTTGGAATGCTGTAGCACCCTGGCCCTTCCCTGAGAAAGGACAACTAATGCCCAGATTGGGGATTATCTCTTCTGGCCTAATTATGCAACATTTTTTGAGAGTTATTCACATCAGCTACATGAAAATGTATAAATATATTTCTGCTGTCTAGCTAAATATTAAGTTCCGTTGTAGCTGTATATAATTAAATATGTATTATATATATGTGTAAAATAACGGCAGTGCTGTGCCAGTTCCAGTTGTAGAACTACAGTTCAAACATCATCTGTGTTTTTATAATATTTACTATTAGCTTCTTTCTCATCTATTACCCTATCTCAGGCCACATCCCATCTACACTAAGTGTAAATAGCCTTCAAAAGTTCCTCCTTCATATGAGCCACAGTCATGGGTCTCTCAAATGATGTTTCTTTCAGTTTGAGTTACAGTCATTCTACTTCTTACCTGTCATATTTGAATTTGACCCACTTACTTTAAATGAAATTAGGGAAGGCAAATTATGTGTAACCTACTTTTTAAGATGAGAGTGTCTCATCTAACGAGAGCACTGTCTCTTCTTTACTGTTAGTGACTCTGAGGAGCCAGCTCCTTGCTGCCCACCTGGCCACAGGTACTCCAACCAAATGCCCCCTCCTGAGGGTGAGCAGGAACAAACCCCAGCTCCTGCTCAGCTCACCCCTGGAGCCTCAGCCCCAGATGAGGGGTACCATGCCCCTCCTTCTCACCCCTCCCCATCTCCTTCTCAGACATGATCTTCTGACCCACAGTGATCTCCCAGTCACATGCACAAGAAGGATGTTTCTTCAGCTATTTCAAACACATCAAAGGATGTATACCTCTGCCATGCTTATCTTTTCACATGTATTTCTGCACAAATAAGAGTTCCAAGATGATCTGAAGCAGATTTACATTGATACGCTTTACTAGTGCCTTGGAATTAGAGCAAGGCTCGAAAGGAACTGCTCACTGCTAATGTGATGTAGAGGGACCATATGGAAAATGAAAATCAGGGGCTCTTACATTTGTTTTTTTAATCAAAGCCTTGCAATTCATCATCTGAAGTATTCTTATAACTACCAAAATATATTCCAAGTGCTTTTCACCACAAATGTTGATCATTATGTAAGCACTATAAAGTTTATAGAGATTATAGCTGCCAATCCAATCATTCGTACAACAAGCATGTGAGAAACACATCTTCATGGCACTCAAAAGCAAAGGCATATCACAATAACGGTATTTTCCAGCAGAAATCAGATGCTGTAGGCAAATTTGTCCAAGTGATAAAAAGTACTTCTGCCACTGAACTGCAGGACGAACAAATAAATTAAATATCATTAGTTTCAAATTCTTTTTTTGTTCAGGGTTTAGAACCTTCTTGTGCATGTGACTGATAAGGGTTTAGAACTGACTATTTAAGGCCACTGAAACAATTTTTGGATTAGTAGGGAAGAAAAAAAATTTACTCTTCCAGATTTTTGGGATAAGAATAAAATTCCTGAAAGAAATAACCACAAATAAAAAGAAAAAAAAAAAGTCTGTGTAACTTTGAATCAAATGTGCATTTGGGGCAGATGCACTTCTGTACTGACTGCTGTACAAAACTGTGCTGTTATTTTTATCACCTCATTCAGCCAAAGCGCATAGTGCAAGAAAGTGTTAATTATATTGACGTGGCCTCTTTTACGAAGCCTGCCAGTCTGACTTGGACCTCATTTCTAATGTGTGGCCCACACCATTTCATAGCACCTCTTGTCTCAGGTTGGAATTTCCCAAGGAGAATTCCTCTCCAGGCTGGAAACAAATGGAAGAAGGAAAAGGTGCTCTGAGAAGTATATCCATGCAGGTGAAAATATGAAAATCAGCTCTCAGTTCATTAACATTTTCAATTGCTGATTTTCCTGTTTATTTTCCATTGTTTGTGCTGAAGACTCACTCAAGTTATAGTGCAATATAGTATATTACTAACTCCTATTTCCATTCATTACTGATGCATTAACAATGTACTTACAAGATCTCAACAGAGCTTGGAGTGTTCTCCAACTTCTGCTGAGATCAGTTTATAGCTACCAATCTATTTCCATTGTTTCCTTTGCTACCGAGATAATCTGAAAGGAGTAGTGCATAGGTCAAGATCTTACAAGTACGCTTCTCACATTCAGAGATATTTCCTCAGTGTATTTTGGCCCCCAATAAAAATGTAATAAAATCTAGTAAAATTTCACTGTTTTTCGTGTTGTTGGTTTTGTGTGTGCGTGTGTGTGTTTTGCTTTTATCAAAATGATTAGCAAATAAAAGTGTTTAACAGCAAAGTGAAGATAGTGTTGCTGTATTCATGATGTGCTTATGACGCAAGATTAGTTTAAACATAGTGAGCTTAAATTAAATCTAGCTGTTAAAGTCTCACGTGATGTTCTTGAAGCAACTTTTCTATGGAATCTTTCATATACATTCAGCTCTGAAATGGGAACAAATGCCATTTTCAGCACTGTGCTTAATGAAAAATCCTTAAATTTCTGTCATAATAATCTTTAAGTAATTTTCACGTATGCCATCAAATATCACCTAGATTTCTGCAATGCTTATGTACTTATTTTTGCCATTATGCAATACTAAGGCAATTTCATTCATCTTGAATGGGGACACAAGCCCCCTCTGCAGCACATTATGTGACAGCTGCCTTTAACTCTGCACATTTAATTACCTCACCTGCGCTACATCTACTAATCTTCCTTTCCTTCAAACTCCTTAGGGCACACACTATTATTCTCTTCTCATGTTTCTTACCTCTTTCAGTTCCCTTTAGACTTATTTCTCTCTTTTCTAATGTTTAGAGCACCTTCCAATTTAGCATCACCTGTGATTTTCTCAAAGTGCTTTTTACCCTTTCTTTCAGAATGCAAATGAAAATATTCCACAAGGTCAGATCTCACACATACGCTCAAGCTAATATATGAACTCATATTTCCAGAAAATCACTAGCTCCATCTTTCTACTGCAGTGCAACTGCTGGTTTGCAAAGGTTGAAGCAGAGAATTAGGCAAGGGGAATGTGGGAAACATCAAGGGGAAAAAAAGATTATTTTATGTTGTTATAAATGATGTTTTAAAAAGGTAATAGGAAATAAAGAATTATCTAATGTGTAAACGCTTCCTGAAATTTTAATTGTGGACTTTTGTATTGAATTATTGCTAGAATGGAAAGGGAAAAAAGTATCAGAAAACCTTATTGTGAGTCAGCATTTTCCTTGGTTGAATTTCAGCAGTAACTTTTAAGTAACTAGGTCAGTAGTAAACGATGACAACTGCTATCAGCCTTTGACACTGTAATTAGCTGCTATTTGTGGAGCACAGAATACTTTAAAACACATAAATAAACTCAGGATTTAAGTTCTTCCTGTGTAAATAAATAGGAAGAAAGGCAGATGTAGCCATATAAACACACTACAAGGAGGCAAAATAGCCATTTTAACATGCAGAGCAAGTAATATCAATTTGTATGTTATCTGAAATTCAAATTTTTGTTAAGAGCCCGTCGATTCCAAGAAAAGACAGTTGGCATTTTGATTATAGCCACTTCATTTATTGGCTTAATGCTGTGTATAATCTTTCTAAGACAAATACACCAAATTAATAATTATACAAACTCCTGCAATCTCCCCAAACAGGGCTCGCTGGAGCTCAGCATGGAGAGTGTGTATTTTTTTTCTAAGCAATTATACTGTATCTTTTAAGATCATTAAGGCTCAGGGTCAGACCAGGCTCTTTATTCTTCTAAACAGATGTTTAGGAGATCCTGGATGCCTTTTTTTTTTTATCACCTTCTGCTAATTACTCTCTGCCTATTCTCTCCACTCCCTAGCTTTCAAGCGGCCAGTGGGCCCCTGAATACCATCTGTTCAAAATTCTGGTCCCTGCCCTCTGTTAGACCTCTCTAGACCTCAGCCTTTTTTCTTATCCATTATGGAGATCATGCATGCATTAGGTGGGTCATGTTCCTTTTGCTATACACAGTGGCACGTGCCAATGCCCTTGAGGAATCAGCTGCAGGGCTAAATTTACAATTGGCTTGCTTCCTGCAAAACAACGTTAATCTTTTGTTCTCCCACATACAATTTAATATAATCACAGAGATATTACTGATTGGCTGCTTTAGATTTTAATGTGCTTTTTAAATATCTGTTTAAAGCAACAGAGGTTAATCAGATAAAGTAAGGCTATGAAAATAAAAGTTACAAGCATGTAAATATTTACTATTTTTAACCACCTACTTTGAATCTTTCAATTTAGGCAGACATCTCAGGTTTTATCCAGCACTGCTTGAAACTTCTGAAGGTGGTAGAAAGAATTCCCTCTCTAATAAAGAAAGAATCCCCTCCTCATTTTGACTGTCACTGTCTCTATACAAATTACTTTCTATTGGTCATGTACTACAAACTACAGAGATTTAAGATTTACAGAGTAGAGGCTGTTGCTTCCTGTACTGCTGTTAGGATTAAACCCTGGAGACCACTTAAAAGCTATGCTATAGTTTGCTTATCTGTCGTATAACGTATGAGTGTTTGGAGCATCCAGTAGTTCACAGTTGGTTGACTGCCTTGCTTCAACAAGTATAAAAAGACATTCACTCCCAGAGAACAGATCCAACTGAAAGCCTGTGGATCAGCAGCAGTATGTCAAAGTCATAAGATCTTCTCTTGCACTCTTAAGTACTCTACATGATTCATTCACAGAGAGAAATTTTGTATTTAAATTAATCTAGTTTCAATTCTGAAATTCCTATCAATACAGGTTGTTCTTATTATCCACAGAAAAATGAATTATTTTAATCAGCTAAGCTTGATCATTCCTGGGTGGAAAAAGCCACAGGTACAGGTAGAATAAACAATGCAGTAGAAGTATGGAACAATAGAATGGCTGAGGTCAGAAGAGACCTTAGTGGTCACCTAGTTCCAATTCCCAACCTTCAGCCCTTGCGTAAATGTAACTAATTCAGACACATCATATTATATTTGATTCCCCTTCATGCTCCCTGTGTGTCAATCTACCTTTACCAGATTTATTTTAACTGCAAAGAAAAGACCCTCCTAAAGAAAAAAAGCCCATATGTTGAAAAATAATTTTTCTTCCAGATTCTGGACTTCTTCCAAAATACAACCACTGTTTCTGTCTTCTTCCACAGAAACTCTAGTTCTGGGCAGTTGTAATTTTCAAACCCGTTATATGTTTGTGCTGATAAAGCATAAACATTTTCCTATGCTACAAATGGTTTGAAGTAAGAATCTATTCCAAGCCTACTGATGTCCTTTAAAAGGCCCATATTGACTTTAGTAGGCTTTCAATCAGTTCAGAGTAATCGGTCTCCACTGACGGGACAAATTGTATGTGAACTGCGTAGATTATGAAATGTTTAGAGTTTATGGTCTCAGTAAACATAGTGCTTAAGAGAGGTTCAGTCAAAGCTTCATATTTTTTCTTATATCACTGTAAGACTTCTGGTATGTATATTAAAAAAAAAAAAGAAAAAAAAAACATAGGAATACAACAGACACGCATGTTGTGCTGGTTTTCTTTGTTTAACCACAAAAACATTGCCATGGTTGTGAAGTAAACATAGCAAAATTATCATAACTTTTCCCCATCTTGGAGTAAAATTCCATTATAACATCTTCGACTGTGTTAATTACTTATGCATCGGAATTTAAGAAAATTTTACTGAAAAGTACCTATAAATCTGGACATCTGTTCTCCTGCTTTAATCACTGCTGAATCTACAAGTCCAGGAGAGTTCAAACAAAAGCTACTGAATGCTGAGTTTGCATTTTCTCTCAGGTCTAGCTATGTTCCACATATGCCTTTAATATTTATGAAGAAAATTGAGAATATATTCTTTTCAAAATGTTTATGTATTCAACAAAAGGAATGCAGGAGCTCAAACACTATCCTTGAGAATTTGATCTTCTTTATAAATGAATGTATTCAAATGTACAGGTATAATAATGCTAAGCTGACGGTGCACATGTTTTCATTAAAGATTTACAGCCAAATTTGTATTGATAGAGGAACACCATTTTGAGAACTGCTTCAGAATTGTACTGAATTAAAGTTACCTGTTTAACCAATTTGTTCTTGTTTTCAGTTCTCAGACAATTTTTCTAAAGGATCATTTGAAGCTTGGAACATGCCTCATTACCAATACAATTCTATCCCCACCCTTGGTGAAATGCCTGTGGATCTGGACCTCCTGTCATAGAATGACTACTGTCACAGAGAGACAGGTCATGGAGGCTGTTGGGTTTTACCTTAAAATAAATTAACAATATCCCTTTTTATAACAATTGTGACAGAGGAAGCACAGAGGAAGAGAAAGATTCTTCCAAATGTTAAGATTTTTAGAACTTCATTGGATAAAATGACAGCAAATGAAAGGAAGAGATACAAGCAATGGTCAGAGAAAGAGAGGGTCCTGGCTGCCTGAAAATCATCTCACTTCACAGAATCACAGAATCACAGAGATTCGAAGGGAACTCTGGGGATCACCTAGTCTAACCCCACTGCTACAGCATCTTCCCTAGAATAGGTTACACAGGTGGACCAGGTGGGCTTTGAATATCTCCAGAGACGACTACACAACCTCTCTCAGCAGCTTGTTTCAGTGCACTGTCACCTTCAATGTAAAGAACTTTTCCCTCGAGTTTGAATGTATGAAACATTCTGTGTTCCAGTTTGATCCCGTTGCTCCTTGTCCTGACAGTTGGCACAACTGAAAAGAATTCCTTCTATACTGATTTGCGTGTTTATATGCATTATTGACTGGGTCAGTGCTCAACAAGTAAGTGATCGTAGAATTCTTGAACAGTCACACAAGAAGAATTTCACATGCTGTGGATCTAAAAGGTACAGTACTTACAGGATCAACTCACCTAATCTCACACACCCAGAACAGTCACAGCATTGAACCTGGTCATCATAAGTGTTCATTAAAACTGATGGAGGAAAATGAGCATTGTGAAGATGAGGTTTCTCTATTCTTTATTAGATAGCCAACTCAGGATGAAAATGATAATTGTAGTGAGCCAAAATGATGAAGTCCACATAACTACCAAAGGAAGTCTAAGCCTATGTGTTGATGTTAAACGGCTATTGCTCACAGAATAGGATTATCCCAGATCTCCTGCTTACAAGTTAAATTTCTTATTAACAGGCTTTCCGAACATATTCCACAGATAATGGACAAAGGTTCTTTTAATTTTCACACAGTGTGGGCAGAGTAAAAGCAAAGAAATAAGTTAAAAATGTGGGGGTAAGGTAGGAAAAGCCTTTTCCTTTTTTTTTTCCTTGTTTTTTTGTTTGTTTTTCTGTATTCTTGAATATAGAAATGATGGACTGAGGCTTATTTCTTTGATTCAAGAAGGTGGAACAACCAGCTGCATTTCTGTTCCTGTGTGGAAGCACTTGTCTGCAGTATCAGCATACTGTGTACCTTTTCTTACTTTGTCTTATTTGGCACTTTACACCAAAATCACATTGATTTCTTTGTCTTTAAATGGCACTTTAGAAGACATATGTCTTAAAGGATAGCACTGCTTGGGTTCCCCATAGTGCAGTAATACAAATTCTGGACACATGGGTTGTTCTTTGATGACTTACTTTATTAGGTTTCCAAATCACGCTGATGCCCAGAGGGTGTGAGTAGAATTGAAATAGCTTTACACTGCCACAGGAGAGTTGGGAAGGCCCCATTTTATGAGACTGAGGTTAACACTAAAATAACATGTGACAGATGGTCACTTTTTGCTACCCAGCTTACTTGACTGGCATTTTTGTAACAGACGCAAGCAACCCATCTCTTTCTCAACAAAGGACAAATCTGCAGAAAGTATATGATATGATCACTTATTTCAGCTTTATTACTTCTAACTGCAACCAAAGTGGAAAAATTACATAGTAGCAGTGTTTATTGTAACCTTTTCTTCAGGAAAAACAGTAGCTGAACAAAAGAAAATTTTTTAATCTCTAAGAATTTTCTGTTTCTCTGTTTACAAATCTGTTTTGATAAAAGCACTCCATTTCTCTTTTTAATGTGTGATATCTTTCATGCTAGTTAAGACCAAACCATCTGTTTAGTCTAGTAAACTTTCCCTGGCAGCAGCCAGTGGCAAATGAATAGGAAAAGATTATTAGAAACTTGATCGCTAAGATAGTGCTCCTGCTCATTTACTGCCTCATTTTCTGGAAATCAGAAGTTTATAACTTTCTGAGCTGGATGTTGCATTTAGACCTTAGTGGACAAGATTTATTCCATGACTTTTTCTAATCTCTTTTTCAATTAGTTTATATTCTAACTATCACATTAGTGGTAAAGAGTTCTGAAGTTTTATTTCACGCTATAGGAAAAAATACTTACTTTAATTTTTTTTTTTAGACTTCTTGGCTTACACTTCACTGAAATAAATATCTCATGTTTTAGTGTTACAAGAAAAACTGAATAATCATTCTCTATTTAGGTCCTTCATATCATTCGCTTCTCTTATTAGACTGAAACTGAATTCTCTTATTAGACTGAATTAGAGTGAAATAGACACTCCTATTTTAATGCATTTTGTTTAGTTTCAAATCAGCTTGCGAGATTGTCTGCAATAATTTTTTTCTCTTCTCTTGGAACTTTTCACCTCCAGTCATACATCTTCTCTGAATTGGGTGAAGGCAGTATATTTTTACTTACTTTTTAACAAGTCTTTCTCCAGAATGCGGCCTGCAGTACAATCTACTGTAAGCCAGACCCTAAGATCAGAAAGAGATATTAGACAAGTTCTTATAATTACGCCCCATGTTTGCTTTAACCAAACTAAAGACTTGACCAAACTAAACATGAGTTTACTTTCATGTTTAGTTTGGTCAAGTCTTTCAACCATGCCTACTTAAATTATCCACTTGCTTCCGAAAAATAAAAAAAATCTAACTATAATGTAGTGTCTTCTGCAGAATTCTAATCTTTCTTCTTGATGAAGGGGCTTTAAATATCTTCCTCTCCAAAAGCCACTTTTGGTACTCTCAGCAAGAAATATTGCAAAATCACTTTCCTTGAATCATGCCAATCCAATCTACTTTCAGCACAGTTCTTAACTGCTTCCCTTGTGCAGCCCTTCTCAGTAATCATTTATTCCTCTAAGCCTCTTTATTTTCTTTGGCTTTCTTCTCACTTCAGACCTCCTTCTCCTTAATTCTAGCTCTCTCCAAAACAAATTTTATAGTATGGGCAAATATTGTCTCAAAGGTCCAGGTTTCAAAATCTTTTATTGCTACAGTGGAGAAACTTACTTGACTATGAAGTAAAAATGCACATGAAGGATTGCACAGATATCAGCCACAAAACACAAAGCACTTGGTTAGGGGGAAAAAATATATCTTTTCCAAGAATAGAAAAACACTCATCTTGTAACCACTTCAGATAGTTCTTTAGATGGATATAACAAGACTCAGAGGGGAAACAGACTTAATCAGCCAGCATGAAGCTCGAGTAAAGCTAGAACTGAGCTCTCCTGCCTATTCATTGCTCTGCTTTGGAAGGTGCCCACAGCTTGCCTTCAGTTCAGGGTATAACTCCTTACAGCATTTACAGTGGTGACTGTTGAAAACTGAGATTGTGGTAATCATTTTTATAATCATGTTTCCATATTTAAGAAGAATCTTTATTGACAATACTGGTAAGATTTACATTATCTCAGGACTTCCCCTTCAGTGAAATCTGTCAGAATTTTTTCATGCCCTTGTATATTGATAAAGGACTGTTTTCAGAGTATACGATCTAAGACCTGCTACCAGATGCACTATCTATATACTTCAGAGAACTATTAATGACCTATATATTTTGACATGAGTAGGGAAGAGCAAAAAAGGAAGGAGAGCAAAGTAGATTTTGGTTCTAACTATGAGCTCCTGTACAATTAGTACAAATTACAGCAAGTGGAATAAACAAAATTGTAGACATATATAACACTGCACAAATAAATGAGGTGAAATCACCATAAGGTCATTTGAATTTTTAAGAATTTCCTTTCAGTGGAAACATAACGCTACTTAGAAAGTCAAAGGTGTGTCATGTTATATCTCTAGTCTTTTTAAATATTATTGTTTTCATAACAATCTACTCTAAAAACGTTTATTTTACAATAACTCCTACTATTCCATTATTTGGAATTATTTGCTGTAGGAATGAAAATGTCAGTAAAACATCAACAATACTTAGTTTCTATAGGCAAAAGAAGGCCAGCTGGTGTCTCATGCCAGGTTGATAAGTTGTAGTTCAACTTAGTTCAGTTGCTCAGGAGTTCTCCAGATTCAAACCATAAGTCAAAAGACTAAATATAGTAAAACAGAATGGGAACCATCTCAAGCATCAACCTGGAGTTTTGCAAGGCCTTTGACATACTTTCACACCATATCCTTATTTATAAATTGGGGAGATGTGGACTTCAACGCTGGACTATTTGGTGGATAAAGGACTGGTTGGATGGTCACATCCAGGGCTATGGTCAGTGGATCCACATGCAGTTGGAGGTTGATCGTGAGTGGTGTCCCTCCGATGTCAACCTTGAGAATGGTGCTCATCAGCATCTTTATTAATGACATAGAATACAGTAGGATCAAGTGTACCCTCAGCATGTTTGCTGATAGTGGTGCAGTTGATACAGTCGAAGGAAGGGATGTTACCAACTGGGATTTCAACATGCTCAAAAAGTAGGCCCATGTGAATCTAATGAGATTCAACAAAGCCAAGTGCAAGCTGTTGCATTTGGGTCAGGGCAATCCTGGATATACCTATAGGCTGAAAGAAAAACTCATTGAGATCAGCCCTACTGAGAAGGACTTGGAGGTCCTGCTGGACAAAAGCTGGACATGAGCCAGTGGTGTGAACTTGCATCCTGGGAAGCCAATAGTTCCATGGTCTGCACGGCTGCATTAAAAGATGGATGGTAGTAGGGAGAGGGAGGGGATTGTGCACCTCTACTCTCCCCTCATGAGGACCCCATATGGAGTACCTCTTCTAGGTCTGGGGCCCCCGGTACAAGAAAGATGGGGAGCTCTTTGAGCAGGTCCAGAAGAGGGCCATGATGATGATCAGAGGGATGGACTACCTCTCTTATGAGGAATGACTGAGGAAGCTGAATTTGTTTAGCTAGCATAAGAGAAGGCTCAGGGGAGACCTTGCAGCCTTCAAGTGCTTCAGGGGAGCTTATAAGCAGGAAGGGGACCAACATTCTACTCTGTCTGATAGTGATAGGAGAATGGGGAATGGCTTTAACCTGAAAGAGGAGAGATTTAGGTTAGAAGTTAGTTTTAAATTCTTTACTCAGGAGGTGGTGAGGTGCCTAGGAGGTGGAACTGGTTGCCTAGAGAAGCTGTGTAGCTCCATCCCTGGAGGTGTTCACAGCCAGGTTGGATGGACCTCGAGCAAATTCATCTTGTGGGTTATCGATTACTGCAGCATGCATGTTTAGTTCCTGGTAACCTGAGAAATATCCTGTCATGAGTACCACACAACAGTTAACATAAAAAATTGCATTTTCACTGACGGGTAACTACTCTCAGGCTGAGGAAGCACTAGTAGAGAAAATCTGGCTCCAGTATGTGAAAATTGGTGTAGCAAAATCAGATTTTTGTTTAGGAGCTTGAAAGTCAATCTATTTACTTTATTGTTGCTCAGTGTTTATGAAGTACTTTATTACCTCATCCCACTATGCAGTGCATTTTCTTTTATTTAGAATTTGTGGTAATAAGATAAATAAAGTATGACATTTACTGACAAATGTGTAAAACTGAAGATATAGTGCCTTCAAAATAAATGTATATCTTGGCTTTACTTCAAGAAAATAACCCTCGTGTCAGCGAGTCTTGATGTTCATTGCCTACTTTAATGGATTTCAGCTTAATCTGATTTACAAAAAAACTACATTCTTACTGTAGTTAAATAATTTTATTTCCACATAATAGTAAAATGCAACCTTTCTGTATAATCCAACAGTGCAAAATTTCATGATTATATCTTAGCCTCATGATAATTGTTGTTTTCTCCTCCTACAGTCATGTTATTGTTGTTATCTCTTCTCATTTTTATTCTGTTAAAATAAAATGAATCATCCACACTTGTGTTTTCACAAAATGAAAAAAATCCTTGAAGATATTAGTCCTAAATGCCTAGGCTCTGAATGCCAAAGTTAAATGAAAAGAGTCTGCAATTTATTTATCTTTGCAGCTAATAATTTTTAAGACAGTACTATCATTTTTCAACACTAGAGATTGCAATTGGACAGAACAGTTCTATTTTAAAACTATTTTTAAAAGCAGCATTTAAGAAATGTATTGTTTGGGGTATTTTGTTTTTTTGTGATTTTTGTGTGTTTTTTTTTTTAATTGTAAATGCGTGATCATAAATAATTTCACAGATTAAGCTATTCTGAAAATCTGTATTAGAGATACAAATATATATGACAGTCTAGACTCTGGCAATTTGGAATGTCCAAGACACTAGAATTAAAATGTTTTCTAAAAAGTCTAATATTCAGACATACAATTCTTTAGCAGTGAAAATGCACATTTACATGACATCTCAAGGAGGTGATTCTGTCTCTCAAATCAGACCACACCAGCAATTCTGCATTAAGCTCTGGGGACTTCAGCATAGGAAAGACATGGACCTGCTGGAGCAAATCCAGAGGAGGCCATGGGAATGATTAGATGACTGTTGCAACTCCCCTATGAAGACAGGTTGAGGTAGTTGGTGTTATTCAGCTTAGAGAAGAGAAGACGTTACAGCCTTCCAGAATTTAAAGGGGGGTTACAGGAAAGATGGTAAGGGACTCTTTATCAGGAAGTGTAAGTGGCAGGAAAAGAGGGAAATCAAAAGAGAGGAGATTTAGATTAGATATTTTAAAATAATTCTTTATGGTGAGGGTGGTGAGGCTCTGAAATGGTTTGCCCAAAGAAGCTGTGGATACCCCATCTCTGGCAGTGCTCAAGTCCAGGTGGAATGGGGCCCTAATATAGTACTTGCTGTAGCTGTTGGCAACCCTGCCTGAGGCAGTGAGGGATCCTTGAGATTCTTTCCAATTCAACCCATTCTTTGATTCTATTATTCTTTTCCAATCCAAGCCATTCTATGATTCCACAACTGTAAAAAAATTAAAAAAAAAAATTAAAAAAATTATAATAAATAAAAACAACAACAATAAATCCTGACCATAAAAAGTAAGTGAACAAAATCTTGAGATTTTATAGTCTCTGCTCAGGAAATTTTCCATTACATTTACTAGAAAACAAAACATCTAAGTATACAAACGAGATATTTGTATTACCAATTGAAATAGAAATAACATATGTCATGGCCATATTCCAAAGGAAATTTTCCAAGGTATATCAACTTCATTAACTGTCAGACTATTGCATGCCATCGATCAAGTATCCTCCAAACAATTTGACAAAAGCTTTATGGTAGGGCTGTTCTGTCCAGAAAAGGAATATGTCCTAAGTTGTTTTTTCAATGTACATTAATGAGGGATAAAAATCTGCCCTCAACTGTTCCTATTACCCTCACCTCAAGTCCAAGTGCCATTGGCACCCAGCAGAGATAGAAGTATGGGCACTAGCAGCTTAGTCTCAGCTTTCAATCATGTTTCCACTTTGAGTTTTGTACAGTGGAGTAATGGCCAGACTCAATGGATAAACCATGTGTCTGTTAGCACATATCCTTCCCACACGCCTAATAGATCAGATACTTAGGCTAGTTGTTATTTTTTCAAAACAATTCAATAAATGAGGCACCATGAAATTCTGGCATTAGAAAATGAAATGCTGTAGTATAATCAGTTAACAAAGAAAAGTATTATAGTTAGTAGAGAGCAGAACATGAAAGCGTAATTAAATCTGGCATGCATATCATCAAGTCAAATTACCACTTGCTTACAGAAAAATGTAGGAGAGAAGCATTTGTGAAGGGTATGGTGTGGCATTCATCTTCTTTTCAAGTGTTGTATAAAATTATAGCAAGATTGTGTTTTATTTAGACTGGCCGTGTTCCTAGAAAGCACTAGTTGTGATGCATGGAGCCTGAAATAGCAGCTTTTTGTTTGTACTCAAAGCTCAAGAGCATTGTCTGTTCAATCACTTACAGATCAGGCTCCTCAGTAGCTTTCATAAGCACTTGAACTGTGTGAATAAATTGTACTGACAATGCTGACAGCTCCATATCCAGTTTAAGAAAGGTCTGAAAGGCTTTAAACTTTTCCTTTTTCATTCATTGAAGGGTGACTCTGGTGTACAATACACCAGTCTCCATACTTTACAAGATTCCCCTTTTCTTCCCACATACAAAATTTTTGGCAAAATGAAATAAATTTCCTACCATTCATTTCTAAGGAAAGCATTTTAAATCAATCGGTCTCGAAATTTAACTTTAAAGATCAAAGGAATGCTGTCAGTGAATGCGAACACAATAAAGTGTTCTTAATAAATTCACTACTGGCAGAGAGCCAATGCCTCTGATATTTCTAATCCTTTCCAACCTTGCTACAGACAAAAATAAAAATAGAATAACATTTTCTTAAAACAATGTGTAAGCTCCCAGTTCCATATGCAACCGTTCTTTAAAAGAACTGCCCCTTTATTTTTTATTTGACAAAATTTAGTTTTAATCACCTCTAAATTATCTTCCTACTCCCAAACAAAAATCACTCGGAGCTGAAGTTTCCACAATTTCTGTGCCTTGTATTAAAGCAGAAGTGACAAAGTCAACCTATAGACATAGTGCCTTGCAACTTACCACTATTGAGAAATAAAGGCAAATGTGTCAATATCTCTGAGGCAATTATTCCTTTTCAAAAAAATTTGATCCACTGGTCTTTTCAGAACTCCAGAGACAGTTAAATTGGAACAAATGTCATACATTTATAGGCAGATTAGGTTTCCTTTCTTTCCATACAAACATATCCTGATTAGAAAAATGTATTTACATTTTCAGTGAAAGAGGCTAGCAGTAGTCTGACAGTTAACAGCATTTTGAAGAGCTTCCAAAGCCTCATTGTATCGAGTACACAACTGCTACTCACTCACATTAGATACAACAGGAATTCCCAAATTTTGTAAGCAGAGGATTTTACTCTCTGCTTTCTGAGGGCAAATAGATCAATTTAATCTGCATGCAAATTGGGAAAGCTTATTATGCAGAGATCTACCCTTACATTTTCCAAGCAAAGAGAACAGTTTTATCAATGTAATTCTATTACAGGAGAAATTTAGGAGCCAATGTCATCTTAGTTATTCATTTTCCTCCCTCTCTTTTAATGCAAAGGACAGTGGAAGTTGATCTCATTGCCCAGAATGCTCTTCTGACCCTAACTTATTGCTGCACTGGTGCCCAGTATGCCAGTATTTCTGCCTACCCTGTAGGAGCAAAGTCTCTACTGTTTTCTGAAAAAAAATTCATAACATCTGCCTTTAACTTCAGAGTTTGCCAGCTTCTGGAATTTTTCCTAATTTTTCAGCTAATCAGTAGATGATATAAGAGTTGTATCCCTTTGAGAGGTGCCATACCTGCCTGGGAAAAAAAAAAAAAAAAAAAAAAAAAAAAAAAGCAGCTATATCATTTTTCCCTAAACTGAAGTAAAAAGAGGAAATAATCATGTCCCACTGTGCTTTATCCATCTTTTCACTGTGCCCACCTCATGGTTTCATTGTGAATTCCTCAGTGCAGCTGTTGGCTTCCTGCAGCATGCATTTATAACTAGACATGAGCACACAAACAGATGTGTTTGTGTGTAGTTCCCAGAACAGTGGGTCACAGGTTACCACTGCTTTAATATTAAATAGAAAAAAAAAGAAGAAATGAGGCAAAAAAACAACTTCATGTATGTCAGAAAGTATTATTGCTCTCAGTTCCAAGGCCAATAGCTGAATAATTACACTGTGGTAAGATAAAATAAGAAGAAAATACCAAACATACAAAGGCAGATCTTTACATGTTGATAAAGTCAAAGCAGAAAGAATTGTCAGAGCTGTCTAAGGCCACTATCTGTTGATTATTTTTCTATTGTGAAAAAAACAAACAAAAATGTAAGCTTGTACAGCACATGAAAACACATCAAATTGTTGGCAGCATTTCAGCTTCCAAATGCAGCAAATGTTGAAACATATTTAAAGTTCTTTTGCAGTCTTTAAATCTTGCTTTATCTCCTGTCATTTATGTGACAGGAACTGAAATTTTTGACAGCTGAGGTAGCTGCCAGTGCTCTGCACCCAGAGCTGATCCAATGGCAGCTGAATTCAAAGGGAGTTGTTCCCCTGACTTCAGTGGGAGCCAACTGACATCCTCCATCAAATAAAAACCCAATTAGGAGGGAATACAATCTGAGTAATCAGCTCAAAACAGCATTTACCTCAGACAATCCTCAAGTTCCCCAAATTCCTCCTTCAATCAACCATGAGAAATGAGTCTGACTTGAGAAGCTTGGGTGCCAGAACATCACAAGTCTGTGCATGAAAAAAAGCAGAAATGTTGCTCATATTAAGGCTTTTTGTCTGCTGGCAGTTCATTCCTAACCTCTCAGGCATATGATGTTGGCTGAGAATATGTTTTTATCTTGGGGTATGGTTTACCAGAATTCATTCAATCTATAGAACCAGCATTGCCCAACAGAAACGTGGCCAGGAATATTTTGGTCAGTTCTAACCACATGCAGTGAGATGCTAAATGGAAAGATGCAAACTTACAAGGAGTCAGCAGTATCTGCTCCCTTCTCAGGCATAATCACATAGAGAATAACATAGTCATGTTTTAAGAGATTGTTATTCGTGTAATTCATTCAAGGCAGCTGTCTACTTCAGAGTAATTTTATAGCCCGTTATTTTTCTAGTAGGATCTTCATTAGAAGGATTTGGTGGATCTGTACTTTTAAGAAGTTCCTGCTGTTTCGGTTGTATCAGTAAGAAACTGATTGTTCAGTTCCATTGACAGTACACTCTCTCATTTTCTTCACAAGGAAGAAATTCACATTTTATAAATTAATACATTTTAAATCTGTTTCCTCAATCTCTTCAGACAAAACAAAAAGTACATACATTCTCAACATTAAAAGAAGCACCATAAGGAAATACCTAGTCCATGTTTTAAAAAGGTCCATATTCAACGCACTGATATGTTGTAATGAACAGCAAAATTAAGTGAAACACAGAGAGCACGCAAGATATGTAGGAGGTGATATAAAATTTTGGTTTATCTACATGCATTAGAGTAATTGTAGTAGAGAAAGGAACTAATTATTCACAGTGTTCTCTTCTCAAGCTAGTTGATTCTACGGCCTAAGATGTCATTGTTGATTTCAACAGAATATCTGATGAACAGCTCGTCACTGGGCTGTATGTATGACACATACTGTACAGTGATAAGACACAGATAAGATAAGTTAATTAGCAACTACTGACATGGCCAGATGACATGCATACTCTGCAGTCATCCTATTTCTATCCTTTCTTTCATCTTTGTTATTCCTCTTGTGTCTAATAATGACAAAGTTATGAAAATGTTGTGACGGTCTGATTGAAGAGACTAGGACAAAAAGACAGAAAGATTGAATATGCAATAATGAGGCATGTTAGGTTTCTATTCCCCTTTGTCTTCTAAAATATTTTTTTCTGAATACATTCTGGAGGAGTGCACACTGACTTCTTTTAACACAGAAAACAAACATGCCATACAATTAATGCATAGATGTGTCAACCTTTTGTGCATCTCCTTGGCTTGTTGACTAATAATCCCTACCTCAATTACCATACAAGTGTTATATTTGGATGACATACAACTCATTGTTTAATAAAAAAAAGTCCAAATTTCTCCTTTTCTCTTTAGATTGGGTCTGTACTGTTTTACTACTGTTCTGTAATATCCAATTCTTCAGAAAAAAAAAAACATTTAAAATTAGTTTTTGCTAATAGTAAATACTTACACATAACCAATTTTTTTGTCATTACAGAAGTGATGATTTTTAATTATGTTACCCGCTGTGAATTATAATAAAGTCCACAGTCATTTCTAAATCTAGATTATGTGCATTGTGTTTTCTGATATCTTACGATCTATTCATAGAACAAAACAAAAATGGAGTGAGTTTGAGGTAAGTTTGTGGTTTCAAAATAGCTGTTAGTCACAGTCATTATCCACTAATGTGTAATACACTGAGTATCCAATAGTATGCAATTTAATTTGCTTATCTATCTCTGTCATCTGGCTTCTTTTTAGACCTACAGTGGTTATAGACTGATTTGAAATTGTCATGTAGAAGTTCCCCATATACCTTTATTTTTATTTCCTGAGATATCTGGTGAGGAATAATGGTAACATATCTCTGCCAAATACATTTGTTATGTTGATGACAGAATGATATGATAAAATACCTATGTGGAATAGCAGACAGATTAATGTTCTTAAGCCTTCCTCAGCTTGGAGCTAACTAGCTTATAAAGGAAATTCATATTTTCTGTTTTTTGTTTATTTGACAAAACCTTCTGCTCTGAATGCCCCCATGTCTGAAGAATGTCATTACAAACATAACCCATTGCCAGTGTCATGACTTGCTACTTCAACAATATTAAGGTTGTGATAGTTGTTCTTCCAATTAAAATAGCACTGTTCCTCTCCACACAACTGATGTTAAAAGAAATAACCTACAGTTGTTAGTACAAGTCTATGCCTAATACTGATCCCAAGCTTTTTGAATTTCATGACAGAGCTCATCGTTTTAATGGTGCAATGCAATTATTTTCTAATTAAAATAGAGGAAAGTTTTTCCTTTGATTCCTTTTTTTAATAATATCTTCTCCTCACACACTGAAACAAAACCTTTTCATTTGTTTCATTACTAAAACCAAGAGGTATTCTAGAACAAAGATACACACAGATTCTCAAGGGGTAATTTTTGTATACTCAAGCACACCATCTGTACAAAATGCAGTCTAAGCACACTACAGCATTTTCCCCTAACATTTCTGCATCTATTTTTTTATAACAGCATAAGCTAGTAAAAAAAAAAAAAAAAAAAAAATTCTTTTTCACAGTGAGTGTACTGCAACCTATGAAGAAATACCATAATCAAGCCTTTTCTTCAGACACTTTAGCAAATATCAATGTTGCTTTTACTCTAATGACTACATTTACACAACTCAACTATAAAGCTGAGATCAGAAACCATGTTAATCTATGCCAATTTTGTGTCTATTACCATACCACATTATTAACCATCTTCTGGATGGATGACCTCTCTAGTTATTGTATGGCTTTTTTACTTTGTTGATACACAGAGAGCTATAATAAAGTCAGTCTGTTTATTATTGCCTTCAAAACTATGTAACTCCAATGCTCATGTCAAGTGAGGAATCAGGATGATAGTCATTATAATTAATAATTTATAAATAGACGTTCATACTTAGTTCAGTTATCTACACATAGATATTTAATCCTATTAGAAATACTTGGGTCCGGAAGACATGACATAGTAGCAATAGAATACCCATGTCCTGACCCCTACCCTTCTTATATAGTGGCAGGAGACCAGACAAGAACATTTAGATATCCCAAAAATCTGAGTATCTGTGAGTACTGTGGATGAGCAACAAGACTGGACCTTTGGTCTGAAACAGGCAGCCTAAAATAGGAGTTGATAGCCTAAAATAAGGATCAACAGCCTATTTTAGAAATGTGAGAGTCCTTCTGCAAGACTGATCATTCCCTAATGACATCAAAGACAGCCCTGGTGATAGCTTGGGCAGGACATCCAGAATAAGATTCATTTTAGTTAAGTGAGATTAAGTCTATGCTGTCAACTCACTCTAAAACAAAAACTGATAGGTCAGCAGGTTCTCTGGACTGTATTGAGAAGATCTCTAATGGAAACCTTGACATCTCACCCACAAGGAGACACCTGAATGTATGTGCTTTCATGAGCAACCTCAGCCCTATGCTTCACATTTGTAGAGCAAAGTCTATCCTCTATTTGTGACTGCTAGGAAAGCTTTTCATTATTTCATATTATGTATATGAAACTATTCTACACTGTGAACTCCAATCTATTTTTCAAATACTCAAACTCGTAGTCATATTCTTAGCTTTCTCCTAACCACTAGGTTTTATACCTTGATTTTATACCTATTACTTCCAGCCAATCATCAATTTCATCACCAAGTGTTGGCTTCCTCTCACACAACATGATTGTGTTCTGCAGCACATTCCTTCCATCAGCAGTAGCATGCAACACTCCTCCCATCATAGGGACAATTTGTCCATGGAGAAATTGGAAATTTTTCCTTCTTTTCTTTAATCTCTATTAAGAGATCAGCTTTGAAGAGCTAAGTGAAGGCAACTGCAAAATTCCAAGGTGAATGGAAAAGAAAAAGAAAAACACATAGAAACAGTAGAGATCTGGATAATAATTTGGATGTAATTATTTTATTTGACACTTAATAGGCTTTTCATTTAAATAGCTGAACAAAAGGACATGAAGAGTAGTAGGAAAAAAATTTCCAGAAGAGTTTGATTTCTGCCTCTGACTTTCATACATCTAGGGGATTGAGTACTTAGCTAACTACTGCATTCATAAAGCAAAAAGATGCATGACAGCACTCTGATCTGGAGCTCAACCCAATATTCCTTCAAAGCCGAAACTCCACAACATAAGTCAATTTTTTAAGAAAGCTTTGAGATTTTTTACATGTAGAGGCAAGATAAAATCATTTTGAGAACAATTTAGGCTGTTCAGGTAGTCATGCTTAGTGTCTCTAACTTCATTCTTGGTCCTGAGATTCTTCATTGCAATTACTAAGACTCTTGAAAGCAGAGACTGATGTCAAGTTGTGTGTAAGTAACTCATACTGGAAATCAGAGAACATAATTGAAATAAGAATGTACTAAGACTCTGAATCATTGATTTTTTTTTCTACACCAACAGGAAACTAATTTGACCTGCTAGTCCCTGCCATCTGCTGCTCTTTGGTAGAGAAGTAACATTATGCTTTTTAATCCCTCTGTTCACTTTCTTCCACATGGTGTAGTTTCACTGAATCTTGTGCCTACGTGCATGGTTCCAAAAGAGATATTTTTCTGCCACAAACACTGAAATCTTAGGTAACTGTATTCAGTATACTCAGATGCACAGGATGGATAAGATATGCTCTTACTGACTCCATGACTTTGTAGAACACACTAAATGATGACAATGTCTGATACCTATCAGACTGTGTGCCCAAGAAAGGGAGGAGGGGAGCAGATCCATCAATCTAGAACTATGTAGAGACATAGGAGAGGAGGGCTCCTTAGGCAACTGTATGTCATGACTGTGGTTTTTTTGCATGTTCAGCATCATGCACAATTGCTCTTTGTCCATTCTTGCTGAACACTTGCTCATAGAGAACCAATGTCAGGCAGAAATCAGAAAACCTTCCCAAAGATCTGCCTCAGTAACAACATGAGAAGAAACACAGTTAAGAAAGTATTATCCAGCAAAAACATGTCTGTGTTTCATATACATTCTAAAAATCAACAAATCTGTCCTCTCACAGAGAAATGCCATAGGAAAATCAGACACATATGGCCATAGATTATTTCTACATGTACCTTTCTTTCTGAAATTTTAAAAAAAGGAAGGCACATCTTTAAAAACAATTGCAATTCATCTTAGTTTAACTTTGTCATATCATATGATCTCCTCTTAACTGGGTTTGTTGTGTAATTGCAAGCGTTAACATCTTTGGTGTACATTCTGCTGCCCTACTTTTCCTCTATCCTATTCCCTTTCCCCAAATTACGTGAAAGTCATGCATAGGCTCATGCAGCTAAAGGACAGAGACGCCACCTTTCTTACGTATATAATTCAACCCAGAACAGAATTCATAGAGGGAGCTGAGATACGCTGTTTAAAGACCTAGCCACTTGAAGAGCTCGGCACCTATACCTAATAATTGCTGATAACAGCAATATTAAAAAGCCAGGCTTAGATGCTCCTTTGAAATTTAAAAGCAATTCCTAGCAACAGAATACTGAATTCAGTGCCCCTGCCTGTCTTCTCTTTCTCTAGGGAACACATAAATTAATCAGATTACCCCATGTTGTATGATTCACCAGCTTGTGCCAGTTAGTCTCTCATAGATTTTATATCCTTCACCTTACATAATTCACACATGAACTGCTTACATCTCCAGGAGAAGAGGAAGAGATTTCTAGTCTACTCTTCTTTAAGAAAATATATGAAATTGCAGTAGGAATAGCATTCAGCCTATACCACAATATGTTCCCAACAATAACTTCAGCAGTGATCTCATCAAAAAAACAGTCAAGCATTTTCTGGAAAGTAATCAAAGGTCTGCTGCAAATGAATCAAATATTTCATCTGCTATTTGGTTGCAAGTGTTGAACATATGGTGCTCAAAAGCATTTTTCCTCCATTGGAATGCAATAAAAGCCTCAAACATTTTGATTAAAGCATTGATCCAGTCCACTGTCCCATCTTCACAAGTGAGTGCACTGCAATCTGTCTAAGTCTCTTTTGAAACTTACTGTGCAGCAGAAAATGAGATAGGCTCTTAAAAATTTATATGTATATCTATCTTTCTTGTTGCAGCTGCAGTCTCTGAATTCTGACACATGTAAAGGCCAGAAAAATCACTTGATGTACCTGATGGCTGAGTTCTGCCAGAAGGGGAAGTGTGATGCCTGGTGATGCATGAGATGAAGCACAGTTTGCTCCCACAAGTGTGCTGTAGCTTCTTAAAACTACATACACACTCTTTTCTAAATTCATAAAGAGGTCGATGTTTGTTGCTGTCCAGACCCTGCTGTAAAACTCTGATCTTTTGTTCCCTGCTCTCATTGTTGAGGGTTTTTCCATTTCCTGACCTGCTCTCTGGGGATGTAGGTCACTACTAAAGCTCTGATAAGACTTAGATTTAGCTCACATTGCAAAGTATATCACCTGGCCAAGTGCACAGCACTAATCCCCAAGTCACAGCATTCTCTTCCTCTTACACTGTGCCGTTTGTAGCATGATGAGATCAATAAGCAATCACACATACTCCATAACCAGACTCACAAGGAAGGATCATGCCATAGGCAACCTTTTGAACTGCAGCTTACTGCCTTGCAGTCTATTTCATGAATAATAAACAGAGAACTGAAGCAATGCCCAGCCAGAGAAATGGCCAGGTATTTCAGCTCCAGTCCTTCTCTGAGCACAAGGAGGGCAGGGTGCCAGCAGGCTGCCCCACACCATGCTGTAATCCTGGGCTTGCTGAGAATTACAAGGTTATGCAGGGTTAAGTCAGTAGTCAAGTTCTCTATTTCTCTATGATTAGGCTACCGTAAAACACAGGCTGAGTGACATGCAGAAGGGAATAGATTCATTTGATGTTCTCTGCGCTAATATTTTGCATTGAATGCAGTGAAGAATAAAGTTTATTTAAGGATAAAGGCAGAAACCATGGGAGGACAACTTCAGTCTAAAATAATAGACCACAGCAACTTACTGCTTCAAATTTCAAAAGGTGTAATGGCTTGAAGGTGACTGATTTGAGCCTTTGACATAATATTCCCTTTGTCCACTTAAGCTCATGGAAAGTCTAATAGTTAATTTTATAGTTCAGTAGTTTTAAATTAAAAAATACTTTAGCCTTTTGTTCAATAACATTAACATAAAATACTGGCAGCACTTCAAAATTAGCATCCTTAGTAATTGGCAGCTTAAGCCAGTTACTTAGACCGCCTCTATGCAACATTATTGCTTCTTCCATTTAAGAACATATTTTCCAGATTCCTTGCATAAAAAGGCATGTCAGTCCTACTATGAGCTTGCTTAGGCTGAGATGTTACTTCAAATGCAATGCTAGCACTTTCTTCTCAGAAGCTACCTACACTAACTGAACACAACAATATATATCCAGTGGCCAAACTTGTGAATATTTATCAGCATTTTTAATGTAACTATTTTTGAAACATAATGAAAAATCTGAGAATTTGTGGTTTAAATACCTGATAACTATTAAACTGTTGAAATATTTTCATGCTTAACTAGTAAGTTTCATTAGAAGTCTTAATTAGTTTAGACAAGTTAATATTTGTTATTATAGTTGAAATTAGGTTACCGAGGCTACTTAAAAACATCCAGAATAAAGATCCCTTTCCAATTGCAGGGAATAGGAGCCATCACCAGGTTTGAGGTCTGTTGTCTCTGATTCTTTTTCTTTTGAGGACAACAGAAAGGAAAAGCGCACCTTCAGCAAGGAATTGTTGGAATAAAGAGGACTGCCAGAACAAAATTTTCATCATCTCATTGACAAGTTCTAAGCTCTCTTCCCTTTAGGTCAGGGATCCACAAGACTTGTGGTATTTGTGAGTTGCCAGTAGTGTTTGAAAGGCAACATAAAAGATTTTTCTAAGTTCTTGAAATTTTTCACAGGAAAATCTGTAGAGACAGATACAAGAGAAACTACAAACAGTAAGAACTGCACCGTGGTTCTCAGAATTTTTTCAACCAAGATCTGCCATAAAGAACATAGAATCATAGAATCACAGAATGACTTAGGTTAGAGGGAATCTTAAAAATCATCTAATTTCAATTCCTTGCCACAAGCTGGGTTTCCACCCACCAGATCAGGCCACCTAGGATCCCGTCCAACCTGGTCTTGAACATCTCGAAGGATGGGGCATCCACAGCCTCTGTAGGCAGCTGTGCCAGTGCCTCATCTTGTATATTGACTTCACAGGATACAATGGCATCATCTCCCAGTCTGCTGTATTAAGCTAGAAACATTTGCTCCCAGGCAAGTCTTCAGACAGCAAAAAATCCTGGGCCTTCCCATTCGAAGGCAAACAACTGCAAAGAAATGTTTTCAAATATAAAACTGTCCGCAAAGTGATGCTGATTTCCTCATGTTGGTTAGAGACACTCCTTAGAAGTCTCAGACAGGCTGTATGAAGTTCTTTGATTAGCCTCAACTTGTCTTGAGAAAACTTTCTCACCAACTCCTTGTATTAAAATTAACTTCCTTAAGACAATGACAGAGTTTAATTGAAGGAATGACAACATTAATAGACAAACTATTTTTTTTCTGCCAAACATTTCAATGTATACCTACTTCTTGGACTTCTGGCTAAAATTTATTATGAGATTGGTTATAAGTGAATATATTCCATTCTTGAAAGAGTGAGGAAAACAGATTCACTGATCTCTGACTTCTGTAATTAACTGATTCCTTTAGGGAAAGTAAATATATATAGGTTGCTCAAAAAGTAATGCCTCCTATTTATTTCCATATAAATAAACAAAGAACACAATGACACTATTTGGTAGAGCAAATTCCTCACTACAAAACACTATTTTTCAACACAGTCACTGACATTAGCTATGCATTTTCAACACTGATGAACTGGAGCCTACATGCCACGCTTGTAGAAATCTGCATGGTCATTTGGAACATAGCTTGTCATTCACATGGCTGTCATCATGTCATAGAGTATTGGCAGGAAGGTTCAGCCTCTGCTGCCATACCACCAACATCCACTAACTTAATAAAATAGGAGGCAGTAATTTCAGAGCAGCCCTCATATTTATTGCCTTTAAACTTCAAGGCATCTATAAGAAACTGTCTTATCATTATAATGAATCAGAAAATGCATAATAATAGTACACTATGCTCTGATTTTGAACACCATCAGGACAAGGCTTGAGAGGGAAGTTTAATCTAAGACTAGCAGACAAGAGATGATGAAAGTACGCACCTACCTGTTCAATTTAGTGACACATTCACTGTTCCGTTCTCCCCACAGTATATAAGAGTGCATATTCTGCACCACCTGAGCACCAGTTGTTTCAATTTTGGGGTAAAAAAGAAAGATCAAGGCAAAATACTGGCATTTCTCAGGAAGATTTATAGCTAACCAGAAGAAAATATTTCTCTACATACTCCTAAAGATCGCAGTTGGTTTACAGAAATTCCCAACATCTGGAATTTTATTATCATGCAACATTCAAAAAACATCCAGCAAATTAAAGATGAACACATGTTTCACATACATACAAGAGCTGATCCAAAAATAATGCCTGGTGGTGACCATGTTGAAAAATAGCGTTTTGTAGCTGAGTATTTGCTCTATCAAGTAGTGTCTATTTTGCTCTTTGTATCTATTGTAGTTTCCACAGGAATAAATATGAGGCATTACTTTTGGAGTGCCTTATGTATAAGACAAATCAGGTGAATTATCCTCTAAGGATTCCTATGTCTCTCCATTTGTTACAAACAGAGTATAGGGCAAACTGTTAAGCCTTCTCATTCCGCTTTCAACAGCTAAGGGTGACTAAGGTGAAACATACTCACAAAGCAGCATAATACAGATATTTTTTCTTACAGAAACTCAGATCTGAGAACAGGCGTGCACTGGAAAGTATCAATTGTGTAGCTGGCAGCCACGCTTCCACAATGACTTTCTCAGGTCCTGCTCAGCGTCACACAACTGAGAATTTTAACAGCTGAATGGAAAACAGTTAAACCGCTATTTGTTGGAACAGACGATGCTATAACGTGATCATAAAACACTCCACACAAGGAAAATTCCTTATTTGTCTTTTGAATTTAAGTGAATTACAATACACAAAACTAATAGTTTTGAACTTCAGCCTCCATTAAGGAAAATGTCTCTATTTAAGCAGATGTTTAATATTAGGTCTGTGCTTAAATCCCATTGAAATCAGTGGGATTTAAATGCCTGCTTAAATTTAGTCTTGTGCATAGGGTCTTCCTGAATAGGAATTGATACAGAATGTGCTAAAGAGTTTTCCTGATCTCTGGCCATAGAGATTAACTTAATGATGTTTTCAGCTGCCCAACCACATGCACCCTGTTGGGAAAATTTAGTCGTAACCTTTAGTTTGGTATAGCTTAATGCATGTTGTTTATCTCCTTACTGGAATCACACTATTCTTCTAGAGCTGTATTTCAGGAATCTGTTGGGGTTTGACTTTTCTTTTTAATAACTGTGCCCACTTTTGCCTTCAGCCAAAGTATCACAGGAATGGAATTTATTCCAAATGAGAAGCAACGCAACCATTTTCTCCAGTGCAGCTTCAAACAACTTTTCCATTTGGAATGGAATCACAACACTTTGCTTTGCTTTTCTCACGCATGTTCCAGGGAACAGCTTTCACTTTCACTAGGCAATCTGCACTGATATTTTGACATGGAGGTTATTAAGGTTTTATTTAATTAATGTAATATGGGCAACAGTAGCATTCAGTCATTAGGGCAATCTGTTGCTGTTACTTCCTTGCCCACTTTGGAATCAATATCTTGGTGAACTCAAAAAAAAAGGAGTGCACATCACCATTTAAATATGCTTTTAAGCATTGGATCAAGGACCCTAAATTATGAGATTCTTAAAAGAGACCAAAATATATGAAAGCTAAAATTTTACTCCTAAAGACATTAGTTTATACAAGAGCAATACTCTGTTGTTCACATTAACTTTTTGTGCTTCAGGCAAAAATTCTATAAACCCAGTGACTTTTTAAAATGTTCAATGTCCAGAAACAGGCCAGCTTTTTCAAATTTGCTGAAAACAAGATGTAAGTGCTGTTAGACCTGTTAGTATCTTACATAATAAAAACTAAAAAAAAAAAAAAATCTTAAGCACCACATTCTCTATTACAAATTAAGGAAATTCTGTAGCACAGCTCTGTGTGTCACACCGAACTATTTTGACAAGTTTTTCTTCCTCCTCATTATCTCTATTAGTAATAATGAGGAACAACCAAAAATACTTCTGATTTATCATGATTGGAACTGTTTAGTAAACTTAGAAGACCAGTTCAATGAATTCTTTATCAACTCTTGGAAGGCTTTAGGATTTGTTTGTAGCAGAATCTTGCTGCAAAGCATTCATTGAGTATGTTGTAAAATACCACAGAGATAACTCTGCATTAAGGTTTGGTTTTGGAAAAAAAAGTTCACCAAGAGTTTTAGTCCCACATAAATTACTAGGACTTGATATGAGCAAGTTTTGAGGGTGCACTTGAGTTATTCTCATTAATTCATATCAGAACTCATATCAGAATTCATATCATATTTGATTCAGATGCCCCTCCCAGCGTGGTCAATGAAGTCTGAATCAGAATGTCAGACTGTGACTTTTATAGATGCTAAACTGAGCATAGCAAAATGCATTAAGAAACTCAATACTCAGAGACGGTTTCATGGAGATAAGAACTCTTTCTGCAAAGCGTATGAACCAGAGTCTAAGGCTTTATGGACCCAGTGAAGTAATGTGTCTAAAGATTATTTATAAGATAATGGCCACTTTCAAAGCATCTTAAAACTTCACTTCCTGCTATGGCTTCAAATAGTCAATTAATAGTATTTATATCATCTTATTATACAAATATCTTGCTTGCACCCCCACTAAGCCCCTGCTGATTAGTAGATCCTTTATTTTTATTTAATATTATAAAAGCATTCCATAATATAAGGAATCCTAAATACTTATTGGAAGATGGTATACACAACCATAAGAGTGATCTTAATTATGTTAATACCACGGTTACAAGAAAATAATATGAATGCATTAGAACTGTGCATGTTCCAGAATGTTTCTAGGGCAGGCATGGTTCTGTTTTTGTTGTAAGATAACTTGTGTAAATTTTACAAACTTGAGATGAAAATCACTGATATTCCACTACAACTGTTACGTGGTTAAGCTACTAACACAGCAGTCATTTTCCCTGGAACATATCCAAGTGCTTTTTCTAAGCAGATTACATCTCTTTTCCTAATCCTTTATGTTGAAAATCTTTACAGAACCAAAAGTCAGACTGAATTCACGAAGAACATATAGTAGCTAGGTAAAACATAAGATATGTGAGCCCCATTTCCACTTGATGAAGAAATAGGATTCGTGTAATAGAAAATTTAAACTGTTAAAAAAAACAGTAATGTAGCCACTGAAGATGATGGAATTGAAACTCTGTTCCTCATATGACATTTAAACTAAAGGTAAGATGGTATGACGGCATATTTGTCAGACTACCTTGTACATTTTACATGAGTGCTGTGTGCTGCATTCTCAGAAAGTATTTACAAAAACACTGTAACTGTAAGGAAATTCAAAAATAGTATTTTTCTAAAAATAAATCAAAACAGAAGCAAAAAAAAAAAAAAATTCTATTATTTAATGTGCATTAGTCTTAGACTTAATCATCTTAATTTTTTTCCTGCACAGTTAAAATAAATTAAAACACAATCACCCTAACGGCCTTCTGGTTCAGACAGCCGGGTTTGAGTGCATTTCTGACTTTAATTAAGTATGGATAGATAATGTCCTTTGTTCTTTTTCTGATGTATTTGACACCTGCTGTCTTGTAATCAGGGAAATGAGTCAGGAAGTTCCAGCAGAGAGGCTTTTAGTCAGAAGCAACACCTGGGTCCCCATCTATGCCTTCACTTCACAGAGCGCTGTCCTGCAGCAACACAAGAGACAAAAAGCTGAACAAGGGGTGAGCTTTCAGCTCCAGATGTAATAAAGGCTCAGTGCACTGCTGCTGAAATCAATGGAAAAACTCAAGCCATATGCTAAGCCCTTCTTTTGCTCGTGATGGAAAAATTCCTTCCCCCCCTCCCACTTATTTTAGGACAATTTATGAAAGAAATGCAGTTGTATTCCAGTTAAAGCAAAAAGCTGGGGCTGAACCTAGCAGTTTTCATAGCCAGATCTGTTATAATTTCTTACAGTGTGATCCTTCCCAAATGACCATTTATTTTGACTTCAAAATTATCTTGAGTTATAACTGTCCCCACTTCAAGTTTGTTCCACACAGTAAATGCCTTGGCTTGATGGAGCAGTGCTTTTGGCACAGGCTGGCTCTCCACAGAAAGCATAGGCAAAAACTGAAAGAGTGACATGCCCACTGCTTAAGAGGTTATTCCTGATTGAACATTTTTCAATCAGTTCATAAATTCACTGTGCAAATTCAGGTTGGATGCGCTAGTCAGAGCCATGGTGCACAGGATAATCACCATAGAGCAACTCAACATATGGCATCTGAGAGAAGTTGTGGGATTTATACTGAAGGTCTCAGAGGCTTCATACACTTGTTACTGTAGTCCCACTGGAAAGGCAGCTGTTACTTCACACCAGCACTTTTTTCAGACAAACTAATTTTATGCAAGGGAACTGTAAGCAAATTCAAGCTAACTACAGTAAATGTACATCCAACAGATGTTGTACATCCAGCCTTACGCTCCTGTGCATGTGAGAATAAGCAGAAGAGATGATGACGGAAAGATCACCCCCAGAATCAATAGCTTTCCCCAGTGTTCAGAGGGTTTCCCCATATTCCCATTAGCACTTCAAAAAGAGAGGAATGGGATGAGAGAGCTGTCCACAAAGTCCACAACAACAGTAAGTGGGCTGAGCTTCTCAAAACTTTTGGGCTTTTCCTAATGCTTACTTCCTACCTTTTCCTCCAGTGTACTTCCTGATTTTGAGCATCCTTGATTATCTGCTTGACCACCATGAAGCAGGCAAGTAATGCAGGCAACTGGTCAGAGGGTAGGTGGATTGTAGCTGAACTGAAGGGATAATGTTTCTTCTCTTATCATGTCACCATGCACAATCCCACTACTCACAAATCTCTATGAGCTGGTAAGTGTGACTTCTTTTCACAGTACGGCTAAGGCTTAATTATTGTTTAGAAAAAATTAAGAGAAAACTGTCTTAGGAAAGACACCACTGCACACAAGTGGTGCCATCATTGACTATCTGCAGTTTGCAGCACTGCTTTGTTTCATTTAGACCTTTGGATACTCTCAGACCTGAAAAAAATGTACTTCCTCATTGCATAGGGGTTTTTGAGATTCACTGTATGTTTTCAAGTCTAATCAGGTTGAGAGTTAAAAAAAGTGCTGGTGGTGAGAATATTCTTTTGAGAGTAAATTTGAGTCAAGTCCGGGGTCTGAACCAGAGAAAGCAGGGGCTAAGCACTGCCCTCTGGGTACAAACGTAAATGCAGCCAATGCAATCGTAATGCAAACCTGCAAGTACCTAGGAGCTAGAAAGCAATGTTGGTTTGAAGAAGGGGTTAACAGCAGTTCCCCTGTAACCTTAATTTGTGAACAACATGCTAAAATGTTGTTAGCACATAGCATTTTTCAACACATTTTACAAACATTAACTAATTAGTCCTTTCAGTGTTGAAAGCTTTACAGCATTATCTCCTTTCCTTCAGAACTGAGGATAAGGAGGCAGAGAAGGTTAATAAATCACAGGAAATGACAGTGAAATAACATGTTAGAGTGAAGTTTAGAATTATTATGTTTCCACTTCACGCTTCTGTGCCTGAATTTATATCATGGTTTTCTCTATAAAAAAAAAATAATAATCCGTAATATAGGTATAAAAAATTACATTATTTCTCTAATTTGACTTTTTCAGATCTGCACTTTTATATATTTGAAGTTAGGAAGTTCCTTTCCTTCCCCCAGTTTCTTAAATATATTTTCTAATCAGTAGCTCATCATTACCAAAGAGCTCAAAGAAAATATAAGTAGCATTGTGCATGTGTTGTAAATGCAAAGTTATCGTTGCTTTCCTGGATCTTCCTACACATTGGTTATTCTTAAATATAGCATTTGATTCATAATTTTGGTCATTAAAATAATTTTCTGCTTGTGCATTGTTTTTCAGCTCTCGATGCACCAACAACATATTCAGCATGAATTTTTTTGGCTATTCCCCTTCAAAATCTAGTCTCTTCATAGCTTTCTGAATTGCCCTGAGTGAAATTACAGCCACTTCAGAAAGCTGCAGTAATGCTACAATGCCACCAACTGGTTGCAGCCAAGGATCTGATCTTGCAGGTGGGAAAGGCCCTGAGCCATACGGAATTCAGCAAGACACCACTGACAATACAGCCTGTATGTGAAACAGATGCATGCATCAGATTGCACTTGTTTATTGAGGGATTTTGATTAGCAAGAGATTGAGAGTCATATTAACGAGCAAGTAAATCATCTGCTTTTCTTATCTTTATTTGCCACATCAGTTCTGCCTAAGACGCTCAGAATCTTGAATAAATCATACATATATCTGTGATTGCGCATAGCATTTATAGAGAAGTTTGCATCCTTGGGATGTCCAGGCAGCCTTTCTCAGGGACCCAGGGAGCTGTGCTGGCAGCCTGTATGCAGGACAGCCTCCCTCCAGCAGTGGCAAGCAGAGCCAGGCCCTAAAATCCCAAAATCCAACACTGAAAGCTGACAGTGTTAACTGCGGAAATTCCAAACATTTCAACCATTGTAAACTTCCTTTTGAAATAATATCACAGGAAGTAATGCCATTCTTCTTGGAAAAAAAATGCAGTGTTTTCATACTCTGGAAACATCTGAGCAAGTGGGAAAGAGAAGCAGCTCACGTGGGAGCACAGAGTTAAAAAAAAACAAGTACGAAACTACATAATCTATGAATATCAGTCACAGCTGAAAGGGGTGTCTATTTCAGGATCTAAACGAGACTAGATGGAATCTGATCTTACATATTTTGACTACAGGCAGCAGTGCAGTATTTCTGCTCAGTTCTTTCGTTATCACAAAACGCTGGTTGGGAGGAGAATGCCAAGCAGAGCACTTCTCACAGCAGAGAGAAAGAACGTTAAACTGGTTTGGAAGCATATCTTATAATTTGTTTCTGCACTGTGATTGTGAATGCTGATCTCAGATCAAAACCTTTTGGGGCCACTTAAACTGAATTTTGCTGAGTATAAGTAAAATGCAAGATGCTGTGGAATAAGCAGCAGGAGGAAGTTGTAAGTCACAGGGCAGTCTTTTATTGCAGCTCATTTTCATGAGATAAATAAAATTGAATAGTAATGTTCAGAACAGAAAGAGAAGAGTCAATAGTGGTGTCTCAGAAAAATATATTTTAAAATACTTTGTGGAAGATTAAGCCACAAAACTGTCTACTCTTGATAATCATCAAGGCAAAATTATTTGTATTCCATATTTTTTGTTGGGGTATCGGCCTAGATAGTGGAATATGTAGAACCTGGCACATGGTATGCCAGGACATAGAAACCACATCCAACAGAAAAGTAGAAACAGGAGATGAAGGGTTTGGGGAGTGATATAATTTTTCTATCGAAGTTTCCAAAAGACAGAGAAGCTCAGTTTCATATCTCAGACATGATCATTGCTTGGATTTAGGTGAACTTGCTATATCTAGACATACATTACAACATCGGAAAAACATAAATTCACATCTAAATTTTTAAATGCCAGTAGGAAAGGTTTTGCTAAGCCCCTTACTATATGAGATCAAATCATAGCAATTGCTAAAATTCTGTCCTTAACAAAACGACAATGATATTAGGAAACCCAACAGTGACGCAGAAGAAAACACAAAGCTGTAGATAATTATGTGCTTTAACACTTAGCAGAACAAGAAGGTGAGGAGTTGTCATTTCCCAAAAGTGTGATTTATCACTGCTTTGTGCCTTATGCAAACATGAATATCTCAGCAACAAAGCTTTAAAAACACAGCTCTGTGAATGTAGCGCTGTTTGCACTGTGTAGATGAGAATATCTGAGCCAGTCATTCCTTGAAAATTAGATGCGTTGGAATCACACCTATTGCCTTATCAAAACATATTACATGTTTAGCTATTTTATTCTTTCAGAAACTGTATTATTCCCCCTCCCTTAGCACAGGACCTACTTATATAGGCATGGTTGACCAAATGGACCACAGGACAGGTGGTAAATCAGCTGCCCAGACCATCTACACGGAAATATCGCTGCTTTGATGAAGACTTTGGCTCTGAAAGTGGTTATCAAACAACACAGGAGATCTGCTATCCATGGTCCATTTTTTCTAGGCAATTTGACTGTGGATTCTGATGAAGATCTCTGGCAAGAGCCCACCTTGGAATCATCACTTGAGGTTGCCCCACCACATCCTTTCATATACACCTTCACATCTACACAGGGAGTCCTTATTCTTATAGGTGTTTTGTGTTAACGTGTGCATTATAATAGAAAGTGAAATCAGAATCTATTTAAAAATCTGAAATTTGCTTAAAGAAACTTTGCCTATATGCTTATTTCCCCATTCAGTATTTCCAAATAAACTCAATTGCCTGACACAGACACACTGCATCATATGAGATACCCTAGCTGCCCTTCCAGAGGCTCATGTGTATCCCATGGGTGTACATGTTCTCCACCAACTCCATGTGGCTAACTGGGGATATCTTAAATAGAAACCTATATTTAGGTGATTGAAGGAAGCCCTTAATAGTTCAGAACAAAAATCCCCAGTGTTCAACCTCAGGCAGGCACTATATTCAGAAAACAGAAATTTCTAATTGCTTAGGTTTTACATTGAAAAAAAGAAAAATACACCAAAGCCAGCATCTTCATATTTTGCAAAGTTTGGGGAATTTAATTATTTTCATGCAGCTTTAATTCAGGCAAGAATCCAGAATCTGGAGTTCCTTTCACATCATTCTTGAATCAAATGCGGTCATAAAGCAGAAAGATGCAAAATCCAGCTACTGGAAATAATTGCAAATGATTACTATTTACAGAATATTCATCAGCACACACTTCATCAAGAGAGTTATCAAAGCTTTCACTTGGAATGAGAAACTGAATTATGACATTTCTGATGTTACAAATCTAGTTTCCAGTCCTTATCATGCTGCAAACAAATGCCTTATTTTCTGCTTTCTGGGTTTCTATCTTCTGTTGTATATTTTTATAGGCCACTTCTTTTTTTTTAATATTCCTTCACTTTCGTGCTATATTTTTTATCCATATTTCTTGTATCTTTCTCTGCAGAGCTCTGCAGATCTCTTTGCATGACCAACTGTGTTTGTAATACCTCTCAGGTGGGTACTGGCTTTATTGTCAAAGTATTTTCTACTCTACTTCTATCTTCTTCATTAAACTGCAGCCTACCCCTGAAACTCCTAGCTAGGCAACAATCCTCATGGTATATACCTACTAAAATTAACTATGCACTTGTCCACAAAGAAGCTACATTTTTCCAAGTGAAAAATACTTAGTGCTGACTACATGCTATCTACTAAACATTCTCCCATTATAAGTCATTGCCTTTAGTCATTATAACTTTGCTTTAAAATGGCTTGAGATAAGAAGTAATGTGAAGATGTTCAAATCTCTCTTGATTTCAATTAATGTTGGAAGCAGTGTTTAATGAGAATTTCTTATATGTTTTGCCACAACCTAAATAATGCAGCTATATTTTCTCATCAAATAAGTTTATATACTTTTACGTATATTATAATGCACATGTTACACTGGTAATCCTGTTGTCCTCTGCAAATGGGGTAGATTGGGCAGAAGCACCATTCTAAAGTGTGCTTGCTGCACAAGGGAAAAATGGCAATCCAAGGATGGGAATTGTCAGGGGAATAAAGTGTAATATGAGCCTCTAGCCCAAGACAAGAAATAGTTATGGAAAGGGAAGCAGGTAGATAAAAGCAGAGTCAGTAAAAGCTGAGCTCTGAAGAGCACAATCAGGGAGGAGCAAGCAGAGGCACCAAGTAACAGAGGGATGTGGGATGAGTAGGATGTCACAAAGTCTGGTACTAGACAGCAGCTGAGTGGTACCTTGAAAATGCCTTGTCCCTTTGAGCAGGGACTCATGAAACACCCTGTTCATGCCTCCCTGGAGCTGTTATATGTTGAAGTGCTAAAACAAAAGCAACCAAGATCTCCAAAGGATCTAGCTAAGTCACCCATGAAAGACTTCACAAAAGCAGTCCAAAAGCAGGAAGAGGCCACATGGGACTAAGTTACTGATGCTGTGTGTTAATTTACTAACATCCATTCTGTCTTGGTGATTGATTTTCATCTCTTTCTCCAGTTCAGTTCTCCAGAGAAGAGTCTTTCTACACTTAATTCCTCCTAGGCAGTTTTTCTTGGTTTGTATTTTGTGGATTGTTAGGGTTCCACAAATAACTGGTGCCTACCTCATGTGCACAGAGACACAAGCAAACTCAAAGCTGAGGGAAATTAAGTAAAAAAAATGATATTTTCAAGGCTTACATAACATTTATTTCATGATGAATGAAAACATCTTTGGTAAAGGGTTTTTCCTTTAGACATCTAGACCCAAAGACATCTAGAGTCAACTAAAAAATTCTGATCCTTTACAGAAAAAAATAAATAATTGCATTCTCGTTTCTACTAGAGCCACAAAAACCTATTGTTAATTTCTTCCTATTTCTAAGGCTAAGTTTTGAAACTGCTCATAGATCTCTATGTTATAAAAGTAAATAAATATATTTATTCAAATGTTCTAGTTCTGGACAAAGTCCCTATTTGTCCATTTATTATTTTTCAAATTCAGCATAAATTCTTCTTTTTCTTTTATCAGGTTAGGTCCCTGCATCAACAGAATAAGATGCAGCATTAGAGGCTTATAACTTGAAGCAAAACCTGCATTGCGCTGTAAAGTCAAGACAATCTTTTTTATATAAAAATGACTGTCTTGTGGAATAACTGATTCCGACACCATTTAACTACAGGTAAATTTTTCCTATTCTGGGAGCACGTACTGCGACAGTAGTTAAGAGAATTCCTGTCCACTAAAGACAATAACGATAGCAGATGCGGAGTCACAAGAAGCAGGGACCTCAACCAATTAAAGGTCAAAATCTGTCTCACTTCACAGAACGCAGCATTTGAGCAAGAGGCCTTGTGTATATTTGTCATCCTGTTCAGTCAGAAAGATATGACAACAAATAGCTGGTCAAAAGCTGTCAGGGTCAAAGCAAGCTTGATAGAGTGCCCTAGGTCACCTCTGTGATTCCAATAGCAGAATTCACCCTGGTGTCAGTTTGAATTGTAGTCAAATAGTACGTGGCAGACAATACAACTGTATTCCTCCACTAATTGCTTCTTTGACCTTTCTTGTTAGCCAAACATTTAGATTAAGAATACGTACTGTGCTATCATGTTCCATGGCAATCAAACAGCTGCCTTGCTATGGATTTGTAGCATTGAACATCTTTTCCCTCACCACAATTTGGGCATTTGTTTGAAGCAATGAAAATGCCAGAAAATAAATCACTCTACACAAAGGAGGAAATACTCCAGAAAGTCTTCACATTTCAGCATCCTCTTGTTAGAATAAGAACATATTTCATATTTTTTTACAGTTTTCAATGATTATTTTTTTTAATACTGATTTAGCCTGCAGCCAGGCAAGAAAAAAAAGAGAGATGATTGAGTAAACATTTCAACACTTTCTAGCCAAATGAGTTTCTCACTTCTAGGAAAAAAAAAAATAAGCTTCCCTACAATTTTTAGCATAGCGATAGAAATGGACACTGAAAAAACAGTCACATGCAACTGCTTTGGAATTCAAAGATGTGATTTGCTAATTATTCCAGCAATCATGATGGCAAATCATGAATACTTATAAAGCATTCCGGGATCAGTAAAACCCAATGGGAGATGGCAGTCCTAAATCCTGAGCTCCAGTAGATGAGTTTCACAGCAGGTCAGAAACAATCAAAGCTTTCATGCTAGCCTATTCCAAAGTTTCTGTTCAACAGATCTTTCATTGTCTCCATTTTCACACTCCTTCTTTCATTTCCTTTCACTTTTTTTCGCCTAGCAGTTTTCTTCTATTTTCCTTTTTATACCATTTTTCTTCAAAGAAGTAGAATTCTCTTTATCCCATTTACAAGTTTCACCTCATCTCATTCCCATTTCTATTCCACAGCTAACATTTTTGTTGGGTAGGAACTTCAGAGTAACAGCACTGCACAATTTTTATAGGAAAAAAAAAATTTCTGTCTACAATCGTATGTATTAATGCGTGGAAGTTTATGATTTTTAATACAAATCCTGTCTTCATTTTTTCCAAAAAACAAAATCAGTTTTGAACATAGTTGAATTAAAAGATAATACATACAATTTAAAATCAATATTTTAAGTTCCTTTATTTGTTAGCAAGCATATCAACAAAAAGAGTAATTGAGTAGCCTCAATTCTCAACCCATGTTGGAGGAACACTTGACAGCAAGCAAGTAGTACTGAAGCTCTTTTGCCCTGAAATTTCTCACTTTTTTTAATATGCTTTTCTGTTATTCTACAATTTTTTTAAATATTCTTACCAGTTGCATTTTGTAGAGGTTGACGTATTTTGCTTGTTTGTGCTGTTGTGAATATTTCCAAATCATTCAAAAAACAGAAGAATCTGTTTAGGAGAATGTATGTTTCATTTTAAATATGTATATAATAGTACAATGGAATAAAACCTATTTACAACTGGAGTGGCAAGAATAAGAAGACTTTCCCCTCTGCAGCCTGCGTGCAAGTAACACATTTGGCTCTGGTGGTGAATGCCCATGAAAATAAGCACTGCTCCACATTCCAACTAATATAACTATGGCAGCACCCTCATGGGAAAGACCCTGAGTAGGAGACAGCTGTTCTGCCATCTAGCCCTGGGAAGAGGTGCAAAAAGCTGCCAGGATGCTGAAAGCATTGAACTATTGTGGTCCAAGTGTGCAACTCTCTGTTTGCTATGGCGACCTCATTATTCCATGCACAGTGAAGAAAATATTTTAGCAACCCTGTTTCAGAATCACTGGGGAACATTTTATTAATTTCCTTTGAGCAAAATGTTTACCTCTGTGCCTTCACAAATTGCTTTCCTGGCCCCAGGAACCTTTGCAATTTTAATGAAGGAGCTCTATCTATCTATCTATCTAAGTGCATTGTCTTTTTACAGATCCCAAAGAAGAAAAATTAAGAAACATTAAACACTTTATTTCCCTTTACGAAAAGCTTATACTATTGGGATTCTCTTTTGGTTGCTGTTTTACAAATTATAAACACCGTAAGTCAAGCTGTGGATAATAGCATGGTATTGCTGCCTATATATGAGCATGACCTTCATAATCCTAATACTAAGAGAAGTTGCAACATATGAAAAATGCAGAATTTGGGAAGAAAAAAAAAAAAAGGACAAAGAATTGTATTGATTCTGAAAAGATTTTCAAATGTATTTAACTTCATACGTTTCATTAGTGCCAGAATAGAATCACTTTGAAACCACTAATTTGCTATAAATAGAAATCCAACGTACTTCAAAATCATTTTATTATACTAAAATAAGCACAAAATCAATCATTCATACTTTCTTACTTGAGCATTCTTATCAGATGAAAAATTATTCTACAGTTCAGAAGTAGCCAGTGCAATTAAAAAACACTTAAAGATGTACAATTTTTTTATTTTTTTATTTTTAGAGTGGAAAAATAGATACAGGTCAATAAGAAGGTAAAACGGCAAATGGAAGAAGATTTTCCAGGCCTTGCTTCAGAGTGCACTAACATACGTTGTGTGTCCATACACATAGCATGAAGTAACCCTTTAGGGCACTTCTCTACAATGGGAATAAGAAACAGCACTGAAGGTAGTACAGGACAAGCAAGCAGGGGAACTAAGAGAAGATGCTGGTTCAGAAACACACACAGGCAAGATACATTGTGATTAATGAAGTTATGTACCTGGAGGCACATTGAGGTGCAGCTACATTTTAGATAATAAGCCTTATTTGGCTTACAGTAGGAAATGGCAAAGTGAAGGTCTCCCTTGATCTCCTTGTCTGTCTACACTTGACCCAGGGTAAATAGTGCATGAGGACACGTTCTGCATTTGCATCCAGCAGATGTTTAAAAGGGCACAAAGACAGTACATTTTGCCCTTGTGGCTCAGAAAGCAAATGGTATCCTAAGTTCCATCAAAAGAGGGATGGCCAGCAAGGACAGGGAGGTGATTTTCCCCCTCTACTCTGCTCTTGTGAGGCCCCAGCTGGAGTACTGTGTCCAGATCTGGAGCCCCCAGTACAAGAAAGACAGAGAGCTGTTGGAGAGGGTCCAGAGGAGAGCCACAAAGATGATCAGGGGACTGGAGCACCTCCCCTATGAAAACAGGCTGAGGGAGCTGGGCTTGTTCAGCCTGGAGGAAAAAAGGCTGTAGGGTGACCTCATTGCAGCCTTTCAGTACCTAAAGGGAGCCTATGATCAGGAGGGGAGTCAACTCTTTGAAAGGGTAGATAACTGCAGGACAAGGGGAAATGGTTTTAAGTTGAGGAAGGGGAGATTTAGGTTGGATATCAGGGAGAAGTTCTTTACAGAGAGAGTGGTGAGGTGCTGGAACAGGCTGCCCAGAGAGGTTGTGGATGCCCCGTCCCTGGAGGTGTTCAAGGCCGGTCGGATGGGGTCCTGGGCAGCCTGATCTATATTAAATGTGGAGGTTGATGGCCCTGCCTGTGGCAGGGGGTTTGGAGATTCCTGATCCTTGAGGTCCCTTCCAACCCTGGCCATTCTGTGATTCTGTGATTCTGTAAATTGCTTGGCCATAGGACAACACAAGTAACTTGGGGAGGCCAGGGAGAATTCAGATCACCTGTAGAATTAGGGATTGCACAGATGGATGACACATTGGGATTATTCATTATGTAGAAACTGAAATCTTCATTATGTAACAAAGTAGATAGGCTTTAAGGAGCTTATTTTTATTCTTGTCCAGTAATGTTTAATAACCTCTGGTTACTGGAGATAAAGCATTATTATTAAGTTGCCTATTATTTAAGCACAGTCATAACATTATGTATAAATAGCTACTGAATTCTTACCAAGTTCTTCTATCTTCTACTTAAATAATTTCTTAGAGGAAAGTCACAGAAGCTGTCTTGGCTCAAGGCAGTCTTCTTCACATTGAGATTGTGCAGAAATATGTAAGAGGTAGAAGGTTTTTTCCTAATATTTTTAATATCTCTTAATATGAGTTTCAGTTAAATAACCAGGATAACTTGTTGCTAATGAAGATAAATAAATTCAGAAGATGAAGCATCTTGAGGAAATCACTATAGCTAAAAAACATCCTCCTTACAGAACTAAAATGCATTGAGAGAGAAGAAATACACTGAAGAGCTATTGTTTTAGTGGTCTTTAGTCCTGCCCATTTGTCAATAAATTGAAGCTACTTAGCAAACCATCTATTTTAAAGTATCGCTCAAATGCAAAATGTAACACACTGCACATAAAATGAAAGTCACTCCAATGTAGATTAAAGAAAATAAACATGCAGTATGTTAATAACTTACAGGTGTTACCCTAATAATGAAATCACAGGTTTTCCACCATTCCTGTTTAAGGCATAGTGATTTACAAAAAGTAAAAAGAACTCCTCTTAGGACAGTACAATAAGGAAGAGCAAAAATAAAAAGTATTATCTAGAAAGAGCCACTTTACTCATGATGTTTTCAAAATAATGTAAAAATATCTTCCTTAGTGCTTTGAAAACCTAGAGATCAGTTCTTGTGCTCTAAAGTCAGTATGAGTCTTTCACTTGACATGGATGCAAGGTCATTAGCTGTCTTACATATTATTCTATCTTGCTTAGAAAAAGCTGACAATCAGATCTGCCTACTTTTTCACAATTCAAGAAATGACTGTGTCACATTAGTAAGAGCCAAAATAATAATTTCTGTTAAAAATAAGCAGTTGTAGCACATACAAACATAATAGGAAACTTCAGCAAGTGGCTTTTATTTGATAAAGTGTCTTCTTGCTGGCTTCTCAGCCAGACTGCACAGTTCAGTTGTTACTCTCCATCAGCTCTTGTTTTCTAGCACCTGTCGCACTGCTTTGTTTTTCTTCCTAGACAATTTGTTCTCCCTCTTCATCTTTCCCCAATTTTTCTGTACTGTAGTTGTGTCTGACTCTACACCACAGTTAAATCAATCCAGCCATTAGTAGAATCTAAACTTTCATCCTCATGAAAAAAGCCAATGCATGTAACCAGCTGATTGTGTCAATCCACCAAAAGCAAACATCTCTCTAGTCAAGATATTCCAACACATTCCTCACATCACTTCCATTGGCATATCTCAGCCAAGCCAGCCACAATCAAAAGTTACTTCAGTTAAAAATCACACTGCAAAAATTCCATGGAATTGCTGGAATTTAGAAAGACAGACATGAACATATTAATTGCATAGATTCCAAGTGTTGTAAACTTCCCGCAAAGATGAAGAAAAAGATATTCTATAATATTAAATCAAAGTATTTTTATGGCTTTTTGTAGAAAGGAAGATTTATTATGAATATTTTCTGCTCATTTTCACATTTACATATGATATGAAAGAAAAAATCTGTAACAAATGAAGTTACAACTTAAAGTTTTTCCACCTTGGCAATGAGTGAATGTGTTCTGCAACAAAATGATTTGAACAATGTATGCATTCCCCCTGCTTTCCCCTCAGCTGGAGCTGAGATGGTGATGTACAAAAGCATTCTATTTTTCAGGCACACCCAACCCTCCTTCCTGCGCTGACACTGTCTGTCCGATTTCTATAGCCAAAGTCAGATTGAGATGACTTTGAAAATTTTTGAACATTCAGAGTTAATAAATCATTTGTAGCTTGCTAATAGACTATATAATAATGTTCTCCATATTTTTGTGCTTTCTTATGTTAGTAACAACTCGCTAAGCCTCCCAGTGAAGCACACCTTTTCAATCAGTAGTTCTGTACTGTATATAAGAAAGTTTATAGGATATTTATTGTAATAAAAATAGGCATGTCTAACTTTCAATTAATTGCTTTGTCCATTAATTACACTGATCAGTATTTGATGTATATACTAATAATTTATTAATATGTTAATTTTCCAACAAAAAAAAAAAAAAAAACAATGTGGTTTTAATTAAACTACAGAACAGTTCACTGCTGTACTTATTTTCTTTTCATTCCTCTGGTAGATGAATGTTAATTAGTATATGAAATTATAGGATATCATAACATCAACCTTTAATCCATTTTCAGAAATGAATGTTGATCCAGTGGCAAGATCCACTGCAGTAGAATTCGTGTAAATCATCTAAACTAGTGAACAAAATCAGTTCATTAATCCTTCCTGACAGGTTAATTTCATCCCATTTCTAAGTTGTCAAGTTAAAACATGGAACAAATAATCAAAAACCCTTAAATCAAATATACCAAATCAAGACTAATTGAATATGCTTCAAGTATGTCAATAACTAGATTCATTTTTCAAAATCTAATAGGAAAGCTTGTTAAACTATAAAAATACATGCCCTGCTAAGTCTGGGAGGGCAGAAAAAATGTTGGAACAGCAATTGTATTTTTTGTTATCTGTACTGTCTAATTGTGTGACAGAGGATTCATTCTGCAAATATGTATATCTCACAGACACCCTTTTCAAGTGTACATCCTTTGTGTATATTAAACACAAGTAAAATATTGGAGTAAAATACAATTGTTTTGTGAACTGAGAACTCTTGAAGTTCACATTCAGTATAATTACGCTGTTCTACATTTTTCTTTTCAGACCATTAATTTGTCTAGAACTTGGGCTGTCTTTATAAGGAAATGGGACTGGCTTCCAAATTACACTGAAGAGTAACGACTATTAGTAAATTGAATAGGGCATAAATTTCCAAGTATTTGATCTTAATTCTTAACTTTGGTGTAAAAGATCTTTCTTCTTCATCACTGGTAACAAAAGTTTAAGAAAATCTTAATACATTTGCCAAACATTCCCAACATATCTCATACGATATCAGGTTTACTGGTATTAGTGGTAATGACAGTACTGCTGGTGGATGAGAATCATCAGTCATGTATTTTCAAATCATCACATGTATTTTCAAATACATGTGTTGAGCAGTTTTAAATAAAGACTCCCAAATACAGAAATCTACAGATGAACAATTTTCAGCTGAGCAACAGGGCTTCATTCTGTTACCAACACATTGTGTAGCCAGGAAATATTCCTTGTAGTCCATAAGTTACAAGAACACATTATGTTCCATCTAACAGTCAATTTGCTACAGTCTGGATCTTCTTGTCACCAGCCTAGTTCTACTCACCCCACACGTGCTGTTGTACAGCACCTGTCAGTCAGGGGACAGTCTGCAATGGACTTACCTGCCATACTTATTCATCTCCACAAAGGATAAATCCCATGTTCTAAGTATCTATTTGTGGGGAAAGCAATGCAGTACCAACTAGCTATTTCAACATGAACTGAATCTCTCTCCAGGCTCCATCCAGAGGCTACAGCTACAGCTCAGAGATACAACCTGTGTGTAAATGCCATACAGTCTACTGCTTTTTCTTGCCTATAGCAGAATTCTATCTTTGCATCTGTTATACTTGCATTGACACAAGCTGGGGAATACAAAAGCCAAGAATTTAGCTGCCAGTGACTTTTCTCCTTGAACTCCAAAGAACATAATAGATACAGACCTGAACTGGCGTCAGCAGAGGTGAAAATCTTGGTTCCATTTGTCTCCACTCTGTGTCTCCAGAGATTCATTCAAATGTGTCTACATCACAGCATGTTAATGAGTTTAATTGAGGCTGCAGACTTTTCTTAAGCTCCATATACAGAAGTGTTTTTCATGGCAACTAAATAATTAATTGGTACTTCTCTGCAATTAACCAGATAATCTCAGATATTACAGTAAGATTTTCAAACTGATTTCAGATTACATTTTATTTCAAGGCAAACTAGACAGATAAATTTCTATTTCTCTCAGTAGTTATGGTTTCAAATAAAAACAAATCTTCTAAGTCACTTGTCCATTTGAGTTATTCCAGGAAGCTGACAGACTTACTTTTTCAATACTGTTGTTTTACTCTGCAAAATTTTGTTTACTTTCTTTCTTACCAAAACAGTTTACTCACATTTTAGGCATCTACAATAACTGCACAATATTTTACTGGTCAATTTATTCTGTGTTGTCATATGGTTTAGATCTCAATTCTTCTTAATTATCTTAATTCTAGCTTCCCTCTTTAGAGGTGCTGCACCCCATTGTAAGGTGCCACAAAGGCTGTGGGTGTTTTAGGTTTATATAAAAGTCTGTCGCGGTGGACAAATCCTGTTGGTTCCAGTGTCATAAATAACAATATTTCCACTTTTCAGATATTTGGATTTCTTGCTGTTAATTTCTTGTAATAATAAGATTTCTTTCTGGAATCATTACAGGCTTCTTACAATGTTTATATCCTAAAGTTTCCAATATACATATTCTAATATTTAAGCCCAGTTTTATAACCCCTTAACTGGGAATGAAGTATACATGGATAAGCATGCGCGCATGCATATGAAATACTTACACAGAAGTGAGCACAAGTATATACATTTAATGGTGGTAAATTATGGAATCTTCATAACTTCAAATGAGATTTTTATCTAACTGAACAGATTTAGAGTTAATGACATTTCAGAAAGTGGTCTCACTTGAAAGTATTAGTGCATTATAGTGCATTTCTGGTGGAATATTTTATCCTTCAACTTGTTGCAATTTGAACAGCACAGTGTAGTTTTGGATTGAAAACGGTATTAAGGCATTCAAAGTAAAAATTTGTCAAGTCAAATACAAAAAATAGCATTTTATCTCCCAAAATGAGTAAAGGCATATTGTCAGTAATCTACTACAGAAGAACCTTATTGAGGGTAGAAAATCTGACTACATGAAATTAAGAATATTTTTTTTCAAATTTTGTTCATCCTAAATCTACACATATGATTATTACCATGAAATTAAAAGGCAAAAAAGAAGAAAAATCTTTGTAAGTAAAAGATGTTTTAATTAAATAAAAAGTAAATTGCTATTATAAATATGTATCCGACAGTGATAAATAAGAACAGGTTTTGCCCAAATAAAACATTCTTAATCACTTTAGAAATAACTTAGAGATAAGTGGGGATCTCATTTCACATGCCACATTTGAAAGTCAAAGTTATGGGATATGTTGGTATTTATGTCTCTAAATGCTATTCTTTGTTTCAAAATCTTATTTCTTCAAACCTAAAGTTCCACCAAAAGAGAAAGAAAATTAAACATTCTAGGACCTTTCAGTTATTTTGCCATAAAAAAGGGATGAAAAGGTATGAAAACTCAAACATGTTTGGCTAATCATCAATATCATCATAATTATAGAAATATAGCCTGTATAATGATATTCATATGATTATGAAGAGATCACCTTACAAAATATCCACCCACACAAGAGGCACAAATATTAGCACAAAAAAATCAGTTCCATTCTCATTTGATTCTTCTCTGTCTGAATTCAGAATTCAGTGGAATTATAGCTTTTCCCATACTGTTTAAGATGCCCATCATCTTCACTGCTGTCCAAGCAGTTCTGTACTCATAATGTTTGATGAGTTCAGCAAATATTCCTTGCAGTGAAGCTGAGTGACTTGAATTTATTTTTAGTTTTTTTCAGAAAAGCACCACTGCAAAAACAATGCTATCTGTCACTGGCACTCTGAGGATAATGTTGTGTGATATATAATTGCACCAGTGAGCTCTGTCTAAGGATGAGTGAATGATAAGAGTACATGGTGCTGCTGAAGCCCAGCTGCAGAACCACCTCATTAGTCTTTGAAGAAGTGTAGTTTTACTTCCAGTACTTTCATGGAAAAAAGAATCCATAGGCACACCACACTCCCTATTCAGAGAATGAGACAGGCTTTCCTCACCAATAATAAACTCTTCGTTATGGAGGAGCAAAGATTCATGGTGCATTTCCAAAAGGAGCAAACAGCCTCACAGATTCTTAAAATACTATTTCATCTCCCCATGCTAGCGCAAGTCTTCTGTCAAAAGGAACTCTGAATAAACCACATTGTGGTTGCAAGAGTGAAGTCAGATATTTTGTACAAAATGTATTTAATTTCTAAACATTTTCTCTGATGCTTTCCTGAGTAAGTGGCAGAACAGAAAAACATCTTCGTACAATATGCTCTATTGTTTGTGTAAATCAATTTTGGTATAAGAGTAAAGGGAACTATTTTCAGCAAATTATTTACTCAGATAATGCAGCACGTTGAACAAGCTGATTTTTGAAAATCTATTTCACTTAGGCTTTTCTGCAGCCTCCATTACAGTAGCATCAGAGCATGCCACAGTCTTTTACACGTTTATCCCTATAATGTATTAATCTACAAAGCATTACATTTGAAACAGATCTAATATTTTATCAGAAGTAACAGTATGCAGCATCCTCCGTGAGGGACAGTGATATATTCTATTAGATGCTATATAAGTAGATAGTAAAGTAGTAGTCCAAAGTATCTATTTTAGGGCAAACTTAGCCATTCCTGATTTCCCCTTATACTGTACTGATTATGTGCAAAATTCAATTACACAGACATATAACTCCATTTATATGACATGCATTATTCTGCTTGGCCTTTAGCTACTCCAAAAAAGTATAGCTTCTCACAAGAAAATCTGTGCATTGCAAATGGTCTCCATTGACTATAATGGAAGACTTAATACTTGGCTTGCACACAGACAAGTACAGATACACATGTATCATCCCAATTTTAACTTCTCTATCTCCAGTGGATTTGGGGCATGTTTTCACACACAGATAGCAACAAATCTCTGGCCTTGGTCAAGTGTCATTTCCTTATATTTGCTCGTTTAGGAAACTGCTGAGTTTCCAGTTTGTCTGGAATTTAAGTCATGAAGAAATCTAAAATCAGATCTTCAATCCTTAATTATGCTATCTCCTACTGACCCTGAACTACTGGTTATCTAAATCTCATTATTTCCATTTAAGACAGACTAGTATAGAGGCCTTATACAAATGAGATAAAGGATGACTGTAATTTTCTTTCCCATTCAGTTAAAATATTTTTAGACTGCTGAGGACATTATTAAATTTCATATGGCTGCATTTCAGACACATTTGAAATATCAATGTCTAAATTTTTATTTAATTCAGAGTAATTAAGTAAATGAGTATTATATATATATTTGAATGCTTAACAAAGAGTAAAGTTGGATTTTTTCCAAATCTGTTTTTATTAGACCAAGCCTGGCTAAGTGCTAGTACTCATAAGACAACATAGGTCAAATTACAGAATCACAGAATGGCCAGGGTTGGAAGGGACCTCAAGGATCAGGAATCTCCAAACCCCCTGCCACAGGCAGGGCCATCAACCTCCACATTTAATATAGATCAGGCTGCCCAGGACCCCATCCGACCGGCCTTGAACACCTCCAGGGACGGGGCATCCACAACCTCTCTGGGCAGCCTGTTCCAGCACCTCACCACTCTCTCTGTAAAGAACTTCTCCCTGATATCCAACCTAAATCTTCCCTTCCTCAACTTAAAACCATTTCCCCTTGTCCTGCAGTTATCTACCCTTTCAAAGAGTTGACTCCCCTCCTGATCATAGGCTCCCTTTAGGTACTGAAAGGCTGCAATGAGGTCACCCTACAGCCTTCTTTTCTCCAGGCTGAACAAACCCAGCTCCCTCAGCCTGTTTTCGTAGGGGAGGTACTCCAGTCCCCTGATCATCTTTGTGGCTCTCCTCTGGACCCTCTCCAACAGCTCTCACTTAGAGTCCTTGATAAGCAGAGTGAAAGAAATCCAGGCTCCTGGACAAATTACGAGAGGCAAGAAGTGATTTGGGAAAGTCTCTAAAGTTTAGGAGTGCATGTCTCATGGAAATGCCTAGACAATTTTTTTCTGAAATTTATTGAGTTTTTTCTGAATGTCTGCTCAGTGTTGAAATCAATGGCCACAGACTTCTATGTACAGTACGTGCAAAAGAAGAAATAAAGAAACGACAGCCTGAGGTTTTTAGTAATAAATGATAGTGATGGACAAAAGAAAATGCTTACTTTACATCTGAAAGAATCTTGGATAAAGTATAAGCTCAGAAGAACCTAATTGTACAGTTTTCTATGGAACTTATGCTTTACCTATAATAGAATTTTCTCTCATGTGAAAAGGAAGGATCTGTCCTTTCCCACTTCACTTTTAGCCATAGTCACCTTGTCATTGAGATAAATTAAATCCATTTCTGCAGGAATTTGGGAAGATACAAGGCACACCTACTGCACCCTGCTGTCCAGAGGTCTGCAAAAAAAAAAAAAAAAATCTGCTTGAGAAAGTAGATTTCTGGAAGAGCTGAGAGATGTGCTCATCTTAAACTTCACTCAACTTAGCTCAACTTCAGAATGCACATTCTTGAATGTTTACAATACAAACCCGCCTAAGAAATGTAGAGGATTCTGATAGTGGATTCTGTTGTAAATAGCTGAGGGTTAACTGTGTGCACTGTTTGAGATTGCAACTAGTGAAAAGAAAATAAGGACATTAGTAAGAGATAAAATAGTAGGGAAATGCAATATGTTTTGTACAAAGATTCCACTGCCAATCATTAGCATTATTATCTGTGCCAACCAGGAAATGACTATCATTTTAGATACAGTTTGACAGCACTGATTTATTCCCAGAGAATTCTCCTTCATTCTCGCCAATTAACATAGCAGATCCATAACCAACCTGAGACATGATGCATCTATTCACAGGGGATTATCTATAAGCCATTTATTCCACATCTGTCCATTCAAAGTAGCTGTGTTTTTTCTGTATGATTACAGCCTCTCAACATTATTCTAAAACCACTCACCAAATATTAAAGCCAATCTATTCCACAGAAATCTTATAGAAAAGAAGACAACATTTATTTAGTAAACACACCTTTCACCAACTGCAAACATGTTTTCTGTACAGCAGATAGTCTCAAATCTCCTAAGGGAATCCATCTACAGCTGACTCTACCTGTTTTCCCCCAGTCCTCCAAAACACATACACAGACACCACTATAGGAGAAATACTAAAGGAATCTGTGGGCAATAACAGAATAATAATAATAATAATAATAATAATAATAATAATAATGTATCACTGCAATTAAAATTTCTGGTTTGTATTTATAGCATCTTTCATCCAGCACAAGTCTATGGTACTTCAATAGCCTTTTTCTATAACAATAAACTAACCAGCCCTGCTTTGATCTGGTTCTTGGCAGATACATAATAGCATAATATTGTAAGTAGAGACAATAATATTCTCTCTGCTCAAAACTTTAGGTAGATAGATTTTATTTAGTTTCATTGGCAGTCCAGGAAGTCATTTATAGAACCATATGTTATTCACTGCCCACTGTCCTTTGCTGTCCCATAACGCCAACATACACACATGCACATCGAATAGACAGCCCATAACCCAAATAGCAGTAAATTGGGTTTAATGAGAAGACAGGACAGACTGTGGGGCACATGGAAAGCATATGGACCAGAACCTTGTTTACATGCAACTGGGCAATTTTATCCTTTTCATTCTATTTTGCCACACTTGTTCCTGCCCAGACCTGCATGATTCCTCTTTTCCCCTGACTTTTCATTCATTCTCCCAAATATGTTGTTATTAATCATGTACAATCTTCAAACGCTCTTCCCCTGAACCCAACAATGAACCTCATATGCCTGTAGGCAGTAAATCCCCTCAGTCTGTGTGGCTTTCCCCAGGAAAAGCTCTATAGTTAACTCAAATTAGTGGATCTCACTCTTGGAGTACAGAGCTTATGTCAAGCCAGCCTGGGAAAGAGCCAGGTTGGAGGCTCCTGCTCAGATTATTGGGGTTCCTCTACCTCTACTTTGTGTTTGTGGAGATGAGCCTTTAACCTAGCATGCAGAGATGCTATAATGTAAGTTGGTTGCTCCATAGAGGTTTGTTAGAATTAAGTTTTATTGTAGCATTCAACTGCTCAATTGCCTGTTGCTAGTTTTTTTGTTGTTATTGTTGTTGTATTTTTCTTAAGTAAATTCAAATTCAATTTAAAACAGAATCTTTACACAGCAGGAGATCTTTTACCTCATACTGTATTAGTTGGTTCTTTTTTCATACCAGATAATCAGACAGCCATTAAAAGCCCATTAGAGCCCCATTTTGTGCCTCACACATTATTTTCACATTACAATCACTATATCTACACCCATAAAGGCTATATTTTGATGAAAAGTAACCATTTGACTCACTTTATACTCAAAAAATTAATATTCTTGCTCTACCATTCCTGTAATTGTGTTCATTGTGAATGCAGAGGTGAGACTAGTTTGGTTATTGTATTCACATATCAACGGGCAGAAAAAAAAAATATTTACCTATATGTATCTAGTTATTTGCAGTATGCTATTAGCACACCACCTCCAAAGTGTGTGAAGGAAAGGTGGAACAGCAATACCATCCTGTGCTCTTTCACTTTCAGGGAGATTATGCTAACACATCTGACTATAAAACCCATACCTTATGGACAGAGGATCTCAAAGAGCTATGTTTGTAAAACAATAAACAACTTTGTTCTTCAGGCACTTGTTTTTATGTTCTATTCTAGTTATTAAGAAGCTGCTCGTTAAAAGAAAGCAGGCACACATTCACAGTTTATTTGGGAGTGCAATTGCAAAATACTTACTCTGAATCAAGGATCCAAACAAGCTGTCCAAACACTTACTTCAAACATAATGAATGTCTGTATCAGAGAAAGCACTGCCTTTATAGATTATATATGATACTGGCAAAGGAACAGGGGAATGACTAGAACAAGGAAATGGCAGATCGACCAGAGGTGAAGCATTGCTGGTCTTGCTGCTCACCAATGTGGAGGAGATCATTAAAGGCATTAACGTTAGAGGCAGCCTGGGCTGCAGTGATCATGCCCTGGTCAAGTTTGTGATCTTGAATGTGGGCCTGGCAAAGAGTGGGATTAGGACCCTGAACTTTGAAAGAGCAAACTTTAAGCTGTTCAAGGATTTGTTGGCCAAGATGTCCTGGGATGCTGTCCTTAAAAACAAAGATGTTGAGGAAAGCTGGCTACTCTTTAAGAATGCCTTTCTGAGAGCACAAGAGCTCTCCATTCCTCTGAATAAGAAAGAAGGTAGAGGAGGCAGGAAACCAGCATGGCTCAGCAAGGGCCTGCTGGGGAAACTGAGGGCAAAGAAAGGTGCGTACAAGCTCTGGAAACAAGAGCATCACCAGATGCCATCTGGACTTACAGACATGGGATCAGGAAGGCCAAGGTGCAGGAAGATCTGAACTTGGCAAGGGATGTGAAAAACAATAGGAAGACATTCTACAGGTACATTGGCCAGATGAGACAGGCCAAAGCGAGTGTACCTCCTTTGGTAAGTGTAAAAGGAGAACTGGCTTCAACAGACAAAGAGAAGGCTGATGTACTGAATGAGTTCTTTGCTTCAGTCTTCACTGGCAGCCAGGATTCTAGTATTTCTCATGTCCCTGAGCCCTGCATCCCTAAATCTCTAGGTGGGGACCAGGCAGTAAATCCCCCCCCCCACTGTAGTGGCACAGCAAATCCGAGACCGCCTCATGAGACTGAATGTGTACAAGTCTATGGGGCTGGATGGTGTGCATCCCAGGGTTCTGAAGGAGCTGGCTGAGGTGGTTGCCGAGCCGCTCTCCATCATATTTGAAAAGTCGTGGTTGTCAGGTGAAGTCCCAGATGACTGGAGGAAGGGTCACATTAATCCCATATTGTCATGGTTTCATGATTTTTGGTTATCAGTATTCCACATCATAACATCGTGTAATGCACTGGGGGTTTGACTGCTGATGCTCAAGTTCTGGGTGCCTGTCCGGAGGAGAAGAAGAGCTACATTTCCCCAGGGGGCTTTGCAGTCAGCGAGGAGATATAACTCTCGGTAAGGTCACCTGATGCTCTCTTCTTTGCCTGCGCTTCTCCGTCTGCGCTTCTCTGCCTGCGCTTCTTCATCGTCTCAACTGGACTGCACTTCTCATCTCAGCATTGTGGTGAGGCCAATCCACCTTCTAGACACACACTCTCTCTCTTTCCTTATATTCTGCTGATACCATATTTAGTAAATTAGTTTGTTTCACCTCAGATTGTTGCCACTGTTTTCAATTATTTCGGGGTCCCCTATTTTCCTTTTCTGGGGGCACGGATCTGCGGATCCCTCCGCCCTTCTAGTTACGGAACTGGACTGAACCAGCCCGTAAACCATTGACACATATATAAGAAAGGGAGCAAGGAGGACCCTGGGATCTACAGGCTGGTAAGTCTCACCTCTGCCTGGGAAGATCATAGAACAGATCCATCTGGACGACATGCTTGATCACATGAGGAATGAGCATGTGATCTGAGACAGCCAGCATGGCTTCACCAAGGGAAGGTCATGCTTAACCAATCTTGTGGCCATGTGTGATGGAGTGATGGCACTGGTGGACAAAGGGAAGACGACTGATGTCACTTACCTGGACTTGAGCAAGACCTTTGACATGGTCCCCCACCACATCCTTATCTCCAAATTGGAGGAATGTGGATTTGATAGGTGAACCACTCGATGGATAAGGAATTGGTTGAAAGGCTGCAGATAGAGGGTGGTAATCAATGGATCTATGTCCAGGTGGAGGCTGGTAACGAGCAGCATCCCCCAGGGGTCTGTCTTGGGACCGGTGCTCTTTAACATCTTTATCAATGACATCGATGATGGAATCAAGTGCACCCTCAGCAAGTTTGCTGATGACTCCAAGCTGAGTGGTGTGGTTGACATAGTGGAAGGAAGGGATGTCATTCAGAGGAACCTCAACAGACTTGAAAGATGGGCCTGGGTGAACCTAATGAGGTTCAACACAGCAAACTGCAAGGTTTTGCACTTGGGCCAGAGTAATCCCAGGCATCCATACGGACTGGAAGGAGCAGTCCTTGAGAAGGACTGCAGAGAAGGACCTGGGGGTCCTAATGGAAAACTTAACATGAGCCAGCAATGTGGTCTTACAGCTCAGAAAGCAAATGATATTTTGGTCTCCATCAGAAGTGGTGTGGCCAGCAGGGTCAGGGAGGTGATTGTTCCTCTCTACTCTGCTCTTGTGAGGTCCCATCTGGAGTACTGTTTCCAGGTCTGGAGCCTCCAGTACAAGAAAGACAGAGCTGTTGGAGAAGGTCCAGAGGAGAGTCACAAAGATGATGACGAGGCACCTCCCCTGCGAAAACAGGCTGAGGGAGCTGGGCTTGTTGAGCCTGGAGAAAAGAAGGCGACCTCACTGCAGCCTTTCAGTACCTAAAGGGAGCCTACAAACAAGAGGGGAGTCAACTCTTTGAAAGAGACATGGGGAAATGATTTTGAGTTGAAGGAGGGAAGATTTAGGTTGGAGTCAGGGGGAAGTTATTTATTATGAGAGTGGTGAGGTGCTGGAACAGGCAACTATACACACCAGCGTACTGTGATTCCATAAGATAAGCAAGGTCTGGACAGATCTAGTTTTGGATCTGAGTTAAGGGCAACTGGAATGTCACAACTATACCAATCATATTTTAGTTCTTAGATGACAAACTCTAACTAGTCACCTTCTATCAGCATCTTACCTGACCAAGACTCATCACCTCACTTAAAATACAACCTTGAAATATAATCACGTCCTGGTTGCAATTGCTGCTAAAATCTTTATTTAAAAAGTCAGATCACTTAACATTTTCAGCTTTCAGAGTAACACAGGCCCTGCGTGTACTACAGAAAGTTATAGTGTTCAAGACGGCATGAGAGCACACTATTTAAGCTCTACGGATACTTTTGCCTAGCTATTAAATGCTACTTAGTAAATCCACAAGGAACACACTGAAGTTTCCTGGCAAAATTGTAAGCATCAATTACACAACACATAAAAATGACAAAATATTGTCAAACAACATTGTTCAGTGAAGAAAACTGAACCTCTGTGTTAAAGTTATGATTCCTTTGTGACCAGACAAAACAACTGATGAGTTTCTAAGTTTCAGGCCTGACAAACAGATGCTGAGTTTTTAGAAAGTTTGTTCTAACTGCTTCAGAAAAGTGCCAAAGTAGAATATGTGAAGCTTACTCCTTTTAAAAGTAAAATCCAGTAATTAGCAATATTTAATAATAGTAAAAACTAATATTTCAAATCATTAATGAATATTCCCAACATAATCGATAAAAAGACTAGTGAATAAGTACATCTAAAACCACTCTGAACAGGTAGGCACTTCAGTTTGTTGTATGAGTGGCTTTGTTGACTTAAATGAGATTAGTCAAGCACAAGATTAGAAGTGTTTAAGAAAATCTAAGTACAGTGCATCTAAATTTTCAATGGTGGTTTCAAAATAAATGAATAAATAAATCATAATTACTTTATCAAGAATGAAGCTTGTTTCTAACTCACTGACTTTTTTAAGAGTTTTAAAGCCATCTGCAGTGAATTCAGATGATCCTAATAGGTATTACCAAGACTTGAAAATCATTCAGCAGGCTGAAAAAGATTTCTTACTGCAGTGATGTTAACATATCTGTCTAGCTAGTATGTAGTAACATACAGAGTAATTTTCTCTTTGCTCTCTTACTTTTAGTGTCTGCCAGGAGGAAGGATGTTTATGCACCTGACACACATGCTGTTGGTCATGGCCATGTGATTCCAAGAATACTGGTATGTTTACTGGTCTGTATACTGCTTGGAATCTAAGGGATGAGAAATAATAGAACAAGGGGCACACGCAATCTGCACAGTTGTATCCCAGGATAACAGCAGAAACTCCACAAGTTGGCAGGCTTGTTGTGAATACTCTCTACCACATTCTCTAGCCCTGGCAAACACAAAGCAACAAACAGCAAAGCATAGTACCTCAGCTCCTGTAGCCACCATTAAGATTTCGAAGGCCACAGAAGAATGAGGAGTACATATGAAAATGCAGACTCACAGGAAGTAGGTGAGAATGGCATTTCTCTGTTTCGTATCAGTACATACCTCCACACATAGGTACATTGATAGTTGAGATACCATGGAAGATTATGGTGAAGAAGCCTTGCGTAAAAGAAAAAATTCAGAGAGCTGTTCCACCAGCACTTGGAGTGCCCAAATGTGAAGCTAAATCAAAGGTGTAATAGCCTGGAAAAGTGTGAATGGAAGAGAACTTGGTAGCTTTTCTGATTCTAACAACTGGAGCATGTCAAAGCCTTGTGGGCAATATTCCCTGAAAGCCAGCAAATTGTTATTACATACCTTTAGATAACAGGTAAAAGCTTGCATAGAGACTACATAACACAATCCTCCAGGGTAAAGCATAAAAATATACACTAATTTTCTCTTAAGAGATAGAAATCAGAAAGGCTTGTAGAAAATTGTCTACATTCTGACCGAGAGCCCTCTTATTATTCAGTGTATGATACATCCGTAGTTGAGGGAAAAATCAAAATAGGTGTTATTTGTCAGGTTAGGAGATACGCAATGAAGACTATATTTCATTCCACATGGAATAGAGCTAAATTGCAGAGCTCTTTGCTACAGGATGGCTGACAATACAAGAGGATTCTTCATTACTAAAGAAATTCAGGGAAGGCCGCATTATCAGCAGTTATTAAGAATTACGTTTCAGAAACAGCCTTTGCCACAAGGAAATCCTACACTGTCAGTGTACCGGAACATCAGAACAAAATCTCTGACATGGTTTCATCCAGGAGAGTAAATTTTCTCCATAGTGGCACATACTGTGCGATTTTTTGAATTTAGGATGAGAATAATACTGATAACACATTGATGATTCAGTTTTTTCTGAGCAGCACTTTCATCTAGTTCCAACCCTTGACCATGGGCAGGTTGCTGCCCACTGGGTCAGGCCCAACAGGGCCCCATCCAACCCTGCCTTGAATGCCTCCAGGGATGGGACATTTGCAGCTTCTCTGGGCAGCCTGTGTCAGTGCCTCATCACCCTCTGAGTAAAAAATTTCTGCCTAACAACACACTCAAATCTCCCTTCTTTTAGTTTTAAGCCATTCCCCATTTTCGCACGGCTACTAGACTCTGTAAAAAGTCGGGTTCCTTCTGCTTGTAAGCTTCCTTCAACGACTGATAGGCTGCAATAAGGTCTCCCCAGAGCCTACTCTTTTCCAGACTGAACAAGCACAAGTCCCTCAACCTTTCTTTGCAGGAGAGCTTCTCCAGTCTTTTGATCATTATCATGACCCTCCTCTGGACCCACTACAGTCCCTCAGCTCCATTTTATTCACATTGCACACTGTATCCAATAATTTTGCTGTTTAGAAGTTCAGGGTCCTGACTTTGCTCTTTGCCAGGTCCATATTCCACAAGATCACAAACTCACATCACTACAGCAAAGACTGCCTGCAATCTTAACCCCTAAAATTATCTCCTCTGCAATTTGATTGACATTCGTACTTTCATCAAACATAATAATATCTTGACCTCAAACAATACTTACCAAAAATTTGGACTAGGGTATTTTATTCTTTTTTGCTTGCAAAAAATATTTTCCTATTTCTTGCTGCAGTATTATTCCAATTGATCACTTTTCAGGAGTTTGTAAGGTGTTTTTCAGACTACATGAAAATATTATAGTCGTTTCCTTTCTGACTTGGAAGCACTTACATATAGCTCACCTTTATTCAGCTACTTCGGAGAACTTCCTCTAAAACCCAGTGGGGGAAAAAAATTGATTTCTGATAGGCTTCGGGGAAATTGAGCGCTTGCATGAATTCAGGATTCATTTCTCATGATTTTTGAGGCAATTCAATAATTTTGGGGTTCTGTGTGTTGAAAATAACACATCAAGAACTAAAATATACTAATATTTTTATTGATTAATAATATCTCTTTCAGGTAAACATACATGTATATTTGAATGATCCAGTACTAGAGGGAAAAAAGCACTTTATAATCATTACAGGTGCGTGAGAGAATATAGGACATTATTGTTCTGATGACTTCTCACTGCAGTAATAGTGTTTAAAATGAAATTGCCTTTTTAAAATTGATTAAAGAGAGTTTTGTAAACCAATTTTTCTAAGAATAAATGGATATAATGAACTCCAAAGTCATCAGCTGAAAAAAGTGCTATGTAGGCATTTAACATGTGGGTTTAAAGTAGACAATGGCTATCCTTCTTTTTAGACATCATGAGGTTTCCTCAGCAAAGCTCTTTTATTTTACCTTTCTCCAAGATTTCACGTAAACCTAGACAAAGATAGAAGTACTAATTTCAGGAGTTAGATGTAATGGGGATTTGGTGTTCAGACAAAAGGAAAATTGCAAGAAAAAGAATAATTTCTGATCATTTGAGTTACTTCTATGAAATAATTCTCAAGATTACTGTATTAATTTTGAATATGCTCTAAAACATTAAGAATGTCAGAGTCAAGTCTACAGCAAACACAGTCTTGACTCACAGTTTGCTATAATTTTAATTAGAATATTGAGATAAAGAGAAAATTACAATGGTAGAATCAATCCAGTAGTAGCCTACTCAATGTCTTAGAGATAACCTAAACACCCTGGGATATTCTAAATGCAGAAGTGTTCCAAAAATTATGACAGTTCTTTCACATCTCAGTATTTTATTTCAGAGCAAGTATGAGAAATTATGAGAAGTATGAGAATTTTTCTACGCCAAGGAAAGCAGAACAATTTAATCCCTCACAACGATCTGGAAACCATGATAGAAAAAAAAAAAAATCTATGAAGTGCCCTTTTGATCATATTCTCTATCTGTGTTTGCTGTATTCTTTATACTACTGTAGCATAATTATACAAACCCAGACTAGTTTGTTATGGTGCTACTGACCACTGTGCTAATAACTGAGAGCAAACAATCTGTTTCCTCTCAAATTTATTCTAAGCTACAGTAAATCAGTGATATAAATCATGTTTCAGTGTTCTGAATGCATAAAGCCCATGCACTTCAGAAGACACTTTATACTTTGCCTAAGATACAGCTGATTAACTCTGTAATTATAAAATGGAAATGTACAGAATGCCAGGTTGTAGGTGTGTCTAAAGGAAATATTCTGAAACATGATAGTAGAAGTAAAACACATTGGCAGAACTCGCTGTAGCATACTCCTTTTTGATATTATTAAAAAAAAAAAAAAGACACTTAAATTCTGGTTGAAGAGTATGCCTGTGGTTTTCCCCTTCCACAGAACATAGCTATCCCCTGCATACAAACTTCACCAAAAGGTTGCAGTCACTCATCAGGAGACAGCCTAGCAGAACTATTATTTTAAATTATTTAAACTAGGCCAGTTCATTTTTCTTGCAAAAGGTTAGGGAGAGCTCACATGAGCAGTCTGCAGGCAGATGTAAGAGGGCAATCATCTCTTGACAGCAAAACAAGGAGTTGGGGGGCAGTAACCTTTTCTACCAGCAAAACCAGATGGTATGTCCATACCACAAGGCACAGAAACCTCTAGTGCTCCAGGAATGCAAGCCTTCAACAAGGACTAACTTTGAACAGAAAAAAAACTCAAATACCACCAGTGCTACTGACAAGCAGTAGTCATAATTCACCCTAGCATGAAAAAGACAGATGGTTCATCTAACGAGAAAAATCAATAGTATTTGTCTTACTTAATGTTGACATTTTTAAAACTTCTCTGTATTTGCAGGGCGAAGGCCAGCTAAACCATGCATATTTCATCTGCTACAAGGTACAATGACCTTACCATCTTGCCCTTTTTCAACCCTGACCTTTTAAGACTACAGTGAGGAGCTAATCATCATTAAAGAGGGAACAGATATTCACATGAGCCATAAAACCATTTTTTCCCCAATCTGTCACTATATAAGTATTAATAAGATTCTGGCTCAGTTTCCATCACCTAAAAAGCAACTTTATGTTTGCTTCTTTATTTTAATGAATTTGCCAACCTGTAAATGCAAGCCGTATTTCTTCAAAGACCAAGGTTATCCCTGAAAACCTGTAGTTTGGGTGTCTCTGTTGCCAAATTAATTACTTAATTTTGGTGTAAGTGATCTTAAAACAGTATTTTCTTACAGCTACTAATTGGCCTATGTGGAGTTCATCAGTTCAGACCAGGGATTTATGGAGCTGATGCAATTTGCAGTTTTAGCAGTGAGACCAGTTCCCTTATTACAACTGGAGACAAATTTTCACCTCTCACTTCAGTTTCTATTTCTCCATTTTTTATCTGCGATAGATGATATAAGGTACTGATTAACTCACTCCATTTTCCTTCTGTTCCTGCAGCCATCTGAATCTCATTCAACCAATTACTTCTGCTTTCCTTAATTTGCTCTCTCTGGGCTTCTTTGCCCAGTAATTTTGCTCAGCCAAAAGCCACTTAACCTCCCACACCCCTTTGATGTGTTTTCAATAGAAGGAGGAAGAATTAAAAATGTCTTGAGTTCCCCTTCTCCTTTTGTCTCCAGCAGAATCTCCAGTATGTTCTACTGGGAATTCTTGATTTCTCTTTAGAAGCTCGCAGCACAAAGAAAGGTTTTGTCATAGCTGTTCTCACATCATTTTTCAGTAGCTGGGGACTGGCTCTACTAGATGTACAGTGCTGTTTGCTCACATTAATCTCAGAGTGATCTGAAACTCTCAGAAACCAAAGGCTCAGGTACTAAAAGGATGGCTGCCTCTGAAAAACAGCAAAAACAAAATCCTGATCCTTACTGAAGTCAATAGTTGAGTTTTGCTCAAAAACTCCAAATCTTTGTTTTCTGAGAAAGTCTTATCTGCTATATAAATAGCAACATAGAAATAAAGCACAATTTAAAGTGTAGTTGACTTTTACATAACTGTAACTATTAAACTTGAATTCAGCCATATTCATAGAAAATGAGCTTAGAATCATAGAATCATAGAATCACCAAGGTTGGAAAAGACCTAAAAGATCATCCAGTCCAACCGTTCACCTGTTACCAATAGCTCCCACTAAACCATGTCCCTCAACACAACATCCAGTCTTTCCTTGAACACCCCCAGGGTCGGTGACTCCACCACCTCCCTGGGCAGTCCATTCCAGTGCCTGACCACCCTTTCTGAAAAGTAATACTTCCTAATGTCCAGTTTGAATCTCCCCTGCTTCTTCATTACCAAATCTTACTGAATAATACACTCAATAACACATTTAGTACGTTCACACTATATATCCCTTTCACACACTAGCTTACTAACTTAGATTTTGGCAATTTAAAACACAGTGTATTCTGATATCCAAGGAATAGAAGTATTTTTAAAAGCATTCCAGAAATGAACATAATACCTATTTGTGCTAGGATAAGTGATTTTGTTGTACTGATTGGATTCAAAATAATCTAACTTACCTCCATTGCTTTTTTTTTGTTTTGTATTGTTTTTTGCTATGCAGACACGTCCTGACCAATGAGTACATATACTTCCTGTTTAAAAACTATATATTGCCAAATTTATGTTATTCTATTAGAAGTTGATTAGCTCTACAACAATTACTGAATCAAAGATCTAATTGGCTATGGCTTAATGTCATTTATAATACATTTCCTGTGTGCATAAAACTAGCCCCTAATTTTGCTTGTCTGTTATATATTTTTCTCATTCACAAGAGAAAGCTGCTTTAGAATAAGATCTTGACCATGAAAAGTTCATGATCATTGATCCATTCACAGTGATTTCCTTCTTACAAACAAGAACTCACACAAGTGACTAATGTTATAGCTAATGTGAGCTAGTTAATCCTTGCTTAGGCTACTCAGGAGCACATATAATAAGAAGTGGCTCTGTATATGAATTTCTTGGAGTACTGTTTTATTCAGTGTTTTACAGTGCACAGTAATAATAAAATGCATTAGGCATGATTCATTTCCAGTACTGTCATCTACATTTTAATAAGTCTTAACATTACAGAGAAGAAAAATGACAAGGACTTATGATAGCTAACACAAATTTAAATCTACACACTTCATTTTAAACAGTACTCCAGGTTGCTAACTGAGTAAAAGTTTGTAAAAACAAGCTCAGTGAAAAGAAAGAAAGAAAAGAAAGACCGATGACATGTGAAATTTATAGGTAAAATTGACAGAAAGATACTCTCAATCCACTAAGAATGTCAGTGAAAACTGATGAAGGGCATAACGTGTACTTGTCTGTGCACAGTCAGAAAGCTCACAAAATATATATATATATATATAAATAAATAAATAAATAAAGTCAATCTCTAAGGTGGGACTCTCTCACTTAATGCCAGTTAAAAGGTTTGAGAGAGATTCTGATCTCTGTGAGAAGTACTTGAAGCCTTCCTGTATTGGACATCCAAGCCCCATAGGGTGAATCACACTATGAATGCAGTTCATGTCCACTGATCACCAAAGGAGGAAATAAACCTAGATGAGATGGCTAAATCTTAGAGAGCATACTAGGAGAAATTTATGTCTCCCTGCACAGGTTTATCTGCATTGCAGGTTACACTGCATTTGAATACAGGAAGACAAGTCTGCTCCAAGTTCAAGTTTGCTAAGATAATAGTAATGAAAAGTTGGTAGAACAGGCTTCTGCAAAAAGATATCCATGCTGGTTGCTGGCCTATATTCAAGGCAAGGTACCACACTGTGCTGATAAGATTAGAGTTAGAGGGGGTGAGGAGGGGTTATCTGTCATAATATCATATCTTTATTTGTTCCAGAGATCTGCCTGAAGCACACAAGTGACCTTTTCACCTCAGATTAGCGCACACACAAATTTCTTCACATATGCAAGTACAATGGGAATTATTTCTACATCTCAGACATGGGAAATGTCAGCCTATTGGAAATCCTGTATTTTACCACCTAGTACCACCCCATACAGGGCTGAAAGTATCAGAATTAATCAACATTACCCAGTAGGTAATGATGGGTTAAGGAAACTCTGTAAACACTGTTTGTCTGGATCTGATAGGTAAAAATAATTCACTTGACAAATTCCTGCTTATAATTACTGTAAGGCATAAAACTGTGGAAACAAAGGTGTAAATGTTGTAATGGGCTGAAGTAGATTCTCATTTAAATTTAGCTGCTGAAACAATACAGATACAACACAGCTACATAATATCCTCTTAATATATTTTATAATATATTTTATTGCAGTCTAGGAGTAGATGGAATTATTTGAGTCTTCTATAATACAGCTGTAGACACCACTTTGACAGTTAAGACAAAAACAAAGAGCTAACTAGAGGAGTCTGTATCTGAAATATATCAAAATTTGTTGTTATGTGTTTTTCCTCTATCCTCAAGCTAAGAATCATATTTCTACAGATTAACTAATATAAATAAATAATCTTGTTTCAAGGAATTGAAGCAGCCCATAAGCATGGTATTGTATTTTATTTATTTTATTTCATTTTTATTCCTCTTCTTTAAAATCATCCTGAGTTATTCTCTGATGACTTCCTCCTTTCAATCAGAATTTCTTCGATGTCTAATGTCTGACTGATATGTATGTAGGTCAAAGCAATTATATTCTTTTGTTAAACAAGCCAGCTTGAAACAAGGGAAGCCATCTCCCTGTCACATAGCCTTAAACAAAAATAAGCCATTCAAGCTGAAAAAGTTCCTGGAGAAAGACCTAGAAAGATGAGGACACTGACTGTGCTTGTAGAAAGTAAAAAGCAACAAGAAAATCTGAAATCTGCTAGAGAACTATTTCCTACAATGAGGTTGGTGAAGGATAGAGATAAAGTACCATGATTGAGAGCTGCATGATAGTATTAGAGTATCTGACCAAAAATATTTTCTTTCTCCTTGTTCCTACTGTTTTAAAAGAAAGAGAAATCTGTGCACACTCTTTGTTTAGCAATGTGTTTGCAAAAAGAATTCTGGGTGTGTCCATCAATTTCTGGGGTGTTGAAATGACAGTAGGCTTAGAGGTTGATTTGCTGCTATTCATTATTTCTAGGACTTTATGTTCACACTACATATTAGTCAGAGAATAATTTTACTCCAGTTGTTGGTCCTAGATGCATACCACGCATAGGCAGAGAGCTAAGCACTAGAGAACTGGACCTTCACATTGGAAGCAGGGCACTGGAAATAGTGCAGTAGTATATGGTTCCATCATTAGTGCCCCCGGGAGAGAAAATGGGGGGTGCTTGAGTAGCTATCACAAAACAGAAAATGTAGACAATCTAGTTATTTAAAATACTCGTGTGTGACGTAAAGACAGAAGCCCCTCCATTGTGTAAAGTAATGGCAGGAATACAATAGGATTATAATAGAACATTACCAAATTTTCTATTTATTCCTGTAACTACTATTATAATAGAAATTATCAGATGAGCTGACCTATTTTCGTACCCACCCATTTTCTACACTCAGATCTTTTGCTGAATTACACTGGGTTTAGTCTGCCTGTGGAAAACCTTATCCCACCAACTTTGTGTTACTGGGGAGTTTTCTCCTGCAAGTCTCTACCAGCACTCTACTGTTTAACATGGATTTGAAAAGTAGAAAAGGCTGAACATGCCTCAAAATAGCTCTTTGATTTCAATAAGTGATTAGTCCGTTTTCCTAAGCTAGCTCCTACAATGTACAACAAGCTACATTGGAAATTAAATTATGGTGGCAGTGGCGTGAAGGACAATTGTGCATAGTCCACTGTCTGAGCAAAGACTAACGATCGTGAACGCAATACATTGATCAGACAGTATATAAGTAGAATCAATAAGCTCCTTCAGTAAAGGAGTGAAATGGAAGTCTCCATGCCAAAAGGGTGCTTTCAATAAAATAATTACATTAGCTAGCTACTGCGATTATGTCTTCATTTAAATGTCAGTCTTGCCGTACTTCTATATTCTAATGAGTCTCATGTAACTAGGTCTGGCAGCTGGGCAAGAAAAGGAACCACACCTGACTTTCACCACCATGACCAGCAACAACACATCCCTCGTCGTGTGCTACCAACAAAGCAAGATAGAGGCACTAATTCCCCTAGAAATGGTTCTGGGGTGCTTTTTTTTATTTTCCAAGTGAAATGAAAGTGAGAGAAGTGGTTGGTATACACGATGTTTGTACTTACTAGAGAGACTTCAACAAAAGTCAGAGGGAAATCTCATGAAGTTCAATAAAGGGAAATTCCTAGTCCTGCGTATGGGGATGAATCACCCCATGTACCAGTAGAGGCTAGAGGTTTACCAATATGTGTAACTGCATGATGGAGTTCAGTAAAGGGCATGGAGCCAGACTCTTCTCTGCAGTAAGCAGTGTGTCATGGTTTTGTGTTTATTTGGTTTTCAGTATTCCACATCATAACATCATGTAGTGCACTGGGAGTTAAAGTGTTAATGCTCTAATTCCAGATACCTATTCCTATATATCACAGAAGTCATGGGATCTGGCCCTTCCAGGTGGGGCGGTCTCTTACTGCCTTGCAGTGGGTGCTGGAGGATGCTTTCCTAGCGGTTCCAAGCTTTTCAGGTTTGACTCGGTCTTGGGAACTCTCTCTCACTTTTATTTTATTTGATATATTAGTCTCAATTTCAATTAGATTGTATTATATTGGGTTATCTTGCATTCTGATATCATAGTTAGTAAAATAAGTTTTCCTCCATAGATTGTTGCCACTGTTCTTTTCTTCCTTCCTTGAGCCCAGCTCCCATCTCCCTATCCCTTTTCCCTTTCCTTTCCTTTTTGTGGGGCTGGGGGAGCCCAGGGGCCTACTGCCCCCTGTCATGGGCATAGATTGATCTAGTTAACTCCATAACACAGTGACAATACAAGAGACAGCAGGCCTTAATTAAAGACTCTTGATTAACTACAGTGTGAATATGCATACTGTAGCCTGTGGAGGACCCCACACCAGAGCGGGGGAAGAAGAACCGCAGCCTAAGGAAGACCTAACTGGAGAATGTTTATCCAGTGACTGCAACTCAATGCGATGACCCATACTGGATTATGAAGCAGTGTAAGGAGGAAGAAACCACAGAGGGATGCTCTTACAGACTGACCACTGCCTCTGCTACCCACACATCACAGCAGGAGGAGTCACAAGATTCAAGAACAAAGGAGTTAAATTGAGCCTTGGGAAAAAAAATAGGGGGTTGCGGGTTGTAATTTTTTCATTTCTCACCATTCAAATCTACTTTAAATGGCAATAAATTAAATTAATTTTCCTAAAGTCAGATCTGTTTTACTGTGATGTTAACTAGTGAATTATCTATGTGTCTTTGTCTCAGCCCACATGCTTTTCCATATTCCTTTATTCCTCTGTCCTTTTGAGGAGGGAGAGTGAGAAAGCAGCTGGGTGAGTGTCTGGAAGCTGGCCAAGGTCAAGCCACCAAACCAGGCAGTCTCTTAAATTGAGAGAGTTTTTCAGGGTACTCTTTAACTGTATAATTCAAAGTATTCATAAGTCTTACATATGCTTTCATATATGAAGATGCTCATTTGCTTTGATTAGAAGCCCCTATTGTTTCAAACACCTTTTTCTACAAAGTGAGATCAATGGCTTCTTATAATTAGCTTGACCTTCTATCTCTCTTTATGTACAGTTTAAAAACAAAATTAGACGATAACTACTTCACATAGCCTTTAGTAATCCTCTAATGCATTTTTATAGTTCTAAAAGCTTTTTCAATAACACAATTACTCTTTTATCCAATTACTGAATTCAGAAAAACAGTTAGGTGCTTTCAGATTACACTTCTTACACTCTAGATAGATACAACTTCTTAGAAAACACTTTTTTATTTCAAAATATAACTTTTAGTGCATTGATGCTACTTCAGTTATGGGCAGCAGACTTTGGAGCAAGACCTGGGTCCTACTACTCTGATACCATAGATGACTTTTCTGAGAGCTAGATTCAAAACTAGGTGCTCTTTTGCACAATCTCTCCCCTCCTTCCTCTTCCATGCATCTTAATTTTTTCTCTTCAAACATTAATTCCAAGAGAGGTGCAGTCTGCAAGCTCTGAGAACAGATTGTTAGCAAGTTTAGAGCCAAATCCTGAAAAATAGGAGGGTAGGGTTTGAATGCTTTAAAGGCAAAAAGATCAAATATAGGTTTCCCACTTTCTGCACAAGAATTTTGAGAGCAAACCATTGTATAAGAGGTTCTGACATGCAGTTCATTGGTTGCTATGCTATAAAACTAAAAATGCTGGGTTTTCAGCTACACAATTTCTGAAAGAAATCATCATTTACTTGATTGGGATTTAAATTCCAAATAACTGTATCTTCTATATTTCTATTTCTGATAAATTGCAGTGAAGCACAGCTTAGGTTTCTTAAAATAATGAACTCCCACAGAATAATAAAAATAATGAATATCTCCCATAAAATCACAGAATCATAGGAATTGGAAGGGACCTCAGGATATGATCTATGCCAATGTCCCTGCTAAAACAGTTTCCCTACAGTAGATTGTGTAGGAATGCCTCCAGGTAGGTTTTGAACACCTGCACAGGGGACTCCACAACTTCTCTGAGTTCTGTCTCCCTCACAGTAAAGAAACTTTTCCTCATGTTCATGTGGAACTTCTTATGTTCCAGTTCCCTTGTACTGTTGCCAGGCCCCAACCGGCAAAAGAAATTGAAAAGAGCCTGGCCCCATACACTTGAAACCAGTCCTTTAGACATTTATAAGTACTGATAAGATCCCCTCTATGTATTCTCTTCTCCAGGATAAACAGTCACAGATGTCCCAGCCTTTCCTCATACAGGAGATTCTCCAGGTCCCTCGTCATCTTTGGGACCCTTCACTAGACTCTCTCTAGAAGTTCCTGTCTTTCTTGAATGGATGGGTCTAGAACTGGACACAGTAGTCCAGCTTTGGCCTCACCAGAGCACAGTAGAAGGGAAGGATCACCTCCCTCAACCTGCCAGCCACCTTCCTTTTAATGCACCCCAGGGTACCACTGGCTTTCTTGGCCACAGGGACACACAGCTGGCTCAAGCCCTCCACCAGGAAAACCAGGTACACTTGGGCAGAGCTCTTTTCCATTAGGTCATCCTCTAATGTGTACTGATGTGTGTGGTTGTTCCTCCCCAGGGAGAAATAATTTCATATGATCTCTTTTGTGCAACTTCTATATAATTCCACAGCTTGTAGATTTATGCCATGCCAATATAAATCTTCAAACTCTTTACAGATGCTTCAATCTAGATTTTTCTGCAGAATTACACATTTATCAAGATTCCAGACACATCAAGAATTCCAAAAGCTGCTTTGATCTCTACTGATAGAATGCTTACTGGTCCATTCCATGTGCCATACTGAAGTGGAAAATAAATAAAGTCACAGTAATGGCATTTAACGCTGTAATGTAAAGTGAATTTATAAGAAACATCAAACAATATAGCAGTGCTACTACTAAAGACTGTAATATATCATTCTGGAAAAATACAGTTAGCATCAGACCACTTTTGAATGCTATAATTCCATCTTGGATTTGAGAAAGTTCCAAAGTTAATCTGCCTCTTGTTGAAGACATTGAGTTGATGCCTTTTCCAGATTCTGCTCCATAATGTTCACATTTCCAGTCTCCATCTAAGAGGGCAGATGTGTATTGGGCTGCTGCTCAAATACCCTGCAAAAGGAGAACTGAATAAATATGTTCTTGGAAGTTAAATAATTGCTGTTAGGATGTTTTTAAAGATTGAGACTTTGAATGAGCATCTTGACAGACATAAGAGATGAACAGTTCCACAGAGTAACAATTTCCAGAGGAACACCTCTGGCATTCCAGTTTATTCCACAGTTTCAAAGATGTGTTTAGACATTCAGCTGAGTGATTTTGATTAAATGTCATTCATATATATGACAGTACAGGATTGGAGGCACATATCAGTAGTCAAACTAACTTTCAAAAAAATCATCAGCAGTTTATTAGGAATTTACATTTTATTTTTACAGCTTCATGCCCTGTTTTCTGAGTGAAAAATGGGGCAAGTGTTATTTGTCTATTATATCATACATACAGGTTGCATAATATCAAGAAGCCTGATGGATTTTATTATTTACATGCAGTAACATGCCTAATTATTCTGCTGTATTTATCTAGATGCACATATCTGCATTTGTATGCCAAGAAATAAAGACAATGATATTTGTTTGAATATGCATCTAAACTAAAAACAATGAAAGCATTTTTGTCTCTCACACCAGTGGAATATAAATTGACTGAAAATATTTTAAGTGGAGCTATGGAGCTAAAAAAAAAAAGTTCCAATTTCTTATAGAAGTATAAAGACTCTTGAAAAGTTGCAGGCATCGGAAAATGGACTAACAATTAAATCTACCTTCAGCTAGGATTACATATATCTTTTCTATAGTAAAAGCTTTAGATCCCCACTAGCCGATATATACATTCTACCTTTCCAAGTTCCAAATTATCATTTGTATGCGAGTTTCTGAACTGTAACTGTCTGTGCAAACATTGAAAAATACAGCAAGGTCTTTGCCCCAAAATCTACGGTATGCACAAAAAGGTCTGAGGCCATGAAGTGTTAATATCCTTAATTGTAGCTAATTGCAGTTAGATGCAATTTAAGTGACATGTAAGGAGAGAGACACTGAGAGAATAGTTCAAGTTGGCTTCTTGCGGTAAGACATACAGATCTTATTAAAATGTGAATCGCTTCGATAAATCAACATGCACAAGCTCAGAAAGATTGAGTTGAATAACAAAACTGATCATTACTGGCCAGAACTGAGATTTCTGTTGCAATTAGAAAGCAAAGAAAACGCATCGATCTGAGCTACCTGAGGCAAATTTGGTCAGACAGTTCCATCAGAATATTAGCTGAAGGGTAAATTCCTTAGAATGTATTAAACTTGTACAGAGATTCCTGGTATCAAGCAGTAGTTTGTAATTAGAATTTCAACTTTCCATACATGTGTATATCCACATACTTGATTAGCATGCTTGGATGAAAGGAATCATCTAAAACCTAGTATAAAAATACTGGTAATAATTCTACATATACTACTTTATAACTTTAAGCAACATTTTTCACACAACATGTAGAAAAAATAGGCCCATAAGCAGAGTACAAGCCAGAAGTTTCTACTAAGCTCATATTCAGCCTACCAGCAACCCAGCAATCAAATGAACATCACAGCACCTCTAGGTGATTCTTTCCTGAAGCCAGGAAGATCAGTCAGGCAGATGGCTCACAGATGTTAAAAAGCCAGTAGGAAAAAGATGCATGAGTACATATATTTGTTCTCCCGTCCAATACAAAGTGTAAGGGAAAAAACTTGCATAACTTTTCGTTCACTTCCATATAGTATTGCAAAAGGCAATGAGTAGGGAACTCCATCATTTCATTCAATTTTATGAATCCATGACTAACTTTCAGCTAGACTGCTACAGCAGAATATCCATAAGAATCTGCAGGAAATTTGTCCTCTGTGAGAAACATTAGTAGGTTGTACACAGCTCCAGGTGGGCCCTTTTTCACAACCTAATTTTTACCCTCATCAGAATCTGGACACAGTAGGTAAATAAAACCAATAAAACTCAAATCCGTTCTATGATTTCCCACTGTGTACCCTAAGTTGAAATGGCTTGTGTCATTTTGCCAGAAAAGAGCAAAGGCTCATTCCATTTTCTCTCCATTTCCATATTCTCTCTATATAAAGTCTCATGCTCCTGCATGAACCAGCTATTCCATATTATTCCATATTGGAAGTTACTGGAAGTTATTCACACAGAGACAGCTTGCCTTGGAGCACCTCATTCAGTGCAACAGTTCCAAACAACTCAATTTCAAACTCTTGCTTTATTCTGCTCCTCAAAAGAAGATACATCCTAGACAAACCCCAAAATAATACAGAATATTCAACATATGCTCCTGAAATCCGAAATTAAGGGAAACAATCAACCCGAAAATCTGACTGTATAACACCACATGTATTTTTTTGAAGAATAAATAAAATAAAACAGACCAGCCTCTTAAATATAGAAGACTGAGGGGAGGGGGAAGTGGAATTTATGAGGCACCTTTTAACTTCTCAATTTTCTTTTGGTCTCAGCCCACTATACTGAGGAAAATGCATAGGTATGGGAGAATAACACTGCCGAGCTCTTTTTCCCTCTTGCTTTTCATTTTGATGATAAAATTCAAAAGCTAATAAAATCAGACAGATTATAGCAGCATTGATGAATGACTATGTCTGGATTTCCTGTCTGGAGACCAGAGCAGGCAGTGTCTGAGAAAAAAGACAAGGCAGTCAGTGCATAGAGAGAAAAGGAATATCCAGCAGATGGATTATGTCTGGCTGCTCCCATTATTAATACTGATCTGTATCAGGCAGTGATGAATACAGAGAAGCACTCAGAAATACTAATGGTTTCACCCTTTAAGTACTAATTTCTACCCTTCTATCCTTTTTAGCATTAAAAATGCTCTCTGATCTTGTCACTGATGGAAATGGTTATAATGAAAAGGCAGGGCTTTTGTGAAGAAAGAATGTACTAGATTTAATGAACAATATTAAAATCGGGTTTAAAGATAGAGAAGTTGTAAACTACAATCAAAGCTTAGCAGAAAAAAAATAAAAAACAACCTCTCTCTCTCCAAACAATTTATATTCTTATTTGAATGCAATTTTCAGTTGTCAACACTGTAGACTAAATACATTCTGAGGTATAAAAACAGCTGGTGAATAGAAGACATGTTAGGTAACATAGACAGTAATATGATCAATTAAACAATATTCACGCTGCACTGAAGTTATGGTTGGTGTTATAAAACCTCCATTCCCTCAGATCTTTAACTTTCAGTATTTTCCCTGATTAATTCTGTAGAAGTTCAGTTGATACTAAAATATCTAGCAGCCAATTCTAGACTGCATATTTACTAGCAAGATTGTTTGCTTTTATAAATCCATATTGTTTTATGATACATGGATATCAGCCATGTCTAAACTGGACTTACTGACCTAGAACTTCTAAGTACTAATAAGATAAAAAAATGTTCTATTAATGAAAGTCAAGAATATCTCACCTTAATGCCTGAAAGTGCCAAAATATTCACTAAAGGAACCTGGAGATGGAGAGACAGCTCACCAGTCTGGAAGTGACAGATAAAGGAGATCAAGTATGCTATAGGTACTACCTGAAGCGCTTACCCAGAATGAAGTATGGGACATCATCTCGGATGGAAGTTTAGGTGGAGATTCAGATTTTGCAGTGTTGCTGATCGCTGCTGGGAGCAATTTGGGGCATTAACATGGATGGCTCAGGGCAACAAGACATGCCAGCAAGCCTGGCCTAGCTGAAAATATTTTCTTAGTTGTGGCCTAAGAGATGAGACAAAGCTGTAGAGCACAAGTTTTGTAAACATGACTTGTTGAAGTATTTCTTTCTTTCTAGTCAGATAGTTCTGTTGAGCTTTCATTCTTCTTTCTTCAGAAAAAAAATAGATAGATCTTAGAAATATATATTTCAAATGCAGGATAATCTTTCAGACTATTTTCATTTCCAAATATACTTATGGACTATTTTATTTACAGCAAACTTTGGGAACCAAAGTGCTGTTTCGAACACAATGCCAGAAATTCACTTCTAAGAAAGCTACTCCAACCACAAAATACAGTTTTGAACACACATTTTCCTTTAAAAGTGAGTCTTCATTCTCTTGAAATACAAATTGTGTTTTCTTGCTTTCGTCTGTCTTTTGCCACTTTTAACTTCAGACTTAAATCATGCTGGAGAATTTGTGTTTCTGTGCCCAAAGCCAAGGACAAGAAATGAATAGTTTGGGCTATTTTCATTACTCTGCCAGTGAGACTGTGTGTAACACCAGAAAATCAGTGTCTGCTCTGTTATTCTCTCCTTTTTCTGTAAAATAGAAGTACAAGTACACCCTTATTTTTATGTGTTTAGTTGTAAGGTTATGTTATATCAGCTTTTATAAAGGGCTTTGACATTTCTAAGAAAAAGACCGAAGTTTGTGAACACCATCTTTGTATGTACAGATATTCAACTGAATCATTCTGTCTTTTCTTTTTCTTTTTCTCCCTTAAAAATATGCGTTTTATTCTTTTTTTTTTTTTAGCAAAGTGTCATTTTGCAGTGAGTTCTTTACTGGCACAAACATGGACTCCTAAAATTAAGAAAAATACTCTTCTTCATCTTATCTATAACCTACATAAAAACTTCTTTAATTCTTCATTTTTGAAAGGAAAAAAAGCAAGAATACTGTAGAAGTTTTAAGCAGGGTTTCACTATATCTGTAAATTTCCTGAAGAAGGAATTAAACATTGCTAGCCTTTCTCTCCTGCGAACAGTCTTTAGTCATGCAAAATGTTTTATGCAGGCATTGGAGACAATTCTGATTCTGAACAGTACTTAGCCGATAGGTTTAGGAGGAAGGTATTGTTCAACATAAGATTCTGATGCAGTAAAATTCTTAGTGCTCAAACTTTTTACATAATCTTTCCAGAATTATTTATCTGAAAATGTTTTTAAGTCTATAAATAAAATCAAAAAGATGTACATTATTAATTCCAGAGGAAAATAACCATAAGCACTTGTTTTTACATCTCTGCTTTAGTGTATTTTGAATGGTGTTACAATATCACTGAACAGGTCTTAAGCATTTCATCCTGCTCTTATAAACACTGTACTTAATGTATCAATAAATTTAGAACAACCACTATATAGAACTGTGGGCTTCTTTACAAGTTTGAGTATGGAATTAAGTTATTTCAATAACTTGATTAATTTGGGAAGGGAATATTTATCAAAACAGAGCACAGCCATTAGCTAACACAAGTGTTTTGAAGGCAGTTGTACCAATGTGGATGGAACTTGTTTTAACAACCTTGAAAAGCCCATAATTTATAATCTGTGTCAAAAGTCATTATCCATTTTTACAGTTCGTATTCAGATCAGTATATTTCTAATTTCATAATGTAATATGGAAATTTACTGTTTGAATTTCTGCACTCTGCATTTCTATTTGCACTCCAACACCAACACATTCTTTTAGGAACATAAAGGTTCCATACATGTCTCTTAATTAATTCAACAGTAAAGCAAGATTGTTTCTCTAAAGCCCTTACAGTATTCTATTTTCTGTTATTGTACTATTCGGTATAATACAGTCTCTGAACAATGAGGTCTCTAAACAGTAATTTCATGTGTGTATGTTGTTAAAGCCAATAACTGTACTAAATATATAGAAAGGTCAAGGCAAAAGCTAAATGAACTTCAGCAGGATATAGGAATTTCTGTTATAAATCAACAACAAATACTTGAAGGTATTTCTCATCTGCTTATCATAATACATCAATAACAGCCTTTTCATCATAGCTGAAAATTAGAGTTGAAGTTCCAATCATTCTTGTCAGCAGGAAGCCTCCCATCAGCTTTACACAGAACCATGATTAGCGAAACTCACTAATTCCAGCATTATAGAGAGATCTGAAGTTTGAGTATCTCTGGAGTTAGAAAACACAGTACAGCTACCCCATACATCTTTTAACTTGAAAGAATAACAAGCCAATTAATCAAGGGATGAGTTTTACAAAGGTATTTCATAGCTTCTCATAGAGAGCTCAATTTTAGAGGATACTCACTCACTCATTTTTCCCATACTTACAAATAGACTCACAGGTATATTCTATGATATGGAGCTTCTTACAGTGTTTCCATTCTGTCCTTCAGTTCAGTATACCAAATTAATGTTTAGAGAGTATGTTCTTTGGAAATTCCTCCTGTATTATCCAGTTTTTCTCAGCTCCTTCAGTGTGGTTTCATCTTCTCCAAATAGATACAATTCACAGGTCTTGGAGAACCCCAATGTTTTTTCAGTGCTACTGCACAGCAATCACTGTTTGCTACAAGAAAGATATACAATCAGGGACCATTCTTACATATCCTGAGAATGCTAAAAGGAACAATTCCTCCATAAGGAAGACAATAATATAAATATTTTTAAACTATGGTTCCTAACATTTTCTTTAAGATTCTTTAAATTATATTTTAATTTTTTAGGTCTCTTCTCAAAGAGCAATATTTTGTCCAAGCTTGGAATGCATGTGTGATGCTCTTCTCCAGCAGGCAACAACCTGTGCACTATGTCAAGCACTTTGTTTTGGCTTTGACAAGTTTAAAGAAGGATGAGAAACCAACTGGAATGAAAGCTTAAATTAGACTTGGTTGAAGTTGCCTGCTGTGAAGAATGCTGTGGGTGAAGAAGTACCACTTGCACAATATGGTAATCACAACACAACATCTGCTAAACACAATAGTTACACAGGGTGATAGTACTGCTGCCATTTCACAATGACAAATCCAATCACTTTTATTCTTTGATTGTATGGAGCTCTATTAGGAATCAGGACAAATGAAGCACATGTATGCTTTCATCACCCTTTCAAAGAAGACAGACTGTAATTTAAGCCAGTTAACCAGCCTAAAAAATTTTGATCCTCACCATAGTCAGTAATGTGCTTACCTCTTTCTACATAATCTGTTTCACTCTGCCAGCCATAAATGCACTCTTTTTTTTCTCCTCCTTTTCCAGTAAAGCACTTCCTCTCCTTGTTGTTACACCAATCACATTTCTAAAAAACACCCTCAGAAATGACATTCTTTTCCCACCTCAGTGAAACTTGAGGACACCTATTTAATTAACAATGCTGATCTAAAGTGAGTCAAGTGTAGCAGTGGTACCCGAAACAATAGACAAGAATCAAACAGAAAGAAGGAGGAGGTCCCTCAGAGCACTATCTGTGCCTCAACACCACTGTGATTCACAGAAGCCATCATCTTCAGTCGGACAACTTTCAGCTCGTATCCAACAATGAAAGGGGTGTATCTCACAGCTCTACTTGTTTGTTACTTTTGTTTTCTAAAGGTAAGCTCATATATCACAGAAGTGACAGATAAACTATATTAAAATGCCTTTCAGGATATCTTCCTAAGTGATCCTAAGTCAGGAAATGCTAACACAATGCTTTCTGAGGAAAGAGGCAAGCAGGGAGTTGTGAAGCAAGTGGTGGAGAAGAGTTGCACTACTGCATTAGAATTCCCTATCATCCCAGTAGAATGATACATTCTGTTTCCACAGAGATCCAGCACACTGAGACTAGTGAAAATAGCATGAGGGGAAATAGATGTATCAGAAGGTTAGTTCAATCAGCAGTAAGAATTAGAGGTAAAAGCCACCCACGAGGGAAGAGAGGTAAGTTTGGAGCACCGTACTACCCACTCCATGAGTATTTGAAGGGCTCTTCAGCTTCTCTGCAAAGATATGGAAACCTGATTACAGGGCAGTCTTGTCCCAAAAGATATGAGACAACAAGAAGCAACTAGACCATAAATAATATCCTCCATCCAAGATACATACAGAAAACTCCTACTCTCACAAGAGAACAGAGCTAAGACAGCCAGGAAAAAGCAATCCCACCTGTGAAGCCAGTTCATTACATACCAGGGGAGTCTTTCCCTTGCACAGACCAGTAAGGGAAAGTGACTATGGCAGTGGGCACCTGGAGAAGGCAGCACAATGCGGTAAATGAATAACAGACTTCAAAATAAAGAAAGTGCTCCTAGTGCAAAAAATAAAATAAAATAAAAATAATATTAATAATGTTAAAAAAAAGTCATTGAGCTAATTATATAAGAAATTCTGGAAAGAGATCCATGTTAAAAGACTTGCTTGTCTTTTCCAGTTTAGAGTTGTTAAGATTTCAATTAGTCAGCACAGCTGAAGCTGGAAAAATGAGCTACATAAAACTATAAGAATGATACAATAATTCTAACAATGTTCCCACTCTTCTTTTGTCTTGCACTTCAACGAGCAAATAAAGCACAAGCACATAAATAGCTGTATCTGCAAGTTGTTACATTTCCTTTGTGTTGCCTCTGTTCTAAGTCCTTGCTTACAAGACAGAATTGGACGGGTTTATTCTGTTAGGATTTTATAGGCAATATAAATTTTAAGTCTTGCCTGTATTGCAAGTACTGTCTTGAAATGCGATCTGCATTAACAAGATTTTGTAGGAAGGAACATCTAAATCAATAAGGTGCACCTGAATCACTCCATGCTTTGCACATTCATTTTTGGATGAGTAACTGTAGAGTGTGGCAAAGCTTTTTTGTTTGCAAGTCTCTTTTATCTTCAAACAGATCCACAAATGGATTATTTATAGATGTGAAAGCAGCCCTCTGAGTAAAGCAAAAAGGGCAGAGATTACAAAAGATTGATTTCCACAGCTCGTTACTGCCATAAACCTATAACCCAAGCAGATGCACAGGGGAGAACTCTCTTCTTTTGGTCAGCTGTTTGTTTCTGGCACGTGCTTACAAATCTCTTGGGAACACTAAAAGGACATCCATGCACTACAATTTGAAACAACCAGTAAAAAAGCCTTGTTGCTGTAGTTTCCACCACTGTTTGCCTCCATTTCATGAATTATTGCAATTAGCCCAGAGATGAGATCCATTTCTATGTGGAGTATGGGCTGTATGCATACTTATATGTAAAAACACCACTATAGGCCTGGTATTCAGTGTTTCCTTTGTAGAATTTATAAGCTTTCTCAAAATCAGCAGATTGAACCTACAGATAGAACTGGGTTATTACCCAATACAACCTGGTTCATAAAGTATAAAAAAAAAAAAAAAAAAAGAGTTTTCATATCTCTTTTCCCCAAACAGCTAAAAAAGGAAACACAACACATCTCTAAATAAGATGGACTTGACAACTTCTAAGTTGCTTGCACCATCTAAGTATTTTTATGAACTGAAAGCAGTGAGATATTGGGGCTAGGATCAACTGAATGACAATCAGCAGCACTGCTCTGACTGTTTGTGCAGTGGAACACCTTCATGATTATTCCAATTCAAGCCTTCTTTTTTTTTTTCCTCATATTTCCCATTTGAAGAGGAGATACAAACACTCTTTTGATAAGTGTATTCCCATTCTCCCAATTTTAATTGATTCAGATTTTTAAACAGGCTCAGTTCTTCCCTTTTCCTACTTGATTCTCAGAAGGCAAGAAAGTGATCAGGAGCAAATTAAGCTCCTGCAAGTTCCTAATATTACTTCTACTAATCAAAACTAATACCACTAAGTGTTCTAGCACTTGTGTTAGGTGACAAAAAGATATTTCAATTTCCTTTTTAAACAGAAGCCTTAATAGACTGTTCTTGCACTTACTACAGTGTCCTCCAGTCTATTCAGTTAAAGCACTGATACACAAGGCATGTTTTTTTGTTGTTGTATTCCAAACATAGGGAAAAATCAATGTATTCAGCTTTCCCCTTCTGAGCTAAAGAAGCACAGCCTAATTTGCACAAGCAGACTTCTGCCAGTCTGCTGCAGAACTGTCACTGCTGTGCTAGAAACACCTCAAGTATCACCTACTCAGCAATATAAGCAATTATATTAAAAGTTAGTAGACATCCTTCTGTATTCTTCTTAACTTGGAACACAAATTATAGCTTCTAATTTAGCAAATGGCCTCTTGAGCCAAAAAAAAAAAAAAAAAAAAAAAAAAAAAAAAAAGCCCATAATGACAGTTGCTTTGTGGCCAAAATTCTGCAGCTCACATTCCATGGAGAGCATCAATCCAATATCAGCAGGATTCTACTTCACACAAGCCAATTCTTAGCTATAAGTGTTTTCAGAACAAAACCAGTCAAGAGCACTTTACTAAAAATAATGATCTAGGCCCTGCTGCATTTTGGACAACATTTCTTGTGCTAAGAAAGCTCCCCATTATTACTTCTTTTCTTTACTAATCGAAAAGTTTGTAGACTAGGATGGGGGTAAATAGAGGGAGAAGGAAAAGAAGGAACTGTCATATCACCCCAATGTACTCATGATGTGACTGCTGTACTTTTAGCTCTCCTCCTAATCTAAAAAGTAAGCATTTGGGAGTAGTGGACATTCAGCTTTCCAAAGTCACCTTCTTGACCTGAAATGTTATGACAGGTGCTAGGTACCTTAAGCAACATACCTTCAGTATGCATATTTAATGCAGTGTTTAGGTGGCTTTGATCACAGATTTTGTATTTTATGTGAATAAATGTATTCATTGCGAAGGAAAGCACTACCATTTACCATGGAATATGTGTTAATTGGATGAAATTAACTACTTCCAACCAACTAACGTATAGATTTGTGCTTGTGGCCTTGCTATTTACAGGCTGACTTGTACACTCCTCCATTGCCTGCTTCCCCCCTCTCCTGACTTACCTGCATCCAGAGACACAGCTAATAACATCATCTTGAATGGAAGAAGTCGCCCTTCACTCATGGTGGTGAGTTCATTCCCAAATAAATTCTAAGTCTGGAAATCCAAGATATATATAGCAGGAAAGAGCCATTTGTTTACAAGAAAATTGGAAATATCTCACATCAAACAAATAAATAGTGAGGCACCACTCTTAAGTTTTACATCAATATTTCCTTTTCTGACAGTTTCTTTAAAGGCATATTTAAAAAAATAACTTCCATATTTTAAGAATTCACTGAGCTGAACTGAACTGAACTGACAAGAAATGCTTAAACTTGCCTTTAAAAATACATTAGGTTGCATTACAACTGCTACAGTTGGAAGTTAAAGGTGAAACTATTGTTAATTCTGAACACTCCATCTAATGGAAACCTTTCTAAGATTACTATATGCGTAAAAATACAGTAAGTGAAATCTCTCAAGTAATTTCTCTATGTCAGCCTTCCTAAATAAGCTCTTGTACAAAGATATAATGAATTTTAATTGCACATAGAAAATGTCTGAATTCTAACCACAGGTATAACATGCTGTGCCAGCTATTTCAGATCTGCTTTTTTTGTCCCTTGCACTTCATTCTGATCACTCTGTTAAGAATAAGCTCATATGCACAAAGAGAATCATTTTTCTTTTAAATTATTAATTAAAAGATTAATGCACACCTTCAGATCTCCCATAAGAGCAATGTTCCAATATCTGTACAGCTTTTAATGAGGCAAGAGAGATCCAAAAACTCTTATTTTCTGAGGTCCTATTTTTGATGTTAATAAGAAATTTTAACATGCAGTGAAGCACAAGCCTTAAACCTGCTCCAAAGTGTCACATGCACTAGGCTGAGACATGGAAATAGCCAGTAACAGAAACACAGAGAAATGGCTAGAAATGAGAACAGCTCTGCTAGACATCTCAGGTCTCCCAGAACTAGTCCTTTATCAAGTATTCAAATTAGAAGATGCTGTACCACACCATCCCCATATCATGTGTTCACTGTTTCTACAGGGGAAATTAAACAAATCCTCTTTATTTTAATTGATCAAGTATGCAACATACTCCATTTGTTTTAAGAGTCAAACCTTCCAGATCTAGAGTCCCAGTTCGTGGTATGTATAACATTGCACATCCACCTTCAAAACACCCAAGCAGCACAGTTCCCCCAGTCCTGCCATGCTACCTCAGAGGCCAATGCTAAACGTGTTTATTATCACTATTTTATTTGTGATTTCCCTTTTGAAACATATATTCATTTCACAGCCACCCCAAGGCCATCTGGTATCAGACTGCCTTTATAAGCGTATCTGTCCATCCCCATAGTAGTACCTGGCTTTAGTTCAGAGCTAGGAAGGCTGGCAGAAAAAGGCAAAGCAGATATTAGATAATAAATATATGAATAACCTTGTAGATATGTTACAGTTCTTGGGTTCCTTTTCTCCTCATTTCTCTGTCAAATGGTTTTGGCTTTTTAAGGGACACATTTTAGACTGCCCCAAAACAAGTAATTGAAAACTCATTTTTTCCTGCTTTACAATTACAGAAGAAACACAGTACAGCTTTGTGTCACTCTCCTGTGAGAATCCACAGAGTATTAAATAACCTTATTTTCAAAATGCATCATTTAAAATTGTGTAAGCAACAGATGTGAACAGACATTTTATCTGTTCTGATTTGTGTGTTTGTAAGTGTTTTACTTCTAGCTGTAGAACCTCTGAAACAGAAGCTTTATGTAAGAAATTACATAAACAGCAGATAGTTAAATTCACCACAGGAAAGAAAGACAAGAAGAAATAAATATGATAATAGGATGATTTAAAACAGCATGATCTCTTGATTGCAGTCTAAATATTAATATCACTGTGTTTACTGTCCTTGGGCACAGAGAGAAGGAGAGGCTGGAGATGACGGACTGCAGCCAGCCCTCCTGGAGCTCAGCACCCAGAGAGAAGGGCCACTATTAATGAGCTGTGGGCAGAATACTGTTTGCCCATTCCTGCCTAGCAGAAAGTACAAGGATATAATTAATGACACACTATCACTTATCTGATAACGTATATGGCTCCTTGCCACTGAATGAAAAATATTTTGCTGCTGTTAAGTTGCCCTCATTGTTTTGAAAGGTGAGGGTTATTACATATTAACCAAAGTTTTGTTTTCAAGATTATTCCAAGTAGTAAAGAAACATTTCTAAAACATTTTATCAGGCCAGTCTTTGGCTGAATTTAGATCTTCATTTATTTCAAAATAAAGAGTATCTTTTCTTTACCTTCTGCTACATGAAATTCCTATTCTGCTATTAACGCATCTGTTAAATCGCTAATTAGAACTATTACCCTTACATGTCTTTTGAATTTTGTACATTCAGTCAGCACCCATCCCAAATTGTGCTTTGATCCTTAATGCAAATGTAAGAAGCATCCTAACTTCTCCCCTTGAGGAACATAGTCCTGTCACTTTGACTTTATAGCTGATGCTGCCTGGGGTTAATATGCTATTGCTCCCAGAAGGAATAAAGGAATTGACCACGTTTTGCTGAGAAAGACAATTAGAACCACAGTCCTTACAAAGTCTTAAATTCTAAATGTTTTATTTGGTATTTCAAAGATTTCCTTTTGCACTGTATTATAAAAAGGTAATTATTTGCATATTTTACTGTCCGTATATAAAATGCAACATTTCGTTCCTCTTCCATTAAGAATATCTGCACGGATGATTTATTTTGAAAAGGTTCCTTAGAGAACACTTTGTTAGACAACAATTATAAATTAAAGAACAGTTATAATTTATACTGAGTTATGGATTTTTATGGCCTGACACTTTATTACAGCTACTCCCCACAGAGCTTCTTTTTGTAATCAAAATGACAGCTTATATTATCAGTGGTAAATATTGTTTGAAATCTACCACGATACTTCTTTGACAGAGGCAGAGTCAAATTTAAATGTACAGTCTGTGCCAACAGTGTAAAAATCAATGGCAAAGCTTATCAAATTCAGAGTATTTCTGATTAGGACAAGAGAGATGTAAATGAGTAAGTAAATGCTTCAAGTGACATTTTTATACTGATATGAAGATCAATCCACTCCTTTGTGGATTTGCTGTTCTGGGGTGAGATCCTGCTTTGCAGTGATGATGATGCACTCCTTTCAATCAGTCCTTAACACTAAACTCATAGGCAGCCTAAAGAGCATTTCTTCTCCAGTAACATGCACATGACTGTCTATGCTTCAATTTCTACTTGCTCTTCTGTGGTGTCTCCAGCCCTCCCTTCTGCACAGAGGAACTAATATTGTCACAGATGAAATGCTTGTATCAAAATGGTTATGGCTTTTTTTTTTTTTTTTGCAAAGGTCTTTAGGATTCAAGTCCCTATAGCAAAAGCTATGAATTCAGTCCTACATTTTTCACCAAGTCCTCTAATTACTGTGTCACTTGTCAGGGATGGACAGTATTTCTTTACTTTGAACCAAACTCAGTCTCCTCAATGAATAACTCTGATGCTTAATAAACCAAACCTTCCCAAGGACCTATGCATAGTTCACACACTTCTCTTCTGGCCTCTCAGATCCAACAAATCTTGGATGGGGACTTCACAGTTCTGAACAGAGACATGAGAGCAAGTGAACTGTACACATGGCAACTTTAACCTTCATTCATTTAAGGGTTCAAGTAGACCTCATATGCTTGCACTCATTTCAATTCCTAATAAATTTTAGTGCTGTCTGTCTGTCTGCATAAGTGTTTTGATTCAGTGCTGTCAGTCCTTCTGCAGAAGAGATTCTGCCTGTGACACAAGTGCAAAAGAGAGAAGTTCAAATATGTTGCATATGATTTTTAATGCAAATGTATGTGACTTGAAAGGCATTTTTGATTCCTCTTTCTGTAACTACAGAGCTAGTTCACATGTATCTGCAAGAATGTCTCTTCTTCCCCAGTGAATTGAAGAAAGCAGTTTCATAGCTCAGTAAAACACATTAAAGTTGTATTCAAAGTGAAAACAAAAGTCAAAAACAAAAAAAGTGAAAAGGACCGCTGCTACCAAATCTGTAGAGGTTTTCCTTTTTTCTACTTTTGGAAGTCAGTTCTCAACTCTTGCTGTTCACAATTACCTTATACCTTGCAAGCAAAGAGTTGCAGTAACTTGAATTGTATTTTCCCTGCTAATAGTGGTTCAGTTCTTAGGGTGATGATTTCATGTATTTATATCTGGAGAGCAATTTGAATTGTGGGAATTACTTTGAAAAAAATATATATAAATGTAATACAAATGATGAAATGACAGTATTCAAATACATAGTGTTAAAAAGAAAAAAAAGAATGTACTGAAAAAATCTTTTATACATTTTCTCTCATGATTACATAATTCTTACACTAACCCTGTTGCCTACATCTTCACATTTTCGAGAGGTGTGAATTTGACAGATCAGATGTCAGTTCAGAAAAAGTACACTACAACTTGCAAAAGGTTGGATGCCATTCTGGCTACATCGATTAAAAATGACACATATTTGGAACATGCCAGTTCAAGATGACAACAAAGGAAAGTATGGAGACATGGATGTTGTGATTGATAGATAGGTGGTACATGATCCTAAACTAATACTTAAACTGGGAGCTGACATAGTGGAGTAAAACAAAAAATGCTGCATTTTATGTGAAATGCTACCTTTCACTACAACCTGTACTGAAAGTTCAGAGAATACTTTGTCGTGTTTTTTTATAGCAAATACATAAAATATACTCTAAACTCTCTATAAATATCTTCTTTATAACCCAAATCATACAAACACAAATCATCTCAATTTTTAATTATGAATTCCTATTTACTATGTCAGACCCAAATTTCTGAATACGTAACCACAGCACAGTTCTCTGCAACTTAGACTGCTGTATTTCACAGATAAGTTTGCCAAAATCAAAATACCTTCTTCTCCACTCATCCGCTTTCACTTCATCTCAGTGTCTTTAACTTCCCTCATCGCACCTTTATTTCCTCCTCACCTTTATTTCCAAACATCCATTTCCTTGACCATATTCCATATATTCATAAATCCATATGTCACCTATTTCTCTTTTTCTTCCCCAGTGTTTTTAGACATCACCACCAGGCTGCCTAACCCATGAAGAAGTTTCTGATGTGGGTTTGGGGCAATGTGGGGCACTGGCAAGGGGACTTCACATACCAATAACAACCAGATTGGCAACCTGACCACTTTTCTGTATCAGCTAGTTTTCCCTGCATCCTCATATCCTTTCCTCATGGCCAAGAGAATTAATTGTTCAGCATGCTACAAACAGGGCAACCCTTCTTTTGAGTTTAGAGTTGCCATGTAAAACAACCTCATGGATCAGATTGCATAGCTGTGCAAAATAACTCTATGAAATGTCCTTGTAAGTATAATTATAAGCCTATGATAGCTCTCTTTTACATCTTATACCACTCATAGAAATTATAAATATTTTTTAACTCCTTAGGACATTTCTATTTGGTAACTCCCATGTCTTTTTATGTTATTGTTTGTCCCTAGTTCCAGCATAGATCTTGCTAAAACAGAATAGGTCTCCCTAAAACAGTATAAAGTCTCCAAATCAAATCTGAGACAGAAGAACCCAAAGATTAATTTAGAGAATTCAGTATGAAACATAATCCCTACATTCTATTTCTTATCTGAGAAACATAAAAATAAATATCAGAAGAAGAAATCAGTTTCAAATACTAGATTGTAGAGCTACAGACTCAAAACTCAGTAGCTTTGATCTGTAATAAAAAATGCTTATATTCCTTTCTCTTGTTCGAGAATCTTTCTTTCATCTTGTTCATACGTCTTCCTGCTCCTCAGTTTAACATTCAAAAAAATTGTAAAGAAAGCAATAGACATGAAAAATACATCTACTTCGCCACGCTTGAGCAAATGTTAATCAACAAGTAATATGTGCAATGTTTTGCTCCATCACCACATGTTCTGTGCTAAGGCCGCATGTTTTCCAGGGGACTATCAAATACTAAAAATCAGAACACAGATATTCTTTTTGCAATAAAAAAAATCCAAAATATGCAAGAATTACAGTCACTTCTCTTTAGGAAAGGAAATGAGCATCACCACATGATGAAGTATACTTCCAAAAAAGACAGAAAATCTGATGGCCAATTTAACTATTTTGATTAGACCTATTTTAATATTCCACAATTATCACTTAATGTACAAATTTTATGAAGGCAGTAGAAAAGCAGCTGTTAAGATTCACTTACAGTGCAATGAACAGCAGTGTAGATGCTCCTGTTTCTCATGTGACACTTTGAATAGCAGCTTACGTCTAAAAACAGTCTAGGAGAAAATTGGGTAAGCCATTCATTTCTCTGACAGGTACATTAGACTTCGCTGAATTAAAAAATTACAAGGTGAAGTGGCTATCTACCCTTTACTTGCTGTAAAAGTGTTTCCTCTAGCACCATCAAGCCTCCCAATCCAGTTATGAACTATTGGTTCTTTTTACTATTTTGGATGCTTCTCGTACACAAGTTCACTGAATATTTACTTCATACTTCTCATACAAGACAGAAGCATCTTTCGAGGAACCACTAACCGAAATAAGAGATTTTTAAGCCATAACGGAAATTCATCAGAGCAGCTTTCAATTGTTTTAAAAACCCCTGTATTTTTGGAAGCTGAGTTCTTTCCTGCAGAAAAAATCATGGGCTGCTGAGTGTCCCAGACACAGCATCAGAACGAAGAGTCAAGATCACAATTGCAAGCCTGTATTTCTGTATTTTGAGCACTGGAAAATGAAAGGGTTTCCTGTACTTGCAAATTCTTTTTCCAACAAGGGAGTAGATTTCAATAAGCTCTTTAGTAGTATAACTACTACTATTACACTTCTTATTTACTCTTTGCAATCATATTTTCAGTAAAACCCCTATATGTAAGACAAAGGCTTTTACAATTCTTTTTTTAGTCATCTCCTTCAATCCGACTCTTCCAAGATTGTCTTTTTTTTTCATTTTGTAAGTGACATTTACTGCAATTCTTCATAAACCCTCGAGAATTGGATTCCTTGCCCCTGGAATCGAATAAAATATGTGCACAGACTGTCAGCAGGTCACATGTATCCTGCCAACCTACATCTAATAGATTTTTCACTTTTCATCAGTGGATTTCAAGACAGTATGTAGTCTGCCAAATTTACTAAAAAGCTTGCTACAGTATCGCACTTTCAAAATGTGCAATCTGTCAAAGCCACAACTCAAAATGTCTGTTACAATAGAGTCTTTGAAAAATCTGCTACAGTGTTGGCATTCATTCAGAAAATAATGAGTATATCAACAGAGAAGGAGGGGAGAGGAAAAAAGTTGTTGGGGGGAGGGAAAGAAAGAAAGAGGAAAGATGAATCCTAAATGCAATTTGTTAGAATCTCAAGAAACTATAGGAATTCTTTATGCAAGTATAATCCAACTTAGTATGAATTCCTCTAAGAAGACAGCATGTTAATAAATAAATTGTCTATAAGCACTGATGAAAAGATCATTTATCGCAGATTTGACCATAACCACACATAGCAAACCTCGGTATTGATCCAAACACATAGAATACATGTAACAGACATTATAAGACAGCAAACTTTCTTGCATCTCTACTGAACATTATGAGATTCTATATATGGAGAATATCATAACAGATAGGTGGAAGGAATAAGGTTCCTCAATGTATTAACTGAAATATGAATGAACTTGAAGTAATTCCAGGAGATCCATTAATAAAGATGAACTTCAACGTCAAAAATCTGACAACAAAATATCCAAGTACTGTGAAATGTAACTCAAGAATTTTCCTTGCCTGTTTTTCTACATCTTGTATTTTAGAAAACATACATTTACATTCAAATTATGCAAAAAGACACAAGAAGAGGAGGAAGAAAGACCATTCCAAAACCAAGAACATATTTTAATATTAGAAACAGGATTTCTTTTTACCTACTTGAATGGCTGACAATAAGGTAAGTTTTCCTGAACATGATTTTAAGCTACTGAAATGACTGCAGTAGAATTTTGAATTCAAAGCACTATGAATTCAAAGCACTATGGAAGAGCTGCTTCACGCCTTGCCATGTATCTCCTTCATGGTTCTGCTTCCTGTTTCCAGGTTTATACTGTTTTACATTGCAATGTCCTGATTGGTTCCTGCTGCAGCATGTAGTGGTTTTACCTTGCAATTAAGACATTATGGTCTCAAGTGTCTCTCTCTCTCATTAAGAGTTAAGAGTGTTCAAAAGGCTGTGAACTTACATGCAGCTGCTGAAACTTAAAACCAGATGTCTGCCTTCATGGTTTGGTGGAATTTTCTAAGGAAATTTCCAAATTGTCCTCATTTATCAGCGTTTGATTGCACAGAGCAGTCTCACAGAAAATTCTGCTTCCACATGAAATGAGTTTTGCTTATTTTCAAGACCTGACAAGCTTCCATAATGACGTGAGCAACTGTGATCTGTCACAGCCTTTCCCACACTTCAATGGTTTGTTCCCACTCGAGTTTCCCTACTCTCTAAAGATGCATGTCAATACACAAGAAAATGGCCAACATGCCTGTAGATGTTCCTTGCAAAGAAACTCCTCTGTGTTTTGTCTTTAAAACTCTGGAAAATAAGGTGTAATTTGAGAATCAAACCTTTTCCTGGAGTGTGTATGATCAAGTAAACAAACAAAAAAAAATTATATATGAAGAGAATAATCAAAAACTAAGAAAAACACACTTATCTGTTCCTTTGAAAACAAGCCTCAAGGAGTTTTGTGCTTGCCAGAAGACTGCAGGCTGGATCTGTTCCTTTCCTTTATCTTAGAGGAGGAATCCCATCCAAATTAGCTTCTGATAATGTACAAGATCAAGGGAGAAAATTATACATAGGACACTTAAGATTATAAAATTTGCCTCTCTAAAGCAATCTTTTGTTCCATTGGATAACTAACCTCCTATTTTCAGTAGAACTGCATGGTTGCGTATTCTGAAAGGAGAGTAATGTAGCTGAGCTGGCCCAGTTCCATACAGAGTTAACAGAAGCAGGATTGTACCTGGGTCTGAGTCTGGCAGGGACAGAAGTGCTTTTGTTTTGCTGCAGTGGAATCCTGTAGAAAGGTTAAGTAGCAGAGAGAAACCAGAAACAGAGAAGTGATAATAAGACATAGGCTACAATGTGTGCAATACACAAAGACGTGTGTACAAACCACAGAGATCTGCAACTTCAGGCACCTAATTTAACCAGTTATTCTCACTTTCAGCCAATAGGAAAGAAAAGAAGGCTTTTACTAAAGGGAAATCTAGAGTGCAAAGCAAAGATTCCTGCTCTGAACTGCCCCTAGAGCTTTCTTGATCACTTCTCACACCGACTATACAAGGAGAATGGAGAGAACAGCCAGCTACCTTAAAAAGCAAAAAAAAAAAAAAAAAAAGTGTTGGTGTAAATACCCACTTGTTTGCTTTTCCTATTCTTATAGATACTAACAAGGGATCTGTTTTATATAACATCTAAAGTAATCATTTCTCTTCTGGCTTGTGAGATAAGCCAGTCCAGGAAAGTTTTTTAGAAGGGCTGTTTTGAAAGTTAGTAGCATCTCAACACTTTTTTTTCTTCTTTCTTTATAAAAAGGCAAAGGCGAAGGCGAAGGCAGGGAAGGCGAGGGAAGGGAAGGCAAGGGAAGGGAAGGCGAGGGAAGGCGAGGCGAGGCGAGGCGAGGCGAGGCGAGGCGAGGCGAGGCAAGGCAAGGAAAGGAAAGGAAAGGAAAGAAGTACTTTAAGAAATAAAGTTTTGAACTCTTTGATTGCAACTGACTCAATCACAGACTGCACACAGTTTTAAAAGAAAGTAATTAGAGTAGAATGATTAATTCATACTTCGATTAAAATAAGTTGACTGATTTGTAAGTACCTATGAATAAACTGACGTTCCTCATGGGTTTTTTTGAGGATTAAAAATGAATATTTACAGAAAGTAGGAAATTATTTTCAGCCATTTATACATTATAGAAAGTAGAAACATAGAATATGCTCCCTATCAGAAGATCGCTGGTGTATTTTATTAAGTTATCTACACAGATAACTGTCATACTGGTGCTTCAGCCCAAGATGTGGAGTGGACAGTGATGGGACAAGTACAATACAGAGAAAGCCCACTCCCAATTAGGAGAACATGATTCCCTGAAAGAAATATAATTGTAACTGAAGCTTTTATTTCTTCAGAGTGAGGGAATTTCACAAAAGCATATCAGATATGAAGACAGGGAGATACTACAAAACAGGTTATGGCAAGACTTGACAGCTGAGGCTATCAAGTTGAACAACCACCACATACAGAGACCTATGCACGCATGATGTTTTGCAATTACTGTTCTAGTACATACCAGTCTCAAACAATAACCTCATTAATATTAAATAGATATGTAATAGATACTGCATTAGTATGTTTGCCTACATTTCCCAAGTGCAAGTACATAAAAATTGTTTTGGAAATTCTAACAAGCAATAAAAGTGTATTTTCCCTAGCTGATGCCTATAAGCAATTTGAAGTAAAATTTTATTCTTCGTTATAAATATTTTTTCAAATGCTTCCTTTCACATTTGTGCATACATTCATGAAGTTCACTGTGCACTGCCATATTTTGAAAAACAAACAGGACTCACAGGCATCCTGGTGTGCATATTCTCCTTATCTACAGATAGTTCATTTCATATGTTATACTATTTATTGGCATGGGTTTCCATGTGGGGTTTCCATTGGACACTGTTGGCTCCCTGCTCACATCCAGGCTCAGTGCCACCTCCAGCAGTCACAGCAAATTCTCCTTTGGCAGCAAGTGACTGTATGGCCATTCTCGGCCACACTTCCCCAGGGCTAGCCTGGTGGGATGGGAAGCAGCATCTTTCCTCAGCTCCCAGTATGCGCTAGAAGAAACAACTTCCTTCCCAGCCTATAAGCCTTGCTTCTAGCACTACCAGCCAAATTTACAATATTTTCCCTTGAGGGGACTTTTAGCATCCGATGTGCCAGGATATTCATTAAAAGGCAACACTGACTTAACAGATCAAATCTCTGGCAGTTTTCCCTCAGATAAGCTGGCAAGATGGATTCCAGGCTTCTCTTCCCTTTACACAATGCTTCTGTGCTTCCAACACATACCACTGACTTACAAGCATGCCTTAAACTTGTGTTACCTTTCCCACTTGAACAAGATGTCAGTTTTAATACCTGCTAAATAATAAAGTATTTTGGTGATTTGGAACATGGCAACTGATTCACAGCTCAGTTTGCATCACTGAATTCAGTGCAAATTGGGAGAGGACAAAAGTTGTGAACATGAACTTTGAATTGGAGGAAAAATGTTTCTTTTTTTTTTTTTCTTTTCTTTTTTTTCTTTTTTTTTTTTTTAAATGAATGAATGAATAATAAACACCCATTGGTCATGGTCAAGGCAATGCAAAGGCTGGGATTCCTGAATTTCTACACTGGTAAACAGTCTTGCTTTTAAGAGGTTGGAGAGGTTGAATTAGCTGGGATTGTTCATCTTGAAGAATGCCCTAGGGACACTTTACTGTTGTTTTCCAATATACAAAAGGAACTTATAAGAAAGATGGAGAAAGACTTTTTAGTGGGACCTGCAGTGACAAGGCAAGTGGCAATGTTTTTAAACTGAAAAATGGTATACTTAGGTTGGATATAAGACACAAATTGTTCGTGATGAGGATGGTGTGACATTGCAAGAGCTGTAAAAGAAGTTGTGAATGCCCCATCATTGAAAGTGTTCAAGATCAGATTGGATGAGGCTTTAAGAAATGTGATCCCGTGAAAGGTGTCCTTTCCTACGGCAAAGGAGTTGGACTAGATGGTCATTAAATATGCATTCCAACACAAACCATTCTATGATTCCAGGGTTCTTACTCAGCCATTGTCACAAAGTAACAAAGTGTAATAGAATATTGGCAAGAAGGTTCAGCCTCTACTGCCATATCACCATCTTCCTTTGATGTTGTGGGCCAACATAATAACATAGGAGGTATTACTTTTGGTCTTTATGTCACCTACATAATTGATTTATACAAGTGTCCATAGAAATGTGTCCAAGTCCATGAGGGAGATTTTTACTGAGATCTAAGATTTGACTTAATTTTAATGATTACTTATAAGATATTATTAAGATAAGAAATAGCCACTCTGTCACCCATCAGGTCTTCCTTTTACTAAGAACTGAGACACAGGAAAAAAAAATAGTTTGAAATAGGCATGGCACTAGTAATTGAGAAGGCATACACTTGAAAGATAGTAAAGAAGAATTGAAAATGATCCTTTTGAATAGAAATAAGAGAATGTATGTGGCATTAAAATAATTGTATGCAGCATCCATACGTTTCAGAATTGCGGTTTTAACACTGAACTTGCATCTGATTTATCCTTGCAAGCATCTATACATGACACTAATTCCTCTACTATGCCAGTGTATCTTTCTCTCTATATATAAACACACTGTGTACACAGAAGTTCAGTTGACTGAGGGTTCCAGTGTGAAAGTTACAATAGAAAGTTAGGCCACAGGCAGCAAGTTACAACAAAGCAGCTGGAGCAAGACTGCATTTAATAGCATTTTCTTACCATATCCCCTTGAAATTTCAGAACAGAGGAAGCATACATTCATTCTGGCTCTCAAATAATGAAAGGTTTTCAGGAAATAAAATTCTTGCTCTGTATGAAGCTTTGTGCAAGAGTTGGGCTGGTCAGATATTTCAGAGGAAATAGAATAAGCTCTCTTAGAGGAATAGCTGTGCGTAGGTCACCCGTTGAGTTAAAAACAAAAAGCCAACAAAAAGCCAAACCACAAATCAGCCAAAAAGGATGTTGAAAAAGGGGGCTCCTGCAGGTTTGTTTTGCATTTTCATCCCTTAAATAATTTTTTTTCTAAAAAAGGCAGTATGACTTCTTCAATTTTTGGTTGTAAAAGGAAAGATATAACAATAAGGTGGAGCTGAACTTCCTAAGGCACTGCAAAAATCATGTAATTTTTGGCATTTACACAGATGAGCTAGCTTGCTTAAAAACATACACATATTAAAGGTTGCTTTGCAGATTATTATTTCTCAATTCCTTTGTGTAACTGTGCCAATGAAATACTCAGCTAGTTGGATTAAAGCCTCTGAAAACTGCAGTTTGAGACTGAAAGCCAGATTGGGCCCTGTTCTGAACCAGTATCTCAAGTTTCCAAGCCTTTTCCAAGCATTCCAGCGTGGGTGGTAATCACTGAGCACAAGTCTGGAAACTAACATCACCTAGTGAGAACTGGGAAAACTATCTAGATATGAAGTACTATCTAAGGAAAAGGGGTCTAGAGAGGAGAAAAGAGGAAAATAGACATTACAGCATTCAATTTTCCCATGTTGCAGAAGAAATTGCCTGGATTGCTTGGGATTGCCTGATTTCTAGCAGCTCCAGAAGTTAGATGAGACACACATAGCATCAGATACGGTTAAAAGCTCCATTTTATCCTTCTTTGTCTGATAAATGTTGCAAAATGAGTTTTGCTGTTAAATTAAACATCAGGAACAACAGGTTCCTGACTGAGATACTGAGAAATAAAGATCTGGATGGCAATAACAGTACAAGTGCAGGAATAAAACTGAACAGAAAGAACATTCACTGCTTCCACCATCCACAGTGCTCTCTTGGAAGATGGGAGATTTTTGATCCTTGCTCTTGAAAGCTGCTATAAAGATGGAGTAACACAATTTCTATAACGAAAGAATAGAAATGATAAAATTAGACAAAAACTAAATACAAATAAAATACATTATTCAAAACTTATTCCCAGTCTCTTCTGCAACAGAACAAGAAAATATAACAGCAGAAGCAGACTGTTTTTCTGGGGCAGTGTCGATGACATCAGTCCTTGAACCATTTACTCAAATCTTGAGAGATATCAACTAAATTTTTTAAATAAATAATAGAATAATTCATTTGGTATATCACAGAGAATTTGGCTACTGAAAAAAAAAAAAAAAAAGGCTAAAAGATTTAAATAGCTACAATTAAAAGAAAGCAGAAATCAAGCTTACTCCTACAGCCACTGATGTGACTTACTGCTTTTCCTGAACCACTCATTGACAATTCAGAAGTCACAAGTCACACTCTCTTCTGAGTGCGTATTCTCAGCAGCCTTGATGGAGCACTGCCCAATCACTTCATAGAGCTACTTTCCCAGGTCCTTCTAGCCAGATTATGAACAAGTCAGACCCCTGCTACTTTTAAAATGATTGCTGAATGCTGTTATGCTGTTGCTCTTTCCCCATAATGACCTCAATGTTTGATCGACCTTTTCTAATGCAATATTTGGAAGTCCCAAAGCCAATCCTTCTGCCTTGCTGAAACTGCTACTATTGCTCAGGTAAACAGAAAATCCTCTTTAACTTCATTGATTTCAATTCACTGTGCAGTAAGTCTTCCAGTTACTGTATAACACAAATGGTATTACTCCAGACACAATAGAGAATAACTAAAGTCATCAGTGCTTCACATGTTGAAGCTACTTTCTTTCAACAAAGCTGGTGAGGATGGCAATGTCGCAGACAGAATTGATTGTATGGCTGCATGTTACTGACAATTTAAAGATAAAAGTGAATCCACTTGTTACTTTCAAAACTCCTCAGAATTCCACCAACAGTACAAACAATATGTCTAATGACACTTGACTAGCAGAGCCTACTTAAAATTAAATGCGTGGTCTGAATAAGAACATCACTGGAATGCCCGTAACAAAAACTCCTCTAAAAGTACAACATGAAGTGTGGTATGTCCCCACTATCTTCTGTAGAATCAGGGCCACAGCGAGCCCAACTCCACATCATCAGCTATAAGGAACCTAAACCCAACTTTTGTTTTGCAAGAAGTCACAACCTGTGAGCCAAAACACAAGTGAATATCTAGGAATGTTCACTCTGACCTTGTGATATACTATTACAAGAAAGGCAATTGTTCATGTAATTAGAATTTGTCTGCATAAATTAAGACACAAGGCTTATAGTAACATTTACTTTGTGCAGGATCGTGCTTAAGATTATACATCTCTGTGGAGAAAAAGCATTTGACATTACTGCAAGTAGAATATTTAGGGCATAAGTACTGCGCCATTTGGCTCTGATTAAACACAGCTGGGTACATCTTCATTCCTCAGGGCAGGGAAACAGTTATCTGCTGGGAAAGGTAAATTTCAGATTGTATTCATCTAGCAGCACTAAATAAATACTAGAGAGAAAAACAACAAGGAAAATATATATATTAGTGAGTAAAAATGGCACCCAGGAAATGCTAAAAATGGGAATCCAAAATCAAACCTCTCTCAGCATTAGAAACATCTCCCTGAAGCACAGCTTGCATGCTTTGTGAAATAATGCTGCATGGACAATCCAACTGCTTTCCTGGAATCTGTATCATGCCCATAAGCTAACAGGTAAGAGCAAGATCATTACCCATTCAAATTGGCCATGATACTGCAACAGCCTTAGTGATAAAACACAGCCCTCTGTATTGCAGAAGCAAACAAGGCTTACCTGATGTCCCACATCACCAAGAGTTTCTAATGAGATTTCTCGTGCTACCACCTGTGGTTTATAATTCCACTTTTATCCTAATGGTTTGGAAAATGTTCTAGAGTCAGCTGTAGTCTTACCATACTTCAAAGGTATTTCCTACTTTGCATTCTCTGATGAGTGTCATTACAGCCAAGCCAGAGGCTACAGCGAAGCAAAGATCACACTCCAACCCTGACTTTGATAATGGAAAGAACTGAATTAATAATTTATGAATCCAAAAGTAGAGGAGGGTGCTAATGCTAGAGACCAGTTCACCTGCTCCAGAATAACCTGCCATTTCTTACCAGGATTACATTGATTACTGGATAAAATACATGCAGTATCAGCATAAGGGACTACATTTATTGGCTATGAGTTTTGAAAAGGAATAGTTTAATCACCCATAAGTATCAGTGGGAATTAAATCTGATCACAGATCATCAGAAACCAACCTGATAATGCTTCTAAACCCAGAAGAACAATTGCAGTGCTATGAATGGAAAATAAGCTGCTATTAAGTCACTGCTGACGGCAGGTATGCTGAGTTAGGCATGTTTCCTAGACCCACAACACAGGTTCTTCAGTGAAAGAAAAGACTGATAAAATCAATAAACTCTATCATTTCATTTCTGATGGGAGGGTCCAGGTCACCTGAAATCTCAAGGTCACTGTTAGAGTTAGTCTGGGTGCTCAAAAAGTCCAGTGCCAGAGACGGTTGTACTCTGCTACACAGTGGTTAGTTATATCTAGATGTAATGAAAGCTGCTCCTTGAAGAGAATCTATGGAGAATAAAGAACCCTAGTGCAAGTTTCAAAACTTCTGTGAAAGCTCTAATGCGTGTATAATAGTCATTCAGAGAGAAAAAGAAACAGAATTCATGTTATCCTATACATGCAGCAAAGTGCTGTCACTGGAATGCAAATTTGGAAGAATGTACATCTCTCATTGTTCATTAAAAAAATATGAATAGCCTATGAAAAGGTATCTATGAGAAATCTAGAATTTGATAATAAACTTGTCTTCTCAAAGAAAAACACAGACCACTGATTTTTACTCATAGTTTAAAATGCCACATATTTCCAAGGATACACTCCTGAATGAAATGAAAGCAACTATGATCGGCCACAGTGAAAAGAATTTCTAGATTAATTATACTCCCTCTTTCCAATGAGAAATATATTTGATGGCATTTGGGCTGAATTTTGAAATGCTTATCTTGCTTCTCCAAATATGAGATTCACATTTGTTCATGCTGTGCATTGGATTCCCACTCAAAAGAGAGAGACAAAAAATATTTATCAGACTGAATTCATAATATGGACATGTTGTTCAAAAACCTGCAAGCAAAACAAAGATGAAATGCACTGCCCTAATCAGCAATCCACTTCAAATTAAATCTAGGAATAAATTCTTTCAGCCCCCTCCTGCTTTTCAGTTGACAAAAAAAAAAAAAAAAAAAAACCTCTTATCTTTTATGATGCCTGCATTTTTGAACTGAAATTGAGGTTTAAATATTTTAACAATTAAATAACATAGATATGAGCTTATGTGAGGAAATATTAGCATTTAGGAATGCTGCTATTTCTGACACTGCCATTCTGTCAATAATTGTTTCAAACACCGAATAACTTGTATTGCAAGACATAAATTTTTAATCAACATATGAGCAGTTTGTTATACATTAATTCATACTGAAAATGACATTCTTATGTCAGAACCACACAAAGACAGACCTATCACCACACAGAAACCATCTGCACAAGTTACCATTGTTTAGCAACAGCCCGATAAGCTAGAGGTCGGCTTAAATGTGTATAAGAGCTGTTTCTTTTCATCACATTCTAGTTCTGTCAGACTGACTTTATGACATGAAAAAATGTAACAAGATTATGCAGCACAGCTGGACAACTCTTCCAGACTTTCAAACAAAATGCTGTGTAGAAGTTATTGTCAAAAACACCTGTCCATTCCATTTGCTTATATGTCAACACACAATTGGTGTCTACAAATCTCCTACTTTGTAGAGCATATTGAGACACGAGGTTATATCAGAAAGCCAGCTTCTATTTCACGTGAAGTTAAGATGATAAGATGATAAAAGTAAAAGCATCTTTCTTTAAGGCGATTTTTAGCTATAACGACAGTGAACAAAGACAGTACTTGCTATGAATTTGCTCAAGATCACATACTGAGAGATAAAGAACTTCAAGTCACATTCATGTGCAAATGTCCACATTAGGCTTTGTAGTTTTGCACATTACTTCTGCTTTCTTTTACATTTTCCACTATAACTATTTATTGTTGATAACAGTAAGTATTCCTGCCAATTTGGCTTTATCTCTCATCAGCCTCTGATGTGGAGGTACTACTGATATGCCTGCAGGACCTGTTAAGGCTGAGCAGAAGTATTTTAAAACAGTTTGTTCACTCCTGTTTGGTTGCTACCAGAAGGTTGTGATGGGCATTTGTATCTGTTCCCTTAAGGCTTTCATAAGTAAAGTCATACATTTCACAATGTGGTCTTACATCTTTCACTCTCATTCCTTCACAGATTAACATCCTAGAAAGAAACATCAATCAAAGCATTCGGGCTTTTGTACTTACAATGCAAGAGAAACTAGGTTTGAGAAAACAAATAATGAGTGCTTTCTCCCCATATCACACTAAAAGTGCATAGTGGGAGTATTTGAAAGCTATAGGATACTTGGAGTTATGACTTGGAGGATACAGAAACCCTGCACTTCCAAAGACAGTTAAGTTTATCACCCATATCCCAGAGAGCATTTGAATCACTCCAAGGGATTCCCAAATGTTAATCTTTCCTGTTAGCATAGAACCACATTACATGAAATAAATACCCACCAAGGTAAAAAGAGAAAAAATAGGTAAGACAACTAAGTTCTTATCCCTTCTACTTCAAAAGGTTTAGTATTCTGTGTAATCCTGAACTTCATTAACACAGTATGTGAGATAAACCCACACTGGACATTCAACAGTAGTTAGTAAAATGTTAAGACGTGGAATCACATCTCATTGAGCTGCAAGGGAATTGAATCTGGGTTTCCCACATGTTCAACATGCATTCCAATCTGAAGTGACTAGGAAGGGAAGAGCAAGAAATAAGTCTTTCTCCTGTCTGTTTATTTAGCAAATAATGTATGCCATTTATTCATGCCTTTATCATAAATTTGCAAAGATACAGTTGCAAGGCTTGTATTTTTCTTTTGGACAAAATGTTTTAGTGAATTTGGGATTAAACTTGCTTATAGCTTTTACAATACCAAAAATAACAAATGACATGAAACCCAAAGTATTATTCCTGATTTCATTTACAGTTTAAAAAAATAAAGCATGTAAGGATTAGTTATGCCAGGTTTTACAAAAATATGTATGATTCCCAGGCACTGAAACAAGGGTGCTAGACATGACTCTCATCTTGATTCCCTCACCAGCTCTCCCAGCAATTTTTGCAAGGAAGACCAACCTAGTGACACACCCCAGCAACCACATGTACATTTATCCTGGCCCCAGTCTGCTTTAATTCTAAGACAAAGCTTATAAAGAAAGTTTCTAGCCCATCACAGCACTTAATTGTTCAAGAGGCAGAAATTCCTTCATCCCAGATCACAGTTCTGCTACAGGACTGAAGCAGAAACAGCTTCAGAATGAGTTTAAGCTGCAGCAAACAGGCAGAAGCAGCCTCAGAGTGAGTTTAAAAAGCAGCAAGCAGGCTCCAGAAATCCCATAATTTCACCTTCTGTAATTAGAACTTGCCTCATCTGTTACCCCAATCTAATCACACTTTATAAGAAACAAGTGGTTTCTGTGCAATACACATATCTGAAGAGCAGGTGTAGGAAAGAAAAATTCCAGAATACGTTTTGTTAATGTGTGAAGATTTCATTAATTCAATTAGCACAACTTGTTTTTTCCTTTGCAGAGTGCTCCCTGCAAGGCACTACAGAGAAGGCTCCTCACGGAAAGTTAAAATTCAGTATTGGTAAATGTGGGACAAGTTTCTCATCATAGGATATCCCAAGTTGGAAGGGACCCATGAGGATCATAGAGTTCAACTCCTACTGATGAACCAGATAAAAGCTAGATTACTTTCCAGCATTCCTTTGTCCTCCCTGGAAGTGGCAGGCAGGCCAGGACCTCACAGCCAGGACCCATTCCATCTCCATGTGTTGAAATATTGGCCAGCTGGCAAGGAGTATGTAAGAGCTGCTAGTTACTGCTGCATCTGAAGTCAAAGAGTAAACAAAAACACATCTTCAGAAGCCCTTCCGCCCTCCTATAGCTGCTCCTGCAATGTCAGCAGTGCAGGGACCATCCCCACAGCCTCACTGAATGTACTACTGCCAAGAGATACAGGGATTTAGGCAATTTATTTATCAGCTACTTAGGGCCAGTGAAGACACACTGAACTAAGAATAAAAAATACAATTTTTCTTATGCTTGTCTCTCCCAGCTGTTCACAAACAGACTGCTGAGAGGGAAGCCATTATATTTAAATATTTTTCAGGTTTGGTAGTATTTTTTTTTTTTTTAATGTATAGTTTTCTAGGATTATTAACAAACATAAAGAAAAATTCAATCATTTAACTCCATATTAGGCACCCGTACCAGCCCTCATAAGCATTGTTCTCCGCATTGTTAAGTATGCATCACCTTAAAGTTAGTTGACTGCTCATCATCTTTTGGACCTGTGCAAGGGTCAAAGGTGTTTGCAGCTTTTGTACTCCCAAATGCAAATGTATCTCTAAAATCTTTTTTCCATCTTACATTTCTTCTGTTTAGAACAGTGAAAAATAGACTGCCAGAAGGTTAAGTACTTAACATGAGTACTAGATACATTATGTGAAAGAAACAGGTTTAACCTAGATTTGTGACCTCTGTAATTTTATTTCACTGTTCTTGTCGTTGAAAGGTCCCCAAAACAACATAATTTGATTTAATATAATTAAATGACTACCAGGATTGCAATATTAATATAAACCATGAATGTCCGAGGAAAAAAATAAGACCAGATGAACATAAACACCAGAGAATGATTCATTCTTGATGTAATTTCAGTGTCAGTGGAAAACACACCAGGCATAAATCTGGCCCTGTGACGCAGAGCTTCCAGGAAATATGAAGCTGTTGTAACTAGAGATCTCTGCTGACGTATGAACTGAAAAGCTTAATAGAAATGAAGCAAATTCAGCTTTGACAACAAAAAGAAGTTAAGCCAGCCCTCTTAATTACCCAACTGAAAGAAAATAAAAGCCTGGATCAAAATACCTTAGTGTACAGAAAGAAAAATATGAAAACATGAGGCAAGAACAACAGCATGACGACAGATCTGAGAAGCAGCACATAATAAACAGAATGACTAAAATGGAAAGGGGAAGTGTTTTCCATGACATTCAGTACAGAAGACAAGTCTTTGACTTCTGAGAAATTCAGTTCAGATACTGTTTAATGAGATACACCTTTCAATAAACATCCGTTATTCCCATTAATAACCAAATTAATAATGCATTTGCTAACACCATGCTCATGCATAAAATTGTGAAGAGATAACTTTGGGTCTGTTGAAATTAGGGTAAAGGTGACATGTTCCTACATATTTGGTACTGTCATTTTCATCACTTCACAAGAAGCACAAGTGCCAGTTAATCTCAGAATCTGCCCTACAGTTTCAACTTAAACTCATGTTAGTGTAAAATCATAGAATCATAGAATGGCTTAGATTGGAAGAGACTTTAAAGATCACCTAGTTCCAACTCCCTGTTGTGAGCAGGCTGCCACCCACCAGCTCAGGCTGCCCAGTGCCCCATCCAGTGGGGGCACCTCCAGTGATGGGGCATCCACAGCTTCTCTGGGCAGCTGTGCCAGTATCTCACCAGCCTCTGAATAAAAATTTCCCCTTAGCATCTAACCTAAATCTCACTTCTTCTGGTTTAAAACCACTACCCCTTCTCCTGTCACTATCAGACCATGTAAAAAGTTCTTCTTTTTGCTTGTAAGATCCCCACAACTATAGGAAGGCTGCAATGGGATCCTTACACATGGACTTGTTGAACCTCATTAGGTTCATATGGATCCAATTTTCAAGCCTGTCCAGGTCCCTCTGGATGGCATCCCTTCCTTCCATTGTATCTGCTCCACCACTCAACCTGTTGTCATCAGCAAATTTTTTGAGGCTACACTTGAACCCACTGTCCATGTCATTGATAAAGATATTGAAGAACACCTTTCCCAAGATGGACTGCTGAAGGATACCTCTCATGACTGGCCTCCACCTGGACGTAGAGCCACTGACCACAACCCTCTGGTTGTGACTATCCAATCAATTCTTTATCCACCAAATAGTCCACCCTTCAAATCCAATTATCTCCAATTAGAGATAAGGATGTGATGTCGGACCATGACAAAGCCCTTACATGAGTCCAGCTAGGTTACGTTGGTTGCCCTTCCTCTGTCCATTGATGTCATCACTCAATCACAGAAGGCCAACAGATTAATCAGGCACAATCTGCCCTTGGTGATGCCGTGCTGGCTATCTTGGGTCAGCTCCTCATTTCACACGTGCATAACATCTCTTCCAGGAGGATCTGTTCCATGATCTTTCCAGGAACACAGATGAGGCCCACTGGCTTGTAGCTCCCTGGATCTTCCTTCCCCATTTCCTGAAAATGGGAATGATGTTTCCCCTCTTCCAGTCACCGAGGACTTCTCCAGACAGCCATGACTTTTCAAAAATATAAGTAGTAGAACAGGGTACAGATGAGCAAAGGTCGATATGTCTTTTACAAATAAGCTCATCTTACTGGCATCTATTTCTTCTAAAAATTATAGGAAAGTTTCACAGTCGTCATTAATCTTGGTGTCCCAATCTTTTGCCCTATGGGAGCAAAATACCATAACTTCCTTCCTCCTTCCCTACCTACCTACGTGCATTTTCTCCTGTGGAGGATAGAAGAAGGAAGGTACTCATATCCTGTTCCATTGTAGAGTTAGATAAAGTCAAGACAGTCATCGGTGACCCAGGACTGCCTGTAGTATTTATTCACAGATTCTACTGTGAAGAGAAGATAATTCAGATCAGAGAACAGTGGTGAAAATTGCAGTTCATTTTTAAAAGAATGAAGTGTCATATTAGGATTGTTCCTAAACCACTTAACTTATTAATGCTGTCACCAGCTATAGCATAAACCCTTATATTCCATGCAAGCTGTGACAAGTCAAATTGTAGATTATTTTTCTGATAGCTTATTAAAGACAAGAAATAGTATCTTTAAAAATTCAGTGACAATTTCTCCTATAGCAGTAAGGAGAAGGGTAAGCTCACTTCCAGTAATGTATTTCTTCACCTAAAAATTGACAATAGAAAGGGTTGAGAGAATGAAGAAGAAAAATAAATCCAGATCTTCAAGTGGCCTCTCTCATATCAATGACAAGGAATTGAGTTAAGGGTTAAGAATTTACTCCTGTTAAAAAAAAGAATATGACTATTGCTCTGCCCACAAAAAGTTGTACCAAAAAAAAAAATTGACATATTTCAAGAGGATTTAGGCAGCTCCTGGGAAATCATACATATGCAAAAGACCCTATCTCTTTCAAAGTACTAAAATACAACCTGTTGTGAATTTGAGTTATTTCTAAAATAGCAGATTTTTAAAGGGTAAAGAAAACAAAGAGTCATATGTAGAAAAACCTTACTGCCATTTTGATCATGGATATATTTCCCTTAAAGTTAAGTAATATTGTTCTTACTTGATTTTGTTGCCATGAATAATCTGTTATGTTTGTCTGAACTAAAAAAGAGATTTCAGAGTGTTTAAATGACCGTTTATCTCTTGATTTATCATTATCACATTACATTCACCTGATACACAAGGAAAAGATTATATTACTTCTGATAGTCAGTCTAAAATAGGACTTTTCAATCCAACAGGAAAAAATATTACATGTATAATATTCACTTGGTTGATTTGTTCTCAGTCTTAGATCTGAAAAGAACATGAAACATAACTAGCAGGGACCTAGTAAAAGCTATTTTGTAAATAAATAATAGTGAATTATTTCCTTGTGGCAACCACACTGAAGAATATTATACAAAGAATCGTACATAGTCTGATGTTACTTTTCACTTGATAAATGATGACCATCTGTCCAGGCAAGGATCAGCATTACAGCTTCTTTTACAAAATAAAGCAAGGTCAGAAGTTTATGCATCCATCTTCATGTGTCTAAGATGGCAAATAGCACCCTCAATGCATTACAAGTGCATCAGCTTGCATCTCTGAGGCAAAGTAAAAATTTTGGTGCAGACAATGCTATTTTCTACCTAAATAACATGAGCCAGTTTCAATAAAACTTTGATCCTGAAATCTATTTTAATATAGATTCTCAGAATTTACATCAAGATACTCATGAGATTATGAATTATTATCTTCAGCAGCAAAGAATTTGAGTATTGCCCTCCTGAAGATTTACATAATAGATATGACTAACTAACCAACAAATAATAATTCTAGCTAATAAGCCCTGCTTTTGCTTAGGAAGTCCTACATGCACAAAAATAACTTATCCATCTGGTCATTCTAATTTTCTCTCTCTTTTGTTGTTGTTGTTGCTGTTATTATCATTATTTTAAATACACATAACGGGATATTTTTCCCACAGAGAATTAGCTTACATTTTTCTAAACTTCCTATGTTTTACTAGTCAGAGAAAAAGGCCTTATGTAATTTGTGCCTAATTCTAGACAGAGAAAAGCAGTATTTTATCTTTGCTTTTAATAGAGAGGTCATGTTACCACCTTCTGTTTTGGATATGGGCTGGCCTGTCTTAAGCTTAAAGTAGTGCACTTGTGTGTCAGAGCTGATCCTCTATCCAGGGATCTGATTTTTGGATGTAAATCACCAAAGTATTATTGCTGCACCTTTGTATTGTCTCCTTCCCCTATCCTCACTCCAAACTACTATCATTGCCAAATATTTTCAAGGCTTTTGTCACCTCTACACAGAGAAAATCACTCTCTTTCTCGTGTCTCAGCCACATCTTCAACTCAGTAAAACTAGATTTCATGCCAATCACTGCTGAAACAGAAGCAACCTAGAGGATTTGAGGAACTACTGCTCTGGTTCTAAATAGCACTTTTCATTTCTGTTTGAATAACCAGTTTTTATTGACTGGGATCTATTTTTCTTAGTTACCACATGACATAATAAAGCATCTCTTCTCTCTGAGATTATAGTATAAACCTACAGCAGGAGACGATTATGCAAGAGCCTGCCCTACAATATTTACATCCCAGACATCCAGCAAAAGTTTCTACAGAGCACTTATTAACTCCTATTAGCTCTCTGTCTAGATACATCTGGTACACCACTGTACGGGATACGTGTTTTGGGAGACTGGACACAAACAACAAACAAGATAATGGAGTGGTCACATTAAATTTAAGAACACAAGCACCTCCTAATTACAAAGCAATATCCCTCATTTTCAGCACAATTTATCTCTATTAAAAATAACTATCAGTCTCTGTAATTGTTAAATGAGTAATGCTGCAGATGAAGCTACCCAAAGGACTATTTTTCTGCTTCTTAGTTAATTTATTTTTCCTACATCCAATATTCCTTGCATATTATCATGCCAACGGAAATACGGATGCACTGTTCCATTCACATCTTGTTGACGAGGGAATCCGTGTGTGAACTGGTGACTCTGTTAAGAAGTTAGCAATATATTAGCTTCATCTCCTGTGTTATTTTCACCTAAAGAAATTCAAGTCACCTCATGAAGAAAAACATAACACTGAGAAACTGAAGGAGAAAAAACAAGGAAAATAGGATAAGAAAAAGTAGGAACATAGGTCGAAATCATAAAAAATATAAGGATTATTTTCCTTAGAAAATAGGTGTATAAAAGACTGTGATTAAAACACTAAAAAATAGCAAGAATAGAGGATTCACATTCTCCATGTCAAAATAGATAAGTAAGGGTTTATTCAATCAAAACAGAATATCTTCTCACATGATATTTACTCAAATTCTGGAACTACATTTCCAGATGCTAAAAAAATTAAGAGCACAGCAAGAAGGAAAAGGAGATTACATGTTCAGAGATAGCATAAGAAATTGTGGAACAGGGATAACGGTATTTCAGAGGAAATTAATCACCATGATTTAGGGTACAGTGAAAAAGTGCCTTAACTTTTCTGAGGTGGCTGAATTAGCCACTTTCATAATAAGACAGAAAAATCAGGCCACCTGACTAGATTGCTATGTTAGATTAACTCCTAGGTTAATCTTCACCCGCAGGGTAGAAACTTGTTGAAACTGAGTCGTCTTTTTCCTGTGAAAAACTGGCCAAAACCTACAAATGCATTCTTTTTTTTCATTCTAGTGTTATATCTGCCCACTGTCTCACTATTCATACAGCAAGAGAGCCTGCATTTTCTTTCCATGTGAATTACTGCAAAAATTATGTTGCAAAGAAAATTGCGACTAAAAGAATTCAGAAGATTAAAACTGCAGGCATACACAGATAGAGGGAAGGCATCTACATTCACCTGCTGAAACTGATTTTATGTTGGATTTCTAACTTCTGTAGGAAACTGGGAAATGATACATATGTAAGACATGGAATGTGAAATGCAGTGCTCTTCATCTTAGAACCGTTTGGTCTGATTAAATCAGCCATGTGTTTTCATCACAAAGAGCTGGAAGGACATCTAGTGGACTTGCTTACAAGTAGTAGAGCCCTATACTATCATTTTACTGCACTGCCACGCATCAGGGATTTTTTTTTAATGTCAGTCTTTCTATTAAAAAAGCATATGAAATGCTGGAACAGTACTGAAATCCACAGAGCAGGCAGCCAGCTATAAAACATACTGCCACAACTCCAGATCTGTAGTCTGATCAAGCTATATTTTAGAGTCAATCTACAGCGTACTGATACTATTCGATCAGAACTGCATGTTTAAAATACAGACCTTAGGCTTTTTACTATAAATATGTATAGCGCACATTATGCTGATCTTCCTAAAGGTGTTTATGCTTTAACACCTAGGAAATTTCTTTTATGGGCTACAGGCAAGAGATAATCCTAGTTTAAGTAGTTTCTTTAAAAGTAAGAGAGAACTATCTTCCAACTTTACCCTAATTCTTCCGGCTTGAAGTGGAGTAATGCATTTCTAAAAGCAGAATAAGACATTCAGCAACATTCATTTTATAGGAAATTTATTCTAGTCCAAGCTATGAATATTTACTTCCACTAGGCTTCGCCCAGTAATATGCCTGAACATTTTAAAACTTTGTAGGAATGGAGTTACAAGCATATTTACACATTTAGGGAAGCAGGCAGCACAGAATTGGGGAAAATTCTAATTTTGGGGAGTAGAATCATAGAATCACCAAAGTTGGAAAACGTCTCTAAGGTCATCCAGTGCAATCATCCACCTATCACCAATATTTCTCACTAAATCACGTCCCTCAGTACAACACCTAGATGTTTCTTGAACACCTCCAGAGTCAGTGACTCCACCAGCTCCCTGAGCAGCCCATTCCAGCGCCTGACCACTCTCTCGGGGAAGAATTATTTCCTAACATCCAGCCTGAATCCTCCCTGGTGCAACTTGAGGCCACTCCCTCTCATCCTATCACTAGTTAAAGGGAGAGGAGACCGACCCCCACCTCACCACAATTACCTGAAGGGAGCTTCAGGTAATTTCAAGTACCTGAAATCCAAGAGGCCTTATGTTTGAGTACAGTGAGTACGAAACAACACTCATCCAAGATTGGCAATGTGCTTCACAGCTTTTCAAAAATATAAAGGTCTCAAGGCAATGGAAACAAGGCTAGAAATCAAATGCAAGAATTGGAGTGAAATCATTCTTAATTTTTTCCATAAAAATGCCCTCAGGTGCCTCTTAAATTATTTTTATGTAATTTAGCAGGTGAATATTCAGCCCCTGACAGTGAAGGGCCCACAGATATAAACTGGAGCTGTATGGAAACCAAGCAACCATCCTCTTGATTTTTCAGATATGTCACAAGTGTGTCTCTGCCTACAAGTTTTGTCCAGGCAGATTGTGAGGACCTCAGGAAGGCGAGTCAAGCAGGTAATCGTTCAGACGCAACTCAGTTGATGAAATACAGTCACATATCAACAGAAGGTGAAATATTGTCACCCTGACACAGATGGGATTTAGTAGATCTTATTTTGTGTAGGTACTTCATCATAGCCTTCATACTTCAGATCTGTTGTGAGTGGCTTACTCACTGTACACACTGATTTTTCAGTCGGGGAGAAGAGATAGAAACCTAGAAGTTCTCCACTGAAAAAGTAAGAAGCTCCACAAGCATATGCTTAAGCTATAGTCCCAGTGCTAATCTTTTCCTTCTCATAGGCTTAGCTCTGCCACGTGTTCATGTTGCTGCCTCGAAGAAGAGGTGCCTGCAACCAATAGTCTAAGAGATTACTCTGTCCTACTCTTAACATAAAATTCACATCACATAGGCTTGCTTCCAACTGTCTGTCCTGATTCTGTGCTGGGACACAAAGCTAGGCGACCCAACATGCTGTGTCTGAAGGGACAGAACTTGGAATCAAGAATGGCTGAACTCTGATCAGTCTGACAAGAGACAGTCTGTCCCTGTCATAGAGTCACATGCTACAAGAATGTCCAGAAACTGCTGAGCTGAAGAACAGTAATTTTTCACCAAATTAGTGACATTAAAAAGGAAAATGTTACTTTTGGAAAACAATTCCTTTCTAAACATCTGCACTCCTCACTCCACACTGTGGACCAGAGTTCCTGGCACCAATTACTCTCATACGTTTCTGATCCTGCAAGGAAAGTTTTCTTCTTTTCCAGAATCATGAATTTTGGCTACAAAATGATAAGTAAATAGAATCTATGTGACAGAAGGTAGGTATGCAAGCAGGAAAATCACATTGGAAATGTTACTACATTGATGGTTGCTTTATACAGAATGGATATCTGGTACAACAACGTTGATTTGTTAAGGGAGTACAAATGTTGAATGCATAATACATAAACAGAAAGCTGGAAGGAATTTAATCTTCAGGTTGCTGCGAACTCACGTCAAATAAGATAATCTCCTTGAAGAAAATACAGTCTTTCTATTTGAATACATTTCTTATGAAAAATGCTCGTTCCAGGTTATTTTGCCGTGCATGAATAACACTGACATTTGTAATCCAGGTATATTTTGTTACACATCCTGATGCACCCAGCATCCCCTTAAAATGTTCAACTCCAAGTGGTCTTTCACTTTCCTAAACACATACAATTTAGAAAGTTCATACTCAGAGAGTTTTCCTGTACACTCAGATAGTGCCTCTTTTCCTCTAAGGTTTGGAGAAATAGCCTGATCCTCCTTCTAATTCTTCTATATTCCTTTATTATGTGTTGGTTTGGTTTTTTTAAGCCCAGAGGCTGCATCTACTTCTTCTGTCTGTCCATAGCAGACACTTGCCGCAATGCTCTCTAATCCTAAACCATGAACTCTCAGCTGGCTCATCATACATCTCTAGGCAAAGCTCATCTATGGTGTGTAAACTTTGCATAGGAATGTATAATCTTCAAAAGGCTGGCTTTCTGAAACAGAACTCTATAAAAGAAACATAGGCTTTCAGTTGTACTAGCACAGGAACATTTCAACAACTTCTGCTGTATTGTCTAATATGGACTAATATTTTATAGACTAAAACAGTATGGAAAGGACAGTCTTATATGCAGACAGCATTCCTTTACATCAAGCTCCAAAATGCAAGTATAGATTACTGAGCAAGACATTTGTTTTCATCAACATTTTCATTCACTTTTAGGTTCTTGGACTTGCTCAAGTCCAAACATCAAAGCAAAGTTTTTGAAACATGTACATAAAACAGAAAAACAGTCCCATAAATAATTATTTTTTTAAGAGTAATTTCAGTGCATTTCCGTAGCTGGATTTCTTTTTCACATTCTGCCCCGAATAGACTAATAATGTCTATCACAGACAAAACATCTGATAATCTTTTTTCCACCGTGCTACTGTTAGATTTTTGCCCATCTCATGATATTTTTATTGATGGACTTAGGAATGGAGGAAAGCACTAGCATTTGAGCAATGGATTTTCTAGCTAGGTCATATAGAAGACTCCTCTTGAAAGCTAGATCGAAAGGCAACTTCACACATTTACTGGCTATGTAATATTTATGGAAAAGTCATTAAGCGGATTAGCAGCAACCCAAAAACTGAAGCTGAGGTTTTCCTTGGATAAGAATCTTGTAGCATACAGTTTAACATAGAGAGCATGATTGCTATGTTAATTTTCGTTTCCGTGGAATTCAAAATATATAGTTAAAATGAATTTATAAACGTTGTAGAGAACAAGCCCACACAAACTATTAAAATGGTAAAAGTAGCTTAGACAATACTAAAGAAGGCAAATAAACCTACTGCTAATCTTTCCGAAAGGGCAGCCAGCCAAAACATGAAGTTTTTCCCAGAAGATTTACAGACCAATGGAAAAAAATCCCCATCTTAGACTTGCAATTCTTTGGACTGAATAATAGGAGAAGTATTATATCTACCAGTCCTTCCCATTCTTACTCTTTTTTCATGGAATGACCGGGTCATTATGGCTGGAGTTGGAAGGGAACTCTGGAGATCACCTCTCTGCTCAAAGCAGGGTCATCTAGGGCAGGTTCTACTGGCCCAAGTTCAGTGCTTACTCCAGGGCAAAGAACTATGATTTTCTAGTATACTGGATAAGAAATGCATCTGTTGGAAAGCCTTGATTCTAGTCCCTAAGTATATTAAGAGCCATGAAAGGCTCAGTGGAAAAGGACTGGTAAACAAGACCTTTCCCAAATGAGTTTTGCCCAACAGAGCCACGCATATGTTCAATGTATGTTATTTTTCTCTCCACCTAACTTTAACAGTTAAATAAGCATATCATTGTTCTAATAGGAACCTGAAGTCTCAGTTCAGGAAATCTCATTTCAGGCCCTTGAGCACAGCCACAGAGATGTAGAACTTGTGTTGCAGTGTGGGCACAGCACCTAAGTCCTTTTACAGATCTCGTCTTTAACTCCTCTGTCTCTTGTTTCTCCATCTGCAAAGTAGAATGACAGAGCACTTCTCTGGGATACAGAGCACTTTTCTGGGATACAGGGAGGTCTAGACCATGTAGACTCCAAAATTCTCAAAGAAATCATATTATCAGGTCATCAAAGATACTAATAAACCCCACTGTACCTGCCCCCTGCCCCCTGAAGCTTTCTCCAACTTGCCAGTGCTACAGGACCTAATTTCAGCCTGCAGGGTTGTTGGTGTCTGTGCCAGTGCTGGTCTCCAGCTCCCCACAGCATCGCCTTGCCAGGTCATGGGCCTCATCAAGCTGGACCCACGTCCCAGCCCAACCCCAGCCCGTTCCCAGGAAGCAGCCCAGTGCCTGTGGACAGGACCAGCGCACGGGAGGAGGAACAGGCCCTGCATGCCTTCTTTGTGCCTGCCGCCAGGTGGCGCCCAAGTGCCGCGGCGGAGTCCCGCGGCAGAGGGATCGGGCCGGGGCGAGGCGGGAATGTGCGTGTCAGTAGTCTCACAGCAGGGTCCGTGAATGCACGGAACATTGCGCCTAGCCGGTCAGCATCACAATGGAAAGGGGTTTATTTAGCATCACCGAGCTGCAGTGTTAGCAAGAGCCCTAGGGAAGGGAGCAGAAGCTGGGGAAAGGCAGTTGGAAGTGCTGAGTGACTCTGTTTATTTTCCTGGGCAAAAGGAGGTGGCATCCCAGAAACACCATTTCTGATTCTGTTGCCAAACTACTGAACGAATCAAAACGTGGTCGTGAGTTGAAACAGTAGAGAACTGCCTCCGGGACAAAATTCTGAGAGAGTTTGTACATTTGAGTAAACACAAAATCTGTGGTTTGGAAAAAGTGGGGGCAGGTTTGGTAAAAAAGGGTGTACTTCCCTTTAAGATGCAAACTTTGGGAATGTCCCATGATGTGAAACTATTACTTATAATTTGTGTACTTTCTTTATTACTTTATGTCAAAGAAAGAGATGAATGTGAACTTTGTGTCACATGTGCACCAGATAACAAAAGAACAGACTGGTTCAGTGCTTCATTTTAGTTATTTAAGTCAAAGCAAAGTACAGGCGGAAACTGAAATTCTCCAGTTTGCTGCCTTCTGCCCTACCCAGCACTGAACTCTGGTACTATATTTCTGCAGCAGTTTGTATCCTCCCATGTTACACAGTCTGATGCTTTTCATTTCACCTCATAGCTTGAACCTCATACCTACTAACCCAGTCAAGATTTCAACCCTGGAAACTTGTCTTTCAAAGGCAGTAAAGAGCCATTATCAGCTCAAGGTACTGATATTAATTTGTGTTCTCAGCAATTTTATGGGCACAGATAAAGGCAGTAAGATGGTTTAACTAAACCAGTTCCTGCCTTTTCTGAGGGACCAGAAACTCAATGTACGTGCAAAATAGTAAGAAAAACATTAAAACTTACAGTCCAGCATCCCTGGGTATAGAACCTTTTCTCAGTGCAGAGAAACTCTACCCATGCAACCAAAGATAAATGTAAGCAAAATTGCAAAGAGGATATGGTCTTTGAAAGAGGTGTTCTTCTCATCAGTCTCCATGCAGGCCTAACCTGCCTCTAATCAAGAAAAAGACCTTTTTTTTTTTCCTGCTGCTTCACTTTTCTGGCAAGTCAGGATGTGTGCAGATTTGTGCAAAATGAACTGAGAGCAAGGGAAGAAACATGCAAGAAGAAAGACCTTATTCCTTCCAGCAGTGATGATGGCCCAAGCCATCCAGTGCCATGAATTTCATCCACCAGTAGCTGAAAAACTGCGTACATCACCTCCTCTCTGCACCTTGGAGCTTGTCACATCTGAACTCCTTTCCTTAAAGGGGTGATGTTAACAACAAAAAAAAAACAAAAAAAAAAAAAAAAAAAAAAAAAAAAACAGAAACAGAGGGAGAGAGGGAAGGACACTAAATATAGTGTTCTTTCATGGTTTATTTCTCAACAAGTTCTATCAAAGGATGAAATCCATGTGCAAATAAAACTTCCCTTGTCCTCAAGTGCAAGAAATTGTCCTGACTTTAAAAAAATATTTTCCCCCATCTTTTTGGCAAAACAGTGTTGATCAAACCATCTGCCAAAAAAATCAGAAGCAGTCACCGCTGCTAAATGAAGTAACCCCATCTTGCAATGGAATTTCCTGGTTTTACTTTTTTCTCAGTTCCCCAGAACTGTGCTTGTGCAGGAAGGGTAGCACATACCACTCTTGCTTGTGACTTTTTCTTAACCATTCTTGAGAAATCCTTTTCTACCAAAGCTCTTTCATACCCCATTGAAGGACAGCACCACACTTGGCAGCACCATGGGTTCTCATGACAGTGACCATGACCTCCAGAAGAACAGCAACAGTCTTAAAGAGCCACATTCTCCTATACACAAGCAGCTGCTTCAGTAATATTTCAAATTGCTTCATTGGCATTACAAATCAGTTACAAGAAGAAACACCCTTTGCTTCTGCATTGCTCTGTGCCTGCACTGAGGACTACCACTTGTCGATACATTGGCTGTTCACCACAAGCTGACATACCCTTATGCAGGCAATACCAACCAGCCAGAGAGGATCTGCATAACCAATGGAAATCTCAGCAATGCCAGCTGAGAAGTAAAGGCAGCAAGCTCAGGCAAATCTGAGCTCCACTGCTGTGGGAGCATGTCCATAAGTCATAGGAACACAGTCTTCTCCTTCACAGCTGCAATTTCTGCACTTCTTATGAAACGTAGAGTTCATTTCCATAACCTAAATGTGTGTCTTCACCTGCTTATTACTTCACCTGCTTATTATCCTATTATAAGGATATGTTTCTATATAAAACTATACCATAGTTTTAAACAGCAAGCATTTTGGCCATATACCTTTACACATATTTAATCCCCTGCTTAGTGCAGTGGGTGCAATAAGCATTTGCTTCATTAGGACCGTGTTTTGGTTTCATTAAGCATCCTTCTTACTGTAGTTATAATTTCTGTGCTCTCGACGACATGAACACTGATATGTAAATTCTTCAGAGGTTTTTGTGTGGGACAGTACAGGGAGAAGCTGCTGCTGCCGCCAAAATGTGAAGAAGGAACTCCCATATTTAAATCATTTCTGGGATGATTATGGAACAGGCCGGGTAATTTCTCATCACAGTGTAATGTGGCAACTCTGGCAGGGGATTCCACTGCTACTGACATGAGCTGAGATAGACACAGCTTTAACTGCTGAATTCCCCCTTTCTGGGCATCTGGCAGACACACCATTACTCCCATGTCTGAAAGACAACACAGCAACACTGGAAAATTTTCACCATGAAAATATTAGTGGCTAACAGATCTTACAAAGGACATTATCTTTTATCATGTGCAGTGGAAGAAGCCACAGTGGGAACCGAGATTTTCCATCATAGTGATCTGTTAGCTTTTCTTGTCACATTGTTTTCCTTCATCCTCTTTCCTATATGAAGTGTTAACAACTTGCTGGAGTAACCTGCCCTCTGTCTGGTGGTGACACCCAGCACAGCTAGAGGTGAAGAGGGCTTTCCTTACTCGCTGGCAGCTGGCTTAGAGAAAAGGAATTTCAGGCCATTCTCTGAGAAAACACAAACGTTCATTTTCAACCACAACCTGAAAAATAAGTTTCAGAAGCAGAAACCAAATTAATGAGCACACAAATACTGCTGTATTTGTCTGAGATGATCTCCTGCCTCCTGCTTTTTACCCAGGCACTTTACCCAGCCCTGCAGTCACTTTGTTGTAAATACTTTGTGCAGGTAGAAACCACTTAGCATGAGCAAATTTAAGAAGAGGTTTCCTCAGCGTTTCTTACATCTCCAGAAAATACTTTGAAGTGTAGATTTGCAGTATCACATACAGTATTAGAAAGTCTCAGGCATCATTATCCTTATCAGAAAGCCTGGTGATCATGCCTATCAAGGTTTCACTGGTGACAATTGAGGTGGCAAAGATTAACAGAGAAGATATTGACAGTTATCACTGCAATCGACTTACTTTAGGATGAGGGATGTTTTTCTTCTGTCCTCCATTCTGTGGGATACAGAAGGTTTGGGTTGGCTGGACAAGTCATAGGATACCCATCTGATTTTGGAAAAAGCTGTAGCAATCAGGAGCAAGGAGCAAACATATAGGAGTTCCTCCATTGTCCATGAGACACTGGAAAGACATTCCTAACTCTGAGCTCTTCAGAAATGGAAACATTTACATTTTCTTCTGGTTAACCTTGTAAAGAATTCAAATCTGCAGTAAGTTGGGGAAAAAAATAAAAAGGTCTTGCTGTTAGGAATCTGTGACTGCTCAATTCTGATGCTTAAGGACATTTCTGATGAAGTTAGAAATTATCCACCAGAACATTCTAGTAAGTGCAGCACAGACTGATCTCATGCCAAACGTGTGTGATCAAAAACTTGATTACCTCCCGGCACTGAGAAAAGATTTTACTTCTTCTCCCTTCATTGTCATCTTCTATTATCACTTGTACTGATTGTACTGAAATATGCTATAGAGATCATTCATGAGTTTTCCAGACTGTATAGACAGTAAAATACCTGACAGAAATGAATTCAAACATGTTAAAATACAAAAGGCAAGTTGAATGTTTCATGCCTGTCTCTAGGTCCTTTTCTGTCACTCTAAAGTAAACATTGACTACAGATTTAACCTCAAAAGGTCTGTTAACATTCATTAAAATTACACAGAGTTAGATTATCAGCTCTTTGTGTAGTTGAGATACATTCCAAAATGTGATTATAAAAGAGTAGGCAGCCAGCTCAGTGGTAGATGTCTACACCTGATCAACTGTATCTCATTGTCAGCCAAATCATTGCCCCAACTACTAGAGTAGAGGCTTCTCAATCCTTACAGTTTCCATGGTGAAAGTTTTCTTTTGATCACTCTTCATAGCTATATTACTTAATTATTTTGAATGTCAATGGGAGGTGAAAAACTGAAAATGAATCATTTCGGCTTACTTCAGTAAACCAAAGTGAGTTCTTTTGATTGTGGGCTACGATCATGTTTCATTTAGATTTTAAAAACAACAGAAAAACATTTAGAATTTAATTAAACTTCTGTGGGAACATCTGTTCTGTGAAGAACTGTGTTTTATTGTTGGGTTTTTTTGTAACAAGAACAAATGTTGAAATGTTGGAATTTTGCTTTGGGCCAAAATTAGCTTCTTTTTATGCTAAAAACCTACCGTGTTTAGCCAATTAAGTCACAAAGTTTCAAAAGGACATTACAGTGGAAAAGAACTTATCATATTTAAGCAGCTCTGTAGTGTTTTCACTTTTATGTCAGCTGTAGCATAATGCTGATTGCTATGGAAGACTGACCATATCTGTATTAAGCTGGAGAGTTGGTGTATGTTTTCTGACCATGCAAATGAATGGGACAGAAGGGCTTGTTTGCTTCCACCTTTGTAGACCTTTTCTTTCTCCAGAACAGTGTAGCCTTATCCATACCACTTATTGCAATCATTTCCAACCTTGAATTATTTAAGCCGCTCCTGGCCATCATCTGAGGAAGTGTTTGTTAAAAGCCAGGAGTCAAATCTGGATCGTGGAGAGGGGAGTTAAACATCAGTGTGAATGATTGATGCTCCTTCTCAAGTCAGTGCCTTGGTGCTGGTTAGCTTGTTTCTGCCTTGCTTTTAGTTTACTGTTGCTAAGTAAGAATTCAAGTTAACTGATGTGCTTCACAGAATTACAGAATGGTTGGAAGGAACATCTGGAGATCATGTGATTTAACACCTTGCTCAAATATGGCCACCTGGAACAGATTGCCCCAGACCAAGTCCAAGCAGCTTTTGAAGATTGCAATAATGAAATGCTCCTTGATGGAACTTCCTGTGTTCCAGACTGGGGCCATTGCCCCTTCCTGTCCTGTCAAGATCCCTCTGGAGGGCTCCACGTCCCTTTGGTGAGTCAGCCACTACCCACAGCTTCATGTCAGACACAGATTTACTGAAGGTGCACTCTACTCCATTGTTCAGAGAGTTAATGAGGATGCTAAACAGGACTGGACCCAGTATTGACTCTGGAATATTCCACTATATACTGATCTCCAACTAGACTTTGGCACTGGCTTCAAACTGGTAAGAGTTGGGTGGATTGTGGTTCCCCTCCCTCAGCAACTTTATTGTAAATCTCTCTTCACCAGCTGACAAGCCTGTAAACAAAGATGCTTTTTCCCTTCTCTGGCAGATGACCTCCAACATCTGGTCCTCTGATGGTTCTAAGATATTGTTATTATTCTGTCTACTGGTTTTAGGTCAAAGAGTCTAAAATAATATAAGAGGATCATAGAATCATAGAATCATAGAATGGTTTGAGTTGGAAGGGACCTTTAAGATTGTCTAGCTCCAACCCCCCTGCTATAGGCAGGGACACCTCCCTCTACACCAGGTTGCTCACAGCCCCATTCAGCCTGTCCTTGAATGCTTCCAGGGAGGTGACATCCACAACCTCTCTGGGCAACCTGTTCCAGAGTCTCACCACCCTCACAATAAAGAATTTCTTCCTAATATCTAGTCTAAATCTACCTTCTTCCAGTTTAAAGCCATTACCTTTTCCTGTTGCTACATGTCCTTATGAAAAGTCCTTTCTCAGCTTTCCTATAGGTCCCTTCAGGTACTGGAAGGCCACTATAAAGTCTCCTTGAAACCTTCACTTCTCCAGGCTGAAGAGGCCCAGCTCTTTCAGCCTGTCCTCATAAGGGAGATGCTCCAGCCCTCTAATCATCTCTGTGGCCCTCCTCAGGATGCAATCCAACAACTCCATGTCCTTCATATGATGGGGGCACCACAACTGGACACAGTAGTCCAGGTGAGGTCTCCAGGATGTTTTCAGAGTGATTAATGTAGAATGTGCTTTGCATGACCAGGGATATGTTACAGGAGTGTATAAAAATGTGCTAGAGAGTAAAAGATGCTGATACTTTGTAGAAAGACTGCGCAGCAGAAGAGAGCAAGAGGCAGGATAGTCGCTTATGTACTACTTTTTGAGAAAAGAGCCTAGAGTGGTCCCTAGAACTATGTTAGGACTTCATCCTAACTACAGCAGGCTGGGGAAGCCCATAATAGAGCCAAGGAGTGAAACTACATCTAAGCAGAGGATGGTGAAAATATCTCTGTCTTTTGTCCTTGTGCATTCAGCAGCAGCACCTTCAGGTTCTCGTAAAACAATTAACAGTTGTCTGTCATCATCTTCGGGAAGTCCCCATGGACTGAAGAACTCAAGTGTGAAACCATGGTTAACTCTGATTCCCTAAAGGCAAAACATTCCAATATCAAGTCAAATTTCACCTTCAAATTTAGAAAAACTGGAATTGAAGAGAACCCACAACTTCTGCTCAGAAGATAACTTTAATATGTGCTGACGTGAACTGGAACACTTTTGCATTCATTTGTGCCCGGGCTTTGAAACAGTACTCTGCTGCATGGTAACAATACGAGGTTATTATCTGCTTTGCAGAGATGTGATTTTATTAGAGTTGTGCCTAGTAAAGAGTTCTCTATAATAAAAGATTCATGTATGTCTATTTTCAGAAGGCCTTATCTGAACCATAAAATTTATCTCCAGGCATGTGCTATAAAATAAGGCTGTGCACTCAAGCACGATTTTATATTTTTTGGCAGTAGCATAGACAGCATTTTTAAGTTTGAGTTGGTTTGCCCTGATTCAGTCTTTTTTGTATTTTTTATAACTTTTCAGGGAGGTCAGAAATCATATCACATTTCTATAGTGTTCGATTTTTTTTCTTTTAAAGATCTCAGAAAACCCCAAAAACAGGCTTGGTTTCTGCCTTTAATTTTTGTGGACCAATAAATCTGTGAGGTGGACTGGTATTTCACAGCTAAATTCCAGCATGCTATTTTCACTGTCTTTGTCAAAGCACTAATTACAATAACCAAGACTCAACTAAAGCTTGTGGATATAGGTCTACTGGGAAACATGCTGAGGAGTCACTCTTTTTACACGTTGTCTTTTATGTTTGAATCTTCTCCTGGCTGACCGGTGACTGCTCACAGAAAACCGTACTTCAAAGCAGTAGCAATAAACAGTGTAATAAGTGTGAAATCTTTTTGGATCTGTGTGATAGAATCTGTTGTCATTTAAATGAAGATAATTTCTTTTTTCATCCCATCCCAGGGCCTTGCCCTGTACCTGGGCTGGAGTGGGTGTGTAGGGGCTCCTATTGCCAGGCCCGGCACTCATAGACATTTTCTTCCAGGATCAAAGCCTTCACTTACCCCATTTCCCCAGTCAACTTCAGGTCGTTCTATGTCTGAAATCCCCACATGCCACTGCATTGCCTTCTCTTACATACATATCATTCAAAATGTCCATTAATCCTCAGCATACATAATATCAGTTTCTCTTAGCAGCACAAGTACTGCTTCCCACCCTTTGTAGACTGATTCAGTTCCTAGTCCCACACATATTCCCTCATTGTCAATCCCTTATCTGCTACCTGATCTAACACAATTATTAGCGAAGATATATGATTAGAAACTGCAGAGTCACAGGGTGGTAGAGCCAACAAGGAGCTGTGTATTGAGTACTTTGCACTCACTGCCATTCATCAACCACCTGTGTGTTTTGACCTCAAGGTCCCCTTTTCAGACAGCAGGTCATGGTAAAGAGGATGTCCAGCAGAAATACACAAAAAAAGAAGTTTCAACACTTTCACTGACTTGTTGATAATAACCAAAAACAAGCTTGGGAAAGCTGATGCTAGGAATTAAATCACACATAAATAGTTCGGTTTCTAGGAATAAATGATATTACGAAAATATTGGGAGTAAGATAAAACTAGGAGTTATCCAGGTGAATTTATGGGCTAAATCATCCCTGCACTACTAAAAAGGAGTTGAATCCAGGCACTTTAAAATGATAATAAGGAAGGGAAGTGACTGACTAGGGTGTAACTCTGCTGGCCTGGGAGCAACCATGAGCTGCATGAAACCAAACATTAGAAGCACATGGCTGAACACAACATGTAATACTTTTTATCATATTGTATTGTATTGTAAATAAACAACCTGTCAAATAACTTGTCTTTACCTCTTCCTTATCCCCAAAATCCCAATTCACACTTTTTTTTTCCCACAAGATTGTGTCTCCATAATTCAGTTTTATCAGTCATTATTTAAATTAAATCAAAGTTACTAGCTGGCATGGCTTAAAATGTCTCAAATTTTCCTGCAATTCAGTTTTTAGAATGAAAATTTGTCTTTTTTCCCCAAAACCACATTTTCCATTTTAAAAATATTAGTTTTCCTATTTTGACAAGAGGCAAAAATTGAACAACTTTGTTTTGTCTCCACAGAAGGTAAAGGAAGAAAAGTTGACAAGGAAGTGGAGATACTATGCTCCTGAGGGAGGAGAGGGAAAAAATTCTGTAAATAACCTTGTCATTTGGTGAGAAAACACCTGCTGCAGGAGACAGTTTCTTTCTGGAAATAGTGGAAGAGAGATGAGCACAGAGCAGAGATATAAAACACCAAATGACTGATGGCCTGAGGCCATCCATATGAAACCTTTGGACAGCACGAGGGACTGGTGTTGCCAAAAGGAATTGTTTCCTGGTATGACAGCACAGTGTTATTCACTCTCCAAGAGCCAAGCCTGCATCCATCTATTCCTGCTCTGTAAGGCCATTTCAGAGGGATGTGTTTCCTTGTTTCACAGGCACTGCTATCTATACCATAACACCAGCACATTGTACTTGGCTGTTAAAGAGCCTGGTGAATGATATAAACATGGCCTTAACTTCTAGTTTTATTTTCCTGTCTCCAGAGGGCTTTTCACTGCTTGTATCAGAACTGAAGTTGTCGAGTTTCTCGTGCTCCTGAGAGAGGCTCCTCCTGGCTGAGAAAGACTTTTACTGGAAATTTACTCCTTATTTGACCCTATGTAACAAATTGCAGTAAGGATCCTTTATGAAAGGGCTGCTATAAATCCTTTTGGCTTAGGGAGAGCTCCTACAACAGCTGATCTGAAAGTGCGCTTCAAGTGGACATTCAGTTGGGAAAAACAATACTATTTCCTTTTCACACCAACTTTGAAATGCATATTGTGTATGTGACCAAGTCTGTCATGATTCAAACTCTAGAAAAAAATTCCTTGCCTTTCCTGTTTACACAAATTTGACATGGATGTTTCAGATAGGTCTAATTTGTCTGATGTAGTCACAGGTCATTCTTTATCAAACAAGTAATTAGACAGTATATTAGCCAAAGAAGAAACATGTTCTAATGCTTAAGATTGCAAAATTAGTTCAGCAAACAAATGAAAGCTGAGAAGTTTAGTCAAAAAATGAAGTAGTCATTTCTTATCACATCTATTTGCTTACAGTCATCTAGCTTAATAGGTATTAGCAAGAAATTCCTGTTAATGTTTCCATAGTTGTGATCAGCGTGTTACCATCCAACAACCTGGCACAAGCTAACCCAAAAAGAGAAAAGATGTACAGCAACCAGAGTGTATCCAGACTGTGATTATTCTCCCTTTCTCAACTTACACAGATAATATGCTTCATTACAAGTAAAAATACTTGTTCACATCCATGTGGAGAGGAGCAATCATAAATCACACAGCTTGGAGTGCATTCCACATGACTGTCCTTGGCAGCCCAGATCTCTGAGATTCCTGGGTATCCATGGAAAATGAAATTTACGGTATCTCCTGACTGCATCTTAGGAGCAACAACTCCACATGTTACTGATCTACTGGCAAACTGCAGAATTCCAGTTCAAAATGCCAGCAAGGTTAAAGGTGAGTGGGCAACTATCACTAGGTTAGACAGCCTTCTACCTAGCTACCTCATACAGAAGGCAGCCTATTTGAAAGGGTAGTCTCCAGCAGCAAGACAGTACTACACTTAGGGCTTCCTCTTCTTCCAGATGTCTCAAATACCCAAGGAGTTGGGATGCCATATCCTTGACCTCCTCTGGAGGTTCCTTATTTTGCGTATTTTTAGGACAATGTTAAGAAAACTTCTGTAGAGAGTTCTAATCTTCTTTAATTCATTTCATTACCTTGTAATTTGAGTAGCTGTTAATTACTAGCATTTAATAATAATGAGAACAGGACTTGTTAGCATGGCAAATAACAGTGATTTAGACCTCTCAGGTTGATCTGTGCTCTCCTTAGGAGCAGTGATTTTTTCCAATTGTAACAAAAAGCAGTGCATACCATTCAGCTGAGCACAGCCTGGGCAAGGGCATTGCCCCAAAATGCGCAGGAGGATCCCAGCCTTCAAAGGCCATGGTTTGCTCAGTGTTATCTATGTAAATTCCAAGGGGTTTTCTCATGCAAAGTAACTCATAATCAGTAGAGAAGAGGAAGTTACACTTCCTCACTGTCCCACATGAAAAATCATTGACACTAATGGCATTTACGGTTGTGCAGTAGTTTCTCCTTTTGTCACAGTATGCTGTTCTTGAGTTCTGTTAGCAGTTCCCAGCACAAACTAACGTGGTTGTATCACGAAAGCTTTACTGGAAACTATCGTTCCTGTTGTTATAACTCTTCACAGAATTCACCATCCATGATTATTGCACCAGTTTTCAGAAATGGTTGCTGAGGGGAAATTCTCAGCTTTGAACAAACTTACATGGTTTACAGTCTACAATACATTTGCACAGTTTTCCATGCAGGACACTGAGTGCAGATTGTGGATTAAGAATCAGCTGGTTACTTTCTTTGAGTTACCTCCTCTAATCAAAAAATAAATAAAAAAAGAAGCTATATTGTAACTGGATAGTGGACAAGAATAGCAGCTCTGCAGTTGGCTGTGTGACAGATCACAGTCAGTTTCTGAGCTCAGGCTCAGAAAAACTGTTACCTGGAAGGTGATATTATACATGCAATGTTGTTATTATTGATAATATTATTCCAGATAACATTACCTAGAAGCAATAGGCTGTTCCCTGCAGAGATATAGCCATTATGTCACAGAATATGGAATACATCCTTGAAATTTGGCAGTTTTCCTGTTCACATGGTCTCTAGAAAGAACACCCGAAATTATCTCCAAAATCCTCTTATACTGCCTGCAGAAGCTAAAAATCAAACTCTGGAAGAAGGTTTTACATTGGGATGGCTGGTTTTGGTGGTGAATAAATCCATGAATTCAGCATGAAGCTAACAGTTTAAAGACTGGAACAATTTTCAGACAGGCCTAGAAGAAAGTAAATGAGGAAAGAGATAAAAGAAAGAGGTTTCAGGTTTTAGCTTCCTGCTTGATAACGAAGCAATTCTGAAAGATATTTTTAATAAATAAAAATTCACCTAAAAGACAAACACAGATACTATGCCCCTTCATAATCACTGATTTATGCCCTTCTGCATAAACAGTTGAAGGACACAAATGACTAAAATGAAACAGATAATTGATAAAAAGAAAATGCAGAAACTACTCATGAAGCCAGTTTCTCACTGCAAGGCATTTATAGAATAAAATAAACATTTGGAATTTTCTGGCAAAGTAAAGGAGGAAAGGAATAAAAGTTAAACAAAAGAAAGTGTCATCACAATGTAATAAAACAGTATTAAGACTGATGGCTCATTTTTCCCACAGTGGAAGCTAGAAGAAGAAAGCCAGGAAGTGTGCAGAGACGGGAGCAAAACTTTGGGTTATGAACAGACTAGGAGAAAATTATTTGTGTAATATTGGGAGAAGTATCAGTATAAACTAGTTCGTCTATAATAAGGAAAACTGAGGGAGCAGAGCCAGTTGATGTCTGAAGTGAGTATTCACAGTCAAGCTATTCCCATTCCTTAGTATGTAATTACTCCTTAACGTGTGCACGTGTTGTTCCTGAAGGCTTGCCTCTGCAATTCATACCTCAGTCATTACCTCACGGGGGGGATAATCTGACAGCAGCCTTTGTATTTTGTTTCCAAAGGTACCAAATTAGTCATAGTTTGAACATACTTCTCTTTTATATCATTTTAACATTTTTCTTTTGTTCCCCTTGCACCTTAGAGGAAATAAGATTTTTATAGGAAAAAGTAAATAAATTTTAAAAAGGTGTTTGCAAACTTGCATTCAATTCCCCATTCTTGTATCTGCAAACTGGAGGGACCTCCTCAGGACATCTGTCACTGCTATACCACAAAACTATGAAGTAAACAGCAGTGCTATTCTGAATGCGATTTCGTGTTCAGACTGGGAGAATGCTTTGGGAATCCTAGAACTGAAACTGAAGCATCATAAAAAGAGAACTGCTGAGGATGATCTACAGTAGACAGAAGTGGGTGGGAAGTGAATGTTTGAAGAGAGAGGAAGAAAAAACAAACAAACAAAACGGAGATCTGACAGGTTTTCTTTGATATCTTTGCAGAAAAATATCAGGGAACTGTGGATCTAAAGTTATGCCAAAACTTATATGATGATTCAACACCATGTGCTCATTTTTCCTTCTGAAAGCTATATGTGGAGTGACTGTGGAAACAGAGGAGCCACATATATGGAAAATGCAGCCATGTCCTGCAGCCATTACAGCAAACCACCACTAAAAAATAATATGACCCACTACAGTATAATTGTTTAATCTGTAACTGACTTTCATCTGCTTTCACAAAACCATATTTCTTTTGCAATGAAACAGCAAGAAAGTCACCTCCAAAGTAATCCCTCCACATTGTGATGAACAAGTTCTCCTCTAGGAGCAACAGCCCAAAGAGTGCCTCACCTGGGCTTCCTTCCTGTGCCTTGTGTTAAATGACATCACATGCATATGTGTTTGCTTTTTATGAAATACATGTTAAAACAGGAAGATAGAACATTTTATGTACCAATTATCTATCTTTTTTTCCAAATAAATGCTTCAGAGACGAATTCTTTTTGCACAGTAGGTTCTCTCAGTCTGCAAGCTGGCTCAGACCCCAGGTTTTGCAGTCTGTTTTCAGTATACACAGCAAAAACATTGTACTCCCCAACTGCCAAAGGGTCACTCCCACCAAAGCCGCAATTTTGCACTTACAGGTACCACAGCACAGCCATCTATTTAGGAACCAGCTTTTTGGCCCTGACTGAAAGCTCCTGTTCCTTCTATGAGTTACTGAGATGCACGACAAGAGACATCAGTGTTGAGGTGCTGGCCATAAAAAATTTGAATTAACTCTTATCATTTTCCCAGGGGGAAATTCCAGCCTTGATAGTTCTTCTCACTGTACCTCAAGTTCCTACTTTATATTCATTATTGCATAGATGGATGGGAGTTCTTCTTCCTCTAATTTTCTTCCAGAACCAAAAGGGTATTTTGTGTAATTCCCAGTCTGGAGACAGGACAACACAAAAAGTCAAGTTGTAGATGAGGTCAGCTACCACAGCTCAAACATACACAGCATTAGCCATTATCACCTAGCTGTACGTCCTATGAAACAAGTTATCTCCTGTTATACTATAACCTTCAATACACAAGTACACCAGGAGAGCATTGGTCTCTGTTTCTTCTTTTCTTTGCCACTTTTAAGAGGTTAATTTGCTGCTGAGCAGTCCTACCTACAAGGCCGTGAAAACACACAGACAAATGGTGTCTAGAAAAAGTTTTCTACACAGCTTGTCTCAAAAATCAGAAGGAAGGATGGCAACGAAGGAAGGATGGCAATGAAGGATGACAAAGAAGGAAGAGAGGAACAACTGAATAACTAGATGACCTGGAAAATTTTGCTAGGCAGTTTTGGAAGAACTGTGTGATTAGTGAAGTACATTTCAACATAGATTGAAATTTCCCCTATCAGCAAAATTACTACATCCAATAGGTATTCTCCTTCCCTAACCAGTCATTACAGTTGAATGCTATGTTTTGTTTTTCACAATCAATCAAATAAACGTTAAATTTAATAAGCTGTTAAGAAACACTTCATAAAATTCATAGCTGAATAGGTGAAAGAGAATGACTAATCCAAAGCAAACAGTAATATGCATAAATTAAGAAATAAATACCAGGAGATACTTCCCTTTTGAGCACTCCATGGCCAATTGCAAGTCAGTGCAATTCCATTCCATGGTTTTCATTTTTGGCCCTTACTGGGTTATTAAGCAATTTAGCTAGAGACAGAGATATCTTCTGATATTTTCTACTAATAAAAAAAAAAAGAAGAAGACGATCAGAATCATATAAAGGGCATGTAAAAGATATCCAACAGCTTAAGAAGGAATAGTGATGTAAATTTTTACTGCTTTAGAGAAATGTTGGTGTTTTGTTAGTTTCTCAGTTGTTCAACAGGTTCATAAATGGTCAAGGTACTGATATAAACCACATGATGATCACCATAAGATATTCAAGCCAAATATGACAAACTGTAAATGGGTTTCACAGCAGTGAACAGCTTATAAGAAATTGGTAGGTGACACTGAATGCTGATAAATAAAGTTATACGTGTGGGGAGTAAAAAAAAAAAAAAAAAAGCTTAGCGACTACAAAAAACTTCATCAATACCCAATACCAACCACAATCACTACCTGTACTATGAAACCTTAGCTACTTACAGAATTCTGTTCTGGCTTACTAACTCAGTAGATTTGTGGAAAAAAAATGATAATAATCCATAATGAGTGGGCTGCAACCTTTTCCAAAGCTATCTATCTTGCAGGGAGATATTACAAGTAATTTATGTTATATTGTCTAATACACAGTGAGTTCCAATAGTTATCTATTTCCCCTTCAAATTTTGTGAACTAGTATTAACTAGTGATAGGACAAGAGGGAATGGCCTCAAGTTGCACCAGTGGAGATTCAGGTTAGACGTTAGGAAATACTTCCCCAAAAGAGTGGTCAGGCACTGGAGCAGGCTACCCAGGGAAGTGGTGGAGTCACTGTCCCTGGAAGTGTTCAAGAAGCATTTAGATGTTGTACTAAGGGATATGGTTTAGTGGGAAATATTGGTGGTGTGTGGAGAGTTGGAGTAGATGATCTTGGAGGTCTTTTCCAGCATTGGTGATTCTATGATTCTGTGATTCTAAACCTCATATTCCCAGATGCCATCTATTCATGGGCTCCCAGAACAGGAGAGTAGATGAAGTGTTGTATGGCAAAAAGGGAATATGTGCCTCTACCTCCAGTGTAACAATTCTTCCACCGGATTAATTTGATTTGGAGATGGCAAAAGGGAAGGTACTAGTCTCATCAAATGATACAACATGGTTGAAGGAGGAACAGATTAATCACAGGACACAGTTTTGGCAACTGCAACAAAGTAAGTGACCCCCACAAAAAGTCAGTATGCATGCTACCCTGACTTAAATCAATGGGGAACTAAAGTCGAACATTTAGGTAAACCCAGAAAGGATGCCAGCAAAAACATGGAAGCTCATAAAGTCTGAATACAGTGCCCACCAAAGCTTATTTACTGAGCAAAAGTCTTTGATTTCTCATACTTAGTTACTATATATATATATTTTTTACCTCCTGGACAAAACCTACAATTACTCACATTTGAGAAGATATTCCATGTGTTTCATAGTCTCAAAATGCACTGCTTTCCACCTACCTGGGAATGAATCACTGCACAACTTTGGAGAATTAAGAATTTTTGTTCTTCAGGGAAACAAAACCAGTATTGTGCATATATTGCCAAGCAAAAGAAAAAATGCCACAAAAGACAAATGGAATCCATACTTCACTGAGGTTTATTAGTAATTACTACAGATGACTTACAGATCAGAGGCATACTTTTGTGAGTTGAACCAAGGCTGTTTTCTTCATGACAATACTAAGGAAGTAGTGAATGCTATCGTTTCTGGCAGGCCCAGCAACTGTTGCTGTAAGCAGTGGTTCACAGTGCGGTTAAGTCACCAGACAGTTTCTCCCAGTGAACATAATTCTCTCCCTTTGTCTCACACTCACACACGTGCACATACATGCACACACACAAGCTTCACAATAATTCGCAACTGATAGATTAGGGATGAGAATTGTGCTTGTGAACTATATTACAATGGACATTGCTTAAGGGCCCTTTTCATTTTACTGGAGTTTTTCAGAATTCATTAAAATGGCCTATTAAATTGAAAAGAAGTTTCTATACAAACCTTAAGGTACAGATAAAGAAGTGCTATTTCTTATTTATGTCCAGGAAAGACCCGATGCAAAAGTTCTCCTTTTCTGTGAGCAGTATCATAGAATCGTAGAATCACAAGGTTGGAAAGAACCTACAAGATCATCTAGTTTGGGGTTATTTAACAGTGAAAGATAATTAAACCTAGTAAGGATCTATATCAAACAAATCTGTAGCATCTGAGTCTTAGAAATAACCAGAAATATAAATGGTAGCTTATATTCTTCAAACACAGTGACTGGATTTCCCTTCTAATGATGACAGAGCTGTGCTACGTTGGAATACAGCACCCATTCTGGAATCTCAATGTCCCCTCTCATCTTCAGCAGCGACACAGTGGCAACTGTTTCTCATGATACCCAATGTGTCTATACAAAGGAGATAACGACGAGCAATAAACAGCTCTTTCAAATACATTTACACTATCTTTTTCATTTTTGCAATGGAGTAAATCTTAGTCTGATATTCAGTTTGTTCAGAGTAGGTGGTATATAGAGCACTCCAGAGCTCTATAGACTGACTATATCTACACCTCTTGAGGGGAAGGAAAACACCCTTGAGCCAAAGGTGTACTCGAGCTTTGTCTCAGATGGGAAAAGTTGTTTTGCTATAAATGAAAGTCTTGGAGAAAACTAAAATGAATGTAATGCAGATGATCAGAACCCTGAAGTAAACTGTAACAACGAAGTTTCACCATAGGGACTACAGTTTTTTTTTCTTAGATAAGTTAAAAAAAAAAGCAAAGATGTTTGCATTCCCCCAAAATTGTGGGTTCTTTCATAATGCCTTTTAAGAGCCAGTTTCCAGATAGTTATCCCTCTATCATTTCTAAGTTCCTGATAAGAACGTTGTTGCAACTGGAATGCATTTACTTCAGCGTCCTGTTGGTGTTTGTCTCTGCAAAGTATCCCTTTAAGTTAGGTCCAGCTGGCTGGAATTGAAAGCCCTGCCTCCTCACAGACATTCCACCTCACAGGAAAATATCTAGAGGATTTTATATGGAGAGAAAAGACAAGTTCCTAGCTCTACAAATGGATGAAACAGAAGGACAAGAGAAAAAGAGAAAGACTGATTAATAATTTATAGATCTTCAATATCATTTCTAGACAAAAGAAAAACAGAGAAATAAAGCTCTCACTCTGAGCTCCAGGAACTGTGCTCACAGGAAAAAAAAGTTAGACAATTCTTAGCTTTTCTTATTGGTGAGGAACAAATATAGGCTTTAGCTGTGAAAGCATGCATGCTTGATTTGCACCTGGTCTTTGTCAGACTCTGGGCACTCCACAAAGGACTAAATCCCAAAGTATCCAGTGCTAGAACTTGTGAGCTGATTTTCATATGGAGCCCAGATGGAGCATGCAATGGAGCAGCAACCAGGAATGAGAACTAGCAAACAAAATTGAAAAGTAATGTAATAAGAAGGTTTTGCAGTAACAGCTGAAGGACATAAAGTCAAGTAGAAGGAAAACGTTGTTTGGATTTGACTTCAGTAGATATGGACAGACTGCGTGTCACGGAGTTAACTAGATCTATCTATGCCCATGACAGGGGGGCGGTAGTCCCATGGGACTCCCAGTCCCCAAAAATGGGAAGGAGAAGGGAAAAGGAGTAGGGAGATGGGAGCTGGGCTCAAGGAAGAAAAACAGAACAGTGGCAATGATCTAAGGAGGAAAACTTATTTTTCTATGATATCAAGAATATCATAGAATGCAAAATAACACAATATAATGCAATCTAATTGAAATTGAGACTAATAAATCAAATAAAATAGGAGAGAGAGTTTTCTAAAACTGAAAAGCCTACTTTGAACTGAAGGCACACAGCTCGGAAGCACACCCACACCCTCTGCCAGGCAGCAATGAGAGAGGGAGAGAGAGCAAGATTCCGTGACTTTCTTCCATGATTTATCACATTCACCTCACACATGAAAGTTCCCCTGGGATATGTAGTTCTTCTCTTCTGAGAGCCGGGTATCTAGAAAGTTGTCAGTCCGTGGAACTGGATTACTACTCATGCACTACATGATGTTGTGATGTGGAATACAGAAAATCAAAAAAATCACAAAACCATGACACTGGGAAGCCATGCTGCAGCTCTTCCTTGTGGAAAGTAGCTTATGAAACTTCCTACTGGCTGTTTGTAGAAAACCTTGCATGATCTAAAAATACTCCAAGATATTCAGACACTCATGGTTGTAAGATTTGTTTAAGCTGGATAAGGCATAGATAAGAAACTGGATAGATGAAAAGACACACCAGTACAACTGGCAGAATATTTAAGGTTTGTTATCACTTTTGGTATTTTCCAGATGGAACTGACAACAGTGCAATATAAAGGCAGTCAGCTGGCCAGGGTCTTGCAGATTTAAAAAAAAAAAAAATAAAAAAAAATAAAAAATCAATGAATAGAAACATAGAGGTGGATAGAGACTCTGGATTTGGCAAAAAATGTGAACAGCGATCAGAAGAAGAACCGCTGAAGAGGAACATGACCACCCTGAATGTCCAGTTTTGCAAGAGAAGATATTCATGATAATACTAAGTAACTAAAGAAGGTGAAAATTCTGCTTCTGAAAAGAAGAAAAAAAAGAAAGAAGAAAGAAGAAAAAAGAAAAAAAAAACAGCCTTATTAAATGCTAAAACATGTAAAGGGGAAAACAGTTTCCAAAAGGCTATAAAAAACCTACAGCTATTGTGCTGTTGTGTAATTGTTTCTCCACTACTTTGAATTACCTTTGAATTACTCTTGCTTTCTCTCCCCATTCTACAAGCTGTTATTATTGAATAAGAAAAAGATAATAGACTATCTCCATGCCACCTCTATTAAATTAAGCCCTACATTTAGGAGCTGAGGTGTAAGATGTCTTGCTGAGGACCTGACAAATTCTGAAGCCCTGCAGATAAGCCCCCAGGAGTACTGAAGGGAATTCTTCCAGATATGGATGTTCTGGGACTTATCACCTGCTGTTCACCATGATCTTGTGCTTCATAAAGGAAGAGACAAGACAGCATAAGGCAGCAGGAAAGGTGAGGAGCAACCAGGTAAGGCCAGTGCATGTACTGGATGCAGAGCAGGGCACATGTGGTTCATGTCCCATTGCATTCCCATTTTTCCTGGAGCTTCTTAGTTAGAAGTAGCTCTAACCCAGAACCGTGAATCGCACCTGGCTTAATTTTCCCTTCTCCTCTCCTGACTCAGTCTTTGACCTCCCTGGTACATCTTTCCCACCTCATCTCTCCTCCTCCCTGCCTTTGCTTTCACATGTCCACTTCACTCTTCAACGTTTATGAGCTTCCACCTGCATATACATGGTTTCCTGATGAATGTTCCTTTCTACCTTTGCCCATGCTCAAAGCACATTCTTCCCATCTTATAGTTAGTCACCATATTTCTGGCCTTCTTTTGCTTTTCATTCTTTCTTCTCCAGATGAATCCTGTTAAGGAACCTCTTGTGCTACAACTATTGTCTAAGCTCAAACCCAACTTCAGAAAGTACACAATCTGTGAGGGCAAGGCTGGGAAACCTCTGCAGAGGAATTTCAGCAACTTTAGCATATATTAAAAGCTAAGAAATATATATGAATATGGGTTATTGTCTCAAAGGTGAGAGATTTTTTAGTGTATTAGCTACAGTATGGAAAGATCCAAAACTGTACTGCACTGATGTGCAGACAGCAATAAGGAACATGACCACAATCCAAGACACAGCTTAAAAAGAGAATGGACTAATGAATGTTCTAGGTTTCCTTAGTCAGGATGTAATTAATGGCAAGAAACATACTGTACAAAATCCATCTGTTTAAAGATGTGCTATAAATAAATGATCTTCTGGTTTCCAATAGAGAAACCATTCTGGTTTTATGGTATCAGTGTATATTAGGACATGGGTCCAACCTTTTGGCTTGCCTGGGACGCATGGAGCGAAGAGGAATTGTCTTGGCCTGCATATAAAATAGATAATGTAGCTAATGTATATAAGTAACAAAACTTTTTTTTTTTTTAATTTAAAAAACAGTTTTAAAAACAAAAAGAGAGAAAGCAACAAAACCATAAAAGCAGTGGGATATTTGACCTTATTTTTGTGAAACTAGTCCATCAGGCTTGTTCGATGGCAGCAGTTATCCATTCTGAAGTGAGGGGTATCTTTATGTTGTAATAGAGGTCTTATAAAAGTCTGGTAAAGATTTTTGAGTTGATTATCTGACTGCAAGTCTATACTTTCCATTTCAAAATTCATGAGAAAAGTATTTATGTCAACAGAAAATGTAGTTACAGTAGAAAATCAAAAGAAGGAAGGGAGTAATTGCTCCCACCACTGCTAAAGGATGTGTTCCAGTACTACACTAAATACAACAATCTTACGTTTTGCTTTAAAGGACTTCCCTGGCGAGAGGAATAAGTAAGTCTTCTAGACTTTACAGAGCAGTGATTATATCCTTTCCCATTTATTTCTCTAAAGCAATTTTCATCAGTTTACTAGCAGGCCAGAAAAGAGATGGCTCAGGAAAACAACCTACAGAGCATTGGACTGGATCTGCTGTGGCTGTTACTATTTACTATGGCTTAGCAAAACACACAGCTTCTCACTATGATGTGGCAATTTGTACATGCAATTCAACTGTAGCTTGTAATCAACGAGATGTATCCACGACTGCAAATAAAAGATATCCATATGAAATGGAAAACAAGTAACTGTGAGTTGTCTCAAGACAGGGTGATCCAACTGAGTCAATTATCAGCAAGAAAGGTATTTCCTTCAATTAAAAAAAAAAATGAAAGCACCATATTATTAGCCAAGTCTATAAGCAATCACACATGGGATTTTTGGATTTGACTGCTGTTGCAGTACTGTGCATTGGTCAATATTGCAAAACTATTGCACAGTCTGGGTGAGAAAGTGAAAACATTTCAGTGTTCAGCAGAGTGAAATGAATACATTTAGTGCTAGAATTTTTTTTTATACCTGATTCTTTCCCTACCAATGTTTAAAATGCCTCATGGAAAAAAAAATACATATAGATACATATATATCTGTGGCTATATTGTCACAAGTACACTAGTGTCTGTTAGCTGAGTGATGCAGAACTCTAACTTCTCAAGAAAAAGCACCACATGGAACTCTCTTCCAGGGCATTCCAATTTGAAGGAGCAGGAAGAACTACTCTCAGACAGAGCAAGAATTCTGTGATCAGAAGAGACAAGGGTTACCTGAAATGTTGTATTATAAACAGGATTCTTAAGGTTCAGCTCATGAGTCAATCAGAATCAATTTTCATTAATTTGCTATACAAATACAAACAGATCTGAGACAAAGTACAGAAATACAATTAGGGATTATTTGCAAACATTGCTATAGTCAAGAATGTCTTAAAGGTAAGCATTTAGGCTGAGCTGTCTAGACTACCTCTAACATCAGTGTCTAGTCAGAACAAAATACACTTGAGAAGTACTTATCACTGCAGTGGCCACAGTGGAGTCTAGATTACTACCTTTGTATGAACAGTTAAACTTCAGACATTTCATTTAAGTGCTATGTCTGCTACCTTCACCAAGAAAAGATTTACCCAACAATTTTAGCACTTGTGCAGCCAAAATAGGATTTTGCAATTGAAAGCATCCAGCAACCTCCAGTGCAGATACTGTTGCTTCAGGACCTTATATGACTTGTCATTGGAGGTGGTTTTTTCTTAGCTACACTTTGATTTTTGGGTCCTACCACACCACAGTAATCTGAATTCATTTTCAGTCTGAGAACGGAGGCAAAAAGTTCATCTTAAGACTTAGATGCAATAAAAAGCAGTACAAATCAGCCTTTCAGACAGAAAAGGCTTTTCCCCTGAAGAGTAATGTTAATGTTCCCTCAGTTGAACAGGTTGTTTCTGGCTGCAGTCTGGAGGGTATTAAAGGAAAAGCAGATATCTGAATAGATTGGTGCTGCTATTTCACAGTCAAAGTAAGTAAATAAATGCTGCACAAGGGCTGCCTTCCCACATCTGCTTATGGAGCCATAGCACTGCACAGAATAGGAATATATCTAGTAGATGTGTGCTCTACACAGTGAAGTTTTAATACCAAAGGAGCCAGGCAGTGTTTGTCCTCTCGAGAGCCCATCAGAAACCTTGTTTCAATATAGCAGATATGACTCTTATCCCATATTTATACTCTGTAAATTCTTCTCTGAAAATCACTAAACAAAAAACACATTCAGATGGAAAATATTTTTTATTGATCAACTTCTTGTTCCACACCCTCACTCCCCTCCCATTTTTTTGATCTTACATGAGCAACTCTACATGGTTTCAGGATTTGTTATTAATAAACTTTCAATTGACTTTATTTCCTTTTTACACAACAGGAAGTAAGGATGTTTGACAGGAGTGTTCCTTGAAACGAAGGCCAAATGTTTGATAATCAGTACAAAGTGTAATATTATTCTCAAATGTGATGAATAAATACTGATATAATGGAAAAAAAATACTTCAGTTATTTCCACTTAACTGTTTCCTTCTAGGCTGGATTTTCACATGACAGTTTTAAGTAACTTTCAAACTGAAGACCTCCTCTGATAAATAGGAGTTATTTCCAAGTCAAAGGCAAATGTAAACACAGAAATCAGTTATTAGATATGCTTAAGGAATATGGTCCGTCACAATGAGGTCGTCAGAATGGCATCAGAAAACAAAGAAGGATATTGTAAAAAGATGAGAAAAATTCCTTTCTTCATTTCCCAAAAACTTTTTCTTATGGTTTAAAAAGGAAAGTTGCAAATAAGAACTTCTGAAATTCTTGTTCTATAGGTACTGTGAAATTATTCATTTAAAGCACATTATATATAAAATATTAATTTAGAAGGAAAACATGAACCTGATTCTCTAACTACATGACCTAAGATGTGCTTTGTTTTGAAATACTGTGAAATGAGGAATCATAATTCAGCTTCTTTTGGACATTAAAGTAGGTCTAACTTGCTGAATTCTTCACATGAGAAAAATCCCACAGAATTAGGAGAATTTATTAAGATGTGAGATGCCAAGTTTGCAAGTTATACCAAAGTACAACTGGATATTAATAAGCCTCTGAGGACATTGAAAATGTGTTGTTTAATTCAATGCAAGGAATGCACGCTCTTCATTCTAGGGGAGAAACAGAAAAAGAAAGATATTTATTTCTTTGCACTGAGAAAGAGTTCATTGCATTCTTACATAGTTGGAGTTAGCAATAAATGTAGTGATTTACCTATAGCGTGAGGACTTGACTGCCCAAACCACACAGTCATTTTGAACAAATGCACAAAAATGAGATACTTTGTTCTTAGTGTTATCACCTAGCAAAGCAAAGACTACCCCAAAGATGGTGGCAGCTTTTCAACATGACTTGTCTAACTTTGGAAAGGCTGCATATTTTAAACTTCTTTGAACAATGACTTTTCAGAATACTTCTTTTCTTTCTTGTGTTCTAGGTTGCTCCCACCCAGGCTGCCTCCAAAAGGGCATCCTTAAAGAAAGAGCTTTTTGAGAAGCTCGGGATCTTACAAAATCATACATCCATTGACTCCATTAATTACTGACTCCTTTACAGCCTAGGAATAAGTATTTTGCAATGGATGTGGGTAAGAAAAGAAAGACTGGAACAGCTGAGCAGATACATCCAAAAAGTGAGAGAACAGGGTATTGTGATTCCCTTGCAAATGCCAGAGGAAAAGCAGAAGACAGGTGCTAATAATATGAAAGCCATGCTCAGTAAATCTGATTGTTCCAGGGCTCTTGAAGGCTGAATGGTAGTTTTATCACATTTTGGTTTTTTGTCTCTCTAGCAGCTTACCTCTCAGGCCAGACTGCTGAGAGCAAGAACAACGGAGTAAGAGGTGCCAACAGTGGGGACAAGGAAAGGGGAGAGACATTCCTGCCAGCAAGTAAAAATATCACTCTTATTGTCTTATCACTTGTTTCTGTTCCTTAGAAACAGTAATGATGTTTTCAGAATTAATAAATCTGCCAACTCTTAAAATTTTTTAACAGTGCATTTAAGAGAATGGCTGAATACCTGTGTGTCATGGCCTTCGCAGGGTTTTCATTACCATATGTCTGTCCACGAAAACCTGAAGGAACAAATTAAAATGTAAAGTGTCATTTTGTTTTCATTACAGTTCATACCTTTTTTTTTAAATTAACTGATTCCAGTTATTTTTTCATTTGGAATAGATATATTTCTTCTTAAATAGGTGAAATAATGTTTTAGAATATTTTGCTTCTAATGTAATTCAGAGAAGAGGGCAAAGGAATAATAAAACTGAAAAGGGAAGCAACTTTTTCCTTTAGGTTTTGCCTTTGAGAAGTAAAACGCATGTCAATAACATCACTGCTCTTTTGGGCATACTGACACTGCATGCAATCTTTAATAAAATGTAGTAATGATGTAAGTTTCTATTTCACAAAGATGTATACAGTAGATATTTTCACTATACTTTTATAAGATTGTTTCTCAATCATTTCACATTTAGTAGAATTTAATTGCCACAAATTATGGACAAATTCTACATTTAATATTCCTTTCTTTCTCTTAACATATTAGGTTCAAGGACAAATAGCATCCCAGTGTAAGAATTATCACCCTAGATGAGGTTATCTTTAAGGAACTTTCATATCTCTTGATTTTGGAAAGCTCATACTTGAAAAGATGTCTTAATTTTAGAAAATAAGCACTTGAGAATTCAAAATTCTTAGTAGGAATGCTGTTACATTCAAAATCTGACACACGACAAAACAGGCAATTGATTTCTCCTGATGATACATTGAGAGCACAAGGAAGTTTCAGCAATCTCCTTCTAGCAAGATAGCAAAGGTGGAATCATCCACTTGCTAATGTGGACAGCATTACCCCAAAATATGGAGTTTGGCAGAAGCCATGAATCATATCCTATTTATGCTTCATACAATAAATGTAGCATTCACATATTAAAACTTGGAAATCCTGGAAATGCACAGCTTATCTTTTTTATTTTTTTTTTTAATTCTGAATCTCCAGAAATTCTTGATCAGAACAGAAATTATGATAACAAATTCCACATTTTAATCAAACAACATGTCCAGAAAATTCTTTACTTGGTTTTCAGTGTTCCACCATTTTCATTTAATAAATAGGTCCATTCTCTCTATTAGAAGGCAGAGAGGAATTCCCTGACTGTCATCCCTGGAACCTATTGTTATTTTTGATGCTTTTTTCATATCTTTCACATTTGTTAAATGGAAACTATGAATAAGGAGAATGTATCAAGACTGAATGAATTACAACATTCAGAAATTAACTGATTCACCTTGAGTGGACTTGTCGTGAGTTTTTAAGTGCAGAAGAAAACTGAACAAGCATTATGTCAGTGCTTGCACAGAGAACTGCAGTTGGATTGCAAATTTAAGTGTCGAGTATCAGGCTTCCAAATCTGAAGCTACGGTTAACAGTACACAGAGCAAATCTTTCACAAGAATTGCTATGTTTATAATGAACTGGGAGGGACAGTGTTTGCGTGGGTTTGGGGAGGTTTTTTTTCTTGAAGTGCTCAGATTGAGCTTTCTCTCAGCTCAACTCCTTTTTAGACTTTTCAGTTCTACTATACCTAACCCTGTGTTCTTCACCGTAAACCTTAGAGGGTTATTTACTTCAAATTCATTAGATTTTACAGTGCCTTACCATCAGGGGTTGGAGATTTCAGAATATTCTGACTTCAAGAGCATATGTGAGTGTGCTTGAACTCATAATACAATCCTCACAGTAATTCTTCAGTGGAGGAAACTCCTGCTGTTCCATTTGCAGAGCTGGAGAATTAACAGTAGGGCTATGCTGCAATCACTACAATGACAGAAGTGCGTGCCTACTTGCCAAGGATTGTTTTAAACTAGTTACTTCATCTACCAAGAGCAAGGCAAATGTAGGTGTGGTGTGCAGCATTTGGCATAGGCTGGTAAATTCACCCACGGAGCGGAGAAAACAGCCACACAAGTTGCCCTTACAGTAGCTAATTAAAAGCTGGTTTAGATAGGAGTCCATTGTCTATAAAGAAAATTGAGTATATCTAGCTCACATGTAGACATCCACATTCAGTCAGATGAATCCCATCTTCATTTCCCAATGAAAGCATCCTTCACCTGAGATGCTCTCTTCCATTCAATCAAGTTTCTTCTTTTGTCATCATAGGTACTTACCACAGTGGATATCACAGATCTGCAGTGGAACTGAATAATCTACATCTGTCCTCCAGCCCTTGTAAAAGAAAGAACAGAGTCTTATTCCCCTTTCAGCAGTACTGTTACTAAACAGTTCTGTTGACATCAATAATAAAATACTGCTTTATTAGTCTACTCAACTGAGTACATTTTTATTCTATTTTAAAGAAATGTACATGGAGACTTTAGTCCACTGAAATCACTATCATTTTTAATTTTTAAATTTAGGTTTCTAAATGTTAAACAGTTTTTCTTGTTTGGAGAGTTATATTCTGAAAGATGTTATCTTATTTACACAGCAGACAATTTATACAGGAAAACATCAACTCAAGAACTCAAGAGACTCAAGATACACCAAGTTGAAAACTTTTAACTCCAGAGAGGAGAAAACCAATCAGCTTCATATTCATTTTCTATTAATGTTGCCTTAATGAAGCTCAGCTACAGAATTAGTGTGTAAAACAGTCAGTAATTTGGTTCTACTGTGCTTTCAGGAGCACTAATTCTAGCAGACTATGTACTTACTGTGCTATTAGCTATATGTCTAACCTTTTTCAGCTAATGTCAAGGTTTCAAAGATTCATCTACGATTTACTTGGATCTCTTAACTAACCTTTTATTAGAAACAAAGGAACATACAGAAACAGGCTTAACAATTTCCTGTTGATATCCGTTTATCTGCCACTTAGAAAGCAGCAGGATCGCTGACAGCAACTTCTCTGTTAATTAATATCATCTCAACAAGAGGTGGTGGCAGCACTTCAAGCTATAAATAATGCTCTTTGCCAACTCCATTTGCACAGCAATCAGATCTGGCTAGGAGGAGGAAGCTGGGAGGGTGCCTGCTGGCTTCCTTCTTTTATTTTTATTTTCTTTTTTATGTCTTGTTTATTTTGTACACAGTACCTGGCAAAATCAATACACGTACCTGAATGCAAATTGTTGACCCGCACATTTCCCGTGACATCGTGATTGACACAGAATCTCCCTAAGGAAGGAAGGAAGGAAGGAAAGAAGGAAGGAAAGAAGGAGGGAAGGAGGGAAGGAAGACAAAAAAAAAATATTATTTTCCATATCCTGAAACAATGAAAAAATATTGTCTTTCCATCATTTTTCTTCCTTTGCCAGTAACACTGCATGTTTTACTGTGTTGGAAATTTAATATATAAAGTAAAAAATATAAAAGTACACATTCATCATGGAAGGTTACACATTTTCAGAGATATCCCTGGTTCTCAATGACCATAAGCAGCTAGGGTAATTTTGTCAAGCACAGTTTGGACAGAATAGGAAGAATGCCAATGCTCCTGTACTTTGTGAAGTACCATGAGGGAGGACACCCTCCCACCAAGGCTGCTGACACCATGTTAGCACCAAGCATCTTCACTTCTTTTCCCTCGTGTACGTGAGTTGAAGGAATGACCCTTTCTTTGCAGCTATTGTGGGTTTCCCATCATATTGTATGCCAAGAACAAGCTCAGCCTTAGGGTAAAATTGTCCTAAATGACTGTTCTGACACTTAGCATTTGATTGTTTATAGTTTGTCCTCAAAATAATTTTAGTTAGTCCACTAATAGCTTTGCATCCCACACTGTTTTCTTTAGTGTGGCAAACTCCTAAAATAATTTTGGGTAAATTAGGTGAATGTGTTCTTACTCAAGACAACCAAACTGGGATTACTAGAAAGAACATCAGTTTCTGGGAACACAGAGCTAAGTCATTATGAAAACTTTGTGTATATTGCTCACAGTGGTGGTACGGGAACTGTGTGTAACTTATGTGGGCTCCCACTGTGTCACAGTACACAAAGGAAATCACAGCCTTGCATCAGAAGGAAGAAAAAAGCATTTCTAAATGTACCAGAGCCCTTCATGATAGACACTGTGAAACACCTGGCTCTGCCTTATCAGTGTTGTACCATTAGCCTTCTCACTTTGCAATTCACATATTATTTAAAACCAAAAGTCTAAATTCCACAGATTTTATTTGAAATAAGCCAGTTGAAGGGAAATTACACTGTTAAGTGTTCACTACACATGTAGTTTGTCAACTGCTGCTACACTGGTCTCCATCTCTGCCAGTAATACAGCATTTCTCCGGATATCTTGCTCCATAAAGACAGACTTCTCTTACTCTTCTCAGTGACATCCAACGATAGGACAAGAGGCAATGAGTACAAGCTGGAACAGAAGAGGTTCCACATAAATACAAGAAAAATCTTCATAATGAAGGTAATAGAACACTGGAAGAGGCTGCCCAGAGAGGTTGTGGGGTCTTCTTCTCTGGAGACATTCAAAACCCACCTGGACAGTGGGTCCCTGTGACCTAATCTAGATGCTCCTGCTCCAGCAGGAGGATTGGACTAGATGATCTTTTGAGGTCCCTTCCAATCCCTTACATTCTGTGATTCTGTCAGTCTGTGACTTTTGATAGACCTACACCTTCATTTCTCAGATCTTTTGGAGGAGATACAATGTTTCGCTTAAACTCAACTTCAACTTGTGTAACAAGACTTTGAGTTGGAAAACTCAGCTTGGAACAAATGCTCTACTACATTCAGAAGAAGGGATGTAATGAAAAATCTAAACGGATTCACTAGAAAATAAATTCAGCTTTCACTGTCCATCCCTTTTCGTTTAAGACGTCAATTGCTTGCTTAAGAAGTTGCCTTCTTGTCAACAGCCCCCTGTTATGTGCATGCCGCATGCTGAAAGGATCAAGGACTGAAAAAGCAGTTCCTCCCACAATCCTTTCCCTCCCTCCTTTTTTCTGTAAGAACCAGTTGTGCAGTCAGAAGTTGTTGCGCAGTCCCAGTCAGCTGTCTGAAAAAGTTAAATTGTCTGAAAACTTTCCTTTTTTTGTGAGCTGAAGTTGGTTTCTTTTGGCAGCCATGAGATTTAGAGTAGCTCAAGACCTTTGTGGAATTGTGCCTCAAGTCTTAAATTTAATGATGTGAGACCTGTGAGGTCAGCTACATTGATGAACCATATATGAAAAGCTAACAGTTGCATTTGCTATATTCATAATACAAATACTGTACCACAAAAATGATGTTAAAACAATACTAAGGTTCTGCTCAATAGTAGTTACTTTCTTTGACATGACTCACTTGACCTCAGCCTCTTTATTAATATTTTCCATCAGCGTGAGATCAGAATTAGAACTTCATGCTTTAAAAATGTTCCAGTAATTGTTCCAATCAGTACATGCGTGTGCTTAATAACACTTTCAAGCTGCATAGCAATAAATGAAATAATAAACAAATGCAGTTAGATTCGTTGAAAAGTATTACAGAATTTGAAGAAATAATGTATACAAACCACAGAGACTGAATGGCGCATCCCAACAGATTCACACGAGGCCAGCTGTGTCCTGTTACACACCAGCACTGAGAAGTGTGCTTTGGTTTGGGATGTGAAGAAAACTTGTATTCGATCTGCAACTGCAGCTGTTCTCATCTTCCAAGCTAACAATAGGGGAAAATAATTACTCTTTCATACTGATCAACACTGGACCTACTGGGAAGTTTATATACAGAAGTAACAAACTGTCATATCTGTTTGCTATAATTTACAGGCTTCAATGATGTGAATACATTAGTGAAGAGAGAACTTGCTTACTGGAGAAAGCAATTCACAATTTAATATTATGTAATTCTAAAAATATATATTTACCTGGAAATTCTCCATGAGCAAATGGACATTTAACCCAAGAGCCTTGCTTGGTTGTAAACTGAAACCAGAGAAATCAGTTAGGAAAACTGATTTTTTTTTATTTCAGTCTGTGGGTACAGATTCGAGTACACATAATCACTGCATTCCAGAAAAGAAAGATGAATTCACAGCTTTTCTGCTCTATGCTATCTTCAAACATTTGATTTAAATTAGATCCCCACATGCTCAATTTTACAGAAACATATAGTTCCGTTGACTTAAAAGTAGTCTACAATGACATAATAATGTGCCAGCATTAGTCTTATATGGCATTTTTTCCTCACCAATAATAAACAGCACTCCAGTAAATGCAGCATTTCAATCAATCACTTTTATTATCAAATATTTAATATGGAAAATTTTCCACATTAATTTTAATGTATGCTTCAGAGTTTGAGTGTATGACCTAAAACATTTTCACTGCTTTTCTTAAATAGAAAAATCTGGGCATGATCTGACATTTGTCAGATCATTGCTGCTGCACTTCCAAAGAACCTCATTTTAATTTAATCTTTCACATTTCCTTCATTTCTACTTCCTATTCATCAGAGCTACGAGAAAAAAAAAAAGAAAAAAAAAATCCTGAACAATAATACCAATTCAGAAAGAGGACAGGAAAGAGTTTTTTTACAAAGAAACTACTTTACCTTCATGCAAAGTCTTGGGTGAGTGTCCACACGAGAATACTTAACCTGCTTGAAAAGAGAGTACTCAGCATTAGCTGGTTTCATTGACTAGTTTCAGAAAATTAATTACTCCAGGTGTTCTTGGTTTGATAACAGAGAAAGGAACTGGTTTACTTACTGGCATGAAATATTAAAAATAGAAACAACTGTCATCTTGGATTCCTGAATAATTTGCTTATATTAATCCATAACATGTAGCATTTTTATATCAGTCCAACCCATTAGAGTTTAATTAATTGATTTTGTCATGACTTGGGTACAAAATTCTGATTACGCAGTAGTTTTCTTCCAGTCCCTTATTCATCAGCAATGCTCCAGAATGTTTAAACATTCACTCCAGAGTGTTGTTGGTTTAATACTTTTACCTTAAGAGAATTCTCAATTTTCAGTATCTCTATTCAAGAAAAGACTTAAACATAGAATGAACTTCAGAAACCCACTTAAATGATGTACAAAATTTTTCTTTCTTGATTAACAACAGCTCATCTTCCCATGGAGTTCATTATAAAAAGCCTCATCTCATATAAATAACTGCTACCTGTGTAAGTGTTCTTACTAAGACAAACACCACTGCTCAAGCAGCTGAGCACAGTGGTTACAATACACAAAACACACTATCATGACCAAAGTAACACCTCATTATTGTACCTTTTTTGATAACCACACAGTGAATATCCTTAAGCATATCTACAGTAGGATTGCAGAAAATAGTGCCATGGGAGCTATCTGTTCAGAAACTGAGACATCATAGTCTTTGAGAAAGAAAGACACAGCCTTATTATAGAGAAGAGTTGCATAGCGTCTGGGCCTAAGTCAATACGTGTACATAGTATTAGAGTGTGTGGCATTGTATGTGCTTACTGGCAGAGCTGGCATTATCCGAGTAATCTCTGCAGCACACTATAAAGATGTTCTTCAAGAAATGGTCAAAATTCAACACCTTTCACAATTAAATTGGAAAAAAAAAGAAAAAAAAACATCCTGTCCATGAATTCAGCCATTGAAAGCAATGAGTAAGTACAAGAAAACACTCATTGTCTGTAATAAAACAATCTTGGACAATGTTTTGGGTAATAGATATGACCATTACTAGACAAATCTCATTTTAGGATTCCTTTTTTTTTCCCCTTTTTTTTTTTTCATAATGTTTCAAAAAAAGAAAGAATCTGTTTATGATTTTATCTACCTTTTGAGATGTTACATGGATTTTACTGTCTTCTCTCCACAATAAAATCTGAAATTTATTTTTCAAAATGCAAGCTCAAATTCTGTGCAATTTCATAAATCCAATGCATTCAGTCTTGTGATACTTCAGAATGAAGTATGTAGCAATTCAAAATACATTCATTAAAAATCCTTTTCAGATTAGTAATATAAGTGCTGAAAGAACTGAGGAACACAGCATTTCAACACCCACAACTTCAAGGCATTGAATCCAACTTGAGGAAGGCACTTCAAAGAGAACATAATGGAGTATAAAACTACCATCAAGGTATTTTTACATCTCCAATAAGATCTAAAGAGATTTAGATTTATCTGACTTCCATTTTAGATATCTAAAGTTAAATATCCAGATTATGATGTTATGATATCCAGTCATAATAGACTCTAGTCATAATGCAAAACATCAAAGATATAGCCCTCCAAATTTTCTTAAATATCTATTGTCAGATGAAAAGAATTGTCCTCTGAATGTGTCTGCTTTATTTCCTTACTTTAAAGGGCATCTGAGATGAACAGTTTTGACTTGAACACATAAATTTTAGACAGCTAAGTCAGAGCAGATGAATCATGCCTTTACTATAAATGAAAAGCAGAATCTATTGACCCCAAAGAATTTAGTAAACATTACTAGCTTCACAGTCATGTCCGTCTTTTTATTTCTTAATAGTGAGTCAACCAATATTGAACTTTCTGAATAAATTATGTGGTTAGTGTACAAGAACAGACTGCGGTTAGGAATACTTTAAAGTATCACAGAAGAAAAGAGGAATTTGCAACTGCTCTTATTCCTAAGTCTAGCTTCACTTTATGTATTGTTCTGTTCATGGCCAATCTCACTAGTTGAATGAAGAGCCGTATAGTTCTTACCTTCTCAGGAAAACGTTTGGAAGAATCTTGTATATCTTCACAGTGGTCATTAGACTTCATTAATCTGCACAGGTTAACAATAACAAGCACAGGGCAGGCTGGTTCCCAAGCTAGGGTTTGTGTCACTGGAGTATAAACAATATTATCCCATAATGATGTTGTATCTGTGTACCAAAAAAGTGGAAATATTATTCAAAATGTCAAAAAAACGTAATCAGGGAAAGACACTTAAATCTTAAGACCTAAAAATAAGTTATTTCATCTACCACAATATAACAAGCCAGTATAATGATTTCCTTGCAGTTTTGCAACGCATGGTTTTCACCTTAGATGAATTTAAAATTGTGACAAAAAACACTCAGATAAAGAGTAATCAAAAAATACTTGCCATTTTCAAAGGGACAAAGTTGTAACCTCCTGGCATCCGGTATTGCCAGCCAACCCTAAAACCCAAAAATTAGCGATTAACTAGAGATCTTCAGATACGACACTTTTTAACACTTCAGAAAGGATGTGAAAGACCAGCCTTCCCACTAAATGCACATGTTATGTCTATTATGGTATATTTGGGGAAGTATTTTTTTAAAAGGCTTTTTTGCACTGGATATCTGTCCAACACTGTTGGGACTGGAGATGTACTAGCCTAGCTGGAAGCTGATGACATGGTGATGATGACCTGATGACCTTCCAGCCCTACATGCCTACTATTTCTGAGTCGTATATTTGGACCATATTTCATTTAAAAAAACTTCTAACTTGATATTCATTGTTTCTTACAGTGTCATTATATTCTAGGGGTAACAAAAGACATTTAAGAATCATAATGCCAGATCTCATGAACTTTGTTATGGCTAAGGATGCAGTCTTGAAGTCTGAGGACTAACATTAAACCCAATCTTGCAGGAATCTATGCATGACTGTTAGTATAACCTAACTGTTTAGACTAATGTGCAAATGTTTTTATTGCTCACAGTTCTCATTTGTTTGCTCAGCAATCATATTGTGGGTTTCTCTGTATATATACTAAGTGGAATATTTTCCATTGACCTCCTACCTTTCAGAGTGAAATTAAAAAAAAAATAAAATTACTAGGTTTGGAAGACATCTCCTGATTCAATTCATATATTAAGGTATGTTAGGTATCTTAGGTGTATTAGGTGTCTGCAATGTACACATCTGAATGTAACTAGACTGCCCAAATTCATATTACAGCAGCCATATGAAGGTCCAGTCAGTGTTCATAGTGCTAATCAGTTCATTCAAAAATAAGCAATTACATTTGGTCCACTGAGTAACTTTACAGGCTTCACTAACTGCATTAACTAGATTATCAATGACTAAAGAGTTTGGACATTTAATTAAAAGGTAGGCATTTACATATGGATATCTACATTTATTATGTTAATCCACAAGTAAAATACTACTCCAGAATTCAGTGAGAAACTGAATATTTTTGTATTTTATCGAGCTCATTTTAAATTAGTTTGGTGATTTTTACTTCCTGTTTATCAGATTATCAGTAAAGAGTGTACATACTGTGATTACAGGAATGGAGCATATCATCCTTCATGTCTGTGTCAACAATGTCTTTAGTTTAAAAAATGTGTTCATATAAGAAACCATTCTGATGAGTATTTAATAAACAAACATAGTTTCTCGTTACATGTATTTTAACAGGCTAAAGAAAACACCTTCTTTGAATCTCCTTTTTAAGACAGCCTTTTTACTCCCCAACCATTCTAGATTTTTTATGTACATCTTTCATTTTAATTAATGTTTATTAAATAAGGATGCAATAATTGCCTACAATATTTCATAGAAAGTCTTACCTATACTTTCCTGCTGGCTTGTGATAATCTTGCCACCTTAATCTTTTTTCACATTTACATCATGTAAGCATGTTCCTTTAATCAATCATCTTATGATGAACCCTAATCTTTTTTCTCCAGTGTTTTTTCCAAACAAGGACTCATATTTTACAATAAGAAGTGTTTTTATTAAAGCAAATGCATGAACTTGTACTTCACACCATTACACTTTATCCTCATTTAGTTATTTCCTATATGAAGATCTCTATTCTCTTCCACTTATTCAGATTCTCTTCTATTTTGATTATACCACTCAACTGTATTACTAGCAGATCTCATTAACACGTTCCTTCCTTTTGTGCCCTTGTGGTTAATGAAAACATTCATTTAAGACCTGAGAGTGATCCTTAAATTATCTTCCTATTATCACTGCACCATTCAATAGAAGCAGCTGAATTAGTTCTCCAAGGAAGTATTATCTCCCCCCGCTTCCTCAAATAATCTCTTAGCTTTGAATGTGAAACTACCTCAAATGCTATGCTGAAATTCAAATTAAACATGCTGTATTTTCATTACTTATAAAAACTAAGTTAAATTAACCTTGTATAAATTAATTTCCTTTTATCTCCATCTTTAATTAGTGTTTTCTGAAAAGTCTCTTCAACTTTTTTGTAACTGTAAGGTCAAACATGCTTTAGTTAAAAACATAGCAGTAGAGCCTTTTCCTACATATCTTCCCGCCTTTTTTAGCACATACCCATATAAAATTTATTTAATCAGAAACACAAGCATATATAAAATCCAAACTGTTACCTCAATGCAAAGACAAGGAAGTAGCTGAGAGTACTTCAGAGAAACTGATTTTAAAGAATCCTTCCCTCTTATCTGAAATGAAAAAGATGATCATTGATCCAGGCCAATTTAATAAGGTTAACAAAGACACAGAAGACCATTTCATGTAAGTATGATCTCAATTAGCATTTCTCCCCCAGACACCTCAAGAAAGCAATGCTTTAAGCCGTAACTCACCACAGCAAATTGTCCCACATCTTCACAGGTAAACCATTTGTGACACAAACGAATGTAATAATCTTGATCTCGAAGAAAGTTGGATACATTCACTGATATGACTTTTCTTGCCCTGTCTACATTATAGTCTAACTTTCCAGCTGAAAAAGAAAACTCAAACATTAAATTATTGTATCTAGTTCTTTATTACTTTGTATATTTCTGACTTCATTGTTCCTTTATAAAAATAGAGAATGCACTTAAAAACACTTAAAAATTAACATTTCTTACCTAGGACATTTGAAATAATTCTTTTTATATCCTGATATTCCTATATGTAATCTTATTTTATGACATATAATATTTTTCAAAATAATGAATTTCAACATTACTAATTTTTAATTAACTCTGTCAATAATAAGAGGCCGAGACACCTACAGATTGAACCTTAACCTCATTACTTGAAATCTGATGTAGTTCATGTACAAATACCTGAAATATACACACTAATGCTACTTCAAAAGCTGATTATCCTAAGACTGAAATCTCATTTCTTTGAGAATATGTGCAACTATGTTGGACAAATGCGATATGTGGGGGCTTTTTTTTTATTATTCTTATTCACAGGTATCTCAAGATCAGGACAGCAATTTGGCCAATTTGCTTTAATCTAGTTATGAGATCTGTTTATGGACAAAATATGAAACTTGTAATCTGTAGTTCATGAAAAAGACACAAACCTGCTTCCAAATGTTTAAGTATTGAATAGGTTGCCAATATCTTTATCTGCCATCTAGCATTCACAAGTCAATATAGAGAAACACTGAGTTTTTGCGACATACCCAAAGTATAATTTTAAGTAGCAGTTGTAAATATTTTTTTCTGCTTATTCAGCTATGAAAACATGTCATTGTAGAAGTCACAAGAAATATCACACAACTTCAAGTTATACAGAAAATGAGCTCACCCAAACAAGCTGGAATATGTTTTCCCACATCACTGTTCCTGCAATCTGCAAAACAGGGACCAGAATTTTCTTCAGTTTTGCTTTATTTATGTAGGCATGTAGCTAAGACTTCCAAATTATCCAATAGTTTCCCAACAGTAAAACAATCTCATTCCTTCTCTTTTAAAGGTAGATTTTGATCCATTTCTAGATAGTGAAGGAAGTGAAGGAAGTACCACACACACTGACTGTGTCTTAACTTGCATTAGGGAGCTATCTCACCAGTGTGGGGTTTCTACTGTTAAACCTCTTCAGCAATTTAAGGTGGCAAACTAGGATACAACAGTGCACTTCTTTACTCAGTAGTTAATAATAATATAAGTAATAACAATTCCAGTTATCCTTTCCTTGAAACTCACTCCAGCTGTTTACTAGACTCATTCCTCTGCTAAAAACAGCTGTATGTTTTCAATTCTGGTCTTCCTCTAGACTTGCAAAGAATTACCTTCATTTAGTTCCCAGGGAGCCTGCCAGCACTTTCAGAACTAATATCTAATACTTGTATCTTCACAATCTAAATCTTGATTTTAAAATATTCTGCTTAAATGTACATTAGAGTGGTATTTTGCTTTAATTGCCCTCACACTGTGATTTTCCATAGGAAAACATTTTTCTTTGTTTTCATTTCACTTTGTTTAAAACTAGGCTTTATAAAGTCCTATTTTTTCCCCTTGTCATTCACAAAGAGCATATCTCCTTCAGTAAAGCAAATTGGAGGGGAGGCTTTAGCAAGAAAATGAAATGCTTTTTAAATAGAACAAAGTTTTATTTGAGCAGACACAACACGTCTGATACAGTATGCAGGGATGGTACTGCACCAATGGCCATGGGCGAGGGCAGCAGCCCACAGACTATGGCGATGGGATGGCAGGACAAGCACAGGCAATGGGCTGAGTAAGGTGTCTGAGTTCATTTTTTGCACCACCACTTACCACACTGAACCACTGGACCACTTGTACTGAATCTACTTCAATATGCATATAATAGGCAACTTACACCCAAAACAAGGATCAATGGTATCTTATCTCACTTATGTAGAAACAGGTGACAGAACAGATAGCTAGTGAAAAGAAGATATTTCTTTACACTTTCTTATTAAACTTTCCAAAAGCTCTGAAACTGCAGGGGTCTACCAGAAGACAGCAAAATTACATTTTATGCACAGAGATCATGCAGGACTGAGCCTGCTGACAGAGATTGATCACATTCCATTCACAGGAATGCAAACTGGGAGAAACGCATAATGTAGTTTTCCAAATATTTTGAAATACAAACTCTGGTATCTGGTGTTGTTCGATCTTGTTTTGTTTTGTTTTTGGCAAGTCAGACATTTACACGCACCAAATAAATCACCAAAATGTAGAATAATACTGATTATGTCAGACATAAAATAGTACCACTTAGATCAGCGTATCCCAAAATGTAATTTGCCTTTGCATTCAGATTTTGGTTTTGTTTGGAATTTTTTGTTTTGTTTGGTTTGGTTTGGTCTTGTTTTTCTCTTTGAAAAGATGTCTTTTGAAAAAGATTTGTTTGAAGATGTTTTCCTACCTTCAACATAGTATTCCTGACTCATCTTAACTTCACAGTAATTTGGTACTGTTTTCATGGTCACATAGATGTGTTGTGCTACGTTGACTTCAAAGCAATTGAATTGAACCTGCACCTGTTTAAAACGTTTATAAAATAAAGTTTTTGTGTGACTTCCAGAATGCATGAAAACCACTAGTTATGAGAGTTAAGCAAGCAATATTTTTGTTTAAATTGTTTTACATTTTCAAGGAGCATTAAGCATTTTGAGATACTGTAGCATTAAGAATGTAAAGGAAGCAGATGTTATTTAATTAAAGGATTTCAAAAAGTGTCATCTCTTCTAATCTAGGAGCTTGTCATCATCTTTACTTCCAGAAAACAAAAGATCCATGAACTATCAAATAATAGTAAAAGCACAGAACTCACTGAACTGAAAAAAAAGGATAAAATGTATTTTATACTACCAAAAGTCCTGAGTTGTAAGCATTTTACAAGCACAAACAATTGCAGAATAGGAAAATATGTCTGTTAAAACATTTAGCATCAACTTTGCCGAATTTATTCATTCCAGTAAGGTTCTGGGAAAGTATTTTAGGAGGCAAAAGTTGAGGTCCAATTACAGCAGGTCATTTCCTCACTGATAGCAGTAACTACTGTATTCCATATAGACTACCAAATGTATATAACTCCTATTTGACACAAATGCCTTTGGAGGGTAAAAGATTACTCACAGAAAACTCACAGAAATGAAAGCATGAAAATCTTTCTAAATGCATTTGTTGCATTTGTTGAGTCACACTCATAAAATTCACCTTTCTCTGAAAGCCAATAATTGTTGATTGCCAGCCCTGCACTGCCTGCAGCAACTTTTGATCATCAACTGATGATACTGAGTGTAGACTGCAATTGCAGTTTGGGAGTAGAAATTGCTTTAACACATGCAATCAATATAACAGAGCACATGAAGTAATATGTTTTGTATGGGATTAATAACAGTTACCACCCCTAGCTGAAAGCAAAAATTCCTCTTTTAAACAGTAGGTCAAGGATTGCTTTTTTTTTTTTTTTCCTGCTGCAGATTTTAATAACGAATACTTCTGGATTTAGTTTAGTACAAAATCATACTCTGCCATTGCAGTTATTATTAAGAGTTTAGAACAGATGTGTACGAGTGTTTAGGCACTTCGCTGTCTTCTAGATGTGTAAATTCTATTCACACGGCTGGATCTAAATAAATGTGAGTGGGACGTGAGAAAATGCATTTAATGGTCCCTGTGACATTGTGCTTCCTAGCAACTGGAGTAACAAAAGCTTCCCCACAATTTGGTGGGTACAATAAAAAAGAAAACAAGATCAATTTGAAAAGTAGAATTTAGAGAGGCATCTTCTCTTGACAAAAGTTAAGTGGAAGAAGTCTAAAAATGGTGGAGAATCGCATACAGAAGACATTTGCTACAAAGTTTCATTTGACACTTCTGAAGCATGTATTTCATTGCTGTTTTCCACAGAATTAAGACAGTAAAGAGAAATACAAAACCTATGTTTCTCCAAAGGTTTATAAACATTTAAATGAAAAACAACCCCATAAAAATGAGTCTACCTTCTTTCCATTAAGTATCTTGCTTTTCTTCCTGGCAAATCTCACATTTGTGCACTGAGATTGCTGTGTGTCCAGTGAAAAAGAACATATCTCCAGCCCACGAATATTTTCTGAAATAAGTTAGGAATACATTTCAAAAATGTGATTTGAACTCCTTTAACAGAAAAATGAGATATACCATATTCTAATCTTTCCAAGTGAAAAGTACACATATTTTATCTCTGTGAAAAAAGGGGACAGCATGTAATAGCAAGCACATGGAGGAGGAAGCCTCCATGGATTTAATACAGATTTCTATGAATTAAGGCTTTAATTATGCAAACTGTCATGCAAATGATTAAGCACAAATCACACAATGAGTGAAGCAACCAGGAAATATCTAAACAATAACACACTAAGTACATGAATGGCAGGATGTTGGTAAAAATAAACTATGCCCCAAAAAACTGAGTGCTTTCATTTTATTTTGGTTTAGAATTGGAACTTCAGAACAAAATACAGTGTCTTCTACAGTTGGTGCAGTCATTCATGCCCATGTTGCCAGGGCAAATGGTATCCATGTGTTAATGTGTGTCTCTCACATGTAAGAGAGCAAGAAAGAAAGAGCAGCAGTACTACAGGGGCACTGGTAGAGGAAACTGTAATATGTTGGATGTAAAAAATTAAGTTCTCATTCCTTTGAGAAATTCCAGGGCTTTATCCTGGTTTGTAGTTAAAAAGTTCCATTAAAAAATCTGATACAACCACATGAAAACAGCTTGGACACAAGCATTACACTATGGAACAAAAATAGGCAGAAAAATAGCAAGAAGTAAACAGAAATGATTCAGTAGCAAATCTGCTTCCTACCATCCAAACTCAGAGTTCCTTTAATGTTTAAATGAAGAGAGCATGGGCTTCCTTGGACACATTGAATAACTGTTGAGATCTTCATGCTCTTCAGTACCATAGAAGACAAAGATGCAGGAGCACTGTGGCAGAAGCTGTTAAAAATGCCACCTGCAAATACAAAACACAAAGAGAAGTCACAGTGTGCACAGGATATTTCTGGGGAAGGAAGCACCAAAGATGAAAATCCAGCTCTTCAGAAATCAGTAGGGAAGTCACCAATTCAGCAAAACCAATACTTTACCTAAGATATTCATGTGACCACAGCAAGCTCATGGCTGATTGACTTCAGTAGAAATGCAGTGGGAAAGAACTACAGATGGGGTTTGATAATAAATTTCCTGGCTTAGGAAAGTATGAACTCAAAAAAGAAAATCATATTTCTAAAAGTTAAGGTTAGCAGAGTGCAGCTAGACTAATAGCACTTCTAAGTAACTAGATCTTTCAAATCATGGCTAGACTATCATATAAGCTTTTTTTTTTCCCCTCAAAAAACTTTGCCTGCATGTGAGTACCCTCACTGGTAGTATTTCGCTTTTAAAAGTCATTGGCAGATGGTCTCAGCTGATGTTAAATATGATTTTCACACAAGAGGGCACCATTGCATTCCTAGTGACCAAAAAAAAAAAAAAAAAAAAAACCCCGACACCTACAAGATTTCTTTCCAGTAAGAGATGAAAAACAAAAGAAAGAAAGAAAGAAAGAAAGAAAGAAAGAAAGAAAGAAAGAAGAAAGAAAGAAAGAAAGAAAGAAAGAAAGAAAGAAAGAAAGAAAGAAAGAAAGAAAGAAAGAAAGAAAGAAAGAAAGAAAGAAAGAAAGAAAGAAAGAAAGAGAGAATGAACAGAAGCTTCTAAATAGAACTACTATGTCTCAACTCATTTTCTTACGCCAATTTAGTCCTGCCTCAAATACTTTGGGCATGTGTTTGCACATCAGCCTTCTGTAAACTAATGTAAAAGAAGAACCAGACTTAAGGTCCTACGTCTCACTAGTTAGCCATATTCCACCATATTTCATTTCTTTCTACTTCCCAGGCTGCTCAACAAAGAAATTGGTCATTCATTTATGAGTTTATGTTAGTACAGTGGATGTAATCCCCAGTGCATTCCTGAGGTTTCTCTATCTCAAATGCACTGTTTGTAGTCTCAAAAACCAGAGTTAAAGAGACTGTCAAAATGAATAGCTAGGGAATTGGGTTTTGTTCCTTGGCTTTGTGTTTTACAATGCAGCACACCTCATTTTATCTGCAACTACATGCTAGCAGTTTCCTTGAAATAATTATTATCCTCCTAACTTCAGCATGAAAGTTAAAAACACGTAAGTAAAACAAAGTATTTCACAGCTCATTCTCATTTTCAAACTTTTGACTCTTGTTAGTCATACCGCTAAGCATACTCCTAGAAGGCGTCCAACTTACAGTATGTAAGTGCAATGGCATGATATGTGCTTGCAATAAAAATACAGAATAGCATACAATCATAGAATTGTTTAGGTTGACCTTTGAGATCATGAAGACCAATTGTGAACCTAACCTGCCATGGTCCCTCCTCTCCCACAGCTTGAGACAATTTCCTCACATTCTAACAATCCTACCTCAAATTATTAGAAAAGCGTTCAATCTTCAGTGCCTAGCCTATAATTATTGTCAAGGCACGGATTCTCACTGACTCACGTGGAAGATGCATCCATTGTTCTCCTGGAGGAAAGGTAGGATGGAAGGACAAAGCATATTCTTATTTACTCCTTCAGTCGTGAAGAAAAGTTCTTAAGGTGCAAAGTCTAAAAGAATAATAACCTGTACAAGAGCACTTCTAGCACTTCCCATTTCAAGAAGGAGCCTATCGTCAGGGACCAAATTCTGATATATGCAGAACAGGCTGATATAAATGTTGCATTTTGGCTTGATTCTGTTAAAGTGCCCTCACACTTGGTATCAGGAGATATCACAAGTCAGAAAATACTAAACACCTGAATCTCCACTCCATTAGCCTGTGGTTTTCTTGCCATTGAGCACACTCTGGAGGTAACAGGTTATTCTGACCTCAAGTAAGTGGAAAAGTGAGAAAACAATGACACTTTACCTCAACTGACAGTTAACCCAACTCTCAATTATCCAAGGTAATACCAGCAGTAAGAGAAGCAAAACAAAGAACAAGCACCAATGATTCAAAATACACAAATGAGGCCATAAGAAGAGTACATGGACTTTTGGAGCATTTTTAAATGTGTTTCAACAGAGATTAAGCAGACTTAATACGTACTCTGCATAGCAGCCAGATGTGAACACTCTACTCCATCTTCCAAGAATGGGTTGTGTAATAATCCTGAAGGTGTCTCAGGATGAAGAGTTATTCTACAACACCCAATCAATCCCCTCAGTTAATTAAATTGCAGAACTACTTGATAATAGTTATTATTACTCATATGCTAAAAATGTAATGACTAGTTTTTTCCAGATCTTTGCTCAAAACATATTTTCTTAGACTTCTTCAGCCACCAGGTCTACCCTTTCAGATCAGGGCTGCCAGATTTACCTACATTGAATATACTGAATGACATGCAGTTATGTGCACCTGCCCTAAATTATCAGTCTATGTTATTTTCATAAGAAAATAAGCAGTATTTGAAATAAGCCAATAAATTATTTTATCTTAGTTCCTCAGTTGTCAGTGTAAATTTCTCGGTCAAGGCTTTACCTTGCCTACTTTTATGACTTTTATGATGTGTTTAAGGGAAGAGGAATGTGATACTTCTTGACAAAGTGAATCTGAGTGAATTTGACCATATTACTTGATCCTATATATATTTTTAGGGGAGATTGTTTTGAGCCGATTGAATTTTATCCCTAGTTATTACTGCTTGAGGTATAGTATTATCAGATGCCAGAGGCTTTGCCTCTCTAAGGAGAATCGCAGATCATACCTAGGTGCATTACCAACAGCGGATCGTACAAACAATCTGTGCATCAGTAAGCAGGAACACTGCTTTTCTTGGTCATGGTTTTTGCATTCAAACTGAAAACAAGCAAGTAATACACTGGATAAAATGAAAATACTCTCTCACTTTGGATTTTTTTCCTTTAATTTTAGGAATTTTTCCCATTAATTTTGGGAGTTGCAAAAGATGCCATGAAACTCATAAAAAATAATTTAAATGGATCATATAATGCATGAAGATACTAGCTTGAATCTCAATAAATGCATGATACAAGAAAGAGCTTACAGAAAAGAATTTCCTTGCCACAAATCATCACAGACATTTCAGTAATCACAAAAGGAGACTCACTTCTGACTAATTCTTCAGTAAACTCTTCCCTTATCATATTTTAATCCTCCTCCCCCCTTAAATAGCTTCCTCTGGGGCACACACCTCTTTCTCATGAGTAGTTTGATCTACACCCCAGAAGACATTAAGGTACACCTGGCTTCACAAACCATATTCTGAGTAAATCTTGCCTAAACTTTATGTTTGTGAATTATAACTGTAATTAGCCCTACATGAGAGAAGGATTGTTGTTGTAATAAAAGAATCCTTAATTATGGACAGATATAAACCGAGGCATAAAGAAGCCAAGACTTATTCAGCATGTAGACATTTTCCTTGTACTTAAACACAGCAGATTATGTTTTTATCTGTTGATGCAGCAATCAACCTCGAACTGTCATGACAGCAAAACACACCTTATGTATCCTTGGATAATAGAAGTCAGAGCTGAGCAATGAATACGCAATAGAAATGATTGGATGGATAATTTGAAGCCCCAGGCAAGAAGACGAAATTGGAGAACAGGAAAAAAAAATGCAGATAAAACTCATTAAGAATAGGCCCAGGGCAGCACCCAAAAGAAACTCCTAACTGTTTTCTTTTTCTTTTTCGTTGGTATTTCTTCCCTACAAGAATGGTAAGAATCTCAACTACTTAGGATATTGACAGGGATAAATCTGTTAGCTTATCTACCATGCACTGAAATTGCTTCACTGGGGCATCATTCCAAAAGTAAAAATTACAGTAACATTTCAAACCAATTTGCATATGATTTACAGTATCTGCTGCATCTGTGCATTATGATGATTCAACAGTCTTCATAAACAAACTAGGTACACTCACCTAAGATAACAACGTGATGCATTTATGTTAACAAATATCAAAATCTGCACCTTAAAAGTACTTGAACCAATTATGAAATTGATTACAATTCAGTTTTCTCTTTTACAATACATCTCAATACAGAGTAAATTAAGAAGAGTTCCACAGTTTTATGTTTAGGAAGTATTCAGACTTGCAAGAATAATGAATGGCATGATCTTACACTATGTCAAATATATTTTCTGAGTGATTTTAAAATTAAAGGATCTTGAAAAAGTACAGTTAATTTTAAATACTGCAGTAGCCTTAATGTACTTCTAATAGTTTGTAGAAAGGGGAGGGAGAAGGCAGAAGCTCTACTGCCAAACACTACAGAGGTAGGTTATATCGATAAATTCTGCAGAATAAAGTCATCTTTTTGGTGCAGCTAAAAGCAATGACTACTGCACAGTATTACGCATTAAAGGTCTTTTGAGGTAATTTTACCTCAAAAAATAATTAATACAAAGTATGACTATGGAAAAGGAAGTATGGAAATAAGTATACACCCAGTGTTGCACAAGACAACTAGGATGAAGACTGAAAAAAATGTTTTTTCATCACCCTGGTAAGGCTGAGTCATCCTACATGTTGCTCGTATTAAAGATAGCTGATAAGCCATTTTCAGGCAGCACTGAAAACCTACAACCAGCTCTGCTTGATGTACACTGTATTGCAAGATAAGGATCTTCAGTTTACAAGCTCTTCAGATCCAAAGAGTATATCCAGCTCAGAGTTAAACAACTAGTTTAAGCTCATACACATCATAAGGTGATATCTTTGGCAGGCAAAGGAGAGGAAGAACTCCTCTTGCTTTCCTCCCAGCATATAACTCATTTTGTCCTAAGAATGAATCACCGCCTTCTGTTACCAGTAGTATCTCCACTATCTAGATTTGCATTTGTGTAATACCTAGCAATTATTTTAGCTCATAATCAAGAGTATTGCAAATGTCCTTCCCTTAGAGGCCAGAGTTATATTCCTCCTGTGCTATCCAAAGGCATGAAGGCATGCTTCAGCTTGGCAAAGTTCAATATCTCAATTTATCTCTTATTCTGTGACTCATTTCGTGTAGTTTATGCAACTAGCAGGTCAGCTGTCTAACCCAAATAAGGCTCATTCACAGCCCTGATCCAGTCACTGATGGTTCAGCCTCTTTACTAGTAGAAGGCTAATGACTTTTTCAAGAGGGACTTTTAATTGCATCCCTCCCAAAGCCATCACCTCAACAGTATGTGTCCAGTAAACATCATGCTTTCAGAATAAGACTCAGGACAACTGTCATCCAGCTCACTGCCCCACTCCATAGCACCAGAACTTCACATGCTTGTGGTTCACTAACAGAGCTTCTCTCTGTCTATGGGTATCCTGCCATAAGTATCCAGGAAAGGCTTACTGAAGATAAACAGAATTCAGAGCTGAGCCTTCAGGTACAACTGTCCCCTGAAAGGGAACAGCCTGCAAGGCAGTTGGAGGAGTGACTGATGGAGGCTTCAGAGTTTAGAAAATTCAGGAGCCTATATTGCTACTGTAGACAAAAATAATAAATAAAATCAATGTAAACATGTGAGCAAAATGTAAAAGCAAATTCTCCCAATGACTATCTACGGGTAAGAAAACGTAACCTATAATGCACAATTATTAATCTATTATTTACGACAGCCTACCAATTTCCTACATTGTATACAGGGAAACTTGGATTCAAATTGAAAGAGGGGAGATTTAGGTTAGATGTTAGGAAGAAATTCATTACTCACAGGGTGCCCAGAGAAGTTGTAGGTGCCCCGTTCCTGGAGGCATTCAAGACCAGGCTTGATGGGGATACAGAGCAGACTGATCAAGTAGTAGGCAACCTTGCTCATGACAGAGGAGTTGGAACTATATAATCTTTGAGGTCCCTTCCAACCCAAGCCATTCTATGATTCTATGACTCTTTGATTCTACAACACAGTGATCTGAAGTGATCAGGAAAGTTATCTATTATCCATTAACAAATTATTTTTTCAAAAATAAATGTAGTAAAAAGTGAATGATGTATACTCACTGGAAGGTTTGCTTTTACAATGAATCCCCTGCAAACAGAAAAAATATATATATTATAATAAGTTTTCTGAGGTGATGATAAAAATAAATATTATTATTATATCATAAGCATTATATATTATTATATATATTATATTATATATAATATATTATTACATAATATTATATTATTATTTATTTAACACAAATCGATTTTGAATTCAAAACAGATTTTCAAATACAGTGAAAATGCACATCACTACTTCATATGATATCCAGATAAGTTTGAGGACACAAGATCAGTGTTATCCATATTTTCATGTATTTTCTACTGAGTTATAACTATTACAAGTCCAAAATTCCATCAAATAGAGACCTCAATCAGACACTGCCCAATCAAAAAAATAAAAAATAAAAATAATAAAAAAAAAATTACCAATAGTTTATTTATTGATTCAGGTATAAATAAATCAGGCAAAGAAACCAAGTGATTTTTTAATGCAAGATATCTATAACACTTCTGAATATTATATGAGTTTTAGGAAGGTCACATCAGGCCAACAGGACATATTACAATCAGCTGCAAATGAAGTTGAGGAACAGGACTTGCCATTTTAATTCTGAGAACTATCTGGCTCATAATCCTGAAATTGAAATTACAATACTTACCATGTCAAGTGAGTAAGTTTTTTTGTAAGAGGCAAAGTGAACCTGACATTGAGATTTGAGCAGGTTTCCAACTGTCTTTCAGACAGGCTACACCCATTTTCCAAGTAAAATAAACACTCAACCACACATCAAACTTCTGTAGAATATAAAAATAACAAATATTATTTTGAATACTATGTATCATTTTCTAAATACAGGCTACTACTAAACCAAAAAATATGTTTTCCTGCTGTTCTGGCATTCAAGCTTCTGACATAACATTTCTGCTAGTGTTCCTTTCTGGTGTATGGTAAAAAGCATATTCCTCTATACTTTCTTTTAAAATCGGTGCATTATTCACAGAGATGCTTTTGTCACAACTGCAAAAGAATTAGGCATCACCTTGTCTCCTCTGCTCTCAGATGGACTGGCAGCTGTTAATTCTTTTAGAGCATTTCAGGATCCTGTCAGTAAGCCAACAATCTGTGAGATTTAGAGCCAGCAAAAGTCTCTCAGCAGACATTTGGAAGTTGTGTACAAATACAGCCTGGGTGAGTGCTAGCCATGTCATAAAAGAACTATTACTTGCTCTTCTATGTGGCTGTCACCCACAGGTCCTTCTGTCCACCTCATAAACACAGCTGTAAAATCTGATTTCTGAAAGCATGAAATGACAGTGCTGTGGTAGCTGTACACACGTATGGTTTTATCCCATAGTAGCTGAGAATTGTTTCTGTCCTTCATGGCTACATTTGGCCACTGCAGCAAAAGGGAACAAAAAACTTTTTTATAAATATACTAACGGTAAGAGGGCTAAGGAGAATCTCCATCCTTTACTGGATGCGTCGAGGTACGTGACCACTGGCAATAAGGAAAAGGCTGAGGTTCTCAGTGTCTTCTTTACATCCGTCTTTAAAAGTCAGACCAGTTATTCTCAGAGTACTCTACTCCCTGACCTGGAAATCTTGGATGAGGAACAGAATAAACCTCCCCAGAATTCATGTGGAAACAATCAGAGACATACTACTCAACCTGAATCATCACAAGTCCATGGGGGATCCACCTGAGGGTGCTGAGGGAGCTGGCAGAGGTGATTGCCAAGCCTCTTTCCATCATCTATCAGAGTTCCTGGTAAACCTGAGAGGTCTCAAATGAGGTTTGCCAATGTGGCTCCTATTTACAAGAAGGGTTGCAATGTTGCCTGACCTCGGTGCCAGGGAAGGTTATAGAACAGATCATCTTGAGTGAGATCACACAGCATGTGCAGGACAACCAGGGAATCAGGTCTAGAGAACCTGGTGTACAAAAGATAGGACCTGCTTAACCAACTCGATCTCCTTGTATGATTGAGTGACCCTCCTGGTGGATGAGGGAAAGGCTGTCAAAGTAGTCTACCTACACTTCAGTAAAACCTTTGACACTGTCTCCCACAGTATTCTCCCGGAGAAGATGGCAGCCTATGGCTTGGAGAGATATACACTCTGCTGGGTAAAGAACTGGCTGGAGGACCAGGCCCAGAGAGCGGTGGTGAATGGAGTTAAATCCAGCTGGCAACCAGTCACAAGTGATGTTCCCCAGCGGTCGGTGCTGGGGCCATCCGTTTAATATCTTTATTGATTATTTGGATGAAGGAATTGAGTGCACCCTCGGTAAGTTTACAGATGACACCAAGTCAGGGGACTCATGTCCAGCTTTTCATCCATCAGGACCCCCAAGGAAATCAAACTGCTTTATATAACTGTTCTAAAATTGGGGTACTTCTATTTCAATGGTTTCATAAATTCCTCAGGTCCCCTGAAGGTGTAAAAAATGTAACTGATGTTACCTTATTTCTGCTGCAATGTGTTCATTGATATATTTGTCACCTACAATTTCTGAAGAAAGACTTTGTTTGTAGTTTGCTGATTTTCACAATGCAGATTCATCAATAGAAAAAAGGCTATAGCTTTCTCACTTACTCAGTGTAACTCTAATCTAATAGAAGTGGAGCATGCCAACTCATAGACAACTACTGGAATTTTAACTGCAGTTTCAAAGCCCTGATTTTGAATTAATTTCTAATCAGACCCTGCAGAAGTACACAGAAGGACAACTTGAATTCAGCCTCTTCTGTGTGAGGTTCTTGACAGCCTTAGGAAATGGAACAGACAAATAAACAAACTGCAAAAAATTCAATGAGTGAGCAAGCTAGGGAGCTAGCTTTTTGTTAAGAAAATCTAACTGTTGGATCAGCAAATTGATGAACTACTGCTCCTGGAAGGAATTAATCTCTAATGAGGTTGAAAATTTAGTAAATACTAAGGTTGTATTTTTATCTTCCCATTTTATAGCCAAACTACTGAGAATGTTCTAGTCAGGTGGTTTGAGAAAGATCCCAACTGCAAGTAAAAAAATTCTCAGAAGAAACTAGTTGTCTGCCATCTTCTTTTTACAGTCTCAGTACAAAAAATCATTGAATAAAAAAAAATTTCCATTGAATTAAACAAAAAATCTGAAAAAACTCAGAGCATCTAGTCTATACTCAAAGACCAGTGTTTAAGATCCCCTTTCTGACATCTGAAAAAATGCAAATTGTATGTAAATTAAGTTACAAATGAGAAAACAAATCACCAATTTCTCTGGGGCTGCAGGATGATGCAAAAATACATTTTCCATCCCAATTAATTCTTCTTTTTCACTGTTGTTAACATGAATCCTAATCTCCAATCACTTTTTAGTAACATCTTGTATCTATTTACTCATCTATGCCATGGGGAAAAAGTAATATATCCAGTAGTGATTTTTGTTCTGATAAGGAGATATTTTGGAGTTCTTGGATGCTTAGGTTTGTTCTGGATGAGGAGCTGTTGGGAAGGTTTACATAAATAATCAAGCATTTGTTCAAACACTTGCCATTAAAGCAAGCATTCAGTCACAGTTCAATTCTTTTTTTTAATAAGTGATTATTTGTATTGCACAATACCATAGGGTGTTTTTTTTTCCTCTTTTATAATCATTTTGCAAAATAGTCAAAAGAGAGACCATTTGTCTCAAAGAAGAACTCAAATAAATGAACCAAGTTCCTTTCCCACTTTCTATATCTTTTGTTTTCAGGAATTTTCAGTGATGAATGCAATAAAAAAAAAAAAAAAAAAAAAAAAAAAAAGCACAACACAGTAAAACCAGAATGGAAATTTTCTTCTCCTTTCACAAATGCTGTGGGTGTCTTTTACGCAAAAATGAAATCTTGAACATGATGGTACAATTTAGTGCAATACAGAGAGCATCTCTGATTCATATCTGTTTTGGCAAAGAGCCTAAGTAAAATACACTTACACAATGTACAAACAGTTAGGGATTTTCCTATTTCTCTAGGGTTTTCCCCACTTGCGATATTACTCAACTGTAGCTAGAGGTTATCTCAACAGACACCACCAATATGCATCATTCTGAATAGGAGGTGTGGTGCTAATTTTTTTAGCTAACACAGCAACTTCTCAATCAAATACAACTGTAATAGCACTCTTTGCTTTTAAAGACTAGAGCAGAAAGTAAGACTGGCAGAGGAAGATTTAGATTTGAGGGCTCAAGGAGTTCTTTCATGAAATAAAATTGCTGAGGAAAAGAAACAAAGACCTATTTCCCACTCTTCCCTGAATGATCTGTCAACACAGGAAAGAGTCTGGGGTAAATTTTGTTTCCTAATCTGTTCACTAACTCTGCTATACCTGGTTCATAGAAGAGCTTATGGCAGATCTTCCACAATTCCAAAAAGAGCGGTAAGATACCTGAAAATGCTTTAAAATGTATTTTGAACATAATTTGGGCCAGGCTGTCAGACATTCAACATTCAGTCTTTCAAGATGTCTGCATTAATATCAGGGAAAGTAAAGTGACTCTTCTGAGAGATTCTCAGTGGCAAATCTATTACCTACACTCCTACCTAAAGCCAAATTATCAGAGAGAAGAGGAAAAGGAACATGACCATTTTATGAAGTTTCCCTCTATTCCAGTAATTTCTATTCCTTAATTGCCATAAAAAACAAGCATGAGGCTGTATGTAGTCTTACAGAACAGGGTCTTGCAAAAACTGGAGCTCAAGTTGAAAGCAAAAAGCTCATAAGGTTGATGAATTCAAACAAGTTCTTTTTGATTTCCAATCAAGAGATGTTGCTCTACACAAATTCATCTTATTCTATGCAGAATTAGAAGGGATATTACAGACCACTGGATCTAGTCCCTTGATAACCACAAGTCATCTAATCCTTTTCAAAAACTTTTAAAATCAAATTTTGGCCTGTACTGCTCCAATGCTAAGGCTTTTCTAGAAGCTCTGTTGCTCCAGAAGCAACAAAATTTTTATTTTCTAAGGTAAATACAATAATGATTAGTTTGCATTGATTTCTGATTGTGTTTGTTGGCTTTTCATTTAAATAGATGGTTTTCATCCTGGAATTTACTTTCCACTTATCTGCAGTCAGTAATTTAACTTTTCTCAGATTTTGTTTTGCTAGGCTATGAGAGCCAAGCTCTTTTATCCTCCTCTAATAAAATAGCTTTTCCTTCTTTTTATGTCTATGTGAACACATCTTTCCTGAGATCAGACAGTTGGGCTAGATGACCTTTGAAGAATTATTCTATTCTATTCTATTCTATTCTATTCTATTCTATTCTGTTCTGTTCTGTTCTGTTCTGTTCTACTTTATTCCTAAAGGGGTGAGCAGAGCTGTGTATAGTTCTGGGAAGAGTTTTCCACAAGGGTTTATTTGATGCCTTGTAAAGTTGTAATATTCATTGTCTCAGCCATGTTGTACCAGTGGCTATCCTGCAATATAGAAAGAGATCTATTTACCACTTCCCATGTAAGCAATCCACCGCCAGCCTTTCCTTTTTCCATCTGCTTTTCCCATTCAGTTTGTGGAGGAAAGAGCCTACAGATGCTGGATTTTTAAAAGTTCTAAATGATTTGTCAAGATCTGTAATGAAAAACCTGAAAACGCTAATGCGATTTCAGACACTTTCATGAGGAAAAAGGTCTTTGAGGGGTGGACAACCCCTGGATAAAAAAAGAGAAAATTAAGACCTGTATCATGATCTTAGACTTTCAACGCATTACAGTAATTTCTTACCAAAATGTTCATATCCAAATCATCCAGGGAAAACTTTGTGGACAGAAACAACTGCATATATTGTAGCATTTCCCAGAGCTGTTTTCATACATGAAGGCATTTTACATATCCTTCATGATGATGAGAACTGAAACCTTGCGGAATTTTTCTCACGCTATTTTACTTCATTTAAGACAGGTAAAAATCATCCCTGTATTATCTAACCAAATGTAGGAAACAGAATCCTTTACAGTAAGAGAAAGCATAACATAATGATTCCTGTGCCACTAAACAAAATCTTAATTACATCAAGGCCGCGTACTTATGCAAAGGAGTATGTTACTTAATGAGTGAAAATGAAAAATAATTTACCTACAGAACACACTTAGCAATTGAATCAATTATAATATTTACTGAGAACTAGAGGAATTATAAAAATTAATATACATAATATGAACATTTAGAACTGCTATGGATTTGGTTAGTTCTACTGATGCATTGTCCCCAAGAGACCTTTTCTCTAAAGGAGCATCTGTGTTTGTTTTGATGTCATCTGTAATTACTTTCATTGCCAAGGTAAAACTATCTTTCCGGCAAACCACAAGGTTGTTCTTCAACTTTTACTGACAGTGTGGTAATCAGATACACATGAATGGCATATAATGGGAGCAGCTATAGAATCACTGAAGAAAATTGAACTGATGTCCAAGCAGAAAAGAAATAGGCATTAGAACTTACAGCAAAGCACTATTTTTGACTACTTTGCACTACTACTTCTACAAGAGCATCTGATTGATGGATTTTATTATAGAATGCTAAAAACAAAGCATTTCTGAGTCACAAGTATGTATCATCCAGCTCTGAGCAGAAATTACTCTCTTTACATGTATTCCAGACTGAACAAGCCAATCACATTAATGTAGTGTAGAAACTGAGAGGATAAGCACAGCTGAAAAGTAGGATATTAAGCTCAGGACCAGGGCTAATGAGGCCACACACCTTTTGGTAAGAGTTGTTCCATGTCCAATAGCACAACTTCTTGCCTGTGTTAATGCTATGTTCATATTTCCCTGTTCATTTAGCTGACAATGAACAAACAGAAAAAAGAATATTGGGTTTACTGAAGATTACTGGATAATTCTCAGTAAAGCTTCAGTGATGCAAACGCATGGACTCTGTCCTCCGCAACGTAGTGTTTGTCAAAACTGAAAGTCAATGTTTTCCTTACAGTCTAGGAGTATTTTGATAATGTAATATGACTAACACAAGTTCTCCAGGACTCTTAGATTTTTGTTTACTTGCTACTGTTCAAGTACAACAGAAATTCGTGTCAAGACAGCATATGCTTCCTCAAGCATTGTACAGATGTAGAGGAATCCCATTCCTATATATGCCACATGGATGGCATGCAGCAAATAACTTCCACTGACCTTTAGCTGTCTCCCTTTTGCAGGACAGAACAAGCGGAAGAATTTAGCAGCACAGTAATTGTATCTCTGGGAACTCCTTGCAGAACCATGCTTTCATCCTATAACTGAATGTCCAGTCAAAACAACCATATATTGAGGTCTCACAACTGGGAAGAATATTCCCAACTTGTACTTTGTTTAAGTGAACTGTGCATAAAAATCAGCCTGTGATACAAAAAGGACTTACAAAGAACACTTGCATTTAAAATTACTGTACCAAAGGGAGCTATGACAGTCTGAAATAAAAGCTGCCTGATCTATTGTGAGCTTCAGCTTCAGGACTGGAAACGGAATTTGCTTGGAGCAACAGCATGCTCTAACTTTTTTTTTTTTTTTAAGAAATAAAATCCAAAAATAAATAAATAAATAAAGTCAATCATTTTGATGTCATGTTTCCTAAAACATTTAAACAAGTTGTTAACAAAACAGAATTGCATACAATAGACAAAGTAAAATTACAATGCACTTTGAATGCCATACTCTCAGCTGGTGTAAATCAGCACCATCCCATACACAGAGTGTCAAAAATTTCAGCCCACTCAGCTACTTGAAAGGACAACTAATCTACCAAATCAGCACTTCTAGTCTAACAATGAGACAGGGACAATCTAACACTGCAGTAATGGTTATTTCAGTGAATGACTGGATTTTGCATACAGAGGATGATAAAAAGGAAATTTTGGGCAGAACGAGTCTCTATAGGTCACCAAGTCCAGCCTCCTGCTAGAAGCAGTACTATGACCAATACCAGAACAAGTCAGACATGAATTTGACCATTTCTTGAAAAACTCAAGGATGTAGCTTCTACAACCTCTTCAAACATCTATTGGTGTTCAGTACTTTAAGGTTTGGATGGCATAATGATGTCTGTAGCCCAGAGGAGAGTACAAGAAGTTTAGAGCAAACCCCTCAGCAGCACAAACATCACTGAGAAGTGACTGGAACCAGTGGGTAGTGAGAGTGTCACAGGAAGGGAGGGAGGGAGGGAGGAAAACAACCAAGCAGTAACTGAAGATTATGGAAGGAAACCCTGTGGGCTGGATTTGCTCCTCCTGCTGCTGCTGGAGGCAGTGCCTATTTCTTTTGGAAGGTCTAAAGATTTTTCCTATTCCGGTCATTGTCTTTTCATGCATCACAGCGCTGTTCCTCAGCAAAAGAAGCAATATGTTACAGGCCTGGCTTTCCTGTGTGCTGACATTCACAGCAAGGTTCTTGCCATTCTGCTCTGGTCAGCTATTTTGCTTTTGCTTAGAGTCATTTCCAGGAGCAGAATACTGCCCTGCAGTGCACTGTGGCCTTTATAAATGATAAATGCCATCCTGCTCACATTCACCAACTACAGAGCACTACGGTTTTAGCTGCAAACCTTTGAAAATCACTAAAACTCTTTCCACACATTTTAATGAACTTTGATTCAGACTTAAATGTGGTAGAAACTATTTGTGTATAAAAACTTTATCTCCACCCATGAGAAAGGTGCCACTAACACAATTTCCAAGTAAGCAATTTCTCTTTGTGGATTTTGCATTACTATTGGTAGGGAAATGTAGCCATTTGCAAATTGAGATTAGGTCAGTTTTGTGGCCCAAATCTAAAAGAGGATTCAGGTACCTGAAACATCATTTAAGAAAGCTGTAGTAATCACAACCAAACATCACGATCTGTAATACCCTATTAATTGCTACCGAACCCTACAGGCACCTGCTTTTCTGATCTAAAAGCTCTCTGGATGCTTCAACCTTGGTTTTGTAGTTCATTATCAGAACTGAGGTGGAATGGCATCTACCTCACACCAAAACTCCTTGGGATAGCAGACACTCTCTTGTGAGACACCCATGTCTCCAGTGCAGGAGGTGGCTGGAGGAAATTTAACAGAAATCAAGTTAGCAAAGATCATGTGTAGCTTCTCTTCCAAAACAGAAGTGCTGGAGAAAATGATCAGAACAAGGGTATGTTCCAGCTGTTATACTGTGGCTGTTCAAATCCTGACCTCAAGAGGCAGCCAAGTTCAACACCTTCTGTAGCCTGAAGTTCTAACATTACACAAGTTTTCTTTTTGCAATGCTTCCCATAAATAAGTTTCCCAGACCTCCTATCAAATCACTGATACTGTATGAAATGAAAAATTGATGGTTTGAGAGAACAGGAAAGAGAGAGGGTAATTTTTAAAATTGAGTGCTTTCAACATTCAATTGCAAGATCTGTTTCTTACTTCATTTCCAATTTCACCAGGAAAACAAAACAGAAAGAAAACCTGAAACTTTGGAGGAGTGGAACTCAGAAGCTACTCTGAAGAGAGCAAGCCAAATTATGGCTCCTAACTGAAGAGAGGGGATTCCTAATCTGAGGTGTGGGTTCCAGAGACTGGAGTTAAGATTAAGCTGGTGCTTAACTTTTAACTTTGGCTTACATGGGACATCATGACACTGAACATTCAGGTTTCTCATATTGTCTTAGCAGATATTTAATGCTTTCTCACAATCTCCACTTGGCCTGCATTTAATCACCTAGAACTACAGAAAATGAGCTGGATTACAGAATGTGTGAAAGTTCAACAGACACTATCCTAAATTTTTGGGTGTAGAAAAGAGGGCATTCTTAAAAATGAGCTTGCTAATCCCTTTCCATTTCTGCCAGTGTGGATCACAAAATCATATCAAAGCTTAGAACAAGAAAGAAAACTTGTCAATAATTTCCTATAAAAGTTTCAAGACTTTAAAAGTCACATATCAGGTCTGAGACGCATCAAAGCCATGGAGAAAAACCTGCTTCTGTTGGTTGCAAGTTCCACAAATATGGTGTTTTTCACTCTTGTCCTTAGACAAAGAAAAATTTGAAACTGAAATAAACTTAGGAGTACCTCTGATTACAGTTCTTCCTGGTAAGAAAAAAAAATTATTGTTGATTTTGTTTTATTCTAGCCCTAGCTTGTTATGTTGTTGTGTAAGAAGATAAGGTCATGTAAATGATCCCTCAGGCCATGCTAGAAGCAGCAGTAGTTTAGTTTCAGATGGCAATCCTAAGAGGTCCACATTCCTCCTTGGTGCCATATTATCAGTTAGCTAAACACTTCCATTACAGAGTTCATGATAAAGATATCTGACTAGCTCTATTGTGCTTGCTTGAGTTACAGAAACACTCTAACCATAGCAGAGAAAGGAAAGTTGTCTTAGAGTATGTAGATGAAAACCTTTTTGCTGTTGTACACTTGAAGATTTTGGAGAGAGATGACTTATTCTCTAAAGAGTAACTTACATTTTTATGGCACCTGAAAGTCTTAATCCACATCAAAAAATTCATACCAGATTCCCTGCATGTATTGCCAGGAGTAACAAAAGCCAAAGCAATTTTCCCGTGAAAGCATTAGCTGTGTTGAAAAACCCTAAAGAAAATATCTATAATGGGCATTTCAGTTGAAATATCTGCAATTTGAGATAATTAACAAAGGAATGAAAATGGAAATTCTAAGGAAGAATGAATCATATAAAAAACTTTTTAAAATAATAATCACTTAAAAAGTCATTACCTAGTCTATTTCACTTTTATATAGTTAACTCAATCTGGGGAGAAGAGGTTTAAAAAAAAAAAGACAACTAAGGAATAATAATCTAGCTCAACTTTATCTTGTGAATCAGTAGTTGCTAAAGTTAGCACAGGTCCAATTAAAGGTGGCAGAGGTCCAAAAGAAATGGTTCCAAAGAGGAAGGATTCCACCAGCTTTACAACAGCAGCATTGTTTCACTTGACTCTCCTGATCATGCAGTTGTCCCTAGAGGCAGCAATGATTCCTGGGCATGGTCTTAGCTTAGTGAACACACCAATGTTCAGTACCTTCCTATGTTTCTTCACCCTACATCTCATTTTTAATGATAGCTTTTACTCACTAAAAACGACCTATACCACACATTTTCCTAAAAAGTGTATGCTTACTTTTTCTCCAAGGTGGATGAGAAAATAAGTTACAGAAGCAGACTAGATGCTAACACAGATGTAACCAAGATCTAAAACAATATTCTATATCCTATGTAGCCTGATCTAGTATTAGATATGGAGGTCCATGCATGCAGCACGGGGGCTGGAGCTTGCTGATCCTTGAGGTCCCTTCCAACCCAAGCCATTCTATGATTCTATGATTCTGTGATATCCTACAGAAAAATAATATATGAAAATCAAAGGGCCAAAATTAAAAGAGCATACACTGCTGATCAAAATTCAGTATTAAGCTAGACGCTCCAGTGAGAACTGCTAAAATTAAAAAATAATAATAATTTTTAAAAAGTAGAAGAAGGAAAATCATTATACAAAGATATTAATATCTTAAAAGAAATTGAGAAATCTGTCATTACCATCACAGAAGGAAGAACAGCAGGTCAGCAAGATGAGGAAGTGGGAAAAAGATCAGGAAGTTTTCATATATAGGAATGAAAGGGAAAAACAAAATTAGAGACAGTTTTAATAAATTCTATTTCCTCAATGTTTTCCAAGAAAAGACAATGAATGCACATCTAGTATTGTACAGTGGTGTTTATATGATTCATACTTTCTGAAAATATGTAGGCAAGTAGAGACAACTTCAAGACAATCAGTTTTCCAGAAGGTATTGAAACTTACCACACATATTCAAAGTAACTAATCTGAAACACTTTCCTGCAGGAGAAAGAGCCGCTGATCATTAGCTAAGTGAAACTTAAACTTTGTTCATTTTTGCACAGACACTTCCTGAGTGAAATTGAGAGTCCCATATTTTGCATACTGAAAGGACTTCACGTATAATACAAGAAAACAGGTCTTTGGCTCTGTTGACTGTTTCAAAGCAGTAAGTTAATTATGAATTGAATATGACTGTCTTTAGATCCCCCAAAAGACAAAATACATAAAGGTAGAATGGAATGGTTAGAAAAGAATTCAAGATGCCATCTGCTCAGTACTTCTGCTTTAGGAAGAATGACCTTTATCTGAGAGATATTTGCCTAGCATGTGTGGAGATCTCTACAAGCTCCATAGGCAATCTATTAGAGTTCTCAGCATTATTAGCCACTGTAACTTCCCAGATCATTCACAACTTCACAAAATCCAAGCCCAGCGAAATCAGATAGCTGAAGGCAGAGCCAGCGATATGATGAGCCAGCTGAGTATACCTGAATTTACTGGATCTGTGATCATTCCTACGCAAGTAGTTCAGAGCTACTCTGGAACCTTCTCTGGCACATGCTACTGTTTAGGAAGATTTTCTGGTTTGTGTTTTATCTAAACTTTTAAGAAGACAAACAACTGTACTGTCCTTCAAAAACCATCCAATAAATATTATCAAAATTGAAGGATAAAAGTTTTACAAATAAATAAATTTTCTTGAAAGTAGAAAAGTGCTATAAAAACATTTACAACGATGATTAAATGACTGGAGAACTTATCCTATAAGGAAACACTGAAGGAGTTAGTTGGAGAAAAGAAGTCTCAGAAGTGACATTTTCATAGTTTCCCAGTACTTAAAGGATGGCTATAAAGAGGACAGAGGCTCTTTCCTCACAAGAAGCCACATGGAGAAGCCAAAGGACAACAGGTATAAGTTTTATGGGGAAAGGTTTATTCTTTATATAAGAAAGAAATTTTTCACAGGGAGAACGAATCATTACAACAGCCTACTCAGGAACAGGATGGAGTCCTCAGCATTGGAAGTTTTCAAGATGAAATTAGACAGGGTACTAGAATCTCATTCAGGCTCCATTGCTCAAAAAAGTTGGATCTGGGTTGGCTGTTTTATAGCTCTATGATTGATCTGTGCTGATGTATAAAACGAGGCATCTCTTCTGGGGATGATGGTAACATGACACAAACAACTTCAAATGTGGGTTCCTGGTTTTTACAGGAATTCATGGTTCTCAAAATGATTTTCAATCAGTAATAAAAAACTTTGACCTCCTTCCCTTGGTCCAAGCTACCTACCTATTTGGGAGCTTCTCAATGCTGGGGAAAACACCAAAAAGCCAGGATACTATCAAAAACTATCTTAAGAAAGTAATTATTTAAAACTGCTTCTTAGTTCTTCTCATTTTGGATCACTCCTGATTCTCTCACCAGCACAGGCATTTTGTAAAGAGTAATAGAACAAAACTGTATAACTCAACATGACAAAGTAATAGGTATAGTACTGCCAGCTCCAGCAAATTTACAAATTAAGCCAATTCTTGACTTCACTGCAAGAAATCCAGCGAGGTCACACCACCTTGTCTAGAACAAGTTCCTACCTATCTCTGCAAAATTTGTCCTGCCTAAATTATCTGCTTCCTTGGAGATATTTAAAAGTCAGATGGACAATGTCCTGGCAATCTCCTTTCAGTGTCAGAGGGGTTGGACAAGATGACCTCTAGAAGTCCCTTCCAACTTCAACCATCCGTGATTTTATGATTAGAAGTCACAATTCAGGCTGAATTACAAGTAGCAGTGCCTTGTACTTGAAGTTCAGGACACCTTGTCAGGTCCCGTTAGAAAATCAGCTAGTTGTGTCCCAGACTTTCACGACTGTCTTTGCTTTTGCTTTAGTGCCTTTGCTTTTGCTACTCCAGCAGCTCATCTCCTTCCAGACCTTGTAACCTTTTCCCAGAGTTCTTGAGGAAGGAGAAGTGAGAAAGAAAAAAATAAGAGCTACTGTTACATTTTTTGCAAGTTTTGAACTGCAGACCTTTCTTCACCTCTCCTGAAAGAAGTGGTAATAGATCCTCTATGAGGAATATTTGAGAGTTTAAGTCTCTATTCGTATGTGAATCTGACTCTCTTGTAGGGGTGAGGAAATAGGATGATAACCAATGGCACAGGAAATAGCAGGAAACATGAAAGCCAGTAGATCCCTGACATTGTTAAGCTATTTTTGATACTGCAAAACACAGACCACAAGTCACATAAACTTGCTAAACAGCAGCTCTCCTGACTACAAGCAGAGCAGGCAAGAAAATGGGTTAATATCACTCTAATACAGTGATTCGAGAGCTGCTTCAGTATGAATGCTTTTACTAATGAAAACTTAATATTTAATTATAGTATTCAAGGCAGCGAATTTAAAAAATGTAATTAAGACACATCACACAGGAAAGTCAGCACTATTTTGCACTTGTAAAAACTGGAGAGGTAAAATTACTTGTCTAGGCCCACACAAATAAGTCAATAACAGGCAGGGATGTAAAACCCAGGCTTTCCATTAACGATGTACTCTCATGGGTTGCACTGCACAACAGCAGATTTTAGCAGAGGATATGTTTCATATTTTTTACGTGTCCTTCAGTCACTGGGTATACCTTTGCACACAAAAACACCTGTGGCGATTCTTCCATTCTTGTGTCTTCATGCTGATATATCTCAGTCCAAGAAACCTAGATACTAGATACTCATATATGATGGTGAGAGTCTTAAGATTACTTTTAAAATACAAATTGCTTACCTTGGCAAAAAATAATGAATGTCAACTTACGTCAGCTGAGTTAGTAGCCTGAGAGCTGTATTACACCATTGGTTTTGCAGTATGTAGTATTCAGTCAGAACAGTCTGATCCATTATATAAATATCCAGACAAGAAACACTACATATTTTCACTATGAGTAGCATGAACGGGCAACAACTATATCAAAAATTTATTGCCAATAACCTTTATAGTTGCAGGAAAATCCCACATTCCGTTTCTTCATTCATTTCTTCTTTTTTGTGAACTTTGGAAATGCTGCTACATTTAAAGGCAGACAATACACATATTATTTCATAGTTTTCTGGAAAGTTTTTTTTTAAAATGTAGTGCTCATGATCTTTACCAGCTGTTGAGTCAAATTTGGCATAAGCTAGTTCCTTTGTGTACAGCCAGCAAACAGTGTGGATTGTAAAGCAAGTAGAACACAAACACAGTATCAATTTCAGGCTGGGATTCCCCTGTGCTTTTGCAGGGAATCCTAGTTGATAGTCGTATTTGCTTTTGGGTGAGGTCTGAAGACCAAGTTCATGGTAGTTAACTTTTGAATACCAGAATATAATGCAAACTTTAAAGACAAGCCATTAAAATAAGGAAGAAGAAAAAAAAATCACAATACATAATAAAAATTTGTATGTTCCTTTGCCATCATTCAACCACAATTGTATATTTTCATGCTTGCATAATACTTGCATAAATGTGAAGTGATCTTTTGTTTTCTCTTTCCTATAGTGGATAAAGTAATTTGTGCTATAGCAATAGTACCTGGATATTGTATAAGGCAGTGCAAAAATGCCTTACTGAATGTTCCTAGTAAGCTAAGAATGATTCGTTAAGTTGCAGTAGGATTCAAAATCTAAACAGTTGAGTGTAAAGGTTTTATTTACCTCAAAACAGTTAAGTCGCTATTTTCCTCCTAAGTGTAACCGATGCCTTACTTTGCTAATGAGTATCCAAGGAGGTCAAAATTGCTTATAAATACTGTCACTGTGAGACACTGTCACTCTGAAGTCTAGTCTGCTGATCAAACTCAACATCTTTAGCTCCTGAACTTGCCCAAAATCCCTCTGACAATACCCACAGTTTGAAAAATGCAGAAAAAATGAAAAAGCTTTCTGTTTCCCTATTGCTTTACGGGGAACCATACAACTGCAAGGCTGACTCTGCAGAAGAGAAAATCATTATGCAGACTTATGGGAAGATCTTGTAAAGGACAAAAAAGTCTATAATGGACGTTTATAACAGAAACTGAAAGCATCTTATACTTTTTAAATTACAATTTCTTATTATCTCATTAAGTAAATTGCTAGTGAAGTTAATTCAATTAACTACAATTAATTCTCTACCTTAAAACCTGTGTGCTATAGCAGTAGACAACAGGCATGTACTGGACATCCGTTGAAAGATTAACTGTAACCCCTGGCTGGTGCTCTGACAAAGCCCATTTAGTTGTGAATTACAGGGAAGATAAACCGCAGCTTTTTACAGTAACTCAGGTAGGAATAAGATTGAAGCCATGGAATTGTAATGGTTTATGTAGAAAAACTGATGTTAGTTTCAATGGAAGAGGGAGTTTTCTGTAACATCCAGTCACGAGACTCTTGAGTTCAAAATGCTCAAAACGCTTTGCACTGGATTGCAAATGCTAAGCTGGCAGTAATTTGTCCTGTTGAGATCATTATTGTTTCCAGTAAGAAAACATTTTTGTCTTAAAAAGTCATTAATGCATTCAAGATTCTACTGAATACAACTAGCGGAAACATAACATACAGGACATGAACCGAACTCTATCTTTTAACATCACAAATGGTGTTTATATTTGATTCTGTTACACCACTGGAAAGAATGTATTTTCCTTGTAAATTGAAAAAAAAAAAAAAAAAAAAAAAAAGAGCATTCTCATTTATCCAACCTTCAGCACTGGAAAAGTTGCAAGACAATAACTGGAAGGCAAAGAAAGGGATCCTTTCTTTATGTCAACATCTTAGGCAGCTAGTGAATCAGCCTTCCTAAAATAGATACCTAAGATACGACAGAGAAGGATGTCTTCCAAGGGCCCTGGAATAAAAGTTATTATTTTTCACATTCTGAGACTTAGAGCAAACCATTCTCTAGAGAAATAAATTAGAAAGTTAGAGAGGATCTTTTTTAAATACTCATTGTTGCAACCATGGAGAATAAATTCTTTTAAATGCATGCACTTTTACATTCAAAAGTACATAATGTGCTGGAAATTATAATTTGCTGGAAAGTGCTCAGGTACATCCAGAAATGAACCTCTGATGGATCTCTACATCTAAATGAATCTCTACATTTTGTTATTTTTAAAAACAATATCTAAATGTGGTGAGATTGCACAAAATTTAAATTCAGGAATATAAAGCAGTATTTGAAATAGTTTATTTCCTCTCAACTCCAGTGTTTTATAAGCATTTTCACTCCATATACATCCTAGCATACACATATAAAATACAGAATTAATTGCTGTATCATGCTGACAATATCTAGCTAGTACTATCATATTTAGACAACGCTTTGTATGTCCCAAGGACTGCAGAGTACTGTGATATTTTCAAGCAGAACTCAATATTCAGCCAAATTCTTTTATGCTATTAATTCTGCTTTTCCACAGAAACTTCATAGTTATCCTGGCCTATTCAGACTGAAAATATCAGATAGCCTGTTATTTATACCCCATTATTTTATTTTCTGTTATGTCTTTCTGTATACGGTATTCTTGAACTTTCAGACAGCCAACTGAAGCAGAATGTCCCCATAGTGCCCCTTTGTGGAGATATTTGGAACATTCAGAATTCAAAGCTTTTGAAGTGATGGTATAATCCACACTCCAATTTTGTACACATACATAAGTCATTAAATGCAATAGTCCAGTCATATTCATTCCACAAAATGAAAAACAGCTTTTTACTGTTTCTTAAGTTTAATCCATTTATTCACAGGAAAACCCATGTTTCCTCTATTCCTAACATAATTAGCAATTTCTGCAACTTCCCATCCCTCCTCCTGTCACCTCTTTGACACCACTGCTGTTGTAAAAATCATATTTCCAAAGTAAATAATAAAAATTAGATCTGTTTTATTACTGCCTTCCAAACACAAAAGTCAATTTTTTAAAGGTAATAACAACAACAAAAGCTGGAAAGAGAGCAATTTCTTATTTTCTCATAATAGTCATCATTGTCACTTCGGATACTTAATGCAGAATGACAGGAATATAAAGTGAATAGTCAGGACAGCTCAAATATTTTTTGATTTTTCCTTTATTGCTTTGTTTACAATTATTATATCGGCATACAACTATTATATTAAGAGATAGCAAAGAACAAGTAAGAGGTTACCTGAGAACATGAAAGTCCACATTCTTCAATCCTGGGAATAATATCACAATCATAATTCCAAAATAGAATTATAAGAAGCATCAGAATATGAATACTTATCATCCTAAACTGAAAACAAAACAAAACAATACAAAACAAAAAAGAAGAAGGGAAAAATTAAAAGAAAAACCTCAGAAGAAATCTTCCACTCTGACAATTCTCTCTCTCAAGCCAAAACTTCAGCATGAATTTTAGTCCCTCCCACAGCACCTTTCAACTCCTCCCACTAAAGTTTCCGAAGACAGAGAATTGCTAGTCGTGGGAAATATAAGGCATGCTCAGTCCACTTATTGTGTGCCTTAGTGAAAAATGGGAAACTTGAATTTCTGACAGTTGCAGTAAAAGCCTTTTTCTTTTGGACTTCACCATGTCAGATTTGAATGAGGTTTAGTGCGTTTCTTTTCTGTAATTCTGTATATTTATGGGAATTTTGTTTCTAGCAGGCAGCTTCACTGAAATCAAAATGCATTATTATGTCTACTTCTTCTCTTGGTTTTCTAATGCACCAAAAATAAAAATGTATTTTTTAAAAAAAAGAACAGTTGTGTTGGAATAAGTAGCCTTGGAAGACTGATTTCTTGCTTCTCATGAGGAAGAAAAACAGCTTCTTTTATCCTAGGAATCTGTGTCTTGGATTTATTTTGCATATTATATAATTGCATCAACAGAAGCCTCTTGTCCTATAGCCTACCTCCAGTTTTTGGATTTTCATCACATTTGGGAAGTAGGCTTTGCTGAAGAAGCTGAACATCACCAGCTCTGAAAGCTGTGTATGAGAGAGCTACAACACCTCAATAATACATGGCTTAGGAATGCATTTCTTGGTGCTGTCCTACAAAGTATCAACCACAGGGAATGTGTATTCCATAAAACACACTTTCTGGTTCATATGGAGGATACATGGTAAGTTATGCCTGTAGGTGGAATAGAGAAGTATTACTTCACAGAGGGCTTACAACTTAGAGATTTCTTCCAGCGAGACAGTGCTAGAACCCACACCTTCCACACTCTAATTAAAACTTTTACATTAATTGTTATTTTATTATTGGTATTTTTGTTATGTAGGAGATGCAAAATTAACTCCATATGATAGGATGAAGCTTTGCCAATAATTCTTTTGGTTAGAGATTACGTCTACTCTGCCAATGTATCGACTGTGTTTATATTTCAGTACTTTACATACTGTCTCATGAGTCCAGTTTGTCAATTTTCCATTTATTTTATTTTGTTTATTATTTTTTTAAGACAAAAAGTGGTAACAGTCACATTACTGCACAAATTGTCATTAAATTATTTTGGCTAAAAAATAACAAGGAAATGTCATCACTTGTAAATGTAAAAAATGCACTTCGTCAAAGATCCACACAGTCTACTCTCCCGTGACAAGCAAGATCCATACTTGGACAAAATAAGAAAGTAATCAAATATAATATGCTACTTTTATGAATATTTTTAGCATAAATACTTCCAAGTTCCAGTGATCCATAGCATATGAATTTCCTGAACTGAAAGCCATGTCTACGTCACTATTTTGAATAGCTATTTCTGGACCTTTCTTACATGAATTTGTACAACAACATCTGTAATAACATTTGTACAAATGGCATCTATTTATCCTTCTAGTTTTCAAAACATCCTGTGGCAATGAGTTACACTATTAAACTATGTTTACTTGCTTTGTTTTGAGTTTAAGCTGCTTCTAAATAGGTCAGTAGGGGTTTTTTTATTGTTTTTGCATTGAGAATTGCCTTATTATTATTAATATTAATTTTAAGGTTAAGAATATACCTCTTTATTTTCACTATTAGCTTTCGTAAGATGGAGGTCCTGCACAGGACTGTTCAGGAGTGAGCAGCTCAAAGACCATTAATACAATAGCTCAGTAATGCTGACTGAATCATCAGTGGCATGATTTGCCTCCAACGAAAAGGCATTGTGCCTCTCCCTTGGTGTATCACATTTACCAGTATATTTACTGCAGAAAAGCCAGTTGAGCATACACCACTGTTAGTCATTTTGCAATTTCAGCTTCAATTGCAATTTATGGGACCCCATAGGACGCTGATTCTAAGACATTTCCACCAGCTTACTCTTGAGTATGGTTCCCTATAATGAACTCTACTGCAAGCAAGTACTTCATGTTTTATTGTGCCAATAGATGCCTTAAGCATAGGGTGTCCTTTCACATCTCCATTTCTCGTCAGCTCTGTAGACTTCTTATGGGTCTTCCTTCTCATCTTTGGTTAAAAAAGGATGGTATTTTACCTTTCTTAAAACTACTCATTCATTAAAATCTGCTAAATGATGTCTCACTGGAGGAGTTTTGGGAGATATCTTAAATATGTTCTCTTCTGAGCTTTCACTATATTACTTTAAAACAAGATCTATCAGTCTGGAAAGTTTCTACCCTTAAAGTTGCTCCTTTTAATGTCCTTTCCGACACTTGTTCATTTTAGATAGTTCCACCCTTTCAGCTGTTCCTTTTAAGTTCCTTTTGAATGCTTGTTCATTTTATATAGTTACCTTCTATTCATACTTTAGCGTTGCAAATTTTTTGGATATTGAACTTGTGCCACTATTGAAGAGTAGCTTTTTAAGAGGCTGCTTAAAAATGCACCAAGAGTTCTTTTCTTCCTATGGGGTCTATGATTACTTGCTCTAATCAATAGTCATTTAAAGCGTTTAAGTCATTTATAGTGTTTATACCGATTAAGTTTCCGGATCAAGCCCTGGGGTAACACTCCTCCATTCCCATAGAAGTGACTGATGTCATTCACTATTATTACATTTTCTCCTCTCTCACTCTTCTCTGATGTTTCTTAGCACATTTCTGTCACTAGGCGAACACGCTGGTCAGTAGCACTGCTTTAACAGTATGCTCTTTCAGTCCTGAAAGTTTCTGCAACAGTAGCTACTAGGTTCAGTGAGTTGTTAATAACCTTGTTGTTTTATACTTTATTTGACAAACTTTTAAAATTATGTCTCAGCCAGCGCAATTTATATTTCCATTCTTGTATAATTCGTATCCTGGTATCTCAAGTTTGTACATGGAGTATTATCTGGAAACAAAAGTTAGGACAGGCATATCACTAGATATACCCAAGTAGTTAGATATTGTGACTTCTTTTGTAGGAGTTTAAGTGCAGAAATCTACATAAATTTCAACCTGGCTACACACGTACTGACATTGTTGAGATGAACAAGTCAGTGCCTAGGCTGGTAGGCATGCCCCTGTCGTATCCAGACTGGAGGATTCCCAGCCTTCTTTGGTCCACAGTAGCCACATTCACACTACATTTTGCAAGAGTATCATGTGGTACAGCTCTACATACTTTCATGTCTCACCAACATAGGCACACATATTATTATTACAGCTGTCTTCAGATGGAGGGCCATAGCCAGCACAGCTCCATGCCCTCTCTTTGAACTCAGTGTGCAGTCACACTGCCTGCACCACGGAGCAGACATCTTGCCTCAGGGTTGCTCACATCAACCAAAAGACAGCTGAGTGTTTATAACTCAGCAGCTTCTTGTCATGCTAGGCAAGCTTTGGAGTAGAGCCATGTGGGGTACTACAGTCATTAGAACAAAATATTCAGAATGATTCAGAGCCAGTAAGGAGCTGCAGTTTTATGGAAGTTTGCCTACATCTCCTGTGCTAAGTGAGCCCACACACCCGGGGCATGTACTAAGTCAGCCACCTTTGGCCAGGCCCACCCACCCTGCAGCCACCCTCTGCCCCACACCATCATGGCAGCAGCAGTGCCCTGCTGAGCAGCCTGGCCCAGCCCTGCGTGTGCAACCAATGTCAGCACCAACTGAACATCAGTGTGTGATTGGCACTGTGTGGGCTGGCACTGGGAGGGCACGATGCAGTGCTGACTCAAGAGATGGCAAATAATTGTATGCATTTTGATACACTGTCTGAATACAGCCATGCTTCTGTTTTGATAAAGGAATTTGAGAAGAGGTTTTTGCCGTGTGACAGATGGCAGCAGAGGGGTTGTCTGATAGAATGGAGCCTGACATGGAAGTGCATGACACAAAGGTGTGTCATGTGGAAAAAAATGTGTGTCTTCCATACAGAAAAAAAAAATTGCACCTAATGACATTCATCAATGCTTGCTGAATGCTGATAGAGACCAAGCAGTGGCTGTGAGCACAGTGATGCTGTGTATGGTGTGGTTCAGCAGTGGCAACAGCGACAGTGGGTCACCTTCACTGCTGCAGATTTTTACAAGTGCAGCATACAGGCTCTTGTTCATTGTTGGCAAAAAAGCATAGCTAATGGTGGTGACTAACAAGTGTGTTCTGTAGCTGAGAAATTGCTCCATCAAATAGTATTATTGTGCCCTTTGCATCTGTTGTAGTTTCCATGAGAATAAATAGGAGACATTACTTCTGGAGTCATTTATGTATATGGGGCCCAAGAGAATTTCTCTTTATTCATTCTGGCCCAGAAAAGCTAAAAGGTTGGACACCTAGGTACTAAGCAGGGGCACTGAAGTGCCACAGGCTAGTTGGTGACACAGGTGTTGCCTAGTGCTCCTGTATTCAACATGATATTGTTTCACTGTTGAAAACCAATCGCCTCTTACTTTGTCTACATGATCCAAAGGACCCCACAGTCATCTTCCATCCTGTTTCACACAAAAATGCTAATTAGTATTCATCAATAAAGGCCAATGATAAAGCAGGCAGCACCTTAAGAGTATTGCCTACAACCTATAGCCAAAACACATCCATAACTGCAGGTGGAGGTTGAAAATGTCATACTGAACATGTCTGCAGTACAAGGAGGAGAATTAAGTGCTCAGTGGGATGAAAAAAGAGAAGGCTGCTATTTCATCTGTCACAAGGTTCACTACAAGCAGGCACTTATACCCAGATCCATTGCTGATGAGATTGCGCAGTTTTACCATTTGTCTTTCATTTGGTCCCCTTTGGAAAACACAACTTTCAAAACACAGTCTTGAAGCAGAGCGAGGTCTGGTACAACAGACACCTACGGATTCATTCCTATGTTTGCACCTGCTATTAAAATCATGTATACTGTGTCAGGGCAATAATCTCTAAGTAAGAAATGATTTACTTCCAGGTAGAAAAACTAGCCAGGGTATTGTGTCTGGTGATGTTGCTTCCCTATCAAAACAAAAAAGTCTCTCCTGTGAATGAGTGCCTCTTTATTTCCAATTCTCAGCCCACTCTCTTCCTTTGTATGAGGGAAAGGGCAAGAAGGATGAGTCACTGCTGGAAGAAGTCCCTGCCCTCACCCTTCTGGCTCTGATACAAATACCGCATTAACACACTTCTCTACTGAGCACTTTTAGTGGTATGCACTGACCTGAACAGACTCATTCTTGACCAACTTGACAAGTTCCAACAATGAGATGCCCAGCCCGATGGATTAGGGGAGAAAGGCCTTTCACATTGGCCCCTTTGCTTGTGGCACCAACTGGTAAGCAATACCCTTATATCATTACAAAAGCTTTCTCATCAGGGAGTGAGTGAGCAATTGGGTGGGAGTTTGGCCCTTACCCAAGGTTACCCCATCACAGTTACCAGACAGGCACCATCTGAATTGGTGTATAAAGACTGACACTTGTCTACATAACTAAGCTTTTGATTTACCAGTGTATCACCAATTGGTGTGGGTTTTTTTTTCCCTCTCCAAGGAAATCTGTGCACTGTATCCATTCTTTTCCACTCTGATGTGCTAACAGATACTGTCTCTGGTATAAGCTATGTAAGATGAGCTGTGCAGTGCTTGCAGGTGAAGGGGCAGCACTGTTCTTCCTGAAACCCAGCAGCGCCCATCTGGCACCAGCACAATCACTGCAACTAACCCTGCAAAAAAAAGTGCAAAAATGCATACAAACATGCATTAGCTACAAATTACAAACTGATAGGCTGATCAGCTTCTGTGCCAATCAACAGTGCCCCATTTTTGCAGTAATAATGGTGCTAAACGTGTAAGGGTTTTGTTTATAACATTGCAAGTTAGTTGCTGATAACAAATCATCTTCAGCATCAGTTTGTTTAAGTTTTCATCACACTATTTCTGTAAAAAAAAAAAAAAAAAAAAAAAAAGAGAGAGAGAGAGAGAGAAAACTGAACGCAAACCCTACATTTTTTCAAAGACCAAAGTGCTTGCTCTCAATGATTTCAGACATATGGACATAAGACACTGCTATCAGTTACCACTTTGTCCAATTTCCAGGATAGGAGCAGGCATTCAGAAATAGATATGAATGTCTCTGCAGTAGAGCTGTGTAAAAGGAGCTGCAGCATTTGCATGTTTTCTTCCACTTGAAAGTGTTTCCAGAGACAAAGCATGCTATCTTCTGCTTATTACTCTGTGTGCTTCCATAGAGGAAAAAGCCATGAAACCTAATTTCAGTTGAATCCTACAGCTTGGAAACACTTGAGTGATGCATAGTATACTTCAATAACAGCAGCTTACATGTAGCAAGCACTTTTAGACTTTCAGTGATTGCAGCTGTTTAAGCTGCAATTTAGGCACTTCTTCCTCAGAAAGGAATCTGAAGCTAAGTTAGATACCAGTCTCTCTTTGTAGTACATGAGGAGTGCGTAGAGGTTGAGAAATGTGCCCTAACTGCAAGCATCTTGGCCAGTGGCTACTGGCAAATGCTAAGAGATTGCACTTTAAACCGTGTGCCTCCTTAGGAGCTGATTGATAACTGCAAAGATACACTTTGTTCCCATGGCTCTTCTCTTAAAAGGCAATGATATCTCCTCTTCACACACTTAAATATCAAAAAGAAAAACAGAGCCAAGCATTTTGCATTAATAGTGGCTGGATTAATGCAAAATCACACACAGGTAATAAAAAAGTGAAGACTAGAAACATGCACAGTCTGTGGTGGTTTGCACTTGAAGATGATTCAGCCATTCACCTATGAACTGACAGTTCAGGAACTGCAGACAGAAGTTTGAAAACCCCTCCAAGCTGAGAATCACTCTGGCCCCAAGGGTTCATCCTCTCAGATGTGTGCTCTCATCCCCAGATTCATACATAAAACATGGACATCAGCACTTCATGTAAAGCAGCCACAGATGCTTTTTAAACAGAACCTGACCAAAACAGCACATTAAACAAGTTCCTGAAAGAAGGTTTTTTGTCAGAACACCACCTAGCTCTTCCTAGACTCTTGAGGAACACTGACTTTAATTTGAATCAATCTAAACCTTTGCAACACAGGCTGAATTCCAGATGCTAAAATTATTTTTTATCTGGAGAAGCACAATATCCCAAGAGGGATATTTCCAGCAGGGGTATAAGCCTCTTATTTTAATCTAGCCCTGGTGAACAGGTACTTTCCTCATTGGACTTCCTTCCCTGCGTGCCTCAGCTAACACTAAAATAATATGTTTGCTATGCAAATACTGCACATCTTGCATGTCATTCTGAAAGCCTCAAGAAGCACATGAATCTGCTATAAGATTTTAGGTAGTAACAGAATTTCTTCCTGAAAAACTACCTGAAAAAGACACATTTTTATGCTATACTTGACATTATACTTTGAAAGAAGATCTCGCCTATAAATCCAAAGGGAATCATGGCAGCAACACAAATTTAATATATTTGTATTCCAACAACTTCAACGTGCTTTAAAAACAATCAGAATCACTTTCTGTCTTTTTTTTTCTTTTAAAATTTTCAATATAAAGATCTATTCATTGTCGTAATCTAATTTTTAGCCACAGCTGGGACTTAACGCAGTTAATTGCAGTAGCAGAAATGTACTGAACAATAGAATAGTAATGATAAAGTAATTCATTTCTTTTCACTGAGTACGGTAGGACAATCAGCTACTCTGTAAATTTCTTCAATACAGAATAAAAAGGAAACATTTTGCCAGAGGGCCTCTGTGCATTTCTGTGCAACTCATGCACACAGAACCATGGCAAATGCTGCACAGAAATGTTGACACCATCTGTTCAAGGTAGGTGTCACTCTCAAGGCAAGCAATGTCTATTAGTATTCCAAGAATCTGTTTGACTTTCATCTCACAGCAACATTCAGAACCTTAAAAAAAGAAGAAAAAAAAAGTGGTATTCATGGCATCTCTCAACACTTTATCTAAGCACATATATAATTACAAAAGAAAACATTCCACAGCTTAAGGACTTTGTAAATGTAAGATATATCTGACAGCTGCATTGGCATGGAAGAGGGAAATGGGTTTTGGCTGGAGAATACTTCCTTTGCTTAGATTGGGATGCTTTCTTTTGTAGAAAAGAAATTGAGTTGTTTTGGTATTTTTTGTTTTTTGTTTTTTTTAGGACATCCAGTGGTGTTCATAATATCCGCGAAGAGAAAGTCATGTGGAGACTTGCTTATACAAAGCAGAATCAACATCAAATTCGAGAGAAAAATCTCATCCTTAGAATACACTCATAGTTCTATTCTTCACCCTGGACAATGATGTCAGCTTAAGACAAAAGTTTACCATTCCTTACACACTGGATATCTTGAAGTTTCAACTAGACTATGTCAAGTGAACACAAAGACATTTTGAGAATAGCAAGAAATCCATTCCACTCTTCATGAACCAGTGAAGTATGTTTAGATGAACAATTCTCTGCACACATTCCTAAGTCTGCAGGTGTAAGACAGTGTCCACAGTTGTTAAGCCTTTCCTGACCACTCACTGAAAGACAGGATTGCCTAGCGCTAGGAAAGCACTGACACAAATTTGCCCGTTGCCCTGGCAATCCTACAGTGAAGAGCTCAATATCGTAGAGTCATAGAATATCCTGATCATTGCTTCCAATTCCTGACTCCATCTAGAATCAGTCAAAAATCAGACCATATGTACGACAGCGTTGTCCAAGCGCTCCTTGAACTCAAACAGCTTGGTGCCACGACCACTGCCCTGGGCAGCCTGTTCCAGAGTCCAACCACTCTGGTGAAAACTACCTTCTTCTGATATTCAACCTGACCCTCCCCTGACTGTGTGAAGATGTGCCCGATTATGGCAGGACTCGGGTTCAAATTCTCCTTTTCATACTTCTATCCTGATAATACCTCCTTAGATATATATGCCTTGTTCTGCCCTTTACTGGATCAATATTTCTCTCTCCTGAATGTTTTATTTATTTCTGAAGTTCCCCAGATACTCCATCTCTCAGCAACCTACCATCAATCCTTGTTTCCCAGCAGATTTGAAAAAAATCCTTGAATGGCACAGTTGTATCCTGATTATATCCAAAGTATATTTGGTACCCAAGCATATGTAATGTGGGTCATAAACCAATACCAGTATGGTACACACTTTCTATACTTATCCAGCTCTGGAATATCCAGCCATCATCCCTGATCTAACTGAAGCTCATGTTAATGATTTGTGTCAATGGAAGCAAGCTTCATTTCTTAATTTTTTTCTAAATAATTCTTTGCTTAGATAAAAGCCTTTTTTTTTTTTTGTATAAGCTTTTAAGAAAATAAAAGCCACACAAAAGGAAAGAGCAGAATTGGGCCAAGGGCAACTTGTGCAACTGGATCATATGATAAAGCAATATGTATTACATCAGGACATGCCAGCAGTAGATAAGAGGGATATTGTTTCCTTAATACTTGTTTTCACTCCTCAGGCAGGTCACCCAATGATTGCAAAAGAATGGACTAGATGCTCTAGACAATTAAACTCAGTCAACCATATTCAGAAGATATTTGAATTACAATAGGAATTTGGGATGCTTACTACAGTTTCCAGATGTATCTCCATCCATCCTTACAATTCTCCATACATCACTGAAATCATAATGTAATTGCTATACATAAATGTCTAGAACTGTATAAGCAGCTGTGATGACAATAAATTTGAATTGCAATCATTTTATAGAATTACAGAATCATAAATGTTGGAAAAGACCTCTACAAACATCAAGTCCAACCATCAACCCATCCTCACCATGCCGACTAACCATGGCCCTCAGTGCTACACTAAATGTTTCTTGAACATATCCAGGGACAGGGTCTCCATCATCTCCCTGGGCAGCCCATTTCAGTGCCTGACCACTCTTTTGGAGAATAGGTTTTTTCTAATATCCACCCTGAACCTCCTCAGCACAACTTATGGCCATTCCCTTTTGTCATATCACTAGTTAGCCAGGACAAGAGGCTGACCTCCACCTCGCCACAACCTCCTTTCACATAGTTGTAGAAAGCAATAAGGTTGCCCAGAGCCTCCTCTTCTCCAGACTAAGCAATCCCAGTTCCTTCAGCTACTCCTCATAAGATTTGTGCTTCAGACTTCTCTCCAGCTTTACTGCCCTTCTCTGAACACACTCCAGGGCATCAATGCCTTTCTTGTACTGAGGTGCCCAAAACTGAACACAGCACTTCAGTTGCCACCTCAACAGATTACAGGGGCACTGTCATCTCCCTAGCCTGCTGGCAAGGACTACACTATTTCTGATACAAGCCAGGATGCTATTGGCCTTCTTAGCCGCCTGGGCACACTGGTGGCTGATGTTTAGATGGCTGTCAGCTAATACCCTCAGAACCTTGTCCTCCACACAGCTTTCCAGTCACTCTGCCTTAGAGAGAGGTGTACCATACCCAGAGGGGTATGGTAGCCCCAAGCATGAGGTTGCTGTGACTAAAGTGCAGAACTCGGTACTTGGTCTTGTTGAAGCTCGCACAATTGGCCTCAGTCCAACCATTTTAGTTGTATCAATGGGGAAAAAAAAAAAATACAGCATTCATCCTTTAAAAATGCATTAATTGCAAGCTATGCCTTGACTACTTTTAAAAACAATTTTTAAAAAAAATAATAATTAACACCTCTATCTGTATATACATCACTCTTTTTGCTTTTTTCCTTCAGCATCCTGTGGTATTCCACTGCTGGCATTTTAAAGAGTGCTTGGAGAGGAATACAGAAGCAGCTGTATTCCATAAGTCTTCTAAAATAAATCACATTATTGTAAGCTGTGTTTCACTAAATCTAATCAATACCTCAATAACTCTAAAGGAATTCCACTGCCTATTTGCCCTCTGGAAATGAAACACTGGCAAACTGATCCTTTGACGAACCCTCAGCCTAGCATGGAAAAAAACACTTTGTTCTGGCACTGGGTTGGCACTGCCCTCCTTACTTTGAGGGCAGATCTAAAATTAAAACCCTGCCAAGTTCCTCTTGCTCATATCATCAAACATTCAGTCATATGAAACAAATTTTAAGTGAGTGAATGATATTCACATGCCACTTAAAAATACTTTAACATCCACTTAAAAACTTCTGTATGTGTGGGCTTGCATGATTGGAAGTAAATCTGTCCGTACTTTCTGAACTGTTGCATAATCTTTGTTTTTGTACTTAACAACAATCCTTGAAAAGGAAGAAATCGGACTCTGGGGAAATCCAGAGAAACAACCTATTATTCTGATTAGAAGTGTGTTTTGTTTTTATATTTTTAAAAAGGAACAATTTGTTTTTTTTAAGAGGCCATATTTAACTCCTAAGATGATTGTCCAGGCTGTGGACATCCAGTCAGCTGACTGATGGAGTATGGAACTTTGGAGAGCCTCAGGGCAGAAGTATGTACTCTGTAAATGACAGCTTCACAGCCATGCATCCTCCTTCAAATACTTTGATCTTTTAATTGCTCTATGTATTTGTTATTCACAGTGAAGAATCTGATGTTGCTTTGAATGTGGTATCAGTAAGATAAGACTACTTTAAAATAGTTCTTCAATTACCAAACTAAAATGTATTTTTTTCTTGCAACAGTAGTTATTCGCTGTGCTTGAAATATATTGTGCCATGCAAGCAATATCCTCCAGTGGTCGGGAACCTCGTATTCTAAGCGTGTAAAAAGGAAGGCGTTGCCTTCAGAGGATGCAGTTATTTCTAGTTTTAGTACATGCTAGAAGCATAGCATTCCAAAAAGTAAGAACAGAAGTATGTAAGCACTTTTCAAATACAACATAGCTTATAATTATGATCCATTTGCCAATCCATCTCACACGCATTGCGAATGTTACAACAGCCATGGAAGCTGTGCAAGTTTCTAAAGGAAGCTTTTAAAAGCTATAAAATTTCATTCTCTTCTCTTGTAATAGAAAAGAATGCATCTTTAAGGCCAAACTTTATAGTTATGCAAATTATACTCAAATATTAGAGTTCCTTAAGTAGCTGAATGACTAATGAATCTACTTCATCTTCCTGAAGAACCCGGGGGTAAATAAGGTATCTTGAAGGTATCTTACCACTGTAAGATGTGCATTACCAGGACATCCTAAATATTAGATTTTACATATATGCATGTTCTCTTGCAGGACAGAAGAGTGAAACAACAGAACGTTTCTGACTGTATTTGATGTTGTAATGTGCTCAGTTTTCTAGACCAAACTCAGATTTGGTTTGTCTTTCTAAGTGTGCACCTATATGTGAGTAACCTGTGAATATCCTGCATCCGGCAAGGTGAACGTCTGCTGTCATTGACTGCTCTGTTCTCTGGAGTAAGATTCCAGAGCTCCTGCAGTATGTTAGAAAAAAAACAGCTAAATATTCTATGGGGAAAAAAAACATTCTGACTAAGTGACTGCTTAGGTCGTACATTCTGTAGCTTTGTGCAGAAATAGTCTAATATGAGTAGAGTTATTAATTTCCAGGGGTTTCCATCTATGTAATCATGATACAAATTCTCTTTTTGGACGGTAACAAAGGAAAAAACATCTCTTTGTTCTTGATCATAAGAGAGGACACCGTATCTTGCATTTATGAACAGATGTTTCATCGTTGGGCAAAAACTGCCTCATTCACAGTTATAATAAGATTGCTGAAATCATATGGTCTCCAAGTTGCAGATAGCAATTACCAGTACTGCCAGGTTCCATAGAAAAGGGTTCCGTTTTTTTGTATTAAATTGGATAACCAGTGACTTAAGAAGTCAAAGTCCTAAAAATCCTAAAAGAAATGACATACTTAGCCTTACTATGCAGGGCTCTAGTAAGTAATCAGATACTTATATCAGCATGGAGCCTGTGCAGATCAAGACTAAGTGGTTTAAAAGTAATTTGCAATGTTGTATAAATAACTCTTTATGAAACAACAGCTGGAGAGTAAAGATGAGAAGAAGAGAGCAGTTTGAGAAAGTGGAACACCAGGGTTTAGTTTGTGTTTTACTTTAATTAAATCCTTTCTTGGCTTAGGAAACATGTCTTTGAGAAAGCATGCTGAACTTCAGCCAACTTGTATTTTCAAAGTCTCTGAGCTGGTAATCACAATAGATCTGACAGTAAGATGGCGGGAAACTTCTACAGAGCTGGAACCTGCTTCAGTGCTGCAAGTGTCACAAAGCAACAACATTTAATGAAATACTGGTGGGAAGGTTCAAGCTCTATTACTATACCACCATCTGACTCTGACTCTGTAGGTCAAACTAATAAAATGGGAGGCGTTGCTTTTGGAGCAGATCTTGTATTGATTCACTGGCTTCTTTTTCTGCTAGCTACCAGGCAAATACCTGTTCTAAGTCACGTTTCTGGTTCTCAGAGTTTTGCTCATTGTGACTGTACAACTGAAAAAACAACTTCTACAACAGGGATATCATTAAAGAAGTTGTCATACCAGATATTATGGTTTGAAAACATAAGCAGCAACAACTCTGTCCAAAGGTGCCCCCAGTAGCATCTCAATCCCTTAGTTGAACTGAGGGTTGTGGGACACCACATGCAATTTTAAAACTTTGGAACAAAGAGTGATGTTGTGTGATTCGAGAGATTTGGGTTTTTTTAGGCAGGCCAGATTGAAGCATCAGAAGTGTCTTTCTGGAACCTACTCCACAGAAGCAGGCAGTTTGGAGTAGGTTTATGTTTTTATGCTATCATTTTTCATTTCCATTTCAATCTTGAACTTCGGGGTTTATACAACGTGGATAAAATTCTGATTTTATGTAACTTTTTATATAAATCAGATGTTGGAAAGAAGACAAAAAATAAATACAGAGACTGAAAGATGAACCATATTGAATTAAATGAAGCTCTTTCCATAGACTTCAGTGGAACTGGGTAAAAGAGCATCAGAAGAACGTGAATAATTCAAACCAGGACTGCTGGCAAACAATACATATCCCCAGAACTGAGCCCAGTGAATCAAGGTCTTTGTCTAGAAAAACAAATACCAGAGCAGTTGATATTAATCCTGGTTATTGGTTAAATGGTGAGCTTGGGGACAGCCAAGGTCAGTAATAATCCCTGCACTGTCTGTAGGGGGCAGTGGGCAAACCAGCCTACATTCTAAGACAGAGAGGAAGAGAACAGTACAGAGGTAGGTAGTGTGCCATTAGCATCTCCCCTCTGATGGGGCTTCTGAAAGCAACCAGTGCTGGGCAACCATTTCTGGGTGGTTCCTGATACGAGAATCCCCCAAAACACTGGATATTTGGATTTCTGCCTCCACAGACCACAAGAAGTAGAACAGAAAAGCACAGAGCCAGTTTAAACCTGTAAGTCTGCCCTCTGAAGAAATGGCCACTTCCTAACATGCATGTATAAGGAGTTCTCAGATTAGGAGTTGTATCAGATTTTAAAAATGAGTGAACTCAAGGGACAATCATTCACATTTCAAAAAATAAAGTATTTGTTTTATATTTTCTCTTCCTGTAATAGTTTATCTTCACAGGATGGAAAGAAAAAATTATAACTTGTTCACTGAAGAGGTGCAATTTTTGAAAGAATGAACACTGACCTGGAAAGGTAAATTTGTTTTTAAAAAGTTCAAAAATATACTCTGAGGAAAGCTCCAATATGCATTTCACCAGGATATTTTATACTGGGAGACCTCTCCTGTCTTGAAAAAGGATGTACGAAAAATATTTTTTTTTATCATATTTGATGTTCCTAATTTGATATTAACAAAATACGCATTTGAAATTAATTGGCCAATACAAATTTTTTCATCTTCATCACTTAAAGCTAGCATGGTTCTCCTTCTGCACAAATCTGATTCATCATCACACCCAGCTTTGTTACTTCACTCCTCGGATGTTTTCCCAGAGGCAGAAAAAGTTTATAGTGAAGCAGTTCAGCATTAGACAGGTAACACAAACTTAGGGAAAAAAAATAATCCAAATCTCATCTTTTGAAGATGCATACCTAAGATACAATCACTCATAAAATGAATGACACTTGCATAATCTTCAGGCTGTCAGCTTCTCCCTGGAGGACTTCCCAGTCAGTAACATACAAATGTTAGTACTTCTAGCATCTGAAAAAACAGGAAAATATTATAAAACCAAACCAGTCGCCAAAGAAGCCTGACTAATTCAGTTTCTGAAACTAATTTAGATCTTATTATTTTGATCAGATGGATACTCTTCAGAAACACAAAACACAGGTCACAAGGCATGCCAGTTTCTTATTTAGAGAACACATCTAACTCTATTGATAGTGATCTACCAACACAAATTGTATGGTCAGTCATAAGTTGCAGTTCCTGGTATGGATCACATACAAGTCTGACTTTTGGAACAGGGAATGGAAACGAGATGGTGCACATGACTGTGCAAACCATAGGTAAGGAATGTGATGGGGAGAGAGAAAAGAGGCACTAAAAACAAATATGCTGGTGATCTACTTCCACTGAAGTCATATCTAAAGTTTTAAAGAGGGCCATTGAGTTTTTCAGTGTCTTAAGCTGGCTGACTAAAACAGCAGAAAAGTATTCTTTTTTTTTTTTTTTTCTTTAATTGATAAATTTCTGTAAGTATAGTCAGATACCAGTCACTGCTAGCATAAGGAAGGAGGCCAGAGGAGACAACCCATCTCAGTGCTGGGTTACATCAGCTCAGGCATCTCATACAAATCTCCCCTTTCCGCTGCTGGATGTGAATGATAGGAAAGATCTAAAAAGCTAAGTGCCTCAGCCATATTTATTTATTTTAGCTAGGACTATTTTTTATTTATTTTTTTTTTTAAACTAGGACCTTAATTCCTGGTAAGACAGCAGCTGTACATAACGATCATTCCATTGAGTTCCAGTTCCATCAAGACTCCCAGCAGGACCCCTGCAACGCGGCACAGTGTTCTGTCAGCAAGCTGCCGCTAGAGGGAGCTATCACTTTTGTCCCTTGGTTTTGTCCGACTGTAGATTTCTGACTGGGCTTAAATGTGCCAAAGAAGTAAATCTGCACCTATGAGTTGTTTACGGCAAATACTAAGCCTCTCAAACACACTGGAAATCTTCTTCCAATCCTTGCTTTGGCAATCTTAAAAACTGCGGGTAGCTTTTAACTGTGGTGTATCGCTTCACGTCCAGAATATACCCAGAAGACACCTTATTTCCATGGGAAGAACCAACCTTAGGTTATACCAGGGCCTTCTCCATATTTTAAAATCATCTCTTGAGCAGCTGTTTCCTTCCTGTCAAGACTGAATCCAAGTTCTTTAGGGAGCTATACAAAGAAAACTCAAACGCGCTTTACAGGAGCTTCCCAAGACAGACCCACAGTGGCTTGGCCTGCAGCTCCCACCCTACCTGCAGCCAGCAGGGCTGTGAGGCTCACCACAGCCAGAACCTCCTGCATCCACCTGGCTGCTGCCACTGGGACATCCACAGGCTGCTCCATGGGTGTGTGCACCCACAGCTTGCCTGCTGGGCTGTGGAAGCACACCCTAATGAACGCTACAAGCAATCAAGAGATTTACTGTGGCAAACTCCAACACGCAGATCACTTGTCTGGGGGTAGAAGGGGCCAGCAGGGGCTGTTGCTTTGAGATACAAATGCATCTGACCACAGAGTGAGATTTATAGGGAAGCCTGAAAAAGCCTTTTCATGTCAACTGCCAGCCCTACATTGGTTATGGTGTAAAAGTCTTCCTCCTACTTCGATGATTTTCTTTCTTGCATAAAATAAGTCACTTGCAGACTAGTATCCATAGTCTATTTAGTTTCCTCTTTATTTTAGATGAATGCTTTTTTCCTCACCTCTCATTAAAATACTTCAGTTTCCCAAAGGAAAGGTAAACAAACTGTATTACACTTTGTAATAATTAGGCTCTTCCTGATCATTCCTGAGAGAACACCCAAAATCAGTGGCAGTTTAAAAGATTCTTATCATTAGGAAGAGCATCTCAAACCATTTGACGCAAAAAGAGACTAAAGAAGCTCAGTGCCTTGTAAGCAGGACCTTCTGAGGAAAGCAGATTCGTTAAGCATGTGTCACTTACTACTAATTTCTTCTCAATCACTGCTCAATAATAGAAGATCTAATTAGATCTTACCTTCTGCATAATCAAAGCCAAACATCAGTTCACAAAAAAGATATCTCTTTTAGGCACAGATTTACTTTATCCAAGGCACTTTATCACATACAAGAAAGCCAGCAGCTGAGATGCATTCAAACCCTTCAATTGTAAGATTGTAGCAGAGATGGTATTGTTTATTTGCCTTGTTGATAAAATGTTCCCACGAGGACCAGTAAACAGCAGCAGCATCCTCTGGTTGATGATGCATTAGCCTGGGCCAAAACCCACTTTTTTATGTGAATGGAGAGATTTCTGTATGTGTGTTCTTAAGAAGCACTGCTCTAAACTTGAAAGAGTATTCTCTGTATATTAAAATTCTAAAATTATCATCAGCTATCCTAAAAACAAACAAACAAAAAAACATACTAACATACCTGAAGGGCTCCAACCCTCACCCAGACATATCTTTTCCTCAATTCCCCTCTCCAAAATTGGAGAGCTTTTCACCATGTTCTGAATAAATGATTTGGGTGCACATTCAAAGAGAAAGAATGAACTTCTGCATTCTATCTTTCAAAAACAAACAGGAAAAAAAAAACAGACCAAAAAAAAAACCCCACCACTTTGCAGCTAACCCAATGTAAATTCAAAAGTCTATCAATGTGGAAATTTATATTGTTTATAATCTATTCAATCTTAATTCACACAGGAGGTAAAGGCAATCTTAATTCACATAGGAGGTAAAGGCAATCTGAATGGAGGATATTCACGTTGAAGAGCAACTACATCCTTTAAGTTTTAAAGATAGTAAGGAAAAGAAATAAATGAAAAATAACATGCCAAACATACATTTTCAGGTGTGAAAAAACTCCTATCAGTGGTATCTCTGCTTATTTGGCTGTATCTGTTTGTTGTTTGGTTTTTTTTTACTTTTACTTTGATTTTGGACAGCAAAACTCCCTTTCTCCCTTTAAAGTCAGAAGATGAAGCTTAATTTGAGAAATTATTCTATTTTCACCTCTACAGTTAGCACATCAATTCATACCCTTGAGCTTTCAGATAACAAAGACTTTTATTTATATAAAAGCAACGAAATGAAAAAGAACTTTACAACTCCTACAAAAGTGAAGTATAAGCAGAAATAACAATTATAATTTGTATTCATAACTTTACAAAAGCATTTATCAGTTACACTGACTGCATAACTGCAGTTATTACAATCTCTTGCAAACACATGAAGCCTACTGCATACAGTCATATTTTATTTTGCTATCAGCGTGTGAGTCATTACTTTTTTCCCCAATGATAACTTTAAAAGAAAGACTAAGATGCAGATACCAACAGAAAAGACAGATTTGTTAAAAATGTTATCATATTTCAAAATGATTAGAAAGGCAATATTTATTGTGTTATTCATTGGCTCCTACTGATGTAACTATGTTGCTGTTTATGAACTGAAAAGTTTTTAAGCCTTAATTCCAACAATAGATTTATTGGGTTGGATTGTACTGTAGTGGCTTTATTTGCAGAATCCAAACTACTGAGCCATCTGCACCACAACTGCTTTCCAGGCTTTGTCTTTGTCAAAATCCTTTAAGGTATTATTGGAAACCTAGAAGTAAACCAATTTCAAACAAATGGAAACACAGAACATTTTGGTTAAAAACAGAATTTAAAGCAAGTAAACGTGGGACAATCTGGGAGAACATAAACATAGCTACAGTCTCAATACTGTATATATTGTAAATTGTAAAGCTTTGTATACTGTATGGTACATATTTACAACAGACAAATACGATAATGTAAACAGTGTAGTACTTAAACATTTGGGCCAATGAAATTTGGTGAAATTCCTACTTTAAACACATAACTTCAGGCGTCTTGTCAATTTTTTTGTCAAATAATTACTTAAAAGCTCTACAACCTAAATCTCTGAACTCAAAGTAATAACTAGCAATAGTCCAAACAATGCAACTGAAGCAAGATTCATCTACACACATGCAAGTAAATTAAGATCTTGCCTAAGAATGCAGACTACTTAAAAGCCACAGAGACTATACCTTCTCTTGTAACATTATTCCTGTGATTAAACACTACGAGGTAAATAATAAGATGTTGCTTTTCTAGAAAAAATTGCTTCTTTTTGCCATCACTTATGCTCAAAAAATGTAACTTGCAGCTGTGGAAATGCTGCTGAGTTCCATCTTTTATACAGAACATAACTCTCAGGTCACAGAACCAAAAGATCAGTGACTTAAACTGAATGCCTTCAGCAGCCTGAAGGGCACTTAAATCCACAGCTTCCATTTTCTATTACTAATTGTGTAACAGCTGTACTAGTGCTGAGTACTGTGTACTTCCTGCAGTTCTATCTGTGCTGATTCATTGTGGGTGCTCCTTTTAGAGCAAGGACTGAATCCAGCACTCAGCCTTTTCAATGCTGGGCCATACAGAAACCATCCAGTTAACATGACTTACTCTTCCCTGTTCTTTAATATAGCACTTTGCTTTGTTCAGAAGAAATGAGGAAAGCCTACGGGCTAAATGTGCTGTGCTGTGCTAGGAGATGCATGTAGTTAATCTGTGCATATTTGACATGATCTGGATTCCACCATTCCCTGGAAGAGCACTCAAGCCACATGAAAAGTGGTAGCAGCAATACTGGCATCACCATGCTATATGAAAGTATTTACTATATCTGTAACTGAAAGGATGGCTTAAACACTTAAGTGCAGAAAGGAAACAGAGGATGTCAATTTTGATCTTCATTGGCAACTTTAGTAGAATAGTTAGGACGTGGAGAGCCCTGGGATTCCAGACACTCTCCTCTGTTCACTAGTTCAAACTGACCAGCAAAGGTAGCCACTCATGCAGCTTTCCAAGTGTTGATTCTATGCTCAACGTACCTAACGCTTCTCATTTGCAGTTCAGAGGACTTAGAACTAACTAAGCTTAGCAAATTCACTCCCCTTGGAAATTCACAGCCCTTGAAAAGACACAACTATACTGACAACTCATTTCATGATCCAAAGCCTCTACCAGCATTTAAAATATTTAATTTCATTGATTTTTTATTATCAGAACATGGTCATGCAAGGTCTATCATCTTTGCTACAAATTCGTGCTACTTTTTTAAACTTTATTGTGGTTATAAATACATACCTCTGTAGTTCTGTACTCCTGTTTTTTAACCTGTGATTCTGTCCAGGACGAATCCTGCAGTTTCATTTTTGTCTTGTAATTTACACACTGTATTACAGTTCCAATAGTAAGGCATGCCTGAATTAGCAGCATCAACATCAGAAGCAACAGTAGTACATCATAAGACTGCTAAAAATAGAGACATAGATATCTTCATTCTTTTGTTGCTACTTTAATAGGTAGATGTTAATTTTCCAATTGCATAAAAATACGTACTTTAACAGCAGGTGGATAATTTTTAAAGATGTCAACAACTTGCATGATACTGAAGGATAAGTATCCAGAAGCAGTAAACAACAATGGGGATGTGACACTGCTAATGGCAATCAGGACCTCAACCTAAATAAAACAAGATTATAAATATTAAATGGGGACAAAAACAAAAAATCTCCTTAAGCAAGCATAACAGAAGTGTAAGATTACACATACAAGATAAATCTTAACAGCCATTTACTGTATGGAGATACAGAAGCAAACTTTGACTAAGTTTCCAAGCCTAAACACTCCTGTTTTATAATTCATTTTCCTTTTAAGAAGTGTGATGGGTCTTTTGTCTAATTATAAAAGTATCTTTCAAATGCAGATAGAGGAAACAATACCAAATTTAGAAAGCTAGTAAAGAAGTATCACTTCTTTTTCAATTTGTATGAAACACTGAGAATTAACAGCAGATATTGCAGACTTAAAATCTGAAACAACCATTCAAATCAAACTGAGTGCTTTGAGGCAAATTTATTACAATAAAATAGCAGCTTAGTTTTCATTCAAATATGATCCTAAAGGATCAAATTCTGTTGTGGTCATGCATTATTACTGATTTAAGTATGGTTGAATGACTGTAGAGTCATGCAGATGTTTTAAGGAGAATTAACTACACATCTGGGACACTCGGAATAAACGTGCTTTACAGAACTTCAGTTTTCTTGCTAGTCACATAGATTAGAAATTTGTTTATAACAGGTTCTAGATCCTATATGGACTGCACCCCTAATTTTCTTCCTTCAGAAAGCATAGCACATAATGGAAGGGGAACGGGATCGAGCTCAGGAGCATGAAAGGATTTCTCCATGTACCATACAAGGCATTTTTTTTCCATAAAGCAGTATCCATTTCTAAGAAACCAGTAAAAATAAAACAAACAAAACAAACAAACAAAAAAAGCACCAGTTCTTAGAATTCCATGGACTGGCTTTCTTTTCAGAAAAATCAACTTACACTCTTGTTACACAGTACATCTGTTACATTTGTAGAAGTACAAACAAGCAGGCAAATATGAATATTATTATATTCTAATGGCAATATTCAAGGACTTTACACACTTACCAGACATTTACTTGGATATTCAGCAGCCACATGACTTGCAATAGCACTAGGAAAGCACTAAATAGAATACAAGATAAGAAAGTCTAACAAAATAAGGATTTACCTACTTGAAAATTACACAGTTTACAACTGTGTAACAGTGATTCCCACTAGTCATAAATCATATCTTAAATTTAATAAAGACATGAAACCACATATATTTTTAGTGACAGTACTGTGAATCAAATAATTAAAGAGATAAAACTAATCTTCATTTAGCTTACATTTAAATGAGGATCATGCATTAAACCTACACATAACGAAATATTAACCACAAAACTTGATGTTTCCGCCTTAAAATCTAATGAACCCCACAGAACATTGTGAGTTTTGCATGCTGAAGTTGTTTACAATCTTTTTCCATTTCCTGAGAGGGACTTTCCAGACATAGGAACCATATATAAATCTAGTGTTCATTGTCATCCTTCTCAGCTTGTTCAGCTTTTGGCAAGCAGAGCACATCATTCTTTACGAGGGCACTGTTCCTAGGTGCAGGCTGTTATTGGTGACAACCATTACCAAACACAGCCTCAGGCTTTTAATCCAGTTAATTCTGATGAGCTAAAGGTGATATCCTGAGGAATTTATCACTCTAAAATTTAACACAACTTTTTATTTTGTAGCCTGAAATACTCTAAAATCTAGGAATTGTTTCACAAAACACTTAGAATATCTTGAAAACCCTTATTACTCATTTCCATGTTACTGGGGACTGAAAATGTATCACAATATGTTTTAAGGACCAGAGTCTCATAAATCAAAGTAGAACGATAATTACATAATAGACTAGATATACTGAAGTATTTATTTGGAATGCAGAAATTTCCAATTAATATTAGGATCAAATAAACATACCAGTACAGTGAAAAAGAGAAAGAAAAATGAAATATGCTGTTTTAAAAGAGTACATTCATTTTGAACTACTTACAGCAACCAAGATCCAAAAGAATGTTACTGAAAGGTATGGACCTGACACTAGAACATCCATATTTAAAGCAATTATGCCACCAAATACTGATGAAATTCCAATAATCACTTCAATTACCTAAAACAAAGTAGAGCATACAAGTTATAAATAGTTCATTTAAAAAACAAAATTCCTATTTGCCTGTGGAAAAGAACTCACTGGAAGAAAAAAAAAAAAAAAAAGCATTTATGCTATTAGATATACAAAAAGTCAATGTTCTGCAGATGTAAAATATGGCAAAACTCCAGCTGGCTTAAATGAAAGCAAGTTCAGCTTCATTATGCATGTTTATACTCTCATTTATTAGCTCCACTAAATAACAGTTCAGTGTACAGTATTTATCCTTAGGTCATTAAGTAATCTTTTTCCCACTGTACATGGCAGTTATTTATCTTATTATATTCTAAAAGGAAGCATTTTAGGATCCGCCTCATATTTCTGATTGTAATTCTTTCAGTGCTTACCTACATTAATCTGTTTCTGACTTTAAAGGAGTTTTGCACTTAGAATGATACAAGAATAAATTGATATAAAGACAGAAAACAAGCACTTACTGAGTATGACTTCAGAATTCGGGTAGGAAAGCTGACATTACTCATAACAATGGTACTATCATATGTGGTATTCTAGAAGAAAATAAAAACTGTGACTGAAAAATGTGCAAATAAAGGATTTCTTTTTATATTTTGTTACTTGTTACAGATCCTGTTACAGGTGGCATGTAACATCTGGTTGGCCCATCAGAACCAAAAGTGACACTTGGCAATACTTGACAGTGTCAGACTTCATCAATCACATTGAAAATAAACAAGGTAGTCCCAGATGAGCTGTTATACTACCACCACTCAACAGTGAAACACAGTCATCTCTCTTTTCTACTTTCTTCCTTAGTCTTTCAAAGTCTGAAAGATTTCTGAAAATCTGATGTAAAACCTTCTGATTTTGCTGACACAGTAACTGAAGGAAGACAGTTTACAGTATGACTTTGTCTAGCAAACAATGCTTTCACCAAATCATGAAATGGTTTCAGTAATAGGTAAAAGAAGTAACAGAAACAAGTGTGTGATTTGGAAAAGCACTTAAAGAAAAACCTGAAGCCAATATTCATTGTCCAGGTATCACATACAATATAGGAAAAATCTAACACTTTTTTAAGTTACTTAGAAAAACATTAAAAAACAAACAACTCTAACTTCAGGATACCTACTTTCTTTCTCATACAGCAGTCTTCAGTAGATCTAGCTGAAATGATCACAGTAGTTGCCATGAAGATTTCCAGCAGAATAAGTAGAATCAAGTTGAAATTTATCTGCCAGTGGAATTCCAGACATAAATAAGTTACATCTTTGATATTAAAAGTAACAAACAGGGTAGGATCAAGCTATCTACGTTCTGTGATATTTAGATGTATCTGTTGATTAGGTACTTTTAAAAACTTTTTATTTTTGATGAATTTTCTAGAACACTTAGTTGTCTACATAATACTGAGAATACTTATCTGAGAAAGAGATATTTATTTCAGTTTTGGAAATGATCTGCCTGAAGAACAGTACATCCCTGTCTTCACAAAAAGCAGTTAATGACAAGGGGGATGTACTGGGTACTGCTGCATTTTGCAGGACCTCCCATACGAAACCAGAACACTGCAGCAAATCATAAAAACTCATAGAAACAGAGAGAAGACAAACAAAGAGGGAGCCTGACTAGCCTGTGAGGCAAAGGAAATCTACTGGGAGAGAAAAAGGGCCACAGGCTTCCAAACTCTACACTGCAATGCAAATTGTCCGATACAATGCCTAATACTGAATGAAAACACATTCCAAAGAAATGGGCCAAGAATCCTAGCTCTGCGTTCTGCCTAGTGCTAGTAGATGTGATTTTGCAACTTTTCCAGGTCTAACACACTACATTACCATGTAAAAATATACATGCTGCCATTCCTTCTGCCATTGCTCATCTTCAAGACAAGAATACATCAAATGGAATACTCAATATTTTTCTTCAGTTCTTTATCTACCTTTTTTCATGAGGCAATATGAACTCTATGTGGGTTTAATAATCTTCTAGAGGTGTGCAAGTTAGGGAGAGTAGATCTCCCCCTGTAAGTCTTTAGAAGCACCATGTTTTTCCAGTGACAGCCCCAAACAATATTTGGTAGTTAGATGTGACCATTGGACAAAGTACCAAAAGTTCAAGGAGAACTAACTCCATTAAAAATCTAAACAACCAGAGTAAATCACAGTTCATGAACTAAGTGCTTCTTCATGGTGAACCTATTTCTGGGATGATCAAATCTAAGTTTTTCTCCAACATTTACCTTTCATGATATATATATACTTATTTATTTGGAAAAATGTCATAGCTGGCAGATTTTAAAAGCTTTTTTGGGTATTGAATCCCGCTACAATGTTTTGACATGTAGCCCTGGTACCAAGATATGCTGACAAGGCCACACTGTACGGTGCAGTGTCAAATAGATATTCAAGTTTGGGTCCGGAAGCACCATAATTACAGGGACAGACTGATGTCTGTCATTAATATTCATATAAAATGTCTGACATAGTTGTATTGAGCTGTTCTGTGATAGCCTGAGCATTTATCAACACTAGCAATAATACCTACTACTGCTATATTACTTCATAGAATTATTCACACACTTCATATTCTTATATAGAATAGAGGTCTCAGAACATTTTACCATAACCAAAAAACCCTATAATGTTACTTTTTGGCTTAGACTACCAAAGACAAGTGTTAAAGCTGTGATTCAAAAACAGAGAACTCTCCCCTACATGAAATAAGTGCATTTTAAATAATACTAACAGCTGCTTTCTCTTTGTTGACAATATATGGGAGAAACATTCATCAAAACTTTCTTTACTTGGTGACTTCAGAAGCAAAACTGTACACAAACTACAAAACTGTAGAAGATCCAAGAAAGAATTATACTTAATCTGAAGATGTCATACAATACCACTGCTTGGGACACTTCCATTTCAATATAATTTAACCCTGAAAATTGCCTTATCTATAGGTGAAGTACTAAACTGTTTTCAGTGTTCTTCTGATCATGCTCTTTCAGAAAAAAACATCAAATAATTTAAACAGTAGTGTTTTAAGAAGTTTCTTCAATCAAAAGAAAAATAAAAAGACAATTGGTAAAACTGGATCACCCTTCAACATCTCATTCATACTCCTGAACTTAAAATATAAGACTGGAAAGTCATACTCGTCTCCAATAAGTTAGCTGTATCATGAGGTTTTATTTCTGATTTCAATTTCTCAGGTCTTGTCTTACTCCAAAAAGTAAAGTTACTGGCAGAAGATCTCTGTAGACTGAAAACTATGTCATTACTTTTTTTTTTTTTTTTTGTGAAGCAAAGATAAATGTTGCATTAATTAGCAATTATTCTATTAACTTACATTTATAGCTGATGGATTCAGGACAAGTTTGCATCCAAACCAAATTAAACATGTTGTTGTAACAGCAAATGTAGAGACAAACAGAATCTGAAAATTGGGTATCTGTAAAACAAGTTTCAGAATGGGTTTCTCTCTCATCTTACAACAGAGGAAAAAAAAAAAAGATATAATTGATATAATTGCCAAAAAAAATCTTACACTTACCACATTAATTTTATTCCTTGCTATAGCAAAGCTCACAACTGCTGAAGGAATACACTGGGAAAATTAAGAGAGAAAACTAGTGGGATATTCTGCACAAAGAATATTAAATATATTTTTCTATACGTGTTTTTAATTGAGTCAGATTTAATATTACATATTACAGTTAATAATTGGACAAACTGAAAATAGAAACTCTGAGGAAAGACCATCATCCTTCACTGAGCTCATTAATTACAACTGGTTCTTGAGGATTACTAGAAGTTTCCATATTCCTCACTTTTGACTAGCTACCCAGCACAATTTGATGCGTGAAGGAAAGCATGGAAGTCTCATGAGTCATTCCATGCCTTTGTTAGCTAAATTAACTCTAGAAGATCTTTAAGAAGGAAAAGAATAGAACAGCTACTCCTGCACTGGGCCTCCATATTCTTTTAAAAAGACAACGTAATGGTTGTTTAAAATCTCAACCACACTCTTCTGAAGAACTTGGTAAAAACCAGTCTGCTGAGACATTACAATTTAAGAATCACGCCTAGGACCTCTGTTAGTTTCACTAGGAAAATTTCACTACAAAAGAGCAGAGCTAAATGGAAAAATCACACAAAAAGGAAAAGTTTCACAAAGCAATTTCTCAAGCCCCAGTTGTTCCTCACCACATTAGATATATTACTATTACGGATCCAACTCTGTTTTTCACATGTATGCAATTGTACAATATATTCATAAGTAAAACATGAATATACTAAACTAAAATTACGGATAAGATTTTCAGGTTAAGTGATGAATCATGTAACAACTGTTGCATTTCTTCACTAATTATCTTTTAACAAGTCTGAGCACTGACAGCTTAACAATGGAACCGCTATAATTAGATTAATATGGAAATTCAAAATTCTTGGCAGCACTTCCTTAGCACCTAAGTGACCCATCTTTAACATCATGAATAGATACATTTATACCCTGACCACCCTAGAGTCTCTAAACACAATGTGACTACATTTAGACAACTGAATTCTACTCCTAGTCAAGATGGTCAATACATTCTAAGAGCAATTCTGCTCCTCCTAAGCTAGACATTAAGTAGTCAGTAGAATATACAGCTCTATAGACTCTTCCAACTACACTGCCATTATCTGCAGGAAGAGCTGAAACACACTGCCGACATACAGACACCCAAACATATACGTCTTCAACAACAGCAAGCCATTCAAACCCAACATAAACTTGATTTGTCACTTAACCTTCTGTATCTATGAGATCTTTGGAAATTCTCAGTAAATACAAAGTTCAAAGAGACCATATTTGAGGCAGAAAAAGATATATCTCAGTAACTACATTAATGGTGCATAGTGTAATAGTTTAGCGAAGACATTGGCTTCAAAAACTGCTTCAGCATTATTCTAATGTCTCTAACAGAAAGATAAGCCACAGCTCACCCACAGAACTCCTGGTACTTGTGTAAAGCATTAGCCTTGCACCTAACTTAAACTAAATCCACAAGTCAAGTTGCCAAAATAGTAATGACAGAACAGAATCCTGTCTCAAACAAAACAAGTACATCAGACTCATCTTATAAGCTAAGACCTAAAGAGTAAGTTAATCACATACACAGAATCACAGAATCACAGAGTCACCAAGGTTGGAAAAGACCTTCAAGATCATCCAGTCCAACCATCCACCCATCACCAATAGCTCTCACTAAACCATGTCCCTCAATACAACATCCAGTCTTTCCTTGAACACCCCCAGGGTCGGTGACTCCACCACCTCCCTGGGCAGCCCATTCCAGTGCCTGATACCATAACATAAGACAAATATGAGGGTTTAGATGCACAGTAAAAATTAGTGGATTTTGAAAATGTCAGATATGATTGACTCACATTTTGTTAAGAAAACAATAATAATACAGGGAACTTCTTCAGTCTGCCTCAGTACTTGGGTATTATGGCAAAGTACATGAAAAATGTAATATCTCTAAATACATTCCAACAGCATTTAGGCAACAAATTCTGCAAATGCGTAACAGTGCAAATTTTTCTTCAAGTAAGGCACAGAAAAACCACTCAAGCAGATAATTAATGGCTGCCCATGGTAAGCTGGTAACAAAAATGGCAGCACAACACTGTTTGTGAAAATGGCTATTCCCTTAGTCATGGCCTGAAAAGTAATTTAATGAACTGTTAAAGAAAAATAAATTTTCCACAAAATAAATTAATAATAAAAAGATGAAATAAAGAAGAAAATAAATACACAACATTTACTGTTTTTGCTGTCAAACAGCCACAGCAAATAATTAAGAATGCTTACTGAACCTGCTGCGCAACGTAAATAATCCATTTCAGATGGAAAAATATTTCCCAGATACAGTGAAAACCCAGAGGTAATAAGGAGGCAAGTCTGCAAAGCAACAAATAACATGGATTAATACAACAAAACCACTATAAAGATAGAAATCAGTAATTCCCTTCAAACTGAGCTATTGATGGACAGTAATGTAGCCTTTGTGTGAATAATTTTGAAGCAAAATATCTAAGCATGCTGAGTTCTGAGGAATACATTTCACTGGTTACCAAGACTTAATACCAAACAAGCATGTCTGAATCAGGTACTGTGTCCTGACTTGACAAACACCTAAGGAAATTATCACAAGGTAATTGCACAGGGTTCAACATTAAAAAAAAAAAAGTTTCAGAAAACATAAGTAAGCCTCTACTTTGCATCCTCTGCTTGGCTCTACCAAAATTCACAGTTCACATGGGCAGACGGGCAACTACCGACAAGAAAATAGTAACAAAAATAGTATTAGGATATACTGACTAAGGTACTTCTACGCGCACTCCTTTCTCCCTCCAAACTCCCTTCCCACTTTGGTTCAGTGGCACAAACATAAATGCTCAACTTCTGCTGCTCCCTTCCTAATCATTCCATTCATTAGGAATTAGCCCACAATTAGGGTTAAACTTTCAGCATCAAATGATTAGTATCTTCTACTAACAATTTTTCTTTCTGCTCTGAGTAGACATTCTTTCAAAGAGGTTGGGAAAGATGGGGGACAGAACAGCTGTTCTTTATTATTTGGGCATTTTTTTCAAGCTGCAGATTTCTGATGTCTTTAAAAAGTTCTCATCAAAAAACTCACTGTGTTCCTGCACAAGAATAGTCATTGCTAGCCACTCTAATGTCACTCTATAGTTTGCAACCACACCATGAACACAGTTCTGATCACCATGGAACTTCTGTTGCCTAGCATACATACGCTGAGAAAAGTTAATGCAAGGAAAGTCAGTTCTTATTTTGTTCTTTTTGTGTAACCGTACATCCAAAAGGAAAGCCACGTTACAGAGACTGTCAGAACAAAAAAAGCATTCAGTTGTTTCCATGAAAGTAAAGCAGTATTTTTATTCACTCTGCAAAAATGATTAATTACCCTATAAACAGTGAAATGTTTCAGCTCTCACAAAAATTACTCTTTAAAACATACCAACTCATAGAAAATATAAAAAAAAAGACTTAAGAAGAAGAAGACTTAATTGTAATTGCTATAATAAGCTTTAATTAACTTGGCTAGAACATGGAGTAACATGATGCTTGTGCAAGATCAGTGTCCAATGATTCTACCAGTGCTAGAACAATTCATATCACTATGATGTTCATGTAAGAAACATAAGTCATTACATGAGAATTCTATCAAATAAGTCCATAGCTTTATGAAAACACAAAGCAAAATTTGACAACTAAATACTGCATGCATTTTTAATGTCAAAATGCTATCAAGGCAAGTACTCTCAATAGTTTAAATAAAAATTTAAAGAAGGCATGTGATTAGGATAATTTACATACTTTACAAAGAGGCATTACTAATTCATAAATAACGGTTGATATTTACAACTACCACACTTACTTCATTTAATGTTAAATACAAAAATCAGCCTTCATGAAGCATATTTAGTTACTGCAAAACACTCCAAAGAATATTATTAGTCTATTAAAAGTTACATTTTAAGTTTTCTAAGTATGTTCCTTTCCATACAAATATTTATATTCAGTCCTATCAATGGTGTAATTATGACTTCCTAAATGATCTGAAACAGGACAGATAAGAGAACCTCCCCTACAATTCTTAATTTTTACTCTTTGTAATGTACTTACACCCATCAGCAAGGAAAAGATCCATGTTCTGTAAATAAAGCAAGGGTGCAGCCTCTTTGATAGCTGAAGGTCACTGGACTTGATATCCGGTATATAATTTCCATTCTCTTGCTTTCCCCGCTCCAAAGTTGGCATTCTGTCATAGCTGAATTCTTCTCTGTAACCTTCTTCCCTGGTCATAACACTTTGTAAAGGCACCTAAATAATAACGGCAATGCAGAGGACAAAGAAAGATCAAAAATCTAACTTAGTTTCTTTATATACTCAGATATAGTGCCCAATTATTTTTTTTTTCTATTTAAGAAGAACAAACAAGTAAAAATAAGTACAGAGCTGTATTTATATTTTGAAGTATACATGCTTACCAGGAACTAATTGCACTCAGTAACTAAATTATATTGTATAGCCACGGTTCACAATAATACATCATAATAATACAGTATAAATACCAGCAAAATGAAAGTTTGTGTATCTACACACAAACTCAACAGACTTTTATGGTAAGATCTAAAAAACATCTTTGGAGATGTAATTTGAGGTAACCCTACAATCAAATAATTCCCCTCTTTTTTTTTTTTTTTAATCTGTGGGATAGACAAATATTTTAAAACATGTCTAGATGTTAAATTGCATTTGATTTTACCAGACATCTGAAATGACAGACTTCACCATGACACCAATGAGCTCACAAAATCGCAGTAACTCAGCTTCAGCAATTTCCTTCTAACTTGTCCAATAGCAACCATGTTGCTTGTTTGTTTAGCCCCATTCTGTTCATCTCACTGCTTGCAATCTGTTAAAATATCTTGAGTACCTTACATTAAAGTTACTGCACATTTTTCAACAGTTAAAAAACTTCACGCTTACCTCTGACTGAAAAGTCAGTTTAAAATAGTCCTGTGAACACAGATGCCCGTACACTTTGTGATCTTCTCACCGCTCAGTGAGTCATGCCGTCTTTGAAAAGTTCTCCCTTACACTTTGGCTTTCAACAACATCTATTCAGATACTGAACAAAAGCACAGCAAAAACTTGAGTTAAGCCAGGGAACAGGAAAATGCTTCTTGAATTTTAATTAACAGAATACACTAGAAAATGACCACACTACACAAATTAAGAGCTGCTTCCAAATCACACCAGCAAATTAAAAAAGTTTCAAACACCTTTTTTTGTACTACCCTTTCCTTGGCATATTAAATTAAATCTTCCTTGTAGTTTATCAGTTTTAGTTATTATCATAACTTGTGATTATGATAATCTAGTCCTTGTTTCAAAAGAGCAAAAGCTACTTATAACACAGCATTCTCCTAGAATAACCTAAAAATTCAAGTATCACAAAAAGTTGGGAAGTTACAAGTTAAAAACTTATCAAGAATCTTATCTTCACTGTAGAACTCTTTATCTTTTTCTACTAACCTTGTCTTTCTAGAATGTTCAGATAAAACCTGCACATTGGCATCATACTGACATTCATACTTACACCATGATGACTACACAACGTATTTAAAATCTAGTAGGCAGCAGTGACATGCAATGGCCAGCGAACACCGGATCCAGTCCTCCTGCTTATTAGGCAGTTAAAAAAAAAAAAGAAAAGAAAAAAAAAAGAAAGAATGCTTTTATCTTGAATATGTTGGCATCTTGACAACTACAGCAATGACAGGGGCTCTTGTGTACACTTCAATGAAGTAACGAAGACACAATTAGATTTTCAGCACTTTTGGACCAGAGCATCACCTTTTAAAGCATGCTAAAAAAAAACTTCAGAGCACCCCTACTTTTCATTTTGGGCTGACATTATTTGTTCTTCTCAAAATGAAAGCTGATACTAAAAAAAATATTAAAAGGTACAGTTTTAATAGTCTGAAATATGGAAATTAATCACACATGACACACAGCTGTATGCTGTGTTAGAAAAGAGGGGAAAAAAATCCTGTAGCCTAGCAAAACTGTCGTGAGTAATTAAGGCTTTCTGCTCAGAGGACACGCTATGCAAGTATTTCCACTCTTTGCACTCTTTCAAAGGCTATGTTTTAATGGAAAATGGATAATGCTGACTTCACATTCTTTTCAAAGACTGCTAGGTACTAGGAGCAAGAGTTTAACACAAATTAGTAGAGATATAAAATAGGATCATGTTTTTTTCCCTTTTGGCCATTTAAGTCAATAAAGGGAGATTTTTTTTAATTAAAAAGAAAAAACTGGTGAACTATCCAGATATTTATTTGATTTAATCCCTTTGAGTAAAAATGAATTTAGAAACTCCTATGTCACCGAACAGAGCAACACCCAACAACTCTAGGAATCTTTACTGAAAATTCCGAGTATTCTAGCCAGAATGGAACCTGAAGGCCATCTCTCTCAAGCAGGGCACTACAGCATTTCCTCTGGTTATGCTGCGATTCCTTCTTCACCCTTTCCTGAGCACTTCTTTGTATTTGTTGCTTTACTTTTTGCACAGAGTTTTACTGTATGATACTCTCTAGATTTTTCATCTGTGTCAACAAAAAACACTAGAACTTCCGATTTCAGCTTCTACTCAGAATTTTTTTGGTCCTTTATTTTAGTTCCCTTAATTTTGTGTTTCAGATCCTGTACAAAATCCTGGGTCCTTTTTGTGTATACACAAAAGGCACAAGGCACAATCTGGTAGTCAGAGCCCAAATGATCCTACAACCCTAAGTGCTGTACAAAGGTGTTGTACGAAGAGATTCCTACTAATTTTAAAAGGTGCACAGGAAACCTGCACAAAGACTGCAGAAAGTGTAACAATTCCAGCAGGACATTACAGACTTCTCAAAAAGGTTTACAAATTACGTATTTTTATTCTAAGATAGGTCAAATGATATCAAGAGATGACAATCGAATCAAATTGTAAAAGGCTATGAAGAACAACTTACTTTAACAGCTACTAATGATAACTGAAAGGGTTCAGATTCCCAAAGCAGCTGTAGCAGGTGCTAGGTCATTTGCCAATGTTAGTATCTGTATTACTTTGGTATTTTCAGCTCTAAAAATCAGCTCTTTGAAGTACTTTGTTTCTGTGGAACCAATTCCTCAAAGTGTTTGGTTTCCCAGCTTATGTAATGGGGCATGTACAGAACAAAGTACAGGCCCAGTTGCTTCAAAACTGTTCCCCCATTACAACGCATTTTTATTTGCATTTACTGTTTTTCACGTTAATCATGATCTGAGGAGTTCAAACCAGTCTGATCAATATATATACTATCTGCTTCATGCTACTGAAATATTAAGTATTTCTAAATATATGGATGTAATGAACAAACATAGCACATTCACATTTTAAAGGACATCCAGATTAAATACTTGCCTTTTCGACCTTGCAGTAAGATTGTTGAGCAGCACAAACAATCTGTGAAGGCTTTCATAAATAATGTCAGGAGTAGGATCTTCAGACAGGAATTTATCTCCTTCTAAAGAGATCAGTGACTGTAGGCACTCATATTCACTGGGAGGTCCCTCCTCCCAGTAAGCATCACATCCCCCCAGTTACACCAGAGCAAGACTTGGGAACCCATGCGCAATTACTGGCAGCCAGGATTCCCTTGGTCTAGGAACTGTGCAGAACTCTATAAAAAGCGTCACATAGTCTGCAGTGCATTCCTAGCCCTTCCCTGCCTAAACAGAGCTGAGCTAACTGTACAAGTACAAAAGGTTGCCGAAGACAACTGCTACCCTAGCCCCGGAATCCGCTCACAGACCACACCACCTTCCCATAACAAACAGCCGTACAGCAGTTTCCCATAGAGGCACAGGCTGCACTGCCAAACCTCCTGGACCCTCCCGCCCTGGCCTCATGCTGCTGCTACCAATGATGCTACCAGGACACTGAACTCACCAACTCAGAAACTTACTTGCGAAATGCCCTCTGTTAAGTGACATTTAAAGGAGCTTACACTAAATACCTCAAGCGCACTGCGAGAGAAGAACTGGTAAACAGACCGGCAATGTCCGCTGCAGCCCAGAAAGCCAGCGGTATCCTGGGCTGCATCAATAAGAGTGCGGTCACCAGGGTGAACCTGCCCTTCTGCTCTGTGCTCGTGAGGCCTCACCTGGAGTACTGCGTCCAGATGCGGAGTCCTCAGTACAGGACAGACAGATCTGTTGGAGTGCGTCCAGAGGAGGGACACAGAAATGATCTGAGGGATGGAATGCCCCTCTGTGAGGACAGGCTGAGAGCTGGGGCTGTTCAGCCTGGAGAAGGTTCCAAGGAGACCTGAGAGCTGCCTTTCGGCATCTAAAGGGGGGTGTAAGAAGGAAGGAGACCAAATTCTTTGGTTTTGCTGTTTACCAAATTTATAACATTCTAGAGCTCTTTCTATTTGCTTTGAAACACACTTCTATCGTTATTACAGTAACTCAACAACGTGATTCATAGAATCATAGAGTCATCATATAATCGCTTGCATGCATGCACTCTCCCACGTACTCGGCTTCACCACATCAGCGGGCTGCGCTTAGCACCCGCTTAGCACCCGAAGGCATAACACGAGCACAGACAGCACTCACCATCCCGAGCCCGCCCCCACCACGCGCCCGCGGCGGGAAGGCACAGCAGGCGCCCGCGGGCGAATGGCCCGTCACGTGACGCCGAGCCAGCACCGTGATTGGCCGGCGGCGCGGCGGGGCGGCCGCAGTGCTGTGTGAGCGAGCGCTGTGTTTGGGGTGGCGAAGCTCTGCGCGATGCTCGGCCTTTTCTCCAGGGTGTTCTCCTACTTCTGGAGATCTGCGGATGGCGAGGAAGGAGGAGGTGCGAGGTGGACAAGCTCAGGTAGAAGTTCCAGTTCGACTGTGCAGCTGTGTGTGGAGCTCGCACCAGGCTGGTGGTGAGGGCCGCAGTGGTCTTGTCCCAGGTGAAGGGGCTGGGCTGGGAGCGGCCTGCTTCAGGAAGGAAAGAACGGGGAAAGGGTTGGCTTTTAGTCTCCGAGCCGTGCAGTGCTGTGCCTGGCAGCTGTTTCACACCGAATATCCCGAGCACATTGGACTGTGGTGAGAGTACTGAGAGGAATGGTTTTAAACTGAGGCAGGAGAGGTTTAGGTTAGATATTAGGAGGAAGTTTTTCACACAGAGGGTGGTGACACACTGGAACAGGTTGCCCAAGGAGGTTGTGGATGCCCCATCCCTGGAGGCATTCAAGGCCAGGCTGGATGTGGCTCTGGGCAGCCTGGTCTGGTGGTTGGCGACCCTGCACATAGCAGGGGGTTGAAACCAGATGATCATTGTGGTTCTCTTCAGCCCAGGCCATTCTATGATTCTATCATATAGGGCAGGGTGTGAAGGCCTGTTGTGATGGTGGGCGGTGGGTGTCTTCAGCTTTCAGTGGAGTTACACAGAGGTGCTGTGCACAAGAGAGGGGCAGCTCCACAATTAGTCACATGAGAAGACTAAATCTAGGACAAACAACGAAAAGATGTTTTAAAAGTTTTCCTTCTTACTCAGGTAGCTTAAACTTAGTTTGGGATGTAAGTGCTGTACATTGCATTGCATAACTGTAGAAGTGCAGTCCATCACGTGCTCGTCCTGCTGCGTGTTCTCAAGTGTACTATCAACATGTTCTGAGGGTTTTTACATGAGCTCCCACTGGAATGTTTGTTTCAAAGCCACTGCCTCTGTGAGCTGAGTCTCTTGCACGTGGAGCCTCACAGGTGCTATTTACAACATTACAGCTTTTAAACAGAATGTTGTCTTTAGATTTGAAAAACATATGTGTATTTTTTTTACTTTTTACTGTAGAAGTGTGTTGGTTTTTTTCTACACGTGGTAATGCAATGTCTGTACTAAGTGCTTGAGGTTGGACCAAGTACGTAGGGAGGCTTAGCATGGCGGAGTGCTCCAGATGGCTTCAGTAGAGGCTCTGTGTCAGCTATAAGATAAACACCAACTATGATAAATGTAAAGGGGTCTTAAAAATGACAGTTTACTGAAACTAATAAGAAGTACTTTTTGTGTATGTATGAATACTGAAAGCAAAATACACTACTCTGTTAACAATCTTGGTTGTTAGCGTAGATAATAATACATTGGAAATGAAAAGTGGGCTGAGTTGTGTTAGTTTAAGCCTTAAAGAGCTGTGCAGTGCTGTTGTGTAGAAGTTTCTGTAATTAGTAGGTATATACTACATCTAATTCAAAAGATCTGAAACTATGGATTTCCAGACAAACAGTCAATTCATAGGCATATTAACTATAATATAAACAGCCGTGAATAATTGATTTATATAACATCGTGCTTATTCACTTTACCTCCTCCTGCAGTATAGAGATCTCAGATGTGTTAGATTCTCTATGCAAACAAGGTTGAGAACTGTTTCTTTTAGTACGGAGAATATTGAAAACTGTTGTTGGACTAGAGCTCTTGAGAAAAGTTGTTTAGCTTGCAATTTCCTTTTTGTTGTCATTGTTGCTGTTGTTTTAATCTCAAGCTTTTCATAATACATTTCTTTCATACAGTTTCAAGATAAACATTATTTTTGCTTAACTAGCATTTTTCATTAATTGAAACCATAACTCACTGTAAGGCTTCAAGTTTTAAAAGTATCAACAGTTGCAAACTAAACAATTTCACATTTAAGTTGGACAAGGGAATGTTTTTCTTTTTTCTTTTTTCTTTTTTTTTTAATTAAAATGATAGTGCTCTTGGTAGCATTCATTCATTACTTGCTGAATGGTTCTGTGAACAAGTGATTTTATCTCAAACCTTTTCCTGTGAATGCAGGTGACAAAGAACTAAAAACTGTTCGAGGAGTGGTGACAAGATTTTGCAATGATTATGGAATGATAAATGACCTGATAGTCTTCACAGAGCATGCTGTTGTAAACAATATGCCGCTGGCTGTAGGACAGGAAGTTATTGCTACTGTTGAAGAGGACAAAATATCGAATGGCTTGAGGGCTATCAAGGTAAGAGATGAATATAAACAGTAGTCTCTCAGAGTCTCGCTCTCTCTGTAAGTTATTTAAGACTTTAGAAGTCCCTATGTATTTAGTCTCCTCAACAGTACAAATCTGCCAGCCCTTCACCTACTGGTGCGTGAGTTTGGACTTGTCTTTATTTTATTCAATTTCCTTTAGAATATTACCCTTTTGTTCTCATTCTCTGACAATCGGTCTGCATGCAGTAAATACAAATGTTGAAGTAATTGTGTCAGTATTTAACTACACTCAATTAACTACACAAATTTGCTTATTGACTTTTTCTAAACTTCAGAGTTATTTTTATCATTTTTCTTGACACTTCATCTGTAAACTCACTTAAGGCTTGATTATCCATTCCTTCCAACTTTAATCTACTGTAATTCTTTAATCATATAGGCTTAACTCTGAGCTGCCTGTGAAAATTGAGCTCTCTCACACAAAGAAGCTGTGTCGAGTGGCCTTTCGTATGTTAACATGACTGGTGCTTGAAAGGCTGACAAGGAGGAGCAGTTGGTAGCTGGGGGTACAGCACCCATCTTTTTGGCTTGTATCTACTCGCCTTAGCTGCATTTCACTTTAAGTACAGCAGTGAACTATTGTATTTCATCTACCAAACTCATCTGAACAGCAGTCCAAGCTAAAATGAGTGAGTCCAGCTGGATACAAGCTGCCTATGCAGAGCCAATCTCAATATGATTGTGATTTCAAAGTTAATGTAGTTGTCTTTAAATTGATATTTTGTAGTTAAAGAACTTAAGAGGTCGTGCTGTTATAAAGAACACAATCATCACAGTGACTTCAGGCATTGCGTTTCAGTTAGGAGGAAGTGGTAAGTTATTAACAAAAGTTATGAAATGTGAGTTTAATAGCCAGTTACCAGATTTAAAAACTTAATAATTGCAATTCACTTACCTTTACTAAACTAAATCAACAGATAATGCTCCTGTAAACTAGGGAAAGGAGGTAAAAAACTTGAATTGATTTGGGATTTCTGAAGCCTTCTGCCTTTTATGCCATACGTATTCTGATTTGTTTTTTCATCCTGATTTTGTTTCTTGTTTGAGACATTTTTGTCAGTTGCCAGCAGTATCCACCAATAACCAGCCGCATGATGGAAGCAAGTTAATACTATCTTGACACGTGCAGCAATTTGGTTGGTAACAAACCAAAGTAAGATTAGACACCCTCTCTTAAAAATCGAGGATTTGATCCATTTATTTTAACTTTCCAGGTATCTGAAATACGATAAGCTTGAAACTCTGTAACTACTTTGCTACTGACTGATGAGCTCAAACTATTTCTGAGTTGTCGGTAGTTCATAAGAATGAGTTTGGATTCTGGTGATGATTTTTTTTATTTTTTTATTTTTATTTTTTTATCTGGATTTAAGACATCTTTTTAATACTTGATTTCAGGAAGACTTCAAAGGTTGCAAACTTCCATTTTTCTCTGTTTTTTTTCCCTCCTTTTATCCGGGATATACTTCAGTAATTGTTCATGTTTCTGAAGTGAATGAAATCTTTTTTTCCTCTTAGAAATATATCGGATAACTCCAAGCAGTAAAATGATCAGAATTCTGGGGGAGCTTTTCTTCAGTGAAACCACTTCATTTTGAAGACAGTGCAGTTTCATTGTTTGAATGAGATTAAGGAAAGAAAAGCAGTAGGGAGAGAGTCAGACTATATGGCTAAAACGAAACATGGAAGGTAATCTAGTGAAAGAGAAGTCTTGCTCTTATTTTATTTGTAGTAGAATCCAATAAGCAAGGAGACAAAGCCTGTCTTCAAAGGATGCAGTAGTCTGTAAGTTCTTGCAAATAAAGGAAAATGATGTAACTGTTCTTTTCAGATTAGAGAAAGAAACGCATCTGGGATTACTTTTAAACAAGAGTAATCATAATGTTTTCTACATTAGAAGTCATGGGTTTTCGTCTTTGGTTAGAATCACAGAATCGCTCAGGTTGGAAAAGACCTTAAAGATCATCAAGTCCAACCACAACCTAACCATACCACCCTAACTCTAACAACCCTCTGCTAAGTCATGTCCCCGAGCACCACATCCAAACGGTTTTTAAACACATCCGGGGATGGTGACTCAACCACCTCCCTGGGGATCCTATTCCAGGGCTTAACAACCCTTTCTGTAAAGAATTGTTTCCTGATATCTACGTAAACTTACCCTGGAGGAACTTAAGGCCATTTCCCCACATCCTGTCACCAGTGAGAAGAGACCAATCCCACTCTCGCTCTAAGCACCTTTCAGATATTGGAAGAGAGCAATACGGTCTCCCCTCTGCCTCCTTTTCCCCAGACTGAGCATCCCCAATTCCTTCAGTCTCTCCTCATAGGGCATATTTTCCAAGCCCTTCACCAGCCTTGTTGCCCTTCTTTGGACCTGCTCCAGCAATTGAGTGTCCTTTCTGTACTGAGGTGCCCAAAACTGAACACAGTACTTGAGGTGAGGCCTCACCAATGCCGAGCACAGGGGCAGGATGACTTCCCTAGTCCTGCTCACCACACCATTCCTCATATAGGCCAGGATGCCATTGGCCGCCTTGGCCACCTGGGCACACTGCTGGCTCATGTTCAGCCAACTGTCCATCAGAACACCAAGGTTCCCTTTCCATCAGGCAGCTTTCCAGCCACTCTTCCCCAAGCCTGTAGGGTTGCAGTAGAAGAGCACTGTTGTCCCATCTGCAAAGACATGTTCTAAATACTTGAATAAAAACAAATTTGTTCTATACTCTTGATTTAAACTGTGGATCACTTTCTATGTAGCAGCACAAAGTTGAGATGTATTGAGAGCATTGATTGAAGCAGTCATTAGCAATTCAATCACAGCTTCTTCTGAGCACAGGGAAATAAGATTCTTTAATCCCTCAGGCAGGAGAAAACAAATAACTTTCTGAAAATGTAATCACTGACTGTAATGAACTGACACAATGCATGCAGTATTGTATATACATATATTGTCTTACAAATAATGAATCAGTGGGGATAATTGTTTCCCTTGATGTACTGGCTTTTTATATCATAGTTCATTTTGTAAGCTTTTGGGAATGAACTGATTTAGACTTGTAATTATTCCAGACTGGAACAGCTTTGTGACTGCATCTCACTTGTGCAAACAATATGGTGTTGTTTACAGTAAACAGTGTAACAGCTGCTGTAATGGAGTGTACTGAGATATGATCAGTTATACTGTTAGCTCCGCAGTTATCACGCATGATATCACAGGAGGTATGTACTTCTGGCCAAGGACAAGTCTTCCTGCAGACTCACTGTGTAAATCTTATATGGACACTATATATTCTCTTAGAGTTCTTTGTCAATTCCTTTTCTAAGCAAGGCTCCATTGTAAGAAGAGCCAACTCAAAGGGTGGTTCAGGGAGCTTACGTGCCTTGTTGTTTTGAGATGATATGTCAGTATCTGCATCAAGGTCTGTATGATCAAGAATAATCAATTAATATTAAAACTACTTATTCTTGCTTTGTAATGTTCTCGGTGAAAATTGTGCCTCAAAAAAATGTCCTGTGAAAATATAATATTAGTATTTAACCAGTGTAAAATTATTTGTAGTGTTTGGGAGAAGCGTGGGTGTAGGGCTGTGTTTTCCATCTGTGCATAATTGCTGGTCTGTAAAGGAAAGACAGCACGTTATGGATTCTTTTGTCTCTGGTGACTTTTTTTTTACATTATGCATTAAGAAAATACTTTCTGAGTTTCTAATCTTCCTGTAGAAATGAAAACGCTGCAGCTATTTTTGTTCCCTTTTCCATTCAGTTATTTTTATTATTTTAGTTGCTTGCATTTATCTAGTTTTCTGCTCAGCTTCTTTATTTTGCTTTTGAATTTATGAACATTTGCTTTCTGAATTAAGTTTTTATGGAATGCTGGCTTAAAAAGAATAAAATATTATTGACTGTGTTAAGTTAATGCTCTGGCTTGTACGCTTGCACTGTATGTATATTATTCATTGAAAAGATTGTCTCTAGGCATTTCATTGAGTTTGTTTAATCACTGCAGACATGCCTTGCATGTTTTCTTTATACTTTCCTCCATCCTGATGCTCATTAGCCTCATAAAAGAATTTGAGATCTCCTTTCTTGTGCAGTGTAGTTTCTCTACATAGCATCTGAGTCAGCAGTTCTTGCTGAACATTAGTGAGTGCTTCTATCCAGTGGTATTGATGTTGTTAATGGTTCTACCAGTCCTTGCAGAGAGCAAAGAAACTCTGAAGAACGAGTGTTTGAACTGTAGAGCAGGAACTCCTGAAGCCCTCATGGTACTAGCACTTCAGTAGCAAGAAAGAGAACTTTCTAAGAATTGTTAGTGTGCTTCTGGAGTAAGTGTGACCAGAGATGCTGTTATCCTTGCCCCAGTGCAGCTAGGGGAAAAAAGGGGTTGTATACATTGATAGTTCATGGTCTGTGCTCTACAAAGGCCTGCTTAAGTAAATAAACTTACATATGAGGCGGTAATAGGGAGAGCACTTAAGAAGCGGATGTTTGGATTTTTCTATTTTCAGTGATAAAAATGATTGAGAGACAGAGTAAAGTGCATTTATAAGCAGCATTTTGAAAACATTTATATTTCTTGCTTGATGTTCTAGTTCAGGAGGTCTGAAGATACAGATTTTGTTGTCAATATAATGTTAAGAAAACTCCCAGTAGACTTAAACAAGAGAAACATCAAAAAGACTTTGCAGATCAGTCTGTAATTATAGCACTGACAACTACTGAAGCATAATACAACAGACTCTTAAAGGGGAAGGTACTTGCTGTTTAGTACTTTTTTTTTTAAAACATATATACAAAAATGAACAACTACTATGAGTACATAATGATCTGGTAAGGAGATTGACTTCCAGCAGCAGCTGGAATTCTGAGATTTATAATAAGAACCATTTTAAATATACATGTTTGTCAGTGTCAGCTCTGAGAATGTTTCTGTTGTGTTTTGGTGTGTTTCTTTTTTTTATGATAAAAACAGGTAGATGCAGTCCAGAATACATGGGGAGACTACAGTACTGCTTGTAATGCTACTGAAGTACATATGAAAATATTAGTTGGTAATATCACCTCTCTCTCTAAGGACGGTGGCTATATAAGTCATAATACTCCTTTCACAATGGAAGATGTCTGCGAAGGTATGTAGGAGCTTTCTTGTTTTTCTTTCTTAATTTCTGCTAATCTGGTAAGCACACAGTCCACATCCCAGAGAAATTCTGAGTGGAAGTGTGTGTAGTGAAACAAAGAAAAGGCATTTGCACAAAGGAAGCTACCTGTTCATTTTCATAGAGCATAATTTACAAGCAGTTGTGGTGTACACAAGTGTACTGTCCACTGGCATCAATTAAGAGTTTGTCAGAAGCTACTGGAGACGGGAAGAGCTGAAAAGAAAAGCTCACACTCACTGAATAACTCATTGCTTTGGCTGGTCATGTTATTTAATTTAAACAAGTTCTGTATGGGGATAATGTGATAGATAGCAATTGAACTTGAGAAATGTTCTATTTTATGTAGGTTTTATACCTTGTGTGGGTGACTGTGTGCAAGCAAAGTATTTCATTAATCCAGGAACATGGAACAGTAAAGCAGTTGCTGTGAAGCCTTTGAGATACAAGCGTGTGGACAAGGTAAATTTACTGTAAATTTGTTTTGACAAGAGGAATCTGGTGTGAAGTGGTGGGTTTTGTTGGTGCTTCTAGAGTTGCAAGTATTGGTAGATCGTATGTAACACAGTATATTAAAAAATATCAACTCCACAAGTGATTATAATGATTATAGCTTATTTATAACTAAGCTTTGTACACATTCTAGTTAGTGCAGGTGATTAACTTATGTACTGGCTACCGATTCTGAATTTGGGTGCATACTGTTGGTCTAGTTACACTGATTGTAATAAGGATGCATGGATTTTCAGACTCTTAATAAATTCCACAATCGTTACTTCTTTTAGTGTTTAAATTGTCCGACTGTTTTGTTTTTAAAATAGTAATGGTCCCTTCTTTATTTTCTTGAAAATATTTGTGCCTTCTAGGAAAACTTACATTGATTTTACGGATTATTGTATTTTACTTAAATTTCTATATAGAATAATACTTGTTTGTTGACTGTGGGAAAAGAAATTTCCTTCTGTTTGGATTGCTAATACTGAAGTATAAATTAGGTGAGTTGCTAAGCTGCAAGACAGGTCGTGCAGTTCTGTCAAATGCACACATAGCATTCTCACATGGGACCTAATACTTAACTAAGTGCTTCTGTTTCCTAAGAGCTAAAGACAAATAATGATTCAAGGTTAGAGTTGTATATTTGTCTTTCATGCATTCTGGATCTCTGATTATTCTGTACTGTTAAAACTAGTATGACTGGGGCAGAGAAAACTAAGCATTGGTTCTATGCCTCTTAGCTTAAGCAAATAATGCCAAATTACCCTGAATAACAAACTATTTATTGCAGGTCCACATTTCCAGCATGTGTGGAAGAACTGGTACAGTAGATGAGAGTATATTTTTCACTTTGGATTCACTGAGACTTCCTTATGGCTATTCACCACGTACAAATGATCTAGTGAATGTGGTTGTGGTGGAGAGCAGTCAGTCATTTTATGTTTGGAGAGCTCTCTGCTTGACTCCAGTCGACCAGAATGGGTAACGTTTATTCTTTTGTTCTCCTTCCGCTTGCTAGCAAGTAGAGATAAATTGCAGTTTAATTTTTCTTGTGTCTGTTGGGAAGATGAGAGTGATATGTTTTAGCCTTGGCTTTTTCTCCTTTCTTTCCAGAAGGTGGAGGATCTGCACCTACTGAAGAAGTAAGACAGGTTGAGCTCAGAGATATAGCTGGGCAAGGATTGAATTTTACTCAGATTAACAAATGCCAAGCTCATGCTTTTATTTCATCTTCTGTAGTCTGCATTTCTCTTCTACTGAGGATTACACTGTTAGAAGCCTTAATAAAGCTGGTATGAAATAAAATACAGTTTAATATGGGAAGAAGCAAAATTTTGTGAAGTAGTCCACTACACAAGTGCAGAATATAAAGTAGCTAGTTAATAGCAGTTCTGCAGGAGAGATCTGGAGCTGGGCTCACAAATTCAAGCTAGCATTCTTGGTGCAAGCGATTCTTGGTGGGCTGATTCTGTTGTCAGGAGATAAGCAGTGAACCAATCAGATAGTCCAGAGGAGAGCACAGCAGATCTCTGTAGGCCTCAAAAATATTGTCTGTGGGATAATTTACTTTGTTCTGTCTCTACAGAAGATCATAGAATCTTTTGTGTATGAAGAGACCTTTGAAGATCATGTAGTTCAACTCGCCTGCAATGAACAGGGGCATCTTGCAGCTCAGATCCCCGTCCAGTCTGTCCTTGAATGTTTCCAGGGATGAGATATTCACCACCTCCCTGGGCAACTTGTTCCAGTGCTTTACTACTTTTATTGTAAAAATAAATAAATCCAAATTTCCATACGCGCAGTTTAAATCTTTGGTTTTGAAACTATTTCCCCTTGTCCTGTCACAAAGGACCCTGCTAAAGAATCTGTGCCCTTCTTTCATAGAGACCCCTCGTTAGATACTGAAAGGCTGCTTTTAGATCTCCCTGGAGCATTCTCTTCTCCAGGCTGAAGATCCTCAGCCCTCTCAGCCTGTCCTCACAAGGGAGATGTTTCATCCCTTGCACCATTTTTGTGGCTCTCCTCTAGACATACTCCAACAGGCCCAGGTCTCTCCTGTGCTGAGATCTCCGCATCTGGATGCAGTACTCCAGTTGAGGTCTACACCAGCGCAGAGTAGAGGGGCAGGATCACCTCTTGAGCTGCTGGCAGCGAATCATTTGATGCAGCCAGGGATATGGTAGGCTGTGAGGACATATTGCTAGCTCATATCCAGCTTACTGTCCACCAGTACACTTCACATCTTCAGCAGGGCTGTGCTTCATCCTTACATCCCCCAGCTTGTACTTAAAGTGAGGGTTGCCGTGACACAGGTACAGGAGTGGGCTTTGAGGGTCAGCTCTGATGTAGCTAATGAAGAACAGCTGTGTTAATTTTCTACTTTGCTGCATTAGGTAACTAAGGAGTACTTAGAGAATACAAACATTGGAGACATTATTAAACTCTTTTGAAATGCCTTTTTAACTAACTGAATAGTCTTTCTAGTTATGGAGTAGAAACAGTTTTTAAGATGTCTTCTACAAGTAGCCAATCAGATCACTGAGAGCTACAGGAAGTCTGTGACTTTGGCCTTGTAGGCTTTCTTCAACAATAGTGTAACAGTAGTGTTTAAGGTTGCTTTTTGGTTCCCAGCTTTTTTTAAACTTTTTTTCTTTAGTGTACTTCTTTCAGATTGTTGCAGTAGGCAGAAGATGTACCTCAAGCATTTACATATTCAAAAACCTTTAAACAGTCTGTTCATTTTCCCTTTCAAACTCCAGTGCTGAGTAGGACTGTTGCTAAGGACCTGGTCTCTGATGTTTCCTGGTTCAGCTCCCAAGGAGTTCCACAGTAGCTCCAGTCACCATTTGGTTCAGCTCTTCAAGAAAGAGCTTCTTAATCATTTTAATTTCGTATTCACATTTTTACTGTGGTTTATAGTGGAGTTGATGAAAGGCTTGTTGTTTTTATTTTTATTTTTTGCTTAAACTAATAAAGGTAACCTAAGGGTTCAGGAAGTGTAAGTAGCTGAGGAGGTCAATTCTCTCACCTGCTTCTGCATAAACATTGTCACTGTTCTTTGGTATGATAGTTCTTAATCCAAGATACTTCCTGAGTGTGCTGAGTTAAAAAATACTTTTGAAGTCTATTTGTTTCAAGGCTACTATTATAAAATTCAATCTTCTTTCAGACAGTCTCAGTCAAATGGACATGATACAGATGAACCTTATGAAAACTTAATGAGAAACAAAGGAGGGCTGGAAGTATCAAAAATAACTGATTTTGGAACTATGAAGCAGGGGGAATCTAGAAGCATGATCATTTGGATAGAGTAAGCCCTTCTCCTTGTTCTAATCTTCTTTCCATTCCACTACTCTGTAGTCTGTAAACCTGTATTTCGTACAGAAGTCTCTCATTGTTAAGTGTTGTTGTTCATGGTCTTCAAATAACCCATGACTACAGGGATTTTGGAGAAGTTTTTCTTGTTAGATTTAATGACATTAGGATAGTCTTCTTGAAGAGCCTGCAATTTTCAGAAAGTGCTCTGAGACTTTCCAATCATAAGTCTCTTTTAAATCCTAATTTATTGGGTATGGATGCTCAAATAGAGTCAAAACTGAATGTTCTGTTTGTTGTGATGTCTTTTTTTTTCCCTAAAGTTCATTTCCCTATGATTGGGGAGAAGGGTTTGCTGTCACTTACAGTTTATAGACAGTATTTCTGTATGCATATTGCTGATTCTTCTGCTGTATTTCATATGGTACTTGATATGACCTAGAAGTACTAACATCTAGCAGAATTCTAGTCCTTGTGAATTAGAAGAAGCAGAGCAATTTCTTTCTAATAGTGGTTATGAAATAATGGTGAATTAGCCCCACGAACAATTATGATTTTATGTGGGATTAAACTTCCCGTTATCAATGCTGACAGTGAGTTTAATTATGTGATTAATCTCATAACTACTTCTAGGAATAAAGGGAGTGTACCACAGTCCTTAATCAGCTGCAGATTAGCTGGATGGGTTAAAAACAAGCAATTTAGTTTTCGGATTCCTCAAAAAGACCAGAACAGTCCAGCAGCATATCTGTCATCTTCTCCAATAAATCAAGAAAACTTTGCAAAAGCTGCAGTGAGTTCCTGTGGAGCAACATCAGAGTCATTGACTAATGCATCCATTCTGAAGAATGGAGTCATTTCAGGTACAGTCAAATGTTACCATTTTTTAAATGTGAGTGCAGAGTCCACAGAAGACCCATAGGTTTGTTTGAAAAGGCTTGTCTATGCTAGCCATAACAATTCTAACAATAGAATTTATTATAATCTGTTTTCTGCAGAAAGTGTAAACCCTCAGGAAATAAATTTAACGAAGACAGAAGAAAACTTTTCCCTGGTTAAAGATGGAAATCTGTGTCATGGAGAAGAAGAGCAAAGAGATGTACAGCAACCAATAGATGACGCTGATATAACTGCAGAAATTATCATCCCACCAGGTGGAAAAACATTCATAGTGATCATATGCACAGCTGTGTAAGTATTTCTTTGTACTGATTGATATAACAGAAACAGATCGTAGTGGTAGTTGTCAATGATTCTAAGATCATCCAGTCCAACCACCATGCCCGCTAAACCATGTTGCTCAGTGCAACATCTACCCATTTCTTGAACTTCAGAGGCAGTGGCTCTACCACCTCCCTGTGTAACCTGTTCCAGTGCCTAACTGCTCTTTCTTATAAGAAATTCTTCCTAAAACTGAACCTTCTCTGGCACAACTTAAGACTGTTACCTCTTATCACTAATTATCTGAGAAGAGGCCAACCTCCAGCTTGCCCCAGCCTCCTCTTCTCCTGACTAAACAGTCCCAGTTCATTCAGCTGTTCTTGTGCTCCAGACCCTTCCTCAGCTTCATTGCCCTTATTTGGGCCTCAATGTCTTTCTTGTAGAAAGGGGTCCAAAAATGAGCACAGTACTCAGGGTGCAGCCTCACCAGTTGCAAGTACTGAGGGATGTTCACCTTCCTGCTCCTGCTGACTACACTGTTTCTGATACAAACCAGGGTGCCATCATCCTTCTTGACTACCTAGGCTCAGTGCTGGCTCGTGTTGAGCTATCTGTCAAATAATACCCCCAAATCCTTTTCCTTCTGTGCTACTTGTCAGCTACTCTGTCCCAAGTTTATAGCATTTCACGGTGTTGTTGTGACCAAAGTATAGGACCCAGAAGTTGGTATTGTTGAAGATTATACAGTTGGCCTCAGCCTGCTGGTCTATCCTATGTAGATCCCTCTGTAGGGGTTTCCTAACTCCCAGGCAGATCAGTACTTCCACCCAGCTTGGCATCATCTGCAGGCTTACTGAGGGTGCATTCAATCCCCTCATCCAGATTATCAATAAAGATATAATACACAGATCTGGCCCTAATGCTCATACCCTGAGAAACACCACTATTGACCCTTTGCCAGCTGCATTTAACTCCATTCACCACTGCTCTCTGGGCCCAGCCATCCAGACAGTTTTTTACCCAGTAAGGATTACAGCTGTACAAGCCATGGGCTTCCAGCTTCTCCAGGAGAATACTATAAGAGGCAGTAAAGCCTTTGACTCTACCAGGTACATTACATCCACAGTCTTTCTCTCGCCCACTAGATGAGTCACCTGATCATAGAATGTTGTGGGGGTTTTTTGGTGTAAAGTAAGCTGGTATGCATTAGCAAAGAGTTCAGACATCTGTACTGGAGAGATTGAAAGAAATTAGCATTTCAATACTTAGTTCTGATTTTTGTTGAATGAAAAGTTAGTAGTTAATGATGAAATATAGTCAGACTAGGTATTTTATGGAGAAAGGCAGTAAAGTGAAGGTAACTTTTACAATTGATTATGTTCTCATTTAGAAGTCAGTAGTTCCATGAGCACTAGAGCTAACATTTCTAGGAGTTTTTATGTGTTTTTGTCTGTTTCCTTCAGTCTGAGTACTCTGAAATCATATTCACGTTGTTGCATATCCTAATCTCGAACTTTCCTAGTCAGTGACATTAAATGCAAGTTGTCTGTGCTGGAGAAAAAAGGCTTTCTTTCTTAAAGTAATAATTCATGGAGGCTTGCAGCTTTCTTTGTTTGTCCCACTCATTGAAGTAACAGCGCATTAACTTGCAGACTACTTATGTTAACACTTTTAGTGATGTGACAGGGGGAGGAATTTTCATGGGAAAATGATTTTGCTGTAGTTTGAAAAGTACCCTGAGAGTATGCCCTGCCTTTATGGGGAAAGGCAGCAATTTGTATTTCACTGTAAATGCCGCAAAGCCTGAGAATCTTCTAACAATACAAAGCAGTCTGCTCAGCACTCCATGGGAGACAGCAGCATGAAGATAACAAATGTTTGCTGGCCACTTTGAAAGACCACAGAGACTGAAATTCTAGACCATGAATCTGCATCGTTCATTGTCTGCACTGAGTGCATGTCAGAGAGAAAACAGGCCACAGCTTTAACTTGAATAGGTAGCATTAGTTGGCATGAAAAAGTGGTAATCCTGCCAAAGCAAAAGTAAGGTGGAATCTTTCTGGGATGCTCCTATTTCAGACACAGAGTAACAGTATTGAATTGTGTCATTAGTGCTAATGAGAGAATCTGTCTCGGATAGTTCTAGGAGGAGCTCATTAAGGTGTTCTGGAGCGCGAGGTGTATGCCAAGGGCTTTGGTCTTAAGTTCCTTAGAATTGGATCTGAAGGAACCATTCCCTATGTTTTGTTTTCTTTTATTTATTTATTTATTTTAACCAGTCATTTCCCAACCCCACTTACACATACAAAGTACAGTTTTTGAGAAGATATAGGATAGTTCCTGCTTTTTCCACTTGATGTGTTTGCAGTTAAGACTCAGTTCTGAGTCCCCATTAAGCAAGGCAAAGCTAAGCTGCTGCTTTACACACAGAAGGATACTCCATAGTTTCCTCTAAGGGAAATGTTTGTCTCATCTTGTTCAGGTACAGTAATACTCCTGTCATCTTGTTGTTCTGTATGTAGTTAAGGAAAGAGATTTTGGTCTTTAGCCAAGCTTTTGATGAAACAGTAGTTTTTAAGTACTTTATTTTTTCATTATGCAAAGTGATACTTGGATTGAAGGGACTAGGGAAGGAAGTGAAGTAGGGAGTTGCCCCAAGTTATCAGCTCTTATATTGCTATTGAATTGGCACGAGAGCTACATTTTCACTGGGGAAAAAAATAGTACTTATAACTAGAGAAAACAAAATGTGTACATGATGATTTTAAGAACATAACTTTTTCTTATTTGAAGAAATCCTGGATACAATAAAGAGCTCTTGTTGCTTGGTTTTTCTGATTTTACTATTGGACGCTGTATTGAAACTACTGTGACAAATGAGACAGAATTACTAATAGCACCTGTGAAGCCATTTTCTGCAAGAAAGGTTGACATTTCGTCAGTACCTCAGCAAAAGAAGACAACGGTTATTGCCCCCAAATACAGAAGGTGTGTATTTGGAGAGGGGGAAAAATGCTACTTGTGTAATGCTGTTGTATATCATTTGCTAAATGTGAAACTGAAAGAGTTTGTGCATGTTTTCATAAGGTTATAAGCATGTTAATTTTACTGACAGAAGAGTTTTTCTAGTAATGAACTGCTTGATTTCCTTGTAATCTGTTCAGACAGAAACACACCACTATACATGTACAAATGTAACGTGCAAATCAAATTACTATGCAGCTGTGTCCTACAAGTGAGTTATTTCATATTTTTCATCTTAATCACATTTGGAGTTAACTTCTTAAATCCTCAAGCATCTTGGCACCTCTATCAGATAAATTTGTAGATGTTCATCTTTGATTTAGAACTTTTCATTTTGCAAATAATTTTCTAAATATTAACTTATACTATTTGCTTAGTTATAAAAAATATGACAAAAAGGAAGAGAATAAAAGCAGGTTCACAATGTTTTTGTACAATCAGTAGCTGGAACACTTATCTTTCATGTCAGAATAACAAACTTAGAATTGTGCTTTTGAAGGAATCATTGGATTTATTGCATATGTATGTTTTTAAATAGCCTCAATGATGTGGCATGTTAATTAGCTGTCCTTCACATAAAATTTTAAAAAAAAAACAATGATATGATATGTTTCTGTTTTAGAAGTAGCAGAAAATTTCCAAGCTTCCTCCCACATTATACCATACCAAATGAGTTAAGAAGATGCGTGGAGCAGAAATTAGATATTCTGAGCTTTCAGCCTCTCCTCGCAGAGGTATGCAAGTGTAGATTTGCATAAGGAAATTCATTTTATTTGTCTTTTCAAACTGGTCTTTATTTGGCAAAAATTTGTAGCCCTTAGTGCAATAGAAGATGATAAGATACTGTTACCAAGTAGACTGACTGTTGTCTGTGTCCTTTAATTTGTACGGGTTTTGGTCGGTCACAGAATCCAGGCTTTGTAAGAATGAAAAATGGTAAACGTGCAAGATTGGAGAAGTTGTGATGCTGGGGAGGGATATTACAGAAGGTGGCAAAAGATCAGCACTGCTGATTAGACTCACATTTAAGTGAGAGTGTATTCTAAATGAAAGCATTCTTTGCTGTTGATCATTGTTTAGAGAGTTTTGTGCTGCTGGAAAAACCTCTTCAGAAGATGTGTTAAGCTCTGAGGGGGACAGTTCAGGTTCTTTCAGCTTGTCATAAGCCATGTAATAATCAGACAGGCTGGACTGATGTGACTCTGTCTATGTGCAATGTACAAAGGTTTTTTTATGCTTTCTGGGATTGGTGAGCAGTAGAATTCTGTTTCTAAACTGCCCCTGAATTCAGGTGTTGAAACTGTCATTGTAGTTAGGCAAGACATCATTAGCTCTTTAGCTGACTGGCTGCTGTATCTCAGCTCCAGGGATTATACAAATTCTGTGTTGTCTGTTATGGGAGTTTAAAGGATTAGTTTATTTAAGTGCTGTATTTATTTGGCAATCTGGTTGCTGTGCAGTCTAATTTTAGAGATGTTTAGTATAATAAAGATTGATGGGATTAATGCACTTCAGTGTAGAGGTTACAAATGTAATGTATACTGTTTTTCTTTTCAGCATCTTAATCTGGAAAATTATGAAGCAAAGTTTTCTACTCTCTTATGGCTTGAAGAGATCCATCAGGAAATGGAAATAAAAAATTTTGACATGTGTGGGGTTACTTTGAAAAGGAATGGGAATTTATTAGTGTTGGAAGTGCCAGGAGTGGAAGAAGGCAGACCTCACTTGGCTGCAGGTAGTGATTAATGCGAGATAAAGCTGAATACCATGTTGAGTATTTTCACTGCAATACAAACTCAGTTGCATTGTCATTTACTTAAGGAAGTCTTCAACAAGTTTGAACACAAAATCATTAATCTAGGCTGCTAGACAGGTGAACTGCACTGCTTGTGTCTCACAGGCATGCTGTGGCTGCTGTCTGAAGAAGCATTACATATGTCTGCCATTACAAGTGATCTGTTATTTTCAGGCTTCTCATGTACGAAAATGAATGATTTTTTCCACAAAAATAAACACAGCAATGTGGTAAGATCTAAAAAGCAATAGGTATATCAAAATCAAAAGATTAGTAATATCTAATACTATGGTATGCAAGGTACTGTTTAGAGGGGATGTTGAAGGTCTGATGGCATCAATATTTGATACCTTTTAAAATCTAATATATAATTGTATACAGCAGTTCAGAACTAGTGCCTAATGAGCTATTCATGGATACTGCAAGTTTGCTCTAGGATGTGTTATCATGCAAATCTCTTGTTGTAACCATGCCACAGAGAAAGTAAAACTCACTTCAGCGCTTCGCTTGTATTTCTTGTAACAGTGTGTTGTCTTTTAACTTTGTTTTTAATTAGGCGATAAGGTGATACTGAAAAGTCAGGTCTATTCTGAGCATATAATAGAGTACATTGCCTATGTTACTGAGGTAAGTAGGGTCTGTCTTCTGTTGAATATACTATAATCCACAGGATTCAAAGGGGAAGCTGGCAATTAATTAGAGACTAGCTTAACCTGTTTTGAGGGGGTTTTTTTGTACTAAGTGATGTATTTTTATTGTCAGTTTTTCCAGGGACTTCCTTTTCTCTAGATTACAATCCTTACCTGCCCTGAAAGCACTCGTAATCTAGAACTGTAATATGTTGGTTGTTAATAAATTTAGATGGCTAAGGTGTTCAATTTTTTCTTCCAGTAATTTCAAATATGCTTTTGTGTGTAAGCGACTAAACTCTTCATCAGAAAACTGATATTTGCTTTTTTCCTACAGATATGTAATGAAGATGTTACTCTTAAATGTAATGCTGATTTTGAACGGGCTTACAACTCAGAACCCATGGATGTGGAATTTGTTCACTGCAGGTATTTTTATACACTTCCAAAAATCTACATTGATGAGCTACAGGATACATGATTCCTCTAGCAGAGTAACTTCTAAAAACACATGAGACTGTCTCTTGGTGGTTTTGGTTGCGGGAAGGGCACAGTTAAGCTACTAGGAGCCAGCTCTTTCACTTCTTTCCCACTATCCCACTTGGTAAAAGACTGCAGTGGTAGTCATTACATACAAAGCATTCTTGTTTTGTGTCTCTGTTTCTATGTGGAAGTGATTATTCCACCACATGGCATTGAAGCAGTTACTGGGATTGTATGGAGTTCTTTTTCATTGTATAAATTGTGATTCTTTGTGAATGTTTTTGGGTTTTTTTTCTTAAGAAAAAATTATACCATTATGAGTGCAGGACTGTTTATAAATTGCTGATGTTAACTACTCACGCTTTATTTGTGGCGTATTATTTGTATATAGGTGCTTAATCTTCCATTTAAGATCAGTTTTGCAGAAAGCTTGCATGAAAAACTATCCAACTCTGAGACAAAGGGCCATCTTTCTCACTGAAGAGCTGGAGATGTATTAACGCTCATAGCAAGGCTGTTGACTGACATGTCTACAGTGTATTTTCCAATAAATACCCTGCAGTATTTCTGTGTAGAACTATTTTTATAAGCACTGCTACATAGAAAATGTACTGGTTACCTTCATGCTTCTGTAGTTTATGAAAATTTGGGATTTTTCTTTAATCCACAACTGTTGATCTGCTGTTCTAATAACAGGATTCCTAGCAGGCGATGCCAGATGGCAGTCGAGCAAGCTAAATGTCTGGGTGAAAAAGGTACACTTCAGTTGATTTAAGCTGTCTGGAGAGGCTTGTGGGGAGTCTTCTGTTTTTTATTGCTTTCACATCAAGGCATGCTTAGATGGATGCATTATAGTCTGTTTTTACAGGAATTTTCTGTTCATTTAATTGAAAAACAGCTCTGTAAATGTAGAGGTGGGTCTTACTGACCATCGAAAGGAACATGAATGAAAACTTAAGCTTCTGTAAATAGTTCGAACGGATGAGATCTGTATAAATCATACAGTTGTAACAATGGTATGTGAAATGGCAGTGTTTTGTGTTAGCTCAGAACTTAACTCAAAAGCACGGATATCTTGTTCTGTGATTGAGCAGAACGGTCCATGGGATCTTTGCACAGATCTTTTCCACTTTTGTGCTAGGATTATAAACCAGTTATAAAAACATGGAGCAGGATGATATATCAGCAAAATGTGTGTTCATGTGGTTTTCAAATTTTTCTACTTTCTCTTCTGAAGTGTTATTTCCGGAAAAGCTTCTCTTACAGTCACCACAAGATGTCAAGACCCAGAATATCACTAAGTATTGTGGTGTTGATGATGGCTTTGAGCAGTGTTCCCAGCAGAAGAGTGAGGTAATTGTCTGTAAATGTTTGTTCTAACTGAGCAGCATCCAAATTTGTAACAGATACGTACTTCACGGCTGTTGTTAGCAAGTATTTGTTGTAGCATCTAATAATTGAAGTCACATTCTGCTACTTTCTGATAACAGAAGTTTGTTTGCTTACCTGAGGAGAGGAAATTTTATGACAAATGATGCTATTAAGCTAATCCTCTCATCTAGAATGGAAAATTCTAGTAACAACCTGTATTATAATAATTTGATCTGTCACATTTTCCTTAAACTAGTTTTCACGTGAAGTTCTCTCACTGTGGCAGGAAACACTAATCATCCTGATCTGTGCAAATTTACCTAGACTTCTTTACTGCTTGTTAAATTATAGGAAGAAATTGCAGAAGTCTTTCTTAAAACAACCTTCAGAATGATATTTAGTTCTCTTTCCTATTTGAAATAGATTGTCACCAGCACTGAATCAAGTCAGCTTTGAGGTTAGGTTTATTTGGTTTTGTTCAGAGGTTCCACAACATCTGTATACCCTTTTTCAACGTTTTGCAACATTTCCACTGAATGATTCCCCCCCTCCCATTCACAATGTGAATCTTCTATCTGCAACTTTGGCCCCTTGTTACAATATATGCTACTACAAAGAATTGAGAACTGTAGGTCTCTTATTTTTTTTTTTTTCTTTTTTCTTTTCCTAACTCTGTTTTAAGCCATTATAGGCATTAGGCTGCCTATTTACCTCTTCCTTATCAAACTGAAAAGGCTAAGTTGTTTCAACCTCTCTAGTTCTTAGTAACATGATGTTTGTATACATCAAGCATCCATAGTAACTCAGTTTCCCGAACAGGGCCTGGGGATTACTGCTCAGTTAGTGTTCTCATAGCTTGTCCTGATTCATAGTTACTCATTCCCAGGTGCAGAGTTTTCTGTTTAGATTTTCATGAGTTTTTGTTGATCCTACTGCAAAATTTCTTCAAATGAAGATGAGCCATCAGGCATTTCAGCTAAGACTGCTGATATTTGTGTTGTTTGCTAATTTACTGAGTGTGTATTTATTCACATCATAGTCGTTGTTGAAGATAATCATATTTGCCCCAACTACAACCAGGGGTACCTAGTTTGTGACCTGCTTGCAGGTGAGTATTGAACTATTGTTTAACACCAATTGAGCCCAATAGTCCAAACAATTTTCCACTCACCAAATCATCTGTTAATCTAGTTAATGTTCTTGTTGCTCCAAAATAAGAATGCCACAGTAAATAGGCCACTTCAAAAGCCTTACTGAAGCTAAGGAGTATTACAATGACTGCTTTTCTTCTCTCCACATAATAATCCCTTCATTATAGAATGAAATCAGCTGGTCCAGTTCTTACTTCATCAGTAAGTTCTGTCATCTGTTTCTGAACCCACACAATGCTTATCTCTTTCCACCACAACTGTTTGCAGAATCTCTTCTTCTTACTCTGTTCATACTGCATGACCTTCCATATTTTATCCAGTTGTCCAGGTAACATGTTTTATACTTTGCTTGTCCTTGCTTATGCTTCCAGCTTGCATTTTATGAATTCATCAAGAAGCTACAAGCTTAGAAAAGGAGACCTTCTGTTGAAATTCTTGATGATCTTGTGAAGCAGAATGTTTCATTATGATGTCTCATTAAACAGCTTTTAGTTCTCCTGGGCACCCCCATACAACAACATCCTGGAGGCTTTTGCCTCATGATTCCTTGAAGAAGCTGTAGTTTGCTAGAAGATCCAGAGTTGTGACTCTGCTTGTACCTTTTCAGCCTTCTTTCAGATGCTGAGCCTTGCATATCTTGCAATATCTTGCAGTATTTGCAGTAAATGTTGGTGTATATAAGTGTGTCTTTTCCCATATATTCAGCATTATTTATGATTATTGCTTCTGCCATTTTTGCCAGAAAGCTGTCGCCCACTCACTCTTGTAACTCTAGAAACTTCCTGAGTGAAGTGCAATAAGTATGTGAACGATGGAAATCTCCTGTGAGCAGCACAATTTGTGATTGGGAGACTAATGCCAATTGTTTGTGTGAAGTCTTATCCATCTCCTCCTCCTGATAGTGAGGTGTTAGAGACACCCACCAGACAATATTGCTCCTGTTCCATCCTGCTCTGGTAACAGCTCAGACATGGCCCTGGTTTTGCTGTAATTTCCAGTCAAAATGCTCCATCACATGAAGAGAGATATGGCGGTAGGAGGCACAGCATAGCTAGTTACTGCAGGATGCCTGCTTTTACTGGGTCAATTCTGGTTAACTAGAAAGGTGACAGAGAACATAATAAGGATCCCTCATCTTACCCCAGAACGTGATCCTCTAAAGCTCTGATCTTTTCAGGTTGTCACTGGTACCTGTCTGGATAAATAGCATAGTGACTAATCAGAAGGACTACCTAAGCCTTGCAGTGTTCTCCTGGCATCATGGCTCTAGGGAAGCAGAAAAAACACCAGGATAACATGGCTAGGAAGCAAGTACCCCAGTCCTGTATAAGAAATAATCAACACTAACGCTTGTCTTTACTGTTAGAAACAGTATTATTAAGAGAACTGCAGCAGTTGATCCAGAGTGCTGGTAGTGCCACTACAAGCAGTTTCTTCTTGAGCTGCAGTCTGAGAGGTATCATCTCTCAGAACTTGGGTGTTAGTTTTTATGGAAGGAGATAAGTTACTTGACTATGGCTTCAAAATCCACATTGAGGGTGTAAAGTATTTGTGAAGTAGATGTTTAAAGTTACCATAAATACAAACTTTGAGAAACCTTAAATTTAAGATGGGAACTCCTAGCGTTTTATACTCTCTTTCTTCACAGATGTTCTATTTATTGAAGTAAAGCCATTTAATGGAGAAAAAATAAAACTAAGCAATTTCAAGTATTAGTGAAGATGGTTGCCTGTTTCTGTAAAGTTGTAAATGTGTTTACCTTTGTTTGATATTTCCAGGTCAGAAAGCTGCAGAACAAGCAGACAAAATGCATGGCATTGAGGCAGATAAACATAGCAGATGCAGCAACTGCTTCTGCAGAAACAAGCCAACTTGGTATATTTTACTACTTTCTTCAATATTTAAGTATAGCCAGTTCAGGATTGCAGTCACTTCAGACAAACAGGCAGAGTGCAGCGTCTTTGAGATGTCCTCATGCTCATTTAAGGAGAAACTTTGCAGCAAGAAGTTTCATTAGAGCCCTTCTGTGGATTATTTCAACGTCTTCAGTTAAGCAGACTTCCAGTGATATAGTTTGTACTCAGTAAACAAACTATTCCTAATCACCAACTGAAATATTTTTGGTTACACTTAGAGTTTCCACTTTGTTGCTGGAATGTGTACTTTGCTGAAAATGGTAACTATTTCTGAAAAGTTTCAGAAAGTGCCTATCATGTATATGCTTATCTGAGAAGTGTGACTTCAGCAGTTAACTGCACTAATATTGAAAGAGAGGGATTTTATCTCTTTGTAACAATAACATACCTGAATTGGAAAGCAGATTACTTAGATGGCACGTCTGTCCAGGAGTTAATAAGATTCTGTTGTGGTAAACTGCAGCTAAACTGAATGAGGTGTGGAGGAATTCCTGTGGTCTGTATGACTACCATAGGTCATCTAGTAGTGGTACTGTCTCTGAAAGTTTACTGAAATTTTGCAGTTAAGGGGGGCGGGGGGGAGGAGGGGGAAAGAGCTTAATGTTAAAATTACTGAAGTTTTTACAGATTTTTTTTTTTTTTTTAAGTAGATAATGATGATCCTTTTTTGTCCATTAATTTTTTAGGAGATCCAGTATACTTCTGAATTATTGATGTTTTCTTTTCTCTGTGCTGTTCTAGGAAAATGGAAAAAAATAAATTAAGGCGTAATATGAATTGCAGTTGCTTTAATCTGTATATGCTTAAAAATATTTTTGCAATTTTAATATGTACTTATCTTGATCATAGTTGAAGAAACTGAGAAAATTAAATGGAGAGCTGGTGAATTTTTCAATCCTATGCTTAACAAGCAGCAGAAACTGGCAGTGAAAAGGATACTGAGTGGTGAATGTCGTCCAACACCTTATATTCTCTTTGGACCACCAGGAACTGGAAAAACAATAACAGTAGTTGAAGCTATTTTGCAGGTAATGGTGGATAATAAATGGATAGTCTCTAATCTTTTCAGTGTTAGAACACTTAAGGTGAATCTGTGAGTACCATCACTTCTTTTTTTTTTTTTCCTAAGCAAGATTTGGAAATATTCTTCATAAGCCTTTTCACTGAGCTATTCAGAATGATGAAATTAGTATGAATTTGAAAAAAAAATCCTGAATGGTTTATTTTTATATCTTAAGGCTTTAGTGAATATTATCTAACTTGTGATTCTAGTACTGCATAATAGATTCTTGAAGCAGAGTATGCATTAATGTCATAACCATGCAGCAGTTCTGCTCTGAGTGTACTCAGCTTGAGAACACTTAAATCATGGATGTCAGGAGTAGTGTTCTTGAATTGCAAAAGGATGGATGATTACAATCTGAATTCTGTATTCAGTGAAATAAAATGGATATATGTTTGAGCTGTTGCTACTTTTCCAAATAACCTTTTCTTTTTGTGATGTCCATCTTTTTGAATGTAGATACATTTTACTTTACCAGATAGTCGAATCTTGGTTTGTGCGCCATCAAATGCTGCAACAGACCTGATTTGCTTGCGGCTGCATCAAAGCAATCTATTAAAACCAGGAGCTATGGTCCGAGTCAATGCTACCTGCAGATCCGCAGAGGTAAATGCTACAGATAACTGGTACTATTTCCTTTTTAATATTTTAATCTGAAAATACTGATTTATTAATGCAACTGTCAATATTTATTAGGCTGCTGAGAACTTGGCTAGGAAAGTAATAACTAATCTAACTTTTCCGGAAGGTGAACTGAAAAATATTTGTGTATGAAACATATCTACAGTCTTGATGGATGAGGAGAATGCATATATCTTCTTCAGTCACATTCAACCAAGAATCCATTTCAGTGCATGAATTTAAGTCTAAACATTTTGTTTCACTTCCAAAATAGTGTTTTTGATGAGTTTTTTTAATTATTCAAATAAAAACATCTGCAGTGGTATTTTGCTAAGTATATTGTTTTGTTCCTACAGCAAATTGATGACATGGTGAAACCTTATTGCAAGGATGGTGATGATATTTGGAAAGCAGTGTGGTTCAGGATAATAATTACCACTTGCTGTAGTGCGGGAATGTTCTATCAAACAGGAACAAGGTACAGTACTGCAAACAGGAGTATTGTTGAGATATCTGGCTTCCTGGCAAACCTCTTGTTCTTAATAATGTTTCAGCTGAGAATTTCTTCAGAGTAAGTTTAAGAAAGCGTCTTGACACAGTTGTTCTTCCACCACAGGCAGTGGGAGCCTTAGTTGTGACGTTGCTGTTTACAGACGTGTTGTCTTAAAAGCATTTAGGAGTTCCATTAAAAATCATACTGTACTTAGTTTTTTAAATAAAAATCTCATTAGTTGTAAAGAGCCACCATGTAAAGTGCTGTTAAGTAAAGATTCTTCTGGTTTTGCTTTCAGCTTTCTAAAAGGACGCTCTTAAGAGCGTCTCCCTAACTGATTTAAGAGTTGTTTTAAAGAAATAAAGGCTAGCAGTTGTCTTTGCTAAACCAAGTGCATTATTCAAATGAAATAGTTGGAGGTATTTGAGAACAAGGAAAATTTTTCCAAATGTCTTAACCATACTATATATAAAGTTATAATTAAGATAAGCATTGGTTGTATATATGTGAGCATATAGGAGAACTCCCAGATGAAGAATTAGAAGGAAAAACACAGTGACTGCCTTCTGCCTTTTGATGTATTTTCAGCCTTTGATGTATTTGTGGAGGTGCCTGGGGTGCTTGACAAGGATGTGTACAGAATTGCTCAGATCAGCCACGGGGTGGCAGAATTAACTTATCTGGGGGGGAAAAATGCCCAGTTCTGAGTTCCTGTTATTTAATTCTAGGCTTGGACACTTCACACATGTGATTTTGGATGAGGCTGGGCAAGCAAGTGAACCAGAAAGCCTAATTCCTATTGGATTAATTTCAGAAGTTAATGGTCAGGTAGTTGTCTAAGCATCATCTTTCGAGAGGAAAAAAGTTTATTAGCAATGTGAATGATGCAAGATGTAAGCTGCCATTCCTGATAATGACTATGAAGTTCTGAGTGCATGTAATAAACCTCACAAACGTACAATTAAGTCAGTTATAGATTTTGAACAGTTTTCATTTTCCACACTTTAACAAAATTGTTTTTTTTAAATACACAGATAGTTCTGGTTGGAGATCCAAAGCAGTTAGGGCCTCTAATAAAATCTAGAATTGCAGTGGCATTTGGATTAAATATATCCTTGCTGGAAAGGCTGATATCAAGAGATATGTACCTGAGAGATGAGGATGCTTTTAGCGCTGATGGATCGTATAACCCTTTGTTGGTGAGTAAAATTAAATTATTTTACTTTTTTTTTCAGATAAAGAATGATAAACTATGTTTGCTGATATTTACTTAAGGCCCTTTTTTTTTTTTTTTTTTTTTTTGTCTTTTAATCCCCATGCTTAGGTTTAAGTCTGGCTTGAACATTAGCTTACTAGTAAGTCTTTATTATTTTGAATATGTATTCCAAATAGCAGGCATGCTGTAACATCTTAAAACCTTTCTTTGCTTAAAAACAAGATTTCTTCAGAGTTGGTCAAATGCAGTGCATGTAGCAAAATTCTCAGTAAGGGTTTCATTGTCCAACTTAAAGTAACTTTATAACATAATTCTTCACAAATGCGCAAGTGCAATTTAAGCTTTTAACATGACGAGACAAGTAAAGCTGCCTCTTTAAATACAAAGATTCATTTTTGAACATGTTATTTCAGGAAGTGAGGAAAAAATATTCTCTGAAGGATAACCTTCTGTATTTTTCTGATATAAGCATCAGAAGACAATTTTTACACTGTATTTGTGGGAGTACTTCATAATATTTCATGGCATAGAGAAGTACTTAAACTTTTCCTTTCACCTCTGTGCTGGAATTATGAGGGCTGCTCAGAAGGTAATGCCTCCTATTTTATCATGTTGGCCCACAGCAACAGAGGCAGATGTTGGTGATATGGCAGTAGAGGTTGAACCTTCCCACCAGTATTCCACTGCATTCTGTTGCCATTTGATAAATGACAACAGAGAGGCAGTCCTGACAAAATGATGTCTGAAATGGAAGTGCATATGAAGCAAAGGTGTGTTGTTGAATTCCTCCATACAGAAGAAAATTGACATTGATCAGTGCTTGCTGAACATTTATGTAACCCAAACAGTGGATATGAGTACAGTGAGACAATGGGTTGTGCATTTCAGCAGTGGTTACAGTGGGTCACCTCCTCTGGTGCAAGTTTTTACAAGCGTTGCATACAGACTTTTGCTCATAGCTGGCAAGAACTTATAGCTAATAGCGGTAACTGTTGAAAAAGAGTGTTCTGTAGCTGAGAATTTCCTCTATAAAAAAGAGCTGAGTACAGGGGGATGATTGCCTCCCTGCTCCTGCTGACTACATTACTTCTGATACAAGCCAGGATGCAGTTGGCCTTCTTGGTGACCTGGACACTGTTGGCTCATGTTCAGCTGAACATTAACCAACACTCCCAGGTCCTTTTCCTCCACACAGTGTTCCAGCCACTCAGCCCCAAGCCTGTAGCATTGCATGGAGTGGCTGTGACCAAAGTATAGGACCCAGCATTGATCTTGTTCACGATTGTACAGTTGGCTTCAGCCCACTTGTCTAGCCTATCCAGATCCCTCTGCAGAGCCTTCCTAACCCTAGACAAATTGACACTTCCTGCCAGCTTGGTGTTGACTGCAAACTTACTGAGGGTGTGCTCAATCCCATGATCCGGATCATCAGTAAAGATATTGAACAGGATGGGCCCCAGTAGCACCCCTGGGGAGCACCACTCGTGACCAGAAACCAGCTGAATGTGACTCCATTCACCACCACTCTCTGAGTACTGCCCTCCAAACAGCTCTGTGCCCTTTCTAGCTCTGTCTTCCTTTGTGGTCCTGCATAGCTCTGTTCAACTCTGTTGAAAAGAAAAGAGTGAAAACCCTAGGGCAAGAGCACTGTTTTGGGTAATCAGTTCTTGAATGAAGACAGCTCTGCACATGCATATTGAAAATGTCTTCATTTTTTAGGTACAGAAAACAAACTAACAAAAAAACTGATAACATCTGGCCAGAGGAAGAAATCTGATGGCAAACTTAAGTTGCTCAAGGGAGGTTGGGTACTAGGTGATGTTTAATTTTACGCGTTAGGTTGTGTTCAGCTTCCTAAGGAAAAGTTTTCTGAAACTCCCAAAATTTCTGTTCTTGTACTTTTTTTTTATACAATGTTCAAGGAGAGTTGGCATTGTAAGACAGCAGGAAATGAGAGCTTGAAGGATCTCACCGGTCTTCAGGTATCATGTCTTCTTACAGTGCATAATTGGAATGACTGGAATATTTCTTCAAGGGCATTCTTTCATTTGAAGACAGGCAGTTCTGGTTTCCAAGGCCTGCCTCTGTCAGATGTTATGATAACTGGCTCTTCTGATGCTCCCTCTCTGCCCTTCAAGTCTTCCCCTCCAAAAAATAAGTTTTATCCATGGAAATCCCTTGGAAACAACCTGAACTGAATTAAAAAAGGAGACATAATGTGTCTATAGATCAAACTAGAGAATTCTTCCTTCATCTTTCATGTATATTTGGTTCCTTTTTTTTCCTTTTTTTTCCCCCTCTCCCTTTAGAAGGAGAAGAGATGGTCCATTTCCTTCCCATTTAGGGGGGAAGAAACTTGTTTTTTATTTAGTGTTTACTTATAGATCAAAGCTGCATTTTTTGCCTTTAATACAATTTTTTGGCAGCTTTAGGAAAGCTAACATTGCAAGATGGTAAGTGGTCCTCTTGAGAGCTGCATACGTTGAAGTCTGATGAATAACTCAATTATCTTTATGAATTCCTTCCAACTCAGGATATTCTATGGTTCTAACTGCCCATTTTGGTTACAGATTTTATTTTTTGTCTCTGCAGATCACAAAACTCATAAACAACTACAGGTCACATTCTGCATTGCTTGCCTTACCATCTAAACTGTTTTATAATAAAGAGCTCGAAGTTTGTGCAGATGCTTCAGTAGTAACTTCTTTGTTACACTGGGAGAAATTGCCCAGGAAAGGGTTTCCATTAATTTTTCATGGAGTAAGGGTATGTAAAATGTTCATGTAGTCTAAGTAAAAATAAAGAGGCTTCATAGAAGTTTGCTAATGTTGTAGACAAAAGTTTTATTCATCAGAATGAGTTTCAGAAAGAATATGGAAAAAGAATAAGTCTTTTGCAAAAAGTGTGGCTTCTTGACCATCTGGTTTTCAAAACAACTACTGAAGACAAATAGTTTTCTAAAAACTTAAGCAGCTGCAGATTGCAGGATATTGTGAAGATGTTTTAATAAAAATTTAAATTGGCAAATAATAGCAGTATGGAGTTGCAGGCAGCTCTGTTAGATTTAGATTAATTCAGGTAAGAGTATGCTGCACTAGAATGAATGCAAGCCTCTAAAACTAAAAGTTTATTAAAGATTAAAAAGTCGAAGATAAAACTGGTACTTCAGGAAGAAAAGTTTTTGTGGGTCTTCCAAGAAGTTAGTGAAGTAGAAAGTGGTGTATCCACTGTTCAGAGGTGCTTGTGTCCTCTTCAGTTTTGCTCAAAAGCAGGATAACAGCTTGCAAACATTTGTTATTCTGAGCTGAGATTTATATTCTTTGTCACATATGTGAAGCACCATTGTCATAGAATACAAGTGGTGGTTGCTCATTGAAAAGGATTTATAGCAAATAAAGACATTTGTGTATAATGTTACGTTACAATTTCTGTTGTTCTTTAGATATTTCTTTGTTTGTTTTTTGTTTGTTTTGCATTTAAGATGTGTAAGACTACTATAATCAATTAAATATGTAGTTAGTTTTTGCACATGGTCTTCATCTGCTCACTTTGCTTCTCCTAATACAGGGCAAGGAAACTCGTGAAGGTCACAGTCCTTCATGGTTTAATCCAACTGAAGCAGTTCAAGTAATGCAGTACTGTTGCCACCTGGCTAAAAATGAAAGCATTGCAGTGTCAGTGACTGATATTGGAGTGATTACACCGTATCGTAAGCAGGTATAGCTAGTATTTAAAACTTCAAAGTTATTGTATTTAAAGTTGTAGTTTTGCATTGCTGCTCTGGTTTGGTCAAGTGGGAAGGCATATCTCAGAGCTTCACTGTGTTATGCAATGTATTATCATTCAATAATGATGTTCCCATTAAATCTAGACTTTAGAATGAAAATCCTCAGTTTTTTCACTCTGTCTTCAGGGGATGGGGGAAACTGTTTGCCCTACCACTCCTGTGGTAAGTCCTGGGTTGGCACGTATTCCATGATAGAAGAAGAGCTTGCATGGATCAACTCCTAAGATCTAAGTTGTTTGTGTCATTAAAATCTATAAAAAACCTGTTAATTTCCATTTACATGTAGGTAGCAAACATTCCCCCTGTTGAGTCACATAAGAAGTGTTGTACATAGCAGGAAAAGTTACTGTTTTGTTTTAAAACCTTAATAGCGAATGATGGCTAAGCTTGGTGTAGGCATTCCCTACAACCTATCTGTGTTAAATTTCTTCACATGTCTCATGCCTTTGGTTTCGAAGTAATCCACTCTAAAATATAAAAATAAATTTCTTCAAACATTTTTTTTCTAGGTAGAAAAAATTAAATTTCTTCTGAGAAGCATTGATTTGTCAGATATTAAAGTTGGCACAGTAGAAGAGTTTCAAGGACAAGAGTGCATGGTTACCATCTTATCAACAGTATGTATATTTGTGGTCTTGTCTAGAATATTTGCGTGTTCTTAATTCTCTGTAACTTTTTCCTTTTTGAGATGGAGCTTTGGGGAATGAGGATGAGAAAACCAAGGGAACTCATTATGTCACTAGTCTGTCATAGTATTTGGGAAAAATACTTAATTGAAATGCATGTAAACAGGATGGTATCTGTGCTTTTGAGGTAGACTTCAAGAGTTTCTAGATAATTCAAAATGAGTTTATAGAGTTTCATACAGATAATACATCTTCACTTAAGCGTGCTGAGAGACGATGGAAACTGGATAAACATATATTTATCCAGTATAAATATTAGAACTGTATAAATCACAGTAATCATTGTTTAGCTTATGAATGTCGATGTAGGTTCTTTTCATTTTCTGTTTGAGAATTACCGCATAACTGTATACAGCTGATGATTACCCAGACACTAGTGCCCCCTTCCCTTCCCTTCCCTTCCCTTCCCTTCCCTTCCCTTCCCTTCCCTTCCCTTCCCTTCCCTTCCCTTCCCTTCCCTTCCCTTCCCTTCCCTTCCCTTCCCTTCCCTTCCCTTCCCTTCCCTTCCCTTCCCTTCCCTTCCCTTCCCCAAAAAAGGAATCCAGTATCCTTTTTTACTGTTAGGAGAACACTTGACAGTCTTTCATGATCATTTTCATGATGCGCTGCTGAAGTGTTCTGATGGTTAAGTATTGGGATGTTGGTAAATGTCTTTTCTAGCTTTTGGCTATTTGAATCTGAAGCTATAAAATGCCTTGCAAAAAAAGGGACAGGGAAAAGAATTCTGTGCTGTGGTTGTACTTCAGCAGTACTCTGGTCACAGGACATCATTTTCACAGTACTTTGCTTCCTTGATTCGGTGTTGGTGTTGGTTGACTACACCTACATAAATATGACAGTACAGAGGCACAAATTGCATCGCTAGATATTTTTATATAAACATGAGAATGCAGAGCTGTTTGTTTTCACTCTTTGCAATAAATGAATCTTTCAGAAAATTTCTGACTGATCACAGAATCATAAAATGGCTCAGGTTGGAAGGGACCTTGCAGTCATCTAGTTTCAATCCCTCTGCCACGGGCAGGTTGCCACCCACCAGATGAGACTGCCCAGGGCCCCATCCAACCCGGCCTTGATGAGGCATCTACAGCTTCTCTGGCAGCTTGTGCCTGCATCTAATCTAAGTCTCTCCTCTTTTAGATTAAAACAATTCCCCTTTATCCTATCACTATCAGATTATGTAGTATGGTGCTCACCCTCCTGTTTATAAGCTCCCTTTAAGTACTGGAAGGCTGCAGTGAAGTCTTCCCAGAGCCTTCTCTTCTCCAGACTGAACAAGCCCAGTTCCCTTCAGCCTTTCTGGAGGGGTGTTCCAGCCCTTCGATCATCTTCATGGCCCTCCTCTGGGACCAGTTTGAGAATTCCACATCTTTTTCTTTCCTGGACGCCCCAGGCCTGAACACAGTACTTTAGACAGAGCTTCACAGGGGCAGAGTAGAGTGGAGCAATCACCTCCCTCTCCCTGCTCTCCGCCCCTCTTTTGATGCAGCCTAGGATATTGTTGGCCTTCCAAGCTGCACATGCACACTGCTGGTTCATATCAAGCTTCTTGTCCATCAGGACCCCCATGTCCTTCCCCGCAGGGCTGCTCGCAAGGAGTTCTCCCACTCTATATGCATATCTGGAATGGCCCTGACCCAAGTGCGACACCTTGAATCTCATTTAGGTTCACCTGGTTCCACTTCTCAAGCTTAATAGAAGGGGATGTTGGGGAAATACAGGAAGATGGAAGTTTGGGAAGATGTTTTTAATTGTATTCAGTCCAACCATTGCATTTGGTGAGGAGGCAAGACGAGAAGAATGCATCACTAAGTTTGGAGTTTCTGTTGTTATTTGGAAGGTGGTAGCCCTTGCCTTTCACCATAGCTTTGCAAACTTTGCTGAAGCTATCAGTCACTGTATAAAATTGAGTTCAGAATACAAAAAAAAAAAATCTGTGCTTGCTTTTTTTCCGAATGATAGTATGTTTTTGGTGCAATAAGTCTCAGAGTGAAGTAGAAGAGATGTGTCTGGAATGTGGAGTTCTTGCAGTATTTGTGACATGGGATCCTTCAGAGCTGTTCAGGAATATGCATTACAGACTGAGCTCCTGTAAGTCTGGGTAATGGCATAGAGGACAAATGATCAAAGGCAGAAGTAAAACCCAGGGATTTGAGGCTCAAGGTAGGAGCAGTACTAGACTACTTCTAACAGGCACACACAATTTCCAGGAGAGAGAAGGACAAAACAGCCATGAAAACAGTCAAAGCCCTGAAGATAGTTTGACTTGGGTGCGATGAGGAAGGAAGAAGTTGGTTTGGGTGAGGTGGTATTTTGTGGCTTGAAGAAACCATTTGGGGATTTGCTTGCTCTTTTTTTCCTAATGGTAGTGGTACCATGCTTAACTTAGTTATTCTTCATTTTATGATAGCTTTTGAATCCAGCATTGTAACTGTATAGTTTTAGGTACATGATATGTTCCTATTCATAAAACCCATTTGTGATGGGAAATTGTTTTATCAAATATTAATTCAAATGTTGATGAGATAAAGCTGAAAATTTAATGAAAAACTGAATTTGCTCTAACAGTGTTTCAGTGGCATTTTCTTCTAAGCTAAGGCCACGATGACTGACAGGACAGTCGGAAATGTCGTTGATTTTTAGGACATCAAAAAACCCACCAACTCTAGCAGTTCTTCTACTGAAAAGATTACATCTTGAAAAACACTGACTTTATGTTGGTATCTTGTGTTTCAGCTTACAGTGGATATTCCTGATGCTCAAATAAAGCTAATACACCATTCTCTTGAAATTGCTGAAGTTATATTAGTGCACTGTTGGAAAATAGACCTTCTCTGGGAAAACCAATGGTGGAATATAAGTTAGATAGCTTCAAAATCCAAAATTCAGCTAACTTGTGTATTGCTCACATTTAGCTTTGGTTTGCTATAGTGAGCAAATTAAGCTTTCTGATAGATTAAAGTTGCGCTGTGACAAAGTAAGTTTTGAATCTATATCTAATTAATTTTTAGGTGCGATCTTATGAAGACACACTTGCTGAAGAGGAATACTATTTGGGCTTTCTCTCTAACCCAAAGAGATTCAATGTAGCAATTACTAGAGCAAAAGCTTTGCTGATTGTCATAGGAAATCCTCATCTTCTTGTGAAAGTAAGTTGTTTTTGTTTTCTTCTTATATCTTTGAATCATCTATGATATTTGCCATGGTAAATGACTAACTTGGAGGGGATTACCTGAATGCCATTATTTTCATTTTTAAATGGAGGGAGATAGAAGTGATTAATCCCAATTAACCACCTGCCAAAGAGGTCTTCTTTTTGTGCTCATGAGTGGTTCTTTCTGACCTTCTCAACAGAAAGAACAGTATTCTTGAATGAACTGAGTGGGAGGTGTGGTCTCCCCACACCTACGTGCAACACGTGTAACTTAATCCATCTGAAGGTATCTTCCTGCTATGTTGCTCCACGCTTGCACTGTTTGTGCTGTTCTGTTTATGGAAAAGGTCCTATTTGTGCGCCACGTTAATTTTTTGGCAGGTTCGTTACACAGAGTAACATGTTTATGTTAAACATCAATCTTTTCTTGTAGGATCCCTGTTTTTGTGCACTATTAGAGTACAGTTTAATGAATAACGCTTATGTTGGTTGTGACCTGCCTTCTGAGCTGAGAAGCCTGCAACAGTGAGTATCTAGGCTTCACTGTAACCATGCTAGACACAGAGCAATTTAAGACATTTTTCAAGCTTATGTTATTTGAAAGATGATAAATAGAAAAATGTGTGCTACAAAAGTAACATTTGATTTTATGGTCATAAATACTGTAAACATAACATGTTTACTGTAAACATAACATGTTTACAGTTAACTATTAAATACAGGATGTTTTGGACTTGGTATTTTGCATACCTCTGAACATTGCAGCATGTGTTTGGGGAACAGAAGGATTTGAGGGGGGCATGCTGTAGGGAGAAGCATTTACGGTAGTTGTACTAAAAGAATTTTCTTGATTGATTTAAACACATTCCTTCTAGGATCATATAATATGTTGCTATATTGTCTTCTAGATAATATTATACTATATTATTATATTGTTACAGTATTATTATAATATTATTATCTTCTAGATGAAATTAACTATCAAAGTCTTTGTTCTTGTTCATGGAAAGATAATCAAAATCCGTTTTTATCTTATCTCTTTAATAGACAGGTGTGACTAATTTTTCAGTGTCCAAGATGCATTCAGTTCTCTTCTGTTTTTGAAGCTAAGAATATTTAATAGGAATCCAGCACCTTTTGGCCCTGGGGAAAGGCACACGTTCTGAAATTCCTTGAAGTTTATCCAAGAGAGGCTTCTTAATGCTTCCTTTCAAGAGGTGAAAAAGTTGAAATTTATCACTATAAAGTGATACTGGCAACCAATTTGCTTTTTTTGTTTAAAAAGTGTATGATTCTACTTCTGCATAGAGCAGGTGTGTGTGAGTCCTCTAAGCTTCAGGAGAAAGTTATTGCTGAACTTGTATATTAATTTTTCTTTGTTTTTGACATTTCAGTTTTTTTTCTCAAACTTCTGTAGTGCCTCCTGAAACTCTTCTGTTCCAAGAATATGTTTTTGTCTTGTTATTTATGAAGTGTGACATTTATAATCCACACTGGATTGAACTGGAATGATGCGTGAATATCTCCACTTGGCTGATGTTGAGTATCTTAAGCCAACCAAACTTAAAGCCCTGCTTTTTTGTTTAAAGCCTTTGTATACGTGTCTGAGATGACATAGGATTCTGTTTTCCAGCTGCAGTCCAGCTGTCTGCTGTGGTATATGTCAGAATGCCTCAAATGGGTTGAAAAGGTGGGGGGAGACAGTGAAAACTGCTGTGTTTCTACGAAGATCCTGTACAGTAGTGTTGTATTCAACTTTGGCAAAATTGTAAACAGTGAACATAAACTGTAGCTTCATTGTGTACTGTGCTGTTACTTTAAACTTGAATGAGGTGTTCTCTCTGAGTTGACTAAGTATTGCCATACAGCATTTCTAAAGTAAGATGGACAGTTAGCTATTGTCCTTCAGAGTCTGCCAGTACAACCCAGTGGTTTTCTGCAACAGACAAATATTGTAGGTAACCTACAGAGAAACAAAGAAAGGGGTAAAAACAAGATTTGGTTTGCAGTCAGTTCATATTACTTTCACTTCTGGTGGTCACTGTACTTCCTTCTGCAATGCCTCATGTATAAATAGGGCAGCTTATAGCTTGGCAAAACATCAAAGCCAGATACACAGTGCAGGGACTCACACTGTGTAGAACCCAGAGTATACTTAGTGTGTTTATCCAGTCTGAGTCTCAGCTGTATTGGAGCAGCACGGCAGCCTCACCAGCCTTGTCTCTTTGGTATGTTATGCTGGCTTAATTGTTTTTACTCCTGAAAAAGTCACGATAGACAGTTTGTTGCAGTATTATACTGAAAATGTCAGTGGCTGTAATGCCATTCCAGTATTCTACATAAAACTTTGGAATCTGTCCAATAAAGAATCTGTTCCCCATTGAAGGATTTCTTGTATGTCTTCCTTTGAGGATTATGATGGACCAGATCTCACAGCAACTACGTAGTCCTGTTAAATGATCTTTGAGTACCCTTCCACTCCAAGGCATTCTATGATTCTATGATACTTCTGCTTGTAAGTAGTGGTAACACAGGTTTTCTCAAGTGTTCACATGTTCTCTTTGAAGAACAGTGAAGTGATAACAGAATAATAGCACTTACTTCATCACTAGATGTAACTCAAAACTCATTTGTGTTTCCATGGCCTTATGTATAGTAAGGTAGCTAGTAAAGAATTGCTCCTTTGCTCTTCAAATCACAGTAGTTTGCATGTTGACTTTACTTCTACAAAGGCAGCTACATGATTGGGTTTGAAAGGCTGTGCCTTTGTTACTGAGAAAAAAGGCAAATGATAAATGCCTGTTACTGCCCATGGTTATTGCTACTGAAAGTCTTTGAAGAGAGACCTTACCCATCTGACCTGTGCAATATTAAGCAGTGTTTACAACTCCTGGCAGCCTGATGTGCAGGCAGAGGTGCCAGTGCAAGAGGCTTTGGCTCTGCTATTCTTGTCATCTTTTGTAAAGGTGTACAGCCTCATGAGCTGAAATGTTGAAAAGTGGAGGAAAACAGACTGCATTTTCTCTATTTGTTGAAAGTCATCTGTCATTTTTACTGTAACAAAGATAAACATTTTAGAATCTAAACAACAGAGAGAATCCAGCTACTGCATACAGAAGTAGCAATGAGCGAGTCTGTGGTCTAAGCAAGTCTTAGTTTTCATGAAAACCATGATCCAGTTACTTAGTTCAGACATGAACAATCTTTTCCCCCCAAGTTAAAACGTGTGTATATATATATATATATATATATATATATATATATATAAATTGTTTCTGATTTTTATTAAGTCACTGCCTCACTAAGAAATTACAGAGGCCACAAGAGTGCTTCCACCGTGTCTCGAACAGCAAGCTAAAGGTACATGAAGCCAGAGAGCACAGGACCACAAATCTACCTCCTCAGCTCCCTATACGTAATACATTGAGTTAGATATTGCTGATCTATGAAAAGTGAGTATAGTCTGTAAATAAGTCCTGAGCCATTTAACATAAACAATTACGAGTTGAAAAAAATACCTCCAAAGACCACTAAAGACACTGGGAAATACTAGAGGTTTTCCAAATGGAATCAAAGCGGATAATACTCAACTGTATACACAACAGCAGCTTCTTGTTTTCTCAGTGCATTTCAGAAAGCAGAGGTGTGAAATATGTTCTGTGTTGCAGCTTTACTAGTAGGCCAGCAGCTAATTTCTCTGCCATGGCAGTGAGGAACAGATGTCTTTACTTACGAAAAAAAACATTCTGTAATTGGCTGCAGTTAGAACACAAGCACAAGAGAAGGTATGCTCTTCTAAGAGTATTGTAGAATATGAAGTCTTTATTGGAGGCGCAGTCCCTCCTGTTGTTCATTCTACTTCTTTTAGCTCTATATTAATGAAATTGCTGCCATTCCTCTATTCACATTGGCACAGTTATAGGTCAGATCAGGCTAAATGACTGCTGTAGGAGTTGCTGGGTAAATACTCCGTTATTTCTTCTAGTTCTGTATTTTGTCATAACAGATGTTTAACTATGCTTTATCTAATAGAACTTGCATCCCTAGCAACTACATAGCAACATACTGAAGGTCAAACTGGGCGCCTCTGACATCAGCCAAATGATGTAAGTCGTGCCAGCTCATGTAGTCCAGGAAACACACGTGTGGCGAGGTGCTACCCCTGCCATGCTGAACAGGCTTCACAGGCACATTGGGTGTACTGTAACAGATAGTGGGGGGGGTTGGAGCCCTGTTCTTTTTTTCTACTCTTCATTCTCCCGAAGAGTGGTCAATCTATACATAAATAAAAAATAAAAAAATCAAGTTGTAGTTGCAATCTGTGTTCTACACCTTGTGTGCCTGCTTTTGTTTCCAGAGCCCACATTCTAGTAAGGACATTAGATCAGCGGGGCAAGAAATAGAATTCACAGTACATACGAACTGCACCTGCTGCTTATGATGTCAGGAAACTTTAATGCACTTTTCTTTTTTAAATAAATCAGCTTTGAGGTGTAAGGGAACATTGGGCTGCATATTTTGAAGTTCGGATATCAGAAGAATTGAGTATTCTAAATCTTAATAAGAAACAGACTCTCTTAAAATGCGTTTCTGGTTTTTTGCAGCTAACAAAAAGAAAACAATCACAGAATCAGAAACAATTTGTCTCAGTTTTAGCAGGCTTGCTAAAATTTATGTACTCTGATTATTTAAACAACTGGCTTTATTCTAGTACCAATGGTAGTGAACATGCAAGCCAGGAGGAGGGTGTTCTTCTAGGACAGTGAATAATTGGAGTGTAAAATAATCCTTTTAAACTGCTTACATCTCCTTACAGCATTAGGTGTTGTTGCATTTCAGTACTTCTTAAATGATATTTTGGTACTAGCCTGTTGAAAATTGCTCTGTGAGGCACAAGGAAACACTTGCACTGCTGTGTCCCACTGAAGTACAGTGAGGAAGTGATGGGCTGTAAAGGCAAACTGCAGACCATGGAGTGAACAACTGTCCATAAGTGGAGGATGAAATGCTGCCAAAATGTTCCATTTGGAAGGGCTTGGAATTTGACTGAAAGGCACAAATTCGAAGGTTCTTCAGAGGAACTGTAGCATCAAGAAGGAAAAACTGAGGAGACAGATGAGACTGTAAGTAAGGAAAGAGTACAGTCAACAAAGGGATAATAGAAAAAAAGAAAGTTTAAAATAAAATATACCCCCAGTATTTTGCTTTTCCTAACCATTACTCGCTTCACTCTGACTGCCATATATGACTTCTCTTCCTCTCACATAACTGGAATGTGTAGTCGTGTAGTCAACATGGAAGTGCTAAAACTGAACAAGAGATTCTTTCTGGCAGCTGCAAGTGCAAATGCCTGAGAGCTGTGTTCCAGCTAACTTGTCCCTGCTCCCTTCCTAGCTAACAGAAGTACATACAGTCGTTTGCTTCATCCTAACACGTGTCTAGAATATTTGAATAAATCCCCAGAGGTGCCTCTCTCTGTTGACACTGCAGGATGAGGCCAGAAGCTGAAATGAGCTGAGTTCTGGTCAAGTGAAGCTAGGTGCTCTAAAACCTGCCTTAGCTGCCTGCATCATCTCTCCCTACAAGCACAGGAGACCATTTTGTTCCTGGTTAATGAAAAGTATGTAAGTAAGAGGTGAAGGACAGCATTTGGGGAAATGAAAACATTGGAATTCTGTGGTTCTTACTCTTGCTGAAGAAGTAGAGGTCACTGATACAGAAGTAAATTGGTTTACCTCTCTGTGCAAGATGAAAATACAAAAATAAATGCTTTGGTGGGCTTCCTAGTACCATGATGCTTAGCAGAAGTGTTCATTTCCATAACAGATCGGTGTGTTCCAAACAATGTGAGAAATAACAAAATGCATCTGCGTGTGAATAGCAGGAAGAGGAGCCTGGTCACTGTCAGCCTGGCTGGGCATTGCTATCATCATGGTGTGTATTTAGAGGGGCCATAGCAGCAAGAGGAGCGGTCCTGTTGGTGTGCAGGTTGAACAGGGTATAGAATCGTCTTTATTGCCACAACTCTGAAGATCCCCATGTATCACGTACTATAAGACATGGATTTCAGAGGAGAAGCCCCAACCCTGCAATTTAAGTGATGCCAGCTGGCCCTCTTCAGCAGCACAGCCGTGCAGTGAGGTGCACGCATGCAGGCCAAGGGAAGGTGGCCAGGTGCCCTCAGCACAGGGCTGGTGCAACGTGGTGGCTGGCGGAGGCCAAGCAGAGCAGCCCCTGCACAAAGCTGCAGCAGTGAACTGGGGGAGCAATGGCACAACGGGAGGCACGTGGGCAGGTTGTGATGTGCTGGAAGTACTGTGTGGGAAGTCATGGGGCTTGTGGTGATTTCCCTTCTGCTGCTAACAGCTGTGCCCTGGGACAATGAGGAGTACAGCATAGCAGAGACTGAAGGATAGTGAAAATTTCCCTCTTGGCTTCCCTTAAATTAATGAGCACACAGCACAGATGGGATAAGTGAGGTGGAAGAAGAAATCCAGCATAAACATTTCCTGCAGAGTGATTAAAATGCAGACATTCTTTGCATTGAACAGAGGACAGTGACCATTTAAACCTCTATTGTAATTATTGTTTTGGAGAGTGCCCTTGAGGTTATGCCAGCATTGCCTGGTTTAATGCTTGATGTTCACCAGATGTCCCAAAGCATAAGTATGATGGGATTGCTGAAAGGTTAGTGAGCAGAGACCAAGTGACTTTCTTAGGCTCTTATTTAATTTTACTTAAGCCACCACTGACTTTTAACAACAGCCCTGTTACAGTTGGTGCGACAGCTGGAAAGATTATCGTGGTGAAAATGGGAAAAGAAACAAATAGAGAAGGAACGCTCACCTGTATCCAAAGATCTAGGTTCACAGGAAAGACTCCACAGAGGAGCCATCTCCAGAAAGAGATCCTTCCTGAGGGGCAGTCAGTCCTTAAGTGAAGTTTAGGAGAGGTGCAGCCAGGTTCCACCTCTTCTGGTCACACAGGTGAATTGCCTTCACTTGTGCTCCCACGGATGACTCAGTCCTTTCCTCAGGAGAAATCAGAGGTTCAGGCCATGACTCAACAGTTCCCATACAAACCCGCTTGCCAGATTTTTCATTTAGATTGTTTCATCCATTATATCACTATCAAGCTTTTTTTAAGTGTGTTGTACCAGGTACCACTACCGAGGCAATGAGTCTTCTCACATACATTGCAGGTGAATATTATTGTTTCATTTGCACCGAAAGTATGAACTGTGATATGATTCCTTTAAGGTTCTGAATGTTCTCCAGTTATCTTAAAAATGATTGTGTGCTATGAACGTAGGTGGCCTTCATGGTAGTGCCCTGTATGTCAGCCTCACTTGTGCGTGCAGTTAGTGCTACCTGCACAGAAAAACCTAGCAAGAGAGAAATCCAAGGAACAGACTTTTTTTTAAATGGACTTACTATAGAAATAGGCATGAGAAGAAACAGATTGTGAAAGAGCACAATTAATTTTTAAAAAATTTATTAATAGCATAAATAAAAGTAAATTCATTACAGGCAGGTCGTTGCTGCTAACTGTAAATTGCTCTGTAATCGTAATCTAGATAAAACTGCAGATCTGCCTGGGATCAAAGTCAGCAAGCTTAGGTCTGGAATCAGAAGTCAACTTCGGTTGTCCTACTTGTAGAGATATCCTGAAATAAAATGAATTGACACCTTTCTCAGTGTGAAAAAGAAGTTTTAAATGTTCAGGATAGCTTTCCATTCTGTTTTTCACATTTGCCTCCTGGTGCTTGTGTCACTTCATGGCTGTGCAAGAGCCACGGCGTGCTGATGGAGCAAACACAGGCAGCAGGGAGCGGCCTGCTTACGGCACCCCTGAAGACATGGCAGCCAGCAGCCTGGTGACAGAGTTCTGAAGTGCACTGTTGAATGTGTCAAACACATTCCGTGTATAAATGAGTCCTCAGGCATTTTAATAACAAATTATTCAAAGAACCAGCTGAAATTCAACACGCTAGGTGCCTTTTTAAAATCTCTTGAATGTAATCAAGTGCTTTAAAAGTACTTTCTTTTCTCTCTTAGTCCCCTGTGCACCAAGCTCATCATCATTTCCTGCAAAGGAAAATTATGCTCATGATCCTGGAGCAAGTGTGCTCCAAAGTGCCTACTTCAGTTTCTCCTTGGGCTCCTACTGCAAAGGGGATTTGCTATTTCTGTATTCTCACAATCTGGGTTTTTACCAGTCCCTTGGGTCAGAGCGGTTGCTTACAGTATTAATCTGGGGCCCACAGAACTGGTTAATAACACAAGAAATTTAAATTCAAGTTTACCCTAAACACTTTTGGAGTTAGGAGTCCTAGGATGTTGGTACCTATGCATCATTTTCATTGGAAGTCATGTTCTAAGTGGGTGTTTTTGATGTTCTGAAATCACATTTTGAAAACCTGCTTTACACAGTGCAGGTACAGGCTGTGTATAATGGCAATGTCTGCTCTCCACAGACAGCAGAAGGAATCCCACTATAGGGTTTGGATCAGGAAGTGATGCAAGTAAAACAAGGCATATTTAATATGTTAAAGATGCCTTTAAACACCCAAGTACAATTTTCAGGAAGTGGATTGTCTCCACATCAGTATAAATCGGTGTGCTTTGAGGCTGAAGACCCTTAAGTGATGATGTTTTGTCAGGTACTCATGAGTCTCTCCCCTTGTGATCAGAAAATTACCGATTTAATGCAAATTGTTTAACAGCTGCCTGCGTACATTGCGGCAGAGGTACGTGGTTTAATAATCCATCAGCACCTGACAGATCCACTGACAGAATGAGACCAGTACCCAGCAATCCTTCTACCTCACTGACAGCATCTGCGTCAGCAGCGCCTGGGAACGCGCACCTCCCTCTGCAGCCACGCCAGAAATTACTGCATGCCCTCTGCAGTGCATCACAGCGATCGCATCCCCTGCAGTAAAGAAACTGCACAGCCCCTTTAACTCCCACTGCCACCACTGTCCTGCTGTGCGTATGAGACTTTGGTAGAATTAGTTCTGCTTTCTGTTAGCTGATGTAGGTGGAGGTTTGCGTAGACGTCTTATTTCCTTCTTCAGTGTACGTGTCAGCTTTTTCCAGATTTCATCAGGATAACTGGTAAAGATTTTTATCTCTGCGGCATTCCTTTAATAATTTCTTCCAGTTTCATTTATGTTACTAATTAAAGACCGGTATTTCTCATAAATGTGGTTAAGAAATTACATTATGATCTAATATTGCAGAGACTAATTTCCCTTCCATGGCTTTGGGAAGACAATGAACAGCCATGGCCCACAGCCATCAAGCCAGGTGCCCCGTGGGCAACATCTGACTCTGCAGAGATTACCTGCCTTGCCTTGGACTCAACTTTTTTTCTCACTTCTTTTTTTAAACTTACTTAATTTTAATATGAAAATGTCATTATATCCTAATTTAATTCTGTTCCAGCCAAAGCTTTATTGAATAACCTAAACCCATAAGCCTTTTCCATCAAATATCTACGCAGCTCATGAATCTGCATGAGCTATTTATACGCTTTCATTTTCCATATCAGAGTCGCATGAGTACATACTTAATATGTTAAAGATGCCTTTAAAAATACTATTACATCAAGTCAGTTTTTCAGAGTTTATCATCCAGTTTTGCCCCAGTATATTAGATAAAATTAGTTACATTTCTGGAATCTTGGTGTGACACCTGGTCTTCTCTTCAGCTCCTCTGCAAAATACATCAGTTATGAAACAGAGGAGCTCTGCCCGTGTGCTGAGCTGGCAGGCCTCTCTTTCCTGCCCGCAGAAAGGACTGCAAGGTGCAGTGGCAAAGGAGGGACAGGAAGAAATCATATCCATTGCACAGCCTTCACACCAGGGCAGCATCTGCCCATACCTCAGTGACTGATGTTACGATACCTCATGTGGCATATTCTCTACAATTGCTCCTCAGGGAAGAACGCATTGCCTGTGTCGTGGTGCTCACCCGCTGTAATGATGAATAAAAGGAAGTTCTTAACTTCTTCAGGATTCAAGAAGTTGTTTAAATTCAGAATTATTCTGGATATTTTTAAATAACTTTGTAATAAATCATCTGCAAATTAATTGGTTCCTTGGCCACAAGGGGTTCATTTGTTCCAAGTCTGCACACAGATTTCGTCAGTTGTCTGTCCCCACAGACAAAAGGCCTTTGGTCAATAACCCACTGCTAGCATTAGGCACGCTCTTTAAATTCAGCAGTAAGGGCTTATGTCAAAACCAGCATTTTATAATACACGTTCAGCATAATCAGATAGCTGATTCAGCTGGTGATGTTCTCTAGTCAGGGGTGAGCAGCTCAGTACAGCCAAGTTAACACAGCCAGCTAGTGCCAAGTGATGGACAAACGCAGGCCATGTGCAATCTCACATGCAATGGCTTGGCCTTACTAATATCTGCACTTCAGTACTACTGGCTGTGTATGACCATCAAATTAGGAAGATGTGTCAGAGTTTACAGGACCAGGGACACAACCAGCAGCATGGGCAGATTTGCCAAAACCAGCAGAACAGCAGATGAACTAAAAATGTTTTGCCCAAGGCTACAAAAGTACATTCACAAGATTACAGGAAAACCAGTAAGCTTTGTTGACAGACGAGAACCTGGCTCTTTAGGAGATATGGTGCATGTAATCTTACCCTAATAGCTCTTCGGGGTGACATAACTTACAAAGCAAAATGTTTACAGCCAGGAAGGGAATGGCATGATTTGCAGCAGCCGTAGAGCACTGTGTATTGCACTCAAAGGAGTATTTGCTTTCTGGGTTTGGGCATCCTTCCAGTTTGTAACAAGACCTGAAACCGATGTAACATAAGGTTATAGAGCAGGTTTAGCTTGGAAGGGGCCTCTGGAGATCTACTCTACTCCCTCAAAGCAGATCCCACAAGGTCAGCTTGGGCCATGTGCAGTCAGCTTTTGGATAGCTGCAAGGACAGGCTACAGCTTCCCTGTATGACCGTCATGTTTTTGTTTTTTTTTTTTTAATTTTACACACCTAATCAGAATTTCTTCAAACTCGTGTCCTTTGCCTCTTCTCTGTACCCTCCCACTAGGAAAATGAGGAGAAGAATGTGTTTTCTGTAATCTTTTCAAGACTAAAGTCAAAAACAAATGTGAAATTCATCTAAACTGTTTGAACCAAATGGAAATCCCTCACAGTGTATCTAGGAAGATTCGTTTGCAATGTTATTCTTTACTGTAGGACTTGTAATTACTAATTTTCTCTGGAACAAGACAGTATTAATTCAAACCTTTTTCAGCTTTGTTTTGTGATAATTTTAGATGTTGGAGTTGTTTGTATATCTTTTTTCACATCAAGTCAAAATACTCAGAAAATATACATTAGAGAAGTTAGGTTCAGGTTTTAAGTTGTAGTTTCAGCAGTTCACACAGCAGTCCTACTGCAGGATGCAGTGCAGGTACTTTCAGACGTGAGCTGGTTCCGAGAGGGGGTAAAATAGTTTTTCACTGCACTACAAAGAGAGGCACCTATATTGATCACTGTTGTTGAGAGTTGTTTCTATTTCTTACAAATATTTGTTCTGCTTTTCAGCAATGGTGCAAGAATGTTTCCCTTCTCATCTCTTCTGTTCAGCCACTGCTAGTTCTCCAAGCTGAAATTAGGCCAAAATATTTGTGCCTATGCTACGCTCAAAACCAAAAGGATGACTATGAGTTCTTCAATAGTAATAGCATATTATTTTCCATGTTACATCATTCTTATTACATTTATTGCCATATTACTATTTAAAAAGCACTGGTTTTATGAATAGTTTTCTTCCAGTCTTCTTGTTCCAGAAACAAGTTTTGGCATCCATAGGAAAATATGCCCATGTCTGGAAAGAAATGCCAGAGTCTCCATTTGTGCATGCCAATTGACAAACATCAGACAACCGAAGCCACTGAAGATTATATTCTGGTTCTGCATTATCTTTTCTGTGATATTTTCTTCTAACAGTGAAGGTGCCATCAGCTGAAATCTTCAGGACACCGAGTCCTTCCAGTATCCACTTCTGTTCATGCTGGAACATATCTAAAGATAACCTGATGCCCAAAGTAATTCAATACCAGCAACATCCACCCAAAGATGTGACAAAGGCTGTCTGACCCCTGTAGATACAGAAGAAGTAACTGACTTTACAAGGCAAGCACATAATTGGGAAGTGTCCACGCATTTGTACATGTGGATGCCAAACTTGAGGCAGGCAAAAGCCCCCTTGCTCCCACACATGCTGTCATGCCTCACAAGTTCCATGCAGCGGTGATCAGTGCCCATGCAGTGCCCAAGTCCTTGTGATAGCTGGTAGGGGTAGATCTGTCCTTTCCATGAGAATGCAGAGCTGTTCCCAGGAGGACTCTTCCCTGTGGTGCATTGTGAGACTTGCTTTTTCTTAGCAGGCTCAAGGGCAGAAGTTGTGTTAGCCTGCCAAGGCATATATCTTTGCTGGGCCTGCATACTGTTTGCTGGCAGTTGTGGTTTGGGACACTTGATCAGAGAGACCATTCCTAATTATGTGAAGGCATTTAGTATGGAGACTGAACACGGAGTGTATCATAAATCTGGCAAAGAAGATGAATGCTGTGACTGCTTTCTCATCCTTCAACACGTAAGGAGCAGCTGAACAAAACAGACAGCATGGTAGGTGGGATTACACAGTCCTGCTGACATGGAATGACCAGCGATGGCTCCACAATGTCTGAAGGATGTCATGACTGTAAGGGAAGTCCTCCAGTCTTCCAGAGCTGTGGTACATGGCTGAAGAAATTCATTCCACTAGTGAAAGAGGCCCTCAGCAATTTGACTTTGCAGTTCCAGTTTGTTTGGAAGATTCAGAGTAGGACTGGCCAGTGCATGTGGAACACAAACAGAAAGGAGCACCAGCCTGAAAATGACCTGGATGTCAAGCTTGCAAAAGCATGTAGATACATCCATGACTTGCTGTGTCGCGGTCTGCAACCTGGAAAACCAGAGGCAAGTATTTTTGTTTAAAGCAGAGCCTACATACTGATGGATCCCTTAACCAGTGCTCCTTCAATAGCAGTACAGAATTAAGGTTCAAGCAGGCAAGGGAAATTAGGGATACCATATGTGCTCAAATCCATGCCACGCCTAACAATTCTGATGAGTTATTACTCACTGCAAATGCATGCACTGCTTTGTGGATTGTGAACTCTTGTTAGACATGTTACCCTCAGAGCTTACAGATTTTGAAGAGCTGCTTCTGCCTTTGGGGATTGTTTTTTTTTTTGTTTAGGGTTGGGTGGGTTTTTTTTTCCAATGCTGGCATGGTGGTACTGTTAATCTTTATAGATTATTCTGTGCCTGATCAATTGTAAGGACTTAGGTAGCTGAGGGCATCCATTTTCCTTTCAGAACAAAATATCAATTAAAATATAAATCTCTGCAATTGCTGTTGGAGACATGGGGATTTGTATCATTGAACTTTGTAGCTTGTTCACTGTTTTCAACTGCATTAATAAAACTAAGTTGTCACAGCTGCTCCTTCTCGTTTGCATACAATCAAATGGACAATATCAAGTGTCCTGATATTAATTTTAATTTAAATCAAGTGATCTCTATTAATCTTACTAATTTACACAAGGGGGTTAAAATAGTCATGTAGATAGAGTGGCTGATTGATAATAAGTTAATGGTTTGCATCAAAAGGACTGCAACGTGCAGGAACACAAAAACTGATGAACAATGCAGGAATTTCACTTCTTTCCTTGCCTCTCCTAATTTCCTTTCTCTCTCACATCATTACTTGGGTATGTGATTTAGGGATGACCAGAGACTACCGCAACTTTTACTTTTATTATTCCTGTGCAAAATTCTCTGCAGTGTTCCTTCTGCATTTCTCCACCTCCTTGAACACGGCCTCAGCCTTTTGCCTCTGCGGCAGTATCTTCCACAGCCCTCCCTACTCCTTCTCCAGGGGAGCAGCAGTATGTTCAGGTTGCTGGCAGCACAGCTTATCCTGCTGTGCTGGGAGATCTCAGAATCCCCATCCAGCTAGAATTCCTTAATAAGCGTGCAAGAAAAGGAATCTCTGCTGTACTGTTTCTGTATGCCAAGATGTAGGGTTAAAACCTTCCTTATTCTTAATGCACCATCTGTTTGAAGGTATGGAAATAGCAAGTTAATAACTGAGCATAATTGAATGCTTTGAGCAACTGTAAGTTCACAGCATCAGTGTTTTCCTTTGTTTTTCTTTAATGCAGTTCCAATAGTCTATACCACATGAGATGATATCATAGGGGCTAGAACACTTCCCTGGGAAGTGAGAAATCTGTGTTTTAGGCCCTCTTCAGCCTGAAGAATTTGAATATGTACTTCTCAGTAAAATGCCTAATCATGCTACAGAATCAGCTACAACAGTGTTGTTCTCCATCCGTCCTGCTGAAGCAGAGCCAATGTGCAGCAGAGTGCAAGATTAATGGGATCAGAGAGAGGCAATCAGCAACCAGGGAACTGTGTGCAGCACAGTGAGATGACTCCAGGAGATTTTTGCTCCTTCCTCCAAATGATATTCATGTATTTTAGCTCGTGATGCTTGAACACACACGACTAGCAGCAGGAATCAGCTCTTACACCTTCAATCAACTTTAATTTAAAAAAAAAAAAAAGAAAAAGAAAAAAATCACCATCATCTCATCTGTACTTCCTTGTTAATTTGCAGTATGAGTTTACTTCAACTTTAAAAGCTCCTAGCTACGCTGAACTGGAATTATAACAGCCTTCCATGTGATAGATAATACCACTGCCTGGCAGGATGAAGCATTTGCTTTGCAAGCTTCATACCGGAATCTGAAAGAATGTTGCTGATTGCAGTCTGTATTGAGCAAAGCAGGTAAACCTGTGCTTTGCTTTCTGTTTTCAGAATGTAAAAATGTGAAGGAGGAGAATAAAACAAGAAACAACACCAAAAGAAGCAAGCAGAAAGACAGCATCAACTGAATAAGCAATACACTTACGTCTCTAGTCTCCTCTGAAGTCATATAAACTGTCAGAATTAAATTCAAATAGATTTTTAACATGTTTTTTTCCCTTGGTCTTAGTTTCTCTATTTCAGTGGGCTTTGTCTAAATGTCTTAATCTCACCGCCAGGTCACAGGCACTATCATGCCCAGCCTTTCTGGTACCTTATGCATTACCTGCAATAAACAACCTGCACATAGCTGTGGTCTCTGCTACAGAAGCATTCCAGCAATTGTAAGAGGCAAGAAAACCTCTGGGTTTTCCAACGTCTTCAACTGCAGTATTGAGCCACCACAAAACTTCCACATTTAGACCCTGTGCAGCCTTTTGGCTTGCACCACTTTAAGCTCTCTTGATTCCACAACTATAACACCATAATGATATTACAGCAGAAGCATGAAGGCAATGCTGCAGGACACAGAAGTACTCCTTGTTGCATCTTCTTGTTTGTAGTAAATAACTAGTTGGGAAGGATTTGGAAAATAAAACCTTTTTAGCTTGGAGCACATAAAATAGCTTTTCAAATGACTAAAGCATATTATGTGTCTGACTCTTCCCCTTTAGACTGGAGACTTGAGACATGGCTGATAGTTAGGGTGCTTACTGACTGAGCAACGCATCAGCAAGAGACTGATAGTACCTTTATTGGCTAATGAAAAACACAACTTATTTTAGTAGCGTTCATTCACAGATGTATCACTACAAACATTCAACGCTGAGTTACAATTCTATTGCCTGTTAGCACTACTAGTAGTAATCCACGATTCTGTTACTATGAAGAAAAAGTATAAATCGCATATAAACCATATACAAATCATATACAAGCTCTATTACATTACAATTGCTTTCACTTCCCAACTCAGTATTAAGCTACAAGCACATCCCTTTTCACCCCAGCCTTCCATGCAAAGTCTTTTGGAAGCAGACGTGATGAGGGTTCAGTGGGTTGTCCCAGGAAGTACAACCTCCAACATCCTGGGCAGCCTGGGGCCACAGGTCAGCTGCTCCTCAAACATCTTCCCCTCTAGACTCTTCACTACCTTCATAGCCCTCCTTTGGCTAACTGCACCCAGTGCTCAAGGTGAGGTCGCACAGCACAGAGCAGAGTGGGACATGCCCTCCTCCGCCCAGCTGGCAGCGCTGGGCCTGGTGCACCCATGGCACGGTTGGCCCTTTGGCTGCCAGGGCACACTGCGGGCTCATGTTCAGCTCAGTGGTAACTGGAACCCTCAGATCCCTATCTGTAGGGCTGTTCACCAGCCTCTCCTAAAAAAATGGGTCCTACTTAATAACCAGCTCCTAAGTTTTCTTTATTGGTCCCAGTTTTACTGCGTCAATACTGGAATGTATTTCTAAACGTGCTATCCAAACAGTTTTTTCTTTAGTCTTGACTTCCCTGAATAACTCTGATTAAGCCAAGCAGTTTCTCACTTCATGCAGAGACAGTCTACACATCACAGCAAACCCATTTTGTGCTCACACAGTATCTCTGCCCTTGAATGGTTAGTTGCAGTCAGCACTCTGGCTCCCATGGAAAGCTTTAGCTGATGTTAAATCCTGGGGTTTGAGCAGGGCTTCTTGCTCACAGCATGCTCCTCATGAGCCAGGGTTTCTACACCAGGGGATCCCTGAACAGGACAAGCAGACAGTGCACACACAGCTAAGAGAATGTCTTTCAACTTGAAAGCCTCATTACAGGTCTTTCTTAGCACAAAGGGACACAAAAAAGGAGAGACATAAAGAAGGCAGAAACTGGTGTTTGCTTGATGGGCCAGCAGGCAGAACAGGGCAGGTAGCAGGCAGAAAGAACCCGGGCCAGATAGAACAACCTCCTGCACCAATCACTTCTTCTGCACAGAAGGGAGAAGCTGAAGCAGCAGCAGCAGGAGGGGTGAGCAGCCAGCCAGCTTCACACTGCTGTCACCTGCCAAGCCCACAAGGTCAGCATGAGCTCCCATCACCTGCACCATCCTCTTCTGCTTAATGTGTGACCACCGATCAACAATCAGGAAAGGGACCTGGATTCAGCAGTGCTTCTCCAATCATTTTAACAAGTCTGGCTGCATAAGCTCTTCAGACCTGAATGAGAAGGAGCTAAATTTGCTTTTTGATCACACACTTCTGCTTGAGAAATACAGTACAGCACAGAGAGCACAAACTTTTAAGGTCCAGTTGAGTGAGACCCATTAGCAAGGAGATGTGCATTGCTGCAAAAAATACTTCACCAGTGTCAGCAAAGGCATTACATCTTACTGTTAAGTCACTTTTTTTTGACAGGAAGCGCACAGCCTCCTCTTACTGCCAAAGCCTCATTCAGTGCCAGAAGCCACAGGCAGGCTGCACTGCCGGTTGCCACTCTTCACTATCATCTGGCCTCTCACTTTATTTTACTGTCAAAAATCTCACCTCTGTGCTAAGACACTGTTGCAAGCCACTGCCAACTGCCAGTCCCCACTGGCTACTCTATGCTGCTTTGTCTCGCTGGTGCATCTGCACTGCAATCACAGAATGACCGGTGCTCACACAGAGCTGTGGTAGCACTACCTGCAACCCCAGCACAAACATCTCTGCATCACAGGAGCAGCTGGTCCCGTGCTGCTGCGAGTTTAGCTGTGCGATTCCCAAAGTGGGCTGATGGGGCTGATGGGGCTGTGGCTGAACAAATGCCCCACAGTTCTCTCCCAGTCCTACTGCTCCTTTCCAGTGCTACCAAGAAGACTCAACCTTTCTGTGAAGATACCCTGAGGGAATGAGTGAACGAGTCCTGGCAGCATGAGTAACATTAAAACCACCAGATAAAAAGACAGAAATTCCCAAGTGATTAGGAACTGACAAGGGCTGAGGAAATGGTTGAGCTGGGCCATGCTGAACTGTAATAGTGAGTGGGATTTCTGTGTAAACTGCAGACATCTATAGTGTGGAAGTGATTCATCTCATCTGCATTTGGTCACATTAACTGCACTGCTACATTACTTATTTCTCTTCCTTCTACTGATTCAGAACATAGTCTGCAATATCTAGCTCAGATGCTTTGAACAGATACATCTCATGCTGCATTCAGAGGCAGTGTAACCTCTTCAGAGAGGGTAAGTGCTTCTGGAGGCTACAGGTCTCCCTGTCAGAATTTGCCATCAATCTCCCACTGTTACTCATTTTCTTTTAAACTTCTGAACTTTCAGAACTTAAAAAAATCAAGATTATAAAAGGTCACACACTTTACCTTCAAGAAGCAATTCTGAATGGTAATACCAAGCAATTTATTCCAACTGCGTCTACAAAATAATAATCCTTTTTTGATCTTTTGTTAGAATTAATTAGAATTCATTCACAAGGCTTTCCACTTTGATCTGTAAATCAAATCGTGACCCTGCCAGCAGCCTGTGAAATATTTATTAGCATGGGATTATTATCACAGCCTGATCATTGTCTGGATTATCCGGCAGCACACAAACCAGCATGTTATCGCTGAGAAACCTGGCCACATTGTCTGTCAAAAAACATAATGGTAATTTTTTCTACATCTCATTCTCTGCCCTACTGTGGGTTTCTGTTTACCCTCATGTTTTGGTTTGGCAGCACTGTCCCATCTTGACTACCTCTTTAGCTTGCAATACAGACCTTACCTTGCCAAGCAAGATTACAGAATCGATACGATTAAATCAAATAATTATTTGTTATTATCATGAAGAAAGCTTCAGAAGAGAAATTTACATTATTCATGGACATCATGTTTATTTTAAAAATAGAGTGACTGATTTACAGTTATTTTTCTACAGGAGCAGGGCTCCTTGCATATTAAACGTGGAACTAGATATGATTTGGAGGAAAGATATAACATGTCTACGAAAGCATCTGTGCTATGGAAAAGATGGATGGGAACTGAGCCAAATACTTTTCCAGAACTAGGGGCCATCAAATTAAACAGTGCTCAAAACAAACAAAATAATTTGTTTTTTATATAGCACGTTATAAACCTGTGGAATTCCTTAATAAAGGATGTTGTGGATGCCAGAATTTTGCACAGTCCCAAGGGGAGAAAAGAAATACTCTGAGAATGGACTCTTTGGAAGTTACTACATCATCACAACATCACAAAAAATTCCCTGAGCATAGCTGGAAGCTGAGATGTGCTAAGGAAAAGGCATCATCAATACACGCTGCCTCATTTTCACATTGCCCTGTTATAGCCACTCTAGGAGACACAATATGGGACTAGATGGACCCAGTATAGCCATACATAGCCCCTATTGTACAGATGTTTACATTGGGCTTCTTCAGAAGTGCATCTTGAGGCTGGTACTACTTCCTTAGGCAAAAACATGAGGAAGTATTCAGAGTCAACATCTCAATAGCAGAAAAGGAGAAAGGGCTTAGGCAGGGGAATAAATAAGGAGAAACAATAGAGATTGGAAAACAAGAAGTAAGCAGCTTGTTTTAAGTAATTGGACAAGCAAAAGAGAGGATTTGAAAAGGAGATTACAAAGCAAGGATTAGGAAAGTAGTCTTTCAGCAACACTTCAGTAGGCAGGACAAGACTGTCAACAGCAGAGAAAAGTATGATGAAACAATCACAGTGCTGAAAGTCTAAGCAAAATTCTGCTGTTTCACCATACCAGCTCAGGCTCTCAGTCCTTCTTGCTCAGTATGGTCCCACTGACAGCACAGTAACAGATGCAAAAGGCACACAAGTTTTAAGTTCTTTGTTGTTAGAATGTAAAGCCTGTACTTCAGAGCCTTATAAAATGCATGCATAGCCAAAATATAGCCATGGCAAGAGAATCTAGCACATCCACCCTGCATCTCAGGTAGGAAACTCCCCTTTGGAGTTCACTGCAGCAAGCTCCTCACTGCTCTGCTTCCCACCTTGCCCTGCCCACACTGCTGCCAAGGACACTGTTGCTGACCAAGAACTCTGCTGAGCAAATACCTGCTGTACCTGGACAAGGGGGGAGAAGGGTGGTATGTTTTCTCTGTCTTCTGCCCGCAAGGCAGATAACGAGTTTGGTCCTCAGGCTGCCTCTGCTGCCACAGAGCAGATGGAAGGTGAGGAGTAGGAAAATGAAGCAAGCATTTGTGACAGTTCTCCTCCCTTCTCACCCTCAGAGCTCTTCACTACTGTCTGGGCTCCTTCATCAGGGCTGTCGCCATCAGGACATCCCTCTCGCCATGCTTATTTTATCCCCGCTTGGATGGAAGGACCCCTGCATAGAAGCATTATTTTAAGTTCGCGTCCATTATTTAAACTTGAGTAATTAAACTAGAATAACAAACAGGATCAGTCTATTGTTCACAGTGAGTGGGGAAATTTCAAGGCAAAGATGAAAATCTCTGCCTCACTCACGCAGCGCTGCAGATGACAACTGCAAATCTTCGAGGGGGAAAAAAAGTCACTACTATTTGTTTAAGCGTATTTATGCCTTTCATCCGAGCACTGCTAAATAAAAGCACCCGAACAACCCAAGGAGCCGTGACCTGCAGCTTTTGTCTAGATGCCACCGCTGCCGGCTGCCTTCTGTGGCGCAGCGCGGTCCGGGTTCTGCTCGGGGCCACGAGATGTGCTTCAGTGCCCACTGAAGGACCCGGGGGCAGCGGGAGCTCCGGGCACCGCTGTGAAGGCGCGGGCCTGATTCCCATGAGGCAGAGCTGAAAGCTGTCCTCCCGATTCCCGAGCAGCCTCTCTACCCCTCAGGCTGCTCCATCAGCCGTGACTAACCCCGTATGAGCTTCATCAGGCGAGCAGCTGGCAGGGTTTCTAACGGGAGCACCTTATCCTGACATGCACCGGGTCGGGAACCTCCAGAGCTGCGTCCGCTCGACCGAAGCTCCAGCTTTCACCGCCCGACCTTCCGACCGCTACCGCTCCGCCACGGCCATCGCCGCCCGGCTCCGGGCTGCCAGGCGCGATGCGGTCGGCCGAGCCGCAGCCCCACGGCCCCCGCCCGTTCCCCTCCGCCTCGCCCTTCGCCCCTCGCCCCCCGCCCGCCTCAGCGCCCCGCGCGCCCCCGGAGCGCCTCCGGCGCATGCGCGGTGCCGCCGCGCGGTGCCTCCCGCGGGGACGCGGCCGCGGCGCTGCCCGGGGCCCCGCAACGTGTTGCGCGCCGCTACCTCCCGCTCGGTGGCTGCGGCCGTCCCCTTTAACACCTCAAAGGACCTCCGCGCTCCCGCCATCCGCTCCGCTTCGCTCCGCTCCTCCCCGCAACCCCTCTCTCACGCCGCTCGGCGCGGACGGGCGCTCCCATGCAGGCGCCAGCCGTCCGCTGCAGCACCGAGCATCGGCCCCGCGCCCGGAGCGACCGCGTCGCTGCTGGAGGTGCGGGGACCCTTTTCCGGCAGGAAGGTCCGGCGTGAGTTGATTTGCAGCTTCCGCCGCTGTCTCCGAACCGCCGGTTCTGCTCGCCGGCCCCCGGCAGCCGAGAGAGGCGCAGCCGCCAGGTAACGAATGCTCCTTCACCACCCGCAGCGCCGGGTGCTGCTGTGCGGCACGGGGCGCGGTGCGGGGCAGCGCTCGGCCGCCGTGCCGTCAGTGGGCAGCTCCGGCGCTCTCGCCTCGTGCCGCGCCGTGCTCCGTGCTCCCCGCCGGGGCTGCGCTACTGCGCGGCGCCGCCCGACCCGCCGGCACCGCTCCCGGCGCCAAGGGGCGGCGGGATGGCGAGGCCCGGCCGCGCCGCCGTTACCGCTGCCGCCGTTGTCCCCGCAGGCCGGGAGCCGCCCGCAGCGCAGCACCGCAGCGCGCCGCCCGCCCCGGGGAGGCCCGGCGGTGTGAGGCCGCCCGCCGCCGCCGCTTATGCAACACATCATCGATAACCACCCCGACATGGCCACCGCGCTGCTGGCGGGCGAGAAGCTGAAGGAGCTCATCCTGCCGGGCCAGCAGGATGACAAGGCGGGCGCGCTGGCGGCGCTGCTCCTGCAGCTGAAGCTGGAGCTGCCCTTCGACCGCGTGGTCACCATCGGCACCGTCCTCATCCCCATCCTGCTCGTCACCCTCGTCTTCACCAAGAACTTCGCCGGTAAGGGCGGCGGGACGGGGCGGCCGCGCCCTCGCGGCTGCGGGGTGCGGGGCGGGGCGCGCGCTTCCCGCCCGAACGGCCGCCGCTCCTCGACGGCGCTGAGGGGCCGCGCCCGAACGGCTGCGGGAGCGATGTGCTGCGGCCGGAGGGCAGCGGTCCTAGAGAGGCTAATGGTCCCTTGCTGTGCTGTATGGTGATGGCAGAAATCTCCAGCGTGCTTGGTTTTTTTAAGGGCCTACACTTTACATACAGGTTCTCGCAGTTCCAGAAGCACAGTGTGGTTGCCCACCACACGCAGTGCGCAATCCTTCCTGCCTGGAAGCTGGCTCAGGTGTTGATGAGCCTTGAAGAGTACTGACCCAGTACATTGCTGTGCGCCTCTCAGGCCGTTAGCAATGCAGGGAGCCATCGCTGCCTTCCTCATGCATCTGCCTGAAGAGTGTGCTTGGCAGTGTGTGGCTTGTTTGGTCCCCTGGAGCTTCACAGTGGAAATCCATGTGAAATTACCAGTGCTTTAATACACAGACTGGCAGTTTGTAGCTCGTATGGTTAGCAGGACTTAGCTAGGTGCAGTCTATCCAAACACATCTGAGTGCAGTCCTTTACATGCAGCTTGGGGATTGACCTCCATCACACACATCCTTAGTACTTGCTTTCACTATAACACTAATTAGAAGAGTAACTGCTTGTGAAAGGAATCTTAGGTGGAGATTTTTCTAGATTTTAGCTTAAGCATTTTGAATTTACTTCACTTTTTGAACATACATTTAAATATCTGAAGTTCTTCAGCCACAGTTGATGATAGCCTCATGTTTTTGCATGGTCATCAAGAGGTCTCTTCATAAGACCGTGTTTTCAGGAAACTGTGAGCTTGCTGAACACCTGACAGCTGTCCTTTTGCAGTGACTGGGTGGAAGGAAACTGCTGCTTTCGTGGATCCTTAGTGTAGAATGCAGAAATGCTGGGATCCCTTCCTCTGTTTGGTTTGTAGAAAGGAAACAGTAATAAAAAGGCATTTGCAAAAGGCACTGAGAGTGCCTGCTTATATACCTGCTTTCATAATGCTGGAGATTTACTGTTCTGGATGTGAGTAGGCCTCAATTTGACCTTGGGACAAGAAAGGTCATGCACATTCCCATATGTGTCCTTACTGTTATGTGAGTTCTCTGACAGAAATCTGTTGGTGAATCACTGCTTGTGCAGACAGCAGTAGCTTGCTCTCTTTGAACAAATCCTCTGAGGCTGCAGATTGTAGAGGGAGCCGCAAGTCTAAAGGACTCTGAGGTTTGTACAGCACGTTTGTCTGCATGTCCACACCGTGGTCCATGCAAGTTTTTGGAAGAGAAGACAACTACTGATTTCACTCATTGCTCCCATCTGCCCGTGTTTCTGCGGTTGTGTTTGTTTTATGCCGTGGAAGATTTCTTTCTAAGATGATAGTCGTGGCCTTGAATGTTTCAGTTGATTTTTGTTTCAGAAGTGCTAAAACCAATGTCATTTGTTTCTACTCACAGACCTTGTGTGCTCACTTGACCCTGCAAAAGCATCTGCTTCTTAAGAGCAGAAACCTGTTGTGTCTTGCCCAGACAAAGATTTACAAGGCAGCACAGAAACCTTCTTTATGTCACTGGAACAGTGTTCTTACCTCATTTGATGCCATTTGTTTGTTCATTTGATCTACAGTCAGAAGAATATGAGAAAAAGATACAAGAGCAAGTAGTACAAACTGCAAGGGGCTGATGAAACTAGGTTGCTTTTTTGGGTTGTAGTCTAAGAGCTCAGGATTAGTGGATTCAATTCTGCTGCTCCTGAATTCAGAAGCAAAACTACTGCTAACTTTAGTGTGACCTGAATCAGATGGTTCAACTCTGTTACCAGAACAGTATTTATTTACTCAGTGCTTTCTGAGTTAAGCTTGTCTGGAGACGTTGAGTGTGATCATAGCAATAGCCCTGCTGACTGTGTACTTGTTCCTCATTCTGCTGTTAGTGTTATGTTTCACACGTGCACTGCCACTGATCTTTAAAAAAAAGAAAAAAAAAGTGGAACTTTGTTTTCTTGCTTTGGATATTGCAGCTTATATAATACATATTGAAAGTGCAAAAATCACTGACAGAAGTGCTGTCTAAAGGTTCCTCTTTGGTTGTTAATATCATAGCAGCTTCCCAAATCTTTCTTGATGCTCTTCTGGGCCTCAGTTATGGCCTCAGAATGGGAAATAAAAAAACTAATCTAATCTTTACATCACTTTTTAGAAATTAAATCACAAATTCTGTAATGCTTGCACAGGCTGTCCTGAAAAAGAAACGAATACAGCCTTTCTTTGCACTGCCCAAACTTTCTTTCGTAAGATAAAAGGAAGTCCCTCAGTCAACCACTTATATTATCATTTCTGAGTCTCTAAACCCTCCGTAACTGTTTTTCCAACAAGCTACTGTGATCCCAGAAATGAAGCTCTGAGAAAAACAGTTACAATAAATGCATGTGCAGTATTTGTACTGGGCATAAGGTCATCATAAGAACATTCAGGAACAGTAGTGAGCTGCCTCACGCAAAGAAAGTCCAAACAAGCACCTACAAAATAGGAATAAGAACTGTCTCCCTTTTACATACCAAAGGACAGACTTCATACACAACCAGGGCACATGGTATTTATGGCCTCGCAGGTGTTGACCTCGAGGACCCCAAGGAAAGTTTTGTATCTCTGTGTCTCTGAGCAGAGGATGGATCAGTCTGTGAGTGGAACTTGTGTTTCAGAGCAACAGGGCTCTGAGCCCTGCTCAGTAGGGTGCCTGCAGCTGGCAGTGTTGGCTGAAGGAAACTTCTCTGGTAATGTTTTTCTTGTTGAGAGCAGCGGTGCATATGGGTAATAGTCCCAAGGGAATTTACCTGTTTTTCTGTTTTCTTTTAGAAACAACTGCTTTAAAGATCACAGTTTATTCCTTTATACAAATCCGAGTACCGACGTGTTGTGGTTTCTGTCAGAACAATGACGTGACCCCCATTATACTGTGTATATTTTTAATACTGCTTACAGCACTCCTGCACACATAGAGTGGTTTTGTTCCTAGAAGTTTGATTTCTCATACCTGATAATTCAGAAGCCTTTTTTTTTTTTTTTATTCCCCAGCACTTTGAACAATTAGTTATCCCTGTGCAAACTGAAAGTAAAATACGACTCATAACCTCTGAGTGGAGAGTCTGATTTGGTAGTCCCACAGTGCCCCAGTGCAGGAATAGATAACCATGCCAGGTACCTGGCAGTAGAGGAGCAAGTCGTAAGCCCATAAGTGTAGGTTGTCACTTCTTAAAATGTGGAGAATACATAGTACTAGACTACAACATGCAGTATCTGTTTGATGGGGATCAGTTGTTCCATGGTCTTTTTCATCCTCTACTCTCCCTGGTTTTACCATGGAACTAATACACATGAACCACGTGGAACTAGCATACACGGTCCACAGCCACAAGCAGGGAAGCTGTTGTGTATTCAAAACTACTCTTCATCAGCTTGTGCTATATTGTGTCCTCTGGCTGGCAGTGATGCTGCTGGCAGTGAATGGCAGCCTTCTACAGTGAAAGGTCCTGAGGCACTCTTCTTCTGTACAGTAGAGGAAGAGATACTTGGCTCTCATTATGAGCTGCTTACTTTGTGTTTTAACACTGATTCAGTGTTGTGCTGTGTTGAGCAGAACACCATCATAATGTCTGTGGGACATTTGCTCTATAGGGGACCCGTGAGAGGTGGGCCCCAAAAGAGGATACATTGCTGTTATTGTTATGTGTTATCTTCACAATATTGAAATATTTTGGTCTCCAAGCTTTAGGATTCATGTTGTCAACTACAGCGATGGCTAAGTCATATCCCTCGTGTATAGTGCCTTGTGCTTTCCATACACAGTGAATCATTCTATTATTGCAGTCATGTTTGCTTTTCCTCAGAAGTTCTTGAATACCAATTCTTTATTAAAATAAAGCAAAACAGTCATCCAGTTGATTGTTAGACTGCAGTCAGAAGCCAAGCAGTGGCATTGATTTTCTTGCTACATTTATAAATCAGTGCCTGCCAAATACCAGCAAGTTGATCATAAGTATTTCTATGTGTCTTAGCAGTTACATAGCTCAGCCTCTTACCAGCCTTCTGCTAGAAAACTCTCACAAGGAAGTCATGGAGGGAGACAGTAAGTTAAATGAAGGGTCACTTCAAGTTCTACGTTGCATTTTCTGATTTGTAATAATTTTGCATTATCAGTGCCTGCTTCACCGTGGCATACAGTATATGTGTCAGTTCAGTGTTGTTATGCATTTCACCTGTTTGAAATAGTATGTGTTGAGGATTTCTGTATTAAAAGATGGAATTTTAATTTGTATTTCTGGTCAACTTCTCTAATTTGTATTTCTATTACAGATTGTGGGCAACATATTTACACACTCACTTCCCTGACTTGAGTGTTAGCTCGCTTTTGATCTTATTTTCCATGTTTACTATTTAAGTGCACTTAAAGCCATGCAAAGTAAAAAAAAAAAAAAAGTGTAGATTACATTTTTCCACATTATTATTGCTGGTGGTAAAAAGCATAAGGCAAAATTGTTTTATATATATATGAGAACGTGGATGTAGAAATTGGTTGTGAGGCAGTAGTAGTAGCTGCCAGGAGAGAATTTAGGCAGTGTCTCAATACCACTTGTATTTCAGTGCTTTCTGATGATACGTTTTTAAAAAGAACTGGAGTACTACAAGCAACCACAGGCCAACTGTGCTTCAGCTACTGGCTGTTGGCACTGCTGCTGGAACTCCTCTCAAAGGGTAAGGGCAGTTCTCTCTCTCACACACACACAAACACACACACATGTGCACAGGAGGCATCCATGAGATATGCATGCTGGCGTTCTATGCGTTTTGATCACATAAAGATTTGCAGTTATGCAGTGGAATATTGAATATAAAAGTAATCCTGAGGAAATGCATGAGTCTCACATAGGTAATAATTCTGCTGCGATTTCCAGAGGCCACAGACATTTTTTATATCATGAATTCAATCTCTCCGTCTTCACTGACACTCACATGACACTCATATGCCATCTTTTTTTCATACTGACTTTGACCTTTTCTGTACTATTGACCCCTTCATTTTCTTATGTCACATATGAGAAGAGGTCCAAAACGTGGATGAGATTTAGCTTAATGTGTGCTTGGAGATAACTTCAACAATCTGAACAGGTAGATGGTCAAAACTATTTTTAAGAGCTAATTAATTAATTCATCTTTCTCAAGAGGGAACATTTTGAATAAATGAGTAACACTGAGACTGTTCTTCAGTTTTACCACAGAGCTTTTTTCTCACTAAGCTAGGTAGGTCTACACATTGAATTACAAAAGCTGAATTATGTCACAGCAGGCTGGCAACATTCTTGTAGAGGTTTCTTTTCTTTCACATGGTACAGGATTTATTCTAAGAAAACAGTGAAAGCAGTGCAGGTATTTCCATCATAAAGGACTTAGTATATTATACTCTTGAATTTGGCAGTATAGTAGTACTTCTTACCATAGCAAGGTTTGGGATTCTTTTGCTTTTCTTTTCTGGCACTGTGCCTGTCATGCAGATTTGAAGAAGTTACCAGAGCAGCAGTGCAGACAATTGCTGAGATGCATGGAGCATTTTTTGCAGTTTGGAGCTCTGTGACTACTTCTGGAGCATCTCGGCCATTTGCTGAAGTAATCGTTTTTGAGGTTGAGGTGCCTTGTCTTCTGTGGGATCCACAGCCTGCAGGAGGGCAGGAGACCTCCACATGAAAGTTGTAGAGTCCCTGGGAGCATTTGGGGTCAGATTCTCTTTGCTCTGTCATGATAGACCAACACAGTTGTGATTCTTCATAAAACTCAGTTTCTCTGAACGTAGAATCATAGAATGGAATCATAGAATGGCTTACATTGGAGTACTCTTGAAAAATCATCTAATTCCAAGTCCCCTGCCATGGAGGAATCACTTTTCCAAAAAGCTGTAGGCAAGTCATCTCTGCCTCCAAATACTATGATGTTAAAAAAATGTAACTACCTAATGAGCTAACTACTTATTTTTTAATGAGTTTTCCAGCTGCTGTGTTTATGACCATAAGTGTTTAAAACAAGCCATCTTTTTCATTTCTGATCATTAAAATGCAGCGATGCAATAAAACAAAACTGCTGTTTCCTGTTGTTTCCTGTCTGTGTTTTTTGTACTTCACCCTTGATTTCAGAAATCACCTCTGTCTATCATCAGTTGCACAGGACATTCAAAATTCATTTCACATTGGCATTTGTGTGTTCTTGCAGTTTGCTTTAGGTGTTGCTCTGGTTCACATCATGATGGTGACTCAGTGTCTGTGTATCTGCTTTGAGGGTTTCATCTCTAGAGGGTGATTTTTGAATTGCCCAAAAATATGCTTTGATGTTTGGATAACATTGAGACATTTATTTTTACAGATTATTTCCACTGCTGTGCAGATCTGTACGTCACCAAATCCCACTTACCTCCTCATATTAAGGGTAATTGTAGAAGTAAAGGTTATTCAGATCTCTCTTGTAGGCCTTTTTGTGTGGCTGAATTTCATTGTGTTTTGATGGATGCACACTTCTGAAGATCAAACCTCTCCTCAGATCTTAACCTAATACAAAACAACATTATAATACAGAAACACAGCTCTAGCTGCAAATATAAGGACTGTAATTTCCTTCCAAATATCTTCTGTTTTCTCACAGAGCTGCTGAATGTAGGAAGAAATGCTCATGGTGTTGGTGAACAGTACAGTGACTGTAGATGAGCTCTTTTCTAATGACATTACCACCACACTGCATGGCCATCATACAGTGATGGTAGCTCATTATTGAGGAAATATTTCTCCATAGCAACAACCCAAGGGATTTCCTTTAGGTGTTTCTGCACCTTCCATGTAACAGTTGCCATTTCTGGAACACTAACAGACTTCAACATACGAATCAAGCAGGAATCTTTCTTTCCTGAAGTATGCTGGGCAGGTATTACGGGTTGTTAAGCCTTCCATTGCTGGAAGTGAACTTCAGCATACCAGCTAATTTTAGAAGAGCTCACGTCTCTAACATACAGGGAATGTAGTCCTGTAAATTTATATATCCATTGCAAGTGTGCATTATCATTTTAGTGACTGGATAACCAAGTACAGGCAGTTCAAACAACAGTCTTGGAAGAAGAAAGGTCCCATATTTGAAATAAGGAGGCACCCCTGGGGGTAACCAATTACCTATCAGTCTTTGGAACTGCTTGGCTACATCTCACCCATTCTGACTAACACTGCACAAAGTCACAGAACTGTAGAGGTTGAAAAGGAGCTCTAGAGATCATCTAGTCCAACTCTCCTACTAAAGCAGGTTCCCTAGAGTTGGGAAGAAGTCTTGCACAAGAATATACTTGTAATATACTAATACTTGTAGAATATGGATAAGTGAAACTTATTAGCAGCAGTGGTTTCCTGTCTCATTTCTTCAGGGACTTTCTTTTTAAGATTTTTTTCTTAAACAGGACAAGTGGTTTCAGAGAGTGGTCAAAAAAGGCTGTACCTTACCTTGTTGATCATGGAGAAATTTGTACCATAGGAAGACATCCTGGAAACCTATATTCTTTGGAAAGAATATTCCCTAACAAAGGTAAAGGTATTGTCTTTTTGTTTCGATGAATTAATAATTCTTAATAGTTAGCTTGCTAAGTTAAGGCCTAGTTCAAGGAATGCTTTATTTTCTTATTCAGTGAGTTAAATGGGACTGCATGACTACAGTTGATACACAAATGTAATTTCAGGAATCCATTCTCATGTTGTACTAATATCTAACATTTAAGTACCCTTTAAATAAAGTAGTTGATGTAAAGCTGTTAAATTAAGGGAGTTTTTCATTTGGCTGTGAGTTGATTTGGATACTAGCCATCATTTGTTAAAATCACATCCAAAGCAGACAGTTTGATATTCCTTTTGGAAGCTTCTGGCTGGCATGTAAAATCTGTTTACTGTTTAGATGACATAATGCTTCCTTCGACTACATTTTCAGCCTTAGTAATACGAATATTTTTTGTTCTCTTTTTCCAGGGAGAAGAGGATTCAGGACATTTCTTCCTTGCCTTTTAAAATATACTGAAAGCTACAGAATAAATTATTTCAGTTTCATTAATAAACAGTTTTCTACCTGCTTGCCTGTGCATTCCTTTTAGTACACAAGATGAATGAGGCACATATGCCTGATTGCTTACACAAGATACAATGGGGGGATGAACATTGTGATAGGATACGTTTATCAAATATTAGCATCTATGGCTGAATGCAGGGAAACATCTCATTTATCTTGCTATTAATCAAGAGAGCCTACTTCAAATACTGAATTTCTCCTTACAGACAAGTGGAGAGGACTTTACAAGGAGCTCTTTGGAAAACTTGACTGACATGTCACCTTTTCTTTGTATGCAGGTTGAGCATCTGCATAAGGATGATTTAACAGTCCTCTTCAAGAGGATGAAAAGCCGAGTTTTAGAAAGTTCTAAGGCCCAGGGTGAATCTGCAGTTTATTATACTTGTTAAATAATAAACTTAACAATATGCTTACCTATAACTTAACCGCAGGTGTCCACAGTTGGTACGTCCTCCCCATTGGCATTCCCCCTTAGCCTGTCTGTCAGTCAGAGCATGAGTTGACAAGGTTGCCTCTTCGGCCTGCTTGCATGTTTATTTCTTGAGTATCAAATAATTATTTGGACAAGAGACATGCTTACCTTTGTCTTGGTGTAGCAAGCACGAGAATTTTGTCTCTTTTTCTTTTTTTTTTCTTCTTTTGTCTGCTGTTAGGAAATGGTTCTTTTCCACCTCCATTATTGAATTGTTGGTCTAGAACGCTGAAATCGTACAGTTTAGTTGGAAGATTAATGAGGTGTGATTTCTTTCTCAATTTAAATTCTAAAAGAAGTCACAAGATTCATACACAATTTATTACACTTCGTAGTTTGTTTTTGGTGAATATACTTTGTTTTAATGGGGTAGGTGTAAAGGGTCATTTGCCCTTTTATATATGGACATATACTGTGTAACTAATATTTTCCTTCATTACTTTTAAATGTTTACCAAAAGCATTGTAAATGCTTTGTCCATATTTAAATGTATTTTGACTATTACATGTAACAATGCTTTTTAAGCTTGAAATTGAATCCCCTGCAGTTTCATCTCTTCAAAGAGATGCACATGCATAATTTTATGCACCGTGAGTAATCTCATTGGCTTCAAAGAAACTGCCCAATGCATGAAGTTGGTTGAGTCTTTTTAGGAACAGGGTTTTTTACTGTGTTGAATACTCAGAGGTTGGTATTGTTATCTTTATTTGAAAAACAGAAACAAATGTTTATGTTAGAATTCCATTTCACTCACTTGACCAAGAAGACTTGTAAAAAGTGAACTTCAAGAGATAGAGGAGAATAATGTGTAACTACCAATTTGACCATGTCTTCTTGACTGTTGGCTCCATGTACACACACCACCTCACACATCACATTTTTTGCTTGTTTTTTTTAATTATTATTTTTGTATGTAAATGCACACAGGCATACACGCACACAGCTTCTTGGTGGACTGTGCTGTTGATATCTTTTCCTAGGACTGAGATGTAATGCTGTGGCCTGAACTCCAGCTACTTGCATTGTAGTTCTCTTTTGTGTTCGTTCTTGGGCATGGCTGTTTCTCAAAAGTGGAAAAAGGGGAAATATCAACTGAGGAAAACCAAGCATTGGAGCAGGGTGCATGGGATAGCAGCCTATACCTTTGGAGGTTTTTAGACTGGACAAAGCCCTAGTCAAGTTGCTCTGAACTCAGTGTTGTCCCTGCTTTTAGAAATAAGATGGGACTCAGTAACTTTATAGGTTCCTTTCAGCTTTTCTGTGATTCTGCATTGAGGTATATCTTCAGATGTAATTTGTAGAACAGCAATCACCAGGTTTTTTGTTGGTAACTCTGTTTTCAGATCTGAGATTGATTTTTGCAATGGGAAGTTGCACAGGGGTTCCAGCCCCAGATCTCAGCCTCTCATTTGAGGAACTGCAGAACATACAGTGTTGAATCTCCAGGGTGAAATTAAGCACTTCATGCTTAATGCTTAACATGTTTAGTCCTTGGAGCCTGACAAAGAGTATATAGTTCAGGGACTGCTGAGGGTGTCCTTAGGGATGGAGAGGTTGGGGAACCATTTGAAGGAGGTAACAGTAGAAGTGGTAGCCTGCACCTGAGGAAAGCATTCTCAAGCATTTCTCAGAGTATGTATTAACAGGCAGCAGACTTGGCATCACTTGGTTTCTGTGCTTTACCTTCGCTCCTGCCTCCCGTACAGTCTGTTTAGATACATTCTAAAGAGTTTTTTGAGCACAGTCCCTGCCTTCATCCCTCTCCCTACTTCGGTTATCATCTCCCAACCATGTTCTCTAACTTCCCTGAAGTATGCCCTCTGTACTGCAGTACTGTCTGGAAGTAATTTTTCCCTGTTTAAGTAGTATTTAAACTCGATAGGATTGTATGGCACAGAATGAAACATGAAAAAACAGCTTTCAAGGGTTAGCTTTTAATTTTTCAAGTGGCATAACACAATTATGTCCCACAACTAAGTCGTTCCTCTTTGACTGTTTCATCTTATTTGTATGTTCGAAAAGATTCACTGAGATGCCTCATATTTTATTAATGAGACCAGTATTAGGGATTTCTAGAAACTACTTATGTGAACAGCAAGAAGGATAAGACATATTTATCTACATCTGCTGAAAACATCTGATGTACTGCTCCTGTGATCATCTAGTGATATTAAAAAAGGGAAGCTAAGCTTCCTAGTATGCATGTTTATACTCAGTATAGGATAAAGTACAATATACTTCATGATCTATTAATATCAATGTTTTTTCTGATGTGGTAATTATTTTTGAAGAAGATTAGCCTGGAGCTACTTAATCTCTTGGCAAGTTGTCTAAAAGGTACAGTTTGGGGGGATGACAGTGACTGTAGGTAAGTATTGCAGAAGACAGAACTTATTCTCAGCTATTTCAAGTGATTTTGTTCTGATACAACTGTGTTGAACTTCATATGTTGGCATGCAGTTAACGCATTTTTGTAGGTGGACCTAAGGGCAGACCTTCAGACTATGAACTTCCTGAGATTTTACTCTGAAAATCCTACAACAAGCCATGACATTTAATGAAGAAGTGTTGAGTTTAGTATTCCAGCTCCCCATAATGATTACAAGTTAGTTGAGTACCGTGTTGTTTTTTCCACTGTTGCTGCAGATGCACACAGTAGGGACTACTGTTTCCTGAGTTCACAAGAATGTAGCTGTCAGAGAATGTGTAGGGATAGATTATACTTTAGGCAACACTCAGAAGAGGACCAACCCGCTCAACCATAATAGTGCCCCCTAAGCTTTCCAAAATTTTTTCCTGACCATACCTGACCATTTCCTACACAGTTGTATAATTATTCCATATTAAACTGCTGAGTTTGAGGGAAAAACTACATTTCATGGTAGCTGGGTTTATTCTATGGAAAAGAAAATTCCTGAACTGCTTGAGGGTGAAATACAAGCATCAGTAGAAACTTTCTATGTATCTGAATATAAACATAAAAGCAAATATATTTTCTACATTGCGTGATCCAATGTCAGAGCTATGGTGATAACACTCCTACAGCTTTTTTATTGCTGCTTATCTATCACATCATTGCATCAGAAGAAATCTGCTGATGTGTCTTCATGAAACTGAACGCGCGTTAAGTAGGGCTTGCAGCTTAGTGAGCAGTGTGTGTGAGAGCAACTCATCACTCTTCCATCCTCAGCAGATAGGCATTTTGAGATCCAGCTATATGTTGCTGCCATCTTTCATACAAACAAGATTCATTACTGACATCGTGCTTTTCTTTCTCATTTATTCCTGATTGACACAGATTGCAGTAGAGGAGAAACGGTCCATGCCCTAGTATGATGGGATCAAACACCTTCATGGTGTTAAGTGCTATGTTAAATGCAAGGTAAAATGCTGCTATTGCCTAAGGAGCATTCACAAAAGCTAACTTAAACGGAGTGATGATCTTGGTTGGCAGCCTCTTGTCAATGAAGAGAGACAGGTTCCTCCAGGCAACAGGTAAATTAGTCTTTTGCTTTGAATCACTGTCTGGAAGGGTCTTCCCCTCCTCTCCACTGTCTAGATGAATGAGCTTCCCCAGAGTGATGCTGTGCTTTGTGAGTCATGTCCTGTGCTATGAAGGTTAAGCTAAACTCCCCTGTGCAACAGCTACCAAAATCAGTGACATTCGCTGACGGTGGGTATGACTCAAACATATTAGAAAACAGTATTTGAATAAAATCGCATTGGAATCTTTCTTCCACATCAATCAATTATCAAGTCCTGCTGGCTGGGAATGGGGTTTTATCTGAAGGGTCACCTGGCACATAATCAAAGTCATGTCAATTTAATAAACATGCAAAAAAGTAGACTAGCATCAATAAAGACAACATTGAATCAGCATGGGGCACCATGCTCAGCTGTGCCAGTAAAGTAGAGATCGCTCACAACTTAGCAGGCAATGGGAGCAGCTAAACAATATTTCACAGGAAAGCAAACAAGTTTCTTTAAAATGGCATTTGCTTTCCTTGTGCTTTCCTTACTGAGCTGGACAGCCCCATTTTTGAAGATGCTACGAACTTCAAACTAAAGTTGTGCAGCTGTTAAGTTTTACAGTGAAGCAGCGTCAGCGGACAGAGTGCAGATAGTCTCCAAGTGGTTTGTCCAACATAAATGTAAATGTTAAAAGACATTTTTGTTTTCTTTTTATTTATTTGTTTGTTTATTTACTTATTAACTATTTGTTGTTAATATGACATTTTGGCAGAAATCGCCATAACCTTTCAGGCCTCACTGAGGTGAACTTTCTACCATTTATTTGGTAATAGCAGCTGATACATGATTCCAAAAGTAATCCTTGTGGATGAATTGAATGAATGCTTGTCATCTTCCTGCGTATTTATGCTGCTGAGTTTCAGGAGAAATGAATTCATGTATTTCACAGTAATTTAAATTCCATGTTGGCAGGTCCTACTAAGCCTGGGGACACCCAATTCAAAATCTCTCTGTTTATGAGAAATACTCAAAGCTACTTGCTTGTTTTTCCCGTGGGAATATTTTCACATAGGAATCTTCTGGGAAATCATGCAGTAACTCTTCTATAGTTTGAGTTGAACTTTTGTGTGTGCATCCCTTCGTGGTTAGAGTTTGGAGGGCATGTAATTGCTGAAGATGAGAGTTAATGAATATTTTTCTCATAACTGATGACTGTAAATTCACAAAAGTAGTCTAAGTGGGAATTTTAGTAACATTAGAGTGCTTTAAGCTCTCCTCTGAGAAAGGTTGAAGCTAAATCGTGATAAAATAGTTTTCAAAAATTATTTTCAAGAATTTACAGGGCTTATTCAATTTACGTCCTATCTTGGGTAACATTATCCTAGCAGGCCTGTTCAAATTGGCTATATTTTTAGAAGAGAATCCTCACTGAATTACTTTTAAAAAATGTGCAGTCTTTAGCGTATAGATCTATGAATATCAGAGAATACATTTATACATCAACATTTTATCAAATCCCTGGGAAATGCTTTTTATTTGCTTGGATATGAAAAGTAGTTGGTTAACTAAGGATTCTTCTGCTAAGCCAGGATTAGGGCTTTTTTGTCCACCTGTTACTTTTTAGTGTTCAACTACTGCTGTCAAACAACATAACATTTTATTATTTCTCTTCATAATTTGTATTATTAAGAGAACAGTACCACCACTCTCTTCAAGTGAGCTGTTGTCGATCTGAACTGTAGACTGCGTTCAGAACTGGAGCAAGCTTGGTGTTCTTGAGCAGTTCTCAATTCAAGAGAACATACCTTCTTCCTGTGGATCTCATTTTAGGATTTTTTTTAAAGGTATACCAGAACACTGTAAATTATATTCCTTTTGTTCTGCTTACCAAAGCATTAAAATACAGTCTTCATACTTGAAGAGGGTGTTTTGAAAGTGATCACTGTTCTTGGGATGGTTAATTCTATTCTAACTTTCACAAGTTGTTCTGTCTTACTTTCATATCCATTGTTAGAAAAATGTAATTACATGAAAACAAAATGCATCTACTGGGTCAAAGCCCAGTATCCTGTCTGTGGTGGTTGCAAAACCCAAATGCTTAGCAAGAAGTATTAAAATAGACAAACATATGGTATTATTTTCTTGAATAAACCCTCCCACTGTCCAGCAGTCTGTGGCTTGAAGATGATGCAAGAGAAAAATGGTATAATTATCTGTGTATTTAATAATTCTTGCTATACTTTCTTTTCCATTTCTTTGGTCTAGTTGCTTTCTTGATCCACTGTATTTGTTGCTTCCATAATACTGTAGGGCAATGAGTTGCACCATTTAATTGCACACTGTAAAAAAAAAATACAATTGTAAATACAGTGGTAAATACAATTAACAGTGGATTCTGATTTGGTTGGTAATGCTTTAATTCAGATTATTAGCTGAGATACGGCTGACTAAATGTTTTTAGTGCAGATATTTTTTCACCATATCCAATGAGTAGACGTTGTTAATAAGGATTAAAAAGATTGTTTTCAACCATATCTTTTTTCTATTTTTAAGAATATTTAGCTGGGATGAAACTTAAGTGTCACCTAAATGAGCCTTTCAGTGTTTGTATGTATGCCAGTGTAACATGCTGAGCTACTATATAGTGGATACTAGGTCTTGTATTTCCAGAGTTCAGACCACAGTTTAGCTTAGGGTATTGTTGTCAGGGAGGTAACAGAACTAAAGCATCAATTCGTAGCTGATATGTCTAGTGTAGGTTCATTGTAAAGCTTCCAGGTGAATAGTTTTGCCTGTAGGCTTGTGAAGATGCACGCAGGCTGAGCTGTCTAATACACATTGTGGGATGAACAGTCATGTAAAAATACAGTAAAGTAAAATTGATATCATTTGAAATGTTTATTTTCCAGAGCTCCTTTTGTAGGTTAAATGCACAGCAGTGACTTTTCTCTCTGTTATACAGAGGAGCCAATATACTGTTACACACCACACAACTTCACCCGCGATCAAGCCTTGTATGCCAGAGGATATTGTTGGACAGAATTAAAAGATGCCTTGCCAGGAGTTGATGCCAGCCACTGGCCCTCCTTGTTTGAGCATAAGTTCCTACCTTATGCACTGCTGGCTTTTGCTGGGATAATGTACATTCCAGCTCTGGGCTGGGAATTTCTGGCCTCCACCCGACTGACTTCAGAGCTTAATTTTTTGCTTCAGGAGATCGATAATTGCTACCACCGTGCAGCTGAAGGACGGGCACCAAAAATAGAGAAACAGATCCAGTCCAAAGGCCCGGGGATCACAGAGAGAGAGAAAAGAGAAATCATTGAGAACGCAGAGAAGGAAAAAAGCCCTGAACAGAATTTGTTTGAGAAATACCTGGAAAGAAGAGGACGAAGTAACTTCTTAGCTAAGCTTTATCTCGCGAGACATTTGTTCATCATCTTTTTAAGCATCATACCAATTACATACTTATCCACCTACTATGCTACACAGAAGCAAAATGAATTTACATGTGCTCTAGGAGAGCCTCCGGACAAGACAAGCAGCTCCAAATTGCACATCAGAGTGAACTGTAAGCTGCCATCTGTCCAGCTCCAGCGGATTATTGCAGGCGTAGACATCTTTCTCCTCTGCTTTATGAACTTGATCATCCTTATCAACTTAATTCACCTCTTCATATTTCGCAAGTCCAACTTCATATTTGATAAACTGAACAAAGTTGGAATAAAGACCAAGAAACAGTGGCAGAAGTCCCAGTTTTGTGACATCAATATTTTGGCTATGTTTTGCAATGAGAATCGGGACCACATAAAATCACTGAACCGTCTGGATTTTATTACGAACGAAAGTGATCTGATGTATGACAACGTGGTGCGCCAACTGCTGGCGGCGCTGGCCCAGTCCAATCACGATGCCACCCCAACCATGCGTGATTCAGGGATCCAGACAATAGACCCAAGCGTCGACCCAGCAGACATCGATGGCAACGAGCAGCTCATCATTAAGAGACCAAGGAAGAAGATGAAATGGATCCCAACTACCAATCCACTTCCTCAGCCTTTCAAGGAGCAGTTAGCCATTATGAAGGTCGAAAATCATAAACCTGAAAAGCCTAAGCCTGTGCGGAGAAAAACGGCGACGGATAGCCTTATTGCTCCTTTGTTAGAATCTGCTGCAAAAACCTCACAGCAATCATCAGCTCATAAAACTGAATCAAACACCGTCCCGAGCACAGGCAGTGAAAAGAAACACACACGGCACTTTTCCTTGGATGTACATCCATATATACTTAGTAGTAAAAAAACCAAGCCAGAGATTCCAGCCATCCCCTCGATGCCTACATCAAAAAGCCAAGAGGGTGGATTTCTAAACCAGGAAGAGAATGTCATAGTACACGTTACCTCCTCTCTCAAAGGTACAGTATATCGTAATGACAGTACCACCTTCACAGACAATGATTTTTGTAGTGATCTTCAGGAATGCAAAGCTTATTTGAACTTTTTGACCTATTTTGCTAGATTTTGGGATAAATAATAATATTAGGATGTGTAGGCCTCAGAAGCAGTAGTTGTCTCTATCAGAACACAGCTATATGGAGAATAAGCATTATTTCAGGTAGAGCCATACAAAACAGCCTGCAAGTTATTGCTACGGGTAGCTTTTCAAATGTCAGCAGATTTTCACAGTAATTAAAGTAGTTGTGCCTACTAAGAAAATGAGGAGAGTTCAGCCTCTAAAACACTTTTCCTGCTCCACTAGCATCTGGCATTTTTCAGATTGGCTTTATTCTCAAGCTATATAGAAAAAAATCTCTTTGATTACCAATTCTTAGGGACTGGCATTTGCCACCTACGAAGGCACAACTCACATTATGTTGTTCTTCACCCCAAAGACATCTTAATTTGCCCTTTGTCTCACATGGACCGGAGGATGAATGGTCTGAAGTGTGGGTGCTGGTCTGGGATTCAGGAATTCAACCACTCACTTCCCGTGTGGCCTCACAACTCTTTCTGTGCCTCAGTTCCCTGTGTGTGTCTTGCAAATGCAACCCCTTTTCTGTCTTAAAGAACTTTTCCAAATATATTAACAATTGCTGTATGCTAGAGTGATGGGGAAAGCCATGTAAGCACTAAGAAAAGCGATCAGTAGATAAGCTGACAGGCAGGTATATATCTTCTTGTTGATTTTGTAAGCTACTGACATAAGAAACACTGTGCAGAAAGATTTGTACATACTTAAAGCAATGGCTCTCATCTCATTACAAGCTAAGACCTCCCTCTGGGCCTCGACAGACTGACAGCTACCGTCACCCCACTGCCCAGCAAAGAAGTGATTTGAGGTATAAAAGTTTCTGTCACTTCCAAATCGTTATGCTCCTCAGAGCCTTCCAACTCCCTGATGTGCATGTGAGCTATTCTACAGCTTTCCTTATCCGATCACCTGCTCTGATTTCAACTCCTCAAAACTACTGGGGTTTTCTGGTCTCAGTTACCTTCATCTAAATTAGTGCTTGAATATTATAAGAGTGAAAAATAATTACTGTAGTTTTGGGGCTCTGTTACTCTCCATTGCAATTGAAAGTATTCAGCTTTGCTTTTGAGTTAGAGCAACATTGCCGTCCATCAGGTAAGGCAGACTTCTAATTTCTGGAAAGAGACATCAGTTAACGACAAATTGCTGAGTTCTTCCTAAAGACAAGTGGCTTACAATATGTAACCACTATTTTTTCCCATTGAAAATATCAGCACATTTTGTATTCCATCTTGTGGATTTCAACATTCATAACATTTGTCAAAACATTAAATCATAACACATAAAAAACATCTGCCAAACCATAGAGGAGAGTAAAAGATACTTTTCAGTTGTTTTCTGTTTATTTTATGAAAATACCATTCACATTAGGAAGCATGAGCATGCATAGAAAGTGAGATTTACAAAACCCGTTTGTTGTTTGTCCCGTTTCCCTGAGCTTACAATCCTGTTGTTATGAAACAGCCCTGTTGGATTTCTCAGAGGATCCTAAGAAAATTCATTTTGGAGTCCTCTCCTGCTTCCATTGAAAGCAATGGCAGGACTGCCTTTATTGGTTGAGTACACTGCTCTGTGATGCACTGGGAAGGTGAAAGACTGCCCGTCTTCTAACTGGCTCTTTTGATTTCTTCTAGACACCCCTCATCCTGCAAAAGAGATGCTGTACTCATCTGAGACATGCAGAACTGTGCCTGCCGCTGGGGCTTTTGTCACATGCAACCACAACCATATAGCCACGACCACAGCGACAAGTATGACTCTGAACCCAGCCAAAGCAGAACCAGCCCCTGCGCTGAACTGCAACCCCACCCACCCTCTGCTGCACATCAACACGCTGTATGAGGATCACGAGGAGGAAGTTTCAAACATAATCGACAATGGGATTCACTCCCCGACTGACGCAGGGGAAATTCTTTCCATCCCCACCCCTAAGCAGATACGGCTGGCAACGTTTGATGAACCGATGGCAATCGTGAGCTCGGTGGAGTACTGAAGCCCCATGGCTGCTCTCTGGTGGCCAAGCCCAAGGCAGTGCAGTGAGAAGCATCGTCGCCTTCAACACTGCACTTCACTGCATGAGCATGGAGAGCTTTCATACGAACTGTAGCTCTTGGTAATAACACCAAACCGTTTTTCAGGATCACGTCATGAGCACTGTCATTTACAACATAGAATAAGTAAAACCTGGTGGAAGTAGACCTTTAACACCAAGACAACCATTAGCTCTAGCTCTGAACTATAGCTTCCTGATTGAATTGGTCTTAGCACAACTTATGAACATTAGAAGTCTGATGGCATGCCACAGTAATTTTAGCGAGTATTTAAACCGTTTGCATTCAGAATCACTGATGAAAGCTAAAAAGACACAGAGGTGAGGTATGCTTTTTTAATGGCAGTAGTTAAATAAGAGTTTTTTTTCTAAGCAGAGAGGGGTTGTTTTTTTTTCAATTCAGGATTACAAAAAAGTTATATGCAAGCCAATTTTTGTTTGTTTGCTTCTTTAGCTCACTGACGTTGGGCTCGATGGAGACTTAGCTGAAAGGGCCTTACTACCACCAGCAGCATTTAAGTGCAAAAGGAATGGATACATTCAACCTCTTGCATTTATAAATGAAAATACCTGAGGTATGCCCCGCCCTTTAACAAGCTTTTATTGTGATGGAAGATGCTGAAATAAAGAGTTTATTTTTTTAAATATATTTTACCATGGGAAAAAAATTACTTTAATAACTTTTCAAACCAGGTGTTTGTTGCTTTTAACAAAATATGTAGAAGAGAGTCATTGTAGCTGCTTATTTTTTCATAGTGTATTTATGAACCAGGTTAGAAACTTCTATGGGTGCTTCACTGATGAAAAATCTTACAGAGGTTGTTACAAAACATCTTACAAAATATGAAACCAGCAAAATCGTATTCAAATAACAGGATTAAGGAAGCCTATGAATTTAGGTGTCCAAGCTTGGCTAGTTCTTGATTCAGCAAACACTTAAGGCTATGGATGTCACTGAAATGACCCATATGTTCTTTGTAAAGCTAAGTACATACTGAAGTGGCTTTGCTGGATCTGGACTCTAGTGCAAGCAGACAATGGTCCTGCTGTATGTGCTATCATTCTGATTCAATATTTGCCTTCCTTGGCTCAAAGCACATCTTCATCCCCATCTTCCTATAACTTTGATATGTGTGATTTAATAGAAAATTCTAGTATAACTAAAACACCTATTAAAAATGTATCATGCAATAACCATTCTCAGCAAAATGATAGTGAAACAAAAAGTGACTGTGTTGAAATAATATTACTACCAGAATTATGGACTATGTGTGTTTGCATCAAATTATGTATAATGAATGGTAGAAGAAATATGCAGCACAAATACAGGATTGAAATCTTGAATTTATTTTTAATTTATTACCTCAGACATGGATATATGATACCAGTATTTAATGAAAATAGCACTGAAAATAAATACATATTATTCTGAATAGCTTAACGTGTACTATGTCCTAGTGTAGTTACATACAAGTGGGATTCTGGTAGAAGCAGTAGGTGGGACGTGTAAAACCACTATTCCCCCATACAGTACTGCGCAGTATTTTCAGCCCAAACAGCCAAATATCAAGAAGCAAACCACAGGATATGTAGCACAGTCAGGAGAGGAAACAGTGGGAATGGCTGAAGGATGGGCCTGTGACTTCCTGAGGTCCCAGCACTGTGGAGCTTTCTGTGTGAGACTGCCTTGGGGTGAGTGAGCACTTGAGCTGTTTGCCAGCTGCCTGTGGCTCAAGGCTGTAGGTTTTCTCCTCTTCTAACGCATTTGAGGGTGCTTGGCATCACTGTCATCTGTCATTTGGTAGAGCAGTGTGAAGATTCTAAAAAACAAATCTGTATCTGCACAGCCAAGTCCTGCAAGCTTTCTCCTCATGGGCACTCTGGGAATGGAGCATCCCCATGAACAGACTGCAAACACAGCCAGTGGCTGCCACCTGTGGAGGCTCATCTGAGGTCAGTGGCATATCCAGGCTTTGGTGGTGAGCTGAATGCCCCCTGCATTATATTCACTCATACACAATCCTGTAATTAGAATTTTTTTTTTTTCCCAAGCAAATTAAATGTCTCCAATTTGACTACCCACACAACGCACGTTCTTAGAGGACCTTCTGTCCCATTGGGGTTAATGGCTGCTGTCCCACAGAAACCCTTTTCTTCAGAGTACTTCTTCAGAGTGCATTAGACAACCAGACAGTAAGGATAAGTACCAGCAGTATCTTTTGGACTACATTTAGGTTGTCCAGACCTGGCAGGAGACCAGCCAGCTCTATCTCACTCTTAGAGAAGTGCTTTTGTTGGGATTTCTTTAGTGCACTAATGCTTTTTATTACTGGTGTTACTAACATTTCTCTGTAGCTGGTAAATGTGCATATACACAAACACATCCAGGCTTCTCAATACCAGCTATGTAAAGTCATAGAATCATAGAATGGCCTGGGTTGAAAAGGACCACAATGACCATCTAGTTTCAACCCCCCCCTGCTGTATGCAGTGTCACCAACCACTAGAATACCACTACATACCTATAAATGCTGTATATACATGTAAATACATATTGCATATAGAAAATAGCCTCTACTTTGCAAAGGAGCTATACAAGGAAATCTTCATTTCCAATAACCATTGCCCAATTCATCAACATGTTTCATCTCTGATTGCTGGGATTTTCTGCTGCTAGGCATGACAGTGACAGGCCTCTGTTCCATGCTGAATTAGGGGTGCTGGGTAGTTCGTATTTTGATGTTGACAGCAAATTAGTCCCTGATTTTGAGCTTTAGAAGATATATATCGTCGTTGTCCCAGCTTAGAGATAAAGCCATTGAGGCACAGGAAAGTGAGACAATTTGTCCCAAAGCTAATTAGGCTGTGTCTAAAGAAGAGTTGAGATTGCCACAGGTGGGACATCGCCCTGTTCCCAGCATAGTAATGGGGTATCCTTGCATGGTGCTGTAAAGCTCTTGGAATTCTAGCAGAAAACACCTTTTTTTTTTTTCCTCCCCTTCCAGAAGCACTGTAGAATATTGATCACGGGATGTTTTTCTTTAAAGAAACAATGGGTTTTCTCAGTAAAATTGCTCTGCTAAAGCACAAGCCTCAGAGCACAATAGGAGTTTTAAGCAGAACAATTATTTTTCAGACACCTTCCAATATTTTCTGGCTTTTAATGAGGAACATTCCACTCTGCCTGTAAACAGACTATAACTAATGGGAAAACATTCTATGTGCATTACTTACAAGCAACAAATTTTCAGCATTTGCTGTTCTCTGAGCAGTTTTAAGGCATTGCTTAGCAATTTTGCAACACTGTGCAAACAGAAAAATTTACGAATGACTCCACCACAACACCAATGAGAACCTCAGGGTTCCGCAGGTCACATTCAGCGAAATGCTACCCAGCTGATCCTGCTGTCCTGGGTGGTTACTGATGTTCTGACTTAATGCTTTGTTGACTTGCTGCTTATTCACAGGATGAATTAGCCCGGAGCCAGAGCCAGCTTAATCTGAAAGAAGTTCTGGGACTCCTACTGGGCTTAAGAGCAAAGAAGTTTACTGGCTCTATTGGTTAACTAGAAATCATTTTGCTTTATAATCTTAGGGCTCATGGCATTCACCAGTCAGTCTTTCCAAAAACACATCCAGGCAGTGCACAATAAATCCCTGGGAGAGGAATGCATGCTTTGTAAGCAAAATCTGATGTCTTGCATGAGATAAGATAGAAACTCCCCCCTCTGCACTACTGCAGATGCCTGCCTGTAAAGAAAGTTTGTGTGCTTAACAGATTCTACTGTTTTTGGTCTTGGAGCTTTTGCAGTGTGTCATGAGAGTAACTTCAGTTGTTGCTCAGGAACAAGAAGTGGGGCATGGGGAGCAAAGCGAGGGGGCAGATGGGGACATTTTGTTGTTGAGAGAAAGAGCTCCTGGGAGCAACTCAAGAACTTCCTTTGTGAAGTGACGGATGTGTTCATCCACGAAAGCTTGGGTAGAAGACGTGCCAGAATGAGAACCAGGAAACCTCTGTACTCTTTGTCCTATACATACAGTCCTGCACGCTTCTCACTGACAGGTTTACCCTGTTGTTGGAAAGGCCTACACAACGTAAAGGGGTACTCAAAACCACGGAAAAAATAAGCCAGAGTGTGAGAGAGGTTAATAGTCCAAAAGAGGAAGACTTGATGAAACGTGCAGCAAAAGCAAAGGGCTGCTTCAGAGGGTAAACCTGTCAGTGAGAAGTGTGCAGGTACCCTGGCTAAATTAGGCAAAGTATTGCCCACAGGTCAAGGGAGGTGATCCTTGCTCTCAGCAGTAGTTAGGCCTCACCTGGAGTACTGCCACCATTTCTGGTCTCCTCAGTACAAGACAGACATGGAGATACTGGGGAGAGTCCAACACAGGGCCACAAAGATGACAAACAGATTGGAGCAGCTCTCCTGTGAGGAGGGGCTGAGGGAGCTGGGCCTGTTCAGCCTGGAGGAAGAACAGGGAGATATCATCAGTGCTCATAAATAGCTGAAGGAGGGTGCAAAGAGAATGGAGCCAAACTCATTTCAGTGGTGCCCAATGCCAGGACAAGGGGCAAAGGTCCCAATTGGAACATAGGAGATTCCATCTAAACAGCAGGAAGTACTGATGTGTTGTGTAGGTGACAGAGCACTGGCCCAGAGGCTGTGGCGTCTCTTCCATGGAGATCTCTTCAAATTCTTGGATGTGGGCCTGAGCATCCTGCTCTGGATGTCCCTACTGGAGCAGGGGTTGGGCAGATGGATCCAGAGGGCCCACAGCCTCAGCCCCTCTGTCATTCTGTGACCAGGAGCAGCCAGGACAAAGAAGCTGAGCTGGAAAATGCCGCTCCCACACAGCACCTGCTGCTTCTCTGGTGCACAGCAAACATCCTTCATAGACAAAGTCTCACAGAGTAGTATTTGTTCACACTGAAACAACAACAAATCTAACATTTCAGCTAGGCAGGCAGATGACGGCAGTAACAGGGACTGTATTCAAGATACCTGAAGTCTCTGCCATCATGCAGACCCCCAACTCCAGTTCCCATCGCAGCCCACTGCCCTCCTGGCAGCCACTCTCAGACCATGTGAAATCAGGGGACTGCTGTGGAAAGGGAGAGTCCACCTGGGAAAAGCCAACGCTAAAACATATGTGCAAATATGTATTTTTCTCTATATATTCTCTTATCTTTGCAAAGGTCTGTTTAACTTCTGTCCCTCAGATTTGTCAGAATGTTCTACACCAGCAATCAAAATGATCTCTCTGCAAATCTGTCTTTATTTATGAGTTGCTGGCTCGTCCTGCCACTGCTTAATTTGCCCTAAATCATCAGTTTCTTCTCAAGTGCCAGGCAGGCCTGGACTGCTGCCATAAGACCTTTTGTTTAAGCTAAGTCTCATTTTAAAGTAACCACAGAATAAGAACCAAGTGCAGAACCAAGAGCAATGTCTTGGAAAGAGATTTGTGCCTATAAAGCAAGAGCGTTTTCTTTTCCTCATTTTCTCTTCGACTATGTACGTTAAGGTTTATGTTACGCAGACTCTGGGAAACACCAGAGGAATTGTGGGCTGTCAAATGAAATGTACGCAGGAGGAAAACTCCTCTCTTTTCCCACAGACCAAGTATCTCCTCTGGAGGTTCTGGCCCTAGGCTTTACATCGTTGAAATCAAAACTTAATGTTGTATATCATACTAACTTCCCCAGCAATTTCATATTAAAATAGAAACATTATTTTTACTGCAAATGCAAATTTGAGTTTTGATTTTTTTTAGCCTAAGCATTAAAATTAAGCAAACAAAATCCATGGAAGATTATCTAATTTCTAAGTTGCGTAACAAATTATGATGTATAATTCACTGTTTCTTGCTGGGGCTAACAATAGATTACAAGACTCTTGATGACAGGTTACACGTGCAACATTAAGGCAGGAGACTTCTGATGAGAATCATAGAGTGGCTTGGGTTGGAAGGGACCTCAAAGATTGTCCAGTCCCAACCCAGCGCCACGGGCAGGCTGCCACCCAGCAGCTCAGGCTGCCAGGGCCCCATCCAACCTGGCCTTGAGTTTCTCCAGGGATGGGGTACCCACAGCTTCTCAGGGCAGCTATGTCAGGACCTCACCGCCCTCTCAGTGAAAAACTTCCCCAACAACTGATCTGATGAGATAACTTGCTAATTCATATCAGTACCCCGTGTTTGAGGAGCAGTAATTCTTGGCAGGTGACACAGACTAGTAACGCAGGCCAAGAAGCCTTTGCACTGCTTCTGAGGAGGCACCAGTGTTTAAACACACCCTCTGAGGCTGGAGGCCTGCCCACTTTGTTCCTGCAGGCCAAAGCATCACACAGTAAGAAATGAAAGCTGCTGCCTGTACATACAGTATATAGGGCACCAAAGAGCTTACCTGACCTGTTTGCTCTCAAAAGAGAGCAGGCAATGAGCACAAGGCAGCTAAGTCAGGGCCCAAAGCAACCAAAGGCAACAATCACATGCCAGCAAGTCATACACAAAGGCTGTGCAGTCATGATATCTTTCACTGGAGTTACTCAGTAACTTATTTCTCCCTCCTTTCCCTTCAACCAAAGTCCACAGTTTTCTCCCAGGACCCTGCCTGCCAGGCTGCCTTCTGTAACACTGCCCTCCTTCTTCTCTATATCCTTCTCTGCGCATGAAAACTATTCTAAAGCCAATTCCTACAGATACCACGCCTGGGTTTTACTGGCTACTTCTTCATCAGCCAGTAATTCAGTGCCGTGGAGTTAAATTGCACTGTGGATTCACAGTGCACTCACTATCTCTGTGTGGTAACTGCACACGTACCCTTATCCCACACTCAGTGTTGAACGATGCCCTTGTTCTCACCGAAGAACAAGCTTTGCTTTACCAAATGGACACATGTACAAGGCTTATTGTTACAGACTGCCCTTCCTGCCAGTTTTGTGAAGCTATGTCCTTATTTTCTAGTCAAAATGTAATTGTTCATAGTCCTTTTTAAAAGGAAAACTTGTGTTCTGTGGGATTGACTCCATTAGGAAACTCCGTAGAGACAAGAACACCAGTATCACCATTGCAATGTTTTATGTTAATCTGTTAGTTTTGCTTAGGAAGTCAAAGACTTGATAATAAGCAATACCAAATGTGCCCAAATACGCTTTGACTGCGCTGAGTAATCTGTCAGGTTAAGAATAATACATGACTACACAAATAGTTAGGCTTAATGATGCTTCCTCCACTGATTTACAGCAGAAGCAAAACCTCAAAGCATTTGGCTCTCGAGAAACACTGATAAGACTTGCTAAGTGTGGATGGCTGACACATAAAGATTTTATGGCATAGAAGTTGTTCGTGTACCTAAATACAAATGGAGGATTTTATAGCATCATTTCCATTTTCTTTCCTCTGAATGTTAATTAAGCAGCAAACATATGAATAAGATCACATTGATTCTGTTAGAAGGTTGGCAGTCAGCTAATAGATTTCCCTGTGCACTAGGTAATGAGTATATGCTGGTCCCATTATCTCTCATTCCTGGAGCAATAACTCCTAATATTTAGCAAAACCATTATGCTGATGATACATTACCTCCAAATGTTTCTGTTAAAACATCTTCCTCTTGATAGCCCCCATAATTGCCATCTGAAATGTTAAAATATATCTGCTTTTATTCTGATATATTGAATCCTTCCCTTTTAATTGGAGAGTTCAAATACAAAAGGTTTACAAGCGAAATGGAGTCAACCGTCCTTTAAATTAGCCTGAATTGTTTATATCCCAATCACCTGGGTTGGACGAGGAGCTGTTTCCTTTGCCAAGCTGAGTTCTGTGGGGCAGTTAGGATGAACTCTGTGATCAGTGGGATGGGGCAGCAAATATCTTTGTCCCAGTGCTCAGAAGGACCATGGCTGCAGGAATGCTGTCTGCTGATGGGCCTTTATGGCAGACATGGTCTGTGGAAGCCTATACTTCAGGTACACAGCTGAAACATAATTTGGGGCCATAGAGATGCAGATGGAGTCTGAAAGAAGTTATTAATGACCTTCCTGCATCACCCTTTTTTCTTCAACAGAGCGCTGACGTGTGGATAACTGACACTGGAGAAGGGGGTTGATGGGTGGAGGCCTGAGGGAGCTTGGTGGGTTTATTGTGAGTGATTCTGTTGCCAAGGGGCTGCTTTGGGACTCCCGAAGAAGGATGGAAGCAGGCAAATGTCTCACCTGCAGGTCGTTCCAGCAGTGCTCTGATGGCTGAGGCTCCTTAAAAAAAACCCATCTCCTCCACTGAGACCTAAAGGGTGGAACACAAGCACAGGCAATTATACTGATATCCAGTGGTGCAAAGGCTGCAGCAATTTCACTTTTTTTCCAATAACTGATAAGAAGCGTAGACTTCAGCTCAGCCCTTTCATTTCCTAGAAAAATATATACAATTAAAATGTAGTTGGACATTTTTTTTATCAGTGGATAAAAACCTCAAAATGGAGAGGTCTCTCCTCCTTTCCTTATGGCCCAATGCTTTTCCATCACCTTGCCTGATCAGTACTGAACTTGCAACGAGAAAAAAAATTGTAGCCAATTGTTCTGATGCTTTAATTAAGACAGAGAACAAATTCAGAACCTGCAGTCTGAATTACTTTGAGCTAAAAAGCTGCTCAATATTCACATGTTACCTGATGGGAGTCTAGCAGGTCTGCTCAGCCACCAGTGTTGTGTGCATGTGTAAGAATACACAGTGTACCTTTCCTACAAACAATACACAAAGAGTGTTTCTAACAGGCTCACAGCAGCTCCTCCCTCTATCCCCTGGAGACTTTAATAGTGTAAATGGGAGCTACATGTAGAAACATCTCCATTATCTTCAAAATTGCATTTGATCACAGTCAACGCACAGAAATGGAACTGAAAGGCTCAGAAATGAGCAACCATCTATTTCCTCTGATAAATTAATCCAAAAGCTGACACTTCCGACGTGACTTAGCAAGCCTGAACACAAACCAATCCTAACTATACTCATTAAAAGTCCGATTTTGTTGGTTAATATTCCTACAGAATGCATTATTAATGTCACTAAAAGAGATAAAATATTTCAATTTGTTAACTCCATCTAGCCTGGTTTTAATAAAAAGTATTTGTTACAATCTCAGCTGTTATCCAGGTACTAGTATCAATAACAGGCTTCCTAAATGAGCTACAAGAGCAATTAATTAGGCATTACCTTAGTTGCATATTGCATTAATTATACATTCACCCAATGAGAGCAATTAACATTCAAGCCTTGCCTGAAGGTAGATATAAGAATCAGCAAATACATGCTTGAAAGTGGTATCACCTTCTATGCGATTTCAAAATTAAATCCAAAACTATCTTAACTGCATGTGACAGAAATAAAGAAAGTATATTCCCACAGAGCTCGTGTAACAGGATTCAAATTAATGCCAGGGATAGATGGGCAGAAATTCTCCTTTTACAAAGGCTGCTACAAAGAGATGCTCTCCTGGTGGCGAGCAGCAGCGCTTCTTTGGCCACTGCAAGCCATGTGAGGCTGTAAGCACTCAGCCCTGACTGGCAAGGAAGCTTTGCAGCTTTGATAAATAATATATTAATACTGCACAGAAAGAGCTTGCGATTACTTTCCACATATCTGCCAAGTGTGCTTTGTGTTTCCTTCATGGATTTAGAGTGCTCCCAGTGGCACTGCAATGAAATCAGTGCAGTTACCGTAATTGGATTTACCTTGCCAGGGGAAAGGGCCGGCTTTCAGAAAAAGAGGGATAACTTTACTTTCTGTTATCAGCCAGATGCCTCGCAGACGTGTGCCTGGAAAGCTTCAGCTTCCACCTCCTTTGCTGACCAACACAACCACTGCGTTCTGCCTGTAAACAGGCAAAGTAACCCTCAGCTGAATGCGCTTTCATGCTGTGTTCAGAAATCACTTCACCCACTTGTGAAGCACAATCACCTCAAGTGAAGTGAAATGGCTTTTCTGATAGGAAGCAGAGACAGAATTTCCAAGTGCAGTCACAGGGGCAGTGGAGACGAGTGGGCTGTAATTATACCCAGAGAAAATGAGCTGGGACTGAATGCCAACAGAGCAGCTCGGTTAAGTCCCAGCAGAATGCTTTAGTGACTGAAAGCAGCAGAGCGTTTCCATCACAGGGCACGAGTGAATGATGGAGAACAGACAGAAAAGAGCAGATGCAGAGGCTGTGGGGAGGAGCAGCACGGCTGGGGCGGGCTCTGCACAGGCAGCACCTCTGGGTGGCACCAAGGCACCTGCCTGCACCCAGCAGCTCAGCCCTGCGCTTACTCAGGGGCTCTGCATCCCCGTGCAGTCTGTCACATTTCTCTGCTCCAAAGTAGCAAAGTGTCCTTACAGACACCCGGTGACTCCAGCAACTCTCAGGGAAACGAAGTTTTTCCTAGGCAACTTCTTGTTGAAGATCAGTCTGAAGCTAAACTCCAATACTTGATTTGGTACAAATCGATAGAGATGTGCAATGAGACCAGTTTCACAACTGGTATAAATGTCTCCAGGTAACAAAAACCGAGCGGAGGTGGCAGCCCATGTACAGCATGTATCTGCAGCACTGCTGGGGGCAGGGCTTTTCCTCATCACTCGTGCCTCTAGCTGCAAGAAAGATGAAATTCCTTTTAACTGCATATTTTCAGATGAGCAAGGTCAGTCACTGAAATGATGGGTATTTAACAATGTCATGCCTGAACACCAGTGTAAGTGACCCATGAAATTAAAGGACGTTTGCTGGCATTTACAGCCCAAATTTTCCAAAAGTGTATTAGTCTGGAAAGTGCTAGCAACAGGGCAAAGGCACTCATCTCTAGGGGAAAGAAATACATGCAGTAAAATTGCACGCACAGAAAGGGTCAAACTTTAGATTAATGAAACAGGAAAGTGGTGGTTTCTTTTTTTCTTTTTTTCTTTTTTTCTTTTTTTCTTTTTTTCTTTTTTTTTCAGATCAGAGAACAAAATGCAAGTTGGGAAAAGCCATTGTATAGATGTGTGGTATTGTAACACCTTTAAGGAACTGCTTCAATATGGAGAACCTATAGGGAGCAGGGGTGGGTCTGCAGAGACCCAGCAGGAGCAGGCAGCCAGCTGGGCTCAGCCTGGCTTCCTCTGTGCTATTTCCCCTCATTACAAGGTACAAGGCTCTTCAGTAAGAAGCCTATGAGACACACAGGTCTGCTGCCCTCTGAATCCAAAGCTGTCTTGCTTTGGCAATGCTCCGAGCTGGGATCTGCAAAAGACAGCTGGGGCCTGCCTTTGTTCTGCAGGGGCTTTGGGGTTGGCTTCCCACAGCTCTACAAGAATTCTGCGAGGTATTCACCAGCCTGATCCACCCCTTGGATTCCTATAGTTCCTATAACCTTAAAGCTGTTTCTGTTCTTTTCAATAACATTAATAAATACATTGTCTGAAAATCAACATACCAACATCAGGCTGTAACAGCCCATCCTAGCCCGCTGGATAAATACCAATTGCTTTGTCTGATCACCTCTAGAAAGGGAATGGGACATTTGAAAGAGCTGACCAATGCCTGCATCAAGCAAAATATTTATGTCAGCTCCAGAATATCCAATAGAATTATATCACACTGATGTTTCTCTGTTGTGTGAAAAGGGGCCTGTGCACCACTTTGATCTAAATGACAAACAACACTGGCAGGCACTGCAGTGACCTCTCCAACCTACCACACCTGCCTGCTGTTTGGAGCCTTTATATTCATCATATCATCACGGAATACAAGACAGTGGTTTGCAAAAGAAAAACATAGCCTAACTTTACTACAGTGTCATGCTCTGACTGCCAGAAATGGCATTACTATCCACTAATGACCTGCTCTGTCAAAGTGCAAACGTTTTCTTACAGTCACCTTTATAGAACATGTCAGATGCTCTGCCCAGAAATGGGAGCTAAGTGAATAACTTCTTGCCTGGTCTTTACATAAGGGGCTTTATGTTCCCTATTTATTTCAACAAAAGGTGGATTTTGAAGCTGGTAATTGCATGTTCTATACAGAGAAGTTTGTTTAAAATACAGAACAATAAAACAGGAAATCATTATACAAGAGCATGATGGAAAGGTTCCTGGGATTGAAGAGCTAAACTTAAGCTACACAGTGTCACACAATATTCATGTTTCTGAGTTATCTTTATAATCAGAAATGGCCCACTAACCTATTGAATTACTCTATTTCTTCCAAACTTCAAATAGTAAACTAAAATATTTATCTTCTCCTACTTCTTATTTCCTATTTTAAAAATTACTAATTTGATTTCATGGGCTAGCTTTACTCCTGCTGAGAATGTAACAGGGCACTGCCACAGCAAAGAAGGGATTTGTGGTGCCTTTTACTTTGAGATGGTTTCAGTTTTTGGCACCCCAGATTTCCAAGATCCGTGTCAGCCTTCCAGTCGTGTCCTGCTTCCAGAAGTGCATCATCTCAGTGAGCAGTATCGTTCAGCACTGTGCCTAAGGGCGTCTCCTATGATCTGACACCTATGATCTCCTGCTTTCTAAAATGTGCCCACACAAATAAAAATACTCAACAACAGCCTCAAGGCATGCTGCTTAGTAAGTGGTGATACGATGCATCACAGCATCACACTGCAACTTCCCAACCATTCTACTGAAGCTTAATGTAAATAAAACGTAACTGAAAGGTGCCAAAAAAATTTGCAGCATATATTCGATATTGAGATTTTTCTTACCGGCTTTGGATTTATAACACATTTGTAACTGGCATTTATCCTGGCCTCTTCAGAGTATGTAACACGTTCCCATGACACTGAAAATAAAAATGCAGGACTGCACTTTTAGCTATATGCTGGTCCAAAAGCAGCTGCGTGCTGAGGCTAGGCATCCAGAACACTTGACTGCTCTAGCCACATCTGTTACTATTCAGTGGCTATTGTTCTGCATTTGGTTATGTTTCTCCTGAAGTGTGATCCAGCCCTTCCATAAACCAGCAGTTTGACTCTGTACACAATGAGTACAGACTCATCCAGGCTGGTGACCACAGTGAGTAAACCTCAGAAGTGGCATGCAGAGATGCTTCAGTTAGCTCCATGGGAGCCATCGCTGCAGCCAGAGCAGGGTTAGCAATGCCAGTGTGTGCTCTGCCCCAGCTAGACAGGAAGCTTTGCGGCCCAGGCTGGCAGATTTACACAGCACTTCACTGAGCCATGGAGACTCACCAGCTGGGATGTCTGTCCTGGGTTCCTCTGGGCCTTTGCTCCTGGCTAAGCTAGACTTCTTCAGCCCCTTCTAAATGGAAAACCTCCATAAGAGCGGGTGAGGGAAGGACAACTGCACAATGGGAACTTGTAGCCCTCATATGGAGTGCCTCCTCTTGGCACCGCTCCACTCAGCCAGCCTGCCTCGAGAATAGGAACAGGAAGGTGATGAATGATGTAAAAAATCTCTGGACATAAATATGAACTGAATTGTCCTGAAATGGCTGGATAAGGTAGTGAAACAATCACTGCTTTTTGTCCCTGACATAGTGGGACTGAAATTAAACATTCATCTTTCTTGTAAGTAATGATAGTTTGCTAGGATATATCTGGTGGAGTGGTGCTGGGACTGCCCAATCGTGTATCCTACAGACTATGTCTGCTCATCTAAGGGTTGTTTTTTTTCTCATTAGTTTTGCCTCAGTCCTGAGGTGTGACTATCGTGTCTCAGTTTCAATGAGCGACCACTGTGTGACCAGAGTGCAGGATCTGCCAATGTATACAGCTCTGATATTCAGAGAACTCCATACTGGGTATCCTAAAATACCACAAGACAGGGGAGGACAGCAATGTGACCGGCTGCCAAGTCTTCTTCTCTCCAGGCTGAACAAACCCAGTTCTCTCAGTCTCTCCTCATCTGTCAAGCTCTCCAGCTCTCCAGCTCCCACACTATCTTGGTGGCCTTCATTCAGATAAGTTCCTGCTGGTCAACTCCTTCTCATCTGAAACCAGACCAGATATAGCACTCCAGATGCAACCTCATGAATCCCAGAGACAATCAACTTCTCTGAACCTGCTGGCTACACTTAAATACAGTCCATGACATGGTTAGCCACTTTTGCTGCAAGGGCATACTGCTGGCTCTTGTTTGATTCATCCTCCACAGCTGCCAGGTCCTCTTCTGCAAAACTAAAAATGGAACAAAATTCTAAAGCAATGGACTTCGAAAGAAATCCTAAGGAGAATGATTTCACAGTTTCTTCTCATCTCTAGTGCCTACTCTGCTGAATTGACATCCTCAGTCAGCAATCCCATTTCAGAGTAGCTTCTTATTTCTGAACATATGCCCATCCACGCCAGTTAACAGCCTTCACACCAGCTATGATCTCTCACAGTATCAGCATGACACAGCCATTGACCTACTTCATGTGGAGTTTTCTGTTTATACACACTATAAAAATACAGCACCAAAAAATTGCTACTCCTACAAGTCCTGCATAAATGAACGTGGATCTGGGGGTTTGTGATGGGATGGACAGTGATGTCTGATTTCTTCTTGCAGATGAGGATGCATTCTTCACATGAGGTGTCTGTCCATCCAATACATTTGTGGAAAGACAAATGGAAACACTTCATTTTTCCTGTTGCTGTACAGCTCAGTAACACTGCACTGCACTTCACAGATTAAATTCAGGGAGAATCACTGAAGAGGAATGCTGCTGTGACCAGCACAAGCAATGATAAGGATTCTCCTGCTACTACACTGTATTACAGCTGGCTACTTTCAGAGACACCAGCTGTATCGTCAGAGCACATTTATTGAAGGAGATCTCAGAAAGCATGTAGGAGAACTGCCCCCACTCTTAACTGTAGACTAACCCCAAGTTTAGGAATCAGACTGACATCCACTCTCATCGGTAGCTTGCTTGAAGTCAGTATCCCAGGTAATGCCACACGTCACAACCTGAAAAGTCACCTGTCCTGAACACACTCATCTCCTTTCAAGGCTGGTACAGCTCTGACAGACTGCTGTTGCCACATGCTTAGATCCTGCTGACTTACCTGGAATGCACCACTGAATGAAACCAATCTCTGATAATATCTTGGCTGTAAGGACTTCCAATGTACACCCTGATCAGAACCAGGCATCTTAATGCAGCTAGACAACAAATGCCACAAAAAGACTCTGCTTTCCATAACAAGATTTCTGTCTGAGCAAGGAGAGCCCAAAGCGAGCTGTGTAGGCACACATATTCACAGAATCATGGAATGGCCTGGGTTGAAAAGGACTATGGTGATCATCTAGTTTCAACCCCCCTGCTATGTGCAGAGTCACCAACCACTAGACCAGGCTGCCCAGAGCCACATCCAGCCTGGAAATATTCTCAGCAATGCCAGATATTCACAGATATTCACAGTAATGCCATTTTCTCCTTTCCAAGAACTCAGTTCATACCCTACTGATTGTCCTGGCCCTACTGCAGAAGAAGGGCAGAGCCCTTCCAGAAAGCCTGGAAGGCAGTTAACTCTCTGTTTCTGCCAGTCCAGCCATCGTGCCTAGTGGCTGACCCAAGGCCAAGTGATATACAGAGATGTGCACACACTACTGTATAGACTGCATGGTCGTACTTTTTATAATCATGTATATAGGTCTCTATCAATGGTACTATAAAAGAAAAGAACCTAAAGATCCTGCTTCTGAAGTCTGATTTTAAGTTCCCAGTGGTTTCCAGCTTTGTGCCAACCTGCTTTGGAAAAGAGTTCCAACTTAAATTAAAGATAACCTATCTGAGATGTAAGGAGTCAAATACATTTTAAATTTTATTTGATACAGAATAGTACTGTCCTGAAATCATGTAAACACCAGATAGTTAGAAATAATCAATATGACAAAAGCTAGGGTGAAGAACAAAGGAAATGCAATTCCCAAAAATGTCACTGCTAAGGAGCTGACCGGCAGTATCCTGGTTGTCCTTGCAGATTCATAATTAAAGACTGGGGAGGAAGCAACAGTGGGGGAATTACATTCATAAAGCTTAGATGAGCAAACTCAAAAAAGATACTGTACAGTGTAAGCTTGATGTTAAACAGTACTGCCTTTTTTTTTTTTTAAGAGTGACATACAGTAAGCACTGGAGAAATTTTACTTGCAAGGAAAGAATAGTGTTTCAACACTGCTGCTACGCCTCCTCCAAAAGGAAAAGAACACGATGACAAGTGACTTGAGCTAAAAACTGAGTCATAAATAAATGTGAACATCATAGGGACACAAAGAACATCATACAGAATGGAAATAAAGGATGATGTCCTGACACACTGGAAGCATAACATACACAATGTGTGACAGAAAGCTTCGAAACAACACTTTCATCTCCATTTCTATTTGTTAGGGAGAGCTGTAGTAAGCAGTTAATTTAGTGGTGGGCATACATTCCAATGACTTCTATCAGGCGATTTAAAATTAAGCTCTACGCTGTTTTCAAGCCATGAAGATGAATTTCTGGGAGTCTGGAATACATCTGGAAGGAAGACCCGAATTCTGCCTCCACATTCGCTGGAAAACATCCACTGACAAGTTTATTTGCTGATGAGTTCACTCAGTGGTACCTTCTAAACATAATTATCTACATTTATTAATCACTTGAGCTGGTCCCAAAGCCGCTTCATTTCCTTAAATTTAGCTTCTATCCAAATTTCACAGATTTTTATCGTCTCAGCAAACCAACAGCAACAACAAACTCAACCAACAAGCCAATAAACAGGGTATGTGGTACACTTTTGTTTTGATAAGAAACAAATATCTCATAGAAAAACAGCTCTCTGAAAAGGTGTTGAAGTGTGACTTTCTGCCAAATTTTTCATAGGATTAAAAAACATTAAGGTGACTGCTAAGGGTTAAAAAGCTGCTGCTACTTAAAGCCAGCAGATTGAGGTTTCTTTTCAAAAACCAGTCCAACCAGCACCTCGGACCTGGAAGGACTGTCCAACTCCTGGGGTGGGAAGCTGTGCAAAAGAAAGAGGAGTTGGTTCGAGGGACCTAAAAGGCTGCTGAAACCTAACTCAGACATCATTATAGAAAAAGCATTCTCTGAATAAGAAAAGAAACACTAGAAATGTGGGAAGGCAAAATGGACAGGGAAGTGTGAACGTGCTACACTAGTGGGGTGTTTTGCAATATCTTCATGGGTTATCAAAATGGAACAGGATTTGAAGGCAAGCTCCAGAAACAAGTTACTGAGACAACAGTGTCATAGAGAAATTTTGCCCAGAATTACAAATGAATGTCCTTGTAAAGAGGTAGAGCAGTTGTTTTCAGAATTCTGCTTCTTGCCTAGTCAGCCTGCTGTTTTCTATACCAGCTTCAGTGAACGGATCTGTCTCCAGCCGTGAGATAAGTATATTTAGTTGTGGATTCATGTTTTCCTTTGATGATTATTTATCTGAACTCTGCATCAAAACTCACGGTGCTAATGCAGACAGCCTCCACCTCCTCCAGCAGTTCCTGGGCAAGAACAGCACAGCCTGGAGGAGAGAGGAGAAAAGCACGCTATGGCAAGGGACGTGACTCCAGCACAGTTACCAAGGAAAACATCAAAAAAGCAGTTTCAGGAAACTGAAGTGCTGATAAGCCCCAAATTCTGCTCAGAGAATTCCCTCGCAGCGCTGAGCTGCTACAGGAGTACCTTCAGCACAGCAGAGGCCAGCATGAGCAGCAGGGACACCACTGTTCTGGTCCTCCAAGGGGATCTTCATCATGTGGAAGTATCATCATTTCAATAAACAACAACAACAACAAAAAATCTAAAAACAACAGAAAAGACATTCATTACCTAGAGAGATTTCCTTTATATAGTGCTAGAAATGCTGAAAACACAGAAAGCAGAACACTTTCTTGCAGAGGACATTTTCCCAATGCTACTATTTTAGTCACCTGTAAATTACTAAAATGTGGCAGTAACCCAACACAGCGCTATCTAAAGTCAAGAAATCAAACAGCACAGGAAAGGCCATGGAAAATGCACTCTGAATAGTAAGAAATCATTAAGACTACTGTTACTGACATGGATATTATGGACAAGATATTGTCAATCCCAAGACTCCAGTCAGTCCTAGAACTGTCCAGAGATACTCCCTGCCCTCCATCCCTTGTGAGCTGGCAGAACTGGACCTATCAGAAATGATGAACACTAAACAAGAAAGACTCCTTTCCTGAGGTTTTATTACAGAGCACAACTTACCATTTTAAAATGCTGGTACCGAAGAGGTACTAAGAGGCCTAAGAACAACTCTAGACATTAGCACAACAGGAGAAAGGCAGAAGCAAAGCTTCACAGAAATTGCTCTAAGAAATCTTTCTAGAATAATTAGAACATTTGAAATAGTAATAATACTAAATAATGCTTACTTTGGTAAGTTTAATCATGTGGCCCAGATAAGATTCTCAACTAAATTCTATTGCATGGATTAAGATCATTAACAATAGGCAGTAGTGAGTGTTTGCTGCAAATGAGAGCTAATGTGGACAGAACATTATGATGCTTCAATAGCTCCTATTTTTTTGTCAATGTGCAAACTCACATATTTGATTAGTAAATCTAAAGCTTCTGAAAATATGTGTTTAAATCTTGCTTGATAGCGTGCAGACATTATGTTCTTTGATATTGCTACTGCTTCATAAAGTTTCACTGGTTTCTCAGCAAATTACATTGGCCTCTTCCAACTTGTCTTTTGTCAGCTGTTTGAGACACAATTTGGGATGTGATGAGAAAGAGACCCAAGAATGCCATCTCTTTTTAAGGTTCACAATCCATTAAGAAGCTAATTTTTAATTCCAGCTATCTGTAAAGTGAAACTCGGTGATGCACAAGTACGCTGAGTAACTGATGTAAGGCAAAAGATCAAAACAGCCCTGAAATTTGCTAGTCGTATTTTTGATCACTGTTATGAAATAGTCCTTGTTTCATAACAGGGGTCTAATCTTATCACTGCTAATCCTAAATCTCAGTTTGTCCAAACAACAGCGCTGTTGTTTCTACACTTGCAACACAGCTTGTCCCCATTTTGGTATGTTTTTTAATTGATCAAATCACATCTAACATAGTTATAAAAGATGGGATCGGGCTTTCTTAAAGTCTAAGTAACTTTGCCCAGAGGAGGATGAGAAAAGACAACTATATACTGCATCGAGGCCTGAATGGGGCCATCTGCTTTAACATTTTCCAGTTACAGCTGTTCTGACCATTCAGAACAAAAATAAGATTGAATCTAAAACATTTTTTAAATTAAAATTTGGTCACTGAGCACAAAGAAATTGAGACAACTCTAATAGCTTCTGGGAATCTGCTCATCTGGGAGTTAGTTAGAAAAGAATGACATTTCTCCCATTCATCTACAAAAGTTAATGTTGTGATTGATTATTCTTGAACTAGCAATAAACAGCCCAGGAGGCCTCACAGCCACTCTGTGAAGTCTGCAGTGTTACAAGGATATGTAACCAAGGTTTCTCCTACTCCAGTGAGAGTAGACCACGTGTAGAGCAGTTTCCATTTTCAGCTATTCATCACATTAATGTGATGTCCTGAGACTCAGGCCTGGCGACCACACAAACACACAGTGGTACGCTTACAGTTGGCTCCTATCACTCCTATTTGTTTCAAACTTCTTTAAATGGCTTAAAACAAAACATGCACTGAAGTGGAATATCAACACAAGGTTTTAGAGCAAGCAGGTTTCACCAGCATCCTTCGTTCTGACTGCTCATTGCTTGTCATATAATGCAATCTGGACCAACATCAGAAATAACTGAGCAACCTAAAAAAGACCTGAGCAATATGCTTGTAACTTTCCAAGCTTACTGATTCAAAGACAGTTCTCATAAATACTGGGCAAGTCCATGTTGCTTTCCAACATCCCCCATAATCTCTGCTTTACTGTTTATTTTTCTGAATAATAAAAATACTTCTGTCTTTGCATCTCAATGTACACTTCATTTTGCTTGCACCTGAATGACACAGAGACGTACACAAAGTATTGAGTTGGACTCAGACAGTGACTTGTATTGCTTGTAACATTACTTTATTTCTGAAGTACCGTTCCTCATACAAATTACACTTTTTGCACACTGTTAAGACTGTACAAAATGACAGTGATTTTTCAGAAAACAGCAGAGTTCCATTAGTGTCTACTCCAAAAAAAACCATGAAAAACATGTTCATACAGGGACATTCATAAACAACAAAGGCAATTAAATTATTTAAAACAAGAAACAATAAAAAAAACCAGCACTAAAAAGAATGAAACATTTGCTTAAAAAGAGAAATTCCCAGCACATATCCAGAGTTCATCTATGCAGATGAACTGTCAAATGGATAAGAAACCTGTTTACATTGCACTCATTACCTGAAACCTGATTATCATGCTACTTAACGTAGCCACCTGACATCGGAGCAATTGGAAGGTACATAAAACCATGACTAACATCCAGGCACAACATAATTGATAACCCACAATTGTAAGCTCCATCCATCTGTGCTGACTGGAACTGCTCACCCAAAAGGCATACTACAGACCTTTGTGACTTAGGCACAGCCCTGAAAACCTTCCTGATGAGGGCATCTTACTCCTCCTAACACTTTTAAACACATAAATCATCAGGACAGATGATTTCTGTATATATTCTGTATATAAAAACTTTCTGTTTTTATATTTTTGATCTTGTACGCTTTGATCAAGAGAACTGGCTCCGAAGACTGCTGACTCCAGCAGCAAAAGCAGTCTGCAACACTTGAGAGTGCTGGATATTCCCTGGTCCTTGCAGAATTTTGCTTGTGTGTAGGTCTCTGAAAGTAATGCCTCCTGTTTATTTCCATGGAAACTACAACAGATACAAATAGCAAAATGACTCTGTTTGACAGAGCAAATTCTCACCCATAAAACATCATTTTTCAAGAGTCCCCACCATTGGCTTGTTTTGGTCTACAGAACTACTGCACCTTTATGAGAGCAGTTCATGTGGTTGGGGGCTGTCATTAACAGGCCAAATTACAGTACTGTCACCACATCAGAAACAGTTACAGTTCTACAGACTGGACAAATTCATCACAGAACTGACCAATCAGTCCCTCTTTCAAACAAAAGCAAACTGGCAGAGAGCAAGAAAAGGGCTTTGCTACCACAAAGGACAGAAATAGTGGCATTTCCAGGTATTTTTAAATTCACAATTACAAGCAGCAAAAATACCTGAAATCAGAATCTTTGGGAGTTAAATACAAGTTTTGTCCTGGCTTCACCCCAGGAACACTGCCAGAAGTTTACTTCTATGAAATCTAGTTTTCCTCACTCTCCATTCCTGTGCATTCTTTACTTGGGCCCTACTGCTAATCCCCTTTGCCCTGAAAAAATCCACTCCACTCTCCCCTCCCAAGCTGTTACCAACGATTTCCTTTCCAGCTATCATTTGTTGGCATTTACCTAATTCTCTACAGGTTTGCTAGCTACATTCATAATTCCTATGGTGGAAATGTCTAGACCTGGACATCTTTGCAAGGAACTCACTAGAGTGAAGCACAGTGGTGTGGCCCATGCTGCAGGGACCACAAGCAGCCCTCAGAGGCTGTCCCCAGACCCACCCAGACCCCACATGCCACTTGTGCACTCCAGTATTCCAGTGACACTGATCTTCCAGGAGCTCCTGGTCTCAGAACACGCACCCAATAAAACGCTGAGATGTCTGCCTTGCTCCCACAGGCCTTCTCCTCTTTCTTGCTCCCATTTCAGTACCTCCGTCTGTTCACATCACCCAGACACCTGCTCAGCTGTCACCCAGCTTGTCCATCTGGCCCAAGAGGCTGATGTCTGTCCATGCTGTCGCTCTCCACCCTGTGCCCAGAGGCTCCAGGGGGAAGCGGAAACCTGGAGGGTTTCACGCAGGGGACACAGCCAGGATAGGAGGCAGCTCCAAGAGGCTGTGGAGATGCCTGTGGTGTTGTCATATCTGACACAGGCTGCAGCAGAGGAACAGACCGCGAGGAAGGGTGACATGGGGACGATGAAGAGGTTTTCCAGATGGGGCGCACTCAGATCTCCCAGATCCAGGGGAAGGAAGGGAGCAGGAGGTGACAAGGGCCAGACCTGGGGAGGTCTCAGTGCGGGGCGGTAACGCGAGCAGGGACGCGGGCAGCCATCAGGCAAGCCAGCACGATGCCGACGACCTGCAGCACCGCCAGCCCCAGGGCAGCGGTGGCAACGCAGAACATGTTGCTGCTGACAAAGGCCGAGACCTTGCCGAAGCAGCCTTCAGGGTGCAGGCCGTGTGCGCCGGTCGAGCTGAGCGGGCAGCCCCGCCGGGCCCGGCAGCAGCTGAGCGGCACCGAGGCGTTCTGCTGGAGCGCCCAGGGCGAGGCGAGCCAGTCCCGGTAGCTCTCCACACCGCAGCAGCCCAACGCGTGCTGCAAAGCGTCCAGGGCGTCCGCTTTCCCCTCGTCCTCGCCGTAGGCGCTCAGGGCCTGGCGCAGCCCCTCCCGGAAGCCCCGCGCGATGTCCTGGCGGTACAGGAGCGCCGAGACCCCCGCGGTCAGCGCGGCCAACAGCACGGCCGCCAGGAAAGCGCCGTAGATGCGCAGGAGGCCGCGGTGCTCGGCGGCGGCGCCGAAGCAGCCCAGGAAGGCCCAGACGATGACGGCGATGCCGGTGGCCAGGAGGATGGCGGGGGCGTTGGGGGAGTCGCCGGCCGACAGCGCCAGGTAGCCCCCCAGCCGCACCTCGGCCCAGAGGCCGACGATGAGCATGGTCAGCCCCTCCGCCCAGAAGACGAAGCTGAAAGCCACGAGGGACAGCTTCAGCACGGTCATGGCGTCGCTGAGGGGCCGCGACCTTCGACAGGCGGTCCGGGAGCAGAGCGCGACCTTCGGCCGGTGGCGGGCGGGCTGCGAGCGGAGCGGCTCCGCGCTCCGGCCTTTTTCAGCGCCCGGCGCGGGGGCGCGGCCGCCGGCGGCGTTTGGCGGCGCTGCGGGGCTCGGCGGGCGGACCGCAGGGCTGCGCGGAGCGCCCTTCCCCTCACGCGGGGACCTACCCCTCCGCACCGCTGGAGCGCTGAGGTGTTCCTGCGTTAACCCGCTCTGGGAGGACGCTTGAAAGAAATAAGCCTCAGAATGTGTACCCGAACGCTGACGATGCGGTCCGTCGTCGTTCATCCGTCTCGGTTTGCCCGGTTGGAAACTATTTTCCAGCCCCGTTAAATACTCATCTGATTTTCCCCACCGTCACGCTGAGCTCCAGGAAAGGCATAAAATACCCGTGGAGAATGTGCTTGAGTGCTGTGTTACAGGTGGCCCATGCAAGGTCTGGCACGAGAGTGCCCTTCATGTACACCAGCTCTGCGATGCAGCCTCATGGATAAAGAAAATCTCCTACGTGCCAGATAAAAAATGTCAGATGAGAAACTGTGAGGAAGCAGAATAGCCGGCAGTGATAGCAGTCGCCTCCCCGTCGCTATTTGCACTGAGTGACTGATGTCTCTTCAGCACTTCTTGTCAACACCATAAGAGGTACGTAGTGCTTCACGGTGTGAGATTCCGTACCACCTTCTGCAAATAGAAATGACTCAAAGCACCTCAAGACACAAAGCTGACCTTCGTATGTCTTCAGCAGTTCAAGAAATTAGTTTTGTTATATACTGATATGATATCAGATGTTTGCATTGCTTAAAAAAAAATAATTTTAAAAAAAATTTCTAATAAAGTGCTTATTAAGGTTTCACAAGCTGGTGAAGAATCTGTAACCTGTGCAGTTTGCCGGATCACTGTGCACTTCAAGCTGTCAGTCTCTTCTTTATTCCTCTAAGGTCTCATCCCATGACAGTCCTTTCAAGTTGTCCTCATATAACTTGAAGTAAAATTGAGGTTCTTCATTTGTGTATACTAAAATCACATTGAGAATTTAGGTCTGAGAACCCTGTTGCTTGTATCTTTATCAACTCCTTCAGCATTGTCTTCTTGAGTTTAATTGTGTTCTGACTGTAATCTTTGTGTGGAAGTTAGAGAAAAGCTTTCTGTTAGTTTCTTTCTGTTACAGAGTGGGAAGAAAGGAAGTGCCTTTTATATCAGTCTAGCACATTCCATCAGAAAGTTACAGTTGTCAAGGCATCAATGCAGCATAATCATCATTAATATATTCTTAATTAGTGGCCTCAATAATTTAAGTAGCAGGGACTTTATAATTCCTACATTTACAGATTCTCCTCTTGCTTTTTCACAAGAATGAACTCTCCATCAGTTACTTGGCAGATCTGCTCTGAGCTACTTCCTTTGATTCTCAGATCTTCTCAGCAGTATCCAAGATCTTTACATCAAGATGATTCAGAAATGACGATTCCCTGCTCTGAAAGTATTCCACAGTATATTGCATTTCATTACCCACTTTAGCACTAAATCATGTGGCTAATATCCTCAGCGAGGAATAAAAGTTTACGACAGACTAGAGGTTGTCTGGTCTGGCATTTGATAACCAGTAGTTAAAAGTTCATGGTTTTTACAGTTTCACACCTAAAGGAAACCTATCAAAGTGGAGAAAATTTCTTGTCAGGAGGAGTGGTAATGCATTGGAACAGGCTGCCCCAGGAGGTGGTGGAGTCACCATCACTGGAGGTGTTCAAGAAAATGTAGATGTGCCACTGAGGCACATGGTTAGTGGGAGTGGTGGTGATGGGTCGGTGACTGGACTTGATGATCATTGTGGCCTTTTCCAACCTTAATGATTCCATGATTTTATGATTCTAAGTTGGGAGGCTCTGAAGGTGACATTTCATGAAGAGGCTTTCCTCTGAAGCAGCAGGTCTCTGTTGGCCCACCAGGTGTCAGTCATGCAGGGAAATGTCTTTGCCGTCCTTGGAATGGGCTGGTTGTTGCAGAGTTGCCATCCTCTGGCCACTTCTTTTATTCTCTTACGATTTTACACATTTTAATATCAGTGTTTTTCCTTTTGAATCCTTGAACTGTTCGCTATCCACATTTCAGCATAACCCACTGCAGTTTTTTTTCCTTATCTCACATGGCTCTGTGTACTTTCTCCCAGTTCTTTCTCACAACTTATTTTTTTCAGAAGTTTCTCAGAGCTGGTACTGCCAGAACTAGGTCTTGCACCGCAGACAGCTGAAACCTGTAGTAAGGCTGCACTGGCTATGTTGGACAGTCCCAGTGAGGGGCTACAGCCCCTTCTCTGTGGGGCAAACTAGAGAGTTTGTCTCAGTTTTGAAGATCTGAAGATTAGAGATCCACAATAAAAAAAGCAGATAAAATGCTTCTGTTATTAATTGTCCTTACAGTGAAAGCAGCTAGACAGGGTCTGTCTTGGGGTGTATTGTGCCATGTAGAAACAGTCAAAGTACAGAGCGTGAGCAGATCTGTCACTACTCAGGCTCCTCTTGGAAATCTAAAACTGACTCCTTAAAGAAGTTTTGTGATCTATTGGTGCTATTATGAATATTTAATGCGTACCGACTATTAGTTTCACTGACAGTTAAGTGCTGAACTCCCTCCAGAAATCATGTTAAGCATTCCAGGTTAGAAGATGCCAGATATCAATGCTTTTTAAAATTCAGGTTAAATGGGTATACGGGGCCAAATTCTTAACATTCTCATAAGCTATGCCACCAGAACAGTTTGGGTAAGTAAAGGAAGCAGAACTGGGCTCCATGAGTGTATGATGAAACAGCTTCAGTTATAAAAAATAATGATAATGAATTGCTTGATTTTTCAGACTGACAGAATCTGCATCTCAGTAAGAAAACTTTAAGAATCTCTTAAAAAATTACTTGTGGAACAAATGTTTATGATATTGTATGTGCTATATGGACTGACAGTTTAATAAAATAGAAGTGATACTCCTTTACATGGCATCTTGGACTGCAAAGTGCTGAGGGCTCAGAGATGCCCCACCAAATAGTGAGAGCAGCAGTGCCAGTTATCAAAGAGTGGTTATAAATTCAAGCAGCAAATTTGGTGAGATCGACCTTGGACAATGCAAACTAGTATATCTTAGGGAAAACTGTTATGTATCAGCAGGAAGAAAGCTGCCAAACAGTGAGTCTGAGGGATGTGTGAGTGATAGCAGAGATCTAATTAGGCTGCATTTTGCAATACTATTTGGCACAGAAAAGCAGTCTGCTTGAAGCATAGATTTTCCTTTTTACTACAAGATTATGTAGTTAGGGCTTCTGCTATCACAGTATGGGCAGTAACTTCAGAAACAAAGAAACATCGGAGTCACTTCACAGTTTACTTTTGGTGTTTGAGAGTTCTCATTCTCATTTGAAAATCAGAATTGTTGTGAAAAATGTGTTCCCTTGTTTTAGGCCTGTCTCGAGTGTTGTAAATCATGAAAAAGTCTGAATATACCCTGCTTGAACTGAGCTGTGATTTATATATTTCAAGATAATTGTCTTTTCTCCACAACAATACTCCTTATTTCTCTCCCAGTGCTTACTTCTCTTAATAGTGTTCTCCGCGGTTTTCTGCTTGAGCTCCCTTCTTGGGAGAGAGAATTAATCTGAAGGGGACGCATAGATTTCCCTTGAAAAATGAAGATTGCTGATGATAAATTAGATTTGAAATTACATGGGTAGCTGCTAATACCAGCTAAATTCACAAAAGGGATGAAAGTATCACCTGCTGAACTTAGATTCTGAAAACTCCACTCCCAACTCCCAGTGGCAATTTGGGTTTGGATGCTGTTTCATATTCCTAGCTGTGCAATCTTCTGCACGAGTTCCTTTACACTTGGAGTAGCAACCTGGAATCCTGCTCTCTCCTCTGTCTCAGGAGATACACAAAATCGGCTCGCTGTCTGCAGTCTGTTTGTGCAGGTCTTCTCAAGGACAAACTGGTTTAGCAGCTAATGCAAAGCAGAGGAGGAAAGAAGTCCTTCCCCCACCCTTTGACTTTTTTTCCAGCAACTTCAGGTTGTGAGCACCTGCCTTAAATAGGAGACCTGAATTCAAATTCTTTTGCTACTGGAAGGAAGTGAAATAACACTTTGTGTGGGAAGGCTGAAAGAGCCATGCAGTGTGACATTCTGGTTGGTGTTTGCTTAGTATTTCTATTCAAAGAATCTTTCTTTGGGCCTGAAAATCTGCAATTCAGACTTTTCTAGTTTTGTTTTATCCAATGCTAGTTGACTTGCTTTGTTGAAGGGGAAATGAGGTGCCAAAAAGGCTTTGCGACAGCTGTGATGGTGTCATCCACTGAGGTAATCCAGCTTTTTTCCAGTACTTTCAGATTCTCAGAAGAAAAGCAGAGTTCACAAGTTGGCTTTCCTTGGGCACCTGAATGAGATTTTCATGGCACAACTCACAGAGCTGCATTTATTTATCTTGGGGAAAACAAGAACTCGTAGTATCCTGCTGATGTTACAGCAGCATACTGTTGATGTTGTAACCACTAATGGGTATTTTCTTGTCCTGTGATATACTTAAGAGCTCAATAAATACATCACAATGTCTTTATGTTAAAGCCTGATTTTGTGATGTTCTGTCATGTCGGATATATGATACTATTTAATTCAATAGAGAGTAGGTATTCAGTGTGAGGTTTCAGAATCAAGTGAATGAAACGATTTTTATGTAAAACTGAACGATACCTTAATTGAAAGGTAAATGAAATGGGAGAGAAGTCATAGCTTTTCACTCCTTCCCAGTGATTGCTGTGCAACATGAGTCTGGTGCAAGCCCAGGCAGAATAAAGAAAGAAAACAGAGTAGGAGGAAGAGAGAATTTCTCCTTGATCTTCCCATTAGCTCTGGGAAGGAAATGTGTTAACTCATTCCCAGTTGCAAGTGTCTTTGGGTGATTACAAGCTTATGGATCACCACATACACCTGGCACCTTCACAAACCCCTGATACGAGAGGAAATATTGGGTCAACTGCTGCTGTGGGTAGCACAGACTGTGTGATACGTAGCCTGCACAGACCAGAGCCACAGAATGGTGTAATTACACCTAGCCAGCATATCTGAGCAGGAAGTGTCTTAGCCTGAAGCAAGTGTGATCCCAGGGCAGAACCCAGCCTTCTGTTTCTTGGAATGTACTTTACAAAAATAGTAATAGCAGCAGTGGTATGTTTTTCAAACTGAACTAATTTTAGGAGCTAAAGTATACAATCTTTATTATATATCAGCTACTTTGCTATTAATAGCAAGGATTACAGCTCCTCTGGATTAATAATTAACATCTAATGTGTTTTTTAACCTTAAAATAAAAGACAAAATGTAATTTTAGCTGTGGCTTCACAAGAGTTCCAAAGGGTAACATGACCCATGCCTTGGGCAATTCTCAAGGAAAATTCAGTGCACTTTCCAGTTAGCCCACAGAAAAATATGCTTATGTGCTGAACATGAGATGTGTTTCAATGCTAATGTATCTAGATAGCATGCAGGCTAGATGGGTGGGAAAGACTGACAAAGTACCATGTCAGAGGAATTAAAAAATAAGCTTTTTATTTCAGAGAGCAATAGGAAGAGAAGACAAGCTTAAACATTGTCAAATTTTATGTCTGAATTTAAAAACATCTGAATATATTATTATTAATTCTCAATCTCCTCTTGTTGAATTAGATTCGGAAGGTATTAAATATTTCACATATTGGGATTTATATATTGTATATTTTGACAGCAGTTAGGTGTACTTGGCAGATCATTATTCACACAATACTTGCCTACACTACTTATCTACACTTCTCAATAAGAATTTCCACGGATAAGGGGGATTTCCAAGATCTGCAGCAGCAAAAATCTATCCTACCTTTCACTTGGTTAGTATAATTTTTCATCAGTTTTGCTGGCTTTGATGATTACCTTACTTCTTTAAAACCCATTTTCTTTTCCCATCTTATCTTAAACAAATGCCATAATACTAATTATGACAACATTCTTTCTGCCACATTTCCAGACTCTGACAGATAATGCCATCATAGGCAGAGGACAGTGTGACCATGCATTCTGTTCTGAGTAGCTGAAGAATGCCATGGGGCACAGACTGTTATCTTGGGGTCACTGTAACCTTTGTCCTTGCTGAGTTGAACAGTTATGGAGTTCCTATAAAGCAGCAACATTAGAGCACCAGAAGACTTTCCAAGCCTTGGGGTCCAGAACTATGGACTTTTACAGCTTGCTTGTATTGTCACGTGGTGTGCTGTCCTCAAGCCAGCATCACTCTTGCCTCTTGTAAAGGTCACAGAAAGAATTATTTAAAGGAAACAGTCCACATGCAAACAGTGCATCACATGAGGATCATTGCCTGTATCAAGGCAACAACTTGTCAGCCTGCCTGTCACCTTTGTTGACCCCAGATATGAAGCATCTTGTTTATCTCTCCTAGGATGGTAAAATCTTGAACATTCTTAGTATTGTTTTCTTTGAAAAAAATGTCTGTTGCACTATTCATAAAATGATCATGCACTTATCAGCACGATAGCAAATATGAGGATTACAAGCAGTTTACTTGGATCTTCTTATAGGAAAGACTGCTGAGTACTTTCCATTTCTTGAGACAATTTTTGTGCACTTTTAAGGTTACTAGTCTTTAACTACCCTGGGTTGAAATTGTCCATGACAGATATTTATCTGAGTATGAAATATATATGCATATATATGTATATGTAGATTACACTTCACAGAATCACAGAATTGTAGGGGTTGGAAGGGACCTCTAGAGATCATCGAGACCAACCCCCTGCCAAAGCAGGTTCCCTACACCAGGTCGCACAGGTAGGCGTCCAGGCGAGACTTGAATATCTCCAGAGAAGGAGACTCCACAACCTCCCTGGGCAGCCTGTTCCAGTGCTCCGTCACACTTACCGTGAAGAAGTTTTTACGCACATTCGTGCAAAACTTCCTATGCTGCAGCTTATGTCCGTTTCCCCTCGTCCTGTCTCCACGTACCACTGAAAAGAGACTGGCCTCACCGCTATGGCCGCCACACCTCAGATATTTATAAACCTGGATCAGGTCCCCTCTCAGTCGTCTTTTCTCAAGGCTAAACAGACCCAGTTCACTTAGCCTTTCTTCATAGGGGAGATGCTCCAGGCGATGCTCCACTTCTAGCAAGAATGGTCCCACACTATTTTCCTCCTTTAAAAACAGTACTTCAGCCATCTCCATAGCACTTCCAAGTTTTGGACTAGAGACTTGAAAGCTGGCACAGTTTAGGAAAACACTGTGTTAACAGCATTGATATTCTACAACCTTAACTCACTTGCAGAACCTTAGAGCTGATAGTCAGGCAGGCTGATTGCAGCACTGTGACTATGCACATGGGGAAGCCACTGCACCATCTACCCCAAATTAAATTACTGTTTGCTTTGAACATTCCCCTTGTGAAGGAAGAGCAGGCAGCACCCTGCTCTTTCACTCCCCAGCTCAATTTGTTGCAGGACAAGCTGTCAGTCTTCGTGCATATTGCAAGGCTAACAGTGCACTCATGAGGAGAAAGTAATTTAACAGAAAAGTCCCACTGCTGCATCTTTTTTCAGTACAGCCTTAAATTAAAGTTCTGGACCCATCCTTTTAATCCTTATACACATATCTCACATTAACATGAGCAGTGATTTTTAGTGATTCATAACTCTGCATTTATCTTTAACTCATTTTTTTATATATAGTGTGATTACACCAAAAGGTTCTCATAAGGTCATATGGCTTTCAAATCTGAAGCAGAATAGTGTGTGCTAAGGATTGCAAGTTGGCTTTAGCCCAGACTTTTCTGCTCTGTGGCTCTAATCCAGACTGTTATTATTTGAAAACAGCACTGCGTGGATTAATTGTTTGTGTGTAGGAACAAGACCGTCTATAATAGCTCCATTGTCTCTTTTTGTCTTCCAACCCCTACTTTGGAAGATGTTCTAATGTGATCTAATGTAGGACTGCTGGTTATATCTGGTGAGCAGAAACATTCACTGGTGCCACCCCAGGCTCCCTCACTGGGGCACGTCCCTGGTTTGCTGCTTTCCCAGCCTTCCATGTGAAGCAGCAGAAACTCTGGTTTACCTCCTGGGCTGCAGCATCAGTCCCTGGAGAAGGGAAGCCCAGTGCTGCTCTCACGTTTCCCTGGCTGTCTTATCAGCCAACGCTGCTCGCTCTGTGTGCCTCCCACACAAATGATCCGGAACACAGCCCTGTGCTGACACAGCTATTAGCATCTCTTACCCAAACTTATTCTACATTGCATAGTGCTCTGCACCAGTCTGCTGTTAATTCAGTGGGAAGAGGGAGAGGAAGAGAAAGCAGCAGAGGAAGAACAAGGGGGCTGTAGGCCTTGGTCCCATCAGCACCACCCAGTTCCATATGGACACAGCAGGCTGCATGCCTGCCTGCGTTGGCCTGGGCTTAGAGTACCAACATGTTACCTACAGCCATCGGCTTCCCCCAGTGTCGCTTCACAGGGCCATGAGTGATGGACTGGCCCCAAGCACAGTAAATAGGTTAAGGTTAAATTGTGAAGCTCAGAAGAGGCTGAGCTAATTCACTCTGCAGCCTGGCTCATGCAATTTTCCAGCTCAGGTTTATCAGAGCAGCATTTCATGGCCTGCAATGCTGTGCTGAAGGAGAAAATCTGAGTATCACAGTGCTGCTGGGGGCCATGGCCTCAGAAACTGGTGCACTGATATCATGCTGCCCTCTGAGCCTGGCTGGCAATCTTCTAACGCGGCTATCAGCAATGTCTGCCTGCCCCGGCCTCTGTGTGAAGAATGAACAGGCTGCATCTCTCCCAGCAGCAAAGTGCTCTTTGATCTCCGTGTCAGCAGACTGCCTGCAGTGCAGATGATGCCCCCTGTTTTGGAAAAACATAAATACACTCCATACCGCTGAGCTCAGCGAAGGAAGCATCTCAGAGCTGGCCTTAGGATGCTCGTTCTGAGTGATAACAGAAGTGTGTGAAAGGAGCGAGGGGAACCGGGGCCGCTGAGCAGCCGGAGGAGCGCTGACGCCAGGGGATCGCCAGAGGGCGCCACAGCCTCGCGAGCCCGGCGGCACCCGGTCCCCGCCCGGGGACAACGGAGCCACCGCGGGTGACGGGAGAGACATGGAGTAGCACAGCCACTTTTGTGTGCTGAACCCTGGCTGTGCCATGCAGCACCGGCCCAGCGTGCCACTGCTGGCCAGAGGTCGTGACTCGGGAGGTAAATGTTAATTTGGCTTCTGTGGGCTGGTGAGTCTTAAGGCATGAGGACTTTGAACAGATAGGGATGCTGCAAAGGCATGGGGCAGGTTCTCCTTCATACCTGCAGCAAGGAGTGCAAGGATACTGCGCCTCCATCCCAGCGTTGGGTGCCTGAACGACTTCCTGGTGCTAAGCATTTTTAACAGCAGGACCGTTTTGTGTGAATCCTTTGTTACTGCAAGTTCTTGAGAGCCCGTTGTGAGAGACAAATGCCCACCCAGTGCTGCCCGCAGCCTGCCCTGGGGCTGATTCAAATGTCTCACAGTCTCTGTGTTCAGAGGACACAGAAGACAATAGAATTGCAGCTCATGCCATAGTCACTTCTACTGGTTCCTAAGGAGAGGAGATGAGAGGGAGAAAGGTGAGAGAGAAGGGATTGGGAAGCAGGATGGTGGTAGTGAAGAAAAGAAGAGGAGGGCAGGGAGAGGTGTACACCCTTTTCTGGAAATACCTGTGCTTAAGATCTATGTACAGGGGCCTTTCTGACTCTCCACACATTCATAAAATTACCTCAGATGTACTATGCTGTGCCTGATTCAGTGAGACTGTTTCAGTTAAAAAAAAAAAATCATTTAAAGTAGAATTGAAACACTGAGAAATCTGTGCAACAGCTGCCAAACTCTCTTAACTGTGAGCATCCACACCTGGCCTCCAAGTAATCCCATGACATTTAAAGAAGATATACTAAGTATTAAAAGCATACTTTGAAAGCCCATCGTATGTGTTACAGTAGGACACTCAGCAGACACAAGTGACCCACCTTGCAAATTAATGGGGCTACATTCAACTACAACAAATCTTGGTCAATATGGACCAGAGCATGATTTGCAGCCACGCACGCTCCAGCACTGAGGCCACAGCTGTCAGAGTGCCAGTTGGTTCACTGCAGAGCTCTGACATGAGGGCACCTTAGACCACCCCAGCGTGCCTGGGATGCTGGCTGCAGCAGGACCAAGGCCTCCTCTGTCTCATAAACTTCCTCCCATCTCTGTGCTCCTTCATCTCTGAGAAATGTTGTATACCACAGAGCAGGCAGAAACAGCACAGGCACTCCTATGGCATTGCTTCATATTAGCAGAGACCTGCGTCTTAGCTTGGTCCTTGTAAAGGCATGTTCAGCTACCTCTGCTCTTGCTGAGCCAGCAGAGGAAGCAGAGCCTGAAGCAATTATAAGTGAAAGTGCTGATACTGTTGACACAATCAGGGTGCAGCATCATGAACTGGAGAAGATGCAGGCTTCCAGGGTTCGTGCTATGCCCCCAAGCAGAAGAATTGCCAAATCAGATCAGATCAGGTGAGGTGTTTTCTGCAGGCTAAGACAGTGATCCTCAGCTCTGAACCAAAAGTTATCAGTGGATCTTTGCAGCTGAAGTAGTGGGAATTTTGGGAACATGTCTGCAGTCTGTTTAAGGGCTCATAGCGTTTGCACAAAACGTGAGTGGTGTTGCAGCAGGAGGGACAGCTCAGAAAAATGCCAACACTTCAGATGTACAGCTGGAATTGAACACACTGCACTGCAGATAATGGGGTAAGCATATGCTTGGTACATGCTCAAGTCAAACAGATGAGAATGAGAGGGGATAAAATGTGATTGGCTGTGTAAGGGACTTATTACAGGTATGTGGCTTAAGGTTCAGGTTGCTGAGTTGCGTCACATGCTGCTTAATCAATGCTGAGCAGTGATGTAACTGCTGCCTGCCTCCTGGCAGCCGAGCGGTGGATCCCACGATGGGGAAGCTTGTGGTGAAGCTGAGCCCTGGAGGAGGCCGGATCACAAAGAGGCTCAGAAACAAGCAGCTGCAGTTAGCGGGGAAAGGGTGCACCTGGAAATGGCAGTGCTTGGGGCGGGGAGTCCCCAGGGTGCCAAGAAACCTTCTGGCACAGTCCCTGAAAGCAGTGACCAACCTGCTGTTGTACAGCACAGCGCTCCATCTTTTTAGTGTTCTTCACCCATAGCTCTGGAAAAAAAAGATGTTTGAAATCTGTGAATAGATTCAAAAAGCCCAAAGCAAAGTTCTCTTCCCAGTATGACAGACACCGGATAGCATTTTTCAGAAGTGCGGGGATGCATATCTTACACCGTTACCTGGCTATGTGTATGTTAAAAGTCCAGGCCATCCTTCACACAACTGCCTGATCTGTGCCTGCACAGCAACTTGAACTGTCGCCACGCCAAACGGGAAGTGAGAGCCCCGTCTGCCCCAACACGTCAGCACTTCATTTCCATGTGCCACGTACTTTCAGACCTCAGCCCTGTCCCAAAGTAATGCTGGGCAGGACATGTCCATAGAGTCAGATATTTAAGAAAGGACCAGAAAATGCACCTCAAATCCATTCCAGTCAAGCCATACTTAGATAATAAACTTGTGCTCAGATGCAGTGCTTCACTGTGACCTGTCAGAAATAGAGCGCAGGGCAGAGACAGCTTCAGAAAATGATCACCGTCTGTAACCTCCTGATTTGTCTTTCTCCAGCCAAGTTTTTGTGACTGATGAAACATGTGTATGCTTCCACACGGGGATATGAAGCATCCTCACGCACAGGCTGCGTTTAAACAGATCGTGCGGCGCGGCTTGTTCAGGTTTTGTGGGTGAAGCATTAACAGCCAGTAGCCGAGGAAAGGCCTCCGGGAAAGACAAAGCGCAGGGGCGCTCAGGGCAGCGCCGCAGGAAGACGCGGGTTCTTCCGAGCGACGCAAATCGGAGCCGGACTTCACCAGCGCTTCCAGCCGCGCTCCGGCCGCGTCTCGCCGCGCTTCATCCCGCAGTCCCACGCGGAAGGGCCGGCAGCCGACGGCGGCCCGGGGCAGGAGACGAGATGGGAGCGGGCAGCCGCGCGGCTCCAGGGGAGCTGCCGGGGGAGCGCCGCCCGTCACCCAGCGTGCCTCCCCCCAGCGGCGGGCCCTGATTACGGGGTGCCGGACGGACCCGCGCAGCGGAGCAACGCGGGAGCCGCGGCCGGAGCCCCGCACGGGGCCGAGCTCGGACCGAGCTGCTCGGAACCGCGGCCGCGCGGCGCTCATCCCGGCCAAGCCCGGGCGGAGCCGCTCCCTGGGAGCCGTAGTCGCCGCCGCCCCCCGCCGCGGGGCCGGAAGCGCGGCGGACTGCAGCCCCCAGAGTGCCGCGCGCCGCCGGCCCGCCCCGCGCCGATGACTGATGCCGCACGTTGCCCGACCGACGCGCCCGGTGCCGGAGCTCCGCGCCGCCGCCTCCTTCTCCCGTAGCGCCTCGGCCGGCCGCGGTCCCGCCGCCTCCGGGCGGCACGCACCGAGCTCGCGAGCGAGAGGGTGAGTGTCGGAGCCGCCGGGGCGGCCGCGGTGTCCGCTCCCTCCGCGCCACGCCGGGGCCATGTTGGGGCCGAGCCGGTGCGGGGCAGCGCCCGGAGGCGGAGGGGCGGCGGCGGAGCGGCTTTCCTCCAGCTGTGCGGGGGGAGAGGGGAGGCCGCGACGGACCCGTCCGACTGCCCCCGCGCCGGGCGACCGCCGTGCGGCCGCGGGTCCGGGGAGCGGAGCGGGGCGCCGGGCCGGGGGAGGCGGCCCCGGGGCGGGCGGGATGAGGCGGCGCCCTGAGATGGCCGCTTCCCGGCTCCTCTCTCGGAGCTCGTGACTTCGTCGGGTCGTCAGCGCTGTGCGCGCGGCGGCTGTGAAATACGGGCTGCGCCCCTGCGGGTCAGTTACTGTGAATCTAGGCTGGAAAATAGGAGTGCCGAGCGCGGTCTGTGCCTGCCTGCCTGCTGGTATGTGCTGGTGTGCAGGGAGGGAACGTGCTGGTTTGGGGCTGGCTCCCGGGGAGGGAGCAGTGGTTCTGTTGGGTGGCTCCACGTGGCCGTAGGAGAGGCAAGGAGCGTCTGCTAGCCTGGATAGCGGGTCTGCGGTGCCCTCGCTTCCCCCGCTGTGTGGGTGACCGGCGCTGCTCTCCAGCCCGTGCACCCTCCTGGAAACCGACAGAGAAGCAACAAGGAACGCAGTCAGGTTTCAGGGTTCTCACTGCTGTGTTGCACAAAGACGGTAAGCCTTACGCAGCTGGGGAAGAACGCACAAATTGGCTTAAGCTACGTGAGTTTGTCAGCTGAAAATGCTGGGTTAGGTCATGGCCTTTGCGCCCTGCTGTTTGGGGCATACTGAAGACTTTCAGGTTTTGGTGACTCGAGTTGCTGGCTGTGAATTTGTCAGCCAGCCTCAGCGGTGCCTGGCACCCTGTAGCTGTAGGCTCAGACATTACTCAGTGCGGTGACAGGGGAGTTGGAGCTATTAGTGCAGTCTCTCTTCCATGTGGTAAATATAATGAAACATTGCTGCTGCCACTACCGCAGCTGTGAATAGCACACACTGGTATTGGCATCTTATTTCTGGAAGACTCATGTGAGTGTTGTTGTTTTTTCTTTCAGTAGCACTTTTGAGAAAGAAGAAAGAAGGTTCTTATTTGCTACATAGCAAAAGTGACAAGAGATCTCGGGCAGCCCTAGAAAATGGGGGAAGAGAAGAGAGAAGGGCAGAGATCAGAGTGGAGCAGCTGTACTGGAGTGGTGTGGGACTGCAGCTGTCTGATGTGACATCGCAGCCCCTGCTTCTGGCTGTAACGGGGGGTCCTGCGGCTCCCCCTGACCTGCCGCAGTTGCACCCCTTGTCTCCCAGAGGGATCTCACTGGTGTGGTCTGGTAGCGGTGACTGTTACTGGGCTGGTGGCTACAGATAGGTTTCTGATACAAATCTGAGGTCAGACCTTCAGTTATTGAGTGTTTTACGGAAGGGCTGCTCCTATTTGAGGTGCTGTGAACAAGGTGGTACTGCAGGTACATGTTAGGGCTTGTAAACTTGTAGGCTATTGGGTTTTGTTTTTTTTTTTTTTCCTTGTCTGCGAAATGACTTTGAGATGGATATCTTTCAGTGTTAACCAGAATGGTTAACATTGTATGAAAATGTGCATGCGTTCAATGACACTCTTCCTTAACAATATTAATAATGTATTTTATTGAAGTCACAGGGTGTGTTTTTTCCTTCACCTCCTTCCTTTTTCTTTCTTCCCCTTTCAGTTGATGTGCTAGGCATTGTTATTGGATTCATTGGAGGATGCAGGGACTGAGCATCTCTGCACACACGAACTGGAACGTGGTGATGACACCACATACTGTGCTGCAGGAAACTGCCCTGGGGATCCAGGAGTTCTGTCTCCTACTTTAGCCCTGCAGGCTGTCTGCAGAACCACCTTGTCTGTGTGGGTTGCACAGCACCGCACATCTGCCTCGAGAGGTGTGTGTCTGTGCAGGAGGGGAGTGAGAGGCAGTGAGCCCACTGCTGGGCAGCAGCAAATGCTGATAAAGGTAGAAAATGGTCTCCTTTGTGCTGTGCAGGGAGACTGGGTTGTACCTCACTGGGATTCGTAGTCCTTGTGTTGCACAACCAGGAGCCGTCCTTCAGCAGGATGGTGAAATAGTTCCTGGTGTGTGAAGAAACAGGGTCAGGAATTGCTGAGGGGAGGGTTTTGCTTCTCGAGGGTGGCAGATAGGAATAGAAATAGCAATAATCTTTGGAGGGAGTATCTGTTTTTCAATTACTGGCTGGCTTCAGGCTGCTTTATGCAGTCAGTGAACAGTGCAGCGGCAGGAAGGCTTTCCTAGTTGCTGTGTGTTCCTGGTGTTGGTGTGGGGCTCCTGCCTCTGGGGCTGCTGGGCTGGGATTAATAGGCATTCCTGGTGCTTTGTCTGGGTGTCCTGAAACCTGACGCTGATTCTCCAGTTCCCTGCTGCAGTGAGAGCTGTGTCTCCTGCCCTGTTGCTACCATGTGAGCGGGTGTCACATAGCAGTGTTTCCAGCTTTTGCGACCACCTCAGCGTTTTGGAAATGAGTCCTTCAGCTTGTTCTTGACTGCTGTTTGGAGACTGGGGTGGAAGGGTCAGGCAGAAGAGCACTGATAAACAATGTGTTTGGCAGCTGGGAAAATTTTGTTCTACAAAACCTCAATTTTACCATCATAAGGAGGGCATTTAAGTATTCATAATAAAATTAATGAATGATAGTGTCTGCCTGTATTGTTAGGACCCGGCTCCTGAGCGCATCAGCACACAGCCACTGGCACGTGCCAACACTGGAATAGACAAAAACACAGGCTTTAAGAAGGCTCGTGCAGTCGTTTTGCAGATGGCCGTAGCAGAACTTCTCTTCCCACCTCCCTTGCTGGCTGTATGTAGGTAATGAATGAAGCGGGTGAAAGCACTGCTTCTTGTGAGGCTTATCAGAGCTGTGCATGTAGAAGCTGTGCGGCTTCTCTGTTGCTCTTTGCTGAGAGTTTCCCAGGACCAAAAGTATTGTTTGGTTGATTGATTGTTTTGAATGGCCTGGAGGGAGGTGATGTGCTGAATGGGTATCTTATCTCAATCTGCTGATCATGGCGGAGTCTATTAAAATAGTTTTGGTTCCAAATCTTCCCTGAATCCAGATGATTCATACCTGAATAAAACGGAAAATTGACTTGGATTAATGCGTAGGCTGTAGGATGGTATGAGTTTTGGGGCAGCTGACCAGACTTGGGCTACAGCGCTTTGGTCTTTCTGCTCCATGTTTCTAAATTAGCAATCTCTTTATAGCCTCTTCAAGCTGTATAGATTTATCCTGTTGTCCATGCTCAGTCCACTCCACGTAAGCATTCTGAACTACCTTGTCTCGTATCCACTCAGTTCAGTGAGTAGCCCTACTTAGTGTAATAGCTATCATTTCTAAAACACAAAGATGACAATACCTTCTCTTTCAGGGATAAAGAATGACAGATTGTGTTCTCAGCACATCAGATAAAAGTTTGTCCAATGCATCGATGTCCCTGTCCAGATTTTCTCATGTTCCTGTACCTCCTTTGAAATAAGTCACAGCTGCATTCCTTTATTTTAGTTCTAAAGTATGCAAATGGACAGTGGTTTTGATGTGCAAGTACTTGCATCTAGGTGGATGATTTTGCAGGAACTTCTCATTCATGCTCAAAGGATAGAATCTGTATTCTGAAATTTATAAACTTCTGAGTCATGAGAAACCAGATCTGCAATCTCCAACCATCTGTGATCACAGAACCAGTTGCTTAGTTGAGTTTCAAAGGTGTGGGTTGTGTCAAAGAAATACGTGCAATATGTCAAGCAGGTCACCTTGGTGGTTCCAATTCCTGCATTTGTGGCTGTTGCATTATTTGGCTGTCAGATTCCTGCTGATGCATCTTTCTGAGTACAAACAGTCTATCAATAGAGAAAAGAGATACCATTTGGAGCCAGCGTTAGTTTGTTTGTAAACACTACTGTGATTCCTGTGCATAAGCTTGGGAAGTGTCTCATCAATCTTAAACACTTCATCTGCTTCAATGGAAGCAGGTGCTACTGAAACAAGCCTGTATCTACTGTTTGATTCAGCCTTATATCTCTCTATAGAGGGATAAACATGAGATGTAGAAGGTGCTTTGTAGGCATTCCAGATAGTAATGAGTGCAGTGGTGTGTCAGTGGGAGAGAGGGTAGCTGTCTTGTTGGTGGCTTGTGGCATTCAAATGCGATGCACCCATGCAGTGCATGCTGTGAATCAAGCATGCTGGCTATACCAGCCAGGCTAGATCCCATTGCTAGAGGAACTGCAGCTTCAGGCTGTGAAGGGAGGGCAGCACACTTGGAGTGTTTAGATGTAATTATGTTTGTGCTGCTATGTCTGATGAGCAGAAAAGCCTTCTGGTGAGGGATATTGTGTTGCAGGTCTGGTCAGGAGCCTGTGCCTGTGCTTGGAGTCCCACAGAGGGCAGCTCTGCTTGGTCACAGCAGGTACGAGGTGTAATGATTCACTTGGCAGCTGGCTATGTAAGCGGGTTCAGTCTTTAGCCCAAGCCCTGCACTTCCCACAGTGCCTCTGAGCAGGGGTGAGTTGTGCTGGTAGGATGTTGTGAGGAGGTGCTGCCCAGAGCTGCAGAGGGAGGACAGCTTTCTTTGGAAGCACCAGTAGAAACAATGGAAAATTCACGTTGCAAATCTGAAATGCTTGGAAAACTCCAGTAGGCTCTGAACTTTATCTCCCACAGGTCTCATCTGTAGGTGTACTTAGATATTCATATGTCTCAGTTCTGGGTATGTAAAACAAAGAAGCACATGCAATAATACTATGCCATAGGTTGTAGGATTAACGTTCCCTATACTGAGAGGTATGGATACCCACCCTCCTCAATGCTACTAAATACTGGAAGCATTTAAAGCAGTGATATAAACAAATTTGTTCAAGGGGAGGAAAAACCAAACACGAGTTGCCTTTCTCTTTCAATAAAGTGTGAAACAAATTGTAGAAGTTCTGTGGCTCTTACTGTTCTTATTCTGACAATCTCCATGCAGCACAGACAATACAGAACAACTACATAAAGCTGTGAAGTACTTTTTCCCTTTTGCAATGTCAGCAAGTTGAGGAAAACAAATGCTGTTTCTGATTCTGTCTATCTCAGAAGGAACAAAATATTCAATAAAAGTCTTTTTAAAGAGTAGCTGAATAGCTTGTTGTATAGAGTGTATAGAGGTACATGAGAGCTTTTAAAAAAGCTTTTTGATTGATTCACTTGAATCATTGCCTGAAGGAGGCAAATGTACATGAGACATTCAGCAGGAGGACACCTTAAGGACCAACTTTCTGCCCTGTATTGTGTCTGAATTTTCTAACCGGGGCAAGAAATTGAAATAAAATTGAAATAAAATGAGACAGGGCACTTGTTCTTCAACGGCAGCCTGTGTTCTAGAGCCTGTAAATGATCGTGATAGCACCCCTGGTTTGTGTGTGTACCCCATGTCTCTTTGAAATTGAGAGTGAAGAGTTTAAAGTGCCTAAATATGCAGCTAGAACTGAAGCGCTTTGGTCAGCTGAGGCTGCTCAGTGTGAGCAGTGAGTCAGTAGTTCATCAGCGGGTTTCCCAAAGCTCTGCTGGAGCTGTTTTACCCGATGAGAGCTGGAGGGTTGATGTGAAATGGTGTGGCAGGGAGCACTTCCTTCCTCTGCCTTGGTCAGCACAGGAGGAGTAGTGGCACTGCTGGAGAATGTTGTACGCCTTTCCTGAGTTGGAGTGGGAAGGAGGAAAAAAATAATCCCCAAGGTGTAGGGGAGTGGCATCAACCCTGTTCCCTGGTGCTGCTGTCAGTGTGAATGGCCACGCTGTGTGCGCTGCGACGAGGGGAAGGCCTCTAGTGGGAATCGGTGCCTGCCAAGGTGTTGATTTCATGAGGTGTTGCAGTTCATGAGGTGCTCTCAAACATTACTGTGTTGGTGCCTGGACATCTTCAGACTTGAGTGAAGGGCTTTGCTCATAGGTACATACATGAGGAACAGTTTTGTTAATTACCTGGTGAATGGAGGGCCTCCTAGGGTTTTGTTATTTAAAAAAAAAAAAAAAAGATTGAATCAGGTATTCGGTTGTCAAGTAGACCTCTTAGGAAAACAGTGGAGGCAAAACCCAGACTTGCTGGTTGAAAAGTACCAGATCAGGCTCTGTCTTGTTTCTTCTGGCTCCAGGAGCTCTCGGCAGTGCTGCCAGGAGGAGGGCTGTTTCCCAGGGTGAGGGAGTCTCTGGTGGATAAGAGAACAGAATTACTAGCTGTCTCTCGTCTAGAATCTCCATCTCCCATTTTGTCTGAAAGAAATGCACTATCTTAGTTCACATTTTCAGTGCATAACTTGAACTGTGAGGACCTCTTAATGGCCTGAGAGGTAGCTGGAAGAGAAGATTTTGGTCAGTTTTGCATGTTTGCCAAATCCCATGGTAAGCAGAGGAACTTGAGGTAATGAGATGTTGCAGTGTGCGTATTACAGATCATGGTAAAGAATTGTCCAAACGGCTTATTTTGCCTATGGCTTTACATCCTGTGGTTGAATTTCCCTCTGATCTCTGGCAGGTTTTGCCCACATCCTCTTCTACAGCCCTTCCACCCCCCGCCCCTCATCTTCAGTGATCCTTTTTTCACAGAGAGGCAATCCTGTGCAGATATCCCTCCAACCTTTCTGCCAGGTTTGTTTAACATTCACCTACAGGTTAGCAAGTACAGAGCTTGATTTGACAGACTTATAGCTTTGTTTTACCCACGTTTGCTAGGCTTTGATCTGAATCAGCACCCTTTGTCTTGCATTGGACATAGTGAGAGGAAGTGCTTGCAGATTCACATGCTTCAGTTCCTTATCTCTGTAACAGCAAAGAACATGTAGTCCTTTCTCAGAGATTTCAAGATTAACATTTCTAGTATTGTGGGATGCAGATATCTTTGAAGATGTACACAGATATGCAGAGGTGATGAATTTTCCACATGGATGAGTGAGGTCAGCCTGGATTCCAAGATCCCTGAGAAGTTGCTAGAACTTACATCTTCTCTCCTGTGTTGTGGAGGACACTGGCTGGCTGTTCCCCAGGTATTGAAGTGTTTTGTGCCTGTTCTTGCTTGCACTAAGCAAGAGCTTGAACGCATTCAAGTTTTCATGGCAGTTGTTCGGTTTGTTTGCTGTTGCCAGCCAGTTGCAAGGATTTTCTTAATAAGATTGAATAATCTGAACTCCTAAGTGTGTGGGGAAGATTCAGAAATGGGTCTTCGTGGGAAGTTGTACTCCTGGTGAAAGAGCAGACCTAAGCACTGAAGGACCATCTAGAAGAAAGCAGCAGCAGATTGTCTCATGCTCATGTTGTTGTGCCGTGGGTTCTTTGCAGAGACTGGAGCCCTGCTTTGCTGGAGCTGGGAGCTGTGCTGACCACCTTTGATTCCTCTGAAGATGGCATGTCTCAGATTAAAAATGCAGAGTGCTTATTTTCACAAGCAAACTTCAGAGAAGCGTGCTCTCCAGTACTGTACACATCACTTACCCTGTGGTGAGAAGGGGGTAAAGCTTTCTAAAATGTCACTTACTGGATGGAAAATCACTGGGTGCTTCTGTCTAGAACTTTGCTCTTTAACTGAAACTTTCAGATTACTATTTTTAACAGCACTCCTGTTGATAAGAGACATGTTTTCAAACCCAGGCAGACCTTCAGCTGAGCCTAGAACTGCAGTTTGTGTTTAAGATCTACTGGCAGAAAAACGCGCTTTATTCAATTTAAACTTCAGAGCTGAATTTCAAAGTGCAGCCTGAAGTGATGTAGCTGAGCATGTTGTGTGGTGTGTTTAGTTGTTTTTTCTTTAAGAGAACAGTGCTGACTTCACATACCTGCTCCATACAGTCCCTTCAGCTTTGCTGCCTCAGCTGTTTGTTCAGGTATTTGTTCACCTGAGCTTGAAAGGCCATGGGGAGGGGAGGTGGGGTATTTCCAGCCTGGCTTGGTTGTGCTGAGGCAGGACAGTGTGAGGACAGGCTGCTGTGCCACCAGGGCCCCTGGCTGGACTGTCGCTGGGCTGTGTGTCTGCTGAGGGCCGCTTGGCTGGGTTTGCACAGATATCTTGAAAACACAGAAGCGCTACTTGGCTTCACTTACTCTTCCAGCTTGCTCTGACACTTGGCTTTTTTGCACTTGACCCCTTAGAAAGGAAAAGGCAAGGTCACAGTTTTACCTTCATGGGGTTTTCGCTCCAAAGAGTAGCAGAATCCAGGCTCTTGGTTGTGTGAAGTTTGTCTCACCTGCCCCACAGCTGTGCTCTCCTGTTTGCTGGGCCATGAGCACAGGCAGTGCCAAAGCATCAATTGCTGGAACTGCTCCATACCGCACAGAGGGAGAGGTGCCAGCTGCCCGAATTACACGTGCATGCTGCTTTTGCTGCTCAGCCAAGTACTCTTTTTATAGAAATGTCTTTTAAGCAAAGCTAGAAAGCTGTACAGCTCGCTGGAAACCAGGGCAGAGTGCTGATCAGACTCCAGAAGCTCTTGCATTTGGCAAAGGGGAATCTTTTCCACCATTGGTGTGTGCTGGAAAGCAGCCACCAGGCCCCAGCAGCTTTCCTCCCAGTGTGGGGCAGGAACCAAACGTGTCCCTTGGCAGCGGGGCTTGAAATGTGTTGGGCAGGTAAGGGGTCACAACTGCTGTCTGCCTGACAGTCTCTGAGATGCATGTGTAGGGGGAAGAACGAGATGTCTTGGGAGGCGTTGCTCATTGCCTATTCAGGCAGAGGGATAAAGGAAGACAGAAATCTGATAAAACCTAGCAGGGTGTCTCCAGTGTGTGCAAAGCTGCTCAGCACAAGCAGTAAAATCTCTGTGGTGTAACAACACTGTTGGCGTGTACAGAATGGGCCAGAGGGAGGTAACTCAAAATACCTTACTTTTTTTTTTTTTCTTCTGCAAGTGCTTTGCTGTTTAGTGGGGATCATAGTGAGAATAAGCAGAATGAATCACAAGTTCAGCATCTTGTGCAATCCCCTTAGGGTGCCATCAGTCAAGTCCTAGAGCTTTGCTGGCTTCAGGGATAACTTCTGAACTTGGAGAATACGTGCAGGAGAATGAATCTTAAAACAAAGCAAAAAAAGCAGAATGGAAACAAATAACCAAAGATCTGTAAACCCACTTCCCAGGTTTTTCACATGAATGTGCCTTTTCTGTTGTCCTGGCCCTGACATATTTGTGAACTTGTATGTGATAACATGACACAGACCAGATAATGTGTGTGGTTCCCTAGTTGATTATTAAGACTGAGACCGTTTTTCTGAACCTTGCTGTGATGAAATATAGATAATTTCAAAAATTTACATTAAATTATCTTAAAATCATACCTCATTTGGATCACATAGAGCTACTAACCTAGTTGAACAAGATTTTTGCTATTGCTGAAACCTTTTTCAAAGCTGCTGTATTTTAGACTGCTTATGAATGAACTGGATGAAAAGGGCTATTTTGCAGAATATAAAAAAAAAGTTCGGAGTTCCCATGAAATCTGTTCTTGTTCCACATATTCTCAGTATGTGTGGAAAACAAAGGCTACGTTCTGGTTTTAGAGCCAATTCAAAAATTGGATTAATGAGACAAGGCAGCTTTGCCCTGCTGACGTTGTGATGACTTTTTTTTCCAGCAGAGTTGAAAAGGTGACGTTTGTACATGTTAAGTTTGTTGCTCTTGTTTCTACAGCTTCTGTCAAAAGTGTTTGTAGAGCTGCTTCTGTTTCCAGCCCTTCTCCTGGTTCATCAATGGATGTTATGGGTTTTGTAATCCATTTTTGATTCTCACCCATTCCTTTTACTTCTTGCAGTTCTTGTGAGATTGGTGAAAATAAGCCTACGTTCCAGGGATGCAAGAGGAGCAACAGCCTGAGGTAGGAATTGGAGTTGAAGGTTTTCTTCTCAGTGTAATGGAAGGCTGAGATTCTAAGTTAGGGAAGGTGTGCAAAGTCAGGGATCAGGCCTACCAGTATGATACACCTTTGAAAACAGAGGATTGAAGGGCTAACTGCTGTTGCTTTGCCACATCTAGAGCAAATGCTCAGCTACAAAACACTAGTTTTCAACACAGTCATCACAATTTGCTGCACCTTTTAACCAGTGATGAACAAGAGCCTGCATGCCACACTTATAAAAACCTGCACCAGTGGAGGTGACCCACTGTCAGCACTGCTGAAATGCACCACCCACCACCTCACTGAGCTCGCATCCGCTGTTTGGTCTGCAGCTCAGCGAGCATTGATGAATGTGAGTGAGTGCTGTTTTTTCCACAGGGAGAGGAATTCATTGTCACACCTTTTCTTCACACGCGCTTCCATGTCAGATGCCATTTGTCTGACTGCTGCTGTCTGTGGCAACAAAATTATTCTGCCAACAGAATATTGGCAGGAGGGTTCAACCTCTACTGCCATAGCACCAAATCTATTATGATGTCATGAGCCAACATCATAAAATAGGAGGCATTACTTTCGGAACAGCCTTCACATATTAATGATTTCCACTGTACATAGTTTATCTACCTTGCCAAATTAATCTCAGATGCTTTTTTGTTCTTTGTTCCATTCCTTTTGTTCTTTTGTGTATTTTTCCAGTGCAATAAGGGAAGTTGAGTTGAATTTTTTGCTAGGAGGTGTTGGTTCATGTGTTCTGTGTCTTGTTAACTTCTTAAAAAACAAAAAAAGAAGGGGGAGGGGGAGGAGAGGGCGGAAAGCAGACTCATTGCAATAACAAAGCCAGCATAAGTGACAGAACTAATTCTCTGTTACATTGAAGTATCTTTCAAAATGTTTTTGTGACTAGATTTAGGTATGCAAACAGTAGTCAGGCCATATGTTGTGATCAAAAGCTGAGCTGATGTTTAATTAAATCGGAGAGTGTAATTCCAATTTGCAGTGTAATTCCAGTTTGCTGTTGTCCATGAACAGGCATTGCTTTGTAGTGAAAGGATGGTACGTTGCTGCAAATGCTTTCAGTTTCGTACTGTTGGCCCATTGTACTTCTTGGTCTTATTCCAAGAAATGCAGTAATAAATTTTGCCTTACCTTCAGTGGGGCCACAGTAATACACATAAGATTTATTATCTAAAAATTGCTGTCTGAAACAATGGAGTGTGAGAAGAAAGTACTCTTGTTGAAACTCTTAGCAATGGTATGTGCTTTGTACAGTCCTATTTCAAAGCTTGTGAGGTTAAGTAGGAAGTTTAATGATGTTGGTCACTAGCTAAAAAGCTGCCATCCTTCAGGAGAGTTTGGCCACCTGCTTGCTGACTCTTTAATATTGCCTTTTGTTTGGAAAGTACTTAAATGATTATGGATTCACATCCTTTCTAACTATTTGACTTAGTGTTGTTAAATAACTTCAAATTCTCCCAGTAATCATCCCGATTGAGCTTAGAATTAATATAGTTGCCTAAAAGTAGCTTATGGTTGAGTGTTCTGAGTCCTTAAGCCTTCATTTTTACCAGCTGTTTTTCCAGCTTGGAAGGCACAGACTAAATTGTTTGAATTTTATGAAAGGATTTTAAAAACTGCATGCTAGTTACAAGTAAGAATGCTTTTTCAAGTCAAAGACATGATATATACTTGGAGTGATAATATTCTAAAGTCAGTCTTTGGAAATCTTCTCCACCCCTTCTCATCCTTTAGCGGGCAAAAACACGGAAACACTTAGTTTCATGTCCTGACTCTGACTTCTGCTGCATATGGAAGTCAGTATATGCCTGGATTTTGTAAGGCTGAATCTTCCTGTTGTGTATTGACTTACTCTAACAGTATGAAATACCTGGGCAGACTCTTCACGAATGGACCTGTGTATACTTGAGAGCTATTAGTCTGTCAAGAATGACAAAATGAATGCTGACTACTTGGTAGTTAAATGAAATATCCTATCTGAAAAGTGGAATGGTGTCATAATCAGTGCATGTTTTGGTTTCCAACACAGAAATCCTTATATCACCATTACTGTAAATCTGTGTGGTTTCTTCCAAAGTCAGACGTTTTTTAACTTTGTGTCAGGTGTAAGTATCGTCTCTCGTAAACAGCTCAGAAAAACAGTTGTAAAGCCGCAGATGTTTTGCACTGTTGACACTGCTTATTTAGTTGTTTGAATATTGTATATAGGCTCAAATCAAGCAAACCCACAAGAGGAAAGATGCATTAAAGCGTTTCCTTATAATTTCCAGCTTCCTTTTGAATTTGTTTCATACAGGCTGCTGCAGATCCAATGTCCTCCTCTGATGTACCAGAAGATGGCCCAAAGGAAACGTCAAGTGTGTCGCAGAGTATCTGTATGTTTCTGGTTTGGCTGGGGAGGGTGTGTCATGTTGGAAGCATGTTAACCCAAATGTCCATCCCTTTTCCTAACCTAATAAGGCAAAAGGGCGATGCGAATGAGGTCATGTTGGCTTAATCTGTTTGTGATTAGTAGAAAGGCCCGACTGCATAAAGCACATTTGAAAAGAGCGATGATGGCCATTTTGGTGCTTTCAGAAGAGCGTAGATTGTTTTATTTAATGGATGCTGCTTTAAGTTTGGTGTTTCAAAGATAGATAAGCACTCATTTGATTCCTTGTTTTGACATCTAGTGTTACAGTGTTGAATCAGTTGTAACAGATGGAACACCTTGCCCACTCCATAATGATAATTTTTTGATAGGCAGGCCATGCCTACAGGATGTGGGAATAGAAATATTTCAGCCAAAACTGTCTTGTGAAGACTGTGAAGATCAGATGATGACAGTCATTCCTCTCTAAGGAGGAGAAGAACAAATGCTTCTTAGGATTTGCTTTCTGTTTACTGAAACATTGTTGTGACGTTAGTATATGCAGTCCTCCTTTTTGAACAATGAGGACATTCAGGTTGTGCTTTCTGGCAAATAATAGGCTAAGAACCACCTTAGGGCAGATTGAGTGCAACCTGACTCTAATGTTGAAGTTGCTGGATGACCACAGCTTTGAGAAGAAACAATCATGGAAGCAAACTGAGCACTAAGTAAAGCTATGGGAAAAGCCTAAAGAAGAATTGAGACCTATAGAAGCAGATTAGTTTATGATACTTTTTTCCTCCAGATTTAGAAGTTGGCTTCATTTAAAAAAAACAAAAATGAAAAACATTCCTCAGAATGTTTTTCTTGAGTATATCCTTAATTGATAATGTCTGTTACTTTGCTGTTACGAGAGTTTTTTTTTTCACATGAGACATCATTCTGTTCAGTTCTGAATATATGTTTGAGGTGGAGGCTGGAAAAATTAACAGAATGGAAATCCTTTAAGGGTTACTGAATATGCAGAAACCACTTTCAGTTCAGGTAATCTGAGCCATAAGTGGTTGGAGGCAAGGAGATCTTTTGGAGAAAGCACCGTGCATGTTTTCCTTACGCTCTTCCTTAGATACTCACTTTTGACTGCTTTAGTAGACCATATATATGATTAGGTAGATTTTGATTTTGATCTAAACAGCTGCTTTGATGATGCTGAGCATTACAAATGCAGTGGCTTTACCCCTTCTCCTTCTTTGTACAGTTGTGTCTTCCTCACTGCCTTCTTAGCATCACCATCTGCTTTGGTAGCAGATCAGACCATACTGATAACAGCATGCCATGTTCTTGAATATTAACAATGTAGTAATGGGCTTCTAAAATGCTAACTAAGAAGGATGTTGGAGGGTGGCTTTGGTTCTGTTTTGGTTTTTATGCGCGGTCCTTTGAGATAAATATTTATAGAACAGATCTGGGGCAGCTTGGGTAAACATGAAAAGATGGAGAATGTGTGGTAGGAGACTATAGTGTGTGTGTGTGTGTGTGTGTGTGTGTGATATCCCACTTACAAAGTGCATGCTGACCTTTTTCTTTTGGGATTCCTAGCTTTTGGACCACTTTAAATTTCTGCTGACTTGTGCAATAGCTTGCCATGGAAACAGAAATCTATTTTCTTCCTTGATGGCTTGTTTGTTTGTTTTTTATAAGATCCACGACAGCTTAAAGAAAACTCCTGCAAAGTTACTGTATTTCCTGTTGGTGTAAAATCTCTATCTCAGTTGATGAGGCTTTCTGGCATTTCACAAGCAACAGTGGTGGAACTGACAGATCTTTCAGTTCTCTATGGCAAGCTTGATACAGATGGGCTGAATTCATTTTATACCAGTATGGTCCTAGTTTGTTGTTGAGACCGTGGGAGAATTGTTGATTTCCTGACCCAAATGCCTATTAAGTTTTAATTTTCAATTGTATACCAGATTTCTGGTGTGTTAGTCACACAGAAGGCTAAAATTTATATTGGCAGGTATCCTACATGCTCCAACATGTACCGGTTACTTTACCAGCATACTCGTAGCATTATACATATGTTTCTATCATTTATACAGATAAGATTCCAAAAAGGAACGTTTTTGCTCTAGAAATGAAAAAATGCTTTTTTTTTTTTTTTTTTCTGGTTTAGTATATACCTTTTCTAAGTATTCTTTGCTTCTCTGTCCGCCTCACCTGCCACACAGCTTCTCTTTCCCTTACTGAACTGCGTGGACAACCTGTCCCAGTGTCCACAGGGTAGGAAACCTGGACTGAGACCCATGCTTGGAGGCAGCCTCTCCAGTGGTGGCACTCTCAATGATGTAGCCTCAGAATTGAATGTAAGATTACAGTGGTAAATCAATGGCCTTTTAGCTCTACTCTGCTGTTCAGTGGCGACATTTTTGTTTTCTTTCTTTCTTACCTGCATTTCTTAATCATCTGTGCTTTTCTTTTTTCTTCACAATTGCAGCTGATGCAGATGCATTTAAAATTCTTCTGGAGATGAAGATGAAAAAGAGGCAGAAAAAACCTGCCTTACCAAGTACTGTGACTGAGCTCGAAACCGAGGATGGTTCTAAAGTGTACGTGGTTGGAACAGCCCACTTCAGTGACAGCAGCAAAAAGGATGTAGTGAAGGTAGTTTTGAACTGGAAACCTTTCAGCACCGTGTTGCTAATGATAACTTATTAAAAATGTCACAAAGCAGAATGAAGTCCGACTGTTCTTTGCTGCAGCCTCTAGGTCCTGTTTTTCAAATGAGCTATTGGAGGACTTGACAGCAAGGTGGGATGAGCAAGGAGGCAGATATATTGTCTTAGTAATTATTTTTTTAATGAAATACATTGCTCTCCATTCTCAAATGTTTATTTGTCCTCTAAAGAACAAATGCAGACAGTCTTAGTCTTGATGTTACTGTGTGCTTATTGTGATGAGGATATGATGAGAGGATGCAAAGTCTTAGAACAGGAACTGCAGTTCTCAGCTTCTTTGTGAATGGGATGTGTAATACTGAGCTGTAAAACCACGCTGCCTATAACTTGAGAATGTAGTCCAAAATACAAATAGATCAGAAACACTAGTGGAAGTGGGAGCTATTACATACTGGACTTTATGCAAAGCCTGCAATTCAGAGTGGCTTTATTCTCTGGATCACAGGAGGGAAGGAATATTGTACCAGAATAAACAACACTGGCTCTTAACAAAGTGTTGTTTTTTTTGTTTTTTGTTTTTAAGTCAAATTGCAAGTGGTCACAGGCTGTGGGTAAAGGGACATTGCTAATGTGAAAAAAAAGAAGCTGAACATCATGATTTTCTTTTGTTGTCCTTCTTCCTGTCCCAAAACATCCAGTAGCTGGAATGTGCTTTTAATACCTTTTTCTCATGGAAGTATCAACATTACCTGTAATTCTGTTCAATCATTCCTAAACTGATGTAAAAAATATATATCATTCTTCTCTTTCAGACAATACAAGAAGTGCAGCCAGATGTGGTTGTGGTGGAACTGTGCCAGTACAGAGTTTCTATGTTAAAGATGGATGAGAAGACTTTACTAAAAGAAGCCAAAGAAATAAATCTGGAAAAACTTCAGCAAGCTATAAAGCAGGTATGATTCCCACAGTGAGAGTTAAAGACTGGACAAATTATTCTTGATATGAGTTACAACTGAAAAAGGTATTCCTGCTAGCTGGAAACTTAATGGTGTTTACGTAGATGAGGATGATGCCACAGTGGTGGTAAGTTGTGGTATTTTGTTTTTGGCTGCAGTGCTGTGGGCTTCAGTTGCACTGCTGAATTGTACAGGCAGGTGTTGACCTCAGCAGGGCTCTTTCTGTGTTTAACAGTTGTTCCACTCCCAGGACACAAGTACTTAATTGTAGTGTTCCGCTAATCCATTTAGTTATGGTTACTATCCCTACAATCTGCATCTGTATTACAGCTACTGAAGGAGTGCTTGCTTTTGCTATTGTCTGTAGTAGTCTACTCAGCTGCATTTCTCCTTTTTGGTAGGGTGTTGCTTTTGGTTATTTCCATTCCACTTGTCTTCAGAGTAGCTGCTTATTGACTGTTGGCCTTGATGAAGGCTGTTGAAAGAACTGGGCAGATAAGGGTAGATTACTATTTGAATTACTGCTAGTCTGGCAGCCACTGTTGTTTGTGGCTGTTGTAGTGTTTGCCACTGTTTTGGATGTGTAGGTGCTTAACAAGTGTTGTCCTTTAGTTTTCAGTTTCTCCTTATTAGCCTGTATTTAACTAATTTTAAGCTAGGCCCAGTGAAACACAGAGTCGATTTTGAAGTGATCATGGGATGTTTGAGTAGAATAGTAATTTTTGGGAAAGTCAAAAGCTTTTCCAGCATCCATCTGGGTGAACAAATTCACAGACTTTGGTTGTGTGGTGCACATATGCTGTAGTTATGTATTGGAATGATTTTATTGATGTAATTGGGGAATTTCCAGGATTGCATCCTTCACAGGAATATAAGGTGCATCCACGTAAAGTGTGTGAGTGGCTAGGGGCAAATCTGTGGTGTCTTTGTGTTTCACTGTGTCTTTCACTGCAGTCTTTCTGACTCATACAGTTAGGCAATAATGTACCTTTCCTGTTTTCTTTATTTATGTCCAATCAGAGGATAGAAGATTGCAAAACATCTGCATATTGTGTGGGTTATTGCATCCATCCATCTATTTTAGGCAAGGTGGATTCCTTGGATGCCCGTAACCAAAATAATGCATCTTTACAACAGAGCAGCGCAGTTGAGGGTCTTTTGACCTGGCAAACAAGCACAGAAGCTGCCTTTGTTTAAAAAAAATAAATTTTAAAGAGTTGTTTTATATCGAAGCTAAATGCAGCCATTTTTACTGTGTTAAGTTCTTCTCTTTTAAGAGGACATTGGAAAAGGACAATGAAAGTAAAATGCCTTACATTGCAAAATAAATAGCATACAGAGAAAAAAATCCTTTGATGTCAATTCGTGTTGGCAGCTTTTTTATCAGCAGTTCCTACCAGAACAGATCCTCTGTTCAGGCTGTATTGGGTCCAAAATCACAGTAACAACACAAGGATCATTACTGTGATAGTTCAGCCTCTTTTCTCATGAGAAGCGATGCAAATACTAGTATTTGGATGTTATGTCTTTAAAGAATGTATTTCTCCATGTATGAGCTCAACCACAACAAAAATACCTCCCTTGTGTGATTCTGCAGCACTGTGAGTTATATAGGGAACACTAGGAAACAGTCCCACTGTCTTGTGCTAAGTTAGTTTCTTTGGTTTTGTAGAAGGAGAAAAGCCAGTAAGTTGCTCCGCCTGCTTCAAGTTGTTACCCCCCATTTCACAGTGATGGAACTGGCAACCTGGCCAAAAGGTTACAGCAGAAGTTAAAACTGCTTGTAACTTTCATCTTGGAGTATCGAATTAGAAAAATAATGCCATGTCTTTCTGTAGTGGCTCTAGAGCAGTGAAAATGGATTTCATGCTTAATCATTGAAGTTGGAAGCTGAGCTGTGTTCATGTGAAACTGTTGCACATTTGCAATGGATCCCTGGTATTCACAGCTTGTCAAGCATCTGTTGGGGGTTTAGAAAACACTTCCTCCAGCTCCACTTTGAATTTCAAAACTCTTACAGTGGTTTACAGAGAACTGACTGTTTGCTTTCCATTAAGTGCAGACTGAAATTTGGCTCAAATGTGTGTTACCTGAACAGTTGGCTTAAACCAAACTGGTAAGACTGGTTTGGTCATCTCTTTTCCTCAGCTTCATGTTTCTACTGTCCCTTCTGTGTCCCTACTAGAGTTCACATGGCCATGAGGCTGCCTGAATAGGGCATGCTTTTCAGCTGTATTATGTCCCTGTGTTTCTCTCTTCTTGTTGTCTCTAGTCCTGACACAAAGAGGGAGGAGGGAAACTGGGAAAGGAAGAAGTAGGCTGGTGGCAGCAAAAGCTGAAAGGGGCTTGTTTTAACCTACTCTTCTGGGATGAGTGTACCTGTGCAGAAATATACTGTAATGATTTTTATCATGCTTCTGACCAATGAAAAAGCTGTTATTAAGCTGTGCAAAACAGCCCTTCATGCTTAGTTAGCCTACACAATTTTCTGTTAAATAATAAACACTGTGAATTGGTAGCTGAAGAGTACCGTATGTATATGGATCTGCACAGGCTGCTTGCTCTGGTGCCTTGAAGGCTAGCCTCCAGTGCACCTGCAGCAGTAGTAAAACGAGTTCCAATCTCTACTGGCCTGGCTGTGGTTGTACAGGGTTACATCCATGGCATTTAGTGTTGTTTTGTTTTGTTTTTTTCTTGAAGAAACCCAGGGCTAAAATACATGCTGCTTGTTTCTGCCTGCAGTTCTGTAGTTAGGGTGTTGAATCTGTAACTTCTGACACAGTCAGAGCAGCTGCAAGCTGCACTCCTTAGGCTGCATTCCCGTACATAACATAAGCACGGCTGTGCTGTCTGAAGGAAGAGCTGTCTGCTCCAGAAGACCATTGGCGATTGCCAAGAGTAGATGCCTGGAGAAGAGCGTGAGAACCTGTAGTCAGACCTTGCCCGGGCATTCATCTCTTCTGCCATCCTGTTTGCTATCTCCATGCTAGCCATTTTATTACCTATAGTCTTTCCTTGGTCACAGAAAGCTGGACAGGAGCCAGCAGTATGCATGTGCAACCCAGAAGGCCAACAGTATCCTGGGTTGCATCAACAGAGGGGTGGCCTGCGCGGAGAGTAACTGTCTGCCATTACTGTGCTCTTGTGAGGCCCCATCTGGAATATTGTGTCAAGCCTGGGGCCCCCGGTACACAAGGAATGTGGAAATGTTTAAGTGGGCCCAGAGAAGGGCCACTAAGATGATCAAAGGGCTTGAGCACATCTCCTGTGAAGAAAGATAGAGGGAGGTGGGCTTATTGAGCTTGGAAAAGAAAAAACTCTGGGGAAAGACCTCACTGTGGCCTTCCAGTATTTGAAGGGAGCTTATGAGCAGGAGTTGGGGTCCTACATTTTACATGATCTGATAGTGATAGTTGTGGGGGAGAGTGGCTTTAAATTAAAAGAGGGGAGATTTAGATTCTTTACGTAGAGGGCGGTGAGGCACTGTCACAGCTGCCCAGAGCTGTGGGTGCCCCATCCCTGGAGGCGTTGAAGGCCAGGCTGGATAGAGCCCTGGCAGCCTGAACTGGTGGGTGGCAGCTGCCCACAGCATGGGGATTGGAACTAGGGCATCTTTAAGGTCCCCTCCAACCTCAGCCATGCTGTGATCACTCATCCTTTCTCAAGCCTCATGAGAAGAGATTAAACACACTACATACTCATGTGTTTGATATTTCTGTGCACACCTTCAAGTATTTTGTCTTCACAGCCCTCATCCACTAATGACAACACAGTAGCATGTGTTTCTCTTCCATTCCTTTCCTGACAATCCTTCTCATTTTACTTGCATTCTGCTTACTGTGAAGCACTGGGCTTACAAAATTGCTGCTTCACATTGCCTGTCCTATGTGCTAGTAGCTCCACATCCCTCTGTCTGAGCAGTTGAATTTCTTTGCAGATATGCTTCACTTTGTGTTTATAGCTGTGAATTGGGTCCTTTAGGATTTAATGCTCTGTTGTGGCCATCTTTCCCTTATCTGACATGGAATAATCTGGTATTGCCAACAAACTCTCTTATGCTTTGTTTCTATCATTATTCCTGCATTTTGCTCTTTATTCCCACACCTTCTGACTGGCCAGTTGCTGCTGGTTGGTGCTACACATTGCTGCTTGTCGCCTTTTATGTGACAGGCACTTCTGTGATGCTGAGCAGATGTGGCAAGTGCTGAGTTCCATGCACATTAAGAGTAAAAATGATTCAGACACTTCAGAGGTGCATCCCTTTGTTATCCAGCAGGGCAAATCTTTCCATCACTGTGTAAAAATGTAGACTTCAAATATACCAATCCAATTCTAAAGGTTGGATGAGCCCACAGATGAACCTAAGTTTGCATTATCTTAGTTTTGGTTATCTTCTCTGAACTTCTGGAAACCTTTGTCTCTATGTCTGTTGAACTCAGTCTCAGATGCTGACTCCTTTTCACTGCCTTTTTTCTTCCTTGTCTCTCCCCAGCAGCACAGTGTCCTGTCTTTCTGCTTGGCATATTCATAAGATGACAGCTGTATGTCAGTTGGTTGTTCCTGTAACATGCCTTGCTTGCTGGTTTGTAGCTTGATGAAGCAGGTGCATAGCTAGCTTTGACAATAGCTGCTCTCCTCTTCTGCCAGTCCTTAGTGACTCTAATCTGCTTACCTGCAGAAACTGCCTATGGCCTTGGGAGAGATTGCACAGGCATCAAAGCTGGCACTGGATGGGCCGCTTGAGTGTGTCCATGGGAGCAAGGAGGGGAGACCAGGATCTTCCCAGTAACTTTGAGCAGTCCTATCGACTCTGTCCCATGTAACCTCACCTTCAGTCACGTGAAGCTGCTGATATAGTGGGAAAGCTAACCTTTGGTGAGGTAGAGGGGAATGCCCTTTTGGTAACAGTATGGAATGATGCCGGATTGAAGAGATGCATAGCTAGGTGACAGACTATTCTTGGAGACAGGTAGCGCTCAGTTACTGGGTCTTTGTCATAAGAACAAGTGGACAAGGACAGCCAGAGCTGGACAAAAGAGCACTGAATGGGTTTGCAGTGATGTTTTCATCTCTGTTTGAGGAGCTGGGAAGGGAAATTTTGCTTAAATGTATGTAGGGGATTTTCTCTTCTTCAGTAAAGAAGTCTGCATTGTTAAGTGTCTGTTTCAAAAAGTAATAAGATTCTTTGTGCAAGGAGGGGCCTTCAATATGCTTGTAAGTGGGAGTGAGTCAGACCCAAGGTTTTCCTTCTAAGGTCTCATGTGCTGAAGTCATGCACATCAAATTCTTGCACAACCTTGAATTCTGTTTCTGCAGCTATTAGCCTAACTGGTGCCCAGCCCAGTTCTTCACTGAGATCGTGGGAGCATTTATTTTGAGACCACTAGCTATTTCTTCTAAGTAACTCTATAACATGATTGTAAATCCAATTGAATGTACTTTGATGTTCCCCCCCCCTTTTTTTTTTTTTTTTTTCCAACCAAATCAAGAAATAAAAGTGCAGTATGTATGGTAGAACAGCTCATACATCGTCAGTCAGGTAAAATAAATGGAGACAAATACATTTGCCTACTCCCTTTTTTTTTCCTGTCATTCTTTTTTTTGTTGTTGTTGTTGAATAGAGACTGCACACTACTGAAAAAGTCTCTTTACAAACGATAGAAGCTGAAACAAAAGAATTGCAGTCATCAGGGAATTAGCTCCAAAAAGTATCTTCAGTATCCCTTCTTCACTAAGATATTCAGTGTTTTTTCATGACTGTGAACAGTGCATTCTTCTGAGAAATCCACACAGAATGTTAATATTTCTTTTTAACATTTTTCTCCTTTTCCACCAGAATGGAGTCATGTCTGGACTGATGCAAATGCTGCTTCTGAAAGTGTCTGCTCACATCACAGAACAGCTGGGGATGGCCCCAGGAGGGGAATTCAGAGAGGCTTTCAAAGAGGTGCGATCATGAAATAGTTTTTCTGAGGTCAAATTACTGGCCTTTTGCTTCCAGTGTCAGTAAATAAAGGCATTTGTTAGAAAGGGGCACTCTGTGGCCATATTTCTGTTGAAGCCTATGAAGTGGTAAAAACCATCTTTGGCTTCAAAAATACAAAGATTCGTAGCCCTAAATTACACAAAAGCAACTCCAAAAAGGTTTTAAGTGCTATTTTTAATGGTATTTGTTCTTGTTTGAATAACTGTTTTTGAATTTTGGATGTGGATCCTGGTCATACTGTTGGTGGTGTCAGGATTTCAACTTATGGAAGCAAATCTGTCAGAATGAATTAGAGTTGGTTAGCTCTGTATCCTTTTCTGAAGTGGTTGTTTGAGATTGTTAAACAGATATGCTTAGAATTTCTAGATAATTTTGTTTTGCTGTTTTGTACTAAAATGTGTCAGCCTCAGTTATAGCATAGTCTCTCCTGACATTGCCTTCTGGTATCCTGCATCAGTTTTTGTTTCATGAGCTCCTCCTGGAATGCATTTTATTGTGACAGACCAATAGGTTTGTGATCCTGACAAAATCCTGGTTAAAAGCAAAACAACCAAAATCATTTTCCCTTAGATTTTATTCAGACCTGTGAAGATACTGAGCCACATCTGTTCATCTTAAGCAGTTCTAAGCAGGAGCTTTCTATCTAGGTAAAATAAAATTAAAGGTGGCATTGTGACTCAATGTTTTTTACTCCTGTAGGAAGTTGTATACTCAAAATTTTGTTTACATGGCCAAAATATTTCATGCTGTTTAACTGTGACAATACTTGCTCTTTTTTTTTGGTTGTTAAAATAACTTAAATCACGTAATAAACAAACATTATCTTAATAGTGCTGTACTATGATACAGTGTGTGTTGACTAGTAATCTGTATCTTCTCTTCCAGGCTAGTAAAGTACCTTTCTGTAAATTTCATCTTGGAGACAGACCCATCCCTGTTACATTTAAGAGGGCGATTGCTGCGCTTTCTTTCTGGCAAAAAGTCAAGCTTGCCTGGGGCCTTTGCTTCTTATCTGACCCAATCAGGTACGAATGAACATCCCATATGTTCAGCAATGAATTGTTCATCTCTTCTGTGTGGTAGGAGCCCGAAGATCTCGAACCCAGACTGATGTGGTGAAACCTCACATTAGTGAGAGAAAGAAATATACAAACTATCCTTGAATAGTTCATGTTTTTAAAAAGAAAGCAGGCTATCCTGCTACATTTGTTTGTATAAGAGCATTTTGATTAATTCTAGGTCGTTGATCGCTTAGAAGTAGATGATTTTATACTGAAAATAAATTCTTAGTACTGCTGTGTTAATATTATAAATGAAAGAGAGTAGAGCCTCATGATAATGGTTTCATTCAGCTTTCCAAAGGTCTTGGGCCTGCTGTACTAAGTCATGTGTAAATCAGAGCAGCCTGAGAACTGAATCCACATCATCTGCTGTCTGAGCAGATGTTAGGAACAGGAGAAAATGTTTGAAATCTCGACAGTGTGTCAAACTCTTAATGACCATTTACTTAATGGCCTTTACGAGGGGATGCTGTTAGGTTACTGTCTTACAGTAATACTTGTCAGACTATTCCCTTGCTCAGTTTGGTTTCCTGTGCCCTTTAAAGAAACCACTGTGCCAAGTGTGCTTCCTCTTTGCTTCTGGACACCAGTAGGTGTGAAAACTTGCTTGAACTGGGTGACGGCATGCCCAGCTGTCATCCTGAGTTCCATCTGCTCCCACCAGACTTGCCATGGTGGGAGGCTTGCCAGAAGCAGGTTTGCAGCGCGTGTGGACCCTGAATCTCTGTGCCTCTCATGCTCTGTAACCAGAACTCTGCACACCTCATTGAAGTGATTGATGTCAGTTCTTTCAGGCACTTGAAGTGGGGCCAGGGCTGGAGCTAGTAGGGACAGCCAAGCCTTGTTTCTCAGTTTTAGCATTTACTAAATTGTTGTTACCTGTAAACACTTCTATTTCATCTGTAAAATGTTGGTCCTGCTTTCAATCTATTAACTGCAGTTCATGTGCAAAGTTTTGTTACTTATGAAACTGTTTCCAGTTTCTGGAGGGAGCTGGAGGATGTGTTTCTCAGCAAATTCTCACATTCATGCTGATGTGATTTTTTGGTTTTCAACTGAAATATTAAGATAACTAAAAATAAATTATCTTCATTAACACAGTAATATTCTAAGTATTGTCTTACAGTTGATTGATGTGCTACATCAATGTTTTAAAAATAATATGGGTAGAAATTGAAAAGGAAAGGTGGGTGTAATTAAGAAGCTGTTGGGGCAGGTGCTGCATAGATGAGCTCACTTACTCATCAGTATGAGATTCTACTGAAAATGGAATAATAACTCTAAATCAGGGTTGTCAGTCTGTTTCCATGCTCTGTTGAAAGCTACCGATGCCTTTTTTTGGTTGTCTGCTTTTTGAAGCATCCTTTTGATGTCAAACTTCAAAAAGTAAGTAAATAAAAATTTTGGCATCATTCTCCAGCAGGCAGTGATGCAAAGCTAGATGATTTTGTTGCCAGACTGTAACTATACCACTGCTGTGGCTGCAAACAGAAGGTTGACAGCACCCATTTAAAAAAGTAACAATAATACAAAAACTCATTAAATTTGCTCCTGCAGTTCTAATTTATTTCCAGTCCATTTCTGTTCTTCCATTCAGGGAACTGATTAATAACTCATTGCCCTGCTGAAGACCTGTGATTGACACAAGCACTGCAGAATCCTTTCCACCCTTGCAGGCTGTGCCTGGCAGTGTGCTATTTTGTTCCTTAAATAGAGCCTTCATGCATTCAGTGATCAGATCTGCTCCTCAGGAGCTTTCTGTTGCCTTTTTTTAGACTGAATATACAGTAAAAGTGGGGCACTGTGATAACTCTTCCCTTTGAAGCCCTGGTGCTCTTCTGCGGTTGTCAGCCTTTAAACTGGGAAAGGTGAATCTTTGGTTGAGCTGCCTAAAGGCAAGTGACCTCTGCTTTGCCTTTCTCTCTCTCTGTAGAGGCATTGTTAAGAATGCAGTTTTTCAGGCTTATGCAGATTGTTCCTCTTTTTGAGAGGAGAGCTGTCTGCGTGGATTTATGCGAATAACGCGTATAGCGTGCGTTTGTTTTTATTCATTGGTTTGTCTGCACTGGACTTTAGAAGTGTAACATAGGTACTGAGAAAATGTAACCTTTCTTTCAGTAAAGATGACGTGGAAAAATGCAAACAGAAGGATTTGCTGGAGCAGATGATGGCAGAGATGATTGGAGAATTTCCTGATCTTCATCGAACAATCGTCTCAGAACGAGATATTTACTTGACCTACATGCTGAAGCAAGCAGCAAAGCAGATAGAACTACCTCGAGCTTCAGAAAGTAATTGTTTTAAAGCAAATACCTTAATCAGTGTGTTCTTTGTGTGCTATTAGCTATCTCAGTTCTTTGTGGGAAAACTGTGGTGTTCTGTGTGTTTATCCAAGACACATGCCACATATCGCAGAAGATTACAGTGCTTGAAAAGTTATGGGGCACATGACTCCCTTACTGCAACCTCCTATAGAAGAAATCTCACAAAGCAATAGACTACTAATTATGATTCTTTTCTCACTGTGCTATTTAAACCTGCAAAATACTGATTAGTCTGACAGCTTCTTCAAAAGGCAGGCGCCTGGCATTACAGCACAGCATGGGACAGTCTAGACGTGCATCACCTGTCTCACTATCTCACCAAATTCATTGTCACCCATAGCTGTTCAGGCACAGATTTCCTGCTGAACTAATTACTTCTAATTTTCAGTATTCATCTCGCTTTGCTTATTATAAATTGGGCTCCTGGGAACCCTGGTGATATGCAGCAAGTATGAACTCTGTGTGTTTCAGCAAGGCATAGGCATACTGAATATTTCTCCAGGCCTGAATATTTTTCCAGAAGTATTTTACTGCCGTGTGCAATCTGCATCCCCTTTGTTCGTGTAAAGAAATGTGTGTATATACATGCACACATGCATACTGAAGTAGGAGTTACCTTTTTTTGCTGTCTTGTTTATATAAGTGCTTCAGTGCAGACCTCTGACACTGTCTCCTGGTTGTCCTCTGTTTGTTGTTGTTCTTTTTTCCTTTCTTCAATTCTACCTTAAGAGCAGAGTTTGTGAATCACAGGTTCACGAATGCTTAGGAAACTGGAAGGGTTTTACACACGTTACAGAGGATTTAAAATAAAAGATGGGACTGCAAATGACAAGAATGTGAATGCATCACCTGACTGACAGTCCTCTGCTGCAGTATTAGTAAATGAGACAGTGCCAGAGGTGGTTTTGCTAAGCTGCATGTCACTATTATCATTACTTGGACATTTTTCTCATATTGTTCTCATGACACATTACCAATTTTCCCAGTGGGGGGGAGGTAATCCAAAAACTTTTGGGATTAATGCATCAGTTTCTCCTGAATGTTGAGAAAGCTGGCTGGCAGATGGGAGGTTAGGGTGAGAGCTGCCATGTGTTGTGGTGGAGTGGTGACCAACTACCTGGCTACTGCACACTAACAGCACAGGTTTTGCTGTTACTTTCTGAGGCCAGGTCTGTAACAGGGTCAGGTCTGATCTCAGGCCCTGTTCCCTGGCTGTTCATGTCTGCCAGCCTGTGCCTTCCCATTACTGGGATTTGTGCCAGCTGTCCAAAGCTGTGAGCAAAGCTCTTCTTGGGAGAGAGCAAAGACCGGGGCTGTACCCTAAACAGGACAGAAACATGACCCACACAGAGTAGGGAAGAGATGGATTTAGAGGCTCAGCAGAGCTTGCATCTGGAGGCTGGAGTGTGAGCCCTAGCCAGTTCTGTTTACTGGAACAAACATTTCCTGACAATAAGAAGTTATGCTAAAGTTTGAAGGGAAAAAAAAAAAGAGGAAGGAAAGCAACAAATTAAAAACATGAGGCAGTGGATGAGACGTGGAATATGTGTAATTTTTGATGTGTAGTAACGAGTCTCTGCTTCTTAGAAAATGCTGTTTTGTAATCTTGCACTCTACCTGTTCATTTGGAGCTTGAAACTGGTTCTTCTACAAATGTGTTCCTTTGTTTCCATCTCTTCCCTAGCTGAACCTAGGAAATACATCCCTGCTGTTGTAGTTGGTGTGGTTGGGATGGGTCACGTACCTGGAATTGAAAAGAACTGGAACTCTGACTTAAACATTCAGGAAATAATGAGGTATGTCATCCTTCCCCATGTCTTGCCATAGCAGCTTCACTTGCTCAAAGTCAGCAATGATTGGTTTGTTTGGAGGTTTCTTGGTCTTTTGTCACAGCTTAAAGAAATGCTGCTGCTGTAATTGCTGCTCTGTCAGCTCACTGACTTGCTGTGCCAACTGCATACAGCAAAGGAACAGAAACTGCCAAAGGAAAAAAGTAAAACCAATAGATAGTGGTATATTGAGGGAAGGTGAGGTGAGAAAATGCCATTGTCTGGAGAAAAAAGTCTGTGAATCCATACCAAAGGCTTTTCAAGTGAAAATTCAGATGTGGTCTGTAAAAGGTGACAAGAACAGGCTTCTGGCCTAGCGTACTTCAGTGTGGGCTAGTACAAGCCACAGATTTTCACTCCAGTGTAACTGATAAAATAGGTGTATGTGCTTTATAAAAGAAGCAGCTGTTCAGACTGTATCCTGTAAGGCCACAGAGGCTGGGATTTACGAAAGGTATGAGGGATTACAGCCTGACCCGGTAGTATGGGTAGGGCCTGCAGTGCTTTAGGACAACTAAGTGGAAGAGTTACCAGTATCTTTCCTAAAAGCTGAGCATTGCTTTAAACTTCACTTTTTAAAACAATATAAAGCAGATTATATTTGAAAGATTACTGTGCTAAGATTCTTCTCATTGAAATCTTTTTCAGTTTGTGCTGCTGCGTTGCAGTTGCAGAGCAGTTAAATCTTTGTGTTAGTGATTGCCATCTACTGAAAGGGTGGAGTTCTTAACATTTCTACACGTTAGATCTTTGTGTTGCAAAATGACTTTGGAAGTCATCTGAATCAAAACATGCACATTTCTCAGATGCCTGTTTGTTCCAGCTCTGCAGGTGTTCACCACTGTTTTATGTCTCTTTTGCCGCAGTGTGCCTCCTCCATCAGCTTCAAGTAAGATTTTCAAATTTGTCATAAAAGCAACAGTTTTTGGACTGATGGGTTATGGCTGCTACCGAATAGGCCAAAGGACGGTTCAGTTTATTCTTTCGATGCCAGCAGCACAGAGCTATCTTCAGAAGCTGACAGAAATAAGGTCTCAGCATTGAACGTAGGTGGAGGCACAACGTGAAGAAAGTGGCTGAAAAAGGCGATGGAGGCAACAAATGTGAACCGGACTGAAAGAAGAAGGAAATGAGGATCCTACTCAGAGGGTGCGGAGCAAAGCTGAATTGCTGTATAATAAAAGATTTGATACTGAACTTACACCAGCTATGATCTGATGAGTAAGTTTGATTCCTGGTGCGTTGCATGAAACCACATGATTCCAGATTGAGGCAAATGTAATACGTACACAAATATATATTATATATATCGATACGGTGTGTGTATATATAATATATATTAATGATGATGTAGTACAGACAGCTTAAAGAGTGTATGCTCGTGACTTTTTTTCCAGGAGAAGAGAACACCAAGTAACCAAATTGGCTGCATCTGCTGTGAAATTCAGGGACACTTGCTGGAGTGATTTATTTTTTTTCCTCGGGTATAATAATACCTAGCGGTCATTTCTGGTGCCAGACACTTTACATATAAATCAGAAGGGCGTCTTCTCAAGGTGTGTTTTATACTTAAAAACAATTAGGCTTTTTAAAGACTTGAAAGCTTTCAAAAAATGTCAGAACTGTACAGGCTGCCGTATGTTCACCACTCGGATTTTTTTACAAGCCTTACTGAAGAACGGAAACGCTGCCTTTAGATTGCATCCCTCCTTACCACCACCGGTTGAATTGTCTTCTGCATAGAGAAGGTAGAGCCACGCCATCAGAATGCAATGTGTCAGATGTTTACAGGACACTCTGTTCCTTTAGATTAGGTTATTTAAAGTGTGTTGTTTAGCCAAATCCTGCTGGATTCAGTATTGTAAATTTGAGACTAGAACTGCTGTACAGGTTTTGTTTCTCGGACCTTTCGTTATCGGGACAAGAAGTCTGGAATTGATCGTACCTGCTCCTCATTTTTGATACATGAAAATATTTTATTTATCAATGTAATTTCTCAGTGGATGAATATTTTAATCTATTTAATAGAAAAGCAGTGTTCAACTTAGTTTTTCAAACTAGCGATAGCATTTTATTTGGGTTACCTGCTATTTATACATAGAATAATGGGTACATCAGACTGCTGTGATTTTTAAGATTTTCCAGAACAGCCATCTGTCACCCATCTCTTTTATTTTATTATTTAGGCTGATATGTAATAGGAGGTTTTGGTACCATTTATACGGGATTTTCGATGATTGTAAAGTGCCCTCTGCAATCAGCTGCTCCCAGTTCCGCAGTGCAGACAGCTTTGATTGGCATATCAGAGTTTTAACCCGATGTATTTGAACGGAGTCCCATTTGCTCCTCAGGCTCGTATACAGTTGCTCACTGATTAAAGTGGGTTTTTTGTTTTTTACTGATTTCTTTCGGGACTGAAAGATGAGAACCAGTGTGTGAGGCAAGAGGAGGAAAACAACACGTTGTACTTTTGTGTTTCCTTACTGCTTTCAGTTGGTTCAATAAAATCAACAGACTGCTCTCAGCAGGGTGAATGTCCAGAGCCTTGTGCTGGACGCAGACTATTGATGGCTGGAGGCCTGTATGTGTACCTGCCAGGCCTGCTCTGTGATGGCAGTGGCTTTGCTGGGATCTGGTCTGTCCAGTAGGCAGCCTGATGCTCTTTCCTCACACTCTGCAAATGTTGTGTGTCCCCCTGCAGCAAATCCCTGAAGCACGTGTTCATCTTTAAACCTATGAAATCAAACCCGGTCCTGCGGAGCACTTAAGACAATGCGTGGTGTGTTTCTGGATCTGGGCCTTAGAGCTGTGCAGGGAATAAACCTGAGCAAATGAGAATGGCAGCAGTTCATACTTCATGAACACAAAAATGTGATGGTGATTCAGAGTAGGATGGAGTCAGGTCCTTCTCATTTTCCATCGGTCAGTGCTTGAGGAGCCACCAGCCGTCTCTAGCGAGACTGAACACCACATTGATGAACTCTTTAGAGAAGACTGGAATGACTGCCTCCATTTTGCTTCCTGACTTTTTTTGTTAAGATTTAATGAATTGTTTACAGTTAAGCAGTCCTATTTGAATAATTCTATTCCATGTTACATACATTATTAAGAGGTGAAATCAAAAGCTTGACCTCCTTCTTCTCCTGGCTCTCCTGACATACCAAAAGATTGTTGTTGTCTTTTCTTGTTTTTTGTTTTGTTTTGTTTTGAATTTGGTTTTGTTTGGGTTACTTTTTTTTTTTTTTTTTTTTTTTGAGGTCTTTTTAGCTGTTAGAGTTCAAAATGTATCAACGTCTTGCTTTAAGATACCTACTGATTTTTAAGGTATCTGCAGATATTGTGAAAGTTCTGAAGATCTTTGATATCTGTGCTCAGGTAATTTTACACAAAGAAAAACAAACCTAAGGTAAATCTTAGACATGAGCCTTAAACTTGGGTGGGACTAATGCTAGACAGTTGTCATGGAGCATTCTTGCAGACTTGACATCATATGCTTTTTAGCCAGAAGTGTAAGCTGTCCGCTTGTTAATCAGTCATTATTAGCAGTTACTATCTTGAGTCTTTGTTTCACTTTTTCTTCTTTCTTTTTAAACATATCAGCAGATAAGAAGGAGGCTGTCTGGGGACAGAACTTGCAGTTTCTTCTCACTGTTGCAAACTGGCATACGTATGCACTGTTTGCTCAGTGGCACTTGAAAGCCCGATGGATTTGCGGAACTCTCAGTCCTGTGAATCCAAACAAGACTGCTCAGTGTTGTGTATCCGATGTGTTGTACGGTCTGTGTAACAATCAGTGTTTTAGGTCCATTCTTTTCTGTTCTAGTCAGTCCTCTCAGTGTTAGAGCATCCTGTAAAACTTAACTCTGTTGAACTGTCCCAGCCCTGCCTCAGCCTTACGAAGCCATACTGTATTTTTTTGGTGACATGTACATCTGTTTCATGCGTTTGTACATGTAATGTAATTTGAGGTATTTTTAACAATGTGTGCCTTTACTCTAAAGTGATTTAAATCAAACAGCAGTATGTTCTATGATATAAAAAATAAAATATTTTAGCCACCGTTACTGTTGAAGGCATTTATTTTCCACATTAATTGTTCTCAAAAATACTAAACGCTGGTTAGGTAGGTCTGATACACAGCATTTTGATAACCCAGCACATTTTTCTGAGCAAGAGCTGCAGTTGGAGCAAACACTTCCACTGAGGGGCATCTGGCTTTGATGATGAAGTAAGAAAACCAGTTTTTCTGCCTCCTGCACCTTTCCACTGGAGAAAAGGATGCATTTCCCTCTCCTACTGAACACATTGAGACTAACTTCCCAATGGGAGAAGCATCTAAAGTGAGAGTCCACAATTAGGTATGGCGAGTGAGATTTTTTTGGCCTTCTCATTTTTCTTCAAACTTCTGCAGTGCCTGGTTGTGCCAGGAGCTGACAGCCTTAGTCCCAGCCCAGCAAGGTGCTCGAGCACCTGACATGGGCCACAAGCAGTGGCTTCTGTTTGCAGGGCTGTTCTCTGCCTGGGAATCCAAGACAACGTGAAAAGGTGTTGAGTCAGTAGCAAAACGTTTAATCGTCTGCAATTGAGCCAGGTATGACCATTTCTTTAAAAGGAGAAGGGAGAACTGTTACTAAAATGACCCTGCTTTTGTGCTGTAAGCTACAAGTAGGTAGCCAAGTGGATAGCCACCACTTGTCAGTCAGCACTCCGTGCCTCTTGGTTAAGCGTGCAAAGCAAAGCTGTCCATGTGCACTTCTATAGTCCTTGATTCAGCAGAAGCCTCCAATGCTTTGAGCTGTGGTTTGGCTTAAATTGTGAAATGCTGCTGAGAGTGGCAGCTGCTGTGTCAGGGACAGCACTGCTCTGTCAGCCAGCTGGCCAAGGTTGTGTTTATAATGCATCCTTTTCTGTACTCAAACAAAAAACTGATTTAATGGTGAGCTAGCAGTGCCTAAATGACCCCCTGGAAGCTGCTCCTGTTTGTGTGCTTTGAGAAACATTGAAGAAGCTCTGACTGGGAAACATCTCCAGTTATCCCTGGGTGCCAGGCAGAAGTGGGAGCTACGCGTGGAAAGAACGCTGTTGCCTGTGAAACTCAAAGTACACATTTTCAAACTCTTGAGTACACATTTTCCTGTTTCTAAGACTTTAATAACCTTTCATTTTTAGATTTGAGTGTTCTGAGAGTGACTTTATTGTGAGATGAGAGCTTTACTTTTTAGGATTTGTAGGAGCAGGGTCACTTTTCCAGCTGTGAGTGATGGACCAAACTCAGTGCGATGCTGAATGCTCTGCAGTGTGTTGAAGCTTTGCAGCGTGTGTTGAAATGTGCACTGAAAAGGTCAACCACATACCACAGTGAGCTTAGAAGAGCTGACATCAGTCTGGTGCCTGCTCAGGTGGAAAAAGGCAACCACATTTTTATTTCTATTCTCCCAGCAGCAGCAGGCATCCACCAGCAGCTCTTCTGTGTCGGGCTGTAGGATGGGGGATGGGGGTGGGTGAAGCAGCTGTTCTGCACAGCACTCCTTGGAGATGCAGATGGGTTCGTCTATTCATCCGCTTGGCTGCTGCTTGTCTTCTATGTGTTGCAGTCTTACCCAGGGGGAGCTCTGGGGAGGGGATGGGGGCAAAGACGGGGCTGCCCTTATTCCTATACCCCAGTAGGGAAAGGGGCGGCAGCTGGGTGAGGGAGGGGGTTGGTCAGACCTTCCCCTCAGGCTCTGCTCTGGCTTCTCAGGTAGCTCTGCTGTGCAGCTACCCAAGGGGAAGCTTGAGGTTTTGTCTATCCTTTGCAGTACTGCCCCTGGGCAGATCTAGTGAGGCTGTTCTGAGGGGAAAAGTGCATGCTTCCACTTCCATGTGTGGCATCCAAGATATATGGTGCTTACGCATGAGGAATGGTGCATGGAGAAATCAAAAAAAAAAAAAGAAAAAAAAAGAAAGAAAAAAAAAAAGCTTTGTTTGTAGCATTATTTCAGTTTACTTAGGATGCATCCCCTCCAAAAGCAGTATTCTGATAATATGGTAACATGTCCCTGCTTTTGGCTACAAAGGTGATTTTGCTGGACAAAGGAATGTAGGGTGCCATTTTCACGAGAGTGCTGGTTATTGACACGCTGTCTGCAGCCAGTGAGGGTCCCTCCTGTCAGCTCCAGCAGGGGTCAGAACCTCTGTCATTTGCCATGAAACAACTGCTGAGGGTTTCTATGTGCCGCCAGTCAGTGTGCTCTGATTTAACTGGAAAGTACAAGTAATAGTTCAGTGCCATCTACCGACTGCACATGGTGTGCCTTTGAATATTAGTGAGGGTGGACCTAAGGATATTCTTCAGAATAGGTTTAGTGCATGAAGCTTGGAGAGAGCTGGGTTTTGCCCATCACCAGCAGTGTGCCCAGCAATAGCTACAGCAGCACAAGAGTGCACCCTGAACAGTGACTTGTGTGCAAAAAGTGTGATTATTTTGCCTCTAGGGTACTTCATGGAAAATATAGGATTACACTGCTAGAGAATTTCCTTCTTATGCTTCACTTTTTTTTTCTTTCTTTCTTTCTTTTTAATAAGAACCATTACCCTCGGGTAAGACCCAGCCTCCAGCTCTACTCTTGCTCTCCTTGAAGTTGCTATACTCTATAAAGCTGTTACCAGTATGCAATATGCTGAGGGACTGGTGTTCTCTGAAGGCAACTGGAGACTCCTTCTCACCAAAAATCACATGTGCTGTGCCCACCCTGCCAGGCTCCCGGTGCCCCTCTAACGTGAGACAAAATGGGAGTGCTTTGGGGACCCACAGGAATCACAGAATCGTAGGGGTTGGACGGGACCTCCAGAGATCATCGAGTCCAACCCCCCTACCAAAGCAGGTTCCCTACACTAGGTCACACAAGTAGGTGTCCATGCGGGTCTTGAATATCTCCAGAGGAGACTCCACAACCCCCCTGGGCAGCCTGTTCTAGCGCTCTGTCTGGAGCCTGGATGGTTTCTCTGTTTGGGGAATTTCAACCTCAGTGCTCTACACTGAGGGATTTCTGCACACAGGCGTACTGATCACAGCACTGCTGGATATGTAGTATCCAGGCCTCACTGCCCTACACGTGCTCCCTGGGATGCCCAGATACACTGGAGGAAGGCTTGTGGTACACAGCACTTCTGCAGCATGGGCCACATGCACAGCTTGTGACTGTGCCAAGCTTTGGCTCTCCCTTGTCAGAGCAATTACTCAAAACGTACTTGAGGCAAAATGTTTACTGGCTGATGAACACACTACAAGGAAAGTGGGAAAACAGAAAAGTAATCAATAATCTTAAGTAACACACCAGTGACTCAGTGACATAATTACACAGAGCACTACGCGCAGCAGGAAGTTATGAGCAGATCTTGGATGCATGCAATCACACACACCTCCAGCACCAACTGCTGGGAATAGGTCTTTACAGAACTTTGATTTAGCAGCAATTTATGAGCTGATAATACCTTTAAGATAAATCACAAGATTATTTGATTCTTAGAAGCACTTAATCAGCATTTAATTATTAGCCAACTTAACACAAAATTCAATAGTACATGCTACAATCAAATACAGATGTCTAGTTGAAGATTTGAGAATGGTGAGGTTGACTTGAAGCTCACATGCAGGGTATCCAAGAGGAGAATTCTAAAGTCAGTTGTGCACACAAGGACCTTTCTCCTGGTGAATTACCCGCTCCTCATTCATCAGCTTTCAGCAGATGAGGCCATCTGTCTCAAAAGGACTCCTCTTCTTTGATGTCAGTCAGCAGCAAGTAATAAGAAGTGTACCCTGAGCGGTGTCCCAGCTCAGGGGAAGGTCGAGGATCACAGCCTGCTGCTGTACAGTTCTTGTACCTCTCAGATCAATGATCAGGAGCCCAACTCTGCACTTGAACAAAGGTGAAAGCCCAGTGGTGGCCTTTGCTGAGATCGCAGTGGTCTGTGGGTGCACCACTACACCGAGCTGCAGTTCTGTTCATGCTGAGGGGCAGGCCTATTCCCCCACCCCAACCCAATGGGGAACCCTGTCATGGCTCCAGATGTCCTCCAGTGACCCTGTGCTTGTGCATAGGTCAGCACTACTACCAGCTGTAGGTGTTGGCAGTCCTGCTGCTGGCAGACCTGTCCTCTGCTCATCTCTGGTGGGTCTTAGATCTCATCCTTCATTCTTCAGCATTCAGATCCTCCTTTTTGCCACTCTCACATTGCTGCTCTCACACTCAAACAACCTGCACCCAACATCCTCCCCATCAATCCCAGCTTTGCTACAGCCATACTTGTGTTTTTTTCTGACATCACCATTGATGAAATGACAGCTTTACACAGTGTTACAGGGACATTGCTGCAGGCAGCCTGGCTCCCCACACCCCACCTCACTTTGTTTGCCCATTGGGTTAACCTCATGCGATTATTAGACAGCTCAGACCAAGCACAAATTGGACTTTATGCAGCCCTCACAGTGCAGAAAGTATGCTGTATCCTGGGCCACATCAAAAGAAGTGTGGCTAGCAGGGTGACGGAGGTGATCCTGCCCCTCTGTGCTGGTAAGGCCTCACCCAGAGTACTGCATCCAGATGTGGAGTCCTCAGTACAGGAGAGACATGGACTTGTTGGAGTGTGTCCAGAGAAGGGCCGCAGAAATAATCCAAGGGATGGAACACCTCTCCTATGAGGACAGGTTGAGAGCTGGGGCTGTTCAGCCTGGAGAAGGCTCTTGGGAGACCTGAGAGCAGCCTTTCAGTAACTAAAAGTGGGTATAATAAAGAAGCAGATAGACTCTTCAGCAGGGTCTGTTGTGATAGTTTCAAATTAAAGGAGGGAAGATTTAGATTGGATATAAACTTTTTACAATCAGTGGTGTGGCACTGGAACAGGCTGCTCAGAGAGGTGGTTCAATCCTTGCCCCTAGAGACATTAAATGTCAGGCTGGGCAGGTCTCTGAGCAACCTGATCTATCTGTAGGTGTCCCAGTTCATTGCAGGAGAGTTGGACTAGATGACCTTTAAGGTTCAACTCAAATGATTCTATGATTCCTTCTTGGTAGCTTTCATACCAGAGAGCCTCAGCAGAGATGCCTCTTTCCCACAGCTCTGCTACGCACTGCTGCAGGCTGCCTTGAAGCCTTGGCTGCACAGGGCCACGTGGTCCAGCGGGACTTCTTGCTCACAGCCACCCCCTGGTCTGACCGACCTTCTCCAAGAGCGCACAGACCACTCTAGAGGCTCATCAGCTCATTCCCTTCCGGCTGGGAACCACCACGACTGTCAGCACAGCAGCATGTGTGAGACGTTCAGCTGGGTATGTAAGCACATTATTTCCTTTTGAAACAAGCAAAGCAGTCACAGGAGGATAAAGATCACTACTACTTCTGTTGTAACTAATAGCACTATGTCATCCTCTCACTCTCCTGCTAGAGGTGAGGCAGCACGTACACCAGCTGCACTCCTACCGTTACAACTGGGGTTCCCATGCTGACTTGTTCTACTCGTGTGTAGCAACACTCTTTGTGGCCCACAGCAGATCTTACACAACTAGTGTGTGCATTTCATTTAATTACACATTCCCAGCAGTGGTTGGTGAAAATTCTGTTGTAATACAGGATGCCTTTGTACCCCTACATGAGAAAGGAGTCAAAATATTAAAAAAAGCATCATGCTACCAATTTGTTTCAATTGCCTAGTGTAACAAATGGACAGTGATGCATTTAATTTAAGCCACCAGAGTTTGTTGGTTTTTAACTCAGTAGTTGCTTTTACCACATGCCACATTTGGATGTCCCAGGGAATTACCACACTTGTTGCATTGGACAATGGTCTGAAGTTTGTTACAGATTCAGCATCATAGAACAGTTAGGGTTAGGTCTCTCAATCTGTCCTAAAAGCCCCCTTAAGATACTGAAAGGCTGCAATGAAGTGTCCCCAGAGCCTTCTCTTCTCCAAACAGAACAACCTTGCATACAGTTTGCCTTGTACATCATTCAAAAGTTCCTGTCACTTTCATACATTGAACCACAGAATGGTTGAGGTTGGAAGGGTCCTCCAGAGGTCATCCTACTCAACACCCCTGGTAAAGCAGGGCCAGCTGTCCAGGACCACATCCAGACAACTTCTGAACGCTTCCAAGTATGTTTCCATAACAAGAAGCAGCACAACTTGCATACATATGGGTTACACTCTGGATGTACTCTACAACAGTTCATGTCTCTCACGTTAGTTCCCTATTTCTTTCCCTGTGTTACAGGACCAATTAATATTTATTTTCAGCCACTCCTGCTTATCTTCCCAAATCAACATTTGTGGCTGTTTACAGCGTGATTTTAGTTTTGGATGTGCTCAGTTTCCAAAACCGTATCTGCACCATCTAAACAATTAAGAACACATCAGACAATATAACTGTCATGGTTTCATGATTTTTGGTTATCAGTATTCCACATCATAACATCATGTAATGCACTGGGGTTTGACTGCTGATGCTCAAGTTCCGGTTGCCTGTCCGGAGGAGAAGAAGAACTGCATTTCCCAGGGGACTTTGTGGTCAGCTGGGAGATATAACTCCCGGCAAGGTCACCTGATGTTCTCTTCTCTGCTTGCGCTTCTTCGCTTGCCCGTCTTCTCCGTCTGCGCTTCTCTGTCTGCGCTTCTTCATCGGCTCAACTGGACTGCACTTCTCATCTCAGCGTTGGGGTGAGGCTGATCCATCATCAATTTCACACACTCTCTCTCTCCTTATATTCTGCTGATACCATATTTAGTAAATTACGTTGTTTCACCTCAGATTGTTGCCACTGTTTTCAATTATTTTGGGGTCCCCTGTTTTCCTTTTCCAGGGGCACAGATCCACGGATCCCTCTGCCCTTCTAGTCACAGAACCGGGCCGAACCAGCCCGTAAACCATTGACAATAACTGCACCCATTAATATTGCAAAGGCACTATTTGCATTCCACCCAATGTCTCTGACTGACCCACTGCAGGGGAACCGTTAGGTCAGGGCTTAAAATGGTGACTGAGCACCTGGTGAAGGGGTGTGGCTGCCCTAGGGAGCACAGGCAGATTGTTTGTACCTGTGCTCCCCAGGTGACCAGAAAGGGTTGTGTTGGAAATCTAAAGGCTCCTGACCAACGAATGATCCTGGGATGGAACAGAGCATTCTGACTGTTTTAAGGGAACTGATATTTGTGGCTGTAGGTTTTGTAGAGAAAGCTGATCTTGGTAGTTCATCTTTTTTTTTTTTTTTTTTTTTTTTTTTTGCAAAGACTTGTTTTGTAAGCAGGTGTTCCACTTGGGCTCTGTATCATGCACCGGCTGTGCGGGTACAGCAGTGGAAAAAACCCTGTAGGCCCTGGGGAGAATCAAAGCAGGAGAGGCTGTGGTGTGGGAGAGAGGAAAAGTACACTTTGAAACAAGGGATGCTCTGCTGGCACTGCCTATCAAATCCACTGCCAACGTGTTCCTGCTCTCTCCTCTGGCAGCTTGCTGTCTCTCAAGGGTCGGTAAGTAATAGTGCACTTGCTTAGGGAGCTTCTGCTTCCCCCTTACGGGGATTATCTAAAATGGATGCCTGTGTATGTGTAAGTGTGTATGTTGAATAAAAGCCATAACCCTCTGCACTGCTCTGAGTGTATAGTTTGCTTGCCTCTGCTCCTGAGACGTCCTGCCTCAGATCCAAATGTACCCTGAAACATAACTGGTGATGATGATGGGATCCGACTGCCGAGATGTTGGGAGGTAGGCACTGAGAGGTTTGGTTCTTGTTGTTGTTTTGGGTTTTGTTTTGTTTTGTTGTTATTTTTCTCTTCTCACCTTCTTTCTCTTCCTCCTTTAAGATAGGGACTAGGTGGTGGAAAGCGTCTGCCCCAGTATTGTGCTGTTATAGGGCTGGATACCTTTAAAGAGTCTCTTATTGATGTGGCAAATCTGCAGCTTGTGTTAAGTTTCTGTATGTTTATTAATTCTTACTTTTGTGGCTGCAGTAGTATGTGTGCGTTACGATGCATGAAAGCAATTCACACATTCCAGACACAGAGCAGCTGGTTGAAGGAACTTGTTGAAAACAGTAGTAAGTGATGAACTGGAGAAGTGATTGAAACTGTGGGAACCTGGGATCTGTGGAAAATAACAAGTGAAGCTCCCATCTTGCTGGGGGATATTGGTTATGGCTCTCCCTGAAGGAATTTGGCGTGCAACTATGCCTTGAGGGAGCTGGTAGATCCTGTTACCTAGCAATTTGAGGAGGGCCTGACTGCCCACTGCCGTTAAGGGGGAGAGATATCTTGAACGAACTACAGGCCTAAATCGCGTTTGGTAAAAGAGAAATTCACAGTGTAATGACGCTGTGAAGACTCAAGTTGTTATTTACAGAAGTCATCCATCCTGACTAGAGAACAACAGAAGAGGTGAAAAACGCAGTGACACCTGGATCAGGGCATCAAAGACACCTTGATGATTGAGATAAGCTGAACCACCAACAATGAATCTCCAGCTGAAGCTGGGAGCGAAACCGGTAAGATGGAATGTTTTGGGGCTTGAGGGCCTGGAACCCTTGACTGGGAATTTTTAGCCTGCTTAACGGCTTAATGAAGCCTTAAGGGAAGAAATGGGAAACATGCTGTCATGGTTTTATGATTTTTGGTTATCAGTATTCCACATCATAACATCATGTAGTGCACTGGGAGTTTAACTGCTAACGCTCAAGTTCCGGGTACCTGTCCGGAAGAGAAGAACTACATTCCCCAGGGGGCTCTGCGGTCAGAGAGGAGATATCACTCCTGGCAAGGTCACCCGATGCTCTCTTCTTCATCTGTGCTTCTTCGTCTGCTCTTTTTCATCGGCTCTTCTTTGTTGGCTCTCCTCCTGTCTCCCTGCTGTTCAACTGGACTGCACATCTCACCTCAGCATTGTGATGAGGCCAGTCCACCTTTCGGACATTCTCTCTCTCTCACTATATTTATTAGCTTCAACTCTAATTATATTGTATTTTGGTATGTTATCTTGCATTCCGATACTATATTTAGTAAATTAGTTTGTTTTTCCTCAGATCGTTGCCGTTTTTTTCAATTATTTTGGGGTCCCCTGTTTCCCTTTTCCGGATGCGCAGATCTGTGGATCCCTCCGCCCCGCTAGTCACGGAACCGGGCCAAACCAGCCCGTAAACCATTGACATTCTTGGTGGAGAATGAGGGCATAAGCTGTTTTTTAGCTTTTTAGAACGAATCTCTCTGCTCTCGGAGAGATTTGTTGGGAAAGTTTATCTCTTTCACAGGTGCTCTCTGAAAACTAGACCTTGAAAGTCCAGGTGGACTGCCAATATTCTAGAATATTTGTAAACATGGAGCATTGCTATCTTGCTTCTGTAAGGGAAAAAAAAAAAAAAAAGCTTTCTCTTCTAAAACTGCCTTTCAAGGGACTGCATGCCACTGTTTCCTCTTTTTTAATGCTCAAAAGATACTGGGCTTTAATTAAGTTTGCCACTTTTCTCTATGGAGCTATAGGTATATACAATCGATTGAAAACACTGATGGAAATATGTACCTGGTATCTGCATACAATGTGGCATACAAGTCCAGAGGGAGCTGCTAATTCTACAGGACTTGGGATTTTTAAGCAGGTTCCGAGTCTCTCCTTCAAATCCTTTATGCAGTTTTTGAATGCTCACCTGATCGCGTTGTTAATCTCCCTGAAAGTACTGCTCATCATTTCACTCAGTATTTGTATTTACCATATTTTGAGGAAGCCTTCCCCAAAACCAGAGAATACTAAGTGGCAAGGAGTGGGGAGAGGCTTGGGAGAGACTTTAGACAGATGGACATCCTTGGTGTCATGGAACTTTACTCCTGGGCACCTGAAAGACCCTGAGAGCTTAAACAGATATTTGAGGCAGAAATGTTGTGACTCAGGCAGATCTGAGAAGGCACAAATGATTTGGGTCCTGGCTAATGCTTATTGGGCCTTATTCAGTACTATCCCAGAGAGGGAGAGAGTTTGTGAAATTGAGAGAGAGTGTCTGAGAACTGAAAGGGAGAGGTGGCCAATGCTTTATCTTTACACTGACTCATGGATGGTGGCAAATGCCTTGTGGGGGTGGTTACAGCAGTGGGAACAAAATAACTGGCAAAGAAGGGGTAAACCTATTTGGGCTGCTGAGCTGTGGAAAGATATTGCTGCCTGAATAAAGAATATGGTGGTAAAGGTGTGCCACGTAGATGCTCATCTGCCAAGAGTCGGGCTAGTGAAGAACAGCAAAATAACCGTCAGGTAGATCGAGCTGTCAAAATTGAGGTGGCTCAAATAGCCTTGGACTGGCAGAACCAGGGTGAATTATTTCTAGCTCGGTGGGCGCATGAGACCTCGGGCCATCAAGGAAGAGATGCAACATACAAATGGCTAGAGACTGAGGGGTGGACTTATCTGTGGATGCTATTGCACAGGTTATTCATGACTGTGACACATGCACCACAATCAAACAAGCCAAGAGGATGAAACCTCTCTGGGAGAAAGGGCAATGGCAAAAATATAAATATGGAGAGGCATGGCAGGTAGATTATATCACCTTGCCACGATCTCGCAATGGTAAGCGTTATGTGCTTACTATGGTAGAGGCAACCACTGGATGGCCTGAAACATAAGCAGTACCCCATGCTACCGCCCGAAACACCATATTAGGTCTCAAGAAACAAATCCTGTTTCTGCATCCCAGAATTGAGTCAGACAGTGGAACTCATTTCAAAATTTCTCTTGTAAATACTTGGGCCAAAGATCATGGCATTGAGTGGATTTATCATATCCCTTATCATGCACCAGCTTCTGGTAAAATTGAATTAAAAACCATGTTGAAAGTAATGGGTGGTGGAACATTTAAGCATTGGGAGAAGCATTTGGCAGAAGCCACCTGGTTGATCGATACTAGAGGATTGATCAATTGTGATGGTCCTGCTTGCTCCCTACATACTGTCAAGGGAGATAAGGTCCGTGTAGTACATGTAAAGAACATGTTGGGAAAAGCAGTTTGGGTCTTTCCAGCTTCTGGGAAGGGCAAACCTCTTCTCGGAACTGTTTTTGCCCAGGGACCTGGGTCCACTTGGTGGGTGATGCAGAAAAATGGGGATGTTCAATGTGTACTACAAGGGAACTTGATGTTGGGGGAGTGCAGTCAGTAATTCCATGATACATAGGTTTGTACGTGTGTGTGTTTAATGTTTGGTAGTTATATTTTGTTTGTATATATTAAGCTTGATGTAGTGATGTACAATAAGGTGTGGAATGTCATGGTTTTATGATTTTTGGTTATCGATATTCCACATCATAACATCATGTAGTGCACTGGGAGTTTAACTGTTAATGCTCAAGTTCCGGGTACCTGTCTGGAAGAGAAGAACAACTACATTCCCCAGGGGACTCTGCGGTCAGAGAGGAGATATAACTCCTGGCAAGGTCACCTGATGCTCTCTTCTTCGTCTGCGCTTCTTCGTCTGCGCTTCTTCGTCTGCTCTTCTTCGTCGGCTTTCCTTCTGTCTCCCTGCTGTTCAACTGGACTGCACATCTCACCTCAGCATTGCGGTGAGGCTTATCCCCCTTTTGGACATTCTCTTATTATATTTGATTTATTAGCTTCAATTCTAATTATATTGTATTATGGTGTGTTATCTTGCATTCCGATACTGTATTTAGTAAATTAGTTTGTTTCTCCTCAGATCTTTGCCGCTGTTTTTAATTATTTTGGGGTCCCTTGTTTCCCTTTTCCGGAGGCACGGATCCGTGGATCCTTCCGCCCCGCTAGTCACGGAACCGGGCCAAACCAGCCTGTAAAACGTTGACAATAAGCAATGAAAATGAATTTCTAAAAGCTGGTTTCTCTCTTGATGGTGAGCTCACTAGGGGAGGAGCTGACACCTCATGGCAGTATTCAAGCTACCACGAGTCATCGGTCATTTGCTACAGAGATTAGCTTCAAGCAGGTAAAACTGCAGTGGGCAAGGAATCTGGAGTGAAAAAAAGTGACCAAGAAAGCTCTTTTTTAGCCTTTTTTGGAGCCAGCAACAGTGCTGTGCCTGGGCTACCAGCTGGCAGATTGTGGGCGGGCTCCTGTCTCACCAGGGGCGGAACTGACACTGCCTGCTCTTTATCTCTGGAGATTGACCTTGACCCATTTGCTGTGTGGATAAAAAGAGACCAGGGAGGTGGGAACTAGTTCCTGCCACACAACAACACAACACAGAAGGTGTGGAAAGCTGCTGTGACCACCTAGGGTGGAGGCAGTCAGTGTGTGAGGGCCGCCTGCACTGCCCATTCAATAAGGCAGCAGTGGGAGTGGAGGCTTTTTCTTGTGTCAGCATGGGTGAGTGCTCTTGTCTTTTTCTCAGGTGACTTGCTCTACTGTTGACAGGCCCTGACGCCACCACTTCAAACATGGTCCTCACCAGGTAACGTGCTTCCCACGCAAAGACTGTGGCAACCCAGACAGAGGGTCTGCTCAATAATGTGGCAGTTCAGGTCTCTGGCTGCCAGGAGTGCCTCAGCCTGCTGCTGTTGGGGGAGGATGGGAAGGATGCCACTTGCGTGCGGTGTGAGCAGCTGGACGAGCTGCTCGACCTGGTGGTGGAGCTTAGGGAGGAGGTAGATACACTGCAGACCATCAGAGAGTGCGAGCGGGAGATTGACTGGTGGAGTGACTCGCTGCGAGAAAGGCGCAGAGATTGCACTTCCCAGACTGAGGGAGTAATGGACCCTCTCTCTCATCATAGTCAAACAGGGAGAGACAGCTTGAGAGGAGAGGAAGAATGGCAGCAGGTCTCAGCCCGGTGTCGCAGGCAACCCCCATCCCGACCTACTTCAGTTCCCCTGGTCCCTCTCTGTAACAGGCATGAAGCCCTGAAACCAGAGGGAGTGGTGATGATGTGGGAGCACTGCCGCCAAGCTTGCCTAAGGTGAGGCGGTCAGCTCCACGTTTGAAGATTGCCTCCTCCAAGAAAGAAAGGAGGGTGATAGTTGTAGGCGATTCTCTTCTGAGAGGAACAGAGGGTCCAATATGTCAGCCTGACCCTACCCGTAGGGAGGTGTGCTGCCTTCCTGCGGCCCGGGTCAGGGATATTTCTAGAAAACTCCCCAGCCTTATCCGCCCCTCTGATTATTACCCTTTATTGATAGTTCAGGCCAGCAGCGATGGGATTGCTGATAGAAGCCTGAGGATTATAAAAAATGACTTTAGGAGACTGGGGAAGTTAGTTGATGGAGCAGGCATACAAGTAGTGTGTGCCAGTATTCCCTTGGTAGCAGGGACAAACACTGAGATGACCAGGAAAAGCCATCTTATAAATGCATGGCTGAGAGGCTGGTGCAAGCGCAAAAATTTTGGATTCTTTGATCACGGGGCAGTATACTCGGCACCTGGCCTGAGGTCTACTGATGGGAATTGCCTGTCTCCAAAAGGGAGACGGATACTTGCCCAGGAGCTGGCGGGACTTGTAGAGAGAGCTTTAAACTAGATAGGAAGGGGGAAGGGGATAAAGTCAGGCCTACTAGAGATCAGCCTGGGGAAGTGGTGTTGGGATTAGGTGAGAGGTGAGCGGCTCAGCTGAGGTGCGTCTACACTAATGCATGCAGCATGGGCAACAAGCAAGAAGACATGGAAGCCATTGTGCAGCAGGCAAACTATGACCTAGTTGCCATAACGGAAACGTGATGGGATTGCTCCCATGACTGGAGCGCTGCAATGGATGGCTACAAACTCTTCAGGAAGGATAGGCAAGGAAGGCGGGGTGGCGGTGTGGCTCTCTACGTTAGGGAATGCTTTTATGCTACTGAGATTGTGACTGGGGACGATAACGTTGAATCCCTTTGGGTAAAGATCAGAGGAAGGGCTGACAAGACAGGCACCCTGTTATAGATCTCCAAACCAGGATGAAGAGACAGACGAGGTATTCTATAAGCAGCTGGCACGAGCTGCACATTCGCCAGCCCTTGTCCTCATGGAGGACTTTAACTTCCCTGACATATGCTGGGAGTACAACACAGCACAGAAGAAGCAGTCTAGGAGGTTTCTGGAATGCATAGAGGATAACTTCCTGATGCAGCTGGTCAGAGAGCCCACAAGAGGAACTGCCCCACTAGTCCTGCTGTTCACATCTCCCATCTCTGGTGGGAGATGTGGAGGTTGGAGGCTGTCTTGGACAGAATGACCATGAAATGATAGATTTCTCGATTCATGGTGGAGCCTGGAGGGGGAATAGTAAAACTGCTACCTTGGACTTCAGGAGGGCGGACTTTGAATTGTTCAAGAGACTAATAGGGGGAGTCCCCTGGCATTCAGTCTTAGCAAGTAAAGGGGTCCAAGAGAGTTGGTTGCTCTTCAAGAAGGAAGTCTTAAGGGCGCAGGAGCAGGCAGTCCCCCTGAGCTGCAAAATGAGCCGGTGGGGAAGAAGACCGGCGTGGATGAATAGGGAGCCATTCTTGAGGCTCTGGGAGAAAAAGAGAATCTACCGCCTGTGGAAAGAGGGATAGACAACTCAGAATGAATATAAGGAAGTTGTTAGGATGTGTAGAGGTGAAATCAGAAAGGCAAAAGCCCAGCTTGAATTTAACCTGGCCGCTGGGGTGAAAAGGAATAAACTCTTTTATAAATACATTAACAGTAAGAGGAGGCTGGGAATGTGACCACTGAGGATAAGGAAAAAGCGGAGGTTCTGAATGCCTTCTTTACGTCTGTCTTCAAAAGTCAGACCAGTTATCCTCAGGATACTCCTCTCTCTGACCTGGTAATCTCGGCTGGGGAGCACACTAACCCCCCCTGTGATTCTGGAAAAAACAGTCAGAGACCTACTACTCCAACTGGACTGCCACAAGTCTATGGGGCCAGATGCCATCCACCCGAGAGTGCTGAAGGAACTGGCAGAGGTGATAGCCAAGCCGCTTTCCATCATCTATCAGTGCTCCTTGTTGACTGGTGAGGTCCCAAAAGACTGGAGGCTTGCCAATGTAACTCCCATTTACAAGAAAGGTCATAAGGAGGATCCGGGGAACAACAGGCCTGTTAGCCTGACCTCGGTGCCAGGGAAGGTTATGGAGCAGATTGTCTTGAGGGAGATCATGCGGCATGTGCATGGGGGATGACTGGGGGATCAGGCCTAGCCAGCATGGGTTCATGAAGGGCAGGTCCTGTTTGACCAACCTGATCTCCTTCTATGATCTAGTGACCCATCTGGTAGACAATGGAAAGGCTGTTGATGTGGTCTACCTAGACTTCAGCAAAGCCTTTGACACTGTCTCCCACAGTATTCTCCTGCAGAAGCTGGCAGCCCAAGGCTTGGATGAGTACACTCTTGGCTGGGTAAGGAGCTGGCTGGAGGGCCGGGCTCAGAGAGTGGTGGTGAATGGAGTTAAGTCCAGCTGGCAACCGGTTGTGAGTGGTGTTCCCCAGGGGTCGGTGCTGGGGCCTGTCCTCTTCAATACCTTTATTGATGATCTGGATGAGGGCATCGAGTGCACCCTCAGTAAATTCGCAGATGACACCAAATTGGCTGGAAGTGTTGATCCGCCTGAGTCTAGTGAGGCCCTACAGAGGGATCTGGACAGGCTGGAGAGCTGGGCTGAAGCCAATGGGATGAGTTTCAACAAGACCAAAATGCTGGGTCCTGCGCTTCGGCTACAACAACCCCAGGCGATGCTACAGGCTTGAGGCGGTATGGCTGAAGGACTGCGTCGAGGAAATGAACCTGGGGGTATTGATTGATGCTCGGCTGAACATGAGCCGACAGTGCGCCCAGGTGGCCAAGAATGCCAATGGCATCCTGGCTTGCATCAGAAACAGTGTTGCCAGCAGGAGCAGAGAGGTGATTGTTCCTCTGTACTCAGCGCTGGTGAGGCCCCACCTCAAGTACTGTGTCCAGTTTTGGGCCCCTCACTGCAAGAAAGACATTGAGGCCCTGGAGCGTGTTCAAAGGAGGGCAACAAAGCTGGTGAGGGGTCTGGAACACAGGCCATATGAGGAGAGGCTGAAGGAGCTGGGATTGTTCAGCCTGAAGAAGTGGAGGCTCAGGGGAGACCTCATTGCTCTCTATAACTACCTGAAGGGAGGTTGTAGTGAGCTGGGGGTCGGCCTCTTCTCTCGTGTCATTCGTGATAGGACCAGAGGGATTGGTTTCAAGCTACGGCAGGGGAGATTCAAGGTGGATATTAGGAAGTATTACTTTTCAGAAAGGGTGGTCAGGCACTGGAATGGATTGGCCAGGGAGGTGGTGGAATCACCGACCCTGGGGGTGTTCAAGGAAAGACTGGATGTTGTGTTGAGGGACGTGGTTTAGTGGGAGCTATTGGTAACAGGTGAACGGTTGGACTGGATGATCTTTTAGGTCTTTTCCAACCTTGGTGATTCTATGATTCTATGATATTTGTAAACATAGAGCATTGCTATCTTGCTTCTGTAAGGGAAAAAAAAAAAAAAAAAAAAAAAGCTTTCTCTTCTAAAACTGCCTTTCAAGGGACTGCATGCCACTGTTTCCTCTTTTTTAATGCTCAAAAGATACTGGGCTTTAATTAAGTTTGCCACTTTTCTCTATGGAGCTATAGGTATATACAATCGATTGAAAACACTGATGGAAATATGTACCTGGTATCTGCATACAATGTGGCATACAAGTCCAGAGGGAGCTGCTAATTCTACAGGACTTGGGATTTTTAAGCAGGTTCCGAGTCTCTCCTTCAAATCCTTTATGCAGTTTTTGAATGCTCACCTGATCGCGTTGTTAATCTCCCTGAAAGTACTGCTCATCATTTCACTCAGTATTTGTATTTACTATATTTTGAGGAAGCCTTCCCCAAAACCAGAGAATACTAAGTGGCAAGGAGTGGGGAGAGGCTTGGGAGAGACTTTAGACAGATGGACATCCTTGGTGTCATGGAACTTTACTCCTGGGCACCTGAAAGACCCTGAGAGCTTAAACAGATATTTGAGACAGAAATGTTGTGACTCAGGCAGATCTGAGAAGGCACAAATGATTTGGGTCCTGGCTAATGCTTATTGGGCCTTATTCAGTACTATCCCAGAGAGGGAGAGAGTTTGTGAAATTGAGAGAGAGTGTCTGAGAACTGAAAGGGAGAGGTGGCCAATGCTTTATCTTTACACTGACTCATGGATGGTGGCAAATGCCTTGTGGGGGTGGTTATAGCAGTGGGAACAAAATAACTGGCAAAGAAGGGGTAAACCTATTTGGGCTGCTGAGCTGTGGAAAGATATTGCTGCCTGAATAAAGAATATGGTGGTAAAGGTGTGCCACGTAGATGCTCATCTGCCAAGAGTCGGGCTAGTGAAGAACAGCAAAATAACCGTCAGGTAGATCGAGCTGCCAAAATTGAGGTGGCTCAAATAGCCTTGGACTGGCAGAACCAGGGTGAATTATTTCTAGCTCGGTGGGCCCATGAGACCTCAGGCCATCTAGGAAGAGATGCAACATACAAATGGCTAGAGACTGAGGGGTGGGCTTATCTGTGGATGCTATTGCACAGGTTATTCATGACTGTGACACATGCATCACAATCAAACAAGCCAAGAGGATGAAACCTCTCTGGGAGAAAGGGCAATGGCAAAAGTATAAATATGGAGAGGCATGGCAGGTAGATTATATCACCTTGCCACGATCTCGCAATGGTAAGCGTTATGTGCTTACTATGGTAGAGGCAACCACTGGATGGCCTGAAACATAAGCAGTACCCCATGCTACCGCCCGAAATACCGTATTAGGTCTCAAGAAACAAGTCCTGTTTCTGCATCCGAGAATTGAGTCAGACAATGGAACTCATTTCAAAATTTCTCTTGTAAATACTTGGGCCAAAGATCATGGCATTGAGTGGATTTATCATATCCTCTATCATGCACCAGCTTCTGGTAAAATTGAACGCTACAATGGGTTGTTTAAAAACCATGTTGAAAGCAATGGGTGGTAGAACATTTAAGCATTGGGAGAAGCATTTGGCAGAAGCCACCTGGTTGGTCAATACTAGAGGATTGATCAATCGTGATGGTCTTGCTAGCTCCCTACATACTGTCAAGGGAGATAAGGTCCGTGTAGTACATGTAAAGAACATGTTGGGAAAAGCAGTTTGGGTCTTTCCAGCTTCTGGGAAGGGCAAACCTCTTCTCGGAACTGTTTTTGCCCAGGGACCTGGGTCTACTTGGTGGGTGATGCAGAAAAATGGGGATGTTCAATGTGTACTACAAGGGAACTTGATGTTGGGGGAGTGCAGTCAGTAATTCCATGATACATAGGTTTGTACGTGTGTGTGTTTAATGTTTGGTAGTTATATTTTGTTTGTATATATTAAGCATGATGTAGTGATGTACAATAAGGGGTGGAATGTCATGGTTTTATGATTTTTGGTTATCGGTATTCCACATCATAACATCATGTAGTGCACTGGGAGTTTAACTGTTAATGCTCAAGTTCCGGGTACCTGTCTGGAAGAGAAGAACAACTACATTCCCCAGGGGACTCTGCGGTCAGAGAGGAGATATCACTCCTGGCAAGGTCACCTGATGCTCTCTTCTTCATCTGCGCTTCTTCGTCTGCTCTTCTTCATCGGCTCTCCTTCGTCGGCTTTCCTTCTGTCTCCCTGCTGTTCAACTGGACTGCACATCTCACCTCAGCATTGCGGTGAGGCCTATCCACCTTTCGGACATTCTCTTATTATGTTTGATTTATTAGCTTCAATTCTAATTATATTGTATTATGGTGTGTTATCTTGCATTCCGATACTGTATTTAGTAAATTAGTTTGTTTCTCCTCAGATCGTTGCCGCTGTTTTTAATTATTTTGGGGTCCCTTGTTTCCCTTTTCCGGAGGCACGGATCCGTGGATCCTTCCGCCCCGCTAGTCACAGAACCAAGCCAAACCAGCCCATAAACCGTTGACAATAATGTAAGAGATGATTGAATTTTCATTGTCTCAGAGCTTGCTGGGGATGCAGACGGACTTGTTTAAGTCCAGGCAAGTCCCGGGCAAGGGTTGTGAAATCCTTTGTCTGGGGGACAGAGATGGGCAAGGCCAGGGGCAACAGGAGAGAGATAAGCTGCAGCTTAATAGCTGTGAAGTGAGACAAGTAAGCAATGAAAAATGAATTTCTAAAAACTGGTTTCTCTCTTGATGGAGAGCTTTGGTACAAAGTTGGCACAAAACTCTGGGAGGAAACTGTCTTTAGCTCTGGGGGCACCACTAGTCTATTTTTTTTTTTTTTTTTCCTATTCTTTTTCCCTGCTACAGGTGTTATGCTCCTGGAAACAATGTTTGGATAACCCTGGTTCCACTGATGGGGAACAACACTCCTTCACTCCAGAACATCTCAGGCTTGCCCAGCCTGATGAACAAGGACAATGAGGATGCATTCCTGCCACACACCGAGGAGACTCCAGTTCTGGCTCCTCAGGAACACTGGACCCTGGGGTTAATATGTGCTGACCGCTGTTGGTCCATTCCAAATCCATCCATAGCCATCTGAATGAATTACAAGACCTTGATGCTCAGCTGTGGGAGTCCTTGCGATAGAATACTTTTTCAGATTGGGACTGGGGATGGGGACTGCTGATAAACATGATACTGATGAGTTGTATCTTGGGCCTGACGTCCTGTTTCTCAGACCCAAACAAACCCTGAAACGGGGTGGACACAGGGTGCAGACACTCTGGGCTCATGTAAGGGCCAGCCACTGAAGGGAGAGCATCTCTTGAACCTAGGCTTCCTGAGAAGGAGTGCTGCATAGCCAGAGATCCCCTTCATCAATTGGGTGAGTTCAACTCTTCTTTCTGTATATGACTATTTGCCTAGCTGCAAATATTTTGCCTGGTATCACTATGAACCTGTCAGAAGCAATTTTGCTTATTTGTGAGTGGAACGCTTGGCATAGTCAGCAGGATCCCAGGGAAAGCATTCAAAATTTAAAGACAGAAATGGCACTCTTGAAGAATATTCCACAATGGTTTGGATGGGGGAAATCTAACTCCCTTGAAAAGGAATAATCTGGACACATCCAGGGATGCGACAAGGAAGGCTAAAACCCACCTGGAGTTGAAGATGGAAAACAAAATAAAGGGTAACAAGAAAGGTTTTTTAAGTATGTCAACAGTAAAGGGAAGACTAAGGATAATGTGGGTCCCCTCCTGAACAACGGGGGCTGCACCTCTCTTAGACCTCATTTAAGTGCTGCCTGCCTGCAGAAGGATCTCTTTCTGGAGGTCCCTCCCCTATGGAGTTTCCTCTGCAATCCTAGCTCCTTGGAAATGGGTGAGCAATCTTTTCCCTTCCTTTGTAACATCCTTTCATTGCGCCAGTCCTTCTGTCATTATATTTGGTGAGTCCATATATTAAAATGATCTTCTTATGGAATATCTTTAAGTGGGTCAAGGGGGAGAACATCACCCCCCTGGACAAAACTTCACAAGGACATATCCCAGGATTGGGATCGTATTATGAACTAATAAGTTAGCTTCTGCCCACAGAGCACACCAGGTGAGTAACTGTTGTCACTGCCCACTGAAAAGAGGCAGGGGAAGTCAGTGTGAGAACACAGCCCACACTGCCCATACTGTGCAGCAGCTGTGCGTGTGGGAAGTGTCAAGTGGTGGGGTGTGTAAGTGTTGCAACTCTTCGCTCAGGAGACAGGCTCTCCTCTTGGCAGTCTCTGAGACCACAGGCTTAAACATGGTCTCCAGCAGACTTACTTCAACAAGACCGTGGCTACCAAAATGGAGGGCCTGCCAAAAAATGCGGCTGTTCAGGTCTCTGGCTGCAGGGGGTGCCTGAGCCTGCTGCTGCCGGGGGAGGGTGGCAGGGATTTCACCTGTGTGAGATGTGAGCACGTGGATGAGCTGCTCAGCCTGGTGGTAGAACTCAAGGAGGAGGTGCAGAGACTAAGGACCATCAGAGAGTATGAGCAGGAGAGTGATGGAGCTCTATGTCCCTCTGAATAAGAAAGTGGCAGAGGAGGTAGGAAACCGGCATGGCTCAGCAAGGATCTGCTGGGCATGTTGAGGGCAAAGAAAGGTGCGTACAAGCTCTGGAAACAAAGGCGTGTCACCTGGGAAGAATGCAGGGAATGCCATCTGGACTTGCAGGTGGAAAGCCAAGGCACAGGCAGAACTGAACTTGGTGAGGGATGTGAAAAATAACAAGAAGGGGTTCTTCAGGTACATGAGGAAGCGGAGACAGATCAATGAGAGTGTTCCCCCTCTGATAAATGAGGATGGAGAACTGGCTTCCTCAGACAGGAGAAAAAACTGAGGTGCTCACTAAGTGCTTTGCCTCAGTCTCCACTGGTGGTCAGGCTCCTCAGGTCTGCCAGGACCCTGAAGTTCTAGGTGTGGGTGACAGGATTGGATTCTGTCCCACTTTAACAGTGGAACAAGTCTGAGACCTCTTCATAAAACTGAATGTATGTAAGTCCATGGGGCCGGATGATATCCATTCTATGATTCTGAAAGAGATGGCCGATGTGGTTGCCAAGCTGCTTTCCATCATATTTGAAAAAATCCTGGCTGTCTGGTAAAGTCCCTGGTGACTGGAAAAAGGGAAACATCACTCCCATTTTTAAGAAAGGGAGAAAGGATGACCTGGAAAACAAGTGAGCCTCACTTCTGTGCCTGGGAAGATCATGGAGCAGTGTGGAATAAAGAAGGTCGTTGTATCGCTAATGAGTGATGAAGCTCAATAATAACTCGAGCAGGATGTGAGCACCCACAAGGCACCTAGCCCTTACGTGTAACCAGACTTGGTTGTGCGGGAAAACTGTTGTGTTGTGCAGGTATAAAAGGCTCTGGACACCTACAATAAAGGTCCTTTGTTCTGCACCAGAGAAGTCGTCCACATCTCTTTCGCCACACCTGCAAGGGAGCTTGATGCCCTCTTGCAACAAATGGCACCCGAACAGGGACCTGAAACTTAATCTGAATTGAAGACTGACGGGTCTGTAGCGTGTTTAGATAAACGTAAACACGTTGAGAGAAACCAAGAAACCTGTAGAGGAGCACGCTGAGAGAAACGTTACAAACTGAGGATTCATTGTCTCTGTGGGAATCAAATGTTGTTTCTGCATTAGAATTGGATAATATATATATTTTTATTTCATGATCTCCGCTGTCATAGTTCTTTTTGGGAGTCTTTCTGCTTAACTTGGGGAAGATCTCTGATAGTTTACATCACTTATTGTCTAGATAACCCTTCTCAGGGACGCATGCTCTGTATATAGGTGTATATAGGTGTATATATGTATATTTTGTCATACACACTGCAAGAATATCCAGCACCAGATCAAACCAGAGAACAAGTCATGGCATGCCCGAGGAAGCGCCTGAAGAGACATCGGAAGGCCTGGCATCATCCCCCACCACGGTGATCCTTGTTTAACGAAGACTTGGAAGCAAATCACCATATCAATACGACAAGAGCACTGAAACATCTTGGAAACGACAGGATGGCGACTGACTGACACCAGATAACAAAACAAATTAACAAGTAAATAACAAATGTAAATCCTCTGATAAGATTGTGAACCTGGAGTACCCAGCCAGTGGGGAAACAGGGGAGAGGGGGGAGGCAAGGGGGAGAAAACAGGGTATAAAGGCTGTCATGTTGTGTCCATAGGTGCGCTCCTGCTTGCGGGACGCCCGCCATTGTAATCGCGAATAAAATCTGCTTTTATCAGAGATACCGTCCTGACAAAATTATTTGGATATTTCCAACAGTCTCCAACCGCTCTGATTGCCTTTTGTTGGACAAAGGTAAGCGATTGCTATTATGGGGAACAAATTTACTTCTGAACCAAAAAAGGTCCTCGATACCTTTAAATGTACTCTTAAGCGACAGGGGAAGGCACTGTCTTCTGCTGACCTGCAGAAAATGCTTGTATGGGCAGCCGAGAACAATCCTTCACTAACAAATCAAACAATTTACGATCATGAAGTATGGGACCAGATCGGGGTGAGGGTATGGGACGCTACAACTAAGAGTGCTAGGACAGCGTTGGAGTTGCTCCAGAGTTGGAGAAAGATTTTTGATACGCTGAAGAGCCACTTAACATCGCAATCTGATACCCCCAGGCTGCCTGAGAGCAAGGGAGCGGCTGGTCGCTCTACAGATCAGCCCGCAGTGCCATCATCTGCTAACACCATCGGATGGGATTTTTACTGCCTCCTCTCCCGAGGATCCTAGCGGCCCTATTGAACCCAGCCCCATAGATCCTGAAGAGAAGACAGATTTATCCCCTCCTGATCCACATGACGCATGCACAACTGCTTGGAGGGAAGCTAGGAAAGCCGGAGATACAGATATGTTGAAAGTTTTCCTTGTTATCATAGCCCTGGATCAAGAGCCACATTGGAAAGCATTATTGTATAGAGTCCTGCGGGACTTGTGAGGCACACCCATGCCCCATGTGAAATACTGGCAGATACTTGTATTGCTCAATGGATTTATTCTCAGGCACAGCCGATGCCAGCTGCGCCCATGAAAAGGGGTGCTGCAGGGTTTGGATCAATGGGGACCCCCACACAGAAGTTTGATGTTTCAGGAACTTGAATGCTATTGACTTAAAAGATGTTTTTTTCACCATCTCTCTGGACCCCCACAATGCTCCTAGGTTTGCTTTTTGTGTCCTCTACTTCAGGGCATGAAAAACAGCCCTACAATCTGTACAGATAATGGCCCGGGACATATATCCCAGAAAGTATTCAAGTATTACAGTATTACAAGACAAGCCATAGTTGAGCATACCCATAGCATCCTTAAAACTATGCTACTTAAGCAAAAAAGAGGGAATGGAGAAGGCATTTCCAGCAGGAAGGCTTGTTAAAACTATGTATGGAACTTTTTAAATCAAGCATGTAAATACGGAGGACAACCAATAGCCCTCATTTCATTTCAGTTAATAAGGAAAGAGTGAATATTCATGGAAAAACTATGATACTAGTAAAGAATCTGGAATCAGGTCAATGGGAAGACCCATTCGCACTGATAACTTGGAGGAGAGGAAGAAACCTTAGGATAAACTGTGCTGGTTAATTGTCCCTGTCTTTGTGATTGTTAAATGTTTATGGTATATGAAAGTGTAAATGGTATATGGAAATGTAATTGTTAACAGCATACAGAAGTGTAAATGTTAATGCTATATGGAAGTGGAATTATTAATGGTACATGGAATTGTAAATGAGGGTACAAATAGTGGAATTGTGAAAAACAAACAATAACAACAAAAAAAACAGCAAAAAGGTTAAGGAAGAACAATGAGTCAGAAAATTAAGGTTTGTGATCTGCTCTAGCCAAAGCAGATAAGAGCAGGCAAGAGAACACATCCCCCACACTGCTTCTCCCCCCCCGCAGCTTGTAATCAGAACGTGTTACTTGCGAATGGGGACAAAAACTTCATCTGCAGAGATCTAAGGAAACCAGATATCCCAGTGTAAGCACTGGGGAGGGGGTGAAACTGAAATATAATGTTAGTAATTTCTGTAATGATGAAAGTCTGGAAAGTGAAAAGGGTTTGGGAAAAACACAGGCTGAGGAAGGCAAAGTTGAGCAACGTGTAACATGGATGTCCTTAGCGAGAGGTGAAGGATCTAGAAAAATTGATTGGGAAACAGCAGGGAAGTAAGGAAATTAGGAATAACAATAGCAGCTATTACTGCTGCTGCACTAGAACAGGGCCTGAGGACTCAGAGATTCCCTCAGGGAAGAGGTAAGGGAGAGCCTGGAAGGGCTCAGGGAGTTTCACTCCCACTGGACTGAAAGCAGCTGAGGAAGCAGGGTAAAAAAGTTTATTTTCTAATACGGGTGCCTCTTACTCTGTGCTACATCAAGAATTATCAGGACGTGGAAGGACTCAGGATAAGACTACAGCTGTAAAAAAAACTTTCTGTATTTTGTTTTGTAGAGAGATCTAATTTAGTGGTTTGTTCTCTTTTGGGAGCAGGTGTTCCACCTGGGCTCTATCGTGCACTGGCCGTGCAGATATGGAGCACATGTGGAAAAAAACCCTGCAGACTCTGACAAGAATAAAAGCAGGAGGGAGTCTGCGATGGGTGAGAAAGGAAAAGTGCACTTTGAAGTAGGGGACGCCCTGCTGGCACTGCCTATCGCATCCACCATCAGTGCGTTTCTTCTCTCTCCTTTAGGTGGTTTGCTGTCTCTCTGGGGTCAATAAGTAATAATACATTAGCTTAGGAAGTTTCCATTTCCCACTTATGGAATTGTCTAAAATAAATGCCTGTGTGAGTGTGTATCTATCGACTCAAAAAATCGTGACCTTCTATGTAACTCTTCTGTTTACTGTGTTATCAATCGAAGCTTTGACTGAGTTATGACGATTATGTTATTAATACAATTAGTGCTATTATTTTACAGTGTGGTAATAGTTTGCTAATAAACAAAAAAGGGGAAGTGTGGGTATGACCCCTCAGGAAAGAATAGCTAAAGCTCGTTATGTTCTAAATTTTCTAAATTGGTGGACAACAGAGGGCTCCCAATTTACAGGCACTTTGGTCAAAATGCTTTAACTCCTGTCAAGGAAAGAGCACAGGCTATGGTAAAAAAAAAAATCTGAATTCTAATCAGTGAGAAGGACCCTATTCGTTGATAATGTGGGGCCAAGGCTATGCTTGTGTCTTAACAGGAACAGGTCCAAGATGGGTACCAGCACCATGGGTGCCGCCAGCCATCTCAGGCCATAACGTGATCACTGCACTTCCAGCAGCTGTTTGAACACTCACCTTCAAGTCACACCTTGTTTGTCAAGCTGCCTCACTGTGGGAATCAAATGTTGTTTCTGCATTAGAATTGGATAATATATATATTTTTATTTCATGATCTCCACTGTCATAGTTCTTTTTGGGAGTCTTTCTGCTTAACTTGGGGAAGATCCCTGATAGTTTACGTCACTTATCGTCTAGATAACCCTTCCCAGGGACGCACGCTCTGTATATAGGTGTATATAGGTGTATATATGTATATTTTGTCATACACACTGCAAGAATATCCAGCACCAGATCAAACCAGAGAACAAGTCATGGCATGCCCAAGGAAGCGCCTGAAGAGACATGGAGAGGCCTGGCATCATCCCCCACCACGGTGATCCTTGTTTAACGAAGACTTGGAAGCAAATCACCATATCAATACGACAAGAAGAGCACTGAGACACCTTGGAAACGACAGGATGGCGACTGACTGACATCAGATAACAAAACAAATTAACAAGTAAATAACAAATGTAAACCCTCTGATAAGATTGTGAACCTGGAGTACCCAGCCAGTGGGGAAATAGGGGAGGGGGGGAGGCAAGGGGGAGAAAACAGGGTATAAAGGCTGTCATGTTGTGTCCATAGGTGCGCTCCTGCTTGCGGGACGCCCGCCATTGTAATCGCGAATAAAATCTGCTTTTATCAGAGATACCGTCCTGACAAAATTATTTGGATATTTCCAACATCACTAAGAAATCATAAGAACTGGAATAAATGGGAATTGGTTAACATGGACTATTGTTAGCGTTAATTTTAGTTTAGCTACTTTTTGAATTGTTTCTGAACCATGCTTCTTATTTTATTAATAGAAATGGGGGAGATGTAGGATAAAGAAGGTCGTTGTATCGCTAATGAGTGATGAAGCTCAATAATAACTTGAGCCGGACGTGAACAGCCACAAGGCGCCTAGCCCTTATGTGTGACCAGACTTGGTTAGGTGGGAAAACTGTTGTGTTGTGCGGGTATAAAAGGCTCTGAGCACCTACAATAAAGGTCCTTTGTTCTGCACCAGAGAAGTCGTCCACATCTCTTTCGCCACACCTGCAAGGGAGCTTGATGCCCTCTTGCAACAGAGCAGATCCTCCTAGAAGCTATGTTAAGGCACATACAAGATAAAGAGGTGATTTGAGACAGCCAGCATGGCTTCACCAAGGGCAGATCTTGCCTGACCGATCTGGTGGCCTTCTATGATGGAATGATGGTGTGGGAATCGAATGTTGTTTCTGCCTCTGAACAAAATAAGAAATTTGTTAATTTCATGGCCTCTTCTACCACTTGCGTCCTTTATTAGAACTAATAGGTCTTTTCAGGGGCCCTTCTACTTTATTGGGGTTCTCTGGTAAGTTTTCATTGCTAATGCCCTAGATAAATCTTCCCCAACAACCCACACTCAGTGTATAAGTAAAGTAATATGTGTGTGTATATATATCCGTAGAGATTAGGTAGATGGAGTAAATTATAAGCACAAAGACTGAAGCTTCTGTCTGTCTAGCCATCTGAAAAACTCCTGAGCCTTCAGTTAAAGGCAAGCTAGATGTAATAAATATCCTTGCAAATCAGAAACCCCTTGATGTTGGAAAACGACTAGCTTTTGGTGCTGGTTAGACAGGACCTGAGTAATAGAGAATTAAAAGAGAAGTTGTTAAATAATTAAAAACATACATATATAAGCTAGTAACAATTTACTTATGTATAGCCAGCATTGAAAATAAAATATATATGTCACACACATTACAAGAGTATCCTGCGCAAATTAAAAGGATAATTTGTTACGTGCCTCAGGGAGTGCCTGAAGAAGGTACAGAGGAAGATCGGGCACCTCCCCTCCATACTCTTTGCTTAAGAAAGACTCTGAAGAAAATCACCATATCAATATGAACAAGAAGAGTGTTGAGACATTTGGAGACAACAGGACTGACACCAGATAACAAATAAATTAATTAACAAGTAACTAACAAATGTAAACCTTTGATAAGATTGTGAACCTGAAGTACCCAGCCAGTGAAGAAACAGGGGAGGGGGGGAGGCAAGGGGGGGAAAACTATAAAAACTGTCATGTTGTGTCCATAAGCGCGCTCTCCTGTGTCTATGCCTGCCTTTGCAATCGTGAATAAAATCTGCTTTTATCAGAGATAATGTCCTGACAAAAATTATTTGGATATTTCCAACAATGGCTTCAGTGGACAGGGGAAGGGTGATGGATGTCATCTATATGGGCTTCTGCAAGGCCTTCGGCATGGTCCCTACCACATCCTTCTCCTTAAATTGGACAGGTGTGGATTTGAAGGATGGACTGTTCGGTGGATTAGGAAATGACTGGCAGGATGCAGCCAGAGGGTTGTGATCAATGGTTCTGTGTCAGGGTGGAGGCTGGTCACAAGCAGTGTCCCTCAGGGGTCAGTCTTGGGACTGGTGCTCTTTAACATCTTCATCAGTGACACAAACAGTGGCATCAAGTGCACCCTCAGCAAGCCTGTAGATGACACCAAGCTGAGCGGTGCAGTTGATACATTGGAGGGAAGGGAAGCCATCCAGAAGGACCTGGACAGGTTGGAGAAGTGAGCCCAAGAGAACCTAATGACACTCAAAAAGGCCCAAGCGCAGGGTGCTGCAATTGGGCCGGGGTAATACCAGGTGGTTATACAGACTGGGCAAAGAACCCCTTGAGAGCAGCCCTGCAGAGAGGACTTGGAGGATTGGGAACAAATGTTTACATGGGTTGATAGTGACAGGACAAGGGGGAATGGTTTTAAACTAAGACGGGAGATTTAGGTTAGATATTAGGAGGAAGTTTTTCATTCAGAAGGCAGTGAAGCACTGGAACAGTTTGCCAAAGGAAGTTGTGGACGCTCCATTCCTGGATGCATTCAAGGCCAGGCTGGATGTGCCTCTGGGCAGCCCAGTCTAGTGGCTGATGCCCCTGCTCATGGCAGAGGGGTTGAAACTAAATGATCATTGTGGTCCTTTTCAACCTAGGCCCTTCTGTGATTCTGCAACTCACACAGCTGGAGTGCTGCAATTGATGGCTACCAACTTTTCAAAAGAGATAGGCAAGGCAGGAAAGGCAATGGTGTTGCCCTTTATGTTAAGGAAAAATGTGAATGTCTGGAAATCAATGACAGTGATGATATGGTTGAGAGAGGGAATTAGAAACCTACCACTGTGTCCTAGACTTAGGAAATGCATTCTTAAGTATCCTCATTGCTGAAAAACTGCAAGACTGAATTTGCATTCACATGGGAAGGTAGGCAGATTTTTCAGACGCTACCACAAGGGTATATACATTCACCAATTTACTGCCATAATTTGGTAGCCTGTGATTTGATGGGGTGGGAAAAAACAGATAAAGTCACATTGTATCATTATATTGATGACTTAATTCTGACTTCTGTGTCTTTGGAAATGCTTGAAAAAGCAGTAGGTTCACTACTGAAATACCTACAAAAGGGAGAGCTGTCAATCTGCAAAAGATCCAAAGACCTGGACCTGTTGGCAAAATTTCTGGAAGTCAGACTGGCTTAAAGCTTTATCTGCTATTGCCTTTCTATACAATACGTCACTGAGGGACATGGTGGTGATGGGTTGATGGTTGGACTAGATGAGCTTAGTGGTCTTTTTCAGTCTTAAGGCTTCTATGACAGCTGATCTAAATTGACCAACAGGATATTCAATAGTATGTGATCATAGAATATCCCAAGTTGGAAGGGACCCATAAGGATCATCCAGTCTAACTCTTGGCTCCACACAGCACCACCCAAAAATCAGATCAAAAATAACAGAAAATAATTCAATTCAGTGACTTTTGTCTGCTTACTTGGGGTTAGGAGTCAGGAGGGAAAAAAAAAAAACAAAACAACGTATGCAGATCAAGAGGCAAGGCAGACCATTCTCAACAGAGCAGAGCAAATGACCCACACTGTACTTTGGTTTCTACCTTTACCCGCAGAACCTGCAAAACAAGATATGGGCATCTCATTGGTGAGCAGTACCATGTGAGGATCAGCAGTTTCAGCAGAGTCCCCCAGTGCCCAGATGCTTTCCCCCCACATATCACATGAAGAAGTATAAAACCGTGGGAAGCTCGCTGGGGGAGGCAGCCACTGCTCAGGAACTGGCTGGGCATCAGCTCCTGATGACTAGCTGAGCAATTGCATTGTAGCTATATACAGCAATAATAACTATATTTGTCTATTGTATTTTTATTATTTTTTTCTTCCTTTTCTTCCTTAATAACAAATACCTTTTATCCCAACCTTTAAGTTGGGCCAGAGAGTTTTCTGGCCACAGCTATATTCTGGCATAGCTCTCAGCAGCTATCACTGGTACCTCACTTGTTCTTCACTCACACAAAACCAGGATTGCTTCGTTCCAGGTCAGTCCTCTTACTTCATCTGAAGGACTGTGGACAGTAGGAAATAAGAGTTAATCAATGTAGCTCCATGCCTTTAAAAAAAAATTTCTGAGCTGGTCCGTCATGTGGCTTTCTTTATCTGAAGGAATTATGAAGAGTCAAATCTGTTCAATATTTCACATGGACATTAAACAGTGGTAATAGCAGTAGCCTCACTGCCTCTGCCTCTCCACCCATCTCGTTCTGTCAATGGCAACAAGTACAAGGCTCTGCACTTGCATCAAGGCAATCCCATGCGCAAATACATGCTTGGCAGAGAATTGAAGAGTAGAAGATGGTTCACAGAAATAAATGTGCAGAGGCTGCTAAAAGAATGAGGACTGCAACAAGCTGGGATTAGAACAATGCGGAGGTGAAGGACAAAGATAAAAGTTTTGATAGCTTGAGGACATTTGGTAAGTAAGTGGTAAGATGTCCACAAGAGAAGTTAGAACTGGATCAGGAGCTGCCCCTCTTGCAGGGTCAAGAGTTTACAGCAAAGAAGACTACGAGCCTTCATGAGGAAGACTGTGATTCTTCATCCCACAACCACCAGGAGGAGACCCCCACAACTCATTACGCATGCGCAAGGGGGAGGGATCGCATTCTATGGGTTCTCACAAATGTAATGAATATGCATCCAAATTCTGGGAAACACAATGGCTTGAGAGGAGTCCTGAGAAGGATTTGAGGGTGTCAGCTTATGGAAGATTTGACGCGAGCTGGCAATATGCACTTGCAGCACAGAAGATCAACTGTATCCTGGGTTGCATGAACAGAAGTGTGACCAGCAGGGCAAGGGAGGTGATTCTACCCTTCTACTCTGCTCTCATGAGACCCCACCTGACGTGCTGCATACAGTTCAGGGGCCCCCAACATAAGGGCACTGAGTTGTTGGAGCAGGTCCAGAAGAGAGCCATTGTCAGAGGGCTGGAGCACCTCCCCTACAAGGACAGGCTGAGAGAGCTGGGGCTCTTTAGCCTGGAGAAGGATCTGGCTTTACAGTACCTGAAGGGAGCCTACGGGAAAGCTGGGGAGGGATTTCTTACAAGGGCATGTAGCAACAGGAAGAGGGGAAATGGCTTTAAACTGGAAGAAGATAGGATTTAGACTAGGTATCAGAAAGAAATTATTTACTGTGACAGTGGCGAGACATTGAAACAGGTTGCCCAGAGAGATTGTGGATGCCCCCTCCCTGGGAGCATTTGAGGCCAGGCTGGATGGGGCTTTGAGCAACATGTCTAGAGAGAGGTGTCCCTACCTATAGCAGGGAAGTTGGAACTAGATGATCTTAAAGGTTCCTTCCAACCCAAACAATTCTATGATTCTATGAAATTTATATCCTTCAATCTCTTTAAAGTGCCCACATCATCAATTTACCACTGCTCAAATAGTGTCCACTCTCAGGGATAAAAGGCATAACCCAAAGCAGACTGCTCACTGCAAGAAATTTCCACCATCAACATAGTCTATATCTGTGGATTTTGCCAGGAATTGTGAATGTAGGAGTTTTAAGTCCCATTCTAAGCCTTTCTTGTATCCCTGAGCCTCCTCATGACCACATGTGCACTGTAGCAGTTCTGGGTGACAGGGTCTCCAGATGGAATTACCTCACAGTCATTCTTTACTATATCTGTGTTGTGGTTTAATCTAGCAGGCAGCTGTTTGCTCACTGTGGGACAAGGGAGAGAACTGGAAAAGAACTCCTGGGTTGAGATAAAAACTATTCACTAAGAAAAGAAATAAAATTAACAGAAACAAAAATTATATATACATACACACAGGTGATACACAGGGTGACTGGTAACCATTCACTGACTAATGCCCAACCCATCCCTGAGCAGCAGCTGCTCCCCTGGCCAACTCCCTCCAGCTCTGTTGTCCAGCATGATGCCATATGGTATGGGTTATCCCTTTGGCCAGTGTAGGTCAGCTGTTCTGATTCTGTCTCCTCCTCGCTCCTTGTGATTTCCAGCCCCCTTGCTAGCAGGACAGTACCAAAAGATAAAATGTCCTTGGCTCTGTGCAGCACCACTGAGCAACAGCAAAAACATCTGTGTGCTATCAACTCTGTATTTCTCCTGAAGACAAAACACAGTACCACACCACACACTCTGAAGAAAGTCAGCCCTGCCTTGCTGAAACTGGGACACTTCTCGCTTTCACTTCACTTTTACATTAGCATTTCAATGACTTAGAGACTCACCTCATATTTTCATTTTTTGAAGCAATAACAAATGTAGCTTTGCCATGGACAGATCTACCCTGAACTGAGACAGGAAATGCCTTCCTAAAATATCAGCCCTCCTTACCCCCTTCACCAGCTTATCTGCCCATTCAATTTATTTTCCCCCATGCACATGAGTGCTTCTACTTCTTTTCCCCTTACTACTCCCAATACTGATTTATCCCAGACCCAGACCCCTTCATAATCTAATAACGTTGCTTCTAATCCCATATCAACTGAGAATGTATGTGTAATTTCCCACTGCCATTCAGCAGACGTTGCACTTCCAGGCGGTCCATTCTCCCACATATCAAGTAAGTGTGGTAGAGGTTAATCCCACTGACACTAGGGCTGGGACCCCTAATCTTTAAGGTCCTTCTGTAACGGATATTGTTTTCTCTTTGGGGTAGGAAGAGGAGGCAATGGCTTCATCTGCTTTAGTTTTTCCCAAATCTCCTCTTGTTTCATCCCTTTTTCCTGAAGGATTTTCTTCATTTTGGCGAGCAGAACTCCTGTGGGCTGACTATCTAGCTCTCCTTCATTTACTCCCTGATTTATCAAGTATCTCCAAATTATCCCCCTAGGGATGTACGTCCTCACCCTCGCTGCTTCCTTCTTTGCCTTCTCTTTCCCCTCCGTCCCCACCAGGGTGCCCAGGTTCTCCAGGGTGGCCATGCACTCTCGGAGAGGACGGCCAATCAGCGTGGAGCCCAGGCTGATGAAGAACCCCCTGTGTGCCTCGGGAGAGCGGCAGGCCAGCACCCCGACATCCCCCTGCTCCACATTCATGCCAAGAATGTCAAAATCAGAGCTCACGGGTTTCTCCTGCTGCTTTAGTGCCCGGAGCACCACATTCCCACACAAGTATGCTGCTGCCTCCTGGATATCTCTCCAGGGCGCCCCTTGCATGTTATCCTTGAGGGGCTCATACTCCCCTAGATTTCTAATCACCAGCCTTAAGATTTCTCCTCCCAAGGCCTCATCGGGCGGCAAGGCTCTGATGATGGCCCCCACCTTCGGCCACGGCAGCCCTATGGCCGTGACCACCCGCTTTGCCGCCTCGTGAGTGAAGGGAGTGTGCTGTTCTAAGCTCCAAATGCGGTTCACCCACATGGGCCACCCCTCCTTGTTTTTCTTCCAGACTTTCTCTTTTCTCGACACATCCCTATCCCCCGTTCCTGCGCTTCCCTCTCGCTCTGCCAGTTTCGCTTTCCTGGCACCCACAGCCCCCCCACCTTGCACAGCGGAGTTCTCTTGGATCTCCACGTCCCAGATATCCCCGTCCCGCAGCCCCGGGTTCCCGTCTCCCTCGCTCAGAGCCACCACTTTCCTCTGATCCAGCCCCTTCCCCAACAGCCTGCTCAGGCACTGCACCTTCCTTCTCAGCCGGGCGTTCTCTGCGCTTTCAGCCCTGAGCTCCTCCCTGGCCCTCCGCAGCTGCTCGCCCTGCTCGCCCAGCAGCGCGTTGTCACAGCGCAGCGCCAGGATCTCGTTTTGGGCCACCTGCAAGTTGTTCTGCAGGTTCTTTACGCACTGCTCCTTCTCCTCCACAGCAGCCTGGAGGACGCTGGCCAGGTCGAAGAGCAGCCACTGCAGGGCAGAGCACTTTTTCTCTCCCTTAGGGTGATAAATGGAGATGTAGTTCACCCAGTGCCTCTCGGCGGCTTTCAGGGTGGGGTCCTGGCCGACAGCCTTATAATCCCAGGGATCCCCGCCGTGCTCCAGCATGGCCTGCACCAGCAGCCCCCTCTCCTCCCGCCCCACGGAACCCTCCGGCTCCTCTTTCTCCTTGGACTTCCCCGCCCGCGTCAGCCACGACATCGCGCCGCGGAGGCTCGGCGCCGTGCCGGCAGGAGCGGAGCGATCTCCCGAGGAGCCCAGACTGAAACCCCGCGAGCAACCCGCGCTCATCGAGCGGCAGCGCCGCGCAGACACTCACCGCCCCCAGCGCTCCTCCTCCCACTCGCGCAACCTTCCGGACCAGCAACCCTTCGAGGGCCGGGCCCCGCCTTTTATTCCCCCGGGCCACCTCGGCGCCGCCGGCCGGCCCGCCCCCGCTCTGCAGCCGCCCATTGGCCCCAGCTCGCCGCCGCCGGACCCGCGCGCACTGCTCCCCGGCCGCCCGCAGGGCTCAGATCCCCGCGGCTGTGCAGAGCCGCGCGGCGGGCGGGGCCTCCCCGGGGGCGGGCGGATGGATGGCCGCGGCGTTGCGCCGCCGCTCGGTACCGTCACCGCGCGTCCTCCGCGCCGCCATGCAGCGCCCCGCGGGTCCTCCGTCGCGGCCGGGTAGCCCCGAGGGGGCGCACGGGGGGGGCTGGCTGAGCGCGCTGCGCTTCGACAACCTGGCGCTGCGCTCGCTGCCCGTCGACCCTTCCGAGGATGGCGCTCCGCGGGCCGTGCCCGGCGCCTGCTTCGCCCGGGTGCGGCCCACTCCGCTGCGCAACCCGCGGCTCGTGGCCGCGTCGCCGCCCGCGTTGGCGCTGCTGGGGCTGGAGGCCGGCGGCCCCGAGGCCGAGCGGGAGGCGGAGGCCGCCCTGTACTTCAGCGGGAACCGACTGCTGCCCGGCTCGGAGCCCGCGGCGCACTGCTACTGCGGGCACCAGTTCGGCAGCTTCGCGGGGCAGCTGGGCGACGGCGCCGCCATCTACCTGGGCGAGGTGCGCGGCCCGCGCGGCGCCCGTTGGGAGCTGCAGCTGAAGGGCGCCGGGATCACCCCCTTCTCCCGGTACGGGGCGGCGGGACGGGGCCGGGCGGGGGGAGCGCTGCGCACCGCCTGCTGCCTGCTGAGCGCTGCTGGCTTGGCCGTGCTGCTCACAGCGCCGCTGGCGCTGCCACGGCTCCAACCTGGGCCGTGGGGAAGGCCTCGGAGCGTGTGCTGTCCGAACGCCTGTGTGATTTCACCCTTGTATTTCTTGGGAGTTCTGTTTCCGCTCTGCCTGAGCTTCACAGCGGCTCAGCGTGTACAGCTGAGACCTGAGGGAGGCCCAACAGCCGTTTTTCTGGTACAGAATGAGCCACGGGATAGACTTATTGCATGTGTTACTTGTTATTTTGGTTGCTCCCGTGGTGTTCTTCCTGTACCATGGACAGTTACAAACCCACTTGTGTGCAGCTGGAGTACTGTGTAGTCTTTGTACTGTATTGATTAAATATTACAAAAGTATTAATTTTCAAAGCTTATTGGAGTTAAAAAGAGATCTCACTGTGGCCTTCTGGTACTCAAATAGAGCTTTTATAAGCAGGAAGGGCAGCAACTTTTTACACAGTCAAAGTAAGAGGAAATGGCCTTTAACTAAAGGGGAAGAAATTTAAGTTAGATGTTAGGCAGAAATTCTTCGCTCAGAGAGCAATGAGGCACTGGCACAGCTGCCCACAGAAGCTATGGATACCCCATCTCTGGAGATGTCCCAGACCGGGCTGGATGGGGCCCTGAGCAGCCTGAGTTGGTGGGTGGCAGCCTGCCCATGGCAGAGGGTTGGACTTTGTGGCCTTTAGATTTGTCTTCTATTGCATGTGAGCTTCACATGTGTTGTGTCCCCCATTCTGAACTCCACCAGAAACCCAGGGTCTGGTCAGCTTGGATCTGCCCCTGCAATTGCCCTGTGATTTTGAGCAGAGCGCTTCGCTTCTCAGTCCTTGTTTCCCTCTTCTAAGGAGGAAGCAGCACTCCCTTCCCATGCAGCTAGAAGGCTTACGATCTGCTTGTATCTCTGGTGCAGGCAAGCCGATGGTCGGAAGGTCCTGAGGTCAAGCATACGGGAGTTCCTGTGCAGCGAGGCCATGTTCCACCTTGGAATTCCAACAACGAGGGCTGGAACCTGTGTGACATCTGACTCGGAAGTTGTTCGTGACATATTTTATGATGGAAATCCAAAAAAAGAAAGGTGTACAGTTGTTCTGAGGATAGCGCCTACATTTATAAGGTAGGAAGAAACCCACTTCTCTTTTTTACTATTATTCATTTAAAACTGAACACAAAAATATCATTTTAATATCATTTTAAGAACCATTTGCTGGTTCTTGTTCAGGAATCTTGGAACTTATTTGCCAGGCTGTGGGAAGCTGCTGTGTTAGGCCACAGGGTGAGGTGAGGCAGCATCTTGCCCATGGGCAGATAGACACTCACTCAGAGTACCACTGTGATAGAAAGTTCTGCAGATATCAAAATAAGTTTTTCATTTTTATGCTTGCGTGTGGTTTTGTTTATTTTTGTTTTTTTTTTTTTTTTTGTTAGTAGAATTGGCATATTATAGTTCTACACCTAGTTCCAAAGTTGTTGTAATGATGCTCTTGAGGTTTGGGGGTGCCCTCTAAAAGCCTGAGGGTGGTACTTCCCTTGCCTGAAAAGCACACAAGGTTCCTGCTCCAGCGCAAAACAGGAGTCTGGGGAAGATGATGTTGCCGTAGAAGAAAATGCATGTTAAGAAAATGTGAGACATAAAGAATATATGTATATGTGCATGTGCATATGGAAAAATATATCTTATATGTGATGTCAAGTCCAGTATTTTAAATATTAATCTGTCTTGTGTGGATATATATGCTTCCTTCTATTGAGTCACTGAATTTCAGCAGTTTCAGCACAGGTTTTTTGCACACAGTTGGTTGAAGGATCGGTGTTAAACTCAAAAGATGATATTGCACCAACAAATCCTTTTACTACGTGTAACCCTGGAGGAAGTTAATGTGACCAGGTAGTAGTAAAAAGTAATACTAAGCCATGTTTTTGTTATTTTCAAACAGATTTGGTTCTTTTGAAATTTTCAAACCTCCTGATGAATACACAGGACGCAAAGGTCCCAGCGTTAACCGGAACGATATTCGAATACAGATGCTGGATTATGTGATCGGCACTTTCTACCCTGAAATCCAGGAGGCTCATGCAGACAACAGCGTTCAGAGGAATGCCGCTTTCTTCAAGGAGGTAAGGAAGATCAGTTTCTCTTCAGAAATTTGTACCAGTCGTCTTGAAGAACTGCAGTCACTTAATATATCATCTCTTCAGTTGCTCTTTTCTTTGGAGTAAATGCTCTCAATAGAGCTGCCTGTTCATGGAATCATAGAATTGCTCAGGTTGGAAAAGACTTTCAAGATCATCAAGTCCAACCACACTGACCATACTACTGATAAAAGCAGTGCTGATACTGATTGAATTAATGAAAACAGTTCATCATTTACCTTAGCACGACATGATTTCTTGTCTCTCAGTGAGCTTCCCAGAACTGTTCTTTTACTTTACTGAGGGTGTTCTAGAGTGCAAGGTTGAATTCTGGCCCTGACTGTCAAGCAGTGGGTAAATGGTACTGAGGTAGCATTTGCAAGGTTTCATCTTCTAAAACATTGAAAACAGCTAAGTTGCTGCCTGTCTCTTATTTTCCACACTATAAATGGGAATGTTGACTACAAATTACTTTAACTTTAGAATTCAAGTGTTTAAAGGCAGCCAAGCAATGAGACAATTTTCCCAAAGAGGTAACAAAACCTCCAGCTTGGGGAGTGGTAAGATAATGGTAAGATAAACCATATCAGTGGTGTAATGGTAGGTGATTCTGTAGTGGCCCAGAGGAGGGTCTGGATGATTTCTCAGAGGCAGTTTTGAACCATTTTTAGTTACTGGGTAAGTTCAGACATCAACGATTACTGCAGGAGGGTTATAAAAGTTGAATTACAACATCAGTAAATGTAGCATTGCTGTGTATCTCTCTGAAGTAAAATGTTGCTTAGTTAATTGGTATCTAAACCTCACCTTCCCAATTACCCTTTTCCTCACTGTTGATACTGTAATTCTTGACACTGAATTTCCATTGTATTCCTTTGTCTCAGCATGCAAAAGAAAGAATTTGAGGTAGGGGAATAAGACACTTCTGTTTGTGATTTGGAGTTTCATATGCAGTAGTGCTACCCTTCAGAAAGCATCCAGCTTGGAATTACCAGAGAACTGTATTAAAGATTCTGATTTGAATCACTTGATGTTCGAACTCGATGCTGATACTTGTAATTCTGCTTACTGGGTAGTTACAGCAGTCTAATGTACGTGACTGATTTATATGACAACAGCTGTGATGCTTTGACATCACCTGAAATGATCTGTTGGTGGTGAAGTGACTGCAACGTGGTGAATGTTAGTCGCAGAGCAGTGAGAAGACATCAGGCAGGCTTAACATCTGATGTTCTCTAACTCTTCTGAGTTCTGAGTTTGTGCATACTTGCAATAATTCATTTTTGAAAAGCAAGTGGTAGTTCAGTTCACTGTTAGGTGCTGAAGAGGTTAACTTCACTAACAGACCTTTCACGTGTGAATTAATGGAGCTGGCAGTGACTGCAGTTCCCCACCAGCTGTGGGTTTGTACCGCTCTGTAGTCAATAGCACCTTCACTTTCTTGTGGCAGAAAAATTATGGAACTTGAGGATCTTTGAAGAGGAGTGTGTGAACAAAGATTGTTTTTCCCCTTAGTTCCCCTCCCATCTCAGCCTTCACGAGCCACTCCTTCTTTCCTTGACACAGTTACTACTGATTTCTTCCCCCTGTTCTGCTATGATTTCCTTACTACCCTGTGTCTCTCTCATTTTTGTTGTGCTTCTCCAGTCCAGGTCTGTCCTTGCTGCGTATCTGTGCTAGCATTGAGATTTCCATGTTTAGTCTCCTTGGGGGAAGTTTACTGTAGCCATCTCTATCTGAACAGCACCCCAGTCTCCTGCCTCATCTACCAACCACTTCTGTCTTTTTGAATAGGAGGGAAATGCTCTCAGCTCTGCTCTGATGTACTTTTATCTTGTTGCCCTGTGGAGGAAAGGGAGGAAAAAGGTACAAGTGATTGCATTTCACAGTACTGATGAGAAAATAAACACGATTATCTGCATTTGTTTAAAATATTTAAAAAATTGTAGTTGCTCTTTAAACTTCCATGAACATGTTTTTAATAGAGTGCTCTTGTTTGTATACCACACTTGTTTTCTAGTATGGCTAGCAGTAGAAAAATTGAAGGCTGAAGTAAAAAGGAAGCTGTCTCTTTCTAATCAAGATACCCATCTTTGAGCTGCATCCAAGCTTTAATTGCTTTCAGATGTTCTTGTTGGCTGGATTTATTTTTTACCAGAACATTGGCAGAGCATCATACATTCACACAAAGACATCCAGCGGTTGTGAATTGCTTAACTGCTGGAAGTTTTGTTCTTCTTTCCTTATTTTTTCCCATCTTCCTGGCACAGAACCATCTCGCAGGGTGTGTCTCCCTTTCTTTCTTGCTATCAGTTTTGTGCACACGTAGCAACTTGGAGCACTTACTTCCAACTGCCCTGTGAAGCAGAATTCAGGAACAGTGTGTAGAGTACTGGCAATGAGGATATTGGAAAGAGTAGAAGCCTGGGATCTCAAGGTAAACCAAAAGCTTGTGTTCCAACTTTCATTTACAGCTTTTTCTACCTGACAGATTATGCTGGGATAAGCATTCTCTTGTTTTTCTTCCTCATCTGACTGACTACGCATCTTTAACAAGGAAAAGTGGAAGAGAAGACAAATAGAAGAAACTAAAATTACCTCTGTTAATGAGATCATTTTTTAAACCTTAATAAAATGCACCACATCCTGGAGAGAGCAGTCGCTTTAAATTTCAGCACATTGCTATCTATTTGGGAAGATAAATGATTTTAACTATGAAAACAGTTTGATTCCAAAGCTTTAGCTAATGGTTATGTCAATTAATTTATGTCAATTCAGTGAAGCATTTAGAAATACAGAGATTTATTTAAAAGCCAGATTAGCTTCCTGAATTTTAGATTTTGTAGTTGCATTTGACAGATGGGCTAAATTAAATAACCAGACTTATTTGTAAAGTCACACACTGTTATCTCTGCCAAACGGGGTGCATGCAGTGATGAAGTTGAGGGTTCCACAAAGGTAACACTCAGTTAAAAACTGACAAACTCTGGTGAAACATGCATTTAGTGAAGCATGAGATTTAAATAAAGGTGCCATTCTTGGGATATCTTTTATCTAAAAGGTGAACTCTTGGCTTTTTTCTGCTCCTGGCAGATTGAGGTAAGTGCTTATCAGTGCTGAAGCTTGTTAGCAAGGAATCATTTTTGTCTAATCCTCTTGCCTTTTTGTAAATCACTCCTGTACCCCAAGTAAGCCAGAAGGCTGACTTTATATTTGTTTCTTCCTTTTATTCCTCAGATTTTTGCTTTTTTCTCCTGCCTGTAGTTAATGGTTCTTTAAAATAAGCGGTGAATGGATTAGAAGAGCATTTAAATTTGATGTCAGGTGGTTTACTGTATTTCAGTGTTCTGTCTTTAGCATGTTTGAAAGCTGTACAACTGATTTTTTGGGCATGGAAAAAAGGAAGGGAGAACAAACAAATGGGAAATTAAGTAACTAGGCAGTTAATAAAAGGAGGAAAGAGGCCGGGTGTCTGCAAGATACTTGTATGCGTGGTGTGCTGCCACAGTCTGCTCCCATCACAGCAGTAGAAAAATCCATTCAGCCTAATAAATGCTTGGAATTGTATGAATTGTCAAACACTGTGTTGAAAAACAAAATTGTTTTCTCTTTTAGATAACAAAACGGACGGCAAGATTGGTTGCTGAGTGGCAGTGTGTTGGCTTTTGCCATGGTGTGCTGAATACAGATAACATGAGCATAGTTGGATTAACTATTGACTACGGCCCTTTTGGATTTATGGACAGGTCAGTGGGGCTTATGGGCATTATTCAAAATGTGCTTATGTACTATCTGTGTAAAACAGTCCTGATGATGTTCACTATTGCTTTAATATCTTAGCTGTCAGGTAGATTTACAAACCTTCTTTATAGCAAAGGAGGTTAAGTTAGGCTTGGTTGTCATGTAATTCCTCTGTTCAGCTTTTATATAAAACTATATTCATAACTTCTCTAAATGTTATACTGCTCTTGTAGCCTGTGGAGCTCCTCAGTGATTGGGAGGGCAGGAAAACACCTGACCAGACAGCTTTTGGTAGAGAATCAAAACAAGGAGAACTGTTCCCTTCCAGTTGTGTTTTAGGCTCCTACAGAGCTTCACATGGTATTGGTGTCCAGATAACAAACAGAATGCTATTTCTTCTCCTGTAGATATGACCCTGAGCACATCTGCAATGGCTCCGATAACACAGGGCGCTATGCTTACAACAAACAGCCAGAGATTTGCAAGTGGAATCTAGGGAAGCTTGCTGAAGCCTTAGTCCCAGAGCTGCCCTTGGAAATAAGTGAGCTCATCCTGGAAGAAGAATATGATGCAGAATTTGAAAAACATTATTTGCAGAAGATGAGGAAGAAACTAGGCCTAATTCAGTTGGAATTAGAAGAAGATAGTAAGCTGGTGTCTGAACTGCTTGAAACCATGCATCTCACAGGTTGGTGAAGAACACAGGTAGACCATGAGTACCTTACAGTTACACCAAGCCATCTTTTTCATCCTCACCTTACAAGGAAGCAGCCTTGCACAACTACATTGTCATCTGAGAGAACAGAAGACCGAGGGAGAACTGAATTTGTGTGAACTGTGTGGCACTTGTTGCTTTTTTACATGGCACCCCTGTGTTGCATTGCACTCTTGCTGAGAGAGTGCCACACTGCTTTGAGGGCAGGAGGGTTAGGAGGGGACTGTGGGACCTGTTTTTTCCTACTGATTTCTTAGTTCCATTACCCATAAAATTCATTTTTTCAGGTGGAGACTTCACAAATATTTTCTACTTGCTGAGTTCATTCTCAGTAGATACTGATCCTTCAAGACTGGAAGATTTCTTAGAAAAGCTTATGAGTCAGTGTGCTTCAGTGGAAGAACTGAGAGTTGCTTTCAAACCTCAGATGGATCCAAGGTAACGCTGCTGTTTCCTTAAATGCTTTGGCCAGTGCTTTTAGTTTCATCTTTACTGTAATAAATTCAGCCTGGTATGTATTACAAAGCTAGTAATATCACGATTGGAAATCTCACTGTTAAGCAGATGCATCACAAACTACAGCAGTAGAAATTCTTGCGTAGTTTGTGACTGTTAAATGCTCAGCAGGGACTTGCAGAGGGTGGCTCTTGGGCTCCTCTTGTCAGGATTTTTGTTTTTCTCCTTTCTTCTTCCTCACTTTCCCTGCTACTGAGCCAATGATGGAATGCCAGATAGTGAAGTAATGCAGTAATATTTTATAGATGTAATAGATTTGGACAACTGCTCCCTGTGACTTGTCAGTTTTCTGTTGGCTAATCACTTCTAGCCACCAATACTCTGAGCTGAGTGTAGCTGAAATGCATGCTTCAGACTCTGCAACCTGTTTGGTGCCATTCCTTTTCTGTAGCTCAGCTGCTCTGAATGTGGTAAAATGCTAATTTTTGTTCACCTGCTGATTTATAAAAACGATTTATAAAAGTGGAGCAGTTTTCCACTTTTTTGGAGCAGGGGAAAACAGGGAAGTTGTTTGATCCATGAGTTTGTCCTTTTTTTTTTTTTTTTTTTTTAAATCCTAGCATCTCACAGATGGGATGGGAAAAATTACAAGTGGGTGTATTTTGGGTAGGGCTTTTCCTCTCCCTTTTTCACAAACATTCCATGAATGTAACCTACCAAACTCTTCCGCTTTCTGTGTGTGTGATATCACAGTTATCAGCTCGTGAGCAGGGAGTTGGGCAGAAGAACTGGTTGGTGTCAGCTTGCTCACCTAAGTTTGATGTTACGCCAAGGTTGCTGACAGTGGTCATTTATCATTTTGGAAATGTTCCTTATGTACCATCGCTAAAACTTGAGCAACTAAAATGAGAAGTAAATAAGTTGGTAGACACTGCTTGTTTAAGTTCCAGGCTTCAGCTACTTTAAAATTGCAGGCACTCGTGTTTGTATCACGTTTAGGCTTAGAGAGGAATGTGGAAGGTCGCTATAAATCACTGTGGTATGGAGTAAAGCTTTGGAGTGGGGTACAGTAGCACATCAAACTGAGTGCATAACTGATTGAATTCCAAGTGCTGTGATATAACTTAGGATGATACTTTGTGTACCTGAAATAAATGAAAGCACATAGCTTATCTCTGCCTACTGAAAGTAGGAAGACACAATTTTGATATAATTAGTTGTCTGATGCTGGGGAGAGAGGTTTTTTGTTTGTGAATGCATTCATAGGAAAATAAGTGGAGTGTTTTAATATTCTGCAACTTGGACTCTTGGCTCTTTAGTTTACTTGTTCAGTTATGAATCCAGAAAAAAAAAAAAGGTTAGCATCATAGCCAAAATACAATGAACCAGCTAACACAGTCTAATGTAAAAAGATACAGTCCTAATCAACCCAGAGTTTGCTTTCAGTACTGCTGAGAAGAGGTGTTGAATACTTGTTTTTAATGTTACAGTATTAATATTAGAAAATGCATTTTAAAAACACATAGATTCTCTGTTGTTCTGGTACTGGGGTAGGATGAAGTTCCTTATCCCATACTCCTCTCACAGTAGGGTGTTTTGATGAGAGTTTTGCATCTAAATCCAATTGGTAGCTCTGAAACTCTACTGTCTACACTTTGTGTATCACAGGAATGCAGATTAAACACACTGTTCCCCCCTCCCCCCCTTTCTTTAGTAAAATAAGAGAAGTCTGTTTTATATATATTTTATATATTTTTATATTATATATGTGTGTGTGTGTATATATATATATATATATATATTCACAAAACAAATATATGTAGTATATATATATAATGTATATATGTTTGTTTGTTTTGTAAATTATAAACACTGGTATTTAATTTCTACAGTGTAATCATAGTTTATTGTGAATGTTTTCACACCTACTTCTTGGTTGCAAAAACAGGCCTTGCAACTTTAATGTCTAATGTGTTTTCTTTCCATTTGTTCCCAGACAGCTGTCAATGATGCTGATGTTGGCTCAGTCTAATCCTCAGCTGTTTGCACTCATTGGAACAAAAGCTAATATAAATAAAGAATTAGAACGCATTGAACAATTCTCTAAACTGCAGCAGTTAACAGCAGATGATTTACTCAGCAGAAATAAAAGACACTGGACTGAATGGCTGGAGAAATACAGGTGAGGTTTATCAGTGTCCATAGCAGTATGTTTGCTCTGCACTTCGAGAATGATGTGTGTGTCTCATGAAAAAACAGGGTTTCAAAGTATGTAGACTGAGGGATGGAGGTGAGGAGCAGGCAACTGAGAGTGTTAACCAGTGTGTAAGAGTTCACTGTTAATCGGAGGCTGTGAGTACAGAAAATGTCCTGTGGATTGTTAGTTGTTTCTGCTGTGTAGTTTAGGTCAGGACTTCTTTCCTCACCTGGCTGGCTGGGATCTTGTTTAACAGTGGGTCTGAGAGTTTTAGCAGGCATTCCAGATCAAACAGCTGCAGCTGTATTGCATCCCTTTCATCAGAATGTGAAACAATTCCACCAATAAACAAGCAGAGAAATATTTAAAAGCTAAGTTCTGAATGTGAAGGTTTTCACAGAGCAGTGCATGACAGACAAGCAGCTACAGATCTTCAAACAGAGAACCACATTGACTTTTACATCTGGAAGCAAACTCGTTTCTGCATGCTTAATTTCAGAGTCCGTTTACACAAAGAAGTAGAAAACATCAGTAATGTTGATGCTTGGAATACTGAACGTGTGAAGGTTATGAATTCCAACAATCCAAAATACATCTTGAGAAATTATATTGCCCAGAATGCCATAGAAGCAGCTGAAAATGGGGATTTCTCAGAGGTAAGATAGCTGCTGAACAGCTGTATAGATTTGCATGGATGTGTAGTGCTGCTGCTCTTTAACACGATGCTAGGTGAGCTTCATTCTGGCTGTTTTGTCAGTAAAGGGATTGGGAATTTTCTCTTTGGAATGCTTGTCCTGTTTTTGAGTGAGCCGTGGTTTTAATGACTGCTGAACAAAGAGAGGAACTGAAAATCTGAGTCTAAACTTTACCTGATCTTAAGACACTTTACTATCTTGAAGTTGGGGATTAACTTCCACCTGGTCCTTGCTGTGCTATATGGTGTAATTAAAAACTCCTGGCTTTCATCTGTGGAGTTCAGCATGCAGATTGTTACATTCAGCATAAGGGTCAAGTAGTGTATTCTGGGAAATACATCAAAAGGATTTGTATATACAAGACCTGCATTTGAAGTTATTTGAGCTTGAGTTCCATGCAGATACAAATTACTTTACAGTTTTTGGCTCATTTCTGTAGATATTTTTCATCTATTTCCTATTTGGCTTGCCTGGAGTTTGTGTATTAAAAACAACATACTTAATCATCATTTAGTTTGAGGTTCTTTTCTACGTCATTTTGTCTTTCAAAGCTGTAACCATACTGTATTTTTTCTGTAGGTGAGAAACGTATTGAAACTTCTGGAAAATCCATTCCAAGAAACTGAAGATTGCACAGAGATAGAGGAGGAAACAACCTCTACAGCAGCTGCTTGTGCTCAAGCAACCAGAAGCAGGCTACCATATTGCAGTAAACCTCCACTCTGGGCTTCAGAGCTCTGTGTTACATGATCTTCGTAACTGCCTTGTTTTATTTTTTGCTGTAAACTGAAGACTGTGATCCTCCTTCAGCAGTGAAGAATTGAGCAAGGCAGTCATCAAAGTGCTATTAAGTTATTGAAACAACCCTACATTTGGATGCATCTACAACAGTCTTCAGCTACGCTTAATTTAGAGCAGTCTTGGATCCTTGGAACAAGCTGATAACGCTGGGCAGTCTGTACAAATTGTTTCTTTGTGTGTTTTGAGACTGAAAGCCTTTCCTTTATTCATACCACATTGCAGTATTTTCTTTTGAGACACACTGACTTTTGAACATCCAAATGGAGTTGTTATGTGAAGACAAAAGTATCAAGTCAGGAATCTGATCTGTTTTTGTCTGATGTCTTAACTAATAGTACTTCTAACATCTATTTGCTGCTTTTTGTACGCAGGGATTTCTAGTCCTCTTTAATGGAGGGATAGATTCAGTGATGCTTGTTTTAAGCCATGATTCAGTTAATTAGTTCATTTATTGTGAACCTTTAGATTGATATTTAATCTTTATTTTCCGAGAGTCTGCAGGCAGGGGTTTGAGGGGGAAACGAACAAACACATAGGTTTTGTTCTTTTTTGTGTTTTATTATATATAATACATAAAGAACGGAATTAAGGGAGATTGTATATTTGCATGTGAAAACCTTGGTGGTGAAGTCATTTCAGATTCACAATGTTTATATACAGTATACATGTATGCAAATATTTACAAAAGCCATGAGTGCAGTTTGTAAGCCAGTTGTAAATTGACTCAGGCAAATTCAGTTGCCTAAACGAGCACAAACTGTACAGATGACCCCAAACTCAAACACAGGTTCCTTCTGTTGATTTATGTACTCTTATCACAGTTCTTGAGAGAAGCATGCAGCTGGGATGCCCGTTCACACTGGTCAGTGAGATGCTCCCATTCCCAGTGTGGTCTTGTGCATCTTACTTTGCTTCTGTGGCTTTTGAGAATTTTTACACTGTAAAGAGAGGAACATACTATTTAAGGAATGTACTATTTGAGCATTGTGTAAAAAATTCTAGAGGAGGATGGGAGCTGACTTGCTTGAAAATGTATTGATGGTATTTCAGCGAGTTTCGTTTGAGATATTAGGGGAAAATCTGTTTCTTCTATTGCCATGTCAGCAAAAATGAAGGAAGGTCCCAAGTTAAAGGTTTCACTGAGCTTTCTGAACTTACTTCTAAAGGGCTCTGGTTCACATATCCTTGTGCAAGTCTGACGTAGTGCAAAGATTTCTATTTTCCAAGGAGGCCACTGTCTTCCACTGTGACTCTAAGGGCAGTCTAGGAAATAGCTCTTTGCCCCTGTACAGGACAGGTATTGGCTCAGGTTGAAGTGAGCTCTTTTAGGTCTTCCTCAAATCATGAGCTATGGAGAAACAGGGAGAAAGCTGGGCTGCTGCTTGTCCAGTTCTGCTAATAATCAATTTGTTCTTGCTGCCACAGCAAATAGGTGATGTTTTGAATGCAGACATGAATTCTGCCCAGCCTTTGGCTTAGAGAAGCTGATGCTAAGTAATGTCTGGCAAATGAGAATCTGACAAACATGGCACCTCCTGTGACATCTCAGAGTCCTTACTGAAAAGGATAAATGTGAAGAAGTGTTTGTCCAATCTGGGGCAGAATGGTGCATCTGGAAGAGGATGTACCTATAAGAAGCCAGCAGTAATGTGGGGGCTGGAGCGAATGATTCCTTCCAGCCCCTCCAAGTCCGTGATTCTGTAATACTTGCTGGTGCGGCTGGTTGTCTCCTAGAAGCAATCCATTTCTGTAGGAGTTTGACTGCTGAAGTGTCTGTCATCAGACGTTACCCTTCATTGAACTTGAGGACCTCTGAGACCATCTCATGGAAACTTACTGCAAGGCAGTGTTGGGTAAGGACTGTGCCAGGGGAGGGATGGCAAGGGAAATGTGCTGGCAGTTGAAAGACATTTCAAGCATAGTCATGGCAAATGTGCAGAACCAGTGATCTCTTATGCCAGGAGGAATTAATAGGAAGGGGAAAAAAAAAAGTTGCTCACAGTGATCATAACTGTGTGCTCATTTTGTTTCTCAATTTATATTTTGGGAGGCAGAAAGGAGTGCTGTTGTGGTGGAGCTCTGCTTAAGCTGTTGACTGAACAAAGTGATCTATAGTAATGATTTTAAACCATACCTCAGGGATTATGTATTTTTAATGGCATTCTGACGTTACTTTATTTTGGGGTCTGAGTAGATCTTATTAGTGCATGGAGAAGGAGATTGGTATTATAGCACTGTATTTGGACGCAGGAGATGTTGAATTAACTACTGAATTAATTTCCGTATAAAGAAGCACATTAATTTGCCTTTGTAATGCCAAACTCAGAGAGAGAGAGAGAGAGAGCAAGAGAGGCACTTTGAAATGGCAAATTTATTCTTAAAAAGGGATGCCAAATGTAAAAGTGAAGAATGAAAATGTGGGGTACGTTTCCCACTAAATGTGTTCTTAAGTGAGAATCAAGTGCAAGAGGACTGGAAAGCTGGAAATCACGACTAGAGAACATTCATCATGTGGCTGCTTTGGTGTGCCACCTAAAGCTGTGTCTTTAATAAATACCCCATGCTCATAACTGTGAGTAAGCTCTCCATGTTTCTGCCAGGGTTGAGCTGTTGGCGTTGAACTGCTTGGTTTCTCAGTGCATGCAATAATATTGATGCTCTGTACTTGAATAAAAGTGACGAAGCCAAATAGAATCTTGTGCTCTTCTAGCACCTTCATTCCAAAAGGCAAATGAGTTTCATCTCATCGATAGTCACTTTGTTCTATTCCCAAAGCAGTGTGAAAGTGGTTGCTTGTTAAGGACAATTCATCTAAGTTCATAGCTAAGCTAAACTTAAACTTTTAGGTGAGCTCTTTAGAGAGAAGGAAATACAGCTCGTAACATTTGGGAGTCTGAATATTTGAATCATAAATCACTGCTTGTTTTTTTTAGAGCTCATATGTGCTATACTTAGGCCTGAAAATAATTATTTCTGATCAGACATTCTGCTTATATAAAAAGACTTTTAGGCTTAGAATGAATTTGTGACTCTTCAACAGTGTTCTTTGGAAACCCTTCAGTTGCACTTTGGTCCTCTGCCTGTACAACCTGACCCACCATTGCATGAAAGCAGATGGCACTCAGGGGACCAGGAACCTCACATTCCAGTGGGGCTCCTCTCGTGACTGAGATCTCACCATCACTGCTTCCTGAGGTTGTAGAACTACGATTGCTTGATGTTTGACTGTCGGTGTTCTCTTTGGAATGGTTTTGTTTGTTTCTCTTCAGACAAATGCTGCTGTCTTTAATTCTTTTATTAAAAAAAAAAAATCCGAAATGTAATTTTAATATCCTGGTCTGTGCCTGTTGTTTCCTGGGAGGCATTTCCTGTTAACGGTGCCATTCAGCAGCAGCCTTCTCTGTGCGGAAGCAGTAGTGCTGGGTCAGTGTCAGATGGCCAGATGGGGTCACAGCAATTTCACTTGATATTTTTGCAGTGATTTCTGAGGAGTGATTGGTGACAGCTGCAGCCTCCTGCCTTGTCAGCAATGCCAGCAGTGTGTGTGGGGCAGGTAGGTACCTTTACCTCTTAGTTGCTTGTGTGTAAGACCTACGCTGATGCCTCTTTAATCCCAAAGACTTAAGAAGGAAAGGCGGGAAAAGGGGGGAACTCAGCTGCCTAGTGTCAGCAGATAGGGGATTTGATTTTTAAGCCCTGCTCAAAGAAGTAGACCTTGGAGTTAAAAGGGAAGAAGCATTATAAAAATATCTCCATCAGGAGTCACTAGGAGACAGACACAGATACCAGATTGCACTTCACCCTTCCAGAGCTGGCTGATACTTGAGGCTGTGGACGTAAAAATGTTCAGAGGGTTTCACTGTACGGCCACATCTTGCCTAGGAGCCTTAACTGTGGTGCATTCTAAATAACCATTACCTGTGTTATATCATACAGCATCACTAAGTTGAAAATACCCGTTAGTTATTCTATTTTGAAGTGGTTCTTGCTATTTCCTAACAGTTGGTTCTACATAGGCAGTGTTTTCCAAATCAAAATGAATTTTACTTTCCTACAGGGCCTCGGCAGGACCTGGTTAACTAACTCTCATCCTGGCAGCCCTGTGGTGCAGCTTTGGCTCTGCAGCTCAGCTGTCCCAATAAGCCCCATGTGTGGGCTGCTCCTGTCTGTATTTTTGCAGTCTCAAGGCCTTCTCTTCTCTTCACCCTGTCCCACAGCCACAGTGAGCAACTTTTTTTTTTCCCTTCCTATTAATTCCTCCTGGCAGCTGCTCCGAAGTGCCCAGAGGGCTCCTCTGTGCCTTGTATCACCCTGCTCAGCCGTAGAAGGTGGGGGTTCCTCCGAGGGAGCCATAGCTCACAGTGGCTGGGCTCTGCGCTGCTAGTGAGATGTGAGGAGTGCCTGCTATCCTTCTTCCTGCGCCCTCATTTCTGCTTTTCCCCTTTCCTCTGCTGTCCTGCGTGTGGTGTGCCCCATGCCTGGAGGGCCAGCCTGATCTAGTGGGAGGTGCCCTGCCCACAGCATGGGCGGCACTGCATGGTCTTTAGGGTTCCTTCCAACCCAAACTGTTCCATGGTGGCAGTGGGGTGAGAGAGCAGCTATATGGATGCTTAGCTGGAGGCCAGGGGTCAACCCATAACCACTTCTGTACTTCTTTTTTTCTTGTTCTAAGATTGCACCTAAAGGCCCAACTTTGCTGTTAGATTTTATTTATTTTTTTTTTTCAGAAGTTCTCTCAAAAAGTACTGATTTGGATACAGATAGTACTACAGAGCTGGAGGCAAGGACTGGGAGAGAAAGGCAAGCAGTGGGAAAATGATGAGAGGTACTTGTGCTTTGCTTTGAGACATCTGTGATGTTTTAGTTCTTGCTCATGTTCCTCTCGTTTTCCTTCATCACACAGAGCTCCTTTGGAAGTCACCTGACTGCTACACTGTGCTGAGGAGCTCTGAGGTTCCAGCCCGGGAGCTGGAAGCAGTGTGGCTGCTCTCTAGTGATAGCTGTGCGTCAGGACAGCAGTGCCAGCAGGAGGGACCGCAGGAGTCCCAGCAGATTTGTTTTTTAGCTGATTTCTGCACAAGCACGTCAGGCAGGCAAACAGCTCTCTGCCTGCCCATGCAACAAAGCAGCTCAACCTGCAAACTACCTGCCCTTCGGATATCTTCTTCTGTAGCAGGAAAGATAGCATAGGAGTAAAAGGAGCACAGATAGAGAGAACAGAGTAGATTTGTTAGAATTGTGTAATATGGTCTTTTAGAGTGACTTGGGACCAGGGCAGCTTTATAGCTGATGTATTCTGACTCCGATGTTTCACTTCCATTTCAGGGAAAAAAACCCAACACCATAAGTAACAAAAAAATCATATTTGGTATTCCACATTATGGAGAATATGTGGGCAATGCCTATACCTTTAAGTGGCTGCCAATCAGAAGATGAGACTCTGACTATAGCTATGTTTTAAGCAATCGTGACTTCATAATTTCAAAATTCACCATACTTCAAATCTGAAAAATGCAAAGCAGAGTCCCCCTGTGCAACATTTCATATTTCATTTTGATAACGTTGAGGTAAAAAAAAAGCAAAGTGAAAAATGTGATCCTGCAGTTAGAAGCAGCCATTGGAGTTGTGTTTCACTCCCGTGATGTTGAATTTCTCTTCTAGCTCATTTTGTGGTGATTACGTAAAACTCAAATCAGCCATAAGGAAAGTAGATCTATGATAAATGATCCAACAGTTGCTGAGTGCTTGAACAATACTTACTACCTCTCACCAATCACTGCAATGTTTCATCAAGCCCTCCTCTTTCACCTAACTACCAGCCTTCAAGAAGCTGTCATGTTTAGACTGATCTTATTCGTCAGTGTGAAAATAAAACACATCAAATGGGTTCCATCTGAACAGCTGCACCTCATACTCAGCAACTTTAGAAAGTATCTGTCTTTTAATTTATTTCACATGTACGTATTTACATTGGAGGAAATTCACAACACTGAAAATACAACATTTACACATTCACAGATATACAGCTTTGCACTCTCTCCTCTGCTAACATGAGGCACTCCTCTATCTTTGTGAAAATGACAACATCGATTCTCAGTAGGTGAAACTACAGGAAGCTGTTACAGAGAGAGTGATGCATCTTAAAAACTATGTGGTGGCTATATTCTGCAAGCTATCAGAGGATGGGTTATTTAATTGACAAAAATGCCTCTTGCATGGCATTTGCATAAGCTTCTATAAATTACAAGCATATAGGTTTATCTGTTTCTGCTTTCCCGTTCTATCGGTGATCTTTATGCTGCAGGGCTCAGTTATCCTTGTAGTAGTTATTGAAGTTGATTCGCAGTAGGAAGTCCTCCAAATGTGGCTGGTATCCTCTATTTACAAGCTTTGTTACCACTGGGAGAAAAACAAAAGGCAAAATAAGCTTCAACAAAGATTAATATTCTAAAGTCAGTATTGGCATTTTAATTTAGGAGAAAAAAAGCAACAAAACCAGCCTATTGTAGAAAGCTGAGGACAATGGAAACAAACATGCAATTTTGTATGAGAAAGGTCCAATCTTTCTCTCTGGAATTATAAAGAATTGCAAATTAGATGCAAGTTCCAAGTGAAACTGTATTACGCTTTTCCCAGGCTGCTTTTACAACAAGAGGCTGTGTTCTTATTGTAATGCCAACTGACCAGGAAACGTGGTTGGGCCTGCTGGTGGCCTCTGAAGGAAGAAGCTCTGCTGAAGTTCTCTTGAGTTATGACCATGTGAGAGAGAAAATTAAACTCCTACAACAAACCCTTCAAGCTCCACAAATAAATAAACAAACTGACTTATTTTTCATATCCTTATCTAACAGAGTAAAAAAGGCAGCAGAAACTCCCTAAGCTCTCCCATGCACTTACAGAAAGGGAATCAGCAAGCAGCAGTAACATGCAGGGAGGAAGGGACAGTGGACAGTTAGAAGTCAGGGCCTGCACCAAAGCCATTGAAGTCCAGACTACTTTGTATTGGCTTTCAATGGATACTGGATCAACACATTGTGAGAGAGTCTTCTACAATACACAGTGACTGGAGGAACACGTGTAGATGAACAAGCACAGATTTGTTTTGTAGTGCTTAATAAAGAGGGTGGAAAGAACTGGGTCACTCAGCAAATTTCCTTACGGAATGGTTTATTAATCTCTGTCCATGAAGCAATCATAGATCTCGTAGTATGGGCTTAGGTGGTTCCCACAGGTGTTCTGACTTCCTGTAGAATTTGGAAGCAGCCATTCTAACTCATCCTGAAATATCTGTTTTTGGTCCTTTGACACCATTTTTGGATACCCTTAAAGAATAAAAAGGGCAGCTCATTTCTCGAAGAATATAATCTGACTAGAAATTGTTCTTGAAAAATAGATCTAAGGAGAACAGTTACGCTTCCTTCAGGAACTGAAGGGTTTTTGCAAAACAAACAAACAAAAAACAACCAAACCCCATGAACTACCTTTGCATTCAGGGGAAAGGTAAGTGCCTTCTACTAAAAAATACAAGCAAGGTCCGAAAGAGAAATGGAAAAAAAAGATGGCTCAACCATTTCTTGACATTATAGGCTAAGCTGATAGCAAGAAGAAATTTTATAATGTTAAAGGATAGAACATTTGGCAAGTGATCCATGCAGCTGAAAAACACATGCCTGGAAAACTGGCTACAAGCTCCAAGCAGTGCCAGGAGGGTCTCACTGAGCCTCAGTCTAACATTGGAATTGGAATTTTCAAATCACACAGCAATGGTAACATTCAGCTAGTTCAGACAGATAAAGCTTTGAGTTAATTTTAGATATAACTATCTCTCATTGCTGCCAATAAAAAGTTCCAGAGTCAATTGCAGAGAAAAGAAAAATACAAGCACATATAGAGAGAGCTAAATACTAAATCTTTATTTTGGAAATTAGCAAAGATTTATGTTCAGTTTGGGGATATCTGTTAAGACTTCTTATGTGGATGTTTTAATTAGAATCACTAAATCATTCAGGTTGAAAGAGACCACTAAGATGATCTAGTGTTTGCAGAACAAGATAATGCAGTTTTCATTTGAGAACTACGTGTTCTAACACACAGTAAGTACACACATCTTCCTGCTGTACTTCCAAAACCTTTTAACTATTTTTTCAGTTGTCATTTGAATGCTGTCTTCTATCACTGTCCTAGAATGTGTGCAATTTCTTACCTTTGAATAAGAAGTGAGAGTAATACTTGAAAGTATTGTACGACTGCTGCATCAAACCAAAGTTGGGATGAACAGCCATTTGCTTCCCAGCATCAAAGCTCCATGACTGAGAGATCAGCTGGCTGCGGAACTTCAAGATGAGGCTGAAGATGCTGTGTATGATGTTCATCACTGGGGCAGCCTTCTCAGTCAACAGACCCCTAACAGAAAAGTAGTAACGTTAAAAATGTAGTTGACATTATTTGAGTTTGTAGGAAGAAGAACGCAACAATGGGGTGACAGTCCTTTAGGTTTCCTCTTTAGTTGCTTTAAATGATAACAAAAAAAAAAAAAAATCTATGAGTCTGCAGCTGTAATGGTGATTTTATAATTCCTGTTCGTCCCATCTTTTCTATCTACCCACTACATTCCAGTGTATACACTTTAACAAGAATTCAAATTAACTCTTGTTGCTCTCCTCTTATTCCCACCACCACCCTTCCCCATATAAAGTAACCAAAAGGCTCTAAGTGCAAGATTCCCAAAATACATGTGTCTCTTGCTGTGCTTGTGAATCTGGATGGAGGCATCACGTCACATTTGTTCTCACACAGCCTAGTCCTGGGCACCACACAGTATCAGGGGCAAAATGTACAAAAATGTACAGAAAGAACTTTTCACATTCTTGAGCCAGGACTGCTCGTGAACACGACTCACACAGAATGAAAATAACACTCGTTAACAGAGGCTATGACAAGGATGGGCTGAAAGAAAAACAACTGTGGCAGAAGTGCCCTTAGTCTTCAGGTTAGAGCTCCCCAGCTCAAGGGGATCTGAGGCTCACAGAGGCGGAGTGGGAAGCAACTGCAGGGAGTCTGGGGGAGTAAGGAGATGGGTAGCTGAGGAAATTATGGATCTTTCTATGTGCCACTACGTTTATTTCCCTTCATAAGAACACTTTGACTCTAGGCACTTTCATGTATAAGAATGATGTAGCAGTGTTTGTGGTTAGGGAGAAGTCAGCCTGCACACATACGCTGGGCCAAACAGATGTGTAGACTGGCAGATGCATTAACTTAAATATGTGAAATAAATATAAGCATGATAACTTGCCTGAAAATTGCTTTGTTGAGGTATTCAGCATGTGTTCTGTGAATTTCTTCCAAATTGCCCACAGAAGACAGTTTGTTTCCAAATTCGCACCACGTAACATGAAGAATCTGATTAGCAATGTAACCTTGAATAACTTTCACAAAATGCTGCATTTCATGTTTATACAGCTGCAGCTGTCGAAACTGAACAGAATTTGATGCATGACTCACTAATGCTGAAAGGAAAAACAGAAATATATTATCAGTGGAATCCAGTGGGACTGTCTAAACCAGGATAGTGGGACTGTCTAAACCAGGATTTATAAAGGAACAGTTCTATTAATAAGACCTGTTTAAAATGCTAAGGAAATTTCTTGATATTTGAAGCTTGACGTGACTGCTTTAAATCATGTTTATGACAATTGACAATCTGAGATTGTGGAGTTTCCTTCTCAGGAGATATTCAAGACCCTTCCGGACACCTACCTGTGCAGCCTGCTGTAGGGAGCCTGCTTTGCAGGGGGGTTGGACTCGATGATCTTTAGAAGTCCCTTCCAGCCCCTACAATTCAGTGATTCTGCAACTAGCACAAGGTGCTAAGCACGTTTTTAACAGCATACCCTCCAGCTCACTTGTTATATTTACCAGTGCGTTTTAAGTGAAACCACACATCCTTGAGAGTCCACACCATGTGCTTCAACTGAAGCAAAAAGGAGAAGATCTTGTTGTATTTATTCATGCAGCTCTCTGTTATGACAATATTCAGAGGCCAGTCAACCTAAAAGAAATAAGCGAGCACTGATCATGCTGCATTTTTGTTTTAGAAATTATTACCACATTTCAGATACAAGTATTTCCAAGACATATAAACCGATATAAGTATTTTAATAATATAATACAGTGGCCAGAATATGTAAATCATGTAATTTCAATTACACAGTTTTTCACTCCATTCTTGAAGGTATTCCATTATTAAGATGTTCAGTCTACCATAGTACACAAGAACCATACTATACTTGCAGTACTACTGCCTTCAGACATACTTTCTTACCTTGTACCTTAGCTCTAAGCAGCTCAGAGCATCAGGTGCATTGGGCTTGAACACTTCTGGAAGGTACTTGAGGGCAAAAGAAAGATTGGAAGCAAGCTGGGTGTCACCATGAAGACTGTACTGTAATGCTTTGTTTAGGATAGAATTAAGAACCAGCGGATTCAGCAGTTCACCAGGCGTCTGTCCTGATCCAAGCTATGGGAAAAAGAAACCCTAATTACACATTATTTATTAAAAGAGTTGGCTCTTGCAAACGGATGAATTAAAGCAGAATGGTAAAGTGATGACTACCTGCCTTGCCCCACCATTCTGACTGGAAAAATTTACTTTTGCAGCAGGGATGCACAAAGAGGTTATGAAGAAATTTCTGAATAATTTACTGTCCACAGCATCAAGATAATCTCCGCATGCACTGGTTTCTTTTGATATGTGGGATCAGAGCTTGCTGTGGTCAGGAGCTGTTAAGCATCCCTGTTGCAGGGAACATGGCCTGCAGGCTTCAGAGGAGCAGAAAGCCAGGGACAGGGCTGCCATTAGCTACCTGACTCCAATCTGTCCATCTCACAGTGCAGCAGCCTCAGAGGCATACAGATCGACAAAGAGTTGAATGCTTTTCCTAGTTGCACCAAAAGCATTCTTAAGGGGACAGAAAAATGCATTAACTGTCCTACAGGTATGTTTCTCTACTGACAACCAGGTACATGAGAACTGCTCTGAAAGTAACATCTCCTCTTTTATTATATCGGCCCATGACATCACAAGAAGAATGCAGTCTCATCAGACAGTACAGCATCCTCTTCAGATGTCCCCTTTTCTGCTCTATAGGACATTTGAGGTAGGAACTGTTATTTTACAACACAGACCTTTGCACCGGATCTCACTGGCAACAGACTCTTCCAGCTTTGCTACCAGGAGACAGAGTACAGCAGTTCTCACAGCAAAGAGTGAAATTCCCTTCCTTAACTGCTGATCTGTCAAAGTTAGAAATTACTACTCTCCATGTACCAAGTGCTCTATTTCTGGGATTATCTGTAAGAAATATTACACCCTTCTTTGGAATTCCCCTGGGCATGGGCACCCCTTCTGAGCAAAGACCTTCTTTTGCCTCAGTCCTTACAAGCTTAACAGAGTTCCTCACTTCTTGACATGGCACAAAGAGGAAAACAGCACAAGCTAGGATTCTGATTCACACCATTCCCTTATCTCCATCCAATTTCATTCACAGGTGTCAAGCTAAAACAAATAGCCAAAAACCAAAGGCTAAGAAGACGCAGCATATACCTTCTCAAACAACAGGTCACTGAGTGACTGAGCAAACTCCCCATCTTCCATTAACAGGAAGTGTCTCAGTGCTTCAAAATGCTTCTCTACATTCAGTTCCACGAAGTAGTAATCAACTATTGCTTTGTTCACAAGAGAAACACTAAAAGAAAAACACAGAAAAGGTATTATTCTTACAAGGATCTCCTTATAAATGTTAACATTCAGCTATGGCTACATCAGGTTAATGCTTCAGTACTTTGATATCCAAGACAGGAACACGTTCACATAAGCAAAAGAAAATGAGATAAAGCTTATGCTGAAAAGTCTTCACTCAGAATATGCCACAACTAAAACCTACCACCTCAGTGAACTGGGTTTTGAACTGTACTGCAGAAGTACTTTAAGGCTGGCAACACATACAACAGGCTGCTGACTCTGCAGCAACATTTTATCTACAGTCTTCTAACTTATTTCTGTCACCTAAACAAACAGATCAAGGAGGACTCTTTCACCCCTGAGAACATCCTAACTGGTAAAGCACCGACACCAGGTAATGAAGGCAAGTGTACAGCACAGTTTATGGTTTAGTGCAAGTACTCAGGCTAACTTTAAATAATGTAACTTGTGTATCAAGGATAGCCTAGTTCTGCCAGAACACAGCTCAGACATACATACTTTGCTTTGCTGAATACATGCATCTGTATACACAACTCTGGTAGACAATCTGGATGTTTAAAAATAAGGTAATTAGATCTTTCTGTTATGAGCTTAAAAATATAGCATACACAGAGTTAGTAAGTGGAAATCCAATTTTGCAAGAAAGAAGATTCTAAAATAGGAACCTATCTGTGAATAACTGTTTCCATGACAGAAGCTGAACTTTTACACATTAACAAACTTTTAACATCCCATACTAATAAAATAGCCTCACACACACGTGGGTTCCCTTAATATTCCAACAACAAGAACAGACTCCAGTCAATTTCAAATCAGCCTTGAAGACAATGGAGATCCCACAGAAACATAAAACATATTCTGCTCAATATGCATGAACTTTCATATAATCAAAACATTTTCTTTTTTCCCTCTCATCTTTTACCTACCAAAGAAAGCACATATCTTGTAAATAATACACCTGTTTAAAAAAACCAAAGAAACCAGTGGTGTGAAATGCTGTTGTGAAATCCAGGAATGTGAGAGCAAATTTTTCCCTCTAAGCTCCTGTATTCCAAATAGACCTTCAGTTTTGTAATTTACTCATATAAATGTATGTATATATTACTATCTACAATGTAAATCTGAATTTTTTAGTTTGTAATAAACCAGCCACCAGACCACTTCTGGAAGCAAAAGGAAAATTTAGAAGCACGCATCTATGTGCTACTCTTGTCTCAGAACAGAACTAAGAACACTACATTAATTGGTATAATACAAATTACATTATTTCCAATAAATACTCACTGAGATACCAGTGGGGCAGTAATAGAACGTTTCATCAGCACGGGCAGAGATAGGAGCTCACTCAGTTGTACAGCTGTTTCATCTGTTGCTGACTGTACCATAGGATCCACAGGAAAAGTGTATGATCTTGGTATCACATGGTGCAAGAGATGGGAAACTGGTAGCTCTGCTAAATTGAAAAATACATAGACACTGTGAGTTGTTATACTTCAGCAATTTGATAATCTATTTCTGTTAACTTCTACAAACCCCTCTACATCAGAAAATCAAAGTGTGTCAATGTATAATTCTCATCTCATCTGCCTAGAAATAATTTGTTTAGCTACTGCAGTTCATAATATCGATAATTTACTGAAATTTTTCCAGCACTCCGCTTTCTTCCTCAAGTTTGCTACACCTCCCTCTTCCTACTTCTCCCAAGTGTTCTACTCACACATTAAATCATAACTATCTTGGTACTTTTCAATGCAGTATTGATCCGATAATGCTTTCAAATAAGCTTGTTCTTTCTTCCATGCATCTTCCTCTCCCCCTTCCTCATCCTTAGTCTTGGAAGCACTGGGTTCAGAAAATAAAGCTTCTTGAGGCACAGTATCCTGTGGAATTGCCTTTTCACGTTCTTCTGCCTATAGAAAAACATGGACAAATTGCTCTTAGGACAGCTGCTGCTTTTGGCCATTCACACTTCATGTGTTTTTACAGGCAACTGACAAGTTGTTCCATTTGAAAATAAGACAGCTTACTTGTCAAGTTGTTCTTTTTGGACATGTAAAAACAATACAGTATAACAGATTAGTAAATTAACACAGACCCACACAGTACCTTAATTAGTACCTTAACTACCAGATCACCACAATTCAAAAAGAAATAGGAAGTCTTCTGCACTATCAGTTTGTTTCTTACCTGTAAGCTCTGTGATGAATCTGGAGAAGGGTCCTTGTCAACCTCATCTGCAATTACTACAATTACAAATAAATTAAAGACAGTAGTTACTCTGACCTGTTTATAGTACTTAGTTCATACTTCAGATCTGTTCCCAAAGTTGTTCAAAATTTCCCTGAAGACTGCCACAGAAAGAGTTCCTCCCCAAAGTCCAACACATGCAACTTTCTGCATGTTCTCTACTCAAGTTCACATGAGGTCCTGTTTCACAAAGTTTCACAGCCCTTTTTCTTTTTCCCCTCAATTCTCTATTTCTTGTATACAGAAGAAGAGAATACATGGAATTCTTGACTCTGGATTCTAAAAGCATTTTAAAACTTATACAAGGAATTAAGAAATAAGAAGCCATTTTGAACATAAACATTTACAGTGATTTTCAGGATGTCTTATGCAAATGCTGACTGAATAAACTTCATTTTATTTTACCTTCTTGCTTCTCTTCCACTGTATTTTCCTTTTTGTCATTTTTAGCATCGGGAGAGACAGGATCAATGTCAGATGACTGTGGTGAAATACTTTCCTTAGCTTGTGATGGTTTTGTTTCCTTTCTGATCTCTCCAGAAGGAGATAATTCTTCATTATATAGAAGTGTCTGAACTGTGGAATCAGATGAAGGACCAGAAATTGCTTTACGATGAGGTATGGGATCATCCTCTGTAGACGGAGTCCACTTCCCTATTTGGATGCTTGACTGGGATGCATGACCAAACGGGCTCCAACGAGATTTCAGAGGCTGTGTATCTGAAACTAGCTCTCCAATTTTGATGTGTGACTGTGAAGAATGCCCGTGGATGTTCCAACGAGGCCTAGCTGAGACAACCTCTGACACATTCTCACCAATCTTAATATTGGCATCAGACACGTGACCATGGATGTTCCACCGAGGCCTTGCAGGAGCAACATTTGACACATATTCACCAACCCTAATACTGGCTTCCGAAGCATGCCCGTGAATGCTCCACCTAGGTCTTGAGGGCTCTACCTCTGAAGCATATTCCCCAATTTTAATATGAGCTTCAGAAACATGCCCATGAATATTCCATCGGGGTCGAGTAGATTCAACTTCTGAGGTATAGCTGCTGATTTCTATATGGGAGTCTGAAGAATGCCCATAAGGACTTGAACGTGGCTGGTAAGCGTCCACCTCAGGCACATATTCTCCCACTCTGATATTGGCATTAGATGCATGCCCATGGATGTTCCACCGAGGCCTTCTAGACTCCACATCAAATACATTTTCTCCAACTCTAATGTGCCCCTGCAAAGCAGCAGTCGGCCTGAGAACAGTGTTAAAATCATACTCATTTTGCTGATGTAGCAATGTATCACCTTCTCCTCTCGAGACAGGCTGATTTTCACCTATTTGAGGAGTCTCTGACAGATCTGAGTTAATATTTCTAAGTGCTTCATCTAGCAGAGATCCTTGTAAGCTAATGGCAACAGGTTGCTCATCTTGTGGCTTTGGTAAGAAATCTTCTACGTTCACACTGGATTCAGGAGAAGAATCAGCAGTACGTAGGGGGCTGCGTGCTTGCTCTGAACTCTGTAGATCACCTTCAGATCCTGCAGGTTTAGGCTGAAAATGCTGATCAGCATTAGTATTTGCCAGCTGTGGCACGGCCAATGGTTTGTCAGTAGATGTAACGTATTCCAGTCCAGATTCAGATTCTTTTCTGCCAACTCGTTCATTAGAATGCAAAGGTTTCACAGCTGACACCTAAAAAGAAGTAATTATTACACTGTATGGCTAGTCATATAATCAAGCTACTTAATAAGGCATCATGTTGTTACGTGTAAGACCTGAAATTTTCCAATTTTTCAGATGTATTACAGATACAGTGATAACCACTCATGCTGCTGCTACAGTGAACCTTCTGTTTGATGAACTGAACTATGAAATGAAGTCCCCTTAAGGAAACTTGGAACATCTACCTGGAGTTTATGTAAGCAAGTAAACTCACCTGTGAATGTGGATCTTCCACAGCAGTGCTTCTATCCAAAGCCAGCTGGCACTGTTTATAAGGAATAATATCTAATTTCCTCCTGTAGCTTCCATCTGGAAGTTTTTCAAGCATTTCCTGCAAGCAAAAGTGACACAACTAGAAGTCTTTAACACATCAAATACTAGATTTTCTAAAGATCATTTATTTAAATCTTTTCAGAAAATACCTCAATACGTTTCTGATCTTCAAAGAGAAACTTAAGACGAGCTGTTTCCAACTTGTGTCGCTGGATTTTCCATAAAGCTCTTTGTTCCCTACGGGCTGCATCGTCAGAAAGTTTGCTATAATGGTCAATTAACTCTTGCCTGAACAAAAGTAAAAATAAAGCCGAGTTACAGATTTTCACTCCTCTTCCCTTCTGAAGAATTAGATCTTTCTGCATTTCAGAACCAAGAAGTAAATTTTTAATATTAAAAAACAGAGGCTTCATTTACAGCGAAATTACAAGTAAAGAAAATAGCACTGCAATCTTAGTTAATATGTTCCTATAACTATGCTTAGTATGTCACTCGTTTTTGTAAGTATTTCTGGACATAAGGGAAGAAAATGAAATACCACCAGATATGTAACAAAAGCACGCCAAGTAACTGATTATCAATGTACCTCCTGTCTTCTTTTTATTTCTGCTTTGACATACATATGGCCATTTTTGCTAAGGGCTCATGTTTTAATTCTAAGATTAACATTTTTACCCAAACTCTGATCAAAACAGTAAACAGACTGGATAGAATGGGCACAAATCAGTTGAACCCAGGCTTCTAGACCACTAAACAATCCTACACATCCAAAAGCTGTGAACATTAGCCCTGTAGAGCAGGGTCTGAAAACTGCTAATGCCATAAATTACAAAATAAAACACTTTTTCTTGAGGTCTTCATGACTACTCAGACAGACTTACCTTGCCTTTTTTTCTAGCTCCTCTTCCAAAGCTTTCAGTCTTTTTTCTCTTTCTCTGAGCTCTCGGGCATAGCTGAAATCATCATCAATCTCCTCTTGCTTTATAGCAAGGCGACGCTGCATAAATATTTAAAGCCACTCAATACCAGCTGTGATGCACACATCTGCAAAAAGTTCTTATCTGCATTTCAGGAATATATCATCATAGAATCATAGAATGGCCTGGGTTGAAAAGGGCCACAATGATTATCTACCTTCAACGCCCCTGCTATGTGCAGGGTCACCAACCACCAGACCAGGCTGCCCAAAGCAACATACAGCCTGGCCTTGAATGCCTCCATGGATGAGGCATCTACAATCTCTATATATTAATTCATTCAATTCATTCATATTAATTCACAGCCTCTATATATAAACTCATTCAAATTCAGTATAATAAATCAAAATAACCTTACAATTATTTGTATAAGAAATACACTTAGCCTTCAGAAATAAACACAGAAATACCTCTTGGTCTTTTGCAAATTGCTCTTTCAACTTCTGAAACTGTTCACGTTTCTTCGCATCTAAAGCCATTCGTTCCGATATCTGCCGATCTGTGTTACAATAAGGATACTGTTATTTTACATTAACAAACCCAACAGAACACACAAGAACACCAAACTCCATCACAACTCACCATTAATGGCTTTTAGTACTTTGCTAGCAGTCTCTCGTGCATGAACAATTAATTCTTGCTTGGCTATTTCCATGCGCAAATCCTGGAAATATCGACCAGCCACAAAAAACAGGTGGAAATACTCCTGTTATTTTAGACTTGAAAATACAGCTACACGTGGTTATTAATCCATGTAACCATACCATAACCATAAAATGGTTATTAACTCACGATTACAGTAAGCAAAGAAGAATAAAACAATTAATTGAATTTTAAGTCTATTGTAAGTTAAAATTATTATTGAAAATTTGTTTGTACTCTTGACCTTACATCAAAACACATCAGTCCAGTATACATACTACATTCATGCAATGTATAGGACAGAAGTACAAGTATTCTAACAAAACAATTAGCCATGCAAATTATGAAAAAGAGTATTATCACAGAATCACAGAATGGCCAGGGTTGGAAGGGACCTCAACGATCATGAATCTCCAACCCCCTGCCACAGGCAGGGTCACCAACCTCCCCATTTAATACTGAACCAGGCTGCCCAGGGCCCCATCCGACCTGGCCTTGAACACCTCCAGGGATGGGGCATCCACAACCTCTCTGGGCAGCCTGTTCCAGCACCTCACCACTCTCTTTGTAAAGAACTTCCCCCTGACATCCAACCTAAATCTTCCCTTGCAAAGAGTTGATTCCCCTCCTGTTTGTAGGCTCCCTTTAGGTGCTGAAAGGCTGCAATCAGGTCACCCTGCAGCCTTCTTTTCTCCAGGCTCAACAACCCAGCTCCCTCAGTCTGCCTTCACAGGGGAGGTGTTCCAATTCCCTGATTATCTTTGTGGCTCTCCAACAGCTCTCTGTCTTTCTTGTACTGTGGGCTCCAGACATGGACACAGTACTTCAGATGGGGTCTCACAAGAGCAGAGTAGAGAGGGACAATCACCTCCCTGTCCCTGCTGGTTACCTCTCTTCTGATTCCTAACTTCTTCCAATAGCTAAGTAAGAATCTAAAATCTTTTCAATGCTTTTTAGTAGCAAGGCAAATCTTTTGCGGAAAAGAACTAAGATGGAAGTCCAAATCTCCTTTAAAATGTGAAAATGCTGACAAATAACAACACACTGCCTAATGCTTTAAAAGCTGTATTCAAAGTCTGTTAACTGCACTAACAGGTCAAACAACAATTGGCCAATAAGAAAATTCTGACCATCAATGCAAATTCTGTTGAAGTTACAATAAAAATAAAGAGTATAAAAAAAAAATAATCGATCAAACCATAAGTTCTTTACTCTTTCATTCATTTACCTTTTCCTCTTTGCTTATAGAACTGTACCGAGCAATTCTTTCCATCCGACCTACGTACACTGCACAATCTCTCTCAATTTCTTTCAGCTCCTCGAGTGAAAAAATAACAGAAATCCGGGGTACAGGTATATCTGACCAACATATGTAATGCTGAAAAACAGAGAGAAATTTACTTCTAAATACATTCTAAAAATTGTAAAATGTATGATTATGAACTCACGTGCCAGTGCTACTGGCACACCTGAGTCATGGTTTGAAAATGATTATCAGAGCAGGTTTAGGAGAACTAGCAGAAGGTCATCTTGTTTAAGATATCAGTGTTATGACTTTATCCGACATGGAGCTGCCCAGAACACTTCTTACATAAGAATGTCCACAGACTTCAGACACTTCTGTAGTTGTATCCCTGTTAGACATGCACAAAACAGTGTGAAGAAACAAAGTAATTTAACTAGTTCTTCTTGCCAAGGACAGCACTTGCTCTGCAAAATAAGAAAATAAGGAACTATTCAAGCTCTTCTTGGAAAGGCGGTGCTAGAGCTGACATAGAAGAGCTACGTAGAACCAAGATCTAGGAACTAAGACATCTGGAGTGAAAAATGGAAGGCACAGGCTTGAAAGACTAAAACATCTCTGCTTCAGCAGAAGGAAAATAAGAAATCTAGCACATGCACTGTATACAATAAATCTGATGCTGTTAAAAATGTGTATTTCTGCAGTTGAGATATTAGCAAGTAGAGTGGATAATCAGTTCTTGAATATCTGACATTCGTGCATTAGTCTCCTGCTTATGCAATACCAGTCGTAAACGAAGGAGTTCACTTGCTAAAAATACAGCAAGCCAACTCTGAAGAGACATGGCTTTCTCAATAAAACAGGGAAGAACCAAACCAATACATACCCTGGGACAACACAACTTCAGCAGGTTTATGGTTTTCCCACATATATACACGTCATTAGCAATATGTTTAAGAAATACAGGGACACAATCTTCTACTTCTTTTGAAATCAAGACGTAACCATGAGTCCAGTAATGTTTATCTGTGTACCAGAAAAAAAGAAGAAATTATGTATTTTTAAGTATTTAATTAACAGCACAAATTATGTAAAATAGAAGTGCTCAATATACTGTACCTCTGAAACAAAGATAATCCTCATTCACTTGGATCATAAACTCTCCGTAAACATCCCTGAATACACCACTGTATACCCAATCATAGATAAATCTAAAAGAAATGTAATTAAATAATATTGAAAATGAATCCTCTCGTCTTCTCATCTTTATCACAACCAACCAACCAATATATTCTTTAAAACATCAAAGCACACAAACTACAGGAAGAATAAAAACATGCAAAGAAAAAATAAAATAAAATAAAAGAATAAAAACAAGTGCTGTCACATTGATATTTAAGTATACCTAGGACTCTATCTCTACATTTTTCTCAAAATAAACCAACTCTATATAGCATATTTCACTGATTATTATGATCAAAGTTTGTCCCAGTTAAAACAATCTTTTTATTTCTGCATATAAATTTACTAAGGAAATATCAAAAACCTCTAGAAAAATTCCAGTCACATCAAAAGAGCAGGGGGAGAGAAGCAGGAGTCAGATGTAACTTTGTCAGGAAGCAATGGACAGACTATAGAACAAAGACACAATATCAACCCTTTGTACCTACAGATATTTTTTAATATATGTGTAATAATGAGAAAACGTATTTCAAAATACTTATTCATGCTTTTACATATTTCCTCTGTGCAATACCAAGCCTTTTAAGAAATGCAAAATACAACTATCTGAGCCTACAGATAAAAAGGTTCAGAGCACCCTGAAGATAGCCTTCTTTTTTCTTAATAGTTCTGGTGCTAACACCTTTTCTAGAAGTTTGGTCAATGCAACAAACAGGAAACCTTTAGCGCAGGAGCCACAGTTCAATTTTGAGGTTGTAAATAAAAGTTAAGCTCTTTTTATGTATTAGAACTGGTGTTCCTATTATCTATTAGAGCAATAACTTTTATCAGTGAATTTCTTTCAGGATAACAACATTTCCTTCACGTGATGGATGCCTCCTTCCACATCAGCCCTGATGACTGATGTTTTGACAAAGATCTGCAACAAATTATTGTTATTATTATTACTGCTTACTGAAAAGCCCACAAACACAGTGGAAATAAGCATTAACTTCCCCAGTCTGTAGAACTCTAGCACAAAGGCATGATTGCCAGTTTCAGGATTTTACATAAAACCCACATATTGTTACTGATCTGGAAAAGAGAGAGAAAGAAGCATTCAGCAAAATTAATGGATTTTAACGTGTATTTTGCAGAAACAGCTGTACCTTACGTCTTTTCTGAAAACATTGAAAGTCATTGCTATGTTAACAGTTAGCAGAGCTGTTAGCAATTAGCATTTACTCACTAGATTGCTAATTTAAAATTGCTCTTAAACACAACTGTGCAGGGAACAGTTATGGACGCACCTTGTGTATGGCTCACAACTTGTCTTTAACAAAGACAGAAGGACTGGATAGTGTTCATTGCTACAGTTGTTGAGGGCCTCTTTGTACAGATATGAAAGCAATTTCACACCCTAAAAATGAAAATGATAAATATTATAATATTAGATGACAAATTCCACTACAACATTAATAATAAAAATTGATGAATATGTATATTTAGATCCATTTCACTACACACAGAAGGCAAGATCCATCTTACTTTAGCTATCTGCAGTTAACATCACTTTATCTGAGTTAGCTTGTGAATGCCCCCTCCTCCCTGGAGGCATTCAAGGCCAGGCTGGATGGGGCTTTGAGCAACCTGGTCTAGAGGGAGGTGTCCCTGCTTATAGCAGGGGGCTGGAACTAGATGACCTTAAAAGGCCCTGCCAACCCACACCATTCTGTGATTCTAAGTTTCTAGTGATCTCAGTCTCACTTTATAAACACTGGAGGGTTGGATTAATTTCATTTGCTACAAACATCTCCTTTACAATGAAATAAACTGCACTATAGAGGTCTGAGGTTGTATCTTTGGTAGAAACTAAATACATTATATAAAACCCCATTTTTGAAAAATATTATAATTGTAACTGAAATGAAACATGAAAAAAGAAAATCTGTTATCACCGTAGGAAATGAAGCACCAGCTCCACCACTGATCCCCAGTGCTGTTGTTCCTATGCCACAAAGTTCAGCCAGATATCTAAAAAACAGTATTAAGGCATATGTAAGAATTTCAGACAGAAATCTCTGAGATCACAGTGATCTGAACTTTGCTATAGATTATATTCACACAACAACCCTATGGTATTATCTGAATGATAACAAGGATAACAAAGTAACTGAATGTAAAGACTTTACATGTTTTCCCTAGGGAATATAAAGAAATCTGTATAAGGATGTGTGAAAATGCTGGAAAAATACTGAAAGATTATGTAAGAATAGCTGTCAAATATTCTCCTGTAGCGTAAAGAAAAAAACAGACTGCAGTTTTTGTTCTATGGAAGGCTTAAATATTTAATGTTAATCTCTTACCTCAACTGACGACCCAATTTCCTGAAGAGAAAGCTGATTGTCAGAAGACTTAAAGTAGGAGGAGTAGACAAAACACAGGCTCGGTAATACTGAAGATACTTTCTCAGACCACTTGTGAAAGCCTATTGTCAACAGAAAATATTTCCAAAGCCTTACTGATAAAAGTGTTAATAGTTACTTATATCTCACATCAGTTGCACCAGCATGAAAACAACCCTTTAATAAAATAATTTGCATCTAAAAGCAAGAGGAGCTTGTGTAGGAAAGTAAGAGTCCACATAACTTCAGGCACACAATTAACCAAGTGACTCCTTTATACTCTTTCAATGTGCCATGAACAAAGACTGTACCCAGACACACCCTGAGCATTTTGGTTCATCTTCCTTGAATTGCCCCTTTGAAGAGCTTCTGATTCTGTAGCAGCTCCATTATGAACCCAGGGAAACCTGTTCCTTACTTCCATACCTAAACTGAACAGAGGAAAAAACTCCTATATAATGTCTAACTTTCTCTAGGTTGACTGAGAATCGAATAAGAATTTTTTATTCAATTTCTATTAACATAACTATAAATGAAATATTCAGAAGGCATATATTTTCATAATTAATCCTAAAAGAATTATATGCATTAGAAATTCACCTGGTATCATGCAGGTACACAGAGTTTAGAAAAATACAAAGAGAGTTGACAAGTAAAATGTGCACTTAATTCTGAACTAAGAAAAAGTTATTAAAACTATTAAATAGCATGTTTCTCTATTTCAGTATCAATGTAACACATACAATGTTGTACATATACATACTGTATTAAGAAAGCTATTGTATTTTAAAGTTATATATTTTAACATATAAATGTTTCTAAATTCTGTCCCTTTAAATCTCAACAAAGCCACATAACAGATCACAGTTCAGGTAATGAAGAGCTTTCATTTGTTGCCTTGGGAAGGCAAACCCAAAGCACACACAGCCCCAATTCAAGCAGGGCTCCAATGGTGGCACTGTTCCTTGCTGACACATAAATATACTGATATTTATATAAATATATAAATATGCTGATACATAAATATACATATTTGTACTGAAAATACTTTGCAGTTCTGCAGGAAGCAGAAATTCCAGCCTTATTTGAAATCAAAGTTGCGTTCTCCACCTAAAATAACTGGCCCATTAAATGTAAGAGATTTAACACAATGGTGCTACCTGAAACACAAGCCCTTTGCTGTACGAAGAATCTAAGACTGGCTGAAGAGAGAAGCGACTCAGCCGTGTGTAGTAGGTTCCATATTCTGCAACTTCTGAGAGCAGGTTGTGCATTGTCTCTGGTGAAGTTCCAGACACATATACCCCCTCCTTTATAATAAATGTTTGAGCAGCCTAAAATGAAATGGGAGAGGAAAAACAAGGCTTCAGGTATTACCCAGCTGCGTTCTGATTTAAAACAGCAAACATTCAGAGACAAATTTTCAGCACAAATACTCTGGTAACTCATACTACGTATGTACGAAAATATAATAAGAACATTAAATTATAGCAAAATTTCAAGTATATTGAAAAAGATTAATAATCAAAATTTTTCATGAAGACCCAGTCTACAACATTATTTAAACTTCTGTTTTCCATAATTCATTAGCTTATTTTCACAAGTTATTTTGACAAATACTTGTTCCCTGCCTCTTGCAATAAGTCGTTATTGCAGTAGACAGATATGACATTACTGCAATTAGGTCACACTCATCCTCTTAACACAACTGCAAGATCTCAAAATAAATAATGCACTGAAAAGGAAGTATCAAAAAAAAAAAAAAAAAAGCAACTGTGAATTGCAGTTAAATATTTTTCATACCTGATTGAGTGAAAATGTAGTGGATACCACACCAATGAGGACATTCAAGACATCCTTCACTAGTTCAGGTTCCCTCATCAGCACAAGCTGTGGAAGCTGAAGCACAGTACTACTGAAGAGCTGCATTTCCCCTTCTCGGAGTTTGTAGAATTTGTCAAAAGCTTCTCTCCCAGCCTCAGTAAGGTACGGCTCTTCCTTTTTACCAGGTGGGCTGCCAGAGCAAACAAAATATTAAAAGGGAATTATATGAGAAATATATCTAAGGCAAAAACAAAAAAAAAGGTATTTCAGAATGCTACACAGCTGCTAATGTGCACTGACCACAGAATGCTAAGTATTCGAGGGATGGTACATACAGACAACAAAATCATAGCCCTAACTCAGGACAACAAATAGCCTGGCAGATAATTTGAACATCACCTCAGAAACACAGGCGTGGCCAGAGAAATTCTACTTTCTTTTGTGGCTTTCATTGCTGCAGTTTCCATTTTAGGAAAATGAGGGCAATACATACTTGATTTCCAGGATAATGTAATACTGATATTCAAACACGTTCAAGAGCAATATGCTCAAAGTGTAACGACTTGTATTATCACTTTCTACTGCTTCCTAGCAGGAATTACCATCCCCTCCAAAACAAATCTCCCATCCAACTCTTCCAAACTGCTTTGGGTTCTAGTAGCATTTCTAACAGGAAAGCTTCAGGTATATGGCCTGCATTTGACTTTCAAGATCCTTAAAATCTAAATGGTAATAATAAAAACTGTTTTTCTTACTATGAGCAAAGCCAGAGAGTCCTACAGTGGGTCTGGGAAACAAGGGAACAGAAATGAGCTTAAGCTCAGGCTTGAAAATTTCAATACTATATGGCATTGCAGCAGATGCATCACTAGACCATTACTTACAACTACAGAAAACATACACAAGTTTTGTTGAGAAATGGGTGCAGTGCTATTCAGCAGGAATGGAAGAATGAAACTTGCCATTCTTTTCCTTCCAAATCAGGGAACCAAGGAAGCTTTTAACAGGGCTGCTTAGAGCACTCTTTCAGGAGAGGAACCTCTTTCAACAGCTGGAAGAACTACAAGTCAAATACCATCAACTATCAGTTAGTGATTTCTGTTTAAGTTACAGACCAAGGAAAAGGAGCACAATACTGGGAGGTAAGGGTTGAATTCTTCTAGCACCTTCTCTTCTGAATCTGAAAACATGAAATCATTTCAGGTTGAAATTAATTGCATTGTGTATACGGAGATATCAGTTAGAAAATGTTGCATTTCACATGGGCAGAAAGCGTTGCTGTAACTCCTTCAGTTTTTAGTACTAATGGCGTGATCTTTTTTGCTCTCGATCATTAACACACATATTGAATTCTATGTATTAAATCTGTGGTATTCCTATTGCATGTTGAACTCCTATACTGAGGTCATTCAGAACTAAGATGAATTGCACCTTCACACATTTGCATGTGATGCACAGGAAGTTTGCCAATAACATCAGACACATACTATCCAATTCTTTCCCAGCATCTTCGTTTGCTTGGCCCATATGTAAGCACTGCATCCCACAGATCTATGTCTGGAGTCATGCTTGGCTCTGACTGAGAATCAGGAGTCAGATTGGATGCCGACTGGAATCCTTCATCTTCTGACTGGTCTATGCTTTGAGGAACCTGTTGGAGAGAGTTCAAGCTTTACATATGAAAACACTACTGGAGAAACATATGCTGATAAAGATTTTACTGTCATTTGTGATTAAGTGATTCAATATGACTCAGCCAGGCCCACTCCTTTCATCTCTAAGTTTTTTCCTTAAAAAACTCTTTCATTTGTTCCACTTCCACAGACACCAATGCCTAAATACAAAACAACAATCAATCACCACTGAAATAATAACACTACGTTTGTTAATGCTAAAATTGAAACCTACTCCTTTGTAAGCATATAGCTCTACAGAGAACAAAATGGCACTGCTCAGAATGACTTTTAAGCAGATTACTAATTCTAATTCTTAAAATTTGTACAAATTTTGTTAACATAGCTTGTTCTCTGATGCTTATTCACATGCAGAGAACCTGAAAGTGTCCAAGCACTGCATGTGCCACACTCTAATTTCAGCAGCTGTACGTGCAGAACAGTAGCCAGTTTTAGTAAGACAATCACACAATGACCTCCACACAAAAAACACAGCACGTTCTTCAAGAAATCTCAAATCCTACAGTCTGATGGCGAGTACAGCACTCAACAAAAAGTCTGCCTCCTCACAGTTAAAACCTACATCTGTATGTGTACAGGGCTTTTCTTTTTTAACATCTGAATTCTAGTTTCAGTTAGGACTCAGAGTTAAGGAATTGCAAGAGGTATTCATATGTTAAGTAGAGAGAACAAAGGAGGATTAAAAAAAGAAACAGTATAACAACTTACCAACTGCAACAAGCGGAAAGACAGAAAAAAACCCACAAGTGCATTTATCTAGTACCTCTATAAGAATATAATGTAGCAAAAATGAATAGATTGGACAGTAAAATACACAGTAGAAACTACACGCTGCAAAGGTAAAAGGACAGCAGGACACAGGAGGTTTGATGAAATATAATGACTGAAAAAATGGCTCAAGATACAAAAGTCACAAGGAAAATACACATTGGGTCACGTAATCTGAAGAGCAAAGCACATATATTCAGGCAGGAGAGCTTATGCAGTCAGGAACAGTAACAAGCAAACAACAATGCAAAGAAGTTCAATACACAAAGCAGGCAAAAAATGTAAGCAAAAGATTGCTGGGGTGGAAAAGGCACAGATAAAGTTGATGGCTTAACTTCACAGAGCCTATAGCCAGCCACTTCTTTATACAGTTCTAGGACAAGACCAACATCTTCATTATCATACATCTCTGCAGCAGGAAAGGAACAAAGGATCCCTGCTCTAGCTTAAATTCCAACACTGTTTCTATTACACATGAAATTACTACCTATGTTCAAAAAAACAAGTTGAAAACGCCATACTGAAAGCATGCATAGACTCTGAGTCCAAAACAAGTGATACCATACTTTAATTGCAAGTCCAGACAAATCTGCATTGTCAGGCACTGGTGGCAAATCCAACTTGATGTCCATGTCATAAGTACGGCTGTGGACAAGAGCACCAAAGAGCGAGACGCGTGTTTCTCTCTCAAACTTGTCCCCAACAGGATAGTTCTGTGAGAACAACCCTATGGCAGGGAGTCCTGTTCCAGGGGCAGCCTCCATGATCTGAAGCGTCTTCTGAATTGTGTCATTGAACTGACATTCTTCATTTGTTATTAGAGACTGTATATCGGCTTCAAACACACTTACATCGTAATAATCATAACCCTGATACTTGACATTTCTCCCGACATATTTGTTGTTCAGAAAATAGTCCTTTTTTTGTGGTACAAGCTGTGGAGGACCTGTTCCAGCAAGCTGTACAAAGAGATCCAGGACAGCATTAACCTCAGTAAATGGTAAGCCCTCGGCTGCTTCCAGCTCCTCCACAAGACTCTCCAGTCTATCTGCCTGAGCTCCTAGGCCACCGACTCTCAGGTTGAAAGACAACATCAAAATCTTGTTTTTAACTGGAAGCCTGGAAATGTTTGATTGCAGCTTACGTGCTTCATCTTGAAAAAGGTTTATGAACAGAGTGTTATACACAACCCTCTTCAGGTTTTGCTTAGCCTTCCTCTTGCTGATCTTCTGCCTGCCCAGGTGCACCTTCCATGGCAAACCCGTCAGGTGTGCCTCACACAGGTCATTGAACAGCTGTGTAATGCTCTCCATTTTTTGTCAAACAGTGAGGCTATAGCAATTAGCTTGACAGTGAGTCTCTGGTTTCATGTGAAGATCTGGAAAATATTGGGAAAAAGAGGAGATGCTTATGACATAAACATGAGAAGCAGGTGAGGATGTTTTAACTGAAATCAAGGCAGCCCATAACCACAGAATAATTAAGGTTAAAAAAGATCATCTCTAGGATCATCAGTTCAATCATCGACCTTCCACCAATGTTGCCCGCTAACCCATGTCCCTGTGTACGACATCTACATGATTCTTGAACACCTCCAGGGACAGTGACTCCATCACCTCTCCGAGCAACAAGTTCCCGTGCCTGACCACTGTTTCGGAGAAGAAATTTTTCCTAATATCCAACTTGAACCTCCTCTGTCACAACTTGAGGCCATTCCCTCTCATCCTACTGCTGTCATGCAGGAAAAGAGGCCAACTCCCACCTTATCAAAGCCTCCTTTCAAGTAGTTGTAGAGTGCAATAAGGTCTCCCCTGAGCCTCCTCTTCTCCAGACTGAACAATCCCAGTTCCCTCAGCTGCTCCCCATAAGACCTGTGCTCCAGACCCCTCAACAGCTTTGTTGCCCTTCTCTGGACACGCTCCAGGGCCTCAATGAGGGACCCAAAACTGCACACAATACTCGAGGTGCAGCCTCACCAGAGCCGAGTACAGAGGGAGATCACTTCCCTTTTGCTGCTGGCTACAACAGTTGTTTCTGCTACAAGGCAGGACACCACCGGCCCTGCTGGCCAACTGGGCACAGTGCTGGCTCATGTTCAGCCGAGCATCGACCAACACCTTTCCAGCCGCTCTGCCCCAAGCTGTTGCAGCCATAGCGCAGGACCCAGCACTCGATCTTCAATAAGATTTCATCCCACTAGCCTTAGCCATAGATCCAACTTGTCCAGATCCCAAATGAGAATGAAAAAACCTGACCCAGTACATATTTAGGACACAAGCTACAAAAACACTGCCATGACTTAAACCCAAGCTTAAAATCGCTTATTTTATAGCGATGCTTAACTCCAGAAGCCTGTTTTTGCAGAGAAGCCCGCCTCACTCAATGCCTTTGGGAACATCCCCAAGCGTGCCCTCCAGCCCCCAGCCGCCCCAGCACCCCGCCGCGCCCACAGTACGGCGCAGCACAGCACAGCCCATGAGTGCACAGCCGCTGCGGCAGCGCGATGCGCAGCCCGCCACCCCCCAGCTGCACGCACTCCCCATCATCCCGCGCACCCCTCCGCCCGTCGGTGAGCCCAGCCGCCCTCGGCAGCTCCCGCCCGGCCCCGCCGCAGCTCCGCTACCTGCGGGGACTCCCCCGGCGGCCGCCTCCCGCAGCTCGGGCCGCCCCTCCGCTCTCCTCCCTCAGCGCGGCGCGGTTCCCGGCGCCGCTACGTCACAGAAACGCGACGGCCGAGGGAGGCGGGAGGGGCACGGCCGTACCGCGGCCCTGAGGTGCCGCACCGCCCCCTCCGCCAGCACCGCCCCCTGAGCGCCCGCGTCGGCTGCTCGCCAGCAGCGATCGGCGCTGCTACGCCCGTCCTCGGCCCGGACGCCAGCGAGGGGCTCAGGAAACACGAGCGGTCCCCAGCCACCAAATGTAGTCCTGCAAACAGAGTTCTGACAGTACTTGCAAAGTTCTTTTATTGAAAATACAGTTTTGCCTTCTTAGTCGTGTTTTAATAAATGTAATCTACATCTCATGGCTTACTGAGGGCAGCAAAACAGAACAAGTGGGATGCCGCCTGGGAGAGAACACACTGGACACAGAATTTTCCAAAAACAGTCCTAAAAATAGGACTAAGAGGACTGATTTAGTTAAACAGAATGTGCGCAGTTGATCCCAGTACCAACGGCAGTAGGAAAGCAGCCTAATGGATACGTGTCATTTTAAGTGCTCGAAAGCAGAAGGTTACATTATTGAAGTCACAGAGACACGCACCTGGAAACGAGTACAGAAAGGAGTGCTGAAAACCAAGGCACAGTGTGGCTGCTGCCTCAGGAAGTCCATTTTGTTTTGAGAATTCACAAGCTGCCAGCCTGAGGCCACCACCAAAACGTAAAAGTGCTTTTTATTTTTTATATAGAAAACTTGCATTTGAAAGGAAAGCAGACTGAAGCCCCATAGCCCCAGAACATTCAGAGAATGTATATATGTCATAAATGTTATTTTAGTCTTTACACTGCTTTACTCAATAACATATTGATTAACTTTACCTATGCAAAGTATTATATTTTTTTCTCCTTGTCTCTATGTAGCTCAGGAGATTAGATTTCATCTCAACCACATGCTAGGAGATGGGAAATGCACACACTGCTGCTGTGGGGCTGCTACCCTTAAACATTCTCTCATCAGTCAGTCACAGAAATTAAAGAAAAGACCGTATTTGGTAAATCTTTTAAGTCCTAGGAATGTATCATTAATCTGAAGGACCTGTTGTTGAGTTCAAACTCCCAGTGAGATGGTGGTAGTGCAGTCAGGTGTCACACTGAGTTATCATGAAATGCTTGGCTATCGCAATTGCTCATTTCACGTTCCTAGCTTCTGGAGTTTGCAAACATTCACGCAGTCAAGTTAGTGCCTGTGCAAGCCTGACTCTGCAGTCACATACAACACAGGCCTCAGAGCACAGTAACTCAGCAGAGGACTGGGTTTCACATGTCAGTTGCATAGTGTCAACACAGAATGTACAAGCATAGCACCCTAGCAAAAATATGGATTGTAAGTATTTGAAAAAAAAAAAAAAAGGAAACTGTCAATGGCTCTTATTCTGCTTAGACATCGACCATCTTTTTTTCCCCAGTGACTTGAAAGGCAAAACGAAGTGTCACGTTTTCTTCTGCTGCATACAAGTTTTTAAAGGTTTTAAAGTGCTTTAAATTCCATCGTTCACTGAAAAGAACACCAGTAAGATGAAGTTATTAATCAAGTTCATTCCCAAGTCCATAAGAACAATTTTACTGGGGCTAGGCCACTGCTTCTGACCCTTTCTTCTGAAAGCATTTTCTTTCAGAGTTAGATGCCCACCTTTACCACTGTTTATGAATATTCTGCTTAAAAACAAAAGGTTATTCAGTAGAAAACTGTTTGTAAGTTGGTACTCTTAAAAGCCCACATACCTTTCTAAACTGATTTCCTTTACCTGGTCTTCAACTACGTGTGAATGTACTTTAATCAGAACTAACCACTACTGAATTAAGGAAAATTATTTTTCATTATTTTAAAATGCCACCTCATTCTACGCTATCTTCAGAAAACACATCAGCAATCAGAGCCCGTGCACATCTTATTAACCATTATTTAAACTCGTAGTATTATGGTAGCTTTATTTCAGGATAAATAATATACATTTTTGGAGCAATGACACTCAGAGTTTCAAAGTGTACAGTCACACTGTGCTATGAAGTGCAGTGTTTTCAGGCTCAAGGGGCAGAATCAAGGGCATGCAAGTTTCATACTGCTCACATTACATCAGTGTGTTCCCACTGACTTAGAATTCAGTTGTATTTTATTAATATATATATTCTTAGAAAAATAAGAACTAAAGACTACTCACCTGAGCACTGAAGCATTTTCCAGTCCTGCTGAAGCTGGTTTCTTAATTTTTTTATTTGATTTACTTTTTCTTGGGTAGGAGGCACATGAACTCCAAAATGAGGCATAGAAGCACCTGCAAGTGCTTTGGCTACACTTTGCATTAGATTTATGTCTGTGTCCTAAATAAGAAAAAAACAAACAAACAGAACAGTGGGCTGCTTCCAATCATATTAGGTGGAAAAAGGTCATAAAATATCTTTAGTCAGATTCCACATTCCATGTGGAAAGCAAAGCCAGTCCCCAAACTGAGGCAAACCGTTGGATAATCTGCTGCACATAAACACAAACACTAGCTCAGGCCTTCCATTCATGCCTTAGCCTCTCAGTCATGCAGGCTGCCTACAGCTCAGTATGTGTCTGCCTGCTTTTGTTCTCAGGCCAGACAGAAACATGGGCTATTTATGTCAACAATTCAGATGTTCCAAAGACAGCATAATAAACACAGACAGAAGACAGCAGCTCAGAGCAGTTCACACCCAACACGCTGTTGCTTGATTTGGGTTCCGTCCCAGGTCACCTGAAGTACCATGCTGTAGCACCATTTCTTACCTCAATCACTGCAAGAATTCGAGATTCTGCTAGTCCTTGTAGCAGACCAATAATAAGAGAAATCCCACTTATTCCAAGGCTCCTGTTTGCTCCAACAGCTATTATTATCAAGTTGGGTTGGTAACTATATGCTACAGGAAGAATGAATCCAAGCACAGCAGAAAAGAAGTCATTCCCATCAGCATCCTTTAACAGCAATGAAAAGCAATTTAGAATAAACATAAAGCTGAAAATGCTCATAGGTAGGATTGGAAAATAATTTAAAAAAAAAAAAAAAGGCAAAAAAACCCCAAACCCAACATAACATGAGATTCAAAAAGCTGTCTGTTGACCCTAGGAGCAGAATATTGATCTATTTTCACAGCAATCCTTATATTAAACGTGCAGTTTTGAGCAACACTGGTTATTCATATTTTCCTTAGCATCTGTGCATTGCAACTCTGCCTTCTCTAACATAAAACAAAACAGCCACTGCAGGCTTACTCAAACCATGCACTCTAATTCACATTAAAGGTCTGTGAAGGAGCAGCATTATTGAAAGAGCAAAGAAATTTTTTTTTAAGTCCCAATTGCAGTGAGAGGTATAATTCTCAATGACATTTTATGAATTTATAAATCTATTCTATTCTTTGTTTTAAAAAAAACAACAAACTTTTTATCTTAGGTTGTTTTCACAAAGTGCACCTTACCTCTTTCCAGTTTAGTACAACATAGTGTTTAGAGCTGCTCTTTCCAGTCTGTTCTTTCTTGCAAACATGTATGATGAGTATTTTTCTGCAATTGAAACCCACATCCAAGTATTTCACCAACAACTCCCAGTGAGATAAAAAGCTCTGGTTTATCCATGATTTCAATATTATGTATACTTTCTTCCCTATCTTGTCTTACCATTTTAAAATTCCCTTTTAAATATTGCCTTCTTTATTATTTTGTATATTCAAAGTTGTATTTTCAATCTTATATTTTCAGTAATAATCCAAATTTAAATTGATATAGAAGGGTTATACTTCAAACCAACCACTAAACTAATAAGGCAGAACTTAGAAATAGAAGCTTGTTTTTAGAAATACATTTTGGCTTGCTCTGTATTTTGTTTCAGGTTAAACTCAGTGAAAAATCAATTCACAACCGATTTCTCAGTGCAGATTTTATCATACGTATGGTGACTTAGGAACAGTTATCATCCCTAGGATTTGATTTCCTAAATTAAAAAGAAGCCTCACCCATCTTCCGTGCTCGGTATGATATCCGTATCTCCAACAAAGATGCAAAGCACTCTGTAGAACACAAAGGAAAATCATGTATACATTCATTTGTACCTGCAGTAATTCTTTTCAATTAATACAACTGGTTTAAAGAGTTTGCATGCAGATTAAATAAATAAAATGAATATACACCTCTCTGAACTTGGTCCATTAGGAGTATAAAGAAATTTATGATACCTCAAGGGGAAAAACTCTCTTCTCTCACTACTCCTGGGGAAACTAAGCCAAGAAAATGCCCTTAGGTCAAAGGCAGCCAAAATCTGGCACAGAAAACCTAACTTTGTACAGCATTGATCCCTACAGGTGTTCTGCCTTTGGTAAGGCACAAGGATTTTGTCATATGCAATACTGTCTTTACTGCAAATCAAAAAAGCTATGCACATTTGTTTTAAAATGAAGCCTTTCAACAAAGGCAACCTGACATATTTTATCCACTTCCATCTTTTTACATTTTGAGTACCAAATGCAAAAGATAAAAATTCACCTTTGAAACCCAAAATGAAGAGAATGTCTCAGTGCAACAGCAACAGAAGCAGAAGCTGCAGGTGATTCTGCAATTCCATTGCATACCTGCAAAAGATATCTTTTTTTATTCAGAAGTAATTAGTGCTGCACAAGATCATATCATTTCTTATTTGTACCAATTGCTTTTTTTTTTTACTTATGTATCATTCAAACAAAGCCACAGCTGCAGGGGAGAGATCCTAAGATTAAGATGTTATTAATTCATTTACAACACAAAGGTCACATTTGATTATTACGCTAAAAGATGTTGTATTATTTCAAGTGCATGGTCCTGCATTGAAAGTCAACTGTAAAAGTAGATTATATAGGTGAAGGTCATCTTTAGTGGTTCTCTCAGCAGTCTGCAGACCAGATGCACTCAGTTTGCCAGAATGCAAAACACACTGGAAAGACAGACACTATGAAAAGAAAGCTGTCCCAGAATTCTGACTCTTCCTTTAACATAGGTGAGCCATTACTTTCTAGAAAACATGGTGACAGTATTAATCAGTCAACATTTAAGTGCTGGTTTGTGTTGTGCAGAGCTTTGAACTCCTCATGAAATATAAGGGAACATAAGCAAGAACACAACGTGTGCTCTTCCTCCTCAGTTCTCCTCTGACTGTGAACACAAAATCTCAGCACTGCCTCAATATAATCTCAAATAGTCATTACTTGCAGATGCTATTTCCTTCTGCCAGTAGTTTATCTAATCTATTTATAGGCTCTCTTAGAGGTACATGCAGCCTATAACAACAGAAATTTGTTCCCAAAATCTACAGCCATGACTGCCAACAACAGGAAGACAACTAACAAGAAAGATGCCATTCTCACAGTTATTAATCCTCACTGGCTTTGTACTTTAGAAAGAGGTTTTTATTAAAAGAGACTGATTGACTGATTTAACAAATGAGACTGTTTGCATAATATAAATGTGGCATTTTATTTTTAACTTGCTTGTTGTTTTTCTCTTTGTTTTTCAGAATGTCAAAATACAATCTTGCAACCTCTAAGTCTGCCTCATCTTCATTCCTGACTGTGGAAGGATCAGAGTGCTGAACTGGAATGGTTGTTTAGAATCATAGGGCACAGTGGTGTTTTGAGCTGCTCTATGAAAGCAATCAGGGTGAAGGGCCAGGAAAACAAATGACTGCATAAATTATTGTACATATAATGATAGAGAGTACAGCTTAGCATACTCTGCTATCTTATAGGGTACTGCAGAAGTTAACTCTCTCCTGAAGTCTGCAGACAAAACTCCATGCAGAAGTTTAAATCTTTCTCAGATTCCTTGCTGCTCACCGGTGCTTGATACAGTCTTATGTCCACAGCAACTGGAAGAATGAATATCTGGTTCATCCTTATGTTTGAGAGTGATGCCTTATGAGCTGTGACTGCAGAAAAGCAGAATAACGTCTTACCCAATAATAATTAGAAAGGTGTCTTGAGGTTAACCACTCCTAAAATGCTTTTTCATCTCACATCCTCTCTTGTTAGCTAAGCACAGACTAGTTGAGATCAGCAGGGTTATGAAATAGGCAGTAACTAATATCCAGATGATAGTGTAGTAAAAGCAGAAATCAGGAAGGCAATCCCCCAGTCCCCTCAATTAAACCACATTCTCTTTACCTCTTTCTTAAGTATTTTATCTAGGATGGTCAATGTACTGCCAAGAAAGAGCAAAGTTTTGTTTGCTTCCACAAGGTCTGCATGAAAATCACTGTAAAATGAATCACACGAAGCAAAACTAGGTTAGATATGACAGCACTTTTGGAGAGCATCCTGGTAATGGTATTTTGCAGCCTGTACTGACAGCAGTACATTTTCTATAAATACTACACATTTATTCTAAAAGACCTAGCTCTAGCAGGAAGATGACAACGCTCCTGCCTAACAGTTGTGAGCTCTCTAAACCTATTTCTATTTGCACTAAAAGAAAACAAAAAAATGCCTGATTATACTCAGGAAATAAAGTGCTGTCAAAATGAGACTTTCTAATTTAGAAAGTTGAGTTTCTGAAATTGTAAGACCAGTCGGGTATTCCTTTTCCAGCTAAAAGCTAACACAGATCTTAGAGGCATTTTCCTAACACCTTACTTCTAAATTAACACATTTTCATTGTCCTCTCTCTCTTGAAATATTCTGATTAGTTATGTAAAGGAGTCCAGAGAAGGGCCACTAAGATGATCAGAGGGCTGGAGCACCTCTCCTATGAAGAAGTGTTGAGGGAGCTGGGCTAGTTCAGCTGGGAAGGCTGAAGAGAAGGCTCCTGGGAGATCTCCTTGTGGCCTTCCAGTACTTGAAGGGAAGCATATCATCAGGAGGGGGAACGGCTGTTTACGAGGGTGGATAGTGATAGGACTAGGGGGAACGGTTTTAAACTTTAGGTTTAGGAAGATTTAGGTTACATATTAGGAGGAAGTTTTTCCACACAGAAGGTGGTGACACACTGGAACAGGTTGCCCAAGGAGGTTGTGGATGCTCCATCCCTGGAGGCATTCAAGGCCAGGCTGGATGTGGCTCTGGGCAGGGGTGGCACCCTGTACGTAGCAGGGGGTTGAAACTAAATGATCATTGTGATCCTTTTCCACCCATATGATTCTGTGACTTTAAGGATAAAAATGATAACTAACACTAATGTCTCAAGTTTTCAGAAGTAGTAATTCTGCCTGTGATTGAGTAGACTGATGCCACAGAGACAATGGCAGAGAAAGAATAAGATTATAGTTTGTTCTGAAGCCTCTCATCCTCATAATTAAGTTGAAAATTAATTAAATACGACCAACCTGACAAGAGCTTCTAGTTCATTTTTGTCCATTTCCTTCACAACATGAAGGTGTACTGGGAAGGTGTTTGGGTCTGCTGAAGCTTTCAACTCAGTTGTTGCTGTTTTGATGGGAGGAACTGGAAATACAATATTTTTCATGTGCAACTCCAAAAATCTTTCTATTCTGTCAGTTCCATTACTGTCAGTTATCTTAGCTTCATCATCTCTACAGGGATTTGTATCAGCAGTCTTTACTAAGTCTGATTTGGTGCTCAAGTTGTGCAAAAATGATGTGTCTAGGAAAAAAAAAAAGTTTCCCGTGTATTAATTTGTGAGCAGTATGTAAATATTTAGTCACATTTATTTGCAAAATAAAGTATACCCGTATTCATAGTGTTTATATTTGTTTCCATGCACTGTCTGCAATATTTTGCCACAGACATTTTTCAGCGACGCTACAATTGTTTTAATCTAGAAAAAGTTTGTAAGTGATAATAAAACTTCCACCATTTTTTTTTTCCCTCACACAGCAAACAAAGATATTAAAGCACTACTTTTTAGTGTGATGTTTGACAGTTCTAGAAGTTAACAATATATATATTTTTTTCAGACCAGCTGAAGACTTGACCCTGAAGGAAGCCTCTCAGCGCTCCAGCAATCATTTGGTGAATAACTGGTAGTTCAATTATTTCAAACCAGAGGAAATAATCTTAATTTTGAATTTCTGTATGAATCCTTTTACCAATCCCATTTAATTACCTTCATACGTCAACCATTTCCAGTAGGGTTTATGTGCTGCTCTCACATTTTGGATAGACTCAATAGCGCTGTGAAAGAAACAGGATTAACAATATCAGTACTGATGAAAGAGCAGGGAAATAATTTACTGCAATGGGAAAAAACAACACCAACAAAAAAATAAAATCACAGCAGAAATGTCTCAAAGCAGAAAATAGATTACAAAGTCACATTAAAACCTTGGCAGGCAAATGTTCAAAGCTTGCATATCTTTATATCTTTGATAAATACATAGGTTGTTCTAGAATGATTCCTATGCTTACCTTAGGCAAGGTGCCATTTCTCCAGTTACCTGAGGCAGAGGATCTCTTAGCAAAGTTCTTACGGTCATGCAGACGGATTCAGACAAGGACCTCAAATGGTACCCACCCTAAAAAAGCATTTCGTTCCACGTAAGGGGCCGATACACATGAAGTCTGAAAGTCGTCACGGGAAATAAATCAAACTGAATATATCTGAATTTACAGAACTGAAAGATTGTATGCAAACACAATTAGGTCAGTGTTTCATAGAAAAAATTAAGTTAGATGCTACCTGCTGAAGTTCAGTGGCAAGCGACAACTCTATTCACTTTATCATGGTTCAGTTCATTTTGGAAATCAGTTGTGACTTTGCCCTGTAACTCTAGAAACACATTCTTTTCCCACTCCCTTCCCATGGCATACCACCTTCAATAGTTCTTGTGGAAGATTCCTTAGAAAGTAAAAATTACTGCTGTCCTCTAAAATATCTGCACAAGGGAAATCTCCCACAGCCTGGCACTTAAAATATCATTGTCCTGATAATTTGGCAAGAGTTGGAAGAGAAATGAAAATAGATTTAAGATGACTGAATTAAAGATGACAGACTCGTTCCTGCATTCCATTCATGGAGCAGTCATATCGTCTGCATCGTGAGGAGATGATTATTTGCACTTCAGGCAGTATCTACAATAACCTGCTGAAGAAATGGTGATGGAAAACAGCTCAAGCAAAACAGAGGCCAACTGAATCAGTTTCTAAGGAATTCACTAGTTTGGGATCATGCTGGAAAGATTCACAAACTTATCTACCAGTAAAATGACCATTTCTCCACCATGCAGAAGAGGAGTTGACATTGACTTCAAAAGGAGGAAAAAATTGTTTTTAAAGAGACCTCTTAAAGATGTTGTTAGATGTTTCTATTAAAAACAAACAAAAAAATTCCCCAAACGGGAATGTAGCACAGGCTCTATAACCAACTTATAGTGTATATATGCTAAAGGTTTTAAAAATTCTTCAGGAGTAAGACAAAGTTGCAGAAAGTGGTAATGCAGTTTATTCCCTATGTAAGTTTTAATGAAGTGGGAACTGTCCAGAGTAGCATTCTGTAGTCACTGTGCACAAGAACTGAACACAACTGAGGCTGTTTCCAGAAAAATAAGCACACGTTCCTCTGTTCCAACGTTTTAAATTAAAATAATAATAATAAAGACACACACTTCTTTTCATGTCTAAGAGCACTGCCAAATTTTACTCTTTTTTTCTGTTATTGATTCTAAGAGGAGATACAAAAAGAAATTATTTTGTTACGCTCCAGAAGTATTTACCTCCAGGATGACACACAGCTTCCCATGAGCTAACTGCATCAGGAAATGGGTAAGGTGGGCAAAGACTTCAGGAGTGGCATTCATCTGACCCTAAATTAAAGAAAAGTTCTGTTAAGAGATGAAATCCTGAATCAAAAACACTGGTGAGAAAAATAAATAAATAGGTAGATGGTCTGAAATAAGTAAGATTGGACTCAGCCTCAGCATAAAGGAACGCTCGCCTCTAGCTGTATCCAACAAAATGCTGAACCAACTGCTTTAAAGGAAGGTGCAAAAAGATGATGCAGGAGTTGTGCCTACAGGACAATCTATCTTCATAGGTTGTGTGCTATTTATTGAGCTGGGTCAGCTTAAAGACTCAAACATATTTTTAACTTGGTCAAAGTGAATTTTCACATAGCAATCAATGGACATTTAAGATGTAGGAATATTTTACAAACACATTTATGACTGACAACACAAACCACAAAATGTTACTTACCTCTGGGTCTCCAATTCCTGAATCATATCCAGAGGAGACAAGAACCAGTTCAGGATCAAACTGTTACAAAACAGAAAGAAATGTAGCACATTCTTTTGCATTGCATTTCAACTGTACTGTACTCAGCTATTATTTCAGCCAAAACATAAACACAAATAAAGACTCTCCTTGAATAAAAGTAAATAAATAAGATTGCATTGATAATATTATTCCTGATGGGAAAGTTGTAGGGTTTTGTACTGATTGTTTGAAAGCTAATATTCATAAATAGTACTCTGTCAATCAGCACATGGTTCACATCAGCAGAAATTGTGTTAAATGTGCTACTTTTAAGTAGCAAATTTCTACAAATCATTTAATGATACTTAAGAAATAGTCCTTGATTTTGCTATTCACAGAACAGTGCAGTGAAAAAAGTACCTCAAAAGCCATTGGAAGTAACACATGAAAAAATGCAGCAAGATAATCTGAATTTCCCATCCCAACCTGCAAAATGGGAGAAATACAGATCAGATCTTCCTGTTGAAGTAATAGCTTTTCCTAAGGTTTTTCCAGACATAAGGGAAGATAATACCAAAAGATAAAGACAAGACAGCCTCGTAAGATCAGCTCAAACTCCTCTGTATAAAAACTAGATGCAAATATCCATCGTTTTGAGTCTTCAGTTCTCTGCTGAACAAGAACGGACATAACCATCTCCTGAAGCACTCCCAGGAGTGGCTAGGCAAGATACTGAAGAAAAAACAACATGCACGTGTCTTCTCTCTTGAAACAAACAAACATGACATTCTGAGCCTTATTTCTTAGAAGATATTTCACTGACAGGAATAAGATACACTATGCTATTACAACTGCCAAGCAAGCAAAGTAGCACATATTCAGAAAGAGTTGTCTAACGCATAAGAAATAAAGCTATTGCATTTGCTTTGTTGTGCTGTAAATAACATTTACCTTATTCCAAGGTAAATTTATATTAAAACCTTTTCCTTTTCCCAAACCCACAGCATCATAATCAGATTCTTTGAGCGATGGCCAGAATTCCTGATGTTCATAGCGATGCCAGGAAAAATACAAAACACTGAAAGATACAAGAAAAATCCAGCTTGACAAAAAGGCTCCAAAACTGACCCTATAGTAAACTCTCTAACATATAGTGAAAACATGAAAATATAATTATCTTTTCCTCTTAGTTCTCTGAGCAGCTTTTGACTGTAAAAGCTGGTACAGAAGGTCCTATGTCAAAATTAACCTAGGATAGCTTTTAGAAATGTCATGTATGCGTTCCCTTGAGATGAAAGGCAGGACATTCTCAGTAGAACAGACTTGTTTCTAGAACCCAATGCCAGGGCTTTTCAGAAAACAACATAAAGCTCATGTGTTTTATCTAACTAGCACTTGAACTGAGAGATTCCTGAATAGAAAGAACAGAGATATTACCTAAATCTTGGTAGAGAGATCTTACTACTGATAATCTTCTTAAAACTCATATTGCTCATTTTGTGTTTGTTATTTTTTAATGCAAAAATAATTTTATCTGTTTCTTCTTGTTAGATTTGTTCCCCCTTTACTTGATAACAGGTTAAAAAAAACCAAGTCACTAAAATAGCAAGAAGAACACTTTGTATTTTGTGAGATTCTAGTTTTAGGAGTATAAAAAAAAATCTTATTCCCTACAGAAGCATGCAGTATTTAGCCAGCTAACAAAAAACATCCTTCAAACCTTGGATCTTCTTCAAATATATACTGAGTTCCTTGCCCATGGTGCACATCCCAGTCAACAATTAGGATTCTGCATAGAAAAGCAAAATAAAACACTCAGTGGAAGAACCATGGCACGTAGGTCTAAAGGAAGTGCAGATGACTAAAGATTTTCTGACCCAAAATGGTACGTGACACCCACGAGGCTCTGGATATTACTCTAAAATGGTACCATGTCAAATAATAATGCAACATCACACTTGTGTATGAAAAGCTTCTTTATGCTCTTACCTCTGAAGACCATATTTGAGTTTTGCATATTCTGCTGCAATAGCAACGTTGTTGAACAAGCAGAACCCATTAGCTGCATTTCTCTGACTGTGGTGACCTGGAGGTCTAAAACAAAGTTTTATATCATTATCCATAACAAAGGGAATTTTGGTGAGAAGTGAGGACTTTCTCACATTTTCTTACCTTACTAATGCCATTCCATTGCACACTTTTCCTGACATCACAGAGTCCACTAGCTGCAAAGCTGCTCCTACAGCTAGTCTGGCACAGTGGTAAGTGTTCTAAAAAAGAGAATTTCATTGTTATTATCAATCATTCATCAGCTAGCTTTAGAGAAAGCTTGCAGAATGTGCTTTGTGACCCAGTATGAAACTGACATAAGTCTATCCTAATGAAGTTATACGCAGTTAGTTAAAAGCATAATTTTACAACAGAAAAGCCAGTGAGCTCTCTATTAGGTTTATCTGTAATCATCACGTCCTTTGTAAGGATGTTCTCTCTGAGGGAGATAAGAAATAAGAGATGGACGTATCGAACTGACTGGTTCTACTGGCATCTCTGAAAATAAGTAGCAAAACCTTACAGTAACAAAAGCAAAATTAAAATTTGAGTAGTATGCTATAGTGGCATGATATAATTACAGAACAGATAAAAGAACACTTATCAATTTAAATTACAGCATAGCACTAAACTGGAAACGGATCAACAGAAGGCCATAAACACATGCAAGTATACTTAGATAGCAAAACAAATTATTATCAGCATTCCCCTACTTAGAAAACCATCACACAGATGCAATAATACAAATATCTGCAAATCCCACTACAGGAAGCAGTTTAACTTACACACCGGATGAAAGAAAAAAGAATCATAATTTCCAGAGATTCTTTTCAGTTCCTCTTCATTCATTGCCTGTGTGCTTTTTGCGGCCTCCAAGTGTTCTGAACTGCAGAGGAGAGGGAGATTAACACAACACTTAACTAAGCAAACAGACTTACAGTTTTTAAATACGATTTAAATGTAATGAAAGCTACCACGTATGTGTTCTGTGTGTTCCTCTTGCTGGACATCCAAAGCAACCACAGTTTCACAACAAAGTGAGACAGACTAGCATTACCTAATATAAACAGTTCTAAGCAGTGGATTCAAAATGAAGATGCTATCAAAAACAAAACTGTACAAAGCTCAATGATTGTGTAATTACTAGTTTAATTTCCTCAGCAGCCTCTTACCTAATGGTGAATTCAAACAACATTTTTGTAGGAATTATGCACTTGTTTCAATATGAAAGTCTTTAGAAAAAAAAAAAGACATCTGTTATCTCTACATTTGGAAAGGAAGACAAGACCTTAGTGAATTTGTTTGTCCCAAGCCATCTAGAAGGGACAACTCAACTGGGAATTGTTATCAAGTCTCTTCAGTACTTGATCAGCAATGTACTTACTGCAAATATAAATTAGATTGGTAGGCAGAGCCGACTGCACTCCAATAGGAACACTTTGAGGAAAAATACTGTTCTGGAATCTGAAAATTTAAGCATGATTCAGGATCAAGCCATTGTCCTCATACAAGCATCAGGTCACCTGTATGCAAACTGTTGTTTCCTGGGGTTCTGCTGCTGGGTTCAGAACTTGTTTAAAGACAGTACAGCTGATGGTCTTAAGGAAGCAAGCTAGATGAAGCCCCAGTGGAAGTTCCCTCAAACAACTCTAAGAAGCCTCAGCAAAGCCTACCCACCCTTCACTTGGGAGCTGTTTTAAAGGTAAAGCGCTCACCCTGGATACATTTTAGTTACGTTGTATAGCCATCTCTGCATTCAGCCTTGAACTCCACTGATGTGGGCCTCCATGCTGACCTGTGGAATGTTATTCTAACTTAACCTCACGTCTGCTATGTCACTGCAGACTTACAAAGCAATCTAAACTCTCAGCTGAGTTTGGTTAACAGCATCAGATCTGTGCTGCCCACTTCCCTTGGGGACTGTGGGATTGTGCCCTTGCCTATGCAGACCCTGCCTCTGCCTGCTTTGCCATCATGCTTTGCTCCCAGCTCCCCTTGTCCTTCAGGAAAGGTGCTATTTCACTGCTTCCTAACAAGGGAAAATGAGCACACAACCAACATGCATGTTGGTTGCAGAGCTATCACACCAAGGTGACAAGTGCCAGAGCAGACTTTAGTGCCATGAGTTCAGAAGGGGCTAGAAGCTCATCCTCTGAATTCCCCCCATAGACTTAGCTACAAAGCTTTTCTGTTGGTTCACTCTGTCTCAAAGATGTTTGGGAGAAAGAGGTGGTTATCAGTTTTCCTACTTTTTCAAATTAGGAACTTACTTTTAACATTGTATTCAAATCAGCAATCACTGCTCAAGAATCCAAAGAGTGGAAGTGGTGATACAATGGAACAGTAAATTCGTTCATACTTCAGCATCTATAGCATAGTCAACATGATTTGTACAAGTTTCAGCCTGACACATTTTCCACTGAAATTACTGGAAGTTATTGAGCTTAGGACCAGGTATTTTTAAATGGTGTAAAACATGCTCTGGAGGTATGACATCTGTTATTTTATTAGATTAAACTGAATGGCAATAAAAATAAATTTCAGACCTGTGAACTAAGAGGATTTCCTCCTCGCTTCCTTCTCTAGCAGGCACAGGGATGCATCTTTCCACAAGATGGTAACACTGAAGCTGCTCATAGGAGGCTGACAGTCTTTCTGGCACTTCAATATCACAAATAGGACTGAAAATAAGTGATATTCATATTACTACAATACACATCAGCACAGCTTTCAAGTAATAATAATGCCTACTATGCACTGTAAGTAAAGATTCAATATCCTCAGAGGGACACGTGAGAGTAAAATAATTATAATAAAATTCTTTGAATACTTTTCAGTTTAGAATTGAGCCAAACGATTATAAAATCTGTAAGCAAAAATAAATTTTTGTTTATTTCTGTGCAAGAGACATAACAACATTAATTTTTCCTTCTTTTCTCACCGCTTACAGTAGCGATGATTACCACGGACATGGAGACATTGAGATTAAAAGTGAAGATCTTACAGAGAAGATCAGCAGAGAAGATGATTTGACAGGACTTCATTTCAAGCACAACAAAGGTACTGGTCTAATTTACATAAGTGTGAGCCAGCTGCATGTATCAATTTCCAATTGAACTTAATTGAAGGGTTTCAGCTGAGAAAGTAAATCCATAAATTTTTCCAAGGTCAGTGATACTTTAGCTTTATGAGCAATTTAGTTAGCTTAAACTGCAGTGTTTAGAGAACCCCTTACTAAGGCCTGCTGGTCTGCAGGGCTTCAGCTTCTCAGATCCAGCTTCAGATTAGTATTAGAGTAGCTAGATACAAATTAACAGTAAAAGTTTTTCGAGAAGGCAGACTTTCTGTTCAGCAGGAAAGTTACCAGGTTATCTGTCACTACACACTCCACATCACGTTTACAAAAAAATACATTTACTTGGTACTTTCTTGATAAGAATCAATTCATAAGAAGGACAGGACGTTACTGACTTACTCGTTCCAAAGCAGCTTATGCCTGGTCATTGCCTCATCGTAAATCAGGGCTGTTCCTGAAGCCATCGCTACAGACAGAACAAAGGAGAGGTCCCTAGGTGTGTATCTCGGATACAGAACAGATACGAGAAACAGCCAGTGAGAACGTATGTACGCAGGGCATCGGCCTGCTGGAGGATCTCGCACTTCAGACTTCTAAGTACAAAGTGGAAACAAAGAAGCCTCGAGAGGCTGGCCAGTGAGCTCAAAGGGCAGAACGGCGGGCACGGCCCAGGAAGCTGGATCCGCGCGGGCTGGATTCCCGGTTACCTGAACGCTCCAGGCTTCAGCAGAGGGATGTGCGGTGCCTTACAGAGGGTACCGGAGCTCCCTCAGTCCGCGAATAAGGACCTGAGGCCAAGCCGGGACGAGACCTGGGCCAGCAAGCGTGTAGGGGTACTCACCCCAGGCTGAGACAGGTGCGTGGGAGAACTCGCGCTCAGCGGCCCCGCAAGGCACCCGCACACCGCGGTCCTCACACGGGCCACCCAAGCAGCGCCTCGGCCTCACCGCCGGCTGAGGGCACGGCGCCGCCCGCTCGCAGCACGGGGTGGGATGGCGGGAGCGGGCGGGGCTGTGACGCGTCCAACGGAACGCCCATAGCCCCGCCCTCAGGTGGCTGCTGCTGCTGCGCGGGCGTTTTGCTTCCGAAGAGTTGGTAGTTCAGGGATGAAACGTTCCCAGCCGAAATTCCTGAGTTGAATTTTCTCTGGCACTCATCGTAATATGACAGAATGGCTTAGGCGGGGAGGAACCTTAAAGATCATCTAGTTCCAACCCCCAGCGGCGGGCAGGGCTGCCAGCTAGACCAGGCACCGCTGCATACCTCGTTGGTATATAGCAGAAGGTCTTAAATCACACATACGTACATATAAAGAAAAAATTGCTCCGTCCAATTCCACTTTACTTTGTCAGAGCTCTGCAAAGTGGGGCTGGCAGCTAGAGCAGCGTTATCATGCCCAGGATAGTTCAAATACAGCTGCTGTTTTAAATATACAGCAGATCCAAGAGCAAGTAAGCAAAGGGCTGTATGGTAACCCCTCATGTAAAGAGAAATAAATGGAAATCGACACAAGCTAAGATGACCTCCCTTACCTCACAGACTATCGAGCAACCAGTTCTCAGCAGCTCGCATCAGTAGCCATGTCCTTTCATACCAAGACCAGGCGGTTGATGTTGCCCTGGCACTTAAATGGGTAGCTCCCTGCAGGGCTGCCCATGGCTGACCTGAGCCCTGTCAGACGCCTTTGGGCGCAGTTGGCATCTGTGGGCAGTGATGGAGTGCTTTAAATATTTACCATTTTTCCAGCAGAAACCATTGCAGATTTGGTGGGATCAAATGAACTGAGCTTTTGAGTCACCTACATTTTTCAGAACAGTGTCTTCATTATACAGTATAAACTGAATATAGGTTGTTCCAACTTTTTTTTTTTTCATCGTTTCCGGAAGTTTTCTAGTTCATGATAGAAAATCATATAATCACAGATTCACAGAATAGCCTGAGCTGGAATTCCAAGACTCACAAGGATCATCGAGCTCAACTCCTGGCTCCACACAAAGCCACCCTAAATTCAAACCATGTGTCCAAATTCTCCTTGTGCTCTGGCAGCTCGGGGCTGTGCCCACTGCCCTGGGCAGCCGGCTCCATGCCCATCACCCTCTGGTGCACTGACATTTTTTATGTCTGACTATTAAATAGGACCTTTCAACAAGGGAGCCCTGATTTAAAAAGATTCCAGAACTGCAATTACCCCGTGCTCGGAGGCATTACCACTGAGACATCATCTTGATCAATGTAAAATGACAACAAATGACCAGATCTTCTTGAGGTTGGGCTATGTTGTGTTTGCTGTTATTTATTCCAATTTATTCCATTTTGATTCGGACAAAAGTGACCAGCAGAGGGCCACCTTCTTTTAAAATAATCTAATAGAACAGTATGAGGTATATTAATGAAGCATTAACCAAAAGAAAGTTTGGTAAGTCAAGAAAATGGCAGGGTGAACCCTATAGAAGAATACACTAAAGGTACTGAACTGGATTAAAACTGTTTCATTTCAGTTTTTATACATATTACAAAAGATTTTTGCAATAATTCAAACCTTTATACATAGATGACCAAGTTCAGATTTCACAAATAGCTAAAATACAATAGAAAGTAGTCCTGATAACACTGGATTTAAGTTCAACTTATAATACAGTTTAAAAGGAAACAAAGATTTTACATGCCATTTATAGTACATTCTTATTTACAATGTAGGTTTGGCATAAAAAGTGTAATAAGATTTTTACAAGTAATAACATAAATATCTACAAGCATTTATGGTACCTCCACTTCTGAGTGGCCAAAGTCAGCTGGGAGTCCCTTCTCTGCCAGCGGTAAATCTGATTTACTAAAATGATACCCTCCTCAATCTTCCCTACAAGGAGATACACCATAGGACGATGGGTTTGAGTCATCCTCTGTGTACAATTTTCATTGATAAGCAGCCACTGCTGTATCATGTGCTGAGTTTCATAAGGCAAGAGTGAGCCCTGGGTAATGAATTCCACATGGCACTCAATGTTGTACTCTTGGTCGCCAATTACTGCTCTTTTTTTGGACAGCTTTACTTTCACTGCTAAGGAAAAAAGGAAACATGTAAGTCACTCAGTTTGTTCAAATATAGAAATGAATACCCGTTAAAGCAGGAAGATTCCTTAAAAATACTCTCATATTTCCTGGTGATGGAGTGTAGTGGCGTCTTCTCCCACAGCAGCATAGATTTTCAAACTTTTTTTTTAATAAGTTTGTAACTGATCATTTTTTCACTAAATCAGGCAACTAGGAAAACATATTTTCACAAAGATGTATTTTTGCCGTCACTGTATACAGGATGGTGACTGGATAATTAGATACTGTAAGCTGTTGGCGCTATTCTAATATCACGAGGCTGACCTCCTTGCCCAAACTATTCTACTGAAACTCATTTTGTTTCTCTCAGCTGTAATGCTTGGTGATACCATCCTTTTAGATACTCCCTTTTCATTGTAGACATCTGTCTAACATGAGTAACTCCACCAACACTTCTTAGCGTGAAATTTCTCTGCAGTACCTGATCTAAAGCCAGCTGTATTCACTAGTAGTCTCTATTGACTTCACAGGGCTTTGCAGGACGTTTCTAGGGCAAACTCAGAAGTATTGCCTGTCACTTCAGTAAAATAACATGAGGTCAGAATTTATTTTTTATGATTCTCTGAGTCTTTTCAGTAAGCTATGTATTGTGAACAATTAATGCACAAGTAACAAGGACATGCCATTCACAGGTGAAACAACCAAAGCTTTACTGGGTTTAATTACTAATGAAAGACAAACTGGTTTATTTGCCTGATTTTGCCAGAAATATTTTCCATATACCATATTGTACTGCAGTGAAGCCAGTCCAACAAGAACAGAAAAGCTGTTTGTAAAATAGATGATGAAGAAGTCATTCGTGCAAAATAAATCCTTAAATTTTTGCTGAGAAAGAACATATTCTGAAAAATAACCTAAAGTTGACTCAGTGTCCAAGGTCTCAGGATGAAGATTTTGAAACCCCAGCAAAAGCTGTCAGCGATTTTAATCCCAATTTAAAAGTATTTTAGAAGGAGAACTGATAGTTTAATAGCAGCCATATTAACAAGGACTTACCAAAATTACTGTCACAGAAAACTTCAGGAACTCTTTTGTGTGTAAAGAGTTCCTCCACTGCTGGGCAGGTCTGGCATGCAGGCTTTGGTAGGACTGGTAAGAAATGGCAAAGTCTCATCATTATCTTTTAGAATGTTTTGTATTAGTTTTCTGCTGTGAAAGTTGAGAGCTTGCTGTTTAACTTTGAGTAACTATAAAAAATACAAAATTGTTCAGTGATAATGTATGCATCCGCATGCTTCTCCAAAAACAAGGCTAAGGAGGAAAAGGAGTTTCTGTTTCCATGCACATTGACTCTTTGTTTAAACTGACAAACTCAATCATCAACATCAAATACAGTATTTATAAATAGTGTTTTATTTTCAGTACAGCTGTGTAGTGGGGAAGGGGTCAAGTGAGAATTCTGTCAGTGATCCTAGGTTCAGCTGGGCTAGTCCCGAGAACACAGGAATTGGAGTGTGCCAGCAGCAACTTACTTGTACTGCTATTTACATAAATAAATAAACCTAAGCACATTTGAAGATTTGACCATTAATGTCATACTAACTCCCTTAGGAAAATCAGATAATAAGTCCTCCCGACTTTTCCAAGTTGATCTGAAGACCAATTCAATTAATTGTGAGTTTATCAGATCCCTGATAAAGTTGATAAGCCTGTAAAGAGACCTCAAAATAAATAAAATACTGTGCCTGTAGCTGTGCAGGGAGATAATCACTTCCTCTGCTATGTGTAGAACAACTACTCTTCATTGAATTCAGATGCTGACCCACACCATCTGAGGAGTGCCACAGTTTTCACTGCAGGCATTAATACTTCCCCCCCTCTGCACAAACAAGTATGTATAGATGCAACTCCAATTACAAAGTCACAGACTGAGAACTGTGTCCCTTCTATCTTGTTTACCTGCAGCATACAGTACAGCCACCCTGCCACCTTCCACCTACCTTTGTGCAAGTATTTATATTCCTTTGTAAGCGATGCCAGACACATGTCCTCGTCTGCAGGGAACCGATTGCAGTCCAGGCTTTCTGGCCAGGCGTGCCCATGGCAGGCAAGCACAGGAGCACAGCTGTCCCGAACACCAACACACATACTCCTACAGGGATGGATGAACCTGCACCAGGGGGAGCACCAGGCTGAAGCTGTTCAACTCACTCAGTGATAACAAAGTAGTTCAGCAGTGATTTCTGCACAAAGTACATACTTTTCTGTACATACATCTTTGACAACCTTCAGCAAGAATTCAGTTCTAGAAATGGCTTATTCTGCTATGGTACAGAATTAAGTTATGTTTTTATTAATGCTATTAGGTTTTTATTTATGCTTTTCTTACTATCTGAGAAAATCCTTGTCAAGAGCCTGAGTCTCTTTGCAATGGGTATTTAGTTTCACTGTCACCTATATTCAACTTTAAATTAACAAGAACAAAATTTCAACTGAAACAAACTAAAATATAATATTTTTTAACTACAGCATTCATTTCCGCAAAGCAAATTAAGGCTGAAGAGCTTTTCAGTGCTTTTCTTCCCAATGAGAATGAAAAAGTTAAGAGAATTATTCCTGATGAAGCGGAGATCACCTTTCCATTACAATTAACATACATTTGATTTGATCTTTGTTCTGGCCAAAAGGCTGAGTGCTGTGATACTTACGTGTCCAGGCAGATGGGTGCAAACAGAGAGCACAGGAACATCCTCACATGAGGGTGACAGTCCGTGTGCACCAGGTGCTGCCAGGTGGTGGATTTTAGGACGACCTCTGCCATGCTTGTGTGTCCCATCAGGTTGGGAAGCCTCATTTCGGAGTATCCAATCTCGTGGCACATGTCCATCTCCTTGGGTATCACTACACATTTGGTGGATAATCCAATGTCAAAGCCTGTGCCCACTCTTAGGAAACCACTCACAATGAAAACAAGTATTTTTACAGTCAACAACATCTTCCTGTGAGTCCCAGCTTGCCAAACAGGGAGCTGTCAAACCTCCCAAGTACAGGGGCATGCTGAAAACCCTGTGGCTTATATACCCCAGGAGCTTAATGAACCCTTGGTTTTCGTCTGCTTATCAAATCACTTGAGACAACACCAGATCTTATAGCCTATCCAAGTGATTGTTGTGATAACCAGGGAGGTGGGGACAAGATATAGAAGTATATTCCCTAAAGACACAGATTAGCCATAGGCTTTCACGTGCCTGACAGCATCAGCTGCAGTAGGGTGCTATGTGGTATATTAAATTTTGACACCTAGAAGTCTTGCTATGTGCTTTCTAAATCAAATTAAGAGATCCCCCAGAAAAGTGGTTGGGCAGACAAGCTGTCTCCTAGGGCTGCTGTGTCTCCTTTGTTTTCAGACACTGCTGACCAGCCAGAAAAAACAGCCCAGATTGACTTATCAAGTGAAAATGTTTTACTTGTGGTAATTGCTCGTGTCTCTTCCATGTTTTACAATGTAGAAGAGGCACTTTCTTTATTTGCATAAGCACCAAAAAAGAGTCAGCCTTAATCTATTAACCAAATATTTTGGTTGGAAACTGGGACTCCTGTGCTGTGACATGCTAAAGCTCTCAACTTCCATCAATTTTACTGACTATAGAATGACTACAGAACTTGTATCTTTTACTTATTCAATGCAGTGGTGGATTTAACCTTTCCTGGTGGAAAAATATTGTAGGACTGTTGTGGCTATCAGTATTTATTCAGAGAGAAAATACAGTTACACGTATGGAGTTCATTATTTCAAATGAACTTAGTAACACTTAGAATTCTACAAAGAACTCATCATTTCCCATCTTTATTAATAATTTTAATTAATTAAAATTATGTCTGTAGAAAACTCTGCGTAAGCAAATATCAAGGATTTACTTATTTTGTCTGTAGCACAAAACAAAATAAAATGAATATTAAATGTCTTAAGAGTTAACAGAATTACTGACAGTATTTTGTTACTCTTCTTCATATAGGACTGACAAATAGCTCTTACCTATAGATAAGAAGCTGAGGAATCAGATAAGGTGACAGGATCTGAGTAATATGTTTCTTACCTATTGTGAACTGAAGAGTCGGGCTACTAGACAGTTAAAAGACTTGAAGATTTAAACAAAACTTCTAATGGAAATTTTTAATATTTTTTCATTTAGATACGGGTGTGTATGTTTTGTTTTGTTTTGTTTTGTTTGTTTGTTTTTAAATTTCCATTTCTTATTTATAGAAATGTTTAGATATTAACAAGTAGGTGGATCTATTGTAAAATATCTGGCTTTATTAGACAAAAGCACATTTACAATAGCATATCAGCTAGTATCACTGGTGCTTGACTGAAATACATCTTTCAGAAACAGCAACTTTTTGTGCTTATACTTAGATGTAGCACATTTAGACTACGTGCTACATATTATTTACGTGTTTATACCTACATTTTGGAGTATTAATCTTGGCATCTTTGAAATCAATGACAAACTCCCACTGGTTCTTCCTTAGTTGTTTTCTTAGCTAAGCTACAGGAGAAATTACAGTATCTGTTTAAATATACTGGGGGAAAAAAAGACAACATGATGTCTCTGATGTGTCAGTTTGACATCCAGCAGCTACAGGGGAACCAAACTTTATATAGGAAGTCCTCAGTCAGCCAGCAGATTTCTGCATCCATTCATGCTGCTGTTGTTTTGCCATAGATTCTCCTTTACTGCAGATGTTCAGCCGTTCATTGATGTTGTGTGGAAAAAAAATCCATCAGGTAAAAGTTTGCACACCTTGTTTCTGAGAAAACAGTAAACTGTGATTTCTTCTTGCCACATAAGATGAACATTCAAATTACATAACAGCTGAAAGAAGAGGGATATTTCTAATTGTAGTGATATATATGTAGAGGTTCCTCCAATAAAGGCTACATAAAATAAAATAAAATAAAATTAAAATAAAATGAAATAAAATAAAATGAAATAAAATAAAATAAAATAAAATAAAATAAAATAAAATATTAGTTTTGCAGACTATCAAGAGAACTGCAGCATCTGCATGCATTCTGACTGGGAAGCACAAAACATAGGACCTGAGGTTTAGACAGCCTTCCATCATAGTTTGGCCACCAGCTAATTCTCTCTGAAACGTTTGAAGAAAGCTGTGGGGTGAGTCCATTAGCCACAGGCTGTATTTATTGTTCCTGGATATGAGAAGTGGTCACCTGCTGATGGACTCTGATAACAGAAATAGTTGCTGGAGACCCTTCCTACCTCTGTTTTGCCTTCTTTGACTGTTACCAGGGAGACAGACAGAGATTAACCCGGAGCCACCACTCAGACCCTAATATGAAATGGGACTGAATTTTTCTTCAAAGATACTGGGAGTTTGAGAGCAAGCACACAGACCTAGGGATTTGGGGACTTCATCTAAGCATTAGTTCAATATTCAGCTGGAATTTATTTGAAGTGTAATTGCAGATGCACAAGGCTCTTAGACACAGACAAAAGCTTACAGCTATGCACCCAGAGTCCCAGAGGACTTCAGAGAGGCAGCTGGCGCAGCAGGGACAGCTTTGCTGGAGCAATGTGCTCACCCTGAGGGGCAGCATTCATTTCATGTATGGTATCTATGAACCAGCAGAGGAAGAACCATGGCTGCTTTTGGAAAATGCCTCTTTGATTTACCCATCACAACGGCTGTAGTGTTGCTTTAATTTTTAAATAACAGAAGTACTGTATGCCCTTATAAAGCTGTAATGTGGGTAGTTGAAGGCTCAGCCTTGGCACGCTGAACTCTGTCCTTGTTACTGGAAATTGATTAACCCAGAGGAAACTTTGTTTTAATAGTGAAAGAGAAAGCTGATGCGTGAAGTGACCCAGATTTGGTTTCTGACCTCAGGCTTCCTGTTTAACCTGTAACCCCACTGCATTTCATCCCCACACACACATAGACCAAGGACAGCATTTCTGGGCAACATTACAGGAGATGCAGGACAATTAATGCATTTGAATAGGAAGTGTTGAGATATTGCAAGGGTCAGGAAAAGGGATGTAGGTACTGGATTTACAGATTCCAGCATCACCTAAAGGCACAGATGTGCTGAATGCTATACAAAACCTGAGTAAATAGCATTTCTGAAGTATACCAGATAAGCAGAGACGGAAATAGGGCACAAGAAGATCAGCTGGCAGACAGGCTGTCTGAATTTAGGCTTTTAAACCACCGATCATGTATTAGATGAGCACCTTCCGCACAAAGCCAGTACTGATAGCCACTTGTCTCTTCTTTTTCTGAGCTAAAAAATCAAACTTCTCAAGGCTGGGGTTTCTCATTGTTGCTGGTTTGCTGGTTTGGCTGGCACTGCCTGTTTCTCTTCTTAGTTTTCTTTCGTTGTAGTTTCACTTTGATTTCTTGTTATGGAAGAAATCCAATAGAGTTTTACATATTTCAGGCATAATCCCTGCCACGCAGAAAAGCTCCTGTTGAGTCTAGATGTTGTATTTGCAGTCTTTTGGACATTTATTCTCTGTTTTCCTGTCACAGAACTGTATATCAGAGCTGCGTCCCGTCTGAGGTATTGTCTGTAACAGGCAAATACAGAAAAAAAAGCCAGTTCAAAAGGAGAGTGCAATGCATCATTTCCAAACTCCGTGAGCAAGACAGTAAAAGCAGGGTCAAGAGTGTTTCCTCAGACCACAGAGGATCAGCTGTCCTGCCCAGGCGTAAACAGCAAGTATGTACCAACTATTTGTAGTCCATTGAGAAAGTAAACAGGGTCGCCTTGTCTATCCCCAACACTTTATTTGTCTGTGGCCTGTAGCCAACTACTGATTATCACGATAAGGCAGAAACACATTAAGTCTTGAAAATTATGTCTGGCTTCTGGCTGTTAGAAGAGATAGCTCTATCAGTTAAGCACGTAAAAGGCTGGGAGAGTGCTCAGCTGACTCCAGCAGGCCTGGAGCCGATCCCTTTTAACTCACTTGACAGCTTTTTGCATCTAACTTCTCCCTCTTCCAGCTACCTGGAGGAAAGGCTACCAGAATTTGACATTATACCATTAAATAGCTGGCCAAACCCACTTCTCTTTGATGCCGTTGGAATCAGTGGGCCTGAAGCATCTGTGTAGAATTCAAATTTCAGCATACGTGCTTTGCTGAAGAAGAAAACTCATGTAATGTCTATAAGATTTCACAAATAAATAAAAGAGCATAAAATATATGGATTGAAACATCATGGGCAAATCTTCTCTAAGCAAAATTCCCTTTAGCATTAATAAGATCTTTTTCTTTAAAAAAATGATGGCAAAATATCATCTCTTTCCTTGGTCTAAAAAATGTATTTGAATGCACTTAATCAAATCAAGTGTTCCCACTACAAGTGGTTTGGGTGAATTGAGATGAACACACAGCCTTGTCAAGAAATAATCAAATGGATTTCAAATTATGGATTCTATCTGTTGGATTCTTGGCAGCTTTTTGTTGTTAATTTAAGTTAGTCTCCAAGACATGACTCATGTTTTTAAGGGTGCAGATTTACATTTTAAATTTTTGAAAAGAGAAAGTATTTTCTGGATAATATCTTCACCTTCATTGCCAAGTTTCCATGTCAGACTACTTTTGGAAAGACAGTTTTTTTCTAAAAGCATTTTCAAACTATTTTATTCAAATGCACACACGTATACTAAACTTTGGTTGGCTTAATTAAGATAAATATTTGCATCCTAAACTCAAGTATGTGCATAGCACCACTTTTCAAGAATTGTTTTGGGACTCAGGGAAAAGAATATATATTTGTAATTGTGGCAATTACAAACTACTGTGACTGCTCCACAAATGAGTATGCCCACTCACAGTCATTTAGTATGTAAATTTTACCTGATTGCTTTGCAAATACTTGATTGGAATTTTGCCACTTGAGCTCTGTAACAGGATGGCTGAGGGATACATGCTGAAGGACTGAGTGTTCCATGCTTATTTTCAGTCTCTTCATTTTAGGTACTCTCTTGCAGACACCTTCTGGAACCCTTTTAATGCCCCTTCTTACTCTGACAGAAGAGACATTTGCTATTACAACTGTCACTAACATACTTTTCTCCCTTATTTCTTATGTAACTCTCAAGGAGCTCACAACATTTCGCAAGTTGGTGGAGGAAGATCTGGTCAGATTGTCTAGGCAAACTCAACACACACAAAACCATGGGCCCAGATGGGACGTGCTCACAGATGCTGAGGGAGCTAGCAGAACTAACTGCCAAGCTGCTCTCTGTCATCTTTCAAAGGTATGGGAGAGGTGCCTGAGGACTGGAGAAAAGACAATGTTAGTCCAGTCTTCAATAAAGGTCAAGGTGGTGATTGTACCCCTCTACTCTATCCTGGTGGGGCCACATCTGAAATACTGCATCCAGTTCTGGGCCCTTCCATTAGAGAAAGACAGGACTTCTAGAGAGTCCCGTGGAGGGCCCCAAAGATGATAAAGGACCTGGAGCATCTCCTGTATGAGGAAAGGTTGGTCAGCCTGGAGAAGACTGAGGGGATACCATATCAATTTTTGTAAATATGTAAAGCATAGGTGTCAAGTGAACAGGGCCAGGCTCTTTTGGATGGTGCCCAGCAACAGGGGCAATAGACATAAACTGACTATTAGGAAGCACCATACAAGCACAAGGAAAAGTTTTACTATGAGGGTGACAGAGTACTGAAACAAACTTCCCAGGGGGTTGTGGCGTCTTCTTCTCTGACAATATTCAACACTCACCCATGCAACCTATTATAGAGAATCTGCTTTAGTGGCGGGGAGGTTGGACTAGATGATCACCAGAGGTCTTTCGAATCTCTGTGATTATGTGATTCTTTTTCAGTTAACTGCAGCACAGTAACCCATTTTGATTAAAATGTGTAGCCAAACCACATCTCTGCATGCCAAGTGAAGAGCAGCAGATTGGTAACATCCATAGCTAAAGTCAGACATAGCAGCCCTTCACACAAAACTCCACCACTGTGTGAACTGATTCCAGATGTTGCATCCAACCCTCTGAAAAGTACTTTGCTGGCTTCCTTCTTAATTTCTGTAGTTTAGAGGAGGCTGCCCGCCTACTGAAGTGAGTCAGAGTTGTTTACTGGTTTGAGATCCAGCTCCACAGCATCATCTGATCTCCGACCTTGCACTAAGCCATTTTAGCTGAGTTGGGAAATTCTTTTTTTTGTTTTGTTTTGTTTTGTTTTGGTATTATTTGCCAGCTTAGTGAAGAGAAGCAGCTCTGAATGCTGAGCTCTGAGGAGAACCAGCTGGTAGGTAAGGGAGAGAGAACATCACCACCACAGCCACTGGGTAGGTCTCCATGGGCAGCTGTAGAAACATAGCCTGAGACACCAAATGTGATAATGGCTTGACAGACACTACTTTTTAAATCAAACCCTTATAATTATCCCTATGTTATTACACAGGGATGAGATGGTTTCCCTTTATATAGTCAATAAGTCTTCTTGTTCATCTGGTAAGACATCTGTTGGAACAATCATACAAAAGTAAGTAGACCTTGCATCTTGTACAGTTGCTAGATCTTTATATTTACATCCTAACAACATTACATAGTGCCTTCTGATAACACTGTAATTAAATAGCAACAGACACCCCCTCCTCAAAATCTCCCAAACCCCAGCAATTGCTCCTTCAGAAAGGTGTTTGTATTGCTGTAGCAATTCTCTCAATGGGCTTGAGAGTCAACTCAGCTGCTTCATCCCTGCTGATCCTCCTTGTGGGACAGCCCTATCTGCATTCCTGAAAGATTTTGAGTTCTCTGAAAGGGAGAGAATAAAAAAAAAAAAAAAAGAGAGAGAGAAAATGAATAAATCTTCAAATAGAAAGCATAGATGTACTATGCTTAGAAAAAAAGAAAATAATATTCTCTCCTTGGGACTTTTGTCCCCTAGAAACTTCAGAGGGCAGCAGGGGCAGGTTCTTTCCTTTATACCATGGCTTGTGTCACACACACAGCCTCTGCTGAGATCAAAGACATGTGGTTTCTATTACTGTATCTCAAAGAGAAGTTCACTGATAAAGAAGTCTCCACCCTAATGATTAAACCCTACTTGGATTTGAATACCTGAGTGCAGGCCTTCAGCCGGCAGGCCAGGATTAGGAGGTCCTTGACTCCAGTGCCCATTTGCTAATCAGGCTGGAGATCACCTTCATCTGTCTGTGCAATGTTATGTCATTTGGCTTTCACAGCCATTCACTCATCCCAGAGCCTTCTTTTTCTTCTACGGCTGCTACTGGGAAATGAAACCAAGGTTAATCCATCCTAAATATCTACAAAAGAACTGAGCAAATAAATAAGGAAATTCTATAGAGCAACCATTTATTAACTGCTCAAAATTAATCAGTGCCTGAAAAGATCTTGAAATCTGAAATTTACTTAGGATTAGTCCATGAAGCTGAGTAACAGATAACTGAACCAGAGAAATAATTAAACTGAAGGCTAATCAGGAGAGGCTGATTTATGTGTTTATTTATTTATTCATGTTTTTCTTGTTTTAGCTGCCATTTTCATTTAGTAAATAATGCTAAGGGCTTCATGCTGGTTGCAGCAACCAAGGATTGACAACTGTATCCACAGGAGGCTCTTTTCATTAGGGAGACCATGGAGGAGTAAATAGTTGAGAGGGAAAGGTATTTTGAAATTAGAGGGAAGATCACCCAGAGACAAAGATTTGTGATTGAGGCTCTATTTTCAGACCTTAAAGGGAGAATGTTTGTCTGACAGTTCCATTAGTTTTTCTTTCCAGTTATGTATGTTTGTCTGGTAAAAGATACACTGCTCCTCATCAGCTTTCTGTTGTTATATCTGCATCTCTCCTATATTACTACCGTTAGATATACCAAGGTAGGAGATTTTGATTGATGAGAGAGAAAAATGTATTTAAAAAGCAAATCTAGAGAATGCAGCTTGAAAACCTGAGCATTCAGTTATGTGAGTAAATGTTCTACTTTTTTTTTTATATAATTCTGTCAGATATTGCCGTCCTTACTTACATTGAGTAGTATTTTTCTTCCTGACATTCCATGACGGTGGAATAGAGTATTCAGTTTACAGAAATGCAGAGTGGCTGAGGTTTGCAGGGCCCTCTGGGTTCAGCTGGCCCAACCCCTGCTCCAGCAGGGACACCCAGAGCAGGGTGCCCAGGCCATGTAGAGGCAGCTTCTGGAGATCTCCTTGGACGACACTCCACAGCCTCTGGGCAGCCTGTGCTCCATCACCTGCACAGCATAGAAGTGCTGCCTGATGTTCAGATAGCAGCTCCTGTGCTCTAGTTTGTGCCTACTGCCTCTTGTCCTGGCTCTGGGCACCACTGAGAAAAGTCTAGTTCTGTTCTTTTTCTTTATTGATAGGCTGATGCTGTACCCAGGGAAAACAATGACAGATCCATAATCAATAATTAAATCTTTAAAGACAAGAGTCTGCCCACATTTGAGTCCTACAATACATCCCATTGATTTCAGTGCTGTTCTAATGGTATATCTCAATGTTAGCAAGACTGTCAAAGGTGGCCCATATAAACAGGCCACCCATTCAACTCTTCGGTGAATTATCTTTCAGGATGATTTATAAAAATGTTTTGTTTGGGAATGTGCTATTAAAAAATGGACTTGGGATGGAAGGGCCTTTGCCCTGACATGTGGCAGACTGAGGAAAACATCCTTATCCAAAAACCTGGCTCCTGCAAGGGTTGCTGCAGGTGTATGTTCATGGCTTTGAGTGGCATCTCTTGCCTGGGTGAGCCCACAACTCCCATGCTTTCTGCAGCCCTTGCTCAGCAGCTCTTCCCACAGTCAGGGGAGTTCTCAACTGGTACTGAGAAAATGAAAGGAAATTACTGATTTGCCTTCTGCTTTATCTCAACTTTCCATTTTCCTCCTTTCCAAGAATAAATATCCAAGAGGAACAGCACATTTTGGTTCAGACTTTTTAAAACCAGTCCTACTGATGTGCCCCCTTTTTTTTTTTAAGGCCTAACATTCCTAGACAAGATAAAAGATTTAATCTCTAAACCTACTAATTGATCACAAAGCATGTCTGGGAGAGCAGAGTGTGTCCCATGACCATAACAAAGCAGACTTATACCAACACTCAGGCACTGTCAGGCACCCTCTGGTATGACTTGCACAAGCTCTGGGGCACAGCAGTGCTGCCCGCTGCTCAGGTCAGCTCAGCTCCTCGACATTTTTTCACTGGTGGCTTTGCTTATCCCACAGCTACGACTGGAGGTTACAGCACAAAGTGAATTTTCCATTACATAAATAATTTATATCTCAAAGTACTCAACGAACACTGCCAAACACTAGCTATGCAAAGCAATTCAAAAGCTGGAAGACATGCGGCAAGTTCATAATCTTAATCATATCAAATCCTGGTGATCAGAACTGCTAATCCAGTCATAATGCACAAATGAAATCAAGGCAATTGAAAAACCAAGGAAAAGTAGTTAATATTCTGGCTTAGAGCCTTGGCATGGCAATACTGAATAGTTATAGCAGTTATAATTATAGTGAGCTTTGTTTGTAGAGAGAATCCCACTCATTTTACTCCAAAATGAGACTCCAAATATTCACTTGTTTTCAAAAAGCAGTAGTTTCACACCTGTCCCTATAATTCAGCATCCTGAATTTAAAGCATTAACGGAGTGTTTTGATTTAGAAGCCATAAAGAGAGTCACACTTAAAGCCTGCAACATGACATGGGATGGAAGTTTGTTTCCCTGTCCTCTTATTCTGCTGGCATGCAAAATGATCTCAAAATGCACTATATTCCATCTCCTGTGGTTTAACCTGGTAAGTCAGATTGTTTAGGTAGGATTTTATTCAGTAGTGCCTTTCAGGAAATTATCCTGTACAATCTTCTCTTTGTTTAAATGGAATCTGTGCTCTCTTACGTTGTTTTCCTTCCTAACTCATCACTACCTTTTGCACAAAAGCATCACAAAAGCAATACTCTATTAGAGCAATTTTATTGTCAGGACACCGGTTTGGTCCAGATCCCACTAACAGCAAGCAAGAGACTTATGGTGACTTCCCATTGATTTCCCAAATGGCAGGGAAAATACCTATTATTTTCTTTTATGCTTTATTATCTGCAATATTTATTATTTTGCAATAAAACAACAATATTTATTTTAATAGTTATTGTTATTTTATGCTACAGTTTACGCTGGAGTACTGCATTCAGGTTGACTCTAAACCCCCATGTCTAGGCCAGAGCATGCCAGGAGCTGCCCCAGGCCCGGGGCACTTCTGTGGGGATGGGCCAGGCCAGGGGTACATCTGTGGGAACAGGCCAGGCTGGGGCTGGTCCTCAGGGTCCCTGTTAAGAGCAGTTGCCCCAGGTTACAGTGACCAAACCTCTGGCAGCAAGGATGGTCTCAGGCCCTTAGAGCAGCCTCACCATTACATGTTCTGAGCAATTCATGAACAACTGCTTCACACAGACTGTGCTCTTATTACTTTATGGCAAAAAGGACAACAGTACAAACAGATGAAAGTCCTAAGCATCCATTCATTTGGGGTGAACACAATTTTCCAGGTACTATCAGCTCTGCCTCTCTGTCTGGGCTGGTACCTAAAATGTATCTGGAACAGCTCAACGTGTCTACATCTGGCTGGCAGGAAGCTGCCCAACTGTGCTGTTAAAGCTGTCAGCTCCCAAAGCCAGCAGCCTGCACTGCACTGCTGGCCAGGAGCACTGCCTGGGCTAGTGTTCCCTGCAGTGGTGATTTTGTTAGCACAGAGCCCACGTGTACAGCATATGGAGCATGGAGCTTCTGCAGCTGTATCAGAGCTGAGTGCTGCAAAAGGGACATGAGGAACAGCTGAGATGGCTTTGGCAGAGAAAAGGGGGGAATCCAATCCCATAGGGATCATTTTGGGTGCCACAACTGTTTTCCATGTCTTGCACTCTGCCTCATCTTCCAGCACACCCATTGCCTGCTGTGAGAGCTGGGGCAGGAGCAACCATCTTTGTCAGTAAACATATCCTAATAAGTTCCTAGAGAAAACTTAGCTGCTACCCACATTGAAAGTTGTACCATAAAAGGAAAGATGACAAAAAGCCTGCATGATAAAGCACATTGACAAGGACATCAAGATCACCTAGGTCAAGTCTATTAATGGTAGTAACAATATGGAATGACTGAGACTTTCGAGATCATGATGAAACCCCAAGATGATTGCTAAAATTTGTGTCTGAAATTCCAGAACTAAAAACTCCGGCTAACACTCTCACTGCAGATGCATTACAGTTACTGTAAGGATTTAAATGTAATCAAATATTTGCCTGATTTTATCATCTTGTTCTAGCAGTTTTTCACTCCAGATACATTCCTGTGTGATGCTTTCCAGTGAAGTCCCTGCAGTGCTGTCTCTCATCAATATGCAAACCTATCCTTAAAGAAGCACCCTGCTTCAGGACTAGCAGACATTTTGTGCACTTCCTCCTTATGGAAGTTTTGCACTCTGATACTTGCTGCACTAAATGCATTAAATCCTCGGTGTTCCTTAAGAGTTCATTCTCTCACTGGAAATATTGAGTTACTGCAGCCAAAGCACAGGATTCCTTCTGAGCAGCAATTTTGATTCCTTAGAACTGAACTTTAGCCTATGATGTATCCAAGACCTTGAGAGGAGTTGTTTTACTGAAACCTTAGTTCTTGTTTCTCTGATCAGACTTTTCACCTTATTTGCTTTCCTTACAGCAGTACACTACTGTGTATATTAAAATAAATAAATACATTTCAAACTCTGACTCAAGCCCCCAAATGCCAGGAGCTTTCTAGCAACAGCAAAGTGGTCAGACAGATGCCAAGCTGTGCTGCTGGGAGGCAAGAGCTCTGTTACGTATAAATGGGGCTTTTAAAATAACACTGCCTTGACCCAGGCCCCTAGTAGACAAAGTGCTTGTGGAGCAGTATGCTCCCTGTTGCATACTGATGAAAAAGAGAGTATGAACTAGAAAACTATGGACATATAGCAAAGTAAAGCATAAGGGAACTCAGCTTACAGAATAGCAGGAGATAAAAATGAGTGCTTAAATTACTTTCCTTGTCCCCATTTACCTCCATGCAGAGTGCTGCTGTTCCTGGTAGCTATAAAGCATGCATCATTCCTGTGCCTGAGAGCTGCATGTGGCAGTTTCAAAATCATTATGTTACTATCCCAGTTAACTGCAAATAAGCAGTCACAAGAGCTGTGCGTGAGAGCTGCTGCTCATTAACTCGTAGTCTGTGAAGCTTCAAAGGATGTCTGTATGATGGAAGTCCTCCTTTCTTGACCTTTCCCCAGATCTACCTCCTGAATTTGTAAAAATACTGAGGATGAGACTTTAGGTGCTGGGTAGTCCATGAAACTGCTTCTGGTATAGCTTGGCTTACACAACCAGTTGCCCTACAGCGTGTTCAGGAAATGGAAAATTAGTCAGAAGACAGCTCTGATAAACTCCTGATCTTTCCCTGGTACCTGCATGGAGCAGGTAAAGCCCCATGGGAGGATTTTATACCAAGACCCAGTGAACAGCGGCATCTAACATGGCTTATTCTGTGTGATCTTAGCTAGACAGAACAGAATCACAGCGTCTGGAAGGGACCTCTGGAGATCATCTAGTCCAACTCTCCCACTACAGCAGCTTCTCTACAGTAGGTTGCACAGGAAAGTATCCAGATGGTTTTTGAATATCTCTAGAGAAGCAGATTCCACACCCTCCCTGGGCAGCTTGTTCCCATGCTCTGTAAATCTCAAAGTAAAGATGTTCTTTCTCATGTTCATATGGAAGTTCTTATGTTCCAGTTTGTGCCCACTGCCTCTTGTTCTGTTGCTGGGAACCACTGAAAAGAGCCTGTCTGCCCTCAACACCCCCCCTTTATTATAAGCATTAATAAGATCCATTCTCAGTGTTCTCCAGGCTGAACAGTCCCAGGTGTCAGCTTTTCCTTAAAGGAGATACACCTCTAATTATCTTTGGGGCCCTCCGCTGGACTCTTTACAAGCTCCTGTCTTTCTTTAATGTAGGGGCCCAGAAGTGGACACAGTACTTCAGATGTGGCCTCACCAGGGCACAGCAGAGGGGGAGGATCACATCCCTTGAGGCCACCTGCTGGCCACACTCTTTTTAATGTGCTTCAAGATACCAAGGACCTTCTTGGGCACAAGGGCAACTGCTGGCCCATGGCCAACCTGCTGGCCACCTGGACACTTGGGTCCTTCTCCACAGGGCTCCTTTAGGAAATGCCAGCGCCTAACCTGTACAGATGCACACAGTTATTCCTCCCCATGTGTAGGACTCAATGCTTGCCCCTAATGAACCCCATAAGGTTCCTCTCAGCCCAACTTTCAAGACTGTCTAGGTCTTACCGAATGGCAGCACAGCCTTTTGGAGCATCTGTGACTCCTCCCAGCTTTGGATCATCAGAAGGATCTGCTATTTGTATTTGAACAGCATATTTGAAAGTAGGAAGGTAAAAGAACCCACCCAGCTTAAATGCTTGGTAGTTCCAAATTAAGAGTAAAGTGGATCTTCTGAACACATTTTAGAGGACACATAATACTCATCTCAGTGCTACTTGCAACTAAAGAAAAAATGAGCAAGAAATGAAATGGTGATCCACATCCAGCCACAGCACCACCTGATCAAAATTCAACATGACCAATGTCTTCAATGCCATGGGCACATAACGGGGTGATCTTCACAGAAAGCAGCCAGGAGGCACTTAGGTTTTCAACGCAAAGGTCCTGTATCCAACTTGAAGTTGTATATGTTTGATGACCATCAGTCTGACTTTTAAAATCAAGCTGAGGAACAAACATGCAAATCCTTCAGAACAAAGCAGGATGCCTGCTAAAAACAGATGCTCTAGGAAATAATTAGGTGGCAGCAGTACAATCAAGTCAGCTCTGTGGCTGACTCACAGCCTGGAAAATGAGAGAAAGGTTAGATTTTGTGGGCTGACTGACTTCCAAACTAAACTACATCAGCAGCTCACATTACATGAAATGTACCTACAGATTAGGTTTCATATAGTTCCCTTGTACTGAAAATACTATTTTCAGTACTGATTATACATTTGGGAATACACATGGGGAAAAATGACATCATTACTGTGTAAAAAACCAAAAATCCAACCTTTATTTTTCACAATACATTTCAAGTACATGCAGAACTTATTTACATTTGTCCTTAAGGCAAACAGAAATTGGGTTCTTATTCCTGAGTTGCTAAGCACCAGTAGAAGTAGCAAATAAAAGCCTGGGAAATGTCGCTCCCTTTGAAACAGCAGCTGCCTCTCATGCAAAATATTTCTGCTTTCACCTCACATTTCTTTTAATGAGCTATTTATACTAAAAATTCCTGTTGCTTTTTTGAGCAGTTTCTTTAGATTCCAATCTCTTCACAGAAACATCATGCCAAGATGCAACAAACTTTTTATGTTTGTTATTTACCTTACAGTGTTTACTGACAGACAGTGCAGCAGTTCTGTAACTTCTGGCACACACATGGAGGTCTGCTCTTCAGTTACTGTAAGAGTTCTGTAATCCCCAAACACAGAAAAACCAAACACCATCACCTTATGTCTCCAGAAGCCTGTGGCTTCTACAGTGCTAAAAGAGGCATCTCAGCCACTCGACATTTGCAATGAGCTAGGCTATCAAAACCCACTATCTCCAATGGGCACTTTTCTCCCATGAGCTGTAAGAGGACAACAGGGCATGACCCTAAAAAACACACAGTAAGTGTTGGCCCCATGGCAAGGGGGTTGAAACTAGATGATCTTTGAGGTCCGTTTCAACCCAGGCCATTCTCTGATTCACTCTCTGATTCTGTGATTATGAACTAAGCACCAAGGAAAACACATTGAATGAACCCAGACATAAAGAGGATCTCATAAAGCATCTCACATCCCACTGTAGCTCATCAAGAATCTGACTCCTTCTGATAAGGCACCTCCCATTGGAAGGTTGGGAGGTTCCCTCCAAAGTAAGATGACTCCAGAAGGCTCCAAAAAAGAATGGTTGTGATTTTGCACCTGGTGACACCTCTGTACAAGAGCCTGCTGCAAGCAGTATGGATAACTGCAGTGTTCTGTATTTATCCACACTTAATTTTCTGTAATGTCACCTGCGTGCAGCTGTATTTCTAAGATCAGCACTGCTGGTTGTCCTCTGAGAATATGTATATTTTCAATGATTATTTCAAAAATAAGACGCTAGAAAGCTTATACAATTTTAGACAATCTTAAAAAGTTTCTCCCTGTAAATCCCAACTGTTATACAAAGAGACTCCACTGCATTGAGATAAAAACATTGTGACTCTAGAAAGTTCACCTAGTGGTTGTTAACCTAGTGCACTTGGGAAGTCTTGTCCTACTACAGTGGTTACTTTAAAAATCTCTAGGACACTGACACTTGCCTGCTTCTTCCCTCTTGCATACATTTTTCAGACCTGGATGGAGGTCAGGCTCTTCTGCCCTCACAAAGGAGAAAAGAAATGCATCCATTCAGGCTGTATCTCTCCTCACTAGCTGAAGGCACAGAAGCTGATCAGCCTCCCCAGACATCTCATCAAGGTGAAATATTCTAGAGGAAGTCCTATTAATACCTCTTAAATTTAAAGATGGTTCAACAGCCCTAGAGAGCAGAGAGCAGACACTGTACATCACTGATGTACTGTGTCTCAGCTTGTTTGCAGTAGTAGGTTGTACTCTCATTTGGTTTCTGATTTGAAGAATTGGTCCCACCTGCTTTTTCAAGGGTTGTCAGAACTGAATCCTTTTGTACAGAGAGGAGAAGCTATCAGCAGAAATATGCTCCTGGACAATTCTAAGGTGCTGCTTACAGAGGCACCACATTTCCACATGCGTAGTAAAAGACACTGCTCCTTCTTACAGTGCAAATGAAATAGATTACATCTACTTTATTTACAAAAATTTTATACACCTGAAATATTACAGACATTTACAGCTTTCCTGCTTTCTTCTGACTTCTGAAAAGACCAAGCCATACAATTACACTGCTGTCTCCTTTGACTCTGATGTTTGTGGTGGCTTGAAGTTCAGTATCTCTTTATATGTAACACCTGGAAAAAACAACAACAACAACACAAAACAACAAAATAAAGAGTTGCTGGTCTGGCCAGAAAAGGAGCTGCAGACATAAGCCGGGTGCAATCCCCAGCATGGTTAGGCTCTGATCAAGGGGAGGAAGACAGAGACCTCTTCAGGCGAAAAAAGAGAGAAAGAGTACAAAAAATAAAGGAATCAGAGATAGCTTTACCACTGTTCTGCCACTTCAGATTTGAAGAAGTAGCCCAATACAAAAATGTTGTGGGTGTTTTCAAAGGGGTGTAAGCATTGACATTATAGTATAGTGGAAAATACTCCCAGAAAGTGCTCCTAAATACAGCAGTAAATCAAGATCTCACCTCATTTACGAGTCAAAATACAAAACTCTGACACAAGACAAAAACCAGATTCAGATTTTAATTTCTTCTGAGAGAGACAGGCTTTCTCAGAAAGAAAAAACATATCTAACTGAAAATTAAGGCCAGCAATAGCTTTAAGGCCTACAAAGCCAACAGCCCTGTCCTATCCACTGTAACAAACATGTTTCTTTCTTATATTGCAGAAGATAAGAAGAAAGATGTATGAAGAAGATAGAAGCCACCGTTAGGAGGAAAAGAAGAAAACCTTTGAAGATATTTTCAGGAGGATTTGATAAAAGAAACACTGACCAACAGTGTTTCTCTATTTTACTGCTGTCCACTTATTCTTTTTCATTAAAAGCCGTGACAGTCATCAGCAAAGGAGAATATTTTCATTTTGGGATGGCCTTTCCAACCGCCTATTTTGAAAACATCACAAAACTAAACTCACGCTTCCACTCATCCAGGGTTAGATCCATGTTATCAAATGTCTCATAATATTTCTCAGCCTCAATTTCTTCCTCAGGATCGTGAATTGGTTCAAAGTAAGGATGCATCAAAGCCTCAGCTGCCGTGACTCGCTCCTCCGCATCCAGCACCAGCATGTTCTCCAAAAGATTTACAGCTATGGACCAGAAAATAAACACTGCATTGAAATCAAGCTACGGATTCCAGCTTATACAAAGTAATGTTGCACTGAAGATGCTTTAAAGATATTAAACATTTACAAAGCAGAATCATTGGTTGTTCATTCTACAGCCAGTGGGGCCCTACTGCACAACAAAACAGAGTGCTGTGAACAAGCTGGGATGTGTACCAAGCAATGCAGAGATGCTCCTTAAATTCCACATGCAATACAGCCACATCACCTCAGCTATGACTTTTGAGCTTCTGACTCCAGGTCCGCTGCATTTAGGAACTTCCCAGTTGTCTGCCCTCACTGCCAGCACTGTGTTGTGGTTCTAGGGCACAGCATGACTTGGCACGGGCAGAATTTGCAGATGGGTGTAGAGCTACTGAGAATTGTTTGTTACGTGACTAAATCCATGCCCTCAGCATTGGCAGCACATTTTCAAGTTCACCAAGATATCCATGCTCTCAATGTCAGCACTAGCTTTATCTGCGACGTGTTTTGACCTCACCAAAACAATCCATGAAATCCATGAACATCTTCAACGTTCCTCACCGGTGGAATTTGGATCGGGTCCTCTGTGAGACTATCAAAATGCACTAGTATAAACAGACATGATTCTATTATGTTCCTAAAAGTATCCTGTAAGAAAGTTTCTGAGTTGGATGGAACACCATAAAGGAGGAAGGGGCAGCAGCATGGGAAAAGATGCTGCAATGCCTGCTTGGCACATTATGGATTCATAACAGTATAGAATCATTTAGATTGGAAAAGAACATTGAAATCTTTAAGTCCAACCATGCACCTAACACTACAAGTCTTTCCAACCTTCTCTCCCAGACCAAGAGCAGTTGTTCTTCACATAAGGAACAGCCAGATGGCCAAAGAAGTGATAGGAAGAAATTTAAGTAGAGATTTGTAGACTTTTCTGCAGCTGGGACAGCTAGTGAGTTAGCCATTGGGCCATGGATAATAATCCTACTGTATCTTAACATACCATTTTAACTGCTTAAATACAGAAGACTCAATTATCTTAATTTATATTCTAAGAAAGCCTGGCTTTATGAGTCAGGTCATTGGGGAATGGATGAAGCTGGGCAGAGCCATCTCAGAGCTCTTATTGCCTCAGGTCACGTCACAGTTATGCACACTTGGTATGTTCTTCTAGCTGTTTATATCCATCAAATACAAGCCAGATCTTTGCAGGAATGCACAGATGTTTCTCAGGATGCATTCACTCCATGTCTAAAATGTCAGCTTTCTATTTGCTTGCATTTCTGTTGTACATCAAAAGGACCTTTCAGAATTATATTTAAAATACAATGCACAGAAAACATTATTAAATATATTTAAATCCCCAGGGCTCTTGAGAAAGCTGCTTCAGTAAAACCATTAAGCACGGTCTGGATCAGAGCCTAAAGCATAAAATACTTCTTTTTGACTCTTTTGAATCATCCGATTCCTGGCAGAGTCTAAACTTGGCACAGTTCAGCCACTAGAATCAAAGATCCGAGTTATGGAACGCAAGAGGCAGAGCAGCATGAGAATCACCACCTAACCTATCACATGACTGATACTGCTGCTGACTCCAGTGCAAACAAAACAACAACAGAAATGGTACACATTCACACAAACTGCCTTACCCAAAGGGCTCGCGTGCTTCAAGACGGATGCAAAATCCTTTTTCTGGACTTTTGGAAGGCTTTTGATATAGTTTTTTGCCTTAAAAGAAACATGAATATTAAATTAGAACTTTGCTTCCTTTGTAATGCGCTTACTAAGTAACTTACTGATGCTCTGACAGTACCTTGTACAAATGGAATTTTTTTTTTTGCTATAAGGCCTGGTTATGTTCACCTTCTTGTTGAAAGGAACAGTTTCTTTTAAATTGAACCTTAAAATTCTGATGAAGAAATTAAATGCAAAACTTTGATACCTAATCAATATCTAATATGTTGATTAGCATAAATATGTATTCATAATTTGAAAGAATGTCATTCTGACATCTACAGAAATCTCTAAAAGTGTATATTTTATAGTAATTCTTTAGTATTTAAATTGCACAGTTCAACTAATGATTAATTTTAGGTTCTTTATCGTAGGGACTTCAGGATTCTCAAAAACATCACATGAAAATAAGAAGTCAAAGATTCCTACAGAATGAATGGGTTGTCTGAAGAGGTTCATATTTTCAGTACGTTCTCAGCAAAGGAAGCAATGTATCAGCTCAGCTGATTTACAGTACTTAAATATATCCTTTTTTTTTTTCAGTGTTCTAATCATTTTCTGTTTCACCTTAATGCCCAGTAATTATTCTGGCTGCGAAACCTCATAAGTAGGCAGAGATATACCATCAGGGGTCATTTCAGCAGCCGACACACATGATCTCAGGCAGTCTAAGAAGTGAGAATGGCCTACGTAAAATCAGGGCACATAAAACAGTCTGACAAAGCAGAATACTCACTTCCTGACTCTTCAGTTTTTGCACAAAATCTTGACTTGGTGTACCCGTTATTTTCATTATTTCTTTGAGTTGATCCAGATCTGAATGCCAGAAATAAGGAACAAAGTCTTTCACCATAGGATAAAAATTATGTGTTTCTTTGCTACTGGAGACTAAAGCAAAACCAACAATGCAACAACTGAACAGAAGACGTATGAAGGAGGAGCTGTCAGACATACAGAACTCATAAACAAAACAAGTGAAGAATTCTTGCTGTATTCTTTTATCACTGCATTCTACTGTCTGTTACAACTACTCGGGCCAACAAAGTATCACCTAAGGTTGAAGTACGGCTAAATCTTAACTATTTTCTTAAGTTTTCAGCAATGAAATGACATGGCCAAATACTTTCTGCACATCTAAAATATTTTATTCTGTATCATTTACACGATATTTTCAACAAAAGCCTCAAAAAGCATGAAATGGACTGGCACGTGCTTGTAAGTTCATATACTACACCAGAATTTTCTGTGCTGGAGTTGTGGAACTTATTGCTACTGTATGTGTATATATATATATATTTACCTTTTGTATTGCCATTGAAACTTTTAGCTGATGATCTGAGGCATCATTCAATGGATATCCCACTCTCTATTGAAAAGGTCCAGCAAATTAAATCTCGTAATACTGATGTACAAATGTGGTACAAATATCAAATAACTAATTAAATACAAAGATGATAGCCATATCATAGCTATATTTTTCAATTTACGCTCATCAGATTTTCAGCACACTCACTGCATCACATAAGCACCTCTCATCGTTTTCTGACGTTGGTTTCATTAATGCACTGAGGAAGGATACGGTCGTTTCCCCTGAACAGAGGCCTCCCCATTATCATTTCAGCCATTATACAGCCCACAGACCAGATGTCAACTGAAAAGATGATAAAGTAACATTAAATTACTGAGTATTTGTTCATCCAAATGTAAAGTTTAACCTAAAATATATTTTAAAGACGACTAAAATTTACCTTTGTTATAATATACATGAGTGCCTTGCAGACTATGATAATCAGTATAGAAAAAACTACTAGTATTCCTGATTGGCAAACAGAAGATAATCTGGCATTGGGCAGAATCAGTTTCTCAGTAACAAACAGATGCATGCGGGAAGTAATTCTGTTATTCTGGCATTACTTAAATTCCCTCATTCTGCCACTTACCCTGTCTGTTCCAACAAGCACATCTTTGCAGAAAGATTAGTCAGTGAGAACACAAATACGTAGAGCAGGTTTGTTCCAATTGTTTTGGAACAATTGAACAATTTGAATTTTAGAAAATACACACAAAAAACCCACCCCATGAACTAAACAAAAAACACACCCCCAAATGATTACCTGCAACCTACAAGAAATATTTTCGTCATTATATTATCATTTCCACCTCCAATGTCTCACTCACTTCAGAAACACAGACTTGCCTGATTCGGTGAACGCTTCAGTTGTATTAAGACTTTTCCAAAGAGATGCTGACCTGTTTGTGTGTAATGCATCCAATTAAGGATGACCTCTGGGGCTCTGTACCACCTTGTAACCACGTAACCTGTCATCTCACTGTCCGTATGCCTGGCCATTCCAAAATCCAGGATCTGTAGTGGAAGCACAAACCCATACAGTTATCTATTTCATACAGATTTAACAAACACAGGAAATAAAAGACTCAAAGCATCCTGCAGAGATTGAGTTATTTTTGCATCTTTTTCTCATTGAAGTGTCTTGCTCTCATTTTATGAATCAAGACAGAAGTAGCAAGGAGGTTTACAATTTTTTTCCATGTTAGATAAGATACCTTTATATCAGCACTTAAAGCTGTAAAGCCAGTAGAGAAAACAACAAATTATTCAATTAATGGTTAAAGAGATACTAGTCCCATTCAATCCTGGGTGTGGAACAACTATCATGTCTTTTTAGAGTTAGAAGAAAAGCATCCAGTTTACATAGTATTCACTGTTCTGACATCCAAGGTGGCACAATTATTCAAGAGTGTGTTCCAAGAATATTCTGAAGTAAGGAGATATCATCATCTTTTTTTTTTTTTTTTTTTTTATGAATAACTCATAGAAGGGAAAACTTCCTCTAGGTTACGTGAAAGTCTGGAACAAGCAGAGGGAGTGACCATTATTTAATTCCACTGATTTCCAATCTACTGCTTCAACAACAAAACAAGCCTTGGTAAGAAATGCAAGGCTAGTACAATTTGAAGGATTATGTACAATTCAGCTGATTTCTAAGACTCTCCTCTAAGAAGAGGAGGCTCAGGGATGACCCTTTCACTCTCTTCAACTGCCTGAGGGGAGGATGTGGTGAGGTGGGGGTCGGCCTCTTCTCTCACATAACTAAGGATAGGATGAGAGGGAATGGTCCTCAAGTTGCACCATGGGAGACTGAAGTTGGACATTAGGAAATACTTCTTCTCTGAGAGAGTGGTCAGGTGCTGGAATGGGCTGCTCAGGGAAGTGGGGGAGTCACCATCCCTGGAGGTGTTCAAGAAACATCTAGATGTTGTACTGGGGAACGTGGCTTAGTGGGAAATATTGGTGGTAGGTGGGCAGTTGGACGATCTTAGAGGTCTTTTCAGCCTTGGTGATTCTATGATTCTAAGACCCTCTTGCTATTGCAACGCGTAGAGCAACAAGACTGAAAATAAATGGTACAGGCTTTTTTGTTGATCTCTATGAAATTTGCTCACACAAGGGCCCACCTGCATGGACAATCAAAAGATGGTGCCAAGAGATGTGGCCAACAGCATTTCACAGTTTATCAGGAAATCCATGCTATGAACAAGAAGCAGAGAAGCCTGCTCAGATCATCCTTTGCAGATACTTGAATAGGTAGCTTCACATGAAGGGTCACTACCCTCCATATGCATCTGGCTTCATACATACATTGACACAGCAGAAGTTTTTACTAGGAACACCCGTGCATTACTATAGCAAGAGTGATATATTTGTAATGCTTTCACTGTAGTTAAATATCTTACAATATTTCACTTTAAGCAGGACAATTTCATTATTCCCTGATGCTAATAGAAAGGGAAACTGTAATTTCATTCATAGATAAAGAATATAAAATGCCAGGGCTTGTCTTTATTGCCACACTAGAAGCATTATTTCCATAACTTCCCCGTAACTGTTGATTACCTACAAATTTGGAATGGACTAGGAAGCAATGGGAGACTTTTATTCTTACCAATAAAATGTAATTGATTAAGCCCAAAGTTACCCTTCAAAACCGGTCTCAAAATATTTGCAACTGCAATACATCTTTATACACAGCTTTCAAATTTAGTGTTCACAGGGAACACACACTATGTCTTCCCTTAATGCTGGGAGGCAGAGGAGGGTGAGGGAAATCAGTGGTTGTGCAGCAGGTCAAAAGCCACTGTTGGTACTGTCTGGCACAGCTCTTTCTTTCAAAAGGCTGTGACACCAGGTCTCGGAGAAGGGCTAAGATGGAATTCGGACTTGTAGTTTTCCAACGGCAGAAAATGAAAGCAAGAATTTTTATGTGTTATTCATTAACTTTATGATTTCTTTTCATTGAAATGTTCATTAGACTCATGAATGAATGGAGCTTAGCATTAACACAGTACCAATGCAACAATTTTCACATAAAAATATTATTCTCATACTCTGCCTGATCTTCTAGTTTTATATTAGAACTTCAAAAGATATTTTCAAAGCAAGTTGAAAACCAATTTTATAATGCAGGAATTATGAAAGAGAGCAAATGCCCCACGGCTCAAGAGTAAGCTCCCTTTCTATTTAGCAAACTTAATTTTCTTCCTTGCTTCAGTAAAAATAAAAATAATTCGTAGCTTCAAGACAACAGGAAGGGCAGTGACTCTCCCTATGGCTCCCTCCACTGTCACTTCTCTGATTCCTATGCAGCAGCTGAAAGAATGAGGCAAGGCAGCTGGAAAGCACGGTCTGAGAAACAGGACTAATTACTTATGAACTTATTAATTCAAGGAAGCCACACAGCTGCTATAGCTGAGGCAAGGGAAGCTGCTGAGACACATAAGGGGAAAAAAGTGTGGGATGAGCCCTGTCAGTGCTGCCTTGTGCCAGCGTACGGTGGCGTTAGGTGTGCGCTCACAGGGCAAGGCACATCCTGTGCGTTGCACCCGGAACGCACACGCAGTGAAAGGCAGTTCAGTTGGTTCAGTGTAAGTGAGATCACAGTTAAATCCCTGCCCTCATATTTTTAATGCACATTTCTTAACATTCGATAGTTTGCTTTCCATCCATACTCTGGAGTTGCCTTTGGACGACCAGGATTTACTGGTTTGAAATCAGCACACTTCTGTATGCAATATCAGAACTTACCATAAAACTAGGGATAGCATAATTTTGCCCTGAGAATCAAGAAAGAAAACTTAAACTTAGTACTACATTTTCTCCTACTCATTTAACAAAACGATGTTCTGGTATCCAATTATTTGCTTCAGCTTATGTAAAAGCTTAAAAATGTCCATGGCAACAGAAAAATAAGTTGTATTAGGTAAGGAAATAGAGCAATCATACAGTGAAAGAATGTCTTGGATCTGGTCTGCGTCTCAAAATCTCACTGTACAGGTATGGGGGATAAAGGGAGAACATGTCCAACTGGTTTACCTAGATTCTATTTTCCCCCACTATCATACTGGGAAACTCACTCACAGTTTGGCCTCACACAAGCCAGAAAGAGACAATGGCTTTCTGTCTTAAACAGGGAAATCCTGAAAAGACATTGCCCTGAACATCCAGGCCTGCTGCACTCAGTCTCCAAAAAGCAAGAAACAGCTACATGCTGTATGTAATGCAGTATATAATCTGTATGTTACATGCTAAAAAACTATTTTTGCAGTCCTGCAGCAACTTTTATTGCATTTAATTATGGGACAGCTTTACAACCTTTGATCTTCTTTATCTCCCAGTTGTAGACTTAGACTTACTGTATTTATTCAAAGCTGGAATTCTCACATGACTGAACTGCTTCCATAAAGGCTTATATCTTTTCAGGGAGACGGCCTTGGCCACAAGATCTAAGAGTCCTTACATATCAGGACACAAGTGTCCCATTCAAACTTACTGTTGTTTTGTCAAGATGTATGTACCAGCCATGACAGCACAGGATAGAAAATGTAGCTTGGGTTTGTAATTAACTGAAAAGCCCTGGCTTGCCTCTCAGACTGCTACAGCTAAGAGAAGACAGGTAACAAAAACAAGTCAAGAAAATTAATAGTGATAATTTAAAACAGAATATATTAGAATACAATAGACTGATCTGAGGACTGGAAGCAGTGTGAAGCCCCTATCTCTCAGGAGAACTAACTGTATTCCTAAAATGAACAGTAGCAATGTAGCTGAGTGCTACGTAGTTCAACTTGATACTGAACAATTTGCTTTTTTTAAAGCAGCTCATTCTGCACAGCTCAACCAGATGCATTTTACTATTTTGGGGCACACTGTATATCTATTTTTCAAGTACAAATATCTTCCGTAATAGGTATTAGAAGATTTCCAATCAGGTAAGAAACTGAGTAAAAAAATCTGAACAGTTCAGATTCACTATTTCAGTCCAATGTCCATCTGCAGTCCAACTCCATCTCAGGAGGCCTGAGATGACAAATGTGCAGCAGCAGAATTACTGTTCAGACAGACTCTACTGAGAACAAATCCAAGGAAGATTCAGCAGGAATGGCAACACCCACTCTTCAGGACAGGTACTTTCCACTGTGGGTGCTACAGCCCTCTCTCCAGGTGTGCATTCCAGCTAAGCACCATTTCCATAGGGGATAAGTGTGAGTGTGCACCATCCTCACACCAACCTTTGGACAAAAGCCCAGGTAGGTAGGACAAAGGGAGGCATGGTCTGTGCCAGCACTTTCTCCACTCCAGATAAGCAGCAACCAGGAAATACAGGAAATGCCATGAAGTGCACCTGTCTTACAGTGTACCAGTGAAAGTTAACAGATGAACTTTACAATGCTAAATAAGTAACCATCTCTTTTTAATGATTTTTTTTTCTTAGTAATTCATTTAAAAGCAAAAATCAAGAACTGATGTATTTTTTCTATGAAGTACATGTAGTCTATATGCAGTTGATGTTATTTTAATGGTGTGGAAGGAATTGCTTTCAAAGATATATGATGTTTGTGGTGAGCAGTATTTGATTCTTCATGTGCTTCTCTGAAGCGATGAGCTGCAAGGTATCATAGGAACAGTTCTCCATTACAGCTCTTGTGCAACTGTAACCAGGATATGATTATTTCCTGAGAAGCCTGACTACTATAGTTATGCACACACGCTTTCACAGGCCCAAGGCTATTGCACGGACTGCCACATAAACACCAACCCACAAGAAAGTAATTTCAGCTCTCACACTGCTCCTCACCCAGCTGGAAGGACCAAAACTATGAATAAAGCCTGTGGCATTGACCTCCTCACCAGAAATCTTCTGTACGCCCTGGAGCCAACCCTCAGCTCTCCTCTGTTAACAGTGCACCAGTTTCCCAGAGTGTCCTACATATGTTCAGCTCTGACATCCTTGGCAACATTTTCATTTTGTGGTACAGCCACTTCTTGTGCTTGACTCCATAATGATTTCAGACATCATCACCTCTGCCATTTGCATGAAACGTACATTGACTTCAGTTAAAGACATGCAAATAGGAAACTAATAGATTCTCAGTATTCAGGGCTTTATTTCTTAAATAAATACACAAATACTGTCGTGGTGATTAAAGTCACACAAATTGGAAAATATTTAAAAGGATCAGTCTCCAGTCATTTTTTTCAAGTTCATTACCACTGTCCATCTGATCCTCTTCCTTTCTCCAAGACTCTTCCAAGCTCCTGAGCTGAAACTCCTATCTACCATTGACACCAGTTAGCACACTTACAGCTGCTGCCCCTGTTGTTTTCTGTGGCACATCTCTGATACAGATGAAAACTTTTTTCAATGAACATATCCTACCTTCAATTCACAGTCTTCATTTACTGCCAGGTTTCCAGGCTTTAGGTCCTGTAATCAGATTTGAAATGGATGTTAATCATTTATTTTACAGCAAACAAAATAAAACACACTTTGCAAGTATTTATTTCATTTAGGTTAGATGGTTTTCCTGCAACTACTTAACACAGAAACAAGTAAAGCAATGTCATAAATATAAACCAGAAAGTTAGACATAACAAATTACAGAAGTAAAGCACAAACTTGAATTTATATGGCATTTTTCCTTGTGTTCTCCCCTTAGATGACCTTTAAGGGTCCCTTCCAAATAAAAAAAATCTATGATTCTCACATAACATTCAAATATTTTTAAGAGTTTACTCTAATTTTTGCCTTCAAAAAGTCAGAAAAAAATTTTAGCTGTCTCAATTTAGGTCTTATTTGCTCTTATGGGGACTTACAACTTAATTTCATGAAGCACTTTGAGAAATCTAAACCTAAACTGTGCTCGGTGCAACTTTGGTGGCCAGCTTACACTTGATGTAGCTACACTGTTTCTATCAAAGACATAATCAAACCTCCACATTATAAATGTAAACTCAAGAACATTTATGTCCATGCTTACACACAATGACAGTCCCACTGTAAGAACTTAAAAATATTTTATGTAGTTTCTACTTACCCTGTGAATTATACCAGATGAGTGAATATACTGCAAAAAAAAAAAAAAAGAAAGCATGTTTTAGTTAACGAGCTCCTAACTCTAAGGAGCTGTCTGGGGAGCAGGCTTTAAAATAATCTGAATTTTGGAAATACTTACTACACAGAAGATCTTTATAGTGTTCAGGTAATTCAGTAGCATTTTACCCTATTCCTCCCCCAGAAACGACATGCCAGTAAACAAGTTCAGGTATTGTATCAGATCATACAGTTTTTCTGGATACATGTTACTGAAATAAATCCCGCTCTTCTATTACATCAGAAATGCTCTCTTGCAGTAGACATCTCAGCTGTGCCATCACAGTTTAGATCTGCATGCCTCAGCAGTACTGAGTTTTCAGAAATCCTTTAAAAACAGGATGAAGCGCAGGCAAGATCTTAAGCCTTGCTGTATGCTTCACCACTGCCTGCGTGCAAATCTAGTTTATCAGATTTATCAGCACGTTTTCATCATGCATTTAAGGGCTCTCAAAATTCAAACCAAGAAATGGATGCTGAAGACCAGTTCCTCAAGGAAGCTGGGAAACAAGACATCCGACCAAAACACCGGTACCTACACCTGTGTCTGCCCCCCAGTGCTCCCCTGAGGTACCCAGGTGAATACCACCCTCAAAGAGATGTCTCATCATAGGCTGTGACAGGAGTCTCTGGTAATTGGCTCAGACATAGGGATCTTTTGCAAGTACTGAAATGTAGAAAGCAAGTTGCACGCTTGCCCACTGTCCTGAAGTGAGGACATACTGCACTAGAGTGCCCTGGAACGTATTTGTGCTGTTCAGGTGCAGGGAACTGGTCTGAAAACACTGAAACACTGGAAAGACCATAAAGACTGAGGCATCTGTATTACTCAGATTAAGCAACAAGAGAACAATTAAGGGCATTTTAACAAGTCCTCAGAAATGATGGATGAAGTGGGAATCCTAAATGTCTTTACCTCAACCCACAAGTTTTATCTTTTTCCAGTTCTCTCCCTGATCCCACTGGGGGAAGAATAAGCAAACAGTGATGTGGTAGGGAGCTGTAGAGTTAAACCACAGCAGTCCTTGTGGTGACCCATAGGGGGCCCAAAGGGTTGAATTAATGACAGATCCAAACAGTATGTGTTGACATAAAATTCTTACAAGCATTATACTAGATTAATAATTGCTAGTCGCAGCGTTGATTTATTTGCTCATGATGTTGTTTTATTTGATCTCAAGGTTGCTTTTCTTAACTCTTCTTGTTTATCAACTCTGGTGGCAGGCCTGTATTTATGGTTTTGCCATTTTGTATATAGCACCAGTCCCTCTGCAAAGGAATCCTCATTGTCCACCAGATGAGGGGAACAGGGAAAAGAAAGCAAATACTTCACCTCCATGGGCATCCCTCTCTCTGTGTTACAGGGAAATACAGGGAAGTAAGCTGAACCAAACAAAGTGTCTACAGTTGGTAAGCATTTATATGTTTGTTGCTCTATTTTTCTACAGCTGGTTTCATATCACACAACAGCTGAAGTTGACTGGGACTCTGCAGATTGAGTCCCACCACCCCACTTGCAGCAGGGTCAGCCACAGCAGGTTGCCCAGGATGGGATCAGTCAGGCTCTGATCAGCTCCAAGCATGAAGCCCTTCCAGGCAACCCATTCCAGTGTGGTGGCCAGACACCAAACCTTTTTCTTCTTGTGTTCAGACAGAATTTTCCGTTTCACCTTGTGCCTGTTGCCTCTCATCCTGTCAACAGGCACCACTGAGAAGAGTCTAGCTCTGTCTTCCTTACATCCTCCCATCAGATGCACATAGACACTGGTCAGAGTCATACCATGCCATGTCTTCCCCAGGTAGCATGAGCCTATCTTGCACAGACACTACTTACATGCTCTCCACTTCAGACCTGTCAGTGCCTTGGCGTCCTCGCTCTGTCAGTGCCCTCCTTGTGCTGGGATGCCCCAAACTGAACACAGTGCTAAGTCTTGAGAAGAGGAAGAAAAATCACTTCCCTTCACCCACAGATTACAATTTCAGCCATACAGCCAAGATGGTGACAGGGCTCTGCTACCACAGGGACACACTGCTGACTGCCACGCCTGAGTCCCCTTCTGGAAAGGTTTCCGTCCCTCTGCGGCCCAAAGCCCTAGCACTATGTATCTCCAGCAGATGGCACATCACCTCCTTCTGCCTATTATCCAAGTTTTAAAATCACCCAGAGAACTGCCAAAGCACTCCACAGGATTTCCTGGGGTCAGCCACAAGGGGTTGAGGGAACTGTCACCCAGAGTGCAGGCTGTAAAACCACTACAGCACATAAAGAGATATGAAATGCTATTTCCGTCATGGATGTGCATGAAGTGCATTGGGATGGAAGGAACCAGATGCAAAAAGAAGAGATCAGTCAGAGGTACAGAATCTGGAGAAAATATAAATACGTATATATTTTTAACAATATGCCTGTAAGTAGTTAGGCTCCCAACAGATGGAGAAAAGGCTGGAGTCTTCAGCCAACAGCCATCTTTATCAAGGATACCACCATGACTACTTACATTCCAAATCACTTTGGTGTCTTTGTACTGAGGCCTCTTGATTTTCCAAAGCAGAGGCTAATAATATTCTATAGGCTATTTTTGCTGGTATGACTGTACACAGTAAGGAAATAACTAGCAGATTCAGGAATTTCTGTGCCTAAGAATGTAGCATATAGAAACAGGAATTAAAGGGACTGCACCCTTTTGAGTTTTATTTTAAGTAAAACCACCCATTTTGATGAAGAATGTGGTTTTATTGGTGTTCTCGCTCCACTGAAGATTAAGACAGTTAATAGCACCAAAAATCATGTCAACACTTTGGGGAGAACTCATCTATTTTCTCAACACTTCTCTTCATGTAAGACTGCTGAGATCACATGAAATAGCACTTATTTCTGGTGCTTGTGTAAATGCTAGCCATTCTGTTAACAGAAAAACCTGTGTTGAGCTGCAGTGCTTCTTCAACAATCGTGGTATTCTGTGACTGCTTTCTATTATCTACTGGCAGGTACAGCACTGGAACTAAGCTACTCTTCGTTCAGAAAGTTTTCCATTTCGGTTCAACAGCCTTCTGAAATGGGATCCTATTCTTGCCAATTTTCTTCATTAAATTACCCACCTGTTGTCAGATTATTCACTCTTAATGTGATAAACACACCGAGACCACAACAGACATATACTTCACAGTGTTATTACCACTTTACTGGAACAAAATTTAATTCAAGATTCCAGTTTAATGTGTGCAAAGTCCCTCTGAACATAGGAGCTCTGTGCATAATCCTAAAGATGACTTCTGATAGCATTCATAAATCCTTTGAATGAAAGCTTCAGACTGTGCTAGGAAGAGATCCAACAGTTGTCTGAATTCTATGGATTACTGTCTGCATATGTAATATCTACACAAAATAAAAATCTACTAAAAAGGGAATTAGAAAAGTCTAGGGGAAAAGCATTCTAGGCAGCAAGAAAAATGAAAATGAGGAGTGACTTAACAGCTACAGAAAAACTGAAGAGGAAATGGGTGAGGGAGGAGAAAACAGTGAAATAGAAAGAATACCACAAACATGAACAAAAGACAGTAAACAGGGATGATCAAAGGAGAGAACTGGAGAAAATAAAAATTATCATGAATATGGCAAAAGATGCTTGAAAAGGTACTCGTACAGCCCAAGAGCTATGTTTCCATTCTCAAATACTGCATAAATCAAGAAATACAATTACCAACCCTATCCTCAGACCTCTAAGAAAACAAACCCAATTCACATTCCTGCAGACAAGGAACCCAAGACTGAAGGAGCTGGAAACTCCAGTCCTGTTCCACCTGCGTAAGGACGTTTATTTTCAGCTTGCCTTCCATATTTTTCACATTACATAGCTTTACTGCCAAAAACAAAAGAACGACAAAAGCCCTTCTAAATTGCAAGTTTAACCAAGTATTTTAAATAAAAGACAAAAGCATACAGCTGTATCACCAAAATAAAAATCACAGAATCATAGAATGGCCTGGGTTGAAAAGGACCTCAAAGATCATCTAGTTTCAACCCCCTGCTATGTGCAGGGTCACCAACCAGCAGACCAGGCTGCCCAGAGCCACATCCAGCCTGGCCTTGAATGCCTCCAGGGATGGAGCATCCACAACCTCCTTGGGCAACCTGTTCCAGTGCATCACCACCCTCTGTGTGAAAAGCTTCCTAATATCTAACCTAAACCTCAAGCACAAAACATATTTACTAAGTTTCATGATGAGAGTAGAACAATAGTTGCCCTTCTGTATCTATTAAATATGGGGCTACAAAGGAATCATGCTGATGCTCTTGTACAGGATCACCACGTTGTCCCACAATGCTAATTATTTTAATAGGGTTTGGCAATATAAATACACATCTGAACAAATCAGAATCTTGTCAGATGTGTCAAACTTTCCTGTAATAAAAGCAGTGCTGGATTTTCACTGCATATGCATATCCCTATCAGATACAACTCCCAGCACACTGTCTGCACTTAACCTTTGTGCACAGAGGAAAGTCTGTCCATATGTTGTAAGACTATAAAACAAAAGCTGTACAGTGCTGGCAGCAGCCAAAGGAACCACACCAATCTTAGACAGTGCAGTTCTATGGCCTTCATGCTACACAGTGTATCTCTTGAACAGCAAAGAGAATTAAATGGCCATCACTGCTGGAGAGCTTGGACACAGCCTGCAGAGCTAGGTGAAGGGATTTAGAACACTAATGTTACAACAGGAAGACATCACCTACATTCTGAATTCTTCTTTCTTGAGTATATGAATAAGTGAAATGTGTTCCAGAGAATAACTTACCTAGTCACATTCAACAGTGCTTTGCAGAACTGGGCTCTTAACACACAGAGACTGAAGTGACATTTGTTATGGTCCCTGAACACTCAACAAAGCCAGTGTGAGCACTGTGAGACGGTGAGGCTCAGATTTTCTCTCCAGTTCAGATTTTCATTCCCCCAAATACCACACCTACAGGTTACATCCATACATAAAGGTATGTTATAATGACCTCAATTCTTTTCATTTTCTTGAAAAAAAAAACCTAAACACAAAAAACAACAAAATCCACAAAGAAAGCACTGTACAAAAACACCCAGCCCTGCCAGATAACACAGTCACAAAATAACTACTGCACAATGACAATACTTGTACCAAACAAGGCAAGGCAAGGTAAGCTCTATCCTGCCATCAAATGATAAGTACAGCTCTCCATACTGGTTTACTAGGAAAACAAGATTGTGAAATAGAAATAATAAAAAGTGGCAAACCTTTAAGCCTTTTAATATCTGATATACCAAGAACTGGATTCGGTCTTCAGTGAGTTTCTCATGCTTCATTATCTTACTTAAGTCTGTTCCCATAAATGGCATGACGAGGTAGCTAAAATGAAAAAAAAAAAAAAAAAAGGAAATAAAGTCAGAATAATTTTAAGTTTGTCAAATAAATTGAAACATATTTGTATGTTATAGTTCACTGACAATATTACAGATCATTCTGTTTACCAAACAATTCTACTATTTTCCCTTCAGGCGCCTCTGTGCTTTTATCTGTTGTCATGAAGAGGTATCACATAACCTGACACTGATTATGGAAAGTTGGTAGTTACCAGAAGAGTACAGATGCTGAACTAGATAAAAGGTATCTACTCAACAGCCATGTGATATTTCAAAGATATCTATGCAGGAAACTGGGACATTCACACACAGTGGTATTAATCTCACCATCATTATCATAGGGTATGTGAACTAGCAGCAATCAAACGGCCTAGAATCAAACAGACAAGGTCAGATGTAACAAATTAACTTTTATCTAGGATCGTAACCTCCTTCATCTTTAGTAACTCATACTGGTTTCCAGTCTCAACATTCACAGACCAACTTGTGATCCTTTGGACAGAAAAAATGTGCAATTCAATTCTGTAATCATATAAGGACATAGCAACTACTGAGAAGAGAATGAAATTCCTTATCTCTCTCCAAGATTCACTCTAGATGCTTCTCAACAATAGATCCAGTAACCTAGAAAACTGAGTTTGTCTTCTGCTTTGTTGATGCTCTTGAATGTTAAAAGCATATTAAGTTCCCTCCTTATTCAGCCTTATTAGATGCATTTTCCCAGAGGTCATGAATATTTGAAATGAACCAGAAAATGACATTAGTTTTACAGAGAAAAAAAAAAAAAAAGAGAAAAAAAGAAATATCTGTGTCTTTTACTAATGGCAGTGACCTTCAAGATTTATTAAGATTTCACTAGCCTGCCATCATCTGTACAGATCCCAGGGCTCTGGATGGACAATGATTTATGTAAATAGACAACATTAAAAACAATACGCAACCATCAAGCACACTAAGACCACTTTTACATATGCAATATGCTTAGTTTACAATTTGATCACATCAAATCTAACAGTCAAACTGAGGAAACAAAATGGAGAAACAAAATTTAAGAAAGAGAAAGTCCATTTCTGAGTTTGAAAATCCAAACTTTAGTATGAAATTTATGAGTAACATACTGGAATGACTGGATCAAACATTATAGGCTCACTTGAACACTTTGTCTTCTATTTAAAGCTTGTCAAACTTGTTTTTATTTTAGAAATGTATTTAAAGTGAGGTTAGACACTTGATTGCCAACTCACTCCAATGGAAACGTGATGCCTAACACATTTAAGTTCCTTGCAAGTCCAAGTTAAAACCCTAAAATTTTTGGAAGGCAGCAACCTGTTCTAGATACCTGCTTTATGATACAAGGACAATGCAAAAAATGTAGTCAAAGAAGATGAAAAACAGTTGTACACAATGGGATTTCAATTGGTAAAGACTGATTTTGTACAACATTTCCATCAGTTGAACTTCCAACTCTGACAGAAAACAAGTACAAGCAGGGAAATGACATTGACTGTTTCTTCACATAGGAAATAGGATCCTGTTTTTAGTAGAGCAGCAGGAAAGCAGAGCAGCAGATGGAGTAGGAACATATTTCGCTTTAAACAGGAGGGCCAGAAGACTTGAGAAACCCAAAATTTTGGATGACACCAGCCTTAGGGATTGGCTGGTGGTGAAACCACATGCCTCTCTTCAGCTGTTTCTGGCCACAAATCAACTGAAATTTGATCTTTACACAATCAGCAAGAGATAACATCTCACAGTTAGTCAGCAAAGGGAAGACTCCCTCACGTATCTAATCCAACCCTTTGGACAGCATCCTTTTTGGCTCTGTGGTCTCTTAAATGATCAATATTAAGACACGGTCCATGTTTTTTGTACTTTATTTCCCACATTTTCTTTTCAGATAGCTTTTTTTATCAACATACAAATACACAGGGTTGCTTTTAAAATATAGATACATTAGAAGAAATCCAATGCAATTCTATAAATATAACGTATTATCTACATTAAGCCCAAGAGCGTTTCTGACCACTGTTTCTGTAGTGACTCTAATTCACAAGAATTGCAGAAGGATCCACAAGTAAAACAGGCTTAATATATGCAGCACTAAATATCTGGTGTCTGAGATGCTGCCAAAAGAGAAACATCAGAGAGATGTAGATGCCTGGTGCCAGAAAATAATTTATATTACATACTGCTCGGATCATGTTGGCCTGTGAGGTTAGTAGTCAAGGGGAAGTTAGAACACCTTCATCTGGACATAAGGGATTGCAGAATGAGCACTGGGAAACCATACAGGGGATGCAACTGAGCAGAGCTCAGATATTCACAAAAAAATTAAACAGTAACAGCAGTTTTGAATTAATCCTAGAATTAGAATGGACCACACTGGAGATGTGTCATGCAGAAGGCATTACTTTCAGACTACTTGCCTGGGTTAAGAATGGTTCCATTATCTGATCAGTCTAAGCTTTAGTGTAAGAAACGGGACATTAAAGATGGGTTAGGGAGACCATCAGAATGTGTTTACTGAGGGCTACAAGAAGCACACACCTTATAAAATAGGTTACTAGCTCTAACAATAATCTGAAAACCTACCAGTTTCAAAGTTGCATATAACAGCCATTCTAAGATGCAATTCAGAAAAGTCAGGAAGCAATGGGTTTGGAGTTCTCCACCATTAAGAAACACAAACAAATCTTTCTCCATACAAGAAACAGTCCCCTGCTCCCAAACAGAAGCAACTCAAAACTCACAAGCCATTAAATTTCTCCAGTGTGACATCTGGTGTGAACACATCCAGTATTCCAATCACCTGAAAATAAGGAGAAGGGAGAGAAAGAAACCATGCGTTAATAATATCTCAACACAAAAATTCCTGAATAGTGTAATTAGTGGAGAAATGTAATAAAAAACATTTCCATAACAAGACATTAACTACAGGCATAAAGATGGCTGAAATAGCGCCTAACAACATTAGGATTCACTACGTGTTAAATTTTAAAGCTTTGAGGGCTACTTGTGATAAAAAAGATGTATGTATTAAATAAAAAGTTCAGGGGCTTACCGTTTTATACAGGAAGACAGAGCGAGTGCCTTTGAACCTGAATAACGTCAGTATTTTAAACAAACCAGATAAATCAGTTTATAATCTGAACCAGTCATAAGTGGTCCTCACCTAGCTGGACCTGCACTGACAATAGATAAGAACACATCAAACACCTGCAGATTTTCCTTAGGAGGCAATTTAGGTAGAAAGATTGCAATCCCTAACTGGGAGAGCAAACAAGAAACTAGAACTAAATTCTTCCCGTAGAGAATACATTATCAAGAGAAACCACCACCTAGCAAAGTATATCTCCCCACCACAGCTTTTCCTAAGAAATTTAGGTTAGATGTTAGGCAGAAAATCTTCACTCAGAGGGTGGTCAGGCCCTGGCACAGCTGCCCACAGAAGCCGGGGGTACCCCATCCCTGGAGGTGCTCAAAGCCAGGCTGGATGGGCCCTGGGCAGCCTGAGCTGGTGGATGGCAGCCTGCCCATGGCAGGGGCTTGGAACAGGTGATCTTTGAGGTCCCTTCCAATCTAAGCCATTCTATGATTCTAAGGTGTATTTTTCAGTGCAACTACATCAACTGAATATAGACTTAATACAGTCATCTCCAGTGCTTCTCTCAAGCTCATTAGTGACTAGTAAATTAAATATACAGAGCTAGATGCTTCAAAAGATGTAGCTGGCATTGTCTAAAGCCAAATCTCAGCTCAGACACTGCTTAATCCTGTAAATTCCTGCACATTACAGGCATTTAGAGTTGTTTCTTTTCAGCTTCCTAGAACACCTGTGGTTCAAACCTCAAACTGGAGTCCTGCAGTCAGGCACTGCTAATTCACAACAATTTCTGTTTGCTCAGAGGAAGCCCTTGAGCAGGGCCCAGAAGCCAGGCTCTGCCAGCAGCCAGCGGGTGCTCTGGGCACTGGGCTACTTGTGCCATTTCGCAGGTCCAGGCTGCCACACCGACACTGGTATTTTGGGTTTGCAGGAATGCACGCTATCTCAAACAGCAGCTTTTCAGGCTGGTTCTTTACTGATGCACATGCCTCTCTCAGCAACCTTCTACAACACAACTTTTAGACAGGCACGTCACAGGCTAAGGGTTATTGTGGTACTAAGTTGAAGGCCACATTGAAAAAAGGTATTTGAAACAATTGTGAGGAGTAGAATGGCATTAGGTCAGTAAGACAGACTATCATGCCACCGCCCAACTGATGCCAGGTCTGTCTGGCTCTGATGCCATCAGTGCAGACTGGCTTCTGTGCTGAGGTCTGAAATGCTTTTTTAGAAGCCAAACACTTTGACAGAAAGCACTTCTCCTATTGTCAGCAGGCCTGTGGAGTACCAACCAGTGGGGCAGAGAAAGAAAGCAACGGAAATGGAAAATGAAAGAGAATATTACTCCTAAGAGACTTGTAATCTTTATAGCTTTGTTCAGACCAATCTCTATGGCTGTGTGGTTTAGGGATTACACATCAGTTTAAAACTGAAAGACTAGAAACTTCATGAAAGGAAACAGGACTAACGGCGTATTATACTGTTGATGTTACCATCAAAGTACTGAAATTACTGCACAATTCACCGGGATAGCAATCAGGATGGATTCGGGACATTATTAGCATATTAGCATAGTGAATTATGTGGAAGCAAAGACAAATGCAGAGAGAGCAGAAATGCGGGGAAAAAAAGAAAGAAAGGAAGGACAACTTCCTTTATTCAAAGGTTTAAATAAAACCAACCAACACTGATGAAATCCTTCGTGCACCCATTTTTATCCTTGCCACATTCAAGGGACGTACCACACTTAGACTGGGTGTTATCACAACATTGCAAGGCTTAGATGAAGACAGAAAGCTCACAGTCCCTCATCTTTGTAGCCAAACGTATCTTAGAAAAAATAAGAGGACTGTTATCTGAGGACTGTTATCTGAAACTCATTCAGAATAATGTAACTACCATAAAACAGTGACTATACCCACTATATTCTCTGAAGTGACATCTTCAGCGTTTCTTTCTCTCCTTCCACTTTTTCAGAAGTCCCACTTGTTCTCTCCAAGGAGGTATTTCTATGCCTTCATTCACCTAAGCTATCTGCCTCACCAACACAAAACACACTGAAGATAAACTATATGATGCCAGAATTCAGCAGTGAACCATGGAGGACAACCCCACAGGCAGAGCTGATGGAGCAGAAGGTGAAGTGATAAGGATGCTGCACTGCTTCCATCTCTGCACAAAATGTTATCAGGCCCCCACTGTCAACACAAGAACATGTTTCAATAAAGAGAATAGCAGAACAAAAATCATTCAATGAACCACACCAAAATCTTACTACTTCTCCATTAAACAGTGTCCCATCGTTACTTTATGCTTCCTGAGGTACAAACTACTGATTCCAAGGGAGGCTGCAAACTTCCAGAGACGAGCTTACCGTTGGCCTGCGTTGTTGCAAACCCCGTGATGTGAGGAATACCACAGAGACCAACACTGCTCCCGCCGGAGGGAATTTTAAATACTAAAACAGAAAACTCTTCTAGCATGCCAAGCGTTTCACAACGCTCCTTTTCTTGTTCTCCAAAGCAAGTTTTCTGAAAAACCTGAAATCCACATTAGTGCCCAATATATGTCATACTAATAGTTAATTGATTTAAAAATAAAAGCAAGGGGCCCCATTCCTTTTCTCGATGATCTTTATTGAACAGTTGTGTTTTGGGGTGATCTTCCTTCCCTGGAACAGAGTCATTTAGTATTTCTACCCAGACCACACTGCTTTCTGCAGATATGCTAAGAGCAAGGAGGCACAGAATGAAATAAGTCTTCCCAGGAAGATACATCTCCAGATACTTCTCCAGGAAAAGGAAAAGAACTGGACAGAATACAGGAAACTCCCTTTTCCGTACTGTGTAAAATCCTACGTCTGTCTAAAATGTCCTCTTCTCCCAGTTAAATACAGTATTTGCAAAAACTTTGTGGTACTTAAAGATACTGTCCCAGCACAGAATGAAGCCACCACAAAACATGCATCATAAGAATCATCTTTTTCACAGCGTGTTCCCTATGAAAGCTGAGGTATTGTGAAGCGTCCTGCAGCCATGTTCTTCCCCTCCGATAAGGAACAAACTCCCTGTGCCCAGGGATGGCGATGAAAAGCATCTGTAGAAACTGGCAGGAGCCATGACCACATTTTTTCCCTACAAACTCTGCCAGGAAGCGATTTCAAGAATGAAGCGCCCACTGAAAAACAGTTTGGATTTCCATCAGCTCCCCTGCAGTACCTTCCTTGCTTGTAACAAAGCATATCTAATGGACAAAGTTCAATGTGTGCCTCTCCCATCTTTCTGCAAAGCAATGCCAGCCAACAGCAGAACTACATTTCTGCTGGTTCTACTGGTTTCAGGTGAGGATGTTCATGCTCTGTACACTACTGACTGTGTCCTCCTAGGAAGCCGCTGGGAAGCATAGCAGTGGCTCCAGCTTTATTTTTAATCTCTGTCATTCCCTTGCACAAGACATTTACACTGATCACTCTGATCAGTTTTAATTATTGACAGCAAATAACAGCTGTGTTTGTGAGGTGATTACCACCCCTCCTCTTCTCAGACCATCTCCTGTTCCAAAGACAATTCTACCATAGGCACACAGCAGCGAGGAGCTCCTCATCCATATACTCCCGTGCACATTCATGTATTTTCAAGGACTGTTTCACTGGATTTCTGTAAAGGAAAGTTTCTGATGCAAGCAGCAGTACACAAACAAAAGACATGATCTGCTATAAATTAATAAGTAATGCAGGCTATGTCTCTCATGCACTAAGTGCTTCTTTATTCCATGGATGTTACGCATGAACACACAGTGAAGCTGAGCAGCTCTGCCAATCAAGCTGCAAACACGTACACTTTTTAAGAGAGCCCTGCTGGGGTGTACTGAACTATATATCATACTGCATTAGATTTTCTGCAGTGTTAGCTTCAACTTCACGTTGTTGTGTTCTTCCACATCACAGGGCACCGGTGTCCTTTTAACTACGCTAAGAAGCCTCAATCTTTTTATAATTGTAACCCCCAGCACAAGGCTCACACTACAGTCACTTCCCTTCCACCCAGGGTTACCTCTGCTGCATCTCAAGGAGAGATGGAGATGGCAGCACATCCACAGACACCAGCCATGTCTCACAAGCCACATCTTCTAGAGACCTAGACGCAACACCCAACAGACTCAAATGCTTTATATTTACATCCTGGAGTGAGTAAAAATCCTAAAACAAAAACGTTTGGGTTTCAGTGCTGTCCTCACCATGTTTTACTCGACTAAGCACATCCGTCTGCTTTATTACTATCTAAGGCTGAGTGTGAAGAAACAGGTGATGGCTGACGTTCAGCCTGGATAAAATATCTATCAGGTAGGTTTGTAAAAACAAGCCCAGCATGTGATGACTGGTATTGCCATATTGATTTACCAGCTCCTAGAGTCACTTCTTTTAATACTCAGTGTCATGTTAGCTGCCTTGCTGTTTGTAGCTTTCAGCATGCAGAAAAAGCACCATGAATGTTACTGCCCTACAACATTTTGACAGCAGTAAATCATACAGCCATGCCTCACTTGCAATCTAAAAGCAAATTTGCCACTTTCGGACAGGACTGACAATTTGCACTTTATGGCACTTGTCTCCTTAAAGGATGTGAATTTTCAGCTGATGCAGTCCTGCAGGGCTGCCTGAAGGAAATCTAATACAGTAAGCATTCACAGTGGCACCACTCATCTGTGTAAAGGCACGGCTCACCTGTAACTCCCTTCTTGGATTGACTTTGTATACTTCTTCTTCTAACGCTCATGTCAGCTGGATGAGCTGCAAAAGTGACAGTCTGAAGATTTCCTCAGGTAGGAGCATACTTTCCTAAAATTTTCTCTGAAAAAATTTTGCTTGGGTGATGCCAAAAGACCTCACTTTCTTTTCATAATTAAGAATTCAAGATAAATAAGCATCAGTTAACCCAAAATGGAAGGCCTGCATCATCATCTTCAGAAGCGTAGCTGTAGAGTGAGAGCTGATTTGGTGTCTGTTGGATACCTGAGCTCCTTCCAAAAGGGGGAAAAACGCTAAATGGTTTTCCTAATGTAAAACATACATTGTTCTTGAGATGTTGGAATTCACCAGAGAGTAATGTTCTCACAGACAGATGACTGAGAGAGTAATATAGAGTACCTTTAAACAAATACTGCAGCTGACTCTTAGTAGGTTTCCAGGAAGACATCTGTAGAATATTAACTGACTTAACTTAAAGAGATGTTTAATGGGCATCTGTCAAAAACCTTATGCCAAAGGCACATTCAGAATTTAAATTGGTACAACTGGGTCAGAATTACCGCGTGTGCTTGTGTTTATATATAGATACAAACGTATGCTGGCACACAGGCAGTGTTTTCATTCTCTTTCTGGTTTTAAGTCAAAGCCATAATAGATAATTTTAAGGGTCCTCACTTTAAATGAACTCAAAATGTAAAAAGGCAGGGAACAAAAGCAGCACTACCCAAAAAAACTTCCTAAAGATAAGCAGCCTGGTCTTCTACATGATGCAGTAGGTGCCAAAGAAATAACCAAGATCTGTAGTGGGAGATAGCACGAATACATGAAGAAAAGCAAAAAACACAGTATGCTTTTCATTCTGCTTAGCTGCTTGTATTCCTCATTTTCACACCATTCCCTCTTTTCTGCCAGAATATCTGTTTATACAGCTACAAAGTGATCCAGCAGCTTATCTTGCTGGAAGCTAACTTTCCTTTTTGGCAATATCTAAGGCAATATCTAATATCTGGGTTAAATTACTTCTTAGGCAATAGAAGTAACTTACAATGCTTGTGAAACATCCCAGATTCTCTCAGACTATAACACCCATAAAAAGACAGATCTGAGTGCCATTAGAGACAGGTCTCACTCTCTTGATAGATGGCTTCTATCCCATGGTCCTCAACACCACCTCCCTCACGGATTTGTTTTCTAAGGGATGAAGAGAAGTTCCATATTACAAATTTGCACGGCTTACACAGAAATATTCCTTGTTACATTTCAGTAACGCACTACTAGAAAGCCATTGGGGACCATAATGATTTGGCATATAAAAGGAAGAGAGAGTCATCTCCGCAATGTATGGGAACTGTTGAGTCACAGCCTGAGCCACTGATTGATCACCTGAGGCAAAGACTGGGTCAGCCATGGGAGCACAGGTGAAGGTGATTCAGCTGTGTGACCAGAAGGGGTGGAACTTGGTTGCACCTCTCCTAGACCCCATTTAAGGTCTGACTGCCACAGGGGAAGAATCTCTTTCTGGAGATTGCTCCCTTTGGAGTTTTCTACTGCTAGCCTAGGACACAAGTGAGCATTCCATTTATTTTTGATTATCTGTCCCCACTGCAATAATCTTTCTAATTATAAAACCCATAAAATACTATCCTAACCACGCCACTCTGCTAACTGTATGTTTGTTAACTGTACATTGCAACCACTATTGCCTATTCCTGAAAATGCTTGAATAGATGAGCAAATTGACTGGGAGTTAGTTCTCCTACAAGGTAAAATACAACTTCAGTAAAATTAAGTGGGATGACTCCTATATTTATGTTCATCCTGTAGGATAACAGGACATCCTACAACACTTTCACACTAAATAAATGAGCGTACTCCTCAAAGGATCAATAACAGAGGTAATCCAGGGTATTGAGCAGAAGTTTTCTTCAGTTTTCTTCACTGAGTGAAGGACACAATGAAGAACTGTAACACAGGTTTATGACATCTCCTGAGCTCTTACTGGAGGGTCAGAGATGCCAGTTTTTACTGTGGTGTGTCAGACCATTTTCTTCTATTATTCTGAATACACCATAAGGTTAAATAAACTATGATAATACATTGGTACATACACATCATAACGCTCCCTTGAAAGCTATGAAGGGCAGACATGCTCTATCCAAAGGCAATCACAGTAGATGAAAGGAACAGAGCATCACACTTTTCATGTAATCTGGCATCAGACGCGTCATGGTTACAGAAGTAATTTCAAAAGAAAAGTAGATTAGATGCAGAGGAGTGAATTGGGTGTAATTTTAACTATCACATAAACACAGCCTTGAAACAGTTCTATAATCTGAAGTAGAAAAAAACAGCAAATGAAGATTAGTGCAATGACAGATTAGAGCAGTGTCACAACAGTACTTCTAATCCACAGCGGCAGTACTGCAGACTGGCTATTACACACCACCATACATACCTTGATTACCAGCAGCCAAGGAGGAGATAGGAGTGCCATCACTATTTTACTGTGGTCTCTGAAACAATTACTTCAATCTTATTCATTTTAATAGCGGTTGGACTTATAGTACAGCCAGAAGGATAGATACTTGCTGTTACACAGAAGCATACTGCAATGGATTAGTTTAGAGAACGAATCACTTGGAGCAGGAAAAACACGCTGGGGACTGCTGATGTAGAAGGACAGAAGGACAAGAAGACTGAAATGCTACACATTTTTGTAAATCCATCCTTCAGCAGCAATGTGCAAAGAAAGAGGCTCTTTGACAGAATTGCAGCAGATCAAAGATTAGGGGGAGGCCTGAAAATCCTGATGAGGAGTGCTACTGCCACTCTGGTCTAATTTGGGATAGAAGGAATGTTTAAAGAGTATCCCGAGGTCAGCATGAGGGCTAGAAATCCTGAAAAGCTTTGCTGCCAGTCCTAATTCACAGTGGGTGAAATGAATGGTATGAGACTGGAATCATGGATGGAAATCCTCATGAAGGGCTGTAATGCCCTTTCAGCCTTATACTGGATGGGCGAGGGGTCAGTGTCTGCCTCCCCAGTGTCCACACATTCCTTGCATGATCATTTATTTGGTCATTGATCTTTAATGAGTAAATACCATAATTTGTGGCAGAACTTTTCCTTAGCACCTAGACTAGATTTATCCTTCTGCGGCCCAAATTGTTTTCTATGTCTATATGTTACATATTATTCCCTTCCTCCATGTATATTGATTTGTCACTGTTACAAATGGCACTCACACTCCAGTGAGCACTTCTGTCTGTATTCTGTAGTTATCCAACAAGCATGTGGTGACGTTCCAGAGTGCTGTCCTGAAGGGCCCACGTGAGTGGAAAACGCAACCCAACGCATGATTCTGGGAAATGGAAGACAATCTGCAAACTCTGGACACAGTTAAGAGCTTTTGACTGCATGAGCTATCTGCTCCCAGATATTCAGCGGAGAAAACGCAGAGAGTATGAAAGCCCATGTATGACATGGAAGATCCCTGCAAAAATTAAGTCTTGGATATGTACAATGGTGGTTACAAAGCTGTTACTTCAAGTAAAATGAGGAAATATGCTAAAAGATTTAGACTGAAATATTAAGAGGCACAAAAAGCCTTAAGCCTACAACAAGGTCTTCTTCTTCTGGACAGTCCAGATATCCCGCTGATTATTCTTCAAAATGAACCTAGACAACACTGGTACCCAGACTGTTAATCCCATAATGTCAAATGACAATGACAGGTTACTGTTAGCACCAGTTTCTCTCACCCTCACTCTCCATCATGTAGTTTGCCATCATGAAGGCTATGTGAAGGGAGAAATGCTCCAACCTCCCACATTAATCTCCCACATCATTATTTGAAAACAGACTCTGATGTATCATTTTAATAAGCCACCACCCACAATCTTTCCTTTTTTTTTTCTTCTTTTTCATTTTAAAGCATTTAAAGCCACCAAACCGATCCCCCAAGCCCACCATGGGAGCCTCTCCTCACGCTTCAACTCCACAAAAGTTTTCACACAGATCTGTTCAGGATAAACAATTTAATCACACTTTCAACACTTCTTCCTACAGCTGTTCTTCTTTTGTACTGTGTGGGAATCTGTGCCGAGTGCTGTGTCCTATTCTTTACTTTCCAGTAAAGCACTTTGCTTAGTTATTCCCAGACATTCCCTGTTTCCTACTAGCACAAAACCAACACTTCCGAATACTTCATGAAAGATAAAGAAAGCCCTACTCCCCTAAATAGGTATGCATGCATAACATGCCCACCTTCAACAAGTTCTGAAAACCTGTTTCACTTTTCAGATGCTGCCGTGTGGGATACACAGCACAGACCCATCCTCCTGTACCTCACGGGGATGTAATGACGAGGATGGAATTTCTGGGCACTCCATCTCTCTCACTGGCCTGAAGAACAAATTCCACTGCAGTTCTAAACCTTCCCACCCAACCTTTCCTTCAGGACAGTGAGATGGTGCTTCTCACGGGAGACTCCCATTTGTGTGAGCTGACGTTTGCAGATCAGGGACTGGCAGATGAAGGACAGGCCAGCAGGTCTCGTCAAAGAGCGCTGAACACTACAGCTGCACATCAGCTTGCCCAACTCTGCTCAGTTTCTTTTCTTTTTCAGTGCACGTAAGCTCTGCGAGGTCTGAACTCACGTTTTCGTGCTTCATGTGCTTCAGGAGGCGCAGCTCTCGGTAGGCTCTCTTGGCAAGGATCTGGGACTGAAAGGGGCGGTACAGCTTCTTAATGGCCACTTTGGTGCCGCTTCTTCCATCCACAGCGGAGCTTCAGGAGAGCAAAACAGCGCCTTGTGAGTGCGGGCGAAGCGGCACCGCCGCGCTCTGCCTGCCTCGCCCTGCCAGCGGCGTGCCCGGCACAGAAAAAAGATCCCAAGCCAGGCGTCCCGCTCCAGGGTGGAGCCCGGGATGGGGACACGCGCGGCTCGGAGCGCGTTCCCAACCACGCACGGGCGGACCCCCGCTCCCCCGCCCGGCTCTCCGCGGGACGGGGCCGCCCAGGTGCGGGTGGGGCCGGCTCTCTTCAGCCCCCCCGGACCCGGCAGCGCAGCCCGGCTCGGAACGGCCGCCGGAAAAAGTCGGTCGGGAAGAAAGCGAAAGCGCCGCGCCCCGCCGACCCCGGGCTGCGCCCCGCCGAGCCGCCATCTCGGCCGCCCCCGGCCCCGGGGTGCGCCCACCTCCCCGGGGCAGCCGCAGCCCGGCCCCTTCCCGCTCACCAGACGGTTCCGTAGGCGCCGGAGCCCACGAGTTGCAGGTCCCGGTAGCGGTCCCGCACTTCCCAGAGGGTTTTGGTGATCTCCTGCCGGTAGAAGCCGTTCTTGGGGGAGGACATAGCGCGCGGCCCCTGCCGCCACCTCCAACAAAGAGTCCGGGGGGGAGCGCCGAGCGCCGGGCCGGGCTGAGCGAGCCGAGGGGCCGGGCTTGGCCGCGCTCCTTCCGCGCCTCCCTCTCTCCCTCCCTCTCGCCCGCCCCAGCCCCGCTCCCCCGGCAGCGCCGCGCTCCGTTGGGGGCACCGCCCGGCCCGGCGCCCTGCCCGCTCCTGAGTGCGGGAGGAGACGCGCGGCGCCCCGGCGGGCTGTCCGCGTGGAAAGGCGGTGACCCGGCAGGTGCTGGGCACGGGAGGAACGGTGCGTGGCAGTGCTGCTCCGGGGATTTCCCTCACGCCGCCCGTGCGGCGTACGCCGCGTTAGCTGTTCCAGCGGCTCAGCGCCTCCAGCACTTCTGCTTTCCGCCCCTCTCCCCGCAGCAGCGTGGCCAAAGCCGTGCCGCTGCCCGCGTGGACGGCGAGGGCAGCTCCCTCACAGCGCTGGAGCTCGGCGAGCTGAGGTGCGGCCGTGACCGCTCAGCCTCATCCAGCGCCGTGTAGAGAAAAAGGTGTGAGGCTTCTGCCGCACCGAGACACGCTCAAAATCCATCTGTTCCTTATGACTCGATTGCGTGCTGCCGTGTGTTTGTGGATCTGGTGGGTGGTGTGTGCTTTACTGTCCTGCAAAGCTCAAGATATCTCCCCAGTTCTATGAAATCAGCCTCGGACATGGGAGGTGGGAGTGGGAGCTGACAGGAGTGTGGATGGATGGCTGTGTGGTGATACCAGGGCTCCCTGCAGGCCCAGCGTGCTGTGCTGGGTATTGTGCTGCTGGGGTAAACTGAGAATCCTTACTATGGAGCTGAGCACAAGCACACCCCGGCCTTCTCTGGGTGTGTGCACACCATGAGCTTGTTCAGCCTGGAGAAGAGAAGGCTCCTGGGAGACCTTACTGCAGCCTTCCAGAACTTGAAGGGAGCGTATAAACGGGAGGAGGAATGACATTTTACATGTTCTGACAGCATTAGGACAAGAGGAATGGCTTTAAACTACAAGAGGAGAAATTTAGGTTAGATATTAGAAGGAAATGCTTTACCCAGTGGACAGTGAGGCACTGGCACAACTGCCTCAAGAAGCTGTGGGTGCCCCATCCCTGGAGGCGCTCCGGACCAGGCTGGATGGGGCCGTGGGCAGCCTGAGCTGCTGAGTGGCTCTGTCCATGGCGGGGGGTTGGCAGTAGATGGTCTTTGAGATTCCCTCCAACCCGTTCTGTGGTTCTGTGGTGTGGCTCTTGCAGTCTGGACTCTTGTGTCAGTGCTTTGGATGTGGTAAAACTCTGCTGACTTTTACACTAAAGTGTTAAGGGATATAAAGTAAAAAATAGAAATGGAAAGAGGAAGAAATGAGAATTACAGGCAGTGGAGAAAAACTGCCTTTAGTTATAGTTGTAGAAGCCACTAAAGTATTGTACTGCATTAGATGATATTCTACCAAGCTAAGCTGGAGCAGAGAGATGCGTGGTGGCTGTGACAAGGAGTGGGTGCTGTGGTTGTAGGGACACAAGCAGAGGTGCCAGCAGCAGCCCTGCGCATGACAGGGACAGCAGCAGGGTGTGGGCAGTCCTCCTGCCAGGCTGGGGGGCTGTGCGACCGCTGCTTCCTGCAGCTCTGCGTGCGCGGGGGTGTCTGTGGGCAGGAGGCAGTGGATGTGCAAGTGGTCCATGCATCTGTGGAGTGGCATGAAGCGGCTCAAATGGCTGCTTAAATCTTCCACGGTGCTCTATTTCCATAGCAAATAGTTCTGGTCGGGACATTTAAGGCAAAGACCTGCTTTTTAATATGTTCTATATTTTCTCTGTGCGTATATAACTAGAATTCTTGCCCTTTGTTTGGTCTAACTTCAACCCTTAGCAATGTTGCTGAGGTTAGGCAATTCAGGCTTGCTGTTGCTAGAGTTCAGTTTGTGGCTTATCTAGAAAGGGGTGATCTGGCCTTGCTGTGTGTCTGCTCAATTCAGGCGAGCAGCCCTGCCCTCCTCCTCTCGCTATTGACGTGTCAGGTACAAACTCACATCCTTCCAGCACACAGGCGTTCTCCAGTACTGCTCTCTGCCAGTAGGTGACCCGTTTGACTTAGCTATGTGATTGAGAACAGAAAGCAGCCTTCTGGCACGTGGCAGGTAGTGCTGCGCTTCTGTCAGATCAATTGCACACATTTGTTTTTCAGATCAACCATCCCAACCGTCCCCAATTTGTTTATTAAATTTCCAACATCGCTTTTTTGCGGTGTTTGATATTCAGATGATGGCTGGATATGGTATGGGCCAGGTGAGAGCTAAACAGCAGTACCTCTTACTGGCTGTTGAGCCTGTCCATTATTTAACATCTAATAGCTTGGATCCATCCAAAACTGGCAAATCTTACAGCAGAGTCACAAAATGCAGAGTCTTGGTGACCTGCTGGGCTTGGTTGGATGGAGTATATGGTATTTTCCCAAAGACAATCTGTTGCAATCACACTGGTACGATACTACAGCCATATCTTATCCTAGGCAGTGTTGCTGGGCAGGGCTAGTTGAAAAAGGAATGCTATCAGATGTGTCTGTTTTTAGCATACTTTTAATGTAAAGATTATGGAACAAAAGCTCCCTTAGACATCATGAATAAAAGGTAATAAATAATATTATGATGCATAACACACACTTAATGCCTAACCTGTGAGGGGAACATTGTTACTGTGAAGAAATTTTTGTTTTGTTTTTTAGCGCCTTTCATTGCTGGAAGGTTGCCATCAGCTGCAAAACACGTGGTAAATAGGATGTGTACAGTAGTCTTTATAATCTCTGCAGAGACTAGTAACTCAGTTCACACTCCAGACTGGACCTGAGACTTCAGTGCTGGAGAAGCAGCTCTATGAGAGAGTAGTAGAGAAGCTAACCACGTCTTCCAAGGAGTTCTGCAGAGGAAGAGAAATTACACAGCCTGGTGAGGGGGCTGCATGATAACTGCTCAGGACAAACTCTCTGTTAATGGTGACAAAGTGGCAGTTTGTCAGGGCAGAAAAGCATGGGCCAGCACCCAGTCCTCTTTCTAAAGGAGTCTGATCTTGCCTATTTATGTATGTTGCTGTGGAAGAAGCAAACCAATTTCATTTATTGCAAGGAGAAATAAGGCTGAAACGAAAATGTCAGTTTTCTTCTGACAATATTCCTGTGCTGTCGTGTCCACACCCTTCCTCGTGGAGCTGCTGCCAAATGTTTTGCAACCATTTGGAGGTTGTTTCTCTGACCTCTGAACAGGGTGCTTGAATTCCACTGTTTGTGGCACAGAGGGGAGCTGGGGGCTCAGCCATGCTGTGAGGATGCTCTACAGTAAGCTGATAGGAATAATTAGGTACCACCTAGGTGTTTTTTATTTTTATTTTCTTTGGTTAGGCATTTCATTTGTTCAAGATGTTGAGTGAGGTGTTACAACAGTGTTTCCTGCCCCATTTATCTCTGCATTCTGGAAGTGGGATGGAAGAAGCAAAGCCAGGTGTAGACATAGCAGATGGGTATGTGTAGAACAACTGCTTGCTCTCATGACTCTGTCCTCAGATCCTGCCTAAAGGCCCTCTTCTTACTGATTCTTGCCATAAACTGATGTGTGGGGAATCTGGGTTTGTGTCTGAATTTGGGGGGTTAGAAGGAAGCAGTGGTGTTTTTAAACTATCACAGATTATCAGCCCGAGATCCTATTGTGCAGAGGAAAAATTACTCTTGAAGAGTTTTCCGTCGCTGATGCAAAAATCATACAAAAAGGGCATTAATGGATATAGCCGAAAGTGTAGCCTATTTGTCACTACGTAGTTGTGCTCACCTGCTTATACCACCAGAAACTTAGTGCCACTCTTACCCGTGTTTTCCATCACCCTTTATGTTGAGTCCATTTGTTGCTTTTCCACTTCAGCCTGATGAGAAGGCTGGACAGGACACGTTGTGTAGTTTTTGCACAGAGTGAAACATGACTGGAGTCTGTTCTTGATTTGAGCCTTTGGGCTCTATAACAAAGTGAGTATGAAATAGGAATATATTATCTTAGTGCTAATCTAGAGGGTGTGATTCTATGAGGGGCAAGGTATGGCTCAGTGGAGGCTGCCAGTTATGGCAGGTGTAATGTCTGTTTGTCTCATGGCTGCCACTGAGATTCATTATTTACCACTTTCACTATCCTTTGTGATCAATCTGGAACCTAAAAGGAGCAGCTAAAACCTCTGTACAACTGCACATGTTAATTGGTGACAATAATTGAAGCTGAGGGACTATGCGAGTGCAAAATGAAGCATCTGTATGCATGGAGGATTGAAGCCTAATTGAACAGCTTCGCTCATTATGTAGAGATTTTCTGTATAATGGATAGAAGATCAGCATTAGTATAGGAAGCTCACAAGATATCTCCCCTTAACTTAGACCTTTTTATGCATATCAGCTCTACACTTTATACAGCAGCAGCAAGGTCGATGGCAGCTACATTAATGCAGCTTTCTGACCCTCTTGATACTCGTCACATAAAATCCTCGTGCTTTTGTCTTTGCCTACTTACACGGGTCCCATTTAGTAATGCGCATAGCACTCAGAACTGAAAACCAATCAGTATCAAAGACTGATAAATGAATGCCACTTGGTAGGCACGCTTTGCGAGAGCATGCTAATTTCCTGAGAACCAGCTTTAGGGGGCTGCACTGTATCTGCAGACACTGGCAGCATGGTTCATATGCAAGAGAAACAAGCAGCTCCTTCAAAGAGGAGCAGAGGTGCTGCCGTTAATCTTTCCCGATGAGACTGAGCTTGCCTTGCCTGAATTCCTTTCTGCTACTAACAAAAGAGAGAGTTTAGCAAGAGTTAAATCTTTCCAACTGCTCACCCATCAGGGATTCCTGAGCCATTCCAGCAATTACAGGTGGAGCTAAGGATGCTAATTAAGTAGTTCACTGCATTTAATTAGTGTAATTTTTAATAGATTCATCTCTGAGCAGGTTGTGAGTGTTGGAGAGGTGGATGTCTGCATGATCTTTATTATCCAGGAGCACATGTGACAGGAAGAAGGAAGGAAGTGGCTTTTGTATTGATGCTCCCCACCTCTGCCAAATGTATTTTTTTGCCAACATTCTGTCCTTGAAACAGCTGTCCTCCCCCATTCCTGGGGTGAGTGCTCACTGTGTCTGACCTTGTAGTGAACTGAACCACCTCCTCTTTTCCTTTCATCTTTTGTGCCAAATAAAAACATACTAAGAGCATTAATGGGAATTCTGCAACAGTGCTGTCTAATTGATAGGTCTTGACCTACTGTTGCATGGTATTTTTTCATACACCAGTGTTGATTACCTGGTTTTCTATTTGACCTTTTTTCTATAAGTTCCTAATACAGTAACTCTGCTGTTTCATACTTTTGTGGCCACAAGTACTGGGAGGAGGAAATTCTGTGTGTTATGGCAAATGACAGCCTGTTAGGCTGTGCTTTTCCTCTGACCCATCCCCAGTTTTTCTATCAGTGCATTTGTAAATTAGAAGTGTTGCTGAGGTATCTTAAAAATGAAGATGCAGACTTTAAAAGACATGTAGCCTACACTTGAGGCTGTCAAAAGATTGAGCTGCATGGTATAGATTTGTTTTTCCTTTTGCAAGACCTTCTACTTCCAGTGACAGAATTACTAGACTTGGAGTTGCACTTAACACTGATTAGAGTGAGATAATAAATATTAGAGGTAATTTCAGTTTAGTAGGTAGCGAGATAACAAGCTCTAGTGACTGAGAGCCGAAATTAGGTAAATTTAGATTAGAAGTAAATTGCTAACAATGACAGTAATTAACCAGTGAGAGCCCTCAGAGGGTTGTGATGTTTTCCTTCAGTGGAAATGTGAGTAGCTGAGGCACAGCTGTGTTGTTTAGATGTGTTTTGCTGAGAATTAATTCTGTGCTTTACAGGTCAGGGATAACGAGCACCATCAATTATAAGCAGCACCAAAGGCAAGTCCTGCCTGACCAACCTCGTGGCCTTCTGTAATGGCATAACTGCATCAGTGGACAGGGGAAGAACCACTGATGGCATCCATTTGGACTTCATTAAGGCCTTTGAAATGCTAGCCCACAGCATCCTTCTCTCCAAATTGGAAAGATACAGATTTATGGGTTGTCTATTTGACGAACGAGGAATTGGTTTGCGAGATCATACGCAGCGCTTGGTGATCAGTGGTTAATGGTCCGGCTGGATATCACTGATGAGTAGTTTCCTTCAGGTACTGATGCTCTTTAATATCTTCATGAATGACATTGAGATTGAGTGCACTCTTGGATGACACCGAGCTGTGTGGTGCAGTCGACATGCCTGAAGGACAGGATGCCTGAGAGACCTAAACAGGCTTGAGCAGTGAGCCCAGATGAACCTCATGAGGTTCAGCGAATCCAAGTACAAGGTCTTGCACCTGGATTATGGTAACCCCACTACCAATGCAGGCTTGGGGATGGAAGGACAGAGAGCACAGCCCTGCTGAAAAGGACCTGGGGGTACTGGTGAAAGTACATGAGCCAGCAATGTGTCCTCGTAGCCCAGAAAGCCAACAGGATTCTGGGCTGCATCAAAAGAAGCATGGCCAGTGAGGCAAGTGAGGTGATCCTGTGCTGGTGAGACCTCATCCGAAGTACTGTGTCCAGATGTGGAGTTCTCAGTGGAGGAAAGACATGGACCTGTTGGAGCACATTCAGAGGTAAGCCACAAAAACAATCAAGGGATGGAACACCTTTATGAAGACAGACTGAGAGAGATGGGGCTGTTCATCCTGGATAAGGCTCCAACGTAACCTAACAATGTCCTTTCAGTATCTAAACGTGAGCTGTAAGAAAGAAGGGGATGGACTCTTTAGCAAGGTCTGTTGTAGTATGACAAGGGGAAATGGTTTCAAACTAAAAAAGGAGAGACTTAGACTGGATACAAGGAAAAAGTTTCTAATTATAAGAGTGGTGAAGCACTGGAACAGGTTGCCAGGAGAAGCAGTGAAAGCCTCAACCCTGGAAAATTCAAGGCCAGGCTAGACAGGGCTCTGAGCAACCTGATCTAGCTGTAGATGTCCCTATTTGTTGCAAGGAGATTGGACTAGGTGGCCTTTGAAGGTCCTTTCCAACTCAAACAATTCTATGACCATTTATTGTGGACAGTGTAGGGCACTTTCTGCAGATGTACATGCAATATATAGAGAACATACAAAATCGTGCTTATAATAAAAATGGTGTCAGGAGACTGAAAAAAAACCCAGTTAAATCCACTATAAAAAGTTCTGCAGTTAAAATTCAGGCCATGTAAACGACTCCTTTATTAAACACTTTTTATCAAAAAGCCAAAATGAAATCCTTACTTTTTTTTTTACAAACACTTTGCATTTAGTTCTAATTGATCATACAGCTGTGAAAGACCCTAATAGAGATATTTACCTCTTTTCCCTGCTCCTGTTGATGGACAGATGTTTTTTTTCCATCTGTGTTCAGATGATAAGCATTATTAGTACTAAGCTTTCCCTGTTTTGGTCTCAGTAGGGTACTGTCTTTCCAATTACCCTGTCCTGCTGTTGTAAACTGATAAACTTACCACATCGCCTTCCTGCATTTCCACTAGGGAGTCCGTTACCTGTTCTAGGAAAAATAGGTTAATTAGTGGCTTTTGAGGTCAAAGAAATGGCCTTGATTTGGGAAATGAAGGAAAAAACTGTCTTTCATACTATCATTTTTCTTGACATTACAATGAGATAATGATTTATGAGTTTTGACAGTACTTCATTAAAAATAGCTGAGCTCCTGTTATCCATTACTGTCACCTCTGATTAGTTGGCACGTGGCTATGACTGTATTCTTCCTACATAATTTATCTCCTAGAAAAAAAAAACAAAAACCCACATCTGTGAATGGAAAATAGAATATAATTTTGTTTGATATTTTAACTACCCAGTTAAGGAAGACTCAGAGTTGCCAGGAGAACAAATTCTGAATGTGACAAAAAACTCTGTGTCTTTCTACTTAACTAGATATAATAAGCAGAGATTGTCTGCTATTTGCCTATCATGGAGTTTTACACATTCTTTTGAAACATTTGGAGCTGGAGACCCCCATAGCTAGGAAACCAGATTAAACAGATGATGGGGCAAATCCCACACTAAATTCATTATTGTTTGATGCAGAGGGTTCTCATGAAATTTATTGCATCCTTGCCCTTCCAGTTGGAAAACAGTTGCAGACCAGGCAAGAAGCTCAGCATGGGATTTCAGAGAAAATAAAGCACAGAACTATTTTTCTGTTAAGTGGTAATCAAGTAAATGAAAAAATAGATGCACAAGACATGCCTGAGTTACGATTTTCACTATGCAGCCAGACAAATAATTTAAGGATTTATAACCTTGTCACCTATTTTAGTGTGAAATTCAGATGATTGCTGCACAACCATTACAGGCCTCATGCAGCACCAAAGGGTGGCACTGTAATGACAGCCACACACCAATTCAAAGGACTCTCAATAAATCCGTGCAAGCTTAATCTGCATTGAAGAAAGCTGAATACAAATTGTTGCATTCTACTGAATGTAAGTAATAGATAATTGCCAAACATTGACAGGAGTCATGGAATCATAGAATGGCTTGGGTTGGAAGGAACCCCAAGGATCATCATGTTCCAACCCCCATTCCTCAGGAAGGGCTGCCAGCCTCTAGGTCACATAGTAGATCAGGTTGCCCAGGGCTCACCCAACCTGGCCTTGAACACCTCCAGGGATGGGGCATCCACAGCCTCTCTGGGCAGCCTGTTCCAGCACCTCACCACTCTCAGTAAAGAACTTCCCTGACACCTAATCTAAATCTCCCTTCCTTTTGTTGAAAACCATTCCCCATCTCCTATCACTATCTACCAGTGTAAAGTACAAATGAGGAGCAAGTTTTTTAGGTGGAATGATGATTTCTATTTCTCAAAGAAGACAAAAGTACTACGTCAAGTGTCTCTGAAAAATAAAAGTTCTTGGACTTGATTTTTTTCTATCTGTTTATTAAGAAAAAATCTTTTTACATAGAAAAGATACAGAGGAAGGTAAACAAATGCAGTAGAATTCATTATCTCATGTAATAGCTGTACAACTAGACCTTAATGACAAAAATTGAAGAGAACCTAAGTAATATAAAAAGCCACCTCCAAAATGAGACTTTGACAGTGAGAACGAGACACAAAAAAGAACACTGAGTAGTTTGTGCAACCAAGTTTGCTAGTAGGTGAGAAAAACAGCCATTAAATCACAGGAGGCCTTATGCCAAAGGATATTCCTGTCTTCGTATTATGCCTTCCACTGGGAAAGGAGACAATAAATTAAATTATTTAATACAACTCAGTATGCAGTCTGCCCTGCAATTTATTATGTATGTTTTAATTTTCCAAGCTGGAAAGCCTTTCACATTTTGCTTGAAAAGAAAATCTGTCAAGATGGCTACTTTGTTTTTCACAAATCTGTAATCTGTTCTTAAACCTTATTTTGTCTTGTCTTCCAATGGCAGTTCATAGACTATTTTCTCACAGATCAGTTGAAGGAAAATAAGATAATGAGGAATAATGAATTCCAAGTGTTGAACTGGACTGAGTATTCTTGCACTTTGATCTGTGACAGCCTTGGCTGATGTTTGCAGAAAACCACAGAAATGTGCTGGGTGCCTTCAGGGCACCCTCCTGTAAACTGTGCAAGACCAGCAGCCCTCCGGCACAGGTGTGGTTAGGAGCACCATCAGGAATTACACTGGTCTCACAAACTGGCACTGTGCAGATTAAAGATACGTACAGGGAAAAGAACGAGGACAGACACTTTAATGGCAACAGAAGACAAAGATTTATTTTTTACTGACTTCCAACTGGTGCTAGATTGTTTGAGAGACATCTAGTAAATCTGTAAGACCACCACAGATAGGACTACGTGTGCATATTCTGTCTATCTTGCTACCACACCCTCTCTTCATAAAGGCACTAACTATAAATAAAATGAAAACAGACAGTTAAAATTAGGCTAATGCCAGGGGAAAAAAAAGGATTGCTTGTGTGGAATTCTATGTTTATGTTTGTATACATTCATGCGTTAAATGCACAATTTTAAAATTAATTAAAAACATCACCTTCATTTTGGCAATACGACTGATAAAATGAAACATGCAGAAAACACCGTTGAACAGAACTCAGTGCATAATTTTGTCAGAACAGAGCAGTTCTTTATCACCCTTTATGAACTGGGAGTACATTCATATTACAAGGTAAGAAAACCTTGAAACAGACAACATCTGGCTTCTGTATAACGTATCTGCTTTTCCACATCTCTGATATCTTTGGATAGTGAAATCTATGTGTATTTGAACCCAGGTTAAATTGTATGGTTATATTTTAACAGTCCTCGTAGTGCAGCAAGGCAAAGCACAGCTGCCAGCGTTCACTGTTCTATTTCCAGGCTATCCATTTTCAGGTCAGGTGGTTTAAAGCTCATCACTTCTTCATAGGTAAGTTCTGCAGAGAGGGGATATGAGAGAGAGAAGAATTACATGACTTTCTCTAATTTCTCTTTATGAGAAAAATATTCCAGACAGAACTGTTAAATGCATGCGTGACTTGTAGTCTGTATTTCCAGCCTCATTAATCTATCTGGATCGAAACTCAGACTGCATTCACTAGTTCTGTTAACTCGGATACATTATTTTATTATGGTAAAATGTGTCTCCCCTTCACCTAATTACTGAAACACAACTGGCCCTGAAATGGAACCATCAGTTATGCTGTCAGATGACCTTACAAAATGATGTAATGAAAGACAAAATGTAATGCAAACTGGAATCTTTAAAAGCACCAAAACAGGTTTTAAGATATGCACTTTTAGCCACAAAGAATGCTCTTTATTATCTTTGTCAACTTCCTACAACGTAAATCACGTGCAACAATGCACTAATGCCTTTGAATCCAGGTGGTTTAGTTTTTTTTGTATTTTATTGTGATTAACTTAAAGATTCTCTGACAAAATGTTCTTTTTCTGTCTTACAAGCGTGCAGCAATTCTACTTTTATCCAGAGAGGTCTAACTAGAAACACAGATTGACTCCATTTTATGCTGCTTTTGGAAGAGCCCTTTATCTTTTCATGCTGACGTCGTATTTTGTGCCTTGCGCAGCAGTGACGCATAGCATCGGTGGCCACCCCCAATGGATTTTCTCAAGCTAGATAACGTATTTGAAAGATCAAATCCAGTCCATACATAAATAAATGGCCAACTATGTGTTACTTCAGGATCTGACAGCTCATGAACATAAAAGTGGACTGAGCACTACTATAAGGGTACACGAATCCTACAGTTGGGTCTTGGCTACGCTCCAGTTGCGCAGCATTCAGTAGCAGAGCACATCCAATGAGCAGTGTGCCAGCTTTGCTAACAATTGAAGGAGTCACCTGAAGAAATTCCACTTACAGAGCCCTGGGGCTGAAGGATTTGTTGGGTGACTCAGTGCTCCATCTGCAGCATCTAAAGAGCACCTGGTCGCAGGCAGCCAGATATGTCAAGGAGCTCCTGGCTGAAGTCAGTAAGGCAGTGCCTTCATGGATCAGGTGCCTGGGACTGTATTATAAATTACGCTGCTGGCTGTGCACTGCATGCTTATGAAGCTCTTTCCTCTGCTCTCCTGTCACCTAGTTAGCTGAAAGTACAGATGTTATGCTGAGATATGTGAAACTGGAGCAGCAGTGAAGAAGCGATAGTGCGTAGCGTTCAACTCTGAATGGCATTTTCTTGGCCTCTGCATTTTGAAATATCTTCTAACTGATTAAACATGTCAGAACAAAATCTATGAGCTTGGGCTGCAAACCTCAGCTGTGCAGCAGAGGTCAAGGAAACTCTTAAGTGCCCAGTGTGTAACACAAAGTGTCTGAAATCTCATTTTGCTTTGGCTGCTCAGTGCCCCTTGGGATCAAGCACCACTTTTAATTTGAACAGAAAAAGAGAAATATGGCACTGATGTCTGGAGAAAAATGGGTCAATATTTCATTAACAATTCAAACATTTTATGCAAATTGTGACCTTTACTGTCACCTTATTAAATGTGCCCCACGTGGTACTTGAAAATATTTATTTTCCCAAGCTAAAAATGTGGCCAGGAGGAAGAGCTGCACATTCTGTGCCAGTATAGTTTTGAAATGGTTTTCTCCTGTATAAAGAAGGAATTTCATCTGTAGTTCCCAAAGCACAGTGATGTAAAAGAATATGGTACTGCTGTAGAATACGCTGCCCTTCCTACAGAATTCACCAATTCATCAGTTCAGAGTCAAGCTAAGACTGTTCTTAATTATTTTAACAAAGTTCCTCACAAACAGAGATCAGCTTTATTGAATTGCAAACTGTTAAACTTTCCTGTTAAGGACTGTCAGCTGAACAAGCAGCAGAAAGCAAATCATCCATTGGTAAAGAAAACTGAACACACCTTCTCACTCCCAGATTTTGCATACAGAGCATGGCTAAGGAGCAAATGATGCCACTCTGCCACTCAATCCTCATTTTTTCTACATACTCTCTAGGACTCCAGAAAGCCTTTTCAGGACTCTAGGAGGCTGCTTTATTGAGGGAGACCCACGAACTATCTTTCTCTGAGGTGTCACAGAATCACAGAATGGCCAGGGTTGGAAGGGACCTCAAGGAGCATGAATCTCCAACCTCCTGCCACAGGCAGGGCCACCGACCTCCCCATTTAATACTGGACCAGGCTGCCCAGGGCCCCATCCAATCTGGCCTTGAACACCTCCAGGGACGGGGCATCCACAACCTCTCTGGGCGGCCTGAAGGTGTGTTTGCTTTAGTCAACCTCCTCAATGCCCAGGATAAAATGTGGCACAAAATGCAGAAAGTCAGCGCAAGGACATGAGGAAGGTACGGGAGGTCAGTAATGTTCACCACAAAACTAGCTACTGTGCTCATATATTTTATTAAACTTTTCTGGAGAAAAAGTTATAGAATATATAAATAGAAACAGAAAAGCAATTATTTTATAGATTATGTATTGATGAACTTAAGCCAAGGAGAGGACTTTATTAATAAACAGGAAGAATTAGTTTTCTAGAACATTTCCCAATTTAAAACGTTGAGTAAGGATGCTTTAGCATAATATATCCTTATCAGACATTGATGAAATATGAAATTGGATTGTGCTTTTTAGTATACTTGCAAACTTACTGTTTAGCCACATTATTTCTGTGATGCTATACTGCAATATGATCATGATGCAAGCATGAAATTAACTACTGAAAAAACACTGTTGCAGTATTTCTCAGCGATGGGTTTGGAGTTTTGTCACTCCAAGGTAAGATCATCTGCTCACAGCTCAAACATGATCAACAGCATGCTTTATCTATTCCCAATTAGCTGGCTGTATCAAGAATGATTAATAAAATACACATGTACGTAGCAATTTTTCGTTTCTGAAGAAAGCAAGGCCAGAATCCCAAATAGTGTCAGCTACTATAAGACTGTTACTTCAGCTGAGGATCTGGCCTGCCGGATTAAAAGGAAGATGAAATGAGTGGTTGCATGGTAACTAGTGTCAGCTTTTAGCTAAGATTAAACTTGCTATAGGAAACCTAGTCAGGAGTTATTAGAGGGATAATGGGGGGGAAGGGAGAAAAATCCAGAGAGAAACTACCAGCCCTTCCACCACTCTACTCACATGAACACACATGGACTGTCCTTGCATCCATGAAGTTTAAGACTTAAAACTGCTCTGGTCAGAAACAGAGCAAAACTGTTTCTGAAGTCAGGTTTTGTTCTGCTGACCACATTAACAGCTGTGTGCAGTTGTCTGTTACCTTTCCACTCTTCTATGGTTCGCTCTTTATTCTCTATTGACTCATCATAGAGCTCAGCCTCAGGTTCATCATCCGGATCGTGATACTGTACAAAGTATGGATGTGCAAGGGCTGCAGAGGCAGTAATTCGTTTATCACTGTCCAGTATCAGCATCTTCTCAAGAAGGTCTACCGCTATGGGAAAAAGAGAAACTAGGATCAAAGAAGGGACCATCTAGAAGTGAAAGAGAAGGCAACTGTTTACATGCTATCTGTTCTCACCTTATGCTCATTTAACATTATTGGGAAAAAAAACAAAAACAAAAACCAAACCACAAAATTTAAGCAATATAACAAACAATTTTTGAAGATTTTATACTGGGAGTAAAACTTCCAGAGTTGGAAGAAGCTTCTGGTTTGCTTGTGGTGTGTGCATCGGTTCATGATAATCTATCTGAAATCTGGTTCACCTCTTCAGACATTCACAGCCTTGACTCTGAAAACACCTGCGTGCCTCAAGTTAAATACCCCACGTTGTGCACCTGGTGCTTAACATGGTCCCATCAGACAGAAACTCCAAAAGAACTTTACAGGACCTACCACCAAGTAAATGGTGTTTAAAGGCAACAACTGCAGATTATTAGAAATGAGAGAGATTTTTAAGACTGAAATTGGCCTTATATGGATAGTTTGCCACAAATTATTATATAAAATGATTGTTACTGCCTTCATATATGTACTGTCATCAAATTCCCTTTATAATATCAGTGCATAGCACGTACTCATGGAACACATGCAAACAGATTCCATTTTTGGTAAGCGTTCACAACTACTTATATTTGTAAAAATAAAATTGTATTTCAACAAACATAAATAATCCACATCTTAACTCAAAATGTTTCCCTCTATACTACTCTTGAATGTGCATTAGATGAAACAAACTAGGAAGTGTTGCAAGATGTTTCAGATGACTCGAGCATCTTCTTTGCCATGTCACAATAAATGATTCATAGGAAAATGTCTTATGCACAGGCAGATCCAACTGGTTAAACACAATAACAGCTGTGCCAGATCAGACCAACAGCCAGTCTATCCTGTGTCCAACAATGGTTCATAAATTCTTAGGAAACAATACTCAAGAGGAACATTCAAGCAGCTCTATTTCCTGGTGTATTCTCCTCCTTGCCAGCAATTCACAGCTCCTGGCCTTCCTGAGCCAGAAGTGATGCCTCTAGTCCAGATCCTGTGACATTTTTTATTATATATAGCTTGCTTTTGCTTTTCACCCACAGACTGTTTTCACCCACCAACTTTTCCATTAGGAGGTTCCAGTAATCTCCAGAAACAAAAGATTTGGACTTCACAAAGGAAAAACAGTCTCAGGATGAAAGGTTAAACACAATGCTCTCTTCACAGCACCAATTATCACATGGGATCACATAGCAAAGGAAATCTTCGGTTCATATGTCAGTGAGAGATTTAAGCTGTATCACTCTGACTTTCTTACCTAATGGATTGGCACCACGAAATACTGCTTTCAAATCCTGTTGAGGCATATGTGGAAGAGATTCAATGTACTTTCTTGCCTAGGAACAGATCAATATACATACCACATGCACAGAGGTTACATTTTGCCCAATAGTAACAGTATCACCTCTAAAAAAAATAATCAAATACTCATCGCATTTCTTACACATGGGAAACCTTCTAAACAGTCACTCATACAAATGATTATTAGGCAAGAGAGTTTGAAACAGGTGTACAATTCTAGGGGCTCTATGTTAGTACTCAAGTTCTCATCTGTGCAAAATGGTTCACTGATGTGTATCCCCAAGAAACACATGAATGGAGCTTTCAACCAAAAATCACCACCTAAATAATCTTTCAGTTACCCTCGGCAAAGTGGCATCATTCAATGTTCTTCCTTTCCTTCTCTCTCTCCTCAGGTGAGCAGTAGTTTCACCAACCAAAGAACAAAGCCTGATTCTCCTAGGGCACAGATTTTCAGACGTTTAACAGAACTTACAGCTTGCCTTGTCTCCACAGCTATGAAAGGCTCATCCAAACTCCACTAGGAAGGCCTACACTCATATCTGACCCACAGATGTTGGCGTGATGCCTGACACCACATGATCCAAGGAACGGGCGGAGCAGATAAATCACTGTTATTCAGTGAGGAGGCTGAATGCTGATCACAAAGGCTACAGACATAACCAGGAGTTCTGAAAACAGCTAAAGAAGCAAGTTTGTTTCCTACCCAAACTGATAGCAGCCATGTCCTGGTGCTTGGGGTCCCCACGGGCAGGATGCTGCACTTTCCCTTGTTGAACTCCTTGAGGTCACTCTGACACATAACCTGCACAGACCTATAGCCACATTTAGGAAACAGATTCTGTTCCCTACCTTTCTCTGCCATCTTAGTTTCTGCAGCTACTATGAATCCATATAAAGGTTTTTTAAATCATTACATTACATAGTACAGTCTTTTTAAATGGTGTCCTAATTTAACAAGGCAGATCTTTATTTTTTTTTCCTACTGTTTCAAAGCTATAGGCACATTCTATTATAATTCTAGACTACCATTAGTGACATTTCAGAATCTTAATAAGGTTCCCATCCTAATGGAAGTAAAACTTCATGACTTATGTCTCCAACATACTAAAATGCTATTACCATTTTCCCTTTTTGCTGTAGGAGCTGACAGCTAGGCTTTCAGCAGCTGTAGCCAGAGAATGATGTTTGAAGTCTATACAAACACAGGATTCACACCACCTCTTTTATGCCCCTACATTTCACAGAGGTAGAAAACACAAACTAGAATGTCAGAAATATGTTCCTGGGGCATTAGTTTATATATGTGTATGAACAGTGCAGCAGAAGAGAGCTTTTGCACATTCCTGCATGGAAGCTATGGACTAGGCAGAGACAAGACGTACATTTATCTCATAACAAACATCTGTGGATTTGAGGATTAGTTTTTTCTATGCTGACATCAATTAACATCACTAATCCAACCATGACTGAATAAGATATGGTCAAAATTACCTCCAACCAATGCAGACCTGTCAAAGTATACTTAGCAACCATTCAGCTGCATCTATATATTTGCCACTTAAACTCAACTAATAGAAATTAGATGTTTAAATAAATCTGAAAATAATGAAGTTAAAACCTGTACTAACAATGAAAGACTGACAAAACAGCTCAGTAACTTGTGCTGAAAAATCCTGTTGATTTTTAGTTCTCATTTATTTGACATTCTACTGACAAGTGAAAATAGGCTTGAGATTTCAGATAACCTGTTAGAGGAACAGAAAAAAATTGCTCACAAAAACTAGCTCCATTAAGTAATATCTAAACTGTAAGGACAAAAAAAAAAACAACCCCAAAACATGGTAAAGAACGAGAAGGAAGGAACGGAATAGACACTCCCACACATGAGACAATTACTTCCAAACACGGTATGCATCTTCTTGGCACTGCTCCTCCACCTCAGTAGCAGAAGCCTGGAGGTGACCTGGCCACACTCTCACTCATTAACCTGTTTTTTTGTGTTCTCCCTATGCTCTATAATTAGCCCCTATGTCACAGTTTCAGAATCCCTATGGATTACTATGTCTGTTTAAACAAGAAATCTAAGACAGAATCGGATACCATCTCCAGTAAGTGTTTATGGTATTTAATATTGCAAAAGTCATAGAATCTTAGTAACTTATAAAGGCTACTCAAGTTCCTGTCTTAACACAGCACAGTACAAGATTTGATCCAATCCTCTGGCATAAGGGCTGATCCTCTTCCTGCACTGTGGCTCACAGGCACTCAGTAGCCACAAACTCCAGGGCTGCACACTGGTGTGTGCTGATGAGGTTTCATCATGCTTGGACTTTCAAGAAAGGTACTGTTGGTTTTAGGCTCCCCTACTCTTTCTGCTTACTCAAACAACTAGCATTTTCTTTACTGAGTTCAAAGAAAACCATCAGTATACACATGATCTGAAAAACAGCCATCAGGATTAGACTGATGTCTATATAGAAAACGTTTAAGAAAGAAGCTGCAGCTCAGCAGGTATCTGTGCTGTTGTTTGTCTGAATTTTTACACCCTGCCCATCACACGCCTTTATCGGCCAATGCCACCTCTCATTCCTTGCAGCTCAGCTGGACACACAGTTATTACCTTAATGGAATCGTGAGTGTAGCTTTAGCAGGGAAACAAAATGGAAATAGTCTGTCTACTGAATAAGGGAAAAAAAATTACGTGGAGAATTAAAAATCACATTATTAACAGTACAGATACCACCATTAAGAGTGGACCTCACACAAGCATTCAGAGAGATGAATTAATATGAATTTCACATTAGTGTATTATTCCAAATAAGATCACTCACACAGAACGCATTATTTGATTCTGATATCTCTGTTCCCTCACATCCGTGGAAAATGTAGAAGTGAAAGCGACATCAGATTTAATAATAACAATGTAATGCTCTGAGCTGAATGTCAGTTAGAATTCTTTTACTGTAAGTATAGCAGAAAAAAAATCATCAGGATCAATTAATTGCAAATTCCTTTGAAACAGGAACAGGTATCAAAATGAATCCAGCTGACAGTCAAGGTATTTGGATACCTCAGAAAATAATGTTTTCTTAATGGTGCTATTGTAGCACTAAAAAAGAAAGATCATCTTAAGGCATCTGCTCATTTCCAAATCAGATATGTCTGTCACACAGTTAAAGAAGAATGATAAAACATTGGCTAACTCAATGAAGCTGTGAACTCACGTGTTCTGATGATATCTTCTTCAGAAGTTCAGAACTGGGTGTACCCACAACTTCCATTATTCTCTTTAGTTGATCAATATCTACATTATTTCAGGAAAATCAAAGGCAACGTAATAAAAGTAAATGTCAGACAGAACTGCTGGGTTAAACAATTCATGAGCTTTCACGCAGGTGGTTGTTTAAAACTATTAAGCAAGACAATTCCATTTTAGTCCATTGGATGATATAAATTCACACCTGCTTAAACCTAACTTGGAGTACCTAATTCTTTCTTTTCTATAGCACTATGTGAATCTCTGTCAGGTGAGCCAGTATGTGAGAAAACTGCTTGCAAAAACATTGCTTCCCTGTCCCAGCTTCCTATTTAACAGACTCTTCAGCTTAAGTTTAATAGCGCAATTTTGTTTCTGAAGGACTGAAAAACTGTACATCATACCAAATTGGAGTAGATTACTAATCTGAGAGCTGGTAAAAGGAAAAATCTCATTTGGTAGCTTTAAACTGTTTTATATCAGTGTCAAGATTAAAAACTTTAAAATGTGCATTTTTAGTTATCATATACGACCTGTAAAACACAATACATTTTTCCCCAGAGAATGCTATTTTACAACTTTAACTGTAATCATATAATTAATTACATAATTGTAATCATATAGTCATAGGCAATACTTTATAACAGCAGAATATCTTATTTCTTCAAAGCTGGATGTACTGATTTTTCCATGTAGTACATAACCAGGCTGAAGCACAGTGATCATCCAGATGACGGACATCTGAACAACGCCTGTGCTTACAGTAGAGCCTAATGAGGCTGAGCATGGCAGAAGAGTCAGTGGGAAGTCGTGGCCTCTCACTTCTCTTAACAGCTTTATCAAGCAATTCTAATATGATGCTGTTCCACACCTGGCAATGGTTTGGTTTCAACATAAGCGCTGGCTTTTGGGGAGGTTTAGAGTAGTAAGATATGTCAACATCCAGTACAGAAGCACGGATGTTGTTTCTCACATTAAAAGCTTTCTCTGATGCAGTTCTTTTCTCCTTCCTCATTAATATTACTGTTTTATTTTACTACTCTCCTCAGCACCTGTTCTCTTATTTCTCCTGCCAGCACGGGCAGTGCCAATGGAATCCACAGCACAATGCTGGAGAAAAGAAAGCATTCTGTCACCTCTGTGGCACTTCTGGAAATTCTGGCTTGTTTTGTAACAGGAAATGATATCCCTATTTATTCTCTTACTACTGAAAAGTGGTTTGTTGTTTTTTTTTTTTTTTTGCACTTGAGGAACTTCCAGCCTTAGAGCAGTTCTATGTCTTAACACAGTATTAGCAGATCAAAAAACACTGTCATTACTCAGCTTCATTTTTAACATCTGTCATTTATATAAGACACACACGTGGAAGAAAACTGTTCTGTTGTAACCCGGCTATTATTTAAATACAGATACAACACAAGGAAGAAACGTAACTACGGTTTAGGAACATCTGCTCCTGTTTCTTTTTCTACTGGATGGTCTCAAAAATTGTTTATAGTTTTAGAAATTTGTTACCTGAAAAGCATTGTCATACATTTGATCTATTAGAAAAATAGGTTCAGGTTGCTGGCTGCAATGAGTGCCAGAGTCTGGCCCTTGAAGTGCCAGGCGATGGAGGCAATGCCTGTGTAAGGTGCGACCAGATAAATGACCTTCTCAGTCTGGTGGCCTGCCTGAGGGAAGAGGTGGAGAGGCTGAGGGCCATCAAGGACTGTGAGAAGGAAATTGACTGGTGGTGCCAGGCCCTATCGGCCCCGAGGTCCCAGCATGTGACTGTGGCTCCCTATGGGGCATGTGGTCTCCAGTCGCCTTGCAAACAAGTGACGGAGAGGAATCGACAGACAGACTGTGCTCCGGATATAGTGAGCCCCCAGTCTGCTCCTTACCCTCACAATACTTATGTAGAACTAGGGGGTGTGGGACTGGGACAAAACTCTCTCCCAAAAGGGCAAGGTGATATCCACTGCTCAGTGGCGGAGCCTCTGCCCTTTTGTTGCCGAGCAGAGCAAAGCTGTTTGAGAGAGAAGGATGGGTGGAAACAGATACCTACTCGGCGTTGTGGGCGTCCCCCCCCCAGATCATGCTCGGTTCCCCAGGTGCCTCTGCGGAATAGATTTGAGGCCCTGGAACCCGAGGGAGAGGTGTGTGCAGGTGTGGAAGGAGGCCCACCTGTGAGGGTGCCTCGGGGGAAGCGGTCAACCCCGCGCCTCAAGACTTCCTACACCCGAAAGGATAGAAGGGTGGTTGTCATAGGCGACTCCCTGCTGCAAGGAACTGAAGGCCCTATATGCCGGCCCGACCCTACCCGCAGAGAGGTGTGCTGCCTCCCTGGGGCTCGAGTCAAAGACGTTGCTAGGAGAATTCCCAGACTGATCTGCCCTTCTGACTACTATCCGCTATTGATAGTACAGGCTGGCAGTGAAGAAGTCGGTAAGATAAGCCTGAAGGCTATCAAAGATGACTTCAGGCAACTGGGGCGGGTAGTTGAAGGAACAGGTGTGCAGGTGGTTATTACATCTGTACCTTCAGTGGCAGGAAACGATAGTGGGATGAGCCTAAAAACCCATCTCTTGAACAAATGGCTTAGGAGTTGGTGCAAACGCAGGAGTTTTGGTTTTTTTGATCATGGGGCAATTTACTCGGCACCTGGCATGATGGCTGCAGATGGATGCAGCCTGTCTTCACGGGGAAAGAGGGTTCTAGCTGAGGAACTGGCGGGACTTATTGACAGGTGTTTAAACTAGGTATGAAGGGGGAAGGGGACAAAATGACGACCGCTGGGACTGAGGGGGCAGTTCGAGGCTCCAAACAGGACTTGATGGGTGGATACAGTGGAGTTCAAAGGCTTGGAGAGAGGTGGAGGGATGCTGCTTCTCTTAAGTGCCTGTATACTAATGCGCGTAGCATGGGGAATAAACAGGAAGAGCTGGAGTTCTGCGTGCGGTCGCGAGGTCATGATCTCATCGCGATCACGGAGACATGGTGGGACAGCTCGCATGACTGGAATGTTGTCATGGAGGGCTATGTGCTTTTTAGGAAAGATCGGCTGGCTAGGCGGGGTGGTGGAGTTGCTCTTTATGTGAGAGAGCAGCTAGAATGTATTGAAATTCACTTGGGGGAGAGTGATGTAGCAGTGGAGAGCTTATGGGTGAGAATCAAGGGGCAGGCTGGTAAGGGTGACACTGTTGTGGGGGTGTACTACAGGCCCCCTGATCAGGATGAGGAGGCTGATGAGGCCTTCCAAAAGCAACTGGATGTAGCGTCACGTTCCCAGGCACTGGTGCTTATGGGGGACTTCAATTATCCAGATATTTGCTGGATGACCAACATAGCCAGGCACGCACGGTCCAGACGGTTCTTGCAGTGTGTTGAAGACAACTTTCTGATGCAGGTGGTGGAGGAACCGACGCGGGGAGGGGTGTTACTGGACCTTATTTTCACCAACAGGGATGGACTTGTTAAGGAAGTAAAGGTAGGGGGCAGTTTGGGTTGTAGTGATCATGAGATGGTGGAGTTCAAGATCCTGAGCGGAAGAAGCAAAGCAATAAGTAGGATTGCTACCCTGGACTTTAGGAGAGCCAACTTCGATCTCTTCCGGGACCTACTTGGAGCTATCCCGTGGGCTCGGGTGTTAGAAGGTAAGGGGGCCTCTGAGAGCTGGTCAGCATTTAAACAGCTCTTCTTCCAAGCTCAGGATCGGTGCGTCCCTGTGAGCAAGAAATCGGGAAAAGGTGGCAGGAGACCTTTGTGGATGAGCAAGGAGCTCATGCGCAAGCTCAAAGGAAAGAAGAAGGTCCATGAAATGTGGAAAAAGGGTCTGATCGCTTGGGAAGAATATAGGAATGTAGTCAGGGCCTGCAGGGATGCAACGAGGAAGGCTAAAGCCCATCTGGAATTGAATCTAGCTAAAGTGATAAAGGATAATAAAAAAGGCTTCTTCAAGTATGTTAATAGCAAAAGGAAAACTAGGGAGAATGTGGGCCCCTTACTAAGTGAGGGGGGGGTCCTCGTAACGGGGGATGCTGAGAAGGCGGAGATACTGAATGCCTTCTTTACTTCTGTCTTCAGTGAAAAGGCTCCCCTGCAGGAATCCCACACCCTGGAGGTTAGTGAGAGGGTCTGGGGAATGGGAGACTTCCCTTTAGTCAGGAAAGAGGACGTGCGTGAGCGCCTAGGCAGTACTAAGGTCCACAAGTCCATGGGACCTGATGGGGTGCATCCACGTGTGCTGAGGGAGCTGGCGGAGGTCATTGCCGAACCGCTCTCCATCATTTTTGAGAGGTCCTGGACAACAGGGGAGGTCCCTGAAGACTGGAGGATAGCCAATGTCACTCCGGTCTTCAAAAAGGGCAAGAAGGAAGATCCGGGTAATTATAGGCCTGTCAGCCTCACCTCCGTCCCTGGGAAGGTGATGGAACAGCTTGTGCTGGATACCATCTCCAGACAACTGGGAGAAAAGGAGGTTATCAGGAGTAGTCAGCATGGGTTCACCAAGGGGAGGTCGTGCTCGACCAACTTGGTGGCCTTCTATGATGCTGTCACATGCTGGGTGGATGGGGGAAGAGCGGTAGATGTAATCTACCTTGATTTTAGAAAGGCGTTTGATACTGTCTCCCATGACATCCTTATAACAAAGCTGAGGAAGTGTGGGATAGACGAGTGGACAGTGAGGTGGGTTGAGAACTGGCTGACTGGCAGAGCGCAGAGGGTCGTCGTTGGTGGTGCAGAGTCTGGCTGGAGACCTGTAACCAGTGGTGTCCCCCAGGGGTCTGTGCTGGGTCCGGTCTTGTTCAACATCTTTATCAATGACCTTGATGAGGGGATAGTGGCCACCCTCAGCAAGTTTGCTGATGATACGAAGTTGGGAGGATTGGCTGACACGCCTGAAGGCTGTGCTGCCATTCAGCGAGACCTGGACAGGCTGGAGAGCTGGGCAGTAAGAAACCAGATGAGGTTCAACAAAAGCAAGTGTAGGGTCTTACACCTAGGGAGGAATAATTGCATGCACCAATACAGGCTGGGGGATGAGCTGCTGGAGAGGAGCTCTGCAGAGAGGGACCTGGGCGTCCTGGTGGACGACAGGTTGGCCATGAGCCAGCAGTGTGCCCTCGTGGCCAAAAAGGCCAATGGCATTCTGGGGTGCATTAAGAAGAGCGTGTCCAGCAGGTCAAGGGAGGTGATCCTCCCCCTCTACTCTGCCCTGGTAAGGCCTCATCTGGAGTACTGTGTCCAGTTCTGGGCTCCCCAGTACAAAAAAGACAGGGATCTCTTGGAAAGAGTCCAGCGGAGGGCCACAAAGATGGTGAAGGGCCTGGAGCATCTCCCCTATGAAGAAAGGCTAAGTAAACTGGGTCTGTTTAGCCTTGAGAAAAGAAGACTGAGAGGGGACCTGATCCAGGTTTATAAATATCTGAGGAGTGGCGGCCATAGTGGTGAGGCCAGTCTCTTTTCAGTGGTACGTGGAGACAGGACGAGGGGAAACGGACATAAGCTGCAGCATAGGAAGTTTCGCACGAATGTGCGTAAGAACTTCTTCACGGTGAGGGTGACGGAGCACTGGAACAGGCTGCCCAGGGAGGTTGTGGAGTCTCCTTCTCTGGAGATATTCAAGTCTCGCCTGGACGCCTACCTGTGCGACCTGGTGTAGGGAACCTGCTTTGGCAGGGGGGTTGGTCTCGATGATCTCTAGAGGTCCCTTCCAACCCCTACAATTCTGTGATTCTGTGATTCTGTGATAATAGAAGAACTGTACAGTATTTCTATAGCTGCATTTTTCTGCTTTTACTTAAGGATACAATCATCTCCTGGAAACAGGGCCTTCCCTTTCAATAACTCTGCCATGATGCATCCAACAGACCAGATGTCAACTGTCAAAAATAGAAGAGAGAAATGTGTAGGATGACTCAAAGACATCATTAAGTGGAGTTGTTTCCATATAGATATACTATATCAGCTGTAGAAGTCTCTGTAGTCTACCTGTTTGATTGTAGTGCATCCAGTTCAACATGATTTCTGGAGCTCTGTACCATCTTGTTGCAACGTAGCCTGTCATTTCATCATCGGTTTGTCGAGCTAAACCAAAGTCTAAAATCTACAGAATGATAAAAATAAATAGAAATAGCTTTTGTTACTTTTGTTATAGATACTGATCTTCCCCATTACCACCCCAGTGAGGGCTGGAACAAGAGGATCTTTAAGGTCCCCAGCAACCCAAGCCATTCTATGATGGTTCATATCTGAGCCCAAGTATCTCTCCACCAGTGAAGTAAAACTGCAATGCTGTGCATGAGCTCCTCTGCTCTCCCTGCTGTGTGCTGTCTATGGGGATCATAGAGATACTTCCACAGTGATGAGTTTGGCCCTTTGCTTTCCAAGAAAAACTTTACACCTTGCCTAATGTTCAGTTTTCCTCTTGCTTTTTGAAAAACAAGCACTGTTGCTATAGAAATGAAACACTGCCAACTGGGAACACTTGTATGAAGTGCCAACAGCAAATGCCACTGGACATTTAAAGCATTTAAAGACCAGGCAAGCAAATCACAAACCCCAGAAGTTCCGTTGTTTTCGTCTCATGTTGCTTTCAGCACTGTTGCACGCAGGCAGCATTTACCCAAATCAAGCAGTGTTCTGATGTCACTAGGAGGGGAACATATATCCTGCACAACAAGGTACATTTACATCATGTGCCATCTGTTTTTGATAGAGCTCCCCCAGTGAAACAGCAGGGCTCAGTTTAGGTACACATAACTCATAGGCACGATGGCAGAATGTTCCCTTCCTTACGTTCTCTCTTAGTGAATTTACATTGACAGAAAGTTACTTCAAATAATTTTTTCTGCTCATTTCTTTCTTTCCATTTTTAAATTAATCCATGTCCAACTAACTGTGGAGCTAAGAGGTATCCCACACTTTAAGAGGTGCTGAAAGGGTAATATTCAGGTTCAGTGCTGTTTGCTACCTGACTATTCAGCATCTCTTCAAACAGAAACATGAATAAAACCAGTCACAATCCCATGCTGAGATCCAGTGTTATCTATTAACCTGATGGCAAATCCTTTTCACTGGGAACACAAACATTTTAAGAATATAATTCAAAATTATGCATTTATAATCTAATATAATGATAAAAAAGTCTAAAGAAAAATGCTAAAGTATAAACAAACACATAAACATATTTACTTCTAATTAACATTAAGACTATTATATATTTCTATAAAAAGATACATGAGACAAATAAGGCATGAATAAGGGCTTGAAACTTCAATACCAACATCTCCATTAATATAAGTAAGCGTCAGCAAAATTTTTTTTTTTATAGCTGATGTCTTCTATCAAATGTGTATACACAAACATGTCCTACATCTTTTTGCTTCTATTTCCTTCTTGCTTGTACTTGGAAATGTCCACTAGTTTGTTCCATTACAAAATAATTTGGTATTAGAGGAAGGAAAGCTATAAAGAAAGCAAACAACAATGTAGTAAAAAAACAATATAGGAAGAAATGTGGACAGATAAAATAATAGAAAACAAGATTAAAAGGTTCTTACAGTACAAAAGCATGGCACACATTTTAAAGTGAATGATCAGAACCAGATGAACGATAACATTTCACAGATGCTGAACATATACGCGTAAAAACATTAAAGGGATAATCATGAAAATTGCTGAGCATCTGCAGCTCTCACTAACCCAAACAGGAACTACAGTTTCTTACAACAGATCAGGACTAGCACGAAACCTAAAAGCATTGCTCTTACTCACTATTGCATTTCTCTTTTTTGTTCTCACAATATTTGGAAATTTAAATCCCTCACAGCTGGAATAAAGTGATTATAGCAGAATCCCAGCCAGAGAAAGAAACATGTCATGGAGAAATGCTAAGCTACTCATTTTCAAGCTTTAAGGCTTAGAAAGCAACTTCCCCTTTTTCCTTCAGAGCCTCGTGCCTATTAGTTAATATTGCATCACATGGATACAGAAAGGAATGTATTTATACAGAGATGTGAATTAACATAGTACCTGAACAGTGTGAATTATGGGTTTATTTTGTTTTGGTGTTAATGCTGACTGCACCTGGGGATACCAGCATCTTTCATAACATTTTTATTAAATTTAACTCGTATATTCTATAGATATAAAAATTAAAGCTGCTACATGGCCTCATCTAAACTTGGCATGTGTAGGCATCATAGCTTAAAAGTGCAAGGGATACCAAATTAAGTCCTCTATCATGAGATGTGTCTAGATAGAGCATGTCTATGTTCTGTCTGCGAGGAAGTAGGGAGGAACGCTTTGTAAGGAGACTTGTGGTGATAATAAACTCACATCTGGGAGAAAACATGTTCATGGAAATGCTTCTATGGCCAGGGAACAACAGTAGTAAGCATATAAAATTAATGGAATCAGAAACAAAACTGGCAAATAAAAGTTTTCCTTAGAGAACTGTAACACTGAAAGCTATTAAAACATTCTTCATTATAATAGAATGATTCCTCACGCAGTCTTCATTACAACAGAATGATTCTTACCCTCAATTCACAGTCTTCATTTACAGCTAAGTTACTGGGCTTCAGGTCCTGTACCAGAACACAGAGAATCAGTCAGGTACCATTTTAGCCTTTTAAGGTATATTATAAATATGTCTTAATAACACTTTTGACACATGGAGGGACACACTCCATTCATCTTTATTATAGCAATGAATGAACTCACCCTGTGGATGATTCCAGCTGAGTGAATATACTGTGAAACAACATGGGGAAAAAAAAGGTAAAATTGGAAGTCAGACGTTAGGAAGATGTAGGTCACTTGCTTTATCTTTTTGCTACTGGACCTGATGGTTTTATATGCAGCACAGATTTATGTCACACTACACATTCAAGGCAGATGGGGAAATGACTAATTTCAAAACCTATCTGCTTTATCTTACCCAGGGATAGATATTTCAGAAAAAGTAACTGTAAACACTGTCGTAAGCTTCTAAGAATTAGAAGTAATTCTCCATCAAAAATTTCTCATTTTGAAAATTTGAAAATACTGAGACATATTCCAATCTTACCTAGATGGCCATTTTCTGCAGTTGGCTTCTCAGTACAGTCAGTGGCCTTGGGAACAGGATGCCTGACACCTAAGTAATACAATTTTTTTTTCCATACTATGAACACTGAATGTGGGCGGCAGCTATTTGCTCCCCTGGACAAGATAGTGGCCAGAACAGACATCCAGGCATTGCTTCAGATCCACTTTCAGGAGGGACACAAAGTGGTGTTTCACTGGTTATTTAGTGTCTCTGATATTTTACGTATAATACAAGATCTCAAAGACTGAGAAAAGTTTAACCCGTAACTGGCTATAGTTCAACTGTTAAGACTGACAGCCAATTTACTTATATAATCTTACTGATAAAGACCAGTAGGAGCTCTGAAACATACTCTTCCATTCTCTAAAGAAGAACTACCATCTTTCAGGAGTGAAGATTGCACGAAAAATGTTTATATCAACTGGGGAAAAACCCAAAGAAAACAAGACTGCATTCTTTCAATTCCAGGCCTACACACTGTTTATCAGTGGGGCAGGGACACATTTAAATGCTCTTCACAATAACTGTAAACAGCTGAATGCAGAGGAAACCAGAATGCTGCTTGCAACAGAATTAACTGCGTACGGTGCTGCTGAGAAGGGCTGCTGCAGTACCACCACCCAGCTCTACCTGCCTGCCATACCAGCCTCTCCTGTGTTCCAATGGGATCTGCAGGGCTTGAAGCCTGTACTTGTGTACTCCCAGACAGATGTACCCATGTACCCATCAGTCCAGGTATAAGGGCTAAAGCTGTAATGACGGCAGCTTAGAGGGAGTTATCTCTGATCAAACGTTCAGCTAAATGAGATGTGAGAACTTCAATTCCAAGTAACAAGCAACCCCTCCCCTTGGAAACAGAGACAGTGCATTTCTGAAATGCATATTCACTTTTGAGCACAACTGTTACTTAGCTCTGACACAACACAGTCATATTCAAAACTGAGTTGGATAATTAACTCTGGATTCATCTTCCTACTTAAGCTATTAACTTAAGTAAATGAGACAAAGCAATTAAGGGCTCAGTTCTGCAATTCTTCTTCACTAAAATCTGCACTTAAATTGACAGAACCCACAAGCATGAATAAGAATTATCCTCTCAGGCAACAGATGACTTCCTCAAAACCACACAGTAAACATCTCAGAGCTTTTCAACACTGCTTGCTTTCAAACACACAGTTGTTTTCCATGTCAGAATTTTCAAATATTATGAAGTTTACTACAGCAGCTGAGCTCTCTTCTCTTTTTGCATATGCCTTGAAAAAAACACTCAGCACTGGCTGAGGAAAATGTTTATCATCTAGTACTACAAAGCATTTCCTAAATCTTCTGCTGTTTATAGACACTTTCATGTTTAATGTCAGCAAAATGAAACATATTTTAGTTCTTCAGAAAGTTTTTGCTACAATTTCATTGCCAATTGCCTACACGATTGAGTTGTATAAACTTTAACAATGTGATTAAAGGAAACAATGAATTTACATGAAGAATAAATCCTAAGTGATCCTGAGTAACACTGTATATTGCTAGAATGAACTACTACTTCCTAAAGTTGCCCAATCAATCCAACCAATTCACTTATTTCCCCACCCATGAGATGCTCTCTACAAATATCAGGGCTGTATTTTTTCTCAAACTGCCTCAGGTCTTTCAAAGCACAAATGTGAATTAATTGCAGTGTTAAGCTTTAACAATTTCACATTCTTCATAAGTTTTTCATTACTTTCCCTTAACAGAGAAAATGTCTGAAGCACACAATGTGTGCTACTAAACACCTTCACTTGAGAGACCATGTAACAAGTGAATCTCCTTCAATAATAGCTTAAATAGACCGACTCAAAGTCAGTGTTTGATGGAAATATTCCATGTGCACTGCACATGTCACCATTTGCAGGCATGGCGCTTTATTTTTGGTTAGTAAAATAATCAAAAATTCTGAAATATTTGCTGCTATCTGAGCACTCCCAACACAAACTGAAGTGTTCTGAGTACTTAACCATTCATTACCACAACGTCTTGGTTGCTCTCTCATATATACCCTTATATTGAACCAATACCTTAAGTCCTCGAAGTAACTGATATATAAGAAACTGTATATGGTCATCTGTTAACTTCTGGCACTTCACAATGTTATTTAGGTCAGCACCCATTAAATTTGTCACAAGATACCTGTGAAAATAAAACAGACCTCACAGAAAAAAACAAATAAACATTCCCCATTTGAGATTGGCAGAATGTAAAAGTACAACTAATGAGTAAACTACACACTCCTGTTTAGATTCCTTTTCCAATTTCTACTCATGTATGGTTTATGTCCCTCCAGTCAGCTATAAGCTCTAAAAAAGGAATCACAGCTATGAGATTTAATGTGGGGGAAAAAAAATCTTTATGGCACATTAAAAGCTTTTTTCTGTTTTTCTCTCCATGAAATACTAGAGCAGTTCAATCAGGGGAGAAGATGAATAGGGATTCTGACTAACAGAGAAGTGGGAGCTCGGGGCCTCTAAACTACAGTTCCTGTGAGGAATATCTGATGATGGAGCTCAACATCAAATTGTTTGAAATAAGAATGTTTTGAATGTTTTGTGTAATTTCTTTCCCTACCTCCACTGGATTTTATTTTATTTTTTTCATAATTCTTGTAGAAATATTCAGAAGCAAAAAAAGCGTTGGGACAAAAGTATGCATCTATCATTCTAAGTTCTTGTTTGCATAATTTTGCCCCAGAGGAGCCTGGCCACTAATTTTCATGGAGAAAAAAAATGTTTGTTAGTATTTCCTTGTCTAAACTGTTTATGTAATTGCTTATAGCAGATGTAAGCCAAGAGCAACTCAGTATATGTGGTGTGTTTGGGTAACACCAAATTACAACTAGCTCTCGGTTCTCCAGGTACATAATTTATCCTATCTAAGGCAGCCAACAGAATACCTTCCTGCATTCCTGAGTGATCCCATCTGCCTTTGAAAAATACAATCTACAGATAACAAATAATTGAACTGAATATGCTTTAAGTTGCATTTATGCAACACCAAAACATTTATGAGATACCTGCAGTCTTATAAACCATCATTCACAAAGTACAACAATGAGGCCTGTCATCTTGCTTTTCTTTTTACGGATTTTTTTCTTTTTTAAGTTGTTGTGTTTCTTCATACAGAACCAAACTTAGCTTCAAATCTACTACAAAAGTATATGCTTCCTTTCTACAAACAGTACTACTTGGTTACTTAATAACTAGTCAGAATTATTTTAAAATGTTACTTACACTTCATTAAAATTTTCTATTGATGTTGCAGGTGTAAAAACGTCCAGCAATCCTATAACCTGAAAGACAAGAGAATTTACATTTTATTTTTAGAAAGATGGAAAGCAACACACAATTACTATTGTCAGTGCTTAGAATTTTTGTCAGGAAGCTTACAAACACATGGCATGTGTTCATCTTGAAGACTCAGTGTAACCTGCAAAATGGGCAGTTTGTGCAGGTAGGGACTCAACTATTTCCATGACCAATTAAAAAACCTATTAATTGCAAAAAGCAGAACGGGACTGTAGATAATCAGAGAAAGTCAGGAAATGTAATGTCACATTACAGAAAAGCTTCCATCAGATTCCATTAGCTGAACCTCCAAGACCAAAGTAGATCATTTTGCAGTAAAAAGGCATTATTATACTGGAAGTCTTTACAGTCCAATAACTTCATTACAGGTGAGGAATCCACGTTCAGGTATCTTGTGTAGCCAGAAAGAGTTGTATGCACTTTTCTAATAAGATTGTACCTAATAGAAATTACACCTATATGACAAACTTGTGTCATAAAGAATCTGAAGGGATAGCACTCGCTCTTCACTTACATTCTCATGCTTCATGTGCTTCAGCAACCTGAGCTCTCGGTAGGTCCTCCTTGCGTGTATAAGTGATTGGAAAGGCCTTGAAAGCTTTTTTACTGCCACCTTCTGTCTTGTTTTGGTATCATAAGCTGAACTACAAGAAAAAGAAAGTCCACGTTGAAAGAACACTTCCTTTCAAAGCTCTCCCCATGTTCACTGGGTTTTACTGGAGAAACTTCTGCTCTACCAGGGATTCTCGCTCCTTTGTCTTCTTTTACCTTCCACTCATGGGTTGCAAGTGGGAGAAGCTAGGCAGCAGTAACCACAATTCAAAGACAATTCTCATGACATTTTCTCAAGCAATACCAGTAATAAATGAACAACAGGTACATCCTGAACTTCACAGCTCTTGCTGACATATAGCGTGTGCTTAACTTCGGACATGTGGAGATATCCCACTGAGGAGGACACTAAACAGGCATTTGCACAAAAGGGAAACCCACTGTTTACTGTGCATTAAATGATACAAGTGCCATACAGCACAGCTAAATGCCATCTGTTATGGAGAACAAGAACTGAAATGATCCCTTTATATTTTACTTGTGACATCAAACTGTGTGATTACAAAAAGATTCCGTTTGCTCCTTTCCGTCGTTAAGAAAAATATTTCTTTAATTCGCTATTTATTCAATAAATTAAAAGTTCTTCAAATAAAATACTTTGAAATTCTCAATTTAAAATGTGGGCAACACTATCTGCAATTGCTAGCAGCAGATTAGCAAGCACAGACCTTCATACATTCATCTTACTGAACTTATTTTTGAATTACAAAACACTAAAAATTAAGTGACATGAAAAATGCACTGTGCAGGATGACAAGAGGCAATAGCCACACTAGGTGCTACTAGGTCCTTGTGATCAGTCTTTAAAACACTCCTGACAGTTTTGAAGCATTGAAGGCCAGGTTGGATGAGGCCCTGAGCAGCCTGGTCTGGTGAGTGGCATTCCTCAGAATCAGAGGAAACAGATTTAATCAACCAGTTTCTTGCAAGCACCATGGGAAGAGTGAATCACTCGCACGATCAATGAAAGAGATAAGCAGATTACTTAGTTACTTTCTCACCAGCATCACAGCATCAGATCGTCAGGGAAGTTTTAAAGGTTGTGCCTTTGCAGAGCACCTCAGGAAGGGCATTCCCTGAGCAGAAGAAAGCATAGGAAGTAGGAGAAAACCTGTTTCACTTGGAGGAGTGAAAGGATACCATAAAGATGCTTGTTCTGACACAGTTACTCAGGATATGAAGACACTGCATTGCTCAAATATGTGGAGAAGCTCAGAGAGCGAATGGTGCAAGAGTTGACAGAGAGACACCCTGAATTCCACAAGATTGGTCATAGACACGATATGAAGGTTGCAAAAGTAAATCAGAAGAAATAAAAAGGAAGCCAGTGCTTTGCTGTTAGTATAACAAAAATGCAGTATAATTGCAATGACTGTAATCGTGGTCAGTGAAGCCAATGGAAAGCAGTGCAAACCCAGAAATACGTACTTGCTATATCCTCTCTAACATTTTACAGTGTAAAAAAAAGAAATGTTTATACAGATAAATAGATAACATTGCCCAAAGCAGCAATCTGTGTTTAACATCTCAGTTCTTCTGGCAATTCACAAGCCTCCCCAATCAGGCTTGTACTAGTTTTTGAAATATCATATACATTATACATGGCTAGGAGGAATTAGGTTTGAAATCCCATGAGCATGACCAACATCCCTCTCCTCCCTGTTTTAAAGTCAAATGTGGGTTTTAGTAGTTTAAAAACTGCAGATCTTTAAGATAAGTTGGATTTTACCCTGCATATGATTCAGATGATATGAAGAACTACTTTTCTGTTTTAGTAATTCTTATGACAGCTGCTTTTTAGACCCAGGATGGAAACCCACAGGAAGAGAGAAAGAAAAAACAAATAGCTTGAGTTTTGGGACCTTCAGTGGAAAAGCATGAATTGAAGCTGAACAAGCCAGGAGCTGTCTTGTTTCCCCCACAGTCAAGAAACCATGGAGAACGGTAACTGGAGCTAATGCCTTCAAGCCTTTTCCTTTCCTGGTTTACCATTATAATTCAAGCTATAAACAATGGAGCACTCAAAACGATAGATTTCACTTTGTTAGAACATTTTGTTTGTCAGATTCAAGGATGCCTTGCATCTATGACCTCTGATCACTGTTTCTAAGCAGCGGGCCACATTTCTACTCCTCTCCACCTCTGATTTTCAGACTGAGTCTCTCCCTCTCCCCAGTGCATCACCACAGTTGTGATCTGATTCATCCCCAGATTCCCTTGCAGCCCCCTGGGCAGACTGTTAGCAGCAAGGAATAGCCATTTCCCTTCCTGTACTGCTCTCACAGCACTGAGCTTTCAGCCTGTTAGCAGGCAGCCATGCAGCTCTGTGGGCCCACCTGGCCGGCACCTGCAGGAACCCTCTGAGGCTGTCACCAACTGCTGATCAAAGAGATTCAAAATGGCTCCTCCAAAACAAGTGTGTCCTTAACAGCCCAAAGGCCTGCTGCTATTTAAAAAAAAAAAAAAAAGGGCTACAGGCCTTCACCTTCTCTTATAATGCATTACACTCTTCACATACCTCTGCATTTTACCCCATTTAAACTAGGGAGGCCTGCTCTGTCAGCCTTTTGGTATCTGCAGAAAACTCACAGCTCTCTTCTTTTGCAAGGCATTTCCTACTGATGCAGGTCCTTCAGAGCACAGGCTTCAGCTCTGGTAAACCAGCTCTGAAACAATTGCTTGATGGCAAAAACGATCATCCTTCCAATGATTCAACTGCTGTGTCCTCGGGTTCTTCCCATTTACTTATCCTGAGCTGATTATTTATATTGCTTTATGTAGCTGGACACAATAACACTACGGAGATAAACTTCAATACTTGTAAAGGGATATCATCTCCCACCTCTCAACTGTTCTTTACTTTTAGTATTTCATTTGTTGAAAACAATGAAAATGAGTTTTTAATTACGTAGTTTCAGTGAGCCTTCTAACATTACCACAGAGCAGTATGCTCTCACATCTCTGCAGTATATGGGAAAAAAGAAACTCAAGTCTGTTTTCTATTTTACAAGAAACAACATTGCACTTATCTCAGTAATACCTATTTTAGATATGATTGTTCTTGACCCAGAACCCCTGGCAGTTACGCCAAACATTTTCTGCTGTCCTTTCTCAGATCAAGGATATAAAAGAGCCATCATTTTCTTTGAAGGGATAGCATCATCGTGACACAGATAAGAGACTTTTGCTTGGTGCTTCTTTCAATCACTGCTTAAAATAGACACACCTTTCCAGTCTTGTCAGCTCCCGTACTTAATATTTTGGTTGACGTTCCACCAGATGAAAGAACAATCTCTATTTATATGCACATGTTTTCACTTCTTAAGGCTTCAGAGAAAAGTCTGGATATAAAAAGCTAAATTAGTCCAAAAATTCAGAAGGCAAAAAGTCCAAGATTTTAAAACGCTTTCAAGCTAACTTCATGACTTTGACAAGGTATGGATTTTTAGTGCTGAAGTTTATAAATATTGACTATACATATAGTCATTTCTACAGTATCCATGGTTCATTTATCATCTGTGGTTGCAGACCGGTAATACTGGACAAACCACTCCTCTGCAGCCTTCCCACATCCCTCAGGGCTTTCTGGATTAGGAGCACAACATTCAGCTATGGCAGTTTTAGACTTTGAAATCACATTTGTTCCAACAGCTGGAGGGCTGCCTGTGGGAGCCCAATCTACCAAGCCATGCATGGGGCCAACTTGTATCCTATTTAGTGAACTCCAGTACGCAATGCAGGAAGGACTGTTCCCGGGCTCAGCAAGTCCCATTCCTGAACTTAATCAATGCCTAGGGATCTGAGAGGGCTTATTAGCCGGGTGCAATGCTGTAAAAAGTGTCTGGAAATAGCCCAGCTTGAATGAAGTGAGTGAGTTCTCCTTATTTCAGCAGTCAGCTGGGGTCTAACTGATGCACAATGAAGGCATGACCCAAGCTGACTGTGTGGTGCCAGTATGGCGCATCTGCAGCAAACTCCCAATTTTCCCCGTTATCCCTATCAGCTGATACTCCATCTCCCATCACTGCAGACAACCATAAGACTTCGGTAGGCTGCAAAGTGTGATTTCATGTTCGTAGAACCATCGTATCCATAAAAATAATTGTTCTGAGAGATTAATTTAGATAAGTGCAAAACAAACAAACAAACAAAAAGCCAACAACACACACATAAGACTAACTTCCAATTTAATTTATTCAACTCAGTGTTCCAGCTTGTGAGGCTGTTATCCCTGCATCACCATATGTTTGACACTATGGACACTATATACCAAACCTGGAGAGAATATGATGCACAAGTCAATCCTTAAATTTGTTGTGACAATGATATGAGGTTTGGATTTTCCACATAATGTCCAAGGCTACTGCTTTTACATCCTCTAGCACAGCACTACACAGGAGTTCCTTTCCTTCATTGGCCAACCCAGGGGAGATGCTTCCCAGAAGTATTCCCCACTAAGTGTATACATGCAAATGTAAAAGGAAAAATAAAAGAAAACAAAATGCAATTCTCGCTCAAAACACAGATTAATATGAGCAGAACCTTAATAACTTCGGTAAGAAATAAGTTAACATCCAGAAAACAAAATGGAAAGTACACAGAATTTTTTGCCACATATTAAGCACAGCCACACCTTGAGATCTTGTCCACAGACCTTAGCACCCTTTCACATCCCCACTGACTCCACCCATTGCAGGAAACATGAATATCTTTATGGCCAAATGTCCCTTAGTAACATCCTGACTTCCTTAAGGTAACTAAAAAACAGGTAGCAGCAGCAGAAGGGTGTATGTGAAGAAGCATTGAGAGGAAGGTATGGAAGAGAAGTCAGCATATTGAGAATATAAGCTCTAATACAGGCAGCCCTTACTACAGTATGCATTGGCAAGTACATCAGAGAAAGTGAGACACACAGGAACCCTGACCTGACACTTTCTATTGCACAGTCTGTCATCTGAGTTCCTCACAGTTGCCAGGAATAACAACTCTTTTTATGAAGGGCTGTTCCAAAAGAAATATTTCCTATGTTATGATGATGGCCCACAAGATTTGAGGCAGATGTCGGTGGTACAGCAGTAGAACATTGAACCTTCTCACCAATATCCCATTAAATGTTGTTGCCGTTGACAGATGACAGCAGAGGGGCAGTCTGACAAAATGGTGTCTGACATGGATGTGCATATGAAGCAAAGATGTGTCACTGAATTCCTCCATGTGGAAAACATGGCACCCGCTGACATTCATCAATGCTTGCAGAACACTTATGGAGACCAAGCAGTGGATGTGAGCACAGCGAGGCGGTGGGTGTACATTTCAGCAGTGGTGACAGCAACTGTGGGTCACCTCAATGCAGATTTACATGAGCACAGCGTGCAGGATGTTGCTCATTGCTGGCAAAAATCCACAGCTAATGGTGATAATAATGTTGAAAAAGAGTGTTCTGTAGCTGAGAATTTGCACCATCAAATAGTGTCATTCTGCTCTTTGTATGTGCTCACATATTACACATGTAATATGGTTTTGAGTTTTGTTTGCAAGGTCTAGTTGATGATGTTTGTCTTCTGGGTTTTCTCCAGGATCTTGTCCTTCTTTTTCTTTTTCTTTTTTTTTTTTTTTTTAAGCCAGACTACTTCTTACTAATGCAGAATATGTCAACAGGTATATATAAGTACAGCTGAAGATATGAAAATAGAGTTAGGCTCTTCTCAGTGCCCAGTGCCATTGCAAGAGGCGATAGGTATAAATCAGAACACAGGAGGCTCCATCTGAGCATCAAGAAACACTGTTGTGCTGTGCAGGTGACAGAACACTGACGCAGGTTGCCCACAGAGGCTCTGGAGATCCCTGGGGACCTTAAAAAGCTGCCTGGACATGTGGCTGGGCACCCTGCTCTGGGTGCTCCTACTTGAGCAGGGATTAGGCCAGGTGGACCCACAGGTCAGTGTTAACCTCAGTCATTCAGTGATAATGTGAACAGTCCTGAAAAAAGCATAGACAGCATCTACCCAGCACCTGGAAATGGACTGCAGTAGCCACTGCTAATACAGCAGAACAAGGCCACCCATGGTAAGATCAAGCCAGGCAGCTAAGTAAATCCACTGGTTTATTTGTTTCTTCTTTATAAAGAGTTTGTTACTTTACACAAATTCGAATTGGTGACTTCCACCCATTAAGAGGGAGAGTTTGTATCTGTTAATAAATCACACCAATCACAGCACATATGCGCTTTGGAAGGAACCCATGGAAAAAAATGAGACAGTAACAAGACAAAGGGAGGGAGGATGAGCAATGGGCAGCTCTGAAACAACACATTAATCTATTCATTAGAGAAAAAGAACTTCCTTAATGATGACAGGTTATTCATTGTAAAATTACATCCTATCACTTGGATGTTATTCCTACACACTATGCTGAGCACTGGCATCAATTGTTTTGGCTTTAGTTCAATCACTGTCAATTACCTCAGATTAATTTACCACTAGCACTAAACATAAAAGTAGCAAATATCTATTACATACACAGTATAACTGTTCCTTAACCAACATAAAAATAAAGACATACTTTTAAGCAGACCTTGCAAAAGCACTATTCAATAATTCCTACGCATGTGTTTACATGAATGCATTACCAATTTTCTTTCAATGATAATATATATCATTATGCTGTATCAGCCTCTGTATCTACAAGCTCATTTTCCTCTGCTGGTCTGTCTTTTATGTCTCCACGGTGACTTAATTTTTCAAATAACTTTATGGAGGAGCAGCCACACTTTTCTAGGTGAGTTATAGATAGTATAGCTTACATCAGTGGGAGTGATGCATTTAAAAATACCCTTGTGAGAGAAACAAACAAAAGGTTGGGGTCATAAGCTGTTAGCTTCTCTGCACCTGCAGCCAACTCATGGATACTAAAATAATAATGTGTTTTAGACAGCCTATAAGCCCAATGCCAGTATTTAAGCAAGAAAATCAGTCAATTGCCACAAAGCCAATACAGTGCCAACGACAAATGTATTCTATCCAGTATTTTGCTAGAGAAGACCGCAGGCAGCTACAAACTGCAGGCTCAGAACCTAACGCCAGAAACACTCCCAGTGAAACCCAATATAAAGTTTAATATGAAAAATATTAGTGCTTTCAAATACATTACATAAACCTAAACAGAAAAAATCCAATTGACACTTCTGTCCTTCTTTTTTCTAGTCCTCCCCCACTGCTCCTTCACATTTCCTGTTTTCTCTCTGCACGCTGCCCAAAATATTAAATGATAGCCCTTTCTTCTCAGGTCACGTAGGGGTTTTGAAACACCCTCCCCTCCTTCCTCCAACTGTACACACAGAGCGAAGATGGGGCCTCTTTGGCACCCACTGGCTAATAGGAGATTCTGAAATTGCAGACAGCTCCCTGAGAAGCTGTGTGGAAGTAATCAGGCCGTAGGACTCCGGAACAGGGATCATGCATCCTAGGCCATTGCAATCCCAATATCTGTGACGATGAAAGCTGTTAGCTACGCCATTGCTCGATTGTGTGCTCAGGAAGGTGCATATTATAGCAAACTATACTGAAGTAGAGACAGAGGAGACCCTCAACAGAGAATTTTTATTCTGCTGATGTATTCCTACAGCCATATAGAAGGCCATAGTTCTGTATTTCTGTCTTTCTGCCACAACTCGCTCATCTTGTGCTCCTCACCTCTTTCACATGTAGCCCTGCTCCTTAAGAAAGCTCTCATTAATTCCTCCTAGAAGAAAACCAGCAAATCACAAGGAGGACTTCCATGCTTCTTGAGCTTGCATTTCTTCACCCATCCTACACCTAATTCCACCACACTCCTCATGCATGTTTCTTACCTGCTCTTTAGCTACTCCTGTGGCTTAGCGAGAGCGTCCTACCTACAGATGTTATTTGCAGCCCTTCCTATCCTTCTCTGCAAACACTTCCTTCCTGATTCAATATCTTTCACTGAATGCACTTAGACACTTTTATTTGAAATATGAACCTCAACTCCACTGAGTACCACTTCCCTTTCCTTTCCAAAGTCAGTATCTACACTGTTTCAGTAACTGGAAAACCCGCTGAATGAAACAGGACAAAAGGAATGACATGCCTTCTGCACCCCACCCCGTATTCCAACAAAGTCACTTTCACCCAACTCAAGTATTTGCCTCCCTGGCCAATGCGCAGAAACACCGTCCTGTCTTCTTCCTTCCCTGATCCATCTTCTGAAGCACAGATAGCAACAATGTTAATGTGTTAATTTTTTTTTTTTAAATGTTTCCATAAAATACAGTCATATTTAGGATTAATCTCAGCCCCGTACGTACACTGGAAACAAAAGATCTAATCCACATGAGAAGCAGCCCAAAGCGAGTCCACTCAAATCAGTTAGCTCTGATGTGCCTGGGATTCTGCCTCAACGTGTAGAGATCTTTGTTTCCATCTGTATTTACACACAGCAGCTATGTGTTATTACTACACCGAAAGCTTATCTAAGCACACACTATTGAACAAACACGAAGTGTTACAAGGACACATATCATAATTCCAGTAAGGTGAGTCTATAGTTGAAATCTCACACTCAGTCCCTTTAGAAACATTATCATAGCGTAGCATATCATAAGTCATCAAGTACAACCTTGGATGAAGTAATTTCTTGCTTTGGTAGTCAAATTATAGCAGTTATTTTTTGTTTGTTTTTAATTTGCACAGGTGGTTCAGCACCTGTTTAGAGACCCTTGATGGAGAAAGGATAGTCTCAGCCATCCTACATTCCAGTCTCGCAAGGTACTGCCCTCAACACATCAGAGGGACAGCCTAACCAGCAATCACAGGACTGGGTGGATGGGGGCAAAAGCAGTTAAACTTCAGGATTCAAGTCTTCCATGTCTATTTTTCCACTTGTACTTCCTCAAAGCAAAACAGAAGCCTAAGCTACCCCCAGCTGTTCAGGAGATAAGCCAGGACAAAAACGTAATGGATCTTAAGTGCGCCCTTCATGTGAGCAGGGTGGAGGGACCTGTTTAAGTGCTGTGCTGTGTGCACAACTTCAGGGAGACTCTGCTCACTCACTTCCCAATCTGAGGCCTATTTCATCACACTCAGACTTAGCAGCCTTCTTTCTAAAACGTATTTTGCAACGTGAGTTTATGCTGGGCACTGCATGCTGTTGAAACTAAAGGAGACTGACTGCACGAGGAAAGGCAAAGCGTATGGAAAGAACAGCACAGAGGAAGTACTGCCTCAGATAGCAAAGGCCTTTGAGGAAACCATAGATGTTTTTGCTTGGGAAGAACTCCTTCACGTGCTTCTGTTGATCGGGCAAAGTCTGTCCTTTCCCGAGAAGGCAGAAAGCAACGTTTTCAATATGCTAATGGGAAATAACCTGTTGGGGAGATCAGAGACAACACATCACAGAGGGCCGTCTGCACCTCCCTGACAGATGGAATTAAGTAGGTTGAAAGACAGCGCGCAAAACCTGGCACGAAAAGAGGCATACAAGCTTTAAAAACACCCCACACAAATAGCTGTCCGTGTTACGTAACTTAGGGCATAACGAAACATCGTTCAAAGATGAAGAAGCTCTTATCAGACAGTTGGTAATGCTGATGCCCAGAGCAAAAGCTGGACTTACAAATTGTCAATAAACTGGGTCAAAACATGGCATTCTGGCTCAAATTCCTCAACTGATTTTCAGCTGCAAGCAAAAGGCGGATAAGCAGAGGTTAGCTTAAATTCAAGTATCTACATTATACTTCTTATTACCAAATATTGCTTTGGTTGCACAAGTATCCTGATTTGCAGATAAGTTACTGTACAAGAGGAAAGGAAGACCAAAAACAGAGTTTCACTGAGGTAGAAAACAGGAACTTTGTTCTTGTCCTAAACCCAGTGTTTGGAGTTCAGGACTTTGGCTTCTTTTCAGCACAGCACTTAAGAATTTGTTTAATTCCAGTGGTTTCTGTAAGACTTAAACACGCTTTGTGACATCTTCCTGAATAAGAGTACGATTATTCACAGAAGCAGCATAGCTATTTCTCAGGGGAATGGTTGTGCCTCATGGGTCTCCTGGGTAAAGCACGAGCTGATAGAAGGAAAAAATCAATTTCAATTGGGACTAAAAATAAATGGCTTTTTTGAGACACGAGTCTTTTCTTCACATTCAGGACCTGTTTGGGCTTGTATCTCATCAACGTTAACAAGACTATTAATGTAGAGTAATATTTCATTACTGCACTCAGTGTTTAAACAGGTATTTTAGAGTGAACCTTTCCTTCAGCATTCTCATTTCCTATATCACCCTCCTCTTTACATGCCTAGTTCCTAGGCATCTCCATTGACAAAATACCACGATTTGCTTCACAGGCAGAAAAAAAAAAAAAATACCATAAATTAACAACACTAACCCTGTTAAAAACAGCCACAACAAAACTCCAGCTGTGCTGCGAGCAAACCACCACATGTTTTCATTTCCGCCGCAATCTCTCAAAGCCTGACATCTCATTACAAAAGCCAGCAGAGTGGGTTTTCCCCCCACACGAAAAGTAATCAGAAACACAGGTTTAATTGGAAAATGACTGTAGTTACTGTTGTACGGTATATCCAGCTTCTCCTTAGTAAAATCTCAGAGAAAAGGAAGATGTTTGCGATCTAAATTAAACCACATCCTTGTGAAACTATTCACAAGAACCAGATGGCCCCAGGACTGCACAGCGGCAGGTAGCACTCCGTGGTGCTGGCCCAGCTTTCCCCTGTGCAAGCATCAAACCAAAATAATGAAGAATTAAGAAAGAATTCTCAAGCTCTGGGTGCTACTGCTGGTTGGAGGGGGGTTCTTACATAAATATTCCTACTTTACGTGTCGGGCATTTTACAGAGCTAGAGGAGGAAGCAATAAATAAGAAACTCCATGAATGTTCTCTGGCATCCGACTGTAGAGAGGGAAAAGTTTTGCGAACTGCAAAAGACGGAGTTCTACAGAACCTTTTTTTGTGCAGCACATTCACTTAAAGGCCCGCTATTGATAGGTTTTCACGTAATTTCACTTGGCTTACAAAAGCAGCACGATCCTTCCTCACAAACTCTTTGAACATCACTGTTATTTCCAAAATCTGGCTCAGGGCGTTTTAAAAGACAGCTCAGCGCATCAAATACATCCAGCCCTGCGCTGGGACTGCAAACGCGGTACTGTAATAAAACCCAGCAGCGATAAGCGACGCGATAAACCCTTACACAAAGACTCCTGAGCCCAAACCTTGGGCAGCGGCGCTCCTCGGGACCGGCGGCTCTGGGCTGAGCAAGGGCAGAATGCAGCAACAGGCAGAGCGCCGTTCGCCTCCCGCCCGCGCGCACCGTGACTGTGCAAGATGCCCGCCCGCGGGGCAGGTGTCACCGAGGCGCGAGCGGCACGAAGGGTCGGAGCTGAGCACAGCGCTCGGGGCAGCGCGTACGGCGGGGGGCGCCGCGCCGCACGGCCGCCCCGTTCGGCGGGCTCCGCTCGGCGGGCGCGGTTGCCTGGGTTACGGCGAGGCGCGGCCCGGCCCTGGGGCGCCGCCGGCCGTGGGGGAGGGCGCCGCGCGCCGAAAGGAAAGCGCCGGCCGCCGCCCCCCGCCTCCCCGGGCCGCTCCCCGCCGCCGCTCGGCCCCCTCCGCTCGTTACCCCCCCCGGCCGCCGCACGCGGCCTTCGCTGCAGCATCGTGTCCCCGCGCCGGGCGGCTCCAAGGAACGGGGCCCGGAGCGGCCGCCCCGCTCCCGGCACCTGCCGGCCTCCGCCCGCCGCCCCGCACCTACCACACGGAGCCGTAGGCGCCCGAGCCCACGGGCGTGAGGTTCTGGTAGCGCTGCGGCACCTCCCACACCGTCTTGTTCAGCTCCTGCCGGTAGAAGCCGCCGCGCTCGGACATTTTAGCGGAGCCGGCGAAGGCAGCGGCGGCGACGGTCGCCCCTCAGCCGGGGCGGGGAGCGAGGCGGGCACGGCCGGCGCCGGCGGGAGGAGGGACCGCGAGGGGAAGGGGAGGGGAAGGCGGCGGGCCGGGCCGGGCCGGGGGCAGTGCCGGGTCGGGGAGCCCGGAGGGGAGGGGCAGCAGCGCAGCCCCGGGGCGCGGGCCGGGCACGGTGTGGTGCTCGGGGGACGGGGCGGGGCGGGAGGAGCTGAGGGCGCTCTGACGGAGCTCCTGGAGGTACCGGAGTTCCCCTGGCAGCATTAACTCCGTGCGCTCACCGGAACGCTTTTCGACGGGGAAGACTGAAGTGACGAAGATTACGGGACAAGTCTTGAAAACGTTAGATGCCCCAAACGCAGCAACTAAATTAAAGTGTTCTCTGGTTTGTGTATTGGTTCATATTTTCAGAACACACTTTACATCAGCGACTTGCGGAATCAGCAATGTAACCACCGCTTACAATTTCATTTCGCAATTTCCTATGTTGCCTTCGACACCCATACCCTACCCGCACACAGCCTGCTTGCACTGGGGCAGTGTGTGGGCATCGCTCTGCTTCTGCCTCTGAATTAGCAGCGGATGCTGATCCTCTCCTTTCAGAACCTCACTGAAGTCTGCACTGTTCCTATACCATGAATCGCTGGTTGCCCGAGTTCCAGCTCTAAAGCCCCAGGCTGCATTGCATTACAGGGCTTCTGCAATGAAGCTGCCCAGGTGAACTGTACCAGCAACTTTAGCACTTGCTCAGTGCATTTCAGGTTAAAAACTAAATGGCTGACATTAATGAAGCCTTTTGGAACCACCCACTCAGTAGGCACTCAGTGCTCCTGCCGCCACTGTCCTTGCTTCCCCCTGCTCCAGTGCAACAAACATCTCTGGTCTTCCACAGAGCCCGTTTCTTGGTCTCACCTGAATTTCTGTGCTGAGGGCATAGAGTAAAATAACACATCTGTGTGACTTAGCTTTCTCTGCACCATCGTTTCGAATTTCAAAATTAGAATAACAGTACAGTCACTCTATACCAAACCAGGAAGAAATGCTTCCTTCCTGCCCTCCTAAAGAAGGCCAAAATCTTTCACAATGCCCAAAATGAAGCAAATAATCCTGCTTACTGACTTCAATCTGTCTCTTGCAACATGTCAGCTTCTGGCCTTCACCCACTCACTACATGTTAGATTGCTTCTTGCTAACTCCAGCAATCATTCGTGGAGCTTGGATCTATCCATATCTGCCCAAGCTTCTAATCATGCAGTTCCCTCAGGAGTCAATTTTCCGTCTGCTTGGTATTTACAGTCTCTCTCAATTTCCTGTCTTCTATGAAATTCTGTCAGATATTTGTACTGTAATCATTACAGGGAGATTGCATTTGATTACCTTGTTTTATTGGATACTACATATATGATGTTTTTTTCCTTGTAACAAGGGAGATATTAGAAAACATACGCGCAGAATGAACCACCTTTATAGCACAATAAGCACTTGCTCGCCCTCCCTAGTGAGTTATACTGACATTTCTATTCAGTAAGATTAACTAACTAGTTCCTTTTAACCAAGACTTAATGAAATCCACTAGCTAAAATCTATACGTGATAAGAACAGCCCACATCCAGAGATCCCAGAGGACAGCACATGTGAGCAGCTTTAGAGCCAGACAGATGTGGATATCAGAACACTCCCTGTAAGGCCAGCCCTGCCTGTCCCTTCCTGCCTGCAGCAGGAGGAAGAAGACACAGCCTTCTTGGTGAGCCCAGTTCTTTGCTTTTGGATACTGTTTTGCTAGCTGGCCAGCTGTTTGTATGTGTAACTCTGCAACATTGACACAAACAATAAACATGGAAACTCATCAGGAAGAAAGAATGCTACCTGAGTACTGAAAGCATGTCATTTTCTGGTAGGAGATAGAATCCTGGTACTGCAAAACCAGGACTTTGGAAAACACAAGATGTCAGCAGAACAAGGCTCTGACTTCTCTCCCTGTAACTGCTGTAAACACTGGGTAAAGCTAACAGCAGATTTAAAAAGCATCGGTGAAGCTTCAGTATGAACTGCCTTAATTCTGCAGTGGATCTCTTACAGACTTAGTATTGAGCTTGGAGATGCCCACCAATAAAACTGAGACTGTCATGAAGATTTTTCTATCCTGATTCTTTTGAAAATGTTGTAATTAATAACTGATGTTAAGAAACAAAATACTGATTGAGGAATGTTGTATACATTACACTGAACAATAAAACAACGTGGTAATCACCTATAATGCTGGCTTTATTTTCAGGTTCTTGTGAACTTCTGAAACCATGTCTACAAATATGTAATTATACCATGGAAAAGCTGTCACTATTTATAATGACATAAAGATGAAGTACAGGCAGCAGGAGAGGCTTAATGCAGCTCTCTGTAGATACTAAGTCAGTCATTAGCTGGTCCTAATGCATCTGTTTGTGTGAGATTGCTTTGCAAGAGATTGTATACCTTTTTTTTTGAAATATAAGACACTTGCTGCATTTGCCTGCCAGGTTGTATCAACCTTATTTCAATTAACACCAGTTTGACTTGCCCTTTGACACAAAATACCTATTTGGTAACCTTACCTACCACCCAAGTTGATTCACCTCTGTACCATGGCACAACTTAGATATTTAACCTGGAACTTCACGTTGCTAGCACAGTAAGGGCCTTGCTTTGAAGAAATCTGTAGAAATTTAACTGCTCATTTTGGACCTCAAGTTTGACATGGGAAATCCAGATCTTCTATAAGAAAGTACAAAATCTGCTGAGGATTCCTGCTATGGACTGAAGATTTTTAAAAAATCTGGAGTATATCATAATAATGGTATGTCAGGTATAGGTTTTTGTTATTTCCGAGCAGATAGATTCTACTTAGATGTTAGCACTGGGGCTTTGTTTCTGTCTCCCGCATTTTCTGTGTTAAATCGGTTTGATCTCTTGGTACCTCAGTGCCACCTTTCCATTTATGAACTGAGACTCAGATTGTTTTCCTACCTTAAAAATAAATACATGTGATATTGATATTGCCTCAGATAATAATAGCACTCATGCTATCTATGATTATTTTTTGCAGACACTGATAACAATATTTTTCAAATATTGCTTTCATGCTGCTGTGGACACAGGGTGGGAAATTTTTCTCATATCCGTTCGAATGAATGTAAGCAGAAAAAAAATCAAGCAACCTCCTTTATCTAACCCTAATAGCAAACCACATCTCAGCCTCCTGCAGCTTGCCAGTTCGTGGTGGCAATGTTTTCTTCACCCAGGAGCAACATATGGGTATTAATCTAAGCTCATGCTGATATTGGATTTTCAGTATGATTGGGACATCAAACATGTTAGCAATTGGCATCACGAGTCTCCAAAGTGAATTTAATCAAATACAATATCCTGCTCAGTCATGTCAACAAGGGCTTCTCAGTGTATGTATTTTCAGAACAAAGCCATAATTGTAAAAAAAATAAACACAAATTTAACTTTTAAATAATTCCTAATTTAGTAAACAAAGGTCCAGATATAATGAGGCAAGACTGAGATGGGCCATTAGTATACGGTGTGTGTTTTTCTTTGTCTTTCTTGCAGTCCATGTAATTATGCTGTCTTGTGTCTCACAACTCCATGATACTTTATTCTTATGCATAATACAGCATAATTCAAATGCTGCCCAATATTGACATGCATAATCAGTAGTTGCAGAGAGCCCAGCACTATTCCCATTCAAGTCAGAGACAAATTTCATTACGTGAATGGGAACAAGAACACATTGTTCCAAAAACATTAATTTGGGTTTATGCCTTGGATAAACATCAACTATAAATTTCACTTGTTTGACTCCAAAGAGAGTCCAAAGATAAAAACAGATATGTGTGTAAGAGCCGACAGAATCTAGGTTTTCTGCTTTTCTGATACATATAGGATATCACACTTGAGGAAAGCTGCTTAGATGACCATTGTCTTGTCTCCTTGGGCTCTGAAGAAAACACCATGGGACCCTTAAAATGGCTGTGCACTCCTAACTATGAATTCTTCTAACCACAATCAGAAATATTTATGAATTGGGTTGTATTAATCAGTCATCCTTTTACCAAAAACCATGTTCTTTCCACACACCAAGTCCATATGAAGAGAATGCATTACTCACAGGGCTTCTCAACAGCTGTGGATGCATGTGTACACAAACTTGCATGGAGGAGCTACGTCTGCTTTGACCTATTCCTGTGAGATTTAATGCTACAAAATGTGGTAAGCACTAATAGAATGCAATACTTGTGGCTAAGAGGGAACAATTTGTGAATTCTCATTCATCTTTAACTGTTTATGAATGGCTAAAAGAAACAGGTATCAACGTTAAAACCTGTAAAAACAGAAGAAAAATCATTAATAAAGTATCAGCCTGGCTTAATATGGGATGCACGTATTCACATGCCTTCATTTGCCATCTGCTACTTATCTACAGAATTTTGTGCTTCAATCTGGAGCTGTTCATTTCCCATAAAGCAGCTATGCTCACCCTCGTCATACCAAAACTACCACATCATTCCCTATTCCTGTATCTTTCTGTCACTGTTAAAGGTATTGTGAGGATGCAGCTCTCCAGCTATCTCAGAAAAATTGTACAAATTCAGTTGTCCTACAGTATGTGAACCTCCCCAATCTATCTGCAGATGTTTGGGCTTTTTCCACCAGCATGACTCCATTGTACAGTGTGCTATTCCACTAAGGTGAAAAGTGGATTTTCTACTTCAGTAACAAACAAGATCCTCCTCATTGATTCTGTAATGTCACCTTCGCAGTTTCAGCTTTAGATCCTGGCAGTGGACCCTGCTGAACAGAATTCTGGTTGCTCAGAACAAATGTGTCAGCAGGACTCCAAATAATGGCTGTAATGTGACAAATTGCATGGCAGATGTTGAGCAGCAAAGGCAATGACAAACCCTATGGAGGCATGCCCTCTGCCGAGCTTGATAAACCCAATGGAACAGCTGTTGCACGGCTTGGCACACTGTGCATTTCCCATCACACTTGGACCTATGACATACTTTGCTTTCTAAATATCTTGATCCAACTTTCAACTAACATTATTACGGCAGGATGGTAAGAGAGTAATGTCTTCAAATAATTTCAAACAGCCATTTGGATTAAAACTCTGATCCATATTCTGTTCAAAAGCTGCCATCAGTAAAGGCAACAGTTTTCAAAATTTCATCCTCATTCAAGATGTATTTGATACACAGGGGCTAAAGGCTATTCAGACTGCGTATCTACTGCAATCTCATCATATTTCTCTCAATGAACCCGCAAAGCTGTTGCAAGAGAGTAACTGGTTAGTCATCTGTTTTCTTGTGCTACATAAGTTCTGCCCATAGATCAAAAAATCTTATATGTGTGTTGTCCTCTTAAAGCAAATAGTCATAAATCTTTGTATATAGGGCTGTGGAGACATATGACAGATACATTGTAATAGGTCAGAAATAAATATCAGTTGGCACCACTGTCTACCTGTTCTATATCATTGTATGTAACTGTACACAGTTAAAAGAAATGAATAAAAGCAATGACAGAGACAATGCTCTTTTGAGAAAAGTTGGAGGCCTTGAACCTCAGATATTAAGTCTTTTAATATCTTTATAAACCAGAACTTAACAAAGGGAATATTAAATCTCCATAAGATCAGAGGGCCTGGAAGGGAGTGGGATTATCAGCTACTGCAAGAAATATGCAAAGCAGATCCTTGCTGCATCAAGTGTACAGCCAGGCAAAGAAGTGAGGAGACCCAGGTTGGAGAGAGCATCCAAGGAGAGGCTGGAGGGCATATGGGGCTGGAGGCAGCCATCCAGACAGCTGCATCACAGGTGTTACTTTCACCCTACTATATGCCAATTTAAAAATTATTAATTTCTGTTCCTCCGATCAGAAAGGAGTTCTAATCTTATCCTACCCTACCCTGTCCTGTCCTGTCCTGTCCCGCTGAAGTGGCAACATTTCTACAGTGTTTCAGTAACCACAGTATATTTCTTTGAATAAAAAGCTTACCTTTTCCTTTGACTGAGAAGCAAAATCTGTAAAAACTTGCATGGAGGAGATCATTTTACGAAAAAAATGTTTTATGTCATGGTTCTTGTGGCCAAGGGAAGCTTATGAGCTAGTCCATTTTTGTATTATATTCTATTATTGATTGAGAATTATCTGTTCTCAGTTTTCTTCACGTTTTGCTCAGCCTTTAGCAAAACACACCGACTCTCTTTGTTCCTGCTTGCTTACTGTTATCTCCTGCTAATGGTGAAACTACTAGCAGGCTGCATTTTCTTGCTGATTGATACTCTGAATATAAATGACATAGCAGTGAGCTTTCAAAAGTGATGATCATGGCCAGTGTCTTCTCTGAGTGGACATGTCAGTGACAGGACAGTGACCTGTGATAAAACCTATTACATCTCCAGAGCCCATCTGGGGCTTTGCTCTCAATATGAGCATAGTTAAGCTTGGCAGAGATAGAGACCTACAAGCAAAGGCAAGAGGCACTTCAATGTAATTTTTCATTGTGTATAAAGTTAGCTTTTGCCAGAGAAAAGAGAACTTGTGCAGGACATCTTTATTGGCAGAGAATCACTTTGTTTAGGAACTGGCCTCTTTTACACTAACAACTTTGGTAAGTTAATGTTTCTTGACACCAGTTTCAATTTTATGTAGAATGACACTTAAGGAAATTCTTATCACTAATTAATAAGGTGAGTATATCCTTCCACGTAGATAACAGACAGTGATTTTTATGTAATGCTAGTAGTTCTCTGTAAATCATCACAGAGATGAGTGTGAGTCTGTCCTTCATTGCAGCCACAGGAACATGTTCCATCTCACCCCACTTACCTGCCAATATACTTCAAGAGATCTACCTCTCTTTTGCAGTGGAAAACAGTGGATGAGCTCTCAAGCAGCTTCTTCTCCAAGCTTGATTTTCTATTTCATCCACTCCAGTGTGTTCTTGTTTCCTGTTGAAAGACATCAGCAAAATGCCTCTTCCAGCAGTTTCAATAATTTTTGCTTTGGGATAGAGCCCAATATTTTCATCAAAACCTCAGATTGATTGTAAATAAGACCATTGAAACTAATTCTCTTTGCCAGTCTTTATCTTTCCATTTGAAAATAGAGAGCTTTAGCAAATATTGCATCAGCTGTAGGCAATCATCCTTCTAATAAGCTCTGCAGGATTTCTTCAGTAGGCATATTAGAAGCTCCCAGATTCTGAAACTTTTCCTTTCACAGGTTTTCACAACTTTTCCTGTTTTGAAATATAGAAGGAATAAACCTTGAACCGAGGTGTTTTTTTCTTGTGTATTCAAGAATTCTAGTTGTTTATTCTCTTCTGAAAATAATGAGTGTCTTTGAACAGTGCCCATTTACTTCTTCCATTTGATCTATGTCTTGTCTATTTGTGTGATGACAATGCATCTAACTAGCACTTTTGCCACTTCTCTCTCCCTAACTCAACAATTACTAGCATATTTTTTAGGCCCAAATCAACGTCTGGGGTTGCTTCAGTTTGTGTACTAGCAAATCTTTTTGAAATGAGAGTTAGCAACATTTCAAGGGTCCAGTGCTAGACTGTCTTTTTATCTCCAGTGTAGACAACAAGCACATTAGTAGTAGCTCAGTGAAGTGGTAGTATTTAGTCTGTATACAAATAGAGGCTGCTGGTAATCTCACTGGGTTTTGTACCCAGTGAAATACAAGCACCAGTGAGATCCATGGCTGTTCCAAAGAGGACATGAGCCATCACTGCTACTTCTGCAGTTTGCAGCCCCTTGCTTTGATTGCTGAACTCATGATGGCCCACCAAACTCTTAATTTATCTGCATACTGAGAAAATTTTATCCTTCCTATTTGGCTCTGCTATGAGAGCAAAGGAGTCGTTCATGCAGTCATTCAGTTTCAGCGCTATTTTGTGTGCTGACTTGGAAAAATTCTAGCTATAGAGTAACTCCTTTATTCTCAGATGATCGATAAATTATGTCACTGTTAGAAACTCCTACACTCCTCATGCAGGTGGAGCAGTAGATTTTTTTGCAAGCATCCAGACCTTGGAAGCTTTTTGGCCTCCTGGACAAGTGAACTGCAAAAGTTGCAAGTTGATGAGGTCCTTTTAGTTTCATTCAACTGGCTTCTTTCTTTCTTTCAGTTCCAGTTTAGAATTCCAGCTTAATTGCAAATTGTCAGGACTCTCTTTCCTCAAACAATAACCATTTGTTAAGTTTGGACCCCATCAAGTCATTCATACTGCACAGTGTTGCACCAACTGTGATCACTGTAATATTTGATGAAAACAGGAGCCTGGCCTCAACCTGTGAGATTTCTTCCCAGTGCTGTGGCATTTCTATTTCAAGTCACACAAACAAAAGACAAAATGACAAAGAGAAAGAAAAGCTAGATCATGACATATGGGTAAGAAACAGCACAAGAAAGACTTCTCTGGGGAGGCCTGGTCCCCAGACTCATTTACTTTGACCGGAGACCCATCATACCTCAAAATCATGCTGTACCACAAAACTTAGTTACAACAGAGTTCAGATATTCATGATGGCATGAAATCTGGGTGCACAAAAAACCATCTTTTTCGTTTAAAATTAAAGATGAAAAGTCAGGATTCTGCTTCAGGTGTACCCTATATTCAGATATTTCATTCTGTAGTCACACAAGTCTCCTTGATATCAGCATTTCTGGTTTGATAATGAGTGGAACTTTCTCTAAATATCCCTAGACATTCCTTTCCTAAATGTTCACTCTAGTAGTGTGAATGAGTCTTTCTTTCTTTCTTTCTTTCTTTCTTTCTTTCTTTCTTTTCTTTCTTCTTTCTTTCTTTCTTTCTTTCTTTCTTTCTTTCTTTCTTTCTTTCTTCTTCCTTCCTTCCTTCCTTCCTTCCTTCCTTCCTTCCTTCCTTCCTTCCTTCCTTCCTTCCTTCCTTCCTTCCTTCCTTTTCTTTTTCTTTCTTCCTTTCTTTTTCTTCCTTTCTTCCTTTCTTTTTCTTTCTTTCATTGCTTTTATTCCTATTTGTCTTTGACGAAAACAAGACACTTCCTGCAGTCCCACATGGCAGAAAAGACAGAAAAATGGCAGGCAGATGGACTGTAGCCCCCACTGCTGTGCTGACCACACACATTCTCTCTCCTGAGCTTTTCCAGAAGGACAAGGTTTGACCTACTGGATTCTGCTCTCTTTATTGCCTTATGTCTACTTTTAGCCCTTCTGCTGAGAGATCTGGGCTGCATGGCTGGAGGGATCTGCCTGGCAGGGAATTGTCTGTCTGCAGAGAGCAAGCCACAGATAGTGTGGATATGTGAATAGCCTGAAAGGATCACTGCTAAGAGAGCATAAGTAACAAAATTACTGAGTTCAGGCTCACTGACCTTCCGCTTTCTATTCATGAGTTCCGCAGTAGGCATAACTCAATCTCAACTTGTAATATCAATGCAATATTTAATCAACAATCAAAAACAATGAAAGCTTAATCAAGGTTTGAATTTGCTTTCTCAGATTAGTAGGTCTAGATTAGAGATGAATACATTCCATTAGATCTCAGATGTAGGTGATTGTCCTTAGCACAGGGAGTATGACAGGTGATGCTTTGAGAAAAACTGGCTACAGAGGGGGACACTCAGACTGTAAACGTAGCTTTCCTTTTTATGTAATGAAATAGCTGTAATCACTGAAAGGAAACCACACAAATGTTTCACACATATGGCAATCTCCAGCAGTCAATCAAATAATTTCCCCAACACAATGAACGCAATCTTTCCAGTTCTAGGCCTTTGCCACACAGCTAATAGCTCTACTGTTCCAGAAAGCAATCACATGCCCCATGCCTTTCCCTGCGTGTGCAGCTTTCCTGGTGAAACGAACCATAAACGTGGTATTTTTTCACTCCCTTGAATAGGAGTAGGTTGTAATCCTGCAACCGGGAAATGCTGTGATTAGAAGTTATTATGATGAATTTTCTGAACTGAATGCAAAGGCACACAGGAAATGCCTTTCTGTGATTTTAAATCCTTTATACAGGAGCTACTGGATTCTCAGAAACAGCAACCAGTGGCTGAAGCCAAAGGGTTGGTTATCTATTCTTTCCTTACCTCTGCAAATTATTTGTTAAAACAGCAGCTGTCCCACTTTCAGTCGTAAGAAGAAGGCAGTTGAAGCCCTAGCTGTGCTATAGGTGAGGAGACAGGCATCAGCACAACTGTCTTCTCACCCTTTTTGCTTTTGCTTACCAGTAGACATGCACTACTTCTGGCCTTCCATGAAGCGACAGACACATCTGCTATCAGCCAGAGGGGAAGTCCTAGAGAAATGCAAGGTTTAGTTCTTGTATTCTAACACAGATACTATGAGATTTTGTGCAAATCATGTCATTTGGCTGGTCCAGATACTTAAAAAAACTTACTTTTAAGTTTTTTTCCTAAGGCTTAAAACATTCAAGTGTTCATTCTCTGAAGAGGAATACACCCAAGATTAAGATGTCAAACATGCACAGGTATTTAGTATCTAGCAAGTGTTAGAGGAAGGTTCACTCCCTTCTTCTAAACCTGGGAGAAACAGGCATCTTGCTGTACAAGACTTCAGTAGCAGGAAAACTCATCTAGGAGTGAGAAGTATGATTTTAATTCTTCCTCCAAACTTACTCTCCTGAACCTCATATTTCTGCCCATTGCCTATAGCTGTACCAGACCTCAGGTTCAAAGACATGGAGGAAGGAGGAGAAGAAAGGCAAGAGCCTTTAAATCAAGGTGGGATGGGAGGGAGAATATGTTTCTTCTAGAGAAATTGTAGGGTTTTGTACAGATGGAATTTAAAGACTCAACAAGCAGGAGGGCAAGTAAGATGCTCCTTTGTTGGGTAACATATCTGGATTCCAGTCACTGTTTTAATCAAATCATCAAGAACAATTTATTTATTTATTTATTTATTTATTTACATTTAAAGTAATTATATCTCTTTGTCTAAGGGAATATTTAATTGTTTACAAAATGTAGCTGCTACAAACAACAAAATTAAGAACACTGCTATACTTGCATAACACAAGTTCTCAATGTCCTGGTGGATGAAGGAAAAGAGGGCAAGGAGAGAAAAGGGCAGCTCTGACTCTGTATGGGGATAAGGAAGCACAGAATCCAGCCTCTCTTTTCCTAAGTATCCTAACCATCTGGAGCACAACTTTGAGAGAACAAGCTCAGTGGATATACCAGAAGAAAGCCTAAGTTTTACTTACTCAGCTCAGGTATGCGAGATAAGAGCTGTTAGGCCTGAAGAGATGGAACTGTTGCATTTATTCAAAAAAGTAAAACTATAGGCAAAGGGTCTTTAGTGTTAAAACCCAAATATCTGTGGGCTTAGGCTCTAGGAGTATAAGGCTGAGTGCTGAAGTTCATGGTGTTAGAATTCTGTGTCTAACTGTTGTATACAAACTGATATGGACATCAAAGCTGACTTTCTGGATTTGATCTTCTATACTTTTTTTCACTATTTCTTATACAACAGTAATAAATGTTACATTTTTTTTTTCCTGAGGCTTTTTTGGAGGATAAAAGCCCTAAAAAGTTTCAGGTGTTCACCCTGTGTGGGAGCAACAGTCTCTCTAAAAGGCCGCCTATCTAGTGAAGCAAATACATAACTGGTAGAATATACAAGCACACATATTTCCATCTGGGTGACAGCACAACCGGAGCATCAAATGAGCATCAGTAGATGCAGTGGAGTACTAAGAGCATCAGGACATTAAGCATGGGGGTTTGGAGCATCAGAACAGGCCAGAAAACAGGCCTGGAGAGACTTTAGATTCTTCCAGTGAAGGAGCAGACAGCCCAGTAACAGGAGCAGGCAAAGGTAAGAGATGAACACCACTCCTGCATCAGCTTACACTCAAGGACATTCCACCACCACCTTACATTACCCACAGTGATAAATCCTTCACCCTGTGCCACTTACATCCTCCCAGTGCTGGCTCCTGCACAGTGGTGCAGCCTGGCCTTGCATCCTCACAGCCTGGGAATGTTGAGAAGGAGATAGAGGCTTGAGGGAAAAGGCCCAACAAACAAGACTGTAACAGTGAGCAAGTTTTTGTTGCCTTGATATTTCTGGTTGTGCCCACTTTAGTTGCTAGCATGTGCTAAGGACTGGGCTCTTAAAGCATCATAAGCATTGTTAGCAAACTGAGATAAAATCACACTTTCATTTTGCTGTGTGCACTTATCCTGAGGGGCACAACCGTGCTGCACACTGTGTGTGGAGCAAAGGCGGCTGAGCTAGTATTAAAGGGAAGGTGGGGTTACTTATCAGATTGCAGCTTTGTGCTGCTGTGGCTTATTTAGAAGGAGCTGAGATATTCACAGGTAGCAGAGTTGTGCTGAGCAGACACTTCAGTACAGGAATGGGTAATAGTTTTCAAGTAAATATACTTGGCAAGAGCTGCTATACAAAAATAATCAATTTTCAGTGAGTAAATAATAATCAGTCAGAACTGATGCCATTGACTCCCTGCGCCTTGATGATGTTTTAAATATTGCTGACTGCTGCTGTGTTGATACAAGTAATGTAAATCCACGCACTTTCTGACAGGGAAAGCATAGGAAAACAGAGGCTCCAGGGCTAAACAGCCTTTTGCAACAGGAAATGTTTTCAGAACAAGAAGTGATAGGGTCATGCATAAGTTTTGCTATAGCTGCTATTCTGGCAGCTGAACAGTCTGCTGGGGGAGGCAAGCCAGTTCAACTCCCTTGACCTAAAGAGTTTCTTTTCTTTATTAATTGGCTATTTTGACATGCTGCTTTTGGTATCTATGCTTTGTTTACTTTTTTGTTTTCTTTTTCATTTTCTTTTTCTTTTTTTTTTTTAAAAAAGAAGGATATATGGCAGAAGAGGCCGCAGGAATCCTGGCAGAAATGCCTCTCTTTTGGCAAGGTCTGATTTTCAGTAACCTTGGCATACAATATACAGATGGGAATGGAGATAAACCCCACTCCAGGCATGGGTCACTGTTATTACAACAATCCATCTGAATTCTGTCATACAGAAAACTTTTAACAAGCAAACATCTTGTGGGAGGGGGGTGCATCAAGGCATGGAATCCAACTTCGATTCTAGTTTCAGAGACTTTCCCTTTTGAAGTCTAAATCATTGAAATGAGAACAGTGCCAAGTTAACAAGAATATGTCTGACACCACACTGCCCACAAAATGTCTCTAAACAGAACATAATATGTGATTGATGGTGACATGAACTCCCCAGATGCTTGCACAGCCGAGACTAGTATTATGGTACGGTATGTTGTGATTAAACAAAATAGTTTTGGCACTCTCTTTTGACAAGCTTTTTGTATAAACCAGTTGTGTCAAGCTACACATCTGAATCTCTAATTTATCCCATGACTGAGTGTCTTATCACTGAGTGAAAGAAGTTTTTTCTCTTTTCACTTCCTTGCTTCTCTGATAAGAAACAGCTCACAACGTCACTGCAGCACCAGAACGTTCAGGACACGTCTAGGCAGCCTAACCTAACCCACAGGTGGCTCCCACTAAGATCGTCTAGTCCAACTATTAACCCATCACCATCATGCCTAAGGAAGACAAACGTGGGCAAGGAGTGAGGCCTGTGCCAGGAAGGACAGCCCTGGTGCTGCTGGGAAGATGGTTGGCACTGCTCCCTGTCCCTGTGCTCAGAGATCTGGCCCACATGGGAAGATGATAACAACTGCAGCAGACCAGTTGAGCCTCCTCACTTACCCCACAAAATTATACAGCAGACAACGCGGCCATGTGGAGGGACAGGGCAAATTGATGCTGCAACTGTTGGAATCAGAAATGAATGAGATGGCTTTTGTTGCAAGTCAGTAGGTGCATCTTAGTAGGACATCCCAAATGTGACTGGTTAAAGTGATCACGATCCCATAAGCATGTCCATCAGCTGAGAAATTGGCTGTCATTGGAATTCTACCATGAATTAACTGCTGACGAGTTCAGCAGCCCAACAGAGGAATGAAATCTGATTAGAGTATGGGTCAGGCCTTTCACTGGACTGTGTCACCAATACTGACTTTTCATACGCTTTAATTTTTTAAACTTTTAAGATCTGCAGCATGAAGTATATAAATTATTTATAAGGTATTATATGAATTCAGTCTACTCACAACTCTTCTTTAAACTGTCACATGCTAGCCTGTATGCTTTGATTGAACTGTGAGTAAGACGGAGAGTGTAAGATCAAAGCAAGCAGGAAACTTCTAGTGTGGCCAGACTCGTAAAGGTATCATCCTCTCGTTGTGTTTGTGTAATCATTCATTTAATGGTTATCAGACAGAACCTGATAGTTGTGTCATTGTGCACACTGCAGTTCACCAGCAGTAGAGAGAGTGCTGCAGCTACAGGAAAAAACATGCACCAGCACAGCAGGGCAGTTAACTTCCAGCAAGAGCCAAGTCTCCGCTATTTATGTTGATCTTCATGTGCAGTTTTTCAAGTGTTTCATGACATATCTTAGCCAAGATTTATTTTAACTAATGTAATTTATGGCTCTAATATAGTACGTAGGTCACCACAAAAGTAATGCCTCCTATTTCCACAGAAACTACAACAGTTACAAAGTGCACAATAACACTACTCAGTAGAGCAAATTCTCAACTACAAAACACATTTTTCAATAGAGTCAACACCATTAGCTATACATTTTTCTCAGCACTGGACCAACATAATAAAGTAGGAGGCATTACTTTTGGAGCGGCCCTATATACTGGGCTTTCACTACCAATATGTTCAAAACTGCCTTTCCTTTGCATCTCTAAAGACCACCACTATATTATTTGTGTTTTAATGCTTCTGTTCATGTAAAATCGTGCCACACCAAGATCTGCGCAGCATTTAAGACAGACACTTCATCAAACAGTGCGCAGGCACGCTAAATTCAGGCACCATCTCAAAAAGAACAAACTTTGTCTCATTTGTGAGACAGTAAAGGCCAGGATAAAATAGTTAAACTAAAAACCACTGCGTTGTTTTTATGTTGTAAATATATTTTCTGTCCTCGAATAACAATTTGGAACTTTAAGCACTGTATAAAAATCAAGTATTTAAGAGCAATTTTTTTTTTTTTTTTTTGGAAACAGTCACTCAGCATGAACAGTGTAAGGAGTCAATATAGGCTGTTATTCAGTCATACAGTAAAAGATCTAAGAAGAAAGAGACTTTCCCTGTAGCACTCAGCTTGAGGAAATTTTCACTTAAGTCCGGCAGGCCCTTGTTAAACCAAAATACACGCTGAGGCTTCACACCTTCTCAAGTGTCATGATCAAGTTTCATCAGAACAATGCTGCAACTTGGCCATAGCTTTCTGAGAAGAGAACATGGTGCAAGCATTGTGAAAAGGGCAATCTGTGCCCAAGAAGAAACTCTGCAGGACAGAGAAAGAGTATAAAATTTCCCCATCCTTGCAGCAGCTTGCCTTGTTTCCCTTTTCTACCTCCACTCTCCAATAAATACTGATCAGCAGACATTGCAGATCCTCTTTCTTGACCTAGAAGGTACTGGTCTGTTGTCTAGAGCTGAGCTGGTATCTGCATAAAACTGACTTTGCCCTCACTGGCACTAGGTGTGATAGGAGCACATAGCATATACATTTAGAGAACTGGATATTAATATTGCATATGTATATGTAACTCTTCTCCACTCCTCTTCTCTTTCCATTCTCCTCTCTTTTTCAGTCCATATTCTCTGTTCTCCATGGGGCTGGAGCAGTAGCACTGCAGCGGCTGTGATGCTTTAAGAGCTGAGGTTGGTGGGAAGAAGAATTAGCCTAAATTAGGCCTGCTGATTTCAGCTTCATAAGTATTTCTTGACTTTCACAGTTTAAGTCAAGAGTTGATCTTAAATTCTGACATTGATTATGAACCAAAAAATTCCTCTCAATCTGTGCAAATTCACTTACCTTCAATGTGGTCAGTGTTCAACTACTTGTGACACATGAGGATATTTTGAATGGCCCATAGCACAGTTTGCGATAGTGCTGAGAATTCATCTACGGAGGGCAAAAGTCTTGTTTCCACTGAATTTGTGAAATCCATTGAATTCAGAGGACACAGACAGACCCTGGTCCTCAAAGTCAAGGTGCTGCCAATGCGTTCATTTGCATCATCTTGCCTCTGTGAGGCAGCATTCCTTTGCTCCTACTGAGCTTCTACCAGAGCTTTCCAATTCTACACTGAGAAATAATATACAGCTTGGCATGTGCTCCTAAAAACTTGCTTCTCTGGCTTTAAAGCTCACTCATCTTTGAGGATGCTCCATTTATTTGGGCTGGAACGTAATATTTAATTGAAGCCGCTCCAGGCTCCAGGCTGAACAGTGCTTTTAAAATGTGGTGCATCTCCTATGAATCACATCATATCCTGGGATCTGTATTGTATCAAGTTGCCTTTTTACAGCTCTAGGCTGAAAACTTGAAAGCAAAGCAGTTTTAAAAGGCTGTATGAAAGCAAGCAAGCACAAAGAGGTTTGTTTGCCTCACAGCCAGGCCAAGGTTGCTATCTGGGGAATACTCTGAAGCACAAGCCACAAAATATGAACATTTGCCATATTATCAGTTATTTTTAGCAGAGTGAAAAGAATGAACTTAGTTTTAAGAAACACATTAAAGATTAAAGACGTGTCCTTAAATTAACTCAGGTTTTCTTTAGTTCATTGAACCATTAGCATTGAATAGCATTTCATATATCCTCTGTAGAAGCCTGTTCTGCATACAAATTCAAAATGCACCATGAAGTAAGATTGAGTACACAACTATGTAGTTAAACATGGAAAGGAGAGTTAGAATCATTTGGAAAAAGATTCTACACATCCAGAAGGCCTTACATTTCTATACCTCAAGTGCCAGCTTGCCTGATATTTTAATAGTGTTTCAGACAGCTCATATTGAGAGTTCTATTTATTAAAATTACACCTTCTGAGGTTGTTATACATAACGTATTTCTTGCTTCCGGCCCCAGTTCAGATGGTATTTTTACTCTTTCCAAGCACTATAGTTATTAATCTTGTACACGCTTTAGACTTCAATGGATCTCAAGTTCTGATGGCACTTAAGCGGATATTGATACACTTATGTGAGGAACCATAAGCACAAACTTAAAGCCATGTCTTAAACAAAGGTTCTAGAAAATAATTTTGCTGTGAACCACAGAAGCAGACCTAATCCTGTAGCACACACGTGGCCAAGTCATAGTGAGATAAGAGCTGCAGTCTTTTAACCTTCTCTAAAGCAGTAGCCCATAGCTACTTTGCCTCCTGGCAAAGGAAGCCAATACATCCAGGAATCTGCAGCCAATGTCTGATTTAATTAGTTATTCCATTATTAAAGAAAGTTATTAACTGTCATTGAACTTAGTGTCATTAGCTTGCTGCCGAGGAAAATTTCTCCTGCTATATAGTTCTAAAAGCCCTTCTAGTCTGATTGTAAACTGGTAGTTTCAGACAAGTCATATCACACTGCTCAAGATGTTACCTTTTATCAAAAAAGACTTTTCTCCTTTAAAACAAAGGAAAGAGAAACTGATAAGGGACTAAAATCTACCTCAGGCAAAGTACCTGCTCTGTAAAATCAAGGAAATATTTCTGATACAAACACTGACACCTGATTGCTGAAGTTTTTCTCATGATTGAGACATTGATAGTGGAAGGACTGGGCAGCCACTCTGGTGCTTATACGAGATGCATTTCATCATAGAATCATAGAATGGCTTGGGTTGGAAATAAACTCAGAGCTCATCTAGATCCAAGCCCCTGCCATGGGCCGGCTGCCACCCAGCAGCTCAGGCTGCCCAGGGCCCCATCCAACCTGGCCTTGAGTGCCTCCAGAGATGGGGCACCCACAGCTTCTCTGGGCAACTGTGCCAGGGCCTCACCATTCTCTGAGTGAAAAATTTCTTCCTAGTATCTAACCTAAATCTCCCCGCTTTTAGTTTGAAGCTATTCCACTTTCTTCTGTCACTATCAGACCATGAAAGGAGTTGGTCTCCCTCCTGTTTAGAAGATCCCGTTAAGTACTGGAAGGCATCAATGATGTCTCACCAGAGCCTACTCTTCTACAGGCTGAACAAGTCCAGCTCCCTCAGTCTTCTCTGTAGGAGAAGGTGCTCCAGCCCTCTGATCACCTTGGTGGCCCTCCACTGGAATCCACTCCAGGAGCTCCACGTCCTTTCTGTACTGGGGGTCCCAGACCTGGACGCAGTACTGCAGATAGGGCCTCACAGGAGCCGAGTAGAGGGGGACAATCAGCTTCCTCTCCCTGCTGGCCACCCCTCTGTTGATGCAGCCTAGGATACCACTGGCCGTCCAGGCTGCAAGCACACACTGCTAGCCCAAGTCCAGCTTTTCATCCATCAGGATCCTAAGTCCTTCTCCACAGGGCTGCTCTGAAGTTCTTCTCCCAGTCTGTGCACATACTTAGGATTTTCCCAACCTAATGCAGCACCTTACTAACATTTGCTAATAACTACTAATAGAAAAGAGGATGGAGGGGAACAGGAATGTACAGTTTTCTCTCTTTTTTTTTTTTTTGAAATTCAAACTACTCGCTACCTCAGTACTGAACAGATAAGTCTTTGTGTGCATGCAGGTGATTTACAAGGACTCACTGGAAAATACAGAACCACATCCTCCATTTCTTTTTTTCTCCTGGAATCTGAGAATAATTGAACTGAAGTAGGGAGGAGAATCACATGTGAGGTTTTGATTTCTCTCTCCCTCTCTCTCTTTTTAATTAAGCTTTTCTTGCAGGCTATCACTTGCACAGAATGCAAGATGTCTGCTTGCAGAAACCTAACATGCTGTTTGGCAGAAATGTTCCAGTTTAATTAAACCTTTGAAAGAGGTTACTACTTTTAATGTGGGAGGAGGGCTACTCTCATGGTTTGCTACAGCAGAAATATCTTCCTCCAACAGAAATTAAATAGCTAGGGAAAAAGAAGCCAGTGGCTGGACACAGTGCAAATGAGGATTAAACGACAACAAAAAACAAGAACAAGGAATAGATCAGCAGTAAGGGAAATGAAGACAGAATGAGTAACAGTATGAGGAATCAGTATGAGTAACAGTTTTAAAGGAAATTACTTTTTTGCTAAAGAGCCATGAAAATGCTGGACTATCTTTACTGCGTAAGGAAGTAGTGATCACAGTGTGAAATTATGATTTAGAAACTGGAAAATGGAAAGCCCCATCTTAAAATGCAATCCACCTCATTAAAAAATCTGAGGGTTCATAAAAAAGCTTTTTTTATAGATCCGATATAGATGGAGAGAATGAAGGAACTGTATATAAAGAAAAGAACAGAAGACATAAGAAAAATAAAAAGCTAATATCCAAAATATTTCTTTATGATTCTGAAAGCAGTTCTTCAGTGTGAATGCAGGGAAAGCCTCAAACAAATTGGTGAATGACTTCTGGTGCTAAATGTTACATTTCCGCACTTTGCAGTGAATGTCTATGGATGCATCACAAAAAATCGGGTTGAAAGAGAGAAAAACTGAAGAAGGAGAGGAGAAAAATACAGTGAAAGGAGAAAGAAAGAAAAGAAGATCAGTGAACTCATCTAAGAAAGAGGAAGGATGCATGAAAAAGCAGCTTGTCCGTAGAGAAAGGGCATGGTGGAAAAAATGATAGTTCAGAAGTACAGTTGTTGATGAGGATCTTCCTTGGTATCTTTGTCCTGCTCCAGGGATGATGGGAGGTCAGAACCCCGCTCAGATTAGTTCAGGATCAGAGATTCCCAAAATCTGCACAAAGAAATTTTCTTTCTGGCGTGGTTTCGCATGTATCTCAGGTAGTCCCAGGTTTACAACAAGAGAGAAAGAAATAGAATGAAGAGACTGAGAAGGAGGAAGAACATAAACAGGGAGAATTTAGTTATTTTTAGTTGCTTTTTTTTTTTTTTCCAGTGCAGTGTTGAAGTGGTGAAATGTAATTAATATTGATCCTCTGTGATTCAGAAACTGTCTGTAGCAGCTTCTTTGAATACAGATGACACTTACAAAGCTCCTTTTGGTTTTAAAGGAGCAAAGAGCTGCATCTAGCATCAAAAAATGTGGAAGGAAAAAGGCAACACTGGGCATTATTCTGATAATAAGAGGCAGAGCTTTTAGCAAGGGCAATTAAAAATCTGTATGTATGTCACAGCAGTGCATGAAATGCATTGCACTGTTAGAGACTGCTGAGGGCATTCATGAAGATGGTGCTGCAATTGCTAACATGTAACGACCCCACGTTTGGGAGCACTGCCATAGGCAGAACGTATCATAAATGCTGTGAGCTGTGACAGATCATCATGAAGTTCATCATCTATGTCACATTCATGCACCCTCATGTAAAACTTCCTGGAAAACCTGTGTCCTGGAAAGATGGATGCCCGAACAGCAGATCCTGTGGGCTGCCAAAGGGCTGTTGCTGATATATTTCTGCCAATCCATTTTCATGACGAAGTTGCTTCTCTTCTTCCCAGCCATGGTAAGGCCTTGCTTGTCACAGCCTCCCAGCCCATCTGTCCTATCAAATTGGCTTTTCTCCCTCTGGCTGTTTTGTGTTTCCCTGGTGTAAGCAGGTTTTAATCCCTCCATCTGATTAGTTAGGAGAAAAAAACACGCTTAATCTGATAACAGCAGGATAATGTAGCACTGCAAAGATGGTATGATTTAATTATGTAAAAATATTTATTTATTTATTTACTTATTTATGGGCTCTTCAGCAGAATGCAATGGCTTTTGTTTCCAAGAAACTAAATGTTCCCCTAAAAGCATATTGGATTTGAGAGCACTTCATAAAATATCAATATTCCCCAGTAAGAAAAGATTTCTCTGAGTTCATTTTGGTAGCACGTTTTGAATTGCTGATGTTCCTAATGGGCTTATACTGTCCTGTGTATTCTCAGCTCAATTTGCCCACTCTGGGAATTTTGTACATTCACAAAAATCAACTAGCAAACACTCTCTCCTTAGAAAAAGTCGCTGCCTTCCAAAGAAATCTAATTATAATGATTTCCACAATGACACAGCTGAAATAACTTGCAGATTTAAATGCTTAAATTGACAACTTATTAAATGTTTTTATTTAAACTAAGTAACTTACCCAGGCCTGAACATTTTAGTTCTTGGCACGTCTCAGGCAGACTAGCTGTTGAATTTGGAAACCTCTGCCTCATACTGTCTATGTCAGGTTATTAGACCTGAAAATGGTGTTTAACAAACCTCCTCCTTGTAGGAATCTGTGACACCTGGCTGGCTGACACAGCCAGGCAAACATCTGGCTCAGGATGAGGAAAGGCACACCTGGTACTTGGGGTTATGTGATGGCAGGGTGCCTCCCAAGTGCACAAAAACCTCTCCAGAGCTCTGGATGGGACCTTCTACTCCAATATTCCTCCTTGTGATCACTCAATGGTGCTCTAATCTCACATGATCCCACTGATGATGAGAGATTCAAGAGGACATGCATACAGAGGAGCAGCATGTCCAGAACATGGAGGGCCTGAGGCAGAGCTCAAAGAACTCAGATCAGCAGCTGAGCTAAGTCAGACACACAGAAAGATCACTACCATTGATCTCAGGCAGAGTATGACCACCCCTTTTCCACAACAAGCTATGGTAGCTAAGCTGCATTACCTTGTAGGTGAGTCTAAACTTCTCAGGGTTGCTGTTGGCTGACTTCTGCTCATATGAACTCATGGCATCTCCTCAAGGCTGGAGCTCTCCGTGCTAAGATGTTTGTTCTTTAGGAACCAGTTCCATCCAGCAGTCCTCAGTCTGTTCCCAACTGGTTCCTGCACATCCACACCAGACAGTTCATTGGGCATGGACACAGCCTCCTTCCTATTGATTTGACAGCACTGAGCAAACCTGGCTGAGAGCAGTGAATAAAGTCTATGAAGGTCTAACAGTTTTTTTTGCCCTTCCAGGACATTGGTGTGTGCATCTTGTGGATGCTGAAAGGGGGAATTAACCTAGTCTGCTTTCCTGAGGACAAAGAGCTCCTGTGATCTTCCCACAGCATGTGATTTTGTTCCACATTCTCAGTTTTATTTTGTGTTTTAAACTAATGTTCTACTAGATTCTATCTTCAGCAATACCCAGTGGACCAGGAAAGTGTCACCAGGAAATATGCTTCTGTTTTGTGTGTAGCCAAATGAGACCTGGTTTCTCCAGTCCTTGACAAAGTTTCCTTAGAAAACAATATAATAATTATAATGAGAAATGAGCCTAAAACATTTTTTTTTTTTTTTTTTTGCTCAGAAAAATGAAATGACAATATGATTCAAGTCTCTTACTAATGGACGTTTCTGGCAGTATAAAATATGGGAGGACATTTTTTATCACTGGCATTGTGATTTTAGCTACAGTGAGTTATTATCAACATCTAAAAGGCAAGATCTTCAAAGCTGAAATTTAAAAAAAATATAATGTAAAAGAATGTATCTATCATATTTGTCGTGAATTGAAAGTACAGGGCAGGAGAGGTGAACAGTCATTGAATTTACACAGGATGACTCTAACTGCAGTGCTCTTTTTTGGAAGCTTATGACTAATATTGAATCCCACTGTAACCTTTTGTTAACAAGAATTTAAGTGCCCTTCCTGCATAAATGAGATTATTTTACTTAGAGTATACAGTCTGTTATTAGTATGGTCTCAAACACTTTGTCATATTTATAGTCTTACCAAATGTTAATGGTTTGTTTGAAGTTTCTTTTTTGATTATCTGCTTTGCACTGATACTCTAGTTAAAAAATCATATCCAACACAATTCACCTGTTTCTGAAAAAGGATTGGGTAAAGATTATTGCTCTACTTACGTTAACTTGTATGAGTTTTTACATCAACATTTTTATTCTTCTTCGACTTAAAAGAGGAGCTTGCATGCTATTCTTAGTCTGGAATGTGCCTTTTTGCTTATTTCTCATCTTGAATCTGCCCAAGCAGACTGGGTTGCAATTGCCAAAACACAGTTTGCAGGAACAAACACTGGCTTCAAATCTAAAGAGTCACTGCAAACAAACTAACTAACAGCAACAACAAAAAACCTACCTCATCATCTTTAGCCCATATCCAAAACCTGGAGAAATTTTACTAACATTTCTGGTCTTTATTGAGTTAATTTTCTGCTGAATCAAACATATTACAGATAATGCTTTTACTGAAAAAAACGAAAAAGAAAACTGACAAGATAGATAAACAGGGTAATAGTGCTTAAATATTGAAGTATTAAAGAGTAAAAGGACTATTAACAATTTACTGCAGTATCCTCTGGAGAATCAACTGCTGAACCAGCTATTTGCTTCTCACCTCTTGCAGTTCCCTTCATTCTCTCTTTTAAGATTTTTAAGCGCTGCTCAACAGCAAGGCCTCCTCAAGCTCATTTAATTTGTTATTGTGACTCCTTTCTTCCAGCTGCTTTTGGATGTGCTGTGCCCTTCTCACAGGCAGCCTCTGTCCTGGGTGCGCTGGGCTGGACAGGCTGGGCCCTGCAGATCTGATGAACTGTTGTTCTGTTCTCACGTGAACCTGTGTGACACTAAGATCTAAACATGCCCTCACTCCTCACACAAGACATTTAAGTATCTTCTGTGCTTCCTGAATTCAGAGATTTCAGTAGCCTTCTATATCTTATACCTGCTGCCCTTCTGGTCTCTTCTCTGTAGGTTCTTACCTTTGCACCCTGGTGCCTACGTTTTGGATGACAGTCCAAAACTGTCCAAAAAATGTGGGCAGACTGTAGGCTATTGCAGTGTGGTTCCTGAAGAAGGGTCTCTTCATACAGCTGGCACCAGAGCTGTGCTGGACGGGAGGCTGTATCCTTGAGATGGGAGGTCTGGCTGCTAAACTCAGTCCAACCAGGACCTTGCTTGGTCCTAGACAACTCAGGTCACTGCTGTTAGAATGCAAACTCAGTAACGGGCTTTTGAGCTGGAACACAGCAGGCTGTTTTGCCACATTCACCTTTCTTCCATTGCTGTACTGACCAAAGCAGGCAGCAACAAGCTTTAGTGCTGTGCCACTGTCAGGATACAGGCAATGCTTTGAATGCCCAGAAGTAGGGCATTTATGGAGATAAAGCAGGTGAAGACTTTTTGACTCTTACCTTAAGAATTCTGCATCGCAGAAATACAGTGACAATAAATTCCTAATACTTTGAAGAAACATTGTCTAACAGTTATTTTTATTAAAATAGTGTTAAGCCTGCTTCTATCAGTATGGTACCTAGCTGCAGAGGCTTACTATTGAATCGTGGGCTTTTCCTGCTTCATCCAAGAAAGCTGGCACTTCCAGTGTTTGGACAAACTGCAGTGATGTTTTTCGGCAGCGCTCTGTATGCCTCTTTCCAAGCATTAATGCAGAAAATTCAGAAAGACCCAAAATGGTGAAGAAACCACCTGCTCCCCGAGTAGATGATTCCAGGAATTAATTATGCTCGCTGTGAGAAACGTGGTTCTTACTTTTATTCTGGTATTATTTGGCTTAGCATCAGCTTCTACTACTAGAAATCTTCTAAACAAATACTTTGATTAAACCAACTCTGAACTTTCTCTTCAAGAAAGTAAATAGTTTGAGGGTCTTTTGTCCCTGTTACTGAGTTTCTTGGGCTTCACATTATTCTTCTATATCCTTTTGGAAGTCTTGCAGAGTTCTTCAAATAATGTAGTAATTATTCCTATGAAACATTCCATGTATCAGCTGTGGTGCAGATGTGCTCTGAGATGTGCTGGGCATTCTTGGGCTTCTAACCACGCAATAGATGAAGCCACACTGGCCAGGAGTTTGTGGTTGATTGAATGACTGAGAAACACAAAATGTATCATTATGGCTTCTTTAGACTTCCACAGACCATCATGGACCTCTGTAAACCTCCTCATGTATTTCTAAAAGGCCACATACATCTCTTCTAATAAAAAACCAGCTTCGTGTGAAGAATTTCAGTTCATTTCTGGAGAAAGGAACAAAAAGGATTATCAGAAATCTACCTTTCATAATTTACTTTCAAGCCAGATGCCTATATTTGCTAGAACGTTAATTCTGCTTTGTATTCAGTAAGACAGTTTCAGTTTGTTTAGGGCTGGTTTCATCGGTCTCTGTCTCTACTTTAACACTCAGTATATTCTGCAAGGATGATGCATTAATCTGGTTAAGAAACTATAACAGGTATTTCTAGACTGGGAGGTTTCACTCACTGAACCCCAAGGGAATTTTACTCTGCTATTGTGGATTGAATTTATGGCTTTTTATTTCAATTGAATCAGAATTGTTATGCCAAGGATAAATTTGTCCCGGCTTGTTTACTGGCTTATTTGAATGATTACACAATTGTCACACTCTAGGAAATCATTCTGCTATTCAAAGCGTAAGGCTAATCAGAATTTTCTCCTTGGAAATAAAAGATTATGGGTAAACAACATAAAGGAGAACAAGCTATATTATATCATGAAAGCAATCAAACACTAATCCATTTAAGTGCTCAGTTCTGAAGTGGAATAACACTGTGCATGGTATAGAATTAGGAATCAAGTATACAAGATACAAAGAGATCAGTCTGTACAACTGGAGAGACAAAGTAATTAGACAAATCATTCTCCAGTTTCTGTAAGAAATGCTTCTTCTTCCTATTATTTGTATGCTGAATTACTGTTTGCACAGCTTTTTGTGATTTTCTGTTAATACTGCGAGAGACAGTGTGATTATATTTGGTTTAGAAGTACTGTTACTATGTCAACACTAGTATTCTGTTACCTAATTATCACTTTGAATCACTCTACAGGAACCTTGCTAGATTTCATAGTTTGGTTAGGTGATTCAGTTGAATACTGCAGGCATTTGCTTCAATTGAAAAATGCCCAAGAAGGGACATTGGACTGTACTTGGCTACATTAGATTGCATTCAAGAACATGAAGAAGAGCTGTCTGGAGGTCTTTAGTACATCATCAGTCATACAAAGTTTGCTGTCATTTCTTGTAGTTGCCCAGCAACAAAACATCCAAACCCGTATGTTTTAATGAATGACTCGGGAAACAAACAACATAAAGATAGGAGACTTCAAAAGTCAAGTCTTGAAAACTCATATTTTCAACACATTGAGCTGAATTTTATCCTAGGAAAATTGTCCTTTCTCTAGTAATATTTAAATAAATGCATTGTAAGTCTATTGACATTTAAGCTGCGAATTAAATGCTTCTACAGAGAATGACTTTAGATCATAATCAACCTCTAGGTGACATATGTTCTACTTAAACAAGTTGGAGAAATGGTTTTGCCAAGAAACACATTCTCACTTTACAAACCACACAGACAAAATGCCCTTAACATATATGTCGCCTCCCGAGGTAGAACTGCCAAGACATTAAAGTACATCTTCATTTTTCTGCTCCTTCACCACGTTGGGTTTATATAACTTAATTGCTCCCCAGCCACGCTGCTGTTTCAGTAAAATGTTCACAACTACTCAAGTCTGTTATTCAGAACACAGAGCCTAAGAGTTGTAAAACAGCTTCTAGGGAAGCCGTGCTTGCCTAAATATAGGTCACAGTAATGAGGTTGCAATTTTGCTAGAAAAAATTTGTCAAAAACGATCATAAACTGATGCAGCCCTGGATGATGGTGCAGGATTCATCAGCACTTGGTGCATAACAGCTGTATCATTCAGGTGAACACGAAACCAAATAGAAACATTCCAGCTTGTCACTTGTAAAGTTTATTGCTCATGAAAATAAGAGATTGTAGAATTAACCTCTCTCACACACATATAGGCACTGTGGCCTCACAGTTAAAGTCAGTGCCAGCACAGCAGGTGTGAGGGTACGCGTCGTCTCATGAAGTAATTACAGTAGCTCATCTCTTTCTGTTCATAGGGTGCAAACCCAGACAAACAAATGTCTTTGAGATCCTGTTTATAACTCAAGATACTACAGCTGCAGGGCTGGCTCTCGCCCATGGGAGTCTGTGGGGATGTGGCTGGAAGAGGGCTGACCGTGCCCCCGTCCTCGCTAAATGGTGCTTGGTGTTTCCTAAGGGCAGCTGAAAGCTCTGGGAGCCGCAAACCTTCCCGGCCAATGAGGGACGAGGTGATGAATGCGCTGATGTATTACAGGCGCTTCCTCTGCATGTACCGGAGCAACAAGAGCCACAACAGGTCACAGCAGCCCGTTCTGAGAAAATACAGCTAATTAGAGGAATTCTGGGAACCGGAATCCGTGACCTTTAATAATCTTTATTGACGTTAGCCAACCGCCTCACGCGGGCTCAGGCAGCGCCGGCGGCTCAGCACGAGGGGAAACGCCTGGAAGCGGCGCGCTCCGCCCGCCCGCCCTCAGGGCCCCTCCTGCGGGCGCGGGGAGCGAGGCGGCCGTTGTGCCGAAGCCAGGCGTCGCCGCCGCTAGGGGGCCCTCGGAGCCCGCGGAAGGGCCCGGCTCCGCCCGGGCTGCGGCGCCTGTTTTCCCCCTCTTAAATGAGGCCGAGAGGTTGCTGTTCTTCTATTTTTAAGTACGCATTTAGGCTTCTGACACATGGAGAGGCGCCTGAGCGGGCTGGGGGTGAGGAATCCTAACCAGGGATGTGTTTAATATTTGCACAGACTGCGTGCTACTCGGTGGAGAAAAGAGCGAAATCACCCTGAGCCCCACAGCACTCTGAATGAGCGCAGCAAGAGGAGGGAAAACAGCACTGGCTTGCTTTTGGACCAAGATCAAAAGGAGAAACTGGAAAGTAATAACAACGTAGAAACGTTCCCAAATTTAGCAGCTTTATTTTATTTTTAAAAAGCATTCAGCTAGGGCTTCAGGGAGCTGACACAGGCTTTCTGATAGAAGTGATTTAATATCAGAAATCCGAGATAAAATGGGGTTTGTGTGGGAGGGAAGGAGAGGGGGGTTTAGATGAAGAACAGCCCTTGCAAATCAGGACTAGTGAGCAGAATGGAGGCGAGGACCCACTTCTTATGGCTGTGGTTCTTCCACACAACCGAGCTTTTTCTGCAAAGGAAAAACATCCTAATTAATTAGATTTATTTACAGCAACTGGATTTGGGATCAAAATAATTGCCTTGAGACCGAAGTGCAGCTGCAGTGTGCATTCCAGATGTGAGATGAAGCAGCGTGTTACAGGTGATTTTATTTTTTAATTTTAAACTCAGAATTTGTCAGGATCAGATAAATTAATAGATTCATAGCATCGTCTGCATTCATCCAACACAAAGGTGCTCTCATCATCATATGCATTCCAGGGACAAGCAGGGGAGCAACTTCCTGCCAAATAATAAAAAAAAGTCACCCTGAGAATGGTTCTGGGATGTAGGGAACTGCTGCACAGCCCACAAGATATTAATTTGTGTTGCGGTTTGAAACTCAACTGGGCAACAGGTTACCACATCACTCGTGGTGTGGGTGACCACTGTGATCTCCAGGTAAGCAAATCTGCCAGGAACCCTCTGCTCCTCAGTGCCCCAACAAGCTCCTGCTGCACTTCCCTTACAGGGGACACGTGGTTCCCTTTTGTTTTTCCCATGGTTCAGGCAAAAAAATAAAAAAGGAAGAGCACCTATTAAAAAATTAACTTTGCCATTTTCTTTCTAGTACCTAATGAGACCTCAATCTTGCAGGAGCATCATACATTCTGTGACTCATCTAGCTTCTTTTCCAGCAGATGGTGATGACGGGTATTTATTTTCCTCAGTATTTTTTAAAGGAAATGTGTTCTAAATGGATATGCTGTCCTATGTCCACTGATTTATTCAAACTATCAGTCAATCTAAGTAAATTGATGCATGTCATTTTGCTTTCCCTTTATTAGTCTTTCTTCTGTATAGCTGTACAGAAGAATCACAGGCACGCATTGTACATCCCCAGTCTATTAAGATTGTTTTAGCTATCAGAAGTGATGTTCTTTAAAACTGCAACTGGTTTTAATGCTTACGTGTTCTGCAGCTTTTTACCTCCATTTTGGATGACTGATGAAGACATGACTGGTCCAGGTTTTCAAAGGCCAGATAGTCTGAGTCCTCACAGAAGAAAAAGGCAAGCCTCTTTGTGGAGCCATACAAGCAAGTTCACTGGTTTTGCTATAGAAGGCAACTTGGGCTTGTGCACACAACGCATAAAGTCTTCTGCAGTTCATTAGGTTAATGAGAATGAACTATGGGAAAAATTCAAAGTTTAATTATAATGTGCTTTATTTCATCAAAACTTGTGCTAGTACATGCCAACATTCTTATAAGAATATTTCTGCAATGGGTCTCCCTTCTTTAAGAACGTCAGTACTGCCTTCATGTCATCCAGTGCTTGGAGGAACAGGCCTTGCTATGCCCAGGGCATTGACATTCCGCAACAGATTCAGTAGTAAATAATCTGAGAGCCTATGGTGCCTAGGAGGGAAAAAAATTGAGCCATTTTGAGCATTAGTAACAAGTGATCCTTCAGAAAGAGAATAAAGAATACCTACAAGAACTAGACAAGGTCCCCTGCAGGTTATGATATCTTTGGGAGTAGAAATGTCAAGTTTGAATGTTCACTTAAGTAGTTTTAAGCGTTAGCTTACTGGAAGAAGCCTTAGCTGGGTTGTGTGGTGTTGGTACTACTAGACAACCACTCACATTTCATACAGAGGTAGAAGAGGATGTTATGGAAAGGAATGGCAGTGTTTATCCTTGAATAAACAAACTTTTTAGTTTTCTCCTTAATGTGACAGGAACAGCTGCTATTCCTCTCTGTGAGTCTGAACTCTGAAACAAGGACATATTGGGGACATATAAAGTTTCAGAAAACGGCATAGGAAAAGTAGCACAATGACAGAAATCTAAATATAGCCTAGCAAGAGAAAGTGTGAAGTACTATTGTTCTGTTTGAGATAAGGCAATTGCCTCGGTGAACCCATTTTTAAAACATGGATGTTCTGTCGTTGCAGAAATGATAGAACGTTTAAATTAATGCTACTCATGTAATGCTTTTGCACATATAGATACAGTTGTAGGGCATGTATATTCAAATAGCAAAATGAGTTTATCCGTTAGTAACACTGGAGAGTTGGCATGGTGCACACATCCTATGTGTCTCTCTTTATACTGTCTCTGTGTTGTGAGTTGTGTAAATACCTGATTTTCTCAGCCAAAAATATGAAACGGTTAACATCAGGCTGAGAACTTTAATATCACTAGACAGATGTTAGCCCAATAGCTTGACTGTGACAGGGACTGCAGCACTTCAAAAGCAATGCTCAGAGAAAGCACAAGGGAGAGTGTGTGCATAGTGAGCTACCCTTGCCTGCTTTCCTGAGCCAGAGTTGCATTGAGACTGATTTTTTTTCCCCCCGTTTCTTAAATTTTCACTGGTGGACTAGTCCTCCCTGAATTTCTGTAATGACTTTTTGAGTTTGTCTACGCTTTTGGCCTGCACAGCAGCCTGTGACAGTATAATTATGTGCTACACAAAGAAATACCTGCTCTCTCCCCTTAATTTGACACCTGATAATTTCAGTGTACCCTGTAGTTTCTGTGTAGGGAATCATCATTACCTCGTCACCTCTTCAACACCATCCATTGTTTGTAGCCTTCCTCGTTAACCTTTTTCCAGGCATTAGACTGATCAGTATTCCCTTGTAGAAACTGTTCCCTGCCTTGGACCATCCTCACTACCTTCATTTCTGTTTTTCAACTTTGGCCCTCTAGGAGGTGGAAGGACCAGCCTGCATGCAAGAGGCTTATCCAGCATGGGCAGGTTTAGTTGAAATAGACCATGAGAGCGGATTACAACCTTGTGCAGATTTGTTTCTGAATAGGCTTGATAAAAATCAAAAGTTCTGAGTCACAAAGAGGAGAAGTGGTAGTCATGTCTCTCTCTCTCTCTCTCTCTATCAGTTCTCATAACAGCATTAGGTAGTGAAAGGAATGAAATCTGAGTTCACATCTACTCATTTTTGAGAAGAGAACTGAATCAGTGCCTGAGCTACAGGCTGATCTGGACTATGTATCTCTAGTTCCAGCTGCTCTGTTTTTCTTTTTAGAGCTCTTTTAAAGCTGCTGGAGTAGGACTGAACCCAACTCACTTTCCAGACACATCCTCTTAGCTCTAAGGGAAACTGTTCCTTCCTCATGCTTGTCTTTCTGTGTGCATTTTCTATGAATAGCAAATTACTAGGTGCACTTAGTAGCTGCCGCTTTACTTCTTTGAATAAAGACTGAGCTTACATTCTTGTAACATGATGGAAGGTGTAGCAATGACAACAGAGCAGCAAGGTTCCAGGCCACAGCAAATAAGAATTTGCTCAAGCACAACAGCAATGGGCACAGAAATAAGGGAAAACAGCTGCTTACCTTCAGAAGTCCTCAGGTATACAGAGATCTCCAGTCAGATATCCTTGCCTCCTTAAGTGAGGTCTAGAAAGAGGTGGGTCCTGGGTCCACCTCCTCCAGTCACTAAGGTGCACTGCATGCACCTGAGCTCCTCTGAGTTGGTCCTGCCTTCCCACCAGGTGTTCAGTCACTGGTTCAAGCCCTGACTTAGCATTTCCACTACAGTCCTCCAGGACCTGAGGTCAGAATCCTAGTGTGTCAGGGCTGTTTTATCAAAAAGGCACAATTGCTGATGGTGTAGTTTCTAATTGCTTATCTGTACCTGCATCCTCATAGGCAGTGGTTGCAGAAGCCCTGCTAGCTGTTGCTCAGGAAAGGAGGTTTTTTTTTTTGGTGGCAAAATGCTTGTGGCCCCACTCTGACTACTCAGAAACATTTAGAAGTTGGGAAGGAGGTATTTCTGAGCTCAGTGCAGTCACCCATGTACTCCTACCAGGAAAGGTGCTTTAATTGGTCAAAGGAAGGGCACTTACACACTTACACAACAAAGAGCATGTCAGCTTGGAGCTTTCTGTTCATCTTGAAAGTGAACGATATAATTTCTGCTGTGCATATAGTCCAGCAGCTTCTGATCCAAACAACACACAGCTTCTGTAATAAATCATGCTTCAGTGCCTAGCCCTCCCTACCCTTGCTCCTCTAAGCCATTTCCTGCCAGGCCTTTGGAAACAGCCTTAAGAACCCCTTGCAACGAAGAAGGAAAACAACCTTTTTACTTATTGCCTTCCTGCACTTGAGACAAAAAAGGGACATATTTTGACTTTACAAACATTTTAGGTAAATGTAATTAGGGACAATGTTGTTGACATGATGTAAGGCATGATGTTGATGCTGATTGGCCAGCAGTCGTCACTTGTCCTCAGTCTGGCCAGAACCTCTTCTATGGGGCTCTTCTTGTCTTGAAAATAGTCAGGGTATTTAGCAGCAACAAAAGTGCTGCTTTCCCACCAGTTTTAGATTCAAAGGTTTTCATAAAATGCATGTCCTTGATTGCCATTTACCTTCAACAAGGTGCTGTTTCTGAACTAAAATGCCTGGATGATTTCTGGTCTTTTTTTAAGCCAGCATGGAAAATGCTTTGTCTTCCCGTTCCAGTTCTGCTTGTCTTCACACTGGACTTTAAAAACACACACAAATCAGTGTTCACAGTATAAAAAATGAAAAAAAAAAACCACCAAAAACCAACTTGTTGACAGGTACCTTTCTGTTTTGGGGAAAGTTTGCATTTGCTTTTAAAACCACAACTTTTTCTGCAGTCTCAACAACCAATGAGATGTTACAGGTTGCTTGGGGACACAACATTTGACCTGTACATGACTCAGAGTTCATCTGCAGTGCAAGAAGAGCTAGCTGAGGTTTGCACATCTCCCTACCACATACCCTCTGGACATAGAGATTCATATCTCTACATCTATTTTATCATTCCTAGCTCGGCAGATGAAACTAAACAATTTTGCAAAGTGTATGGTAGTCTTTTCCTTTCCTAAGAAAATCCTTGGCAAAATATGAGGACCTAGATGGCGTGAACATGGGCAGCATTAACTGCTCCAAAATGAGTACTCCTTCAAAACACCTGAAAGGCAGTATGCTGATCTTGTGAAGATTACTTCCTTTGTCCTCTTCCACTATTAATAAAAGCCCAGGCTCTGCTGCTCCAGACATTTGAAAAGTATTCCTTTCCACGTGATCTGTTTAAAAAAAAAAAGAAACTGAAACAAGAGCACTTCAGGGATAAGTCTGATAGCTCAAGCATAACTGAGGCAAAACCAGGTTGCCTGCTACAGCATACTGCCATAAGGTCATAAGATCATTTAGATTGGAAAAGAACTTCAAGATCACCAAGCCCAACTGTCAATCTGATCTACTGAATCCCATCATTAACCATGTCCCTTACAGCACACTGAACTTCCTCGGACTGGAATTTAGCCAATTCTGCTGTACCATTCCAAACTGGAAAGTGAAATAAAAAGATGCCAAGGGCACCCTGTTAGAAAAGCATCCTCAACCTCCCAAGCTCTTCTCTTCTAAGAGAGCAATGTCTTTTACTCATCTCAGGTACGTGCCTAGAAGCCTCATAGGAATATAGCTGGTAAAAGCTCCTGCTTTGGTAAAAGAGGAGGAGTCAGGACAAGTCAGGTAGTACTTGAGTTGAATCACTTTGAATATGCCTGGTTTTCTCCGTTAATTGTATTTTTAGAAAAAGAAGTGAAGCTTTGGTCCTCATTTAGTTGCCCTGGTGAAGTGGCCGGGGTCCTGCTGGTGGAGCAAGCCCTACACTGAAGCAACTCAGAGAAACATAGCATTTAAACAGAAAGAAAACAAAATAAAGCAGTAATCATTTTAAGATGACAAATCAATTTGCCTGCATGCAACACTGAGCCCTGTGTAACAGATAAAGTAGGTGATATGGTGTTGCTCAGTGTGGAATAAAATCATTCCCATGGTATTAGCTTATCTTCCAGTTTATACAATGCCACAGAAACAAGCTGTGAAAACCTGGCACTCTGATGAACCTCAGAGCCGTAGTGAGGGATGGAACAGGGCTGCAATGCTGAGGAAAAGAAGGCAGAGAGGGAAGGAACAATGCAGAAGAGGAGCGACGTGGCAAGGAGAATGGAAAAAAAAGCTTTCCACCTTTCAACAGTGATGAGCCTTTGATTCAGGTTGTTCATATCACAAAATTGTACCCAAAAGGACCCTAACTGAGATGTCTTTACTTTTTGTCATTTTGAGCTCATGGTAAACACTCATAGGATATTTTTTTCAAAGGAACAGAATAGAGAGCAGAATGATTTTTATTGATCCAGAAAGTCAAACTATATGGGACATGAAAAAGTGTAGTAACAAAAGTTTAAAATCTCTTCTGAGAGCATCTCATTCTCCGTTTTGTTTTATTTGTCCTGATACTTTAGCTCTTTTCTGATATTTGTTGTCAGTATTCTCATTCAGAAAATAAAATACAGCAGTCTGCAGAAACTCAGGAGATTGCAGTGCATGGACGAAAGCTCACCAGATGGAGGAAAACAGATTCTACCCCTGCTTTTCCTAATATTTCCAGGTCTACTTAATTTTGTTTTTAGCAAGAGTATTTTCCCATAGCCATAATCCTAATAATAATAATAATAATAATCTGATAAATAATAGAAAAATTATTAGCTATATGAATGCATTGCAAAAGGAAGCATACAGTATTTTTTATCTGACAGTATTGCATTCAAGACTGTAAATGCTGCACCAGAGAGATGGCAGGAATATTGTTTCTGGTTGTTTGCTAAGGCAAATTGTACTTGAGGTTAGGAAATATCTCACCATATCAATTTTAAATGCCTGAATGAAATTTAGCTGTGGAAAGGGGAGGAGAGTTCAGGATTACATGATCAGGGGACAGCTGTGCTATGGAAAGCCTCTTTCTCCATCTCTTAGCCTTCAGAGTAGAATTTAGCCCTACAGGTGATGAATTTCTGAAATGACTAAAAATCCTGATGTAAATAACTCAGTGAAAACGGGAACACAAAACTATTTATACAAAAGGAGAATGCAGCAAGCCTGGGAAGCAGTAGCATCTGCATATAACTTGATAATAGCATTACCTTTGGGATAGTTACATGTGCAAGTACTCCTTTACACCAGTAATTCAACTGCTACCTTGTAGCAATGTAATTACCCTTTGAAGACAGGCTACAGTTTCAATTCATTTACATTCTAAAGAAATTTAATTATTTCTTTTAATAATAAAAGCCTTTTCCATTTCTTAGTAGGTCTGAAGATCTTGACAAGGCCAGTGCAAGGTTGAGAATTCTGGGCAAATGCGAAGCCCCTCAAAGCACCATACAGGTGGTTTAAGGCCTCTGTCTCATCCAGAGAATGAGAGCAACCTGCGACAGACAGCTCTGTGGACACCTATCCAATCATACGTGGTTCTATGGGAGGACAAGGCATTCCTATCTGCTAGCTTGCATTACATCTGTTTGTTAAGGTGTTGGGTTTGACTGGACGCTTGAAGACTGCTGGGGAGCAGCATCCCATCATCAGCAACTGGTAACAAAATCTGTTGGCTGCTGTAGGTGGGAGATAAGAGCTCTGCCTTCCCTTAGCAGAACACTATGAATCCAACACAGGACTTAGTGGTTTCTTCCCTCAAAAATACCAAGAGATCTGGTAATAAGAACATGGAAGACACAACACATGGATTTGGATGGTGTGCAGTCATAAAGACTGCAAGGAATATGTTTTCTGAATGGATTAGCGAATCCATGTTGAATAGGAAGCTGTTCAGTGGATGCTGTGCACTGCTGGACACAGGATAGTGTGTGAAGAAAGGCAGATATAAGGTTAATGAAATGTGACTATCAGTAGTTGCAAAATGGCTGTATGCAAAAGCTGCAAATCTTTTTGTCTAATTTGAGCTGTACTGAAACTGCTGTCTTATTCTAAGCTAATTTCTTATCCCCCTGTGGAGCTCTGTCACCTCATCTGGACATGCCAATCCTCCCTTGCAATTTTAGAAGGAGTGCAGAAGAGTAAATGAGGCAACTTTTAGATAGCTCAGATTAGGTGAGATGAGTTAGAACTACATCCCAGGGGTCAAATTAATGGTGTTATGGCTCATCTGAATTCTGATGTTTCCCAAGATTGCTGTATCCTTCAAGAGATTTTCTGGATGCATATGGAAGGGATCCATCAATTCCCAGATTGCATCAAAATTATTTACACCCAGGCTGCACAGAAAACTGAACTCTCTAGGGATCAGAGAACTGCTAAAATGTTCAAGTTCTTAATAAAGCATTTCCAGATGAAAAAATAAGACATGTCCCTGCAGACTTGATAACCTCAGTGGCCCAACTGTTTGAGCTGTTCTCATTGAAGGTGTTTGTTCTTTTAACAATGATTTTTCACATTAGCGGAGGTGTTGCAAGCATGATGTGGAAAGAGCTTGCAATATATGATTTTGAATGGTGTTTTTCATTGCCTAGGGGCCTTAAAAGCAGGCCCCTCTGTGTCTGCTTTTGGAATTTGTATTGAAGTGGAGATAATTTTACCTAAGTAACAAAATAAATAAAATCTAGACAAGAATGCTGTTGCTGAGGCTGAATTATATTTAGCACTAACTCCTTGCAGGCTCTATTTTCACTCTGTCAATAACAGATGTGCTGTTTGCTGGGTATGGCTGAACAAATCTATTTTCAAATGTCTCCTTGACTCCTTCACAATCTGCTGCATTCCACTGATAGTACACTAAGCTGCTCAGTTGGGAGAAGAAATAGGGAAGATGTGAACAAATTTGAATGTATCCTTTTAGGAAAAAGAAAAGAAAAGAAAAGAAAAGAAAAGAAAAGAAAAGAAAAGAAAAGAAAAGAAAAGAAAAGAAAAGAAAAGAAAAGAAAAGAAAGCTGTTTGCGTTCTTTTTATTTATTTATGAATAAGTTGAATCAGGAAATCTAGCTTTGTAACTTCTAGCTCCAGGAACAGTGATAGGAACAATAACAATAAATATTAGCTCTTATTAGTGGAGAACTCTCTTCTTATTACTTACAGCTACTTATTTGCATACACCGTTTGTTTAAGTTGTACCCATGCCAGGAGTGCCTCTTTATGCAAGCACATACGGTCTTTCTCAAGGCATTGCAAGTCAACATGTGAAATTATATACTGCAAATATGTGCATTAATTCTCACTCAGGATAATTATAATAAATCAATTTTTTTACTTTCAAAAAAAGCAACAGATTTTAAGTTGATAATTTAATGACTCAGTGAGGTTAATGATCAGAAACAGCATTCAGTTCTTGGAGAAACGGAAAGTATTTTTTTGCACAGGAACATTAAAATTCAGAGGCAAGTTTATCTTCAAGAAATATCTGTGCCTTATTTGACTGAGGGTAAATGATTGTCCCTTCAGTGCCACCTTATGCTGTCATGAAAATCTTCTGTGAGGACTTTTAGAGAGTGATGGGAACTTCTGAAGTGCAGCATGAAGGCTGGATTCTTAGAGCCTTCCAGTTGGCCTATATTGCCCAACCCAGGTACTTCAGTGTTCTGGTCAAAACTCAAAACTCAGGAAACAAGCTAAAATTATACTTGTCGAGATTTAAAACATGAAGGTTTTCTTTCAATTAGCTCTTCAGTATTGGCACTGATTTGCAGTAAGGTACCTAGAAAAGGATACAGAAATTCCACCCAAATAAAGAGGGCTAAATCAACATTACTTTCAGCTAAATATGTTAATACTAGGTGAAGATGTAGCAAGCTTTATTAATTCTATAAATGCAAATACGTGTGTGTTCATCTAGACTAGTTCCTAAAGGCAGTGAGGGTGTGCTATTGCTAGCAAACTCCGTGCAAAGGGTCAGTGACCAACTTGGAGTTTGACTGGCTCAAAACAGGCGATATCCTTGCCATTAAACTCTCTTATCTGCCAAAATACGCAGTTTGCCTCTTGGGAGTGGTATGTTGATGCCTGAACTGTGGCCAAGAATGATGTGGGGGAGTGTTTCTTGGCCTGGACTAGTGTGTTCTTAGAATTTAGTTTGTGAGTGTAGAGACTGAGCCCACGTTCCCTTAGCAGTATATACTGCACATTATGCTGGGCTTCTCAGGAAAGAGCAAGGAGGAAAAGGGGGCAGTTGGACCTTGTCTTGTTTCCCTCCAAACATGCAGAGTAGCTCTGCAGGGCCAAGAGGGGTGCCTGGTATTTTAGAGCAGGATACAGAGCTGGGATGGTCTGTTTCACCAAGAGCCCACACCCAGCTATTTTTGCCACTTGTTCTGGGGAGTTTATCAGATTTTTGATGTCAGCCAAATATTTGGCTTGGGTGGCTCCCTTCTTCTCTTCCACATGGCCCAGTTACATGCAGACTTGCAGAGTGCAGGAGGGGCTTCCCTAGCTTTCCTTTCTGACACTTCATACATAATAGTCAAAACACGTGTGGTGCGTTAGCCCCAGCTAGCAGCCAGAGTCCTGTGTGGCTGCTCAGCCCACCCTGCTTCAAGCAGGATGGGGAGAGGAGAAAAACAAGAGGGGAAATCCTCATCAATTACTGTTACAGACAAAGCAGATTCAACTTTAGGGAATTCAGCTTAATTTATTGACAGATAAAATAGATATTTAATTACTGATTGGGGTAGTGGGAAGCAAAAGAAGAAATAATCATGTACACACAGAAAAGACCTTTCCTCCCTGTTCCCAGGCTCAACTCCTTGCTAAGTATCTCTCTCCTCTCCTCCAGTGAATGACAAGTGTCCTGGGGGCTTGTACTGGGGATGTAAATGTTTCTCTCCATTCTTCCTTCCATCTCACTCTGTGCTCCGCTGTGGGCTTCCCAATATCTGCTCTGTCATGTTTATTCCATGGACCACAGGGAGTATCTGCTCAGCCATGAAGCACCTCCTTTTCCTCATCTACTGACTTCAGATCCCTCTTTGCTGTTTCTCACACTTTTTTTCTTCCCCACTCTGCCTGTCCAGTTTTTCTTCCCCTTTCTCAACTGTGTTTCCCAGCGGTGCCACCAGCTTGGCAGATGTGCTCAGCTGTGCTGAATCACAAGGAGCTCATCTGGAAATGGCTGTGCCTGACACAGAGCACATAAGCCAGCCCTGCAGCCTGCCCCCAGCTACAACATTGCCATGGTTGCAACATCCTGTGCAATGGTAGTTTGTTTCAACGGCTATGCACTTGTTTGTTCAAACCTATTTGTGTTTGACCTACCTTCACCCCTCCTTTCCTCCCATCCTCTTTTTCCCTTCTTTCATTTTATTTCTTTCATCACTGTTCTAGGTAGGCTAGTTTTCAATGCTAAATTAAAACCTGTGTTACTATTCAGTACTTTCTTCCTTTGAAAGTGCTTAGGTAATGTTCCTTGGTCTTCATTTCAGGTAAACTAAGAGAGACTTGGTTAATCTTCGTCACTCCAGCTCTCCAAAAGTTTAGTTTCTTTATCTTCTCCACTTTGTCAGAAGCCTTTACTTAAAAATGGGCCCCAAGCCACATACAGTATTTCAGTCTTAAATCACCTGTACCTGTAGCACTTCATTGGTTTTGTGATTCTCTTCAGCCCTTCCCTAGCTCATGCATTAACCTGTTTTTCGTGGCTATAGTTTTGGTCTGGGATGCTCATAATGCCTAATGTATCCTCACCTTCTTTCATTCTGTCCTTTATTTGGTAAGTATAGTTTTCCCTTCATCTTTCTTGAAAGGAAGAATATCCTGTGGCCATCCCAATTTCCCTGGAGAAGCTCAGATTACCGTGCAATCTAGAAGCTTTGCTCTGGTTTACATTCCTGTTTGCCACTTTTTCAGTCTTTGTCCCTGGAATTACAATTTATTCCTTGATCACTTATGAAAGCAGTCAAAGTCACAATTAGTGAAGCTTTTCCACAATCACTGATGACAGTCTAGCGACAATGATGTTTTCCACAAATAGAGTTAGCTTTCTCTGTTACTTCATTTGTTATATAGTGGCATTTTTTAGATCAGTGTAATGTTGCATTAATTCAGCAGCTTTATGAAAGTTTAACTGTGGAGCTATGACACACTTAATCAAAGTTGTAATATCATTTTAGAAGTAATTCAGGTTTATTTGACAAGAGCTATTTTCCTAAAACCAAGCTGATGAGGCTTTATTACATTCCAATCCTCTAAATCTTTTAAAAGTTGAACCAATGAAAAATGGTGTTTAGTAATTCCATAGAGAAGACAAAAGTAAGAAGCTTGTTACAGCCAAGGCTTGTTGAGTTTATAGTCTAACCTATATCACAAAAAGAGCTAGGTGGCTGCATGTGGTACAGGATGAGAGCAAGATGGCACTGATTGATTGGTTAGGATGGGAAATGTAACAATGCTTTTGCAGTAACCCCCATTCTGGTTCTTGTTGCTGCCCTCAAGAAGGCCTGAACTCCGCAGATCACTTTGAGTAGGTGAGAGCATACTGATGTGAGGTGTCTGTTATTTAGTTAAAAAAAAAAAAAAAAAAAAAAAAAGCAGAATCATTTGGAAAACATATGGACTGGAAGGAGCAGGCCTTGCTGTGATAACTACCATGTTCCACCTCTAGGGTTGTGGGATCCATGGGGACATCCCTGTGCCGTTAGGAGCCCAGAGGTGTTACCAGCTCAGATAGCCATGGAGGAACCTGACTAGGTCACATTCACTTTGCCTTTCCCAGATATCACCTTTTGTTTCTTCCCTGTCTTCTTTCTTCTCTTTTCTTATCTTGTTGTTTGTGCTTTCTCTCGTGTGAGTCTCATTTATCAGATTAAGCCTGCATGCTTTGCAATTTTATACTAAGCCTATGGCCACTAAATGGCAACTATGGCAACTAAAAGAAAAACTACAAGCAAGCTGCTGTTTGGGTACATCTGTGACTGATAAGGCTACGCATTTATCTGCCATTCTTTAGCAGAGTTAGCACCAGAAACAGAGGAGACATTTATTAGCCCTTGTGTGATTTGTATTCAGGAAAGCCAGCTTAGAGTCTAGCATTTGAAAAGCAATGACTGATCTCAGTTATTCCTAAGTTTTTCTCTTCTCTTTCCCTTCCTCACTCTTGCCCATCTCCTAACAATGGTTCTTAACTTTAACACCATCTCAGTTGCTGACAAGTGATGGAGAAAGGGTTAGTTCTTTATATACATTTATTGAAATTAAGAGAAAGGCTAGAAAGAACAGTTCCCAAATGAAAATCTCTATTGATGATTTTAAGTGCTCAATTGGGTAGTCTTTTTTTCTTTTCTTTTTTTCCTTTTCTTTTTCTTAGTTTAAAAGTTTTAATTGTGGTATTCTGTCATAGGGAAAAGTCCTCAGGAAACCTCTGTGCTTAAAACTTCATGGATCATCTGTTTGTTTATCTCTATACAGTATGTTTGTACTCTGGATCAGTTAAGACTCAGGAAATGAACATGGCTTATTTTCTTTGAGAGCCCTCCAGCTTGTTACCTGGGAGGTTGAAATACTTTTTCATAAATGTTGACATTTTTCTCAGAAGCTTATTAATTGCTCTTGTCCCTGAGACCTGGGTCACGTAGGACATTTTAGCCTCCAAAATGCTAAACCTAGGCCTGTCAGCAAACCACTGTAGAATGCAGCTCTCTCAGGTGCAACTCATCTTTTCCCTCTCATGCACTAAGCTGGAGAATATGGGAGGAGAAAAGGACATCTGCACAAAACAGAAAAGCATGAAAATGTGAGAAAGTTCCTTTCTGAGTAGAATCTTCTGGTGGCTCCTGGTTGTGTGAAAGGTCAAAGTCAAGGAAGAAGTGCCAGTCTAAAGAATTCACTCTCCACCAATCAATCAGCAAGGCTTATGGTGATCTACTAGAAGGTCTCTCCTGCTCCACTGCAGTCGGATCCCTTCCCTCTCTAAAGGACAACAGACACCACCACCATGAGACCCATCTGCTGGGATCACTAAGCATCATCGTACTTCTTCACAACTGTCACTATGGTCCACTGGTATCATTACATGAACACACAACAAAAAGCTGGTTCTTAATCCAACCTTCTTGAACAGTCAGGAGATTTCCCTTCTCATTTACTATTTTCTGATATAAAATATCCACAGCCACAATTGCATACTAACCTTTAAGGTACCACAGTCTGGAGACAAACATGAAAGTGCTTCCGAGCACGTGCACTTTGTAGAAAGGCAGATTGTGAGGAGAAATACAGCCTAGGCAAGGCCACAGCAGGCCCAGCACTGTAAGTGGCATAACTAGCTGAGAGTAGTAATGAGAGGGAGCAAGTAGTGCTGAGAAGCAGGACATGTAGTGTAGGCACAGTGCCATGCTGCATGCAGGTTTGAACCAGTGCCACCAAATGATTCACCTCTGTGGGGACTGCTGGCTCTACTCAAATGAGCAACCTGTGTTCGGATCCTAGACCACAGAGGTGCTCATGCCAGGAGTCCTTTGTAACAGTTTGGAGTAGTAGATAATTGAAGAAGTATTTTACCCATGAAAATGTGACGTATGTGGAATGTACCTCCAGCTTCGAGCTCTTGGTAAAGCTTGTGCTTTAGGTGTAATTGATGCCCTCATCAAAGAGAGTGAAGGCTGGAGTCAACTTAGAGAACAGAAGCAATCAGCTTTTGAAGTTAACCTCCATGTGTGAAACCACTATTGTGATTTCAAAGTCTCATTAAGTAGTAAATATAGAGCATGCCAAAAGTGATTTTGCAGTTAATAATAATGTTCTTCCATTTAAATAATCAGACTGTAGCCTCATTACAGCTGTATTGCATGAAACACTATTTGTAGAGAAGAGATCTTAATCATCCACTTCAGTAAAATTTACAGGGAAACCAACTTCAGTGAGTGAGTTAATTTCAGAGAATAACATGTTTGGTCTTGGACTATTCTTTCACAGCTGAAAAGAAAATCAAAGTGTTTTGAAAATTGTTCTGAAAGAACAGAAAATTATAAACAACACAGAGTGAATGACTTCTAACTGCCCCTTTGCAAAAAGGAAAAGAGAAGACTCACAAAACAGATCCTGCCTGCAGTAAGAGAAATTGACGTACGGACAGCCCCCAGTACAGGAATTGGACACCAAAGACTTCAAGGAACAAAAAAAACAGAGATTTTCAAACTTTCCAGATGGAAGATTTTGCTCTCTTACCCCAAGATCCTTTTACTCAAGAGGCAGTGTTGACATTGCTAATGAGGGATGACAAATGTCTTTTTAACTCTCTCTGTGGTCTGCTGTTGTAAACAATGTACCTAATAACAGAGGAAATGGTCTTTTGATGCTGTTATTGGCTGGAGGGGATTTCAGATGACTGATGTAACATGTCAGTAACAGATACTTGTGCTTTAATATCTATAGATTCATAGACTTTAAAATAAATATTTTGATTTTCTAAGCAGAGCAGGCCAGGGAGTGCCATCAAAACAAAACGATGTGTTCTGCTGGCCAGGGACTCATCCTGAGAGCTCATGACAAGGGTGTTTGCCCACAGTTCAAATTCCTCTCCTGGTGCAGCATAGGGCACATATTATTATATTAGTTAGAAACTTGTTTACCGTGTGATAAATTCTTAAGCTACTAATTACTTTGTTAACTCAGTGGTTTAAAGCTGTATTTCTTGGGGCTGAAAATCTCTAGTTCTTTCCCACTGATGATAATAGCATGTAAGGGGCAAAATTTTAAAGTCCTAACTTTGTCACAGCTTTCCTAACTTCCTTCTTATAGTGTCAGCATGTAAAAGGCATGCATTGGACTTGGAAGTCAATAGGGTGCACATGTCCAAGTCTCTTGGGAACCTCATTCCTAAAATTATAGTCAGCAATACAACAGCTAACTAAAAGGGTCTGATCTCTTCTAAAAGTCCCTTCCAACTTGAATTACCTCATGATCCTATGAAACTGGTGGTAGCTAGCATGAGCAGGAGACATGAGGTAATAAGGATATGTGAATGAAATTTGTATGAGAGTAGGTGGGCTGGTGAGAAGGGTGACTAGGGTGGGGAGGGAAGAAAAGATGAGAGCTGTTATGGGAGAAAAATAGATGACAAAACAAGGGAGAGGTCACAGTAAATGGTGCCGGCAAAACTCACCTTGAGAAGTTCAGTGAAGCTACTGGGGGTCTAAGTCAGGAATCCTGGTTATGCTAGAAATCAGGGTAATGTTCTGCAGGTGGAGCTGATGAAGAGATTAACCTCAGAAGGAAGTTTGTGAAATAGAACCAGTTGATTTTAAGGCACAAGACAATGAGGAACTATTTCTTTTAGGCACTGAGATGGTTTTCTATTCCAACAGCTGAACTGCTGCTTTTTTGACCAGCATTTCTTGAAAAAATTCCCTTTGCTTTGCCAGCTGTTTTGGGCAAATGCCTTTTCAGCCTCATCTTGCAAATGCATCTACACATGTCCCATCAGAGAGCGCCAACAAAAGGTTTTGAGATCATTCTCATCCAAACAATGCAGACAAACTTTAGTTCAATGTGAAATTTGGGGAGGGAAACTGACCCCAGATGTGCTGAGCTACCTGTCTGTGTGTGCCTGGACATGACACAGCTGCACCTTTGCTGGGCACGAGGAAGGACCGAAGCAGCAGAGCAAGGATATGTGTGTTGGACATAGGCTGTCTAGCTGCTGGCACCAAAGGGTCTGCGTGCTTTGTTTCCTTTTAGGGTATATTGCTGTTATCTGTAAGAAGATACTCAATTCTAGGAAATTTGTATATCTAAACAGTGACTGCTGAAGACAGAAAGAGACATATGAGTATGTCCAAGAGCAAGTGTAAAAAGCCTACAACCACACTAAGAGAAAATTATACCTCTTACTCCCCAAAGCATTTATGAGCTGGCTCACAAATATTCATGGATTTTACTGTCTTCTCTGCAATAACACTAAGTCTACATTTGCTTCTGAAACATATTCTAGATGTGTAGAGTGAAGGTTAAATTTTAACAGAGATCTTTCATGATGTAACTGTTCCCTTTCTCATTTATGCCCTGAATAAGTGTTGAAAAATGTTCACATTTGCAGTAAAATTCAGAAGCTAAGAGGGTTTCATCTTGGCTTTGCAGTGACCATATGTGATCAAGGGACTATTAATATTGATCATCACAATCTAATTCAAAGAGCAAAACTCAGGGAGTTAAGGCCTTGGGTAAAACTTGTAATTTACTGTTATGGGGAAAACTTTATGGCTAGCTTTTGGTTTAAAAATCCCTAAGAATTTTCTGCAGGAAAGTTTTATTGAAGATGCATCAAGTTTAATGCAGCTATACAACGCCCTCTGCTTACATATATAGATACATATATATTTATGTATCTGCAAAATCAAATTTCCTTGCTTGTGTTACATGAGATTTTAGACTACTTAAGGAGAATAATCTTGAAAATATCGTAATTCTTATTCTTCAGTTCTCTTATTTCTAGTATCTTTTAGCTCATTCATCTCAACCGAGTGCTTTCTCCCCCCCAAAAAGTCCCCAGAGCCCAGACCAAAGGATCAGCCAGAACCCCTGGGATGACTCGCTCCTGCCATCATTTCTTAGGCTGACACAGGTCTGCTTTGTGGAGCAATGCATCTTCTCAGAGCACTAAACCAGACCTTCAGGGGTCCTTCGTGGTTTTTCTTTCCCAACCTTGTACTAGAATTCTTTTTCTTTGCAGAACCACAGAAAATGGTGAGCTTGGAGATAGCAGTATGGCTGGATCAGTTTTCATCATGCAAAGCACTGCCAGCAGGTTACAGATAGGAGCAAAGATCCAGAATCTTCAGTTTTATTCCCAGCTGTGCATTAACTTGCTCTCTTACCTTAGGTGAGTGATTTTTATTAATTAACAACTTTAGGTATTTATTGCATCAGCAGAAAGAAGATCCTACCTCACAGGGCATAATTAATGTTTGTAAAACACTTGAGGGTGCCTTGGTGAGGACAGTAATGGTTCCAGAGAGCAATCCTAATTCCTAATGGCCAGGCCCATGGCACTCCAGCCCTGACACTGCAGAGCAGGCAAAAGGACAATGTTATCAATCTGAAGTATCATACATTTCATTCCATTCTCTGTCAACCTTAACTTTCAGTTTCCTCCTTCTCATGCTGATTGTGTTAAAGCACAAAATATATTGATTTTAGAGCAAGTATAATTGCCCAGAGAAGCTGTGGGTGCCCCATCCCTGGAGGCATTCAAGACCAGGTTGGATGGGCCCTGGGCAGCCTGAGTGCTGGGTGGCAGCCTGCCCATGGCAGGGGGTTGGGAGTGGATGGGATTAAAGCCCCTTCCAACACAAACCATTCTATGCTTCTATGATAATTGATTTTAGAGTAAATCACCTGAAGATTGTGGGAGAGATCCAGAGTCCAATCACTTGAGATTTTCCATGTGCTTGGATGGATCTGGAGGAAACAGTGACAACATTTGCAATATAGGGATAACTAGAGAGTGCTCAGATCTGTACTCCAGCTGTATTAATGCATAAAACCATGTTGAAAAGATAGGGGAGTGCAGATGGGCCTGATCTGATCCATTCATCAGCTTCTTTATTGTAGGCATGGTGAGATGGCTGTTAGACACAAGTCAGATTATTTGTAAATACCACAGCCACATTCACAAAGCACAATTTCACTACTCACTACATTTTGAACAGTAGAGGTGAAAAAATTTGTGTTGCTAGTTCTGTAATGTATAATGGTAGAATGTTTTAAGTGAACTTTACAAAAACATTAGCCTAGTTCCCAGCAAATAAGGTAGATGGCCAGCCTAATAGTGTCTAAAACTTCACTATGCCTAATTCCTGGGTCTTAGATCCAAGCAAAACACCTCTAATGAGGTCAGAAATCAACCCATTAGCAAAAGTGAAATATTCAGGCTTGTAGGCTAACATTCCCTTGCTAAAAGAATTTCCTTCATTAAAAAGAAATCCTGATTAAAACAAACAAAAAGCAAACAAAAACAATTAATCAGAGAGAATTTCCACTGAGAATTTGAAGTATCTGGGTTTGTTATTAAGAACTGCATGTGTGATTTCTGTAATGCATACATAGTAGCTGTGCCAAGCACATGGCCAGCCGTACAGATGTGGTTTTGCTGTTTCATGGCTGGAACAGACTCATGGAGCCATGCTGCCCACATGGTGCAGCTCATCCCAGCCTCAGATCCTTGGCAATGGAAAGGGGACGGAGTTTGCAACCTAATGGATGTCCCACCTGAGATCCTTTCCTTTGGCTTTCTACATGTCAGCAGGGCAAAATGGTGCCTTCACTGAGGTGCTGGATATAGCAGTCTTGGGGGAAAATCTGGCAGCAGCCATAACTTGGAACGGCTCCTTCTGCCCATGATGTCTCTGAGGTGCAGCTCTCTCCTCCCTCCAGGCTTTTATTTCCTACTCGTAGTCAATCCTTATCATGACCCCAGTGTACTGCCTGTCCATCTGCCCTTAGGCTTGTTGATGAAGAAGGGCTACAACTAGCACGCCTTCCCAGCAGATAGCTGAGACATGGCTGTAGGTCATCAGTGGTGGATGTTTTCTGATGGCTCTGCAATCACCAACCAGAGGTAAGTTTGTTAAGCAGAAGCTCGCCATGTCTGGCCTGGAATGCGCTGGGCTCTGTCCCTCCCCAGAGGACATCAGCTGTGAGCACAAAAAGCCCATGGCCATGACAACCTCACATAGGGCAGCACTGCTGACCATGGGCTGGAAACTTCTGCAGTACTGCAATGAGAAGTTGTTTAAGAGTTTAGGATGAATAATTCAGCACTCCTTTAATTTGAGGGTTTTAACAACGGCAGCGTGTGTGTCCCGCCACATTACTTCAACCTTGCAATGAAGTACAAATAGATGTGATTCAGACTCTAAATATTTAAAGCAAGAATCTAATCTTAGCTACATTGTGTATGCTGTCATCTCCAAAAGCTGATAAAGAGAGACAATGACGGACAGCAGAGATTGAAATTAAATTCAAGCTCTGTATTAAAGAACTCGCACCGCTAATTCACATGAATGATTAACCACAGAGAGACTCGAGTCTGCACGCTACGGCACTGCCAAAGTGCTCTTTGTTGTCAGAGCCAGAGAACAGCCAAGGGAAGGAGGAGCCCATCGGACAGCCACTCGGTGCCCTAAGGGCCCCATGTCTCACCCTGCACCATTGGCCAGGTGCTGATCCAGCAGGCACTTAGAAGTGCTCTGGAGTGCTGCCCACACGTGGCTTGTTCATGGGCTCTTCTAAGGCATCTGCTGTTGACCACTATCAGAGGGAGCTCCAGACTTCAGGTAGAGCTTGAACCAGCTCCAAAGGTCTGTTCGTGCATCAGATGTCAATAGAATTGTACGTAACCAGGGGGATTTTATTAGCAAAACAAACACGGCTTAGTTTAGACAGATGGAAATATTTTGTGTGTCAGTAAGACCGTCTGCTCCAGCATAAAAATCCACTTCTGTCATTCCGCAGTGAGCTGAGCATGGGAAGGCTGGGTGCCCGCAGGGGCACTTTGAAAATGAAAAGCGCGTGGATAATCCAGGCAGTGATTGTTTCCTTCCTTGGGCTTTCGGTGGAATGCTGAGTTGTGTTCCAGCAAGAGCCACTGAAGCACAAGGTAAAGACCCTCATGAAGCAGAATCACATGCAGGAGGATGAGGAAACCAGCCAGACCCTCAACAATGAAAATCCGAGTAATGTCCTTGAGGCAGTTTTACTATTGTGAGCATTGCCATGGACCCACATGCAACTGCAGGAAACATGGATTTTGGTTTGTTTCTCATCCCAAGGATTGGCGTCCAGGCCCTGCAACCAGCAAGTATGATCTCTTACTGAATAGGAGCAGAGCCGCAGGAGAGGAAAGATTAAGGGTATCAAAGGAATACATTTTTCATTTCACTCCTTTCTTATTACAGTAGATTAAAAGGAGAAAAAAAAAAGAGTTTTGTTCGACATTCAATTTTGCAGAGAATTAAATAAGCCAAAAACATTGTTCAGAATTAGAGCACTGAATAAAGGATTTCAAAAACACAGTGTGTGGTTCATGGTGGGATTTTTATTTCCTTTTAAGACCAGCCATATACAGCTGTACCAGAGCTATTGTCCTTTGTCCCGCCGAAGAAATAGTTTCTTTCTAAAGTGTTCAATCCACTGAGACATGTAGGTGCTTTGAAAACTCAAAAAAGAAGGAAACCACTCAAACTCTCTTCTGGTTCAAATGACAATTATCTGAAAAGCAGCAAAGAATCAGGAATATTCCTGGGATAAATTAAGCAGCTTTTGATTGTCTGACTATGAACTGTAGTGGGATTTTTGTCTTCTTTGGGAATGATACCCTGCAGCAAGCAGTGTGCACAGACAAGATGGAAGTTGGACCCAAAGGAGTGGTGCGAGGGCACTGATCTCTCGTAGGCTATTACAAGCCTGCATAGGGGAAGCCACTTTCATTTCTCATAGATGGAGAGATATTCCTTGCCATTGAACCTCAGGGGACCACAATTTGAAGAAACAGAAAATAAATTAAAAATGTTCTGATTCCTGTGGGTCAAGAGAGTCTCTCTTCCTTCTGTTCTGCAGGGACCGTCAAACAAACAGCAAGACTTCCATCACCATTTTCAAGCTACACCAAGACCAATGCTAGCAAAAGCAGAAGGCCAAAAGATGGAACCTTGTTTACAAGTGTACTTTTCAGATTCCTCATTATCAATGGCAGGAGAGTTCTCAAAATAAAAAAGACAAAAACACAACCTGGGCAAGTACAGAGGGGACAGAAGTTCCGACCATTTTAGCTTCTATGTGCTGTTTTCTTTCATTCTCCAGAGAATTCCATGCTCTGGACTGAACTGAAGAGCAGAGGGACTTGTGTTGTGGGGAGTCTGGAAAGCTCCAGGATCTGAGCATGACTGCGCTGAGCTGGGAGTGAGGATGAAAGCAAGTCACAAAACCCTTGGTACTGACATCTCCAGTACAAACTCCAATAACTCAAATTGCCAAACTGCAGCCCAACTGAGTGTTAACCAGAGTACCAGAGGACTCTGGGCAGTGGTTGGTAGAATAATGGCAGCAGACATCTTCCATTCGACGTCTGCAAAGTTGTCTACCCCATGGCTCTGGCAGATTGTCCACAGATAGAGGAAGAAACAAAGAGCCAACCTAAAAAACCCAAACCTATAACTTTTTTTTTTTTTTCTAAGAGAATACAACAGACTTGGAAAAAGTCTGAAGACAGGGCTATCTTTCCTCACAATAACGTTTTTTAGAAAGGAAGTTATCATTACAACATGAGCCTAGGTATACATGGAAAACCTGGCTTGAGCCTTAAAGCTGTGCAGTAAATGGAGGTGCTGTGGCCACAGGAAGTGTGTGAAAGGAAGATTTCTGGATCACTTTCAGAGATTTTAGGCCAAGTGAGCCCATAGTGTCAGGGCATAATATGTCTGAAAATGGTTTTGTTAATAACACAGCTTGAGCAACTGAAATAGCAAAGGGCTGACCACAAAAATCTCATCAGTGCTGGTCAGTCCAGGGCAGCTGAAATTCAAGCTCGGAGCCATTTCAAATCGTTACACAGCTGGCTAAAAAATAATCTCCCACGTAACAAGAGTTTGGAATTTGGGAATGGATGAACTTCAGTTTGAATTCCCTGTGCAATTTTTTTGTTGTTTGTAGTGATGGTTCCAGCAATCTTCAGGCTGCCAGAAAATCTGGTTTTAGAGAGTGCAAGTGGACACAGCTCAGCCTAAGCGGGCCGATCACGCACCCAACACAGCCGTCTGCAGGATGGGAAACTCACATCTGGCAGTGTGACAGAGCAATGACAAAAACCATCCCTTGAAGCGTGGTGCCTTACGTACACAACCTGGCCGAGGGGTCCTCTGCCCATATCCACATGTCCATAAATATAAGACAATGCAGCATTGGAAGAAGATCTAGGAATGTATCAGAGGCAAACCTGCCACCCAGGAGTAGCAAGCAAACTGATCAAGTTATTCAATGGAAGCATGGACCTTGTTCCATCAGCTGAGATCTCTACTTGCTTGTTTGCAGGCAGGGAGCAAGCACCACAGTCCGGTGGCTTTGGAGATGCCGAACTCAGCAGTGGGACTCAGAGCTGGGGGAGGTGTTGGCAGTCCCTGCCCTGCACCAGGGTGGGTGGGTGTCCCAGCAGGACAGCTCTGTCCCCAGCTGCCACTGTGGCTCCTATTGTGCAGAGAGGAGGTTCCTGGGCCCAAAGAAGAGCTCCTCAGAGGGGCTGCAGAGGGGATGAAAAGGAAGGAGACCCCCAGTGGGCTTTTTTCTTTTATCTTGCAGATGAGCCAGATGGCAGGAGCAGCAGAAGCCAGAGGAGGAGCATGAAGTGTTTAAGAATCAGATTGCTAAAATACAGGGAAAACTGAAGCCAAAAACTGGGCCTGGACAAAACAGGGCACCAGAGTGGAAAAACAAGCACAGGAGAAATGTAGCCAAAAGGCAAAAGAATAAAATATAACAGCTCGGATCTATTCAAATTCCGACTCTGTGTTTTCAGGAGAGGTGACTTAGAGAAACCAAAGTCCCCTTTGTAGCTGCAGCTGCTCAGTTATTGGCCCCCACACTCCCTGTGCTGCGGTGCCAAATGCCTGCAAATTTCTCTCATGATGTGAAAAAAGGGCAAAAGGCACAGAGTGACTGGTGGGTCCGCCTGGCATCTTGCATGCAGCAGCAGCAGCAGCAGCAGCAGCAGGCAAACACTTGGCTCATCTCACAGGTGGGAAGGATTGGCAGCATTGCCACTGCCCAGGGCAGCTCCTGCCCACCCACAGCTGCTCTGCATCAAGCCCATGATGGTGGGAGCACATAGCATTCCCCTCGCAAGCCCTCCTTCCTTCCAGGGCTTCCTGCTCCCTCTGGAGGGATGCTACTGAGCTGCGTTTCAGGTGACTTTCAGATAGGGGTTGCTGTCAGGCAGGAAGACGCCTTGCTATGGGATGCTGGAACACATCCTCTCTTCTCAAGAGGACTCTCATTTTTCAGAGCAAATGCCCATACGAGGAGCGTGATGTCAGCCACACCATCTGTGGGACACATCGTGCTCATCCATTACCAACCGCAGACTGACGGGCGCTGCTGCTCCATCAGCCCCAGCGGAAGCATTACAAACCCAGCAGCCACCCCCCAGTTTCAGTAATGATCCCGTGACACTTTGTGGAAAAAAAACCAACATTGTATTTGATTTACAATTAACAGGATTTACAAATAATGACAAAGAAACAGATTAGCCATGAAATTAAGATGCTTTTGTTGATGAAGAAGTAGCTGGCAAAGCAGCTTTATGTAGCAGTCATGTACCTCAGTCCTACACGGTGTACAATAACTTACAGCCCAGGCAAGGTCAGGAACAGTAACACGCAAATGCAACAAGTCGAGTACAAAAACAAACAAACAAAAGCCCTCTCAGCCCGCTGGACTGGCATTGGTGAGGCTTCCCATTTCTGTAGCTGGTGGGAAGATCCACTGACAAATACCAGGAAGCTTTCCGAAAAGAAAAAAACCAAATCAGCCAACGGTAGAACCGACCTTATGGCCACACGGCAGCCTGGGTCAGCGGCCGAGGCTGGTGGTGGGTGCTGGGCAGGGCAGGGAGTGAACTCACACTGATGGCAGCGCTTCCCTAAAATGCTACTTCACTGCCAATGCTGGCGAGACAAAAGGGAACGAAGATCTCTGATGTGCAATACAGCAATTGAAGAAGGCGTACCGAGCTTTTGGATTTGTACGTAGCTTACATACATTGTAAGCACACACTTCCCACTAGTGATTTCAACTGTCTTTGCTATGGGTTGATGGTGTTGTTTGATCAGATGCAGAATTCCAAGGCTCAAAACTGAGTGGTTTTCAACACGTGGGCATACAGGTTTTCCAATATCGTACTAGTATTTTACATCACAAATACAATAAAAACAAGTGATGGTAATTCTAGGACAGTTCCAAATAAAAAAATCATCAGAACCATTCTAAAATAAGATATTATACATAATCAGATCATGTTAAACAACACACTCTCGGCAAGCGGCTAATTACAAGCATTCTGCTGGTCATGGTTTTCACACAAAAGTCATTCAATAGCACATAAATATTTCTTTTTCTGATCTGCTTCTTTTTACAAAACCATTCATCAGATTCACAGAATTAGTACAAGTAAGGCACATTAGCATATATCATTAAACTCACATTGATAACAAAGGGTTGTGAAGATTTAAGGACTAATTCTCCTTTGCGGTGATTTCTGAACCAAAAGAGACCCTCTATCAGAAGAACCCTCCTCACAGCCACGGCATCACTGTCACTTCCATTGCAGCCAACCGTGCTGGGCGCAGTACTGTGCTTTACTGTGGGCATAAATAATTAACCCAAGAACTGTGTGTGGCAGCAAAACCCATTGGCAGATCTCATGGAGAAATTGGACACGTTGTTTACTACGTTCATTATGAGCACAGACGAAGTTTTGGAGCTACGTGGAAGTCAATTTCCAGTTATCAAAATAAAAGGGGATATTGCATGGTTCTCTGAATATGCTGTTATTTTCCTAGTACAAATATTGCTTAAAATATAAAGGATGCTATAATATTGAGTTTACTTGCATAATGAATTCTAAATGCTGATGTCTTAGATTCTATGCAATTAACTGAACTACAGACTTGCCTTCCTCCACCCCCCACCCTGCCCCCAGCCAAAGGATTCTCCTTCCCACAGAAGATTCATTTACACACAACACAGCTTTTAATTAGAAGCATAATTTACAGTAAAAATTTTTTACATTACACCTCTGCTATCAAAAAAACATGAAATCTTTCATTTAAAGTTGTAATTACACATTAAAAAATAGAACACTATTTCCTTAACAGGAAGAATGAATTTGAACATCTTCAGATCAGATTTCTTTATTGCGGCTTTCGAGTCAAAGGTCAGTCACTTTATTCTCTAACGCAGCTGCTATTTGCTGTAAACGGAAGGCGAGCTGCATTTTTTGTGCAGCTGGATCCTCTTCAAGTGCATTTATAATCTGGAAGAAATAAACACAGAATGTTTAGAATCCTTTAGCTTAAAATATACGACGCCGTTCCCAGACCGAGTGTTTGACACTGCTTTGGTTTCCAAGCCTTTTGCATTCACCTGGTGCTGGAGATAAGGTCCTTCTATGGGTCCCACATTCTGTTCTACACACGAAGACAGTAAAAGTGCCAGCCTCCAGTATTTTATCTAAGTTACCACGATGTTTTGCATTATGCTGGGATCCAAGAAAATTAATAGATAGCACTTTATCTTTTGAAATACTGGATTGCAAGGCGGAGCAGGCAGCGGGAGAAACATCAGAAACACTGCCTTTACAGCCAGTTAAGAGTTTTACTTGCAGAGCACCCTACGAGGCTTGAGGGTCATCTACCAGCAGTAATTAAAGCTCTCTCCCTTTGGCTTTGGCTATGAGCGGTTCCTGGGTGGCACAGGCGAGGGCAGTTCCAAGCGTTGGCAGTCTGTGAGCAGTGAGAGGAAGGAGATGGGCCGTCACAGTGCTGTGGAGCTGCCAGCCCCCCCTTTGCTTCTCCAGGTAGAGCTGAGCACCACACGGCTCAGGAAGCACAGAGCCCACCTGAGCTGCGGCCCTCACAGCCCCCGCCGTATGGACTGTGTGCAGGAAGGGTATGTGCAGGAAGGCCCGACGCCAAGACACAAGGGATTTCAAAATGAGAGCTCGAAAAGGTCAGCTGTTATGAGAAGGTTTTTCTTCAAATAGAGTTTTTAAGGGCTTCTCGAGATCAAATTTCAAAGGTTTTGAAAGGTTTTCATTCCTACCATCCTTTAGGGAAACTCTTCCACCAACTATTAGATTTCTCCATTAGGGGAATGCACGGTATGGCAAAACTGTTCTTTTTCTACAGCCGGCTTTATTAATAAAAGTCAGCCGCTGTCAGCAGGCAGACACCTTTAGCTGTGTTTAAATACTACCTAAGTTGGCAAATATAAGGGCTGGAGAAATAGAGTCTGCTTGTCACTACCTGCGGTTCCTGCTGCTTCGTGTGCTTTATTGACAATGGAGATTAATGCAGTCAGTTTCAATCCAGCTAATAATTTCCCTTTTGAGGACTGGTATGGCATTAGAGTTTCAAACACTGGAGCAAATTTGTTTAGAAATCATTATTTTAATGGATTTGTTTTCAAAGCGTGAAAACATTTTTACAAGACAGAGTTAATAAACTCTTATTACGGTATTTAAATAGGGCCTAATTTAATTTGATATTGTTCCCCTAATTTAAACATTTACACCTAGCTGTAACGCCTCAAATCGAGACTAAATAATTCATGATTATCTCTGCTGGTGAATATAACCTTCACATAAATGTGGACAATTAGAGCTTACCCACTTAGTCACTGTCAAGCCCTGCAGAGATGCGCAGGGTGCAGCGCGTGCTGCAGCCGCTGCTTCAGCAACAAAGATAAGGGCTGTTGCAAAATGTTCCAATTTATGCAAATTAAAGCATTTTTATGGAAAATAAATAAGCTCAATTAATTTTCCTGAATAGTTCTTGACGTATTATCTCCCTAACTCTGAATTAGCAGCCTTTTGATCAGAGGCATCTCGTTGTTGTACAGTGATGTATGCAAAAGAAAGGGCTGCAGCTCTGCTTTGTTGTTTGCTGCCTCGCCCCTGATAACCTCCAACTGATGGCTGAGCAGAGAGTAGGCGTCATCTGTGCTGGCCTCCAAATTGGAGAATCCCAAAACCATGGCAGGGAGCAGGGACAAGGGAGTGTGGCAGAAGCAGGGCTTTATGATTCATCTGTCACACAGGTTTCTTGGGTGTATCCATAAAAGGTCAGGCCACAGAGATCATAGAATGACTTGGGTTGGAAGGACCTCAAAGCCCACCCAGCCCCGGCCCCTTCCATGGGCAGGCTGCCACCCACCAGCTCAGGCTGCCCAGGGCCCCATCCAACCTGGTGTGGAACACCTCCAGGGATGGGACACTCACAGCTTCTCTAGGCAACTTGTGCCAGTGCCTCACCACCCTCTGAGTAAAAAATTTCTTCCTGATACCTAATCTAAACCTCTTTTAATTTAAAATCACTATCCCTTCTCCTCTAATACACTTCCTTCAGGCACCAAAAGGCTGCTATCGGGACACCCTGAAGCCTGCTCTTCTCCAAGCCAAATGACCCCAACTCTCTCAGCCTGCCTTCATGGAAGAGATGCTCCAGTCTCTGATCATCTTTATGGCCCTCTTCTGGACCTACTCCAGCAGGTCCATATCCTTATATTAGGGTCTCCAAAGCTGACCGCAGTACTGCAGGTGGGCTTTTATGAGCGCAGAGCATAGGAGCAGAATCACCTCACTTTCCCTGCTGGCCACCACTCTTCTGATGCAGTCCAGCATACAAGTCATCTTTTTCCAGATATTCTGGAATATGTTGAAAATAAGTTTACTCAGCTCTGGGGATATGTAAATCAAAGCCATTAAGTTTGTCAGTGAATCTCCAAGCACTTTTCCTACTAACCCCATTGCAAGATGTCTCAAGATGAGCTGGTTCTCCTTGCTTATGTCTGTTTTAAAGCTGTAGGAAGCAGCTGCAATGAAGCTGGGTATGAGACTTGCTGCCTTTTGTGCTATATTTAAGTGAAAACAAGAACTGTGCTGAGGTGCAAGACAAATTGAAGCGAGCTCATATGTGCTGCACTCCTTTTTTTTTTTTGATTCAGCATCTGTTCTTACTCGCTTTGATTTAATTCTGAGAGTTTTCTGGAGGCATTCATTTCCATGGAAACCTTTGGATAAAAGTTTCCTTCTCTCTTTTTGTTTTCAGATTAAATTTGGAGAGCCATAGCCACAGTCCAGCGGCACTGGGATATTCTTTGTCCCCCTTTCCTCAGGGCCTGAAGAATCCAAGAAACACTTTGGACTGAATCTGTGAGCCTCCTTTTGAATCTGACTATTCTCAGCAGTTCTGCTGCAGTTTACCTTGGGCAGGCACTTCATTTGGCAAGGCAAATTGGGAGCAGCAGGACACATGGAGGTTCTAAGTGCAGCTTAACTAATGAAAGAGGCACTGTCCCATTCCTAGAAACAAAACAAGTTTAATGGATTGTTCCTAATAGAAAAAAACTAATGGCTTAAAACCTGACAAAGGCTCTGACGATGGCTTTTTGCTTGGTGACATTCTTATTTCCTAATTCTTGGAATTTGGATGGTAGAACTGAAGAGAAAGGATTTTTAAATCTATTTTTCTTTCAGATCTCATTAAGCAATCACTGACAAAGTCAGATACCCCATAGTGAAACTTCATTTCTAAGAACATACCCTAGAGCAATGTAATTTCCAAGGAACATGTCTGACCACAGAGTTGGAGCTTTCTGTTCAACACTGCTTTTACCTCATTATCCAGGGAAAGTTAGCCTTTATAACTTTTTATTGTTATTATACGTAAAAGAAAAGAAACCCCACTTCTTACCTCATCATAGTATTTGTTAGTGTACTGGTAGAGTTGGTGTAGAGCCACAAGCGTGTTTAAGGAATCAGTATGTGCCTGTTAAACAACACACATGAGCAGCAAATGTCAAAATTGCATCACAGACAGTTGAAAGTTATGCACACATGTGACTGTTGGATACAGCAGACAGTCCCGTTTTCAAATTCAAATTCAAGTTCTGCATCTTTTACCTCCTGCTAAGTGGAGGAAAAAGGAGTGAAAAAACTTTAGTCTGGTGATTTTGAGATCTAGATTTTCCCACTGTTGTTTTTCCAGCCTGTCTGCAGCTCCAACACAGGATGTGGAAAATATTTTGAACTTTGTCAAACCACAGATTACAGCTGTAACATCTGTTAAGAGCATGGGTATGTGTAACTAAGGTGTTCAGTAATCTATGTACTGCTGAAATACCACACGTTGGTTTTGTCACCGCTGTGTTTGTTTGAAATCATTTCTTCAGCTCTTTACAACTATTTGTAGTAGTTCACACCTCACTACAAGAAAGGTGTAACTCATCAAGAGAGCAAATGCATGTACATTTGGAAAAAGCCATTTGAGTCTTGAAGATGGAAAGAAGAGAGACAGAAAGGTAAAGAGAAAGGGACTTTAAAATGAAGCAAGAATTATCCCTTCCATTACCTCTCCCTTCATTATCCTCATGACATTTAACTTACACAGTGACTGCCCTCTACCTGTACTAAACAAATGCTTTTCATTCACATGTATAGAATTCAAGCCTCTTGAATTGTAGAGACTTTAGATTTTTAAACCTGTTAAGAAAATAAAGAATGGCAAAAAAGTTTCTGGCATAAATGAGTATCCAAGCCATAAAGCAGCAGAGGAACATCCATCTTTTCTTACCCTACAAAGTCACTTCCAGAGCTGGTCAAAATTTGCAACGTTCTGTCAGTCTTTTCACACTTACTTTTATCATAATTTATAGTGTAATTAGAAATGATCAGCACATGCTGATTTTAAAACGTTCTTCTGAACTTACTTTTAATTACCATTTTTAAAATAAATAAAATGAACTGGAAAATGAAATGTCACCACATGTGAGCTTTGCAGTGACTGACAGAAAATAGAAACATTCTCCTGAGAATGATCTGCAAAATGCTAGGTCCTAAGGGCATTGAAATAAACAAACCACAAGAATCCCCACATTTCTTTATATCAGTAAGACTCTTGAAATAACATAAGCGAGTAAACAAACCAGTCACAGTATCTCTTTCAGATTGGCAAGGGTTTCTGCAGGTTCTCTGAGTTGAATCAAGTGCTTTGAAAGCACGGGCCTGGTCTAGCTAAGCTGAGCAACATAGCAGACAGGCTTTTGCAAGAATGAAGCAGATTTTGCTCCCTTAATCTCCAATTGGAGCCCGCAGCTAGCAACCAACCTCCTCTGCTCTCCTCCATTACAGGTAGCACCAGAGAGCCTATACTGTGAAAAGAAAAAGTGCAAATCAAGCAAGCTCATGATGAGCTTCTTGTGTGTAAAGTAAAAATATTGCCTTCATATAGACAGCACTAAAATGTGCTGTACTTAACGTATGCAAATTCCCTTTCATTTCTGGAGTCAAATTCTTGATGTGGTAACACTCTGAACCCAGTCACTACTTGTTATGTACTTGTCATCAGTATAGTCAATGCTAAAAATCACCTATGTGCTACAAAGAGAAAATACCTTTCAACAGTGTTGTAATTTTTCCACAACAGATGTGAAAAAATCCAAACGCTCTGCAATGGCATCTAAATCACTCAAAGAGATTTGTATGATAACCATTCTTGATTCCATTCACTAATCGACACTTCAAAAAGCCCAAATGCACTACACCAAGCAGGAGTTTTTCAAAGAGATATGAAGTAGCTCATTTGATGCTTAAATACACAAAACCCCCACTTGTCGAGTTAGGACGAGAAGACAAAAACAGTGCAATACTTGGCTTCAATTTCAGGACAAGGAAACTGAATTCATCCTTACCCTAGAGATTTCTGCTAGATGGGTATTCATATCTTGATCACTAACCGGTACCATCTGACGAATACCTTTGTAGTAACTGCAACAAATGAAAACAAATTTTCACTTAGATGAAATACAGTGTGGTTTCCTGGTAATTCTGTATTTTGATTTCGCAATTACTTTAAACAGCTTTCCTAATAGTGCAGATGTTCTACCACAACAGACCAGTGACTCACTTAGTTCCTCAATTTCCCAGCAGTCATTAGTACTTGATACCCCTGTAAGAAAGGCAAATTGCACCTGCTTGCACAGGGCCATAGCACAGGACAGGAATCCACTTATTACCCCGATGATGATTCTCTGAGGTCTTAAAACTTCTGAAGTAACCATTTAATAAGAGTTGTGTTAGAATTCCCAAATCAGTAATTGAATGAAGTCAGAGACTGGATAGAAATAATGCTTTTGTGAAAATGTTTTTAGGATTTGATTCCTACTCAGTTATGGAAGTGCAGCACTGGTTAGACAGATCAGTGGGTAAGAACAGTCATCATGGAGAACAGCACTGTGTTCTCCCCAAATAACTCTATCCATCTGTTGCACTGGGTCACAATGACACTTCATTTCAATGCTGTGAACACTGCTGCCAAGGAAATGTTTTAACATTCAGGTGTAAAATTTTTAACATTTGACTGCTGACTTTGCCTCAGCATTCACTTTTCGTGTTACTGAGTGTATTTGCAAGGCTCTATTTGCAAAACTCTAACAATCTCTGCATCAACATGAAAAGTCTCTTTATACTTACTCTTCCACCATTTTCTTATAATTAGAGATCTCTTTCGCATAAAGTAATTTATTACTTGGAGAATCCTGAAAAAAATCACAATTAAACTTGGTTGATTTATGAACCACTCTGAGAGGCAACATGAAGTCAAGAACCTACGGTCAAGCCTTTCTAATCATGTGCACTTGAGCTTTGCAGATTTTAACATTCCAATGCCTATTATTAACATTATTGATCATTATGAACATTTACTTTGATACACGAGGAGACTGTCTTTAAATACAGCATTATTGTTGGGTTTGACAAATATATCACTGGAAGATGATTTTAAATTATGGTGGACATGAAATAATCAGTTCTTAAACTTGCTTTTTTTAAAAGCAGTTGATACCTTCTGCTTTTTAGGACTATCAGTTGGCAGACTACACAGTAACAATGACAGGCTCACCAACTTGCTAAGTGGTGAAATGCTAACTTCATTATAAAACTAGAAGGAAACTATCACTGCTGTATCTTTTCAGAGAATTGGTATTGTCTAGGACAACGCCCTGTGTTTTGTCAGGCATGAATGTAGTCAGGATGTAGAATGCAAATTACTTACTCTGCTTAATTTGTGCTCTGTTCTTGTGCAAGCATCCATGAAAGTCTGTGCAATGACTGACAAGGAAGCATCCACTACTTCATGAACGTGAACATCAAAAATGAAGTGGGGATTTTTCAGTATGTTTACCCAGAATCTAAGAGGCAAGCTGTGAAGAAAGGAAAAAGGTAAAAAAAAAGAATCTTCTGCACAATAAATGTTCTACAACAAACAAGTCACATGGAATTAAATATGGTTTTTGCATTTTGATCTCCTCACTACTCTGAAACTTAATTTTATATTTCAACAACTACACACTCTGTCTTTTGTCTACTTTCCATGTCTGGAAACAAAGCCTTTACGACTCTGGCAGAAAAATAAGAAAAGCTTATTGGAGAAGAATCCTGAGTGTCCCAGAACAGCAAGAGGAGATGGCTGTGTGTTTAGAGAAACTACCTGACCAACATTTTCTTAGATTTTGTGCACTGACAGGCAACTCTGGTCCCTTTTGCCTTTTGCTTTCCTCTTCTCTGAGGAAAGATGAAAAGCAAAGAAATAAATCTGCCTACTACTCTCCCGTAGGTAGGTGACTTTCATTTTTACAACTTGTAGACATGGAATCCTTTTGATCATATTAGCTCAATTTAAATGATTCTGAGAATTACAAATGAGATTTACTTTGATTTGTGGTGATAGTGCCAGCACATGCCTGGCAATTACACTCCCATTTCCCTACTGTATTTATACCTGTTTGTTTTCCAGATGTGAATGGTATCTTCATCCTTGATGTCATGTTTTTCTGCTTGTTCATCAAGAAAGTCAAAGAAGTATTTCACAGCTGGTGGCACTACATGGTTTGAGTTGAGCACACTATGAAAGAAGTCATCTACAAACTGCTGAAGTGTTCCCTAAAAGTGAATAAAAAAAAATTTTGCATTACAGGCCTCGGCGCCATCCTTTAATGCAGTTGCAGTTACTGAAGGCCCTCAATTCTGAGCGCTGATGCTGTCCAATGACAAAAACTCCTTAATGCAATGAACTTGCAAACAGCTCAAACAGTAAAGACCTTCTAGAGAACAATTTTATGCTGTAGTCTAAAGGCTGATTTAATCAGCTATTGTTTGGTTAACACAGAAAGCTGTGCTTTCTGCCTGACAGAAATACAGCAGAACCCAGTAGCTAAGTATACAAAAGATACACAGTTCAAGGTCATTGTACACGTAAAAATAGTTAGCAATTTTCTAATTGTTTTGCAGCTTCCCACCTCCATTTTCTCAGACTCCAGAGCATCATGTACCAGTAAAACAATTTTAGATACAGACTGGGAAGAAAAAGTACCATTTGTCTTGCTATGAAAAGCACTCGTGTCTCATCAGATGTCCAGTTTTACAAGCTCTACCAAGTGTGAGGGGTGAAGCATCCCTAGGGGGCTGCACTACTGACTGGATCCTTGCACCTGCCTGGACCTTACAGACTATCACTTCTGAGACTGTCCCTGTGTTTTAGAGAAGACCTTGTTGAGGCCACATGTAGTATCTCCTCAGTCAGCCAGTTGGCCCTAGAGACATGGAAGAAGGGTTGCATCCTCTCTTTCTTCATCACTCCAGCTGCCACACCCAGGGCAGGGCAGGGATGGGAAAAGGGAGTGATGATCTCTAAAGCCTCATGCTGGCCATGTAGGCAGGGAAGACACATCAACAGTTCTGGAGCTGCAAGAGTACCTGTGATCCCAACCACTCACCATCTCTGTGGGAGTCAGTAAAACTCCAGACTGACAACAATCTACAAAACTGGCTGTTGAGAATAGAAAAGGGGTGGCCGCAAAGTGTATGTTAACAAACAGAGGGATACATGCATTTTGCTAGCCCCAAGTCACTATCATCCATAACATCCATAGACTTTCCATCATGTTCACTTTGCCACTTGGCCTTAGTTGGAGTCAGGTTGCTCCCATTTTCACAAAGAATTGGGTGTAGCAGTCATTAAATACATTATCCCAAGTTCCTTCGGTAGGGAGGAATGCTTAGTTCAATTATCTTGGTTGTGATTCATTCTGTAATATAAGCACTAAAAACAGTCTAAAAGGACTATCACTATTTGAAAAGTTTTTTACTATTTTTTCTAGATTAAACTGCAGCACTGGAAACAAAAAAGAACAGGGAAACAAATGGCTCTGGAGCAGTACATAAAGCATTTTGTTCAAAATAAAATCCAGCAGAATATTGTCTAAACAGGTGGCATAGAAGAGAACATCCATCTTTGTCTTGCAAGAAAAATTCTCATTTAACTAACTCAGAATTATAGTTCTCAGCTTTCTCATGGACTTAAAATTTTTCCCAGTAACATTCTTGAGGGCATATTAATCACCTGAAGCTCTGAACACAGCCTGTATGTACATGACATGGATATTGAAAATTTCAGCTGAAAGCATGACTAATACTTGCATCACTTTCTTCAGCAGTACATCAAAATCTCTAGAAGCACTGTGTAGCAGTGCAACATCTGACCCTTACCTTCACAGAGAGAAGTCTTGTCAGGTAGATTTCTGTAATAGCTTTGGTTCTCTCTTTTTCTTTCACACTGCCTCTCTTCGATTTGCTTTCATCAATTTCATCTACTGGCCGGACGAGGTGCCAGACCTTATTTTCATCTTCCAGAAGCGCATGCCCTAGAAACAGTAATTGCAATAATTACAAGAAAATCTCCCTCAGAAGTAATATTGAAAATGGTCATGCACATCAGTAATTATAAGATCCTTGCAGTCTATCCTTGGCTTATCTTTCTTTTTGTCAAGAGGATCCAGTGTACTTGGTTCCCCTCTAACAGTCCAAGTACTAAATTTTCAGTAATACATAACTGAAAGAGTAACACTGAAGTAGGAGGGCATGACCTTTAGCAGACAGAAGTAACAACTGCAGGCAGCAAATTCAAAATTCATTAGAATAAGATTTTTTTAAATGTTTCCCACATCAAGTCTGCTGCCATATATCAGAAACAGGAATAAGCACCTGGATGTTTATGACATACCCATGGCTTGGCCATGCATATGGACCTTAAGCACAGTTCAATTACCAACAATATGTGAATACTCAGATAACCTCCTTCTGCTTGAGAATCTTTTGTTAAGAGTGAGATACAATACCAACTGCGAGTTTAAACTTGCAATTAATAGTCCTTGAAAAAGATTCAGCATCACAAACTTAGCTTCAAATCTCCTGTTTTTACTTGTCCTTCCTTTAAATCCTGAACTTTGAGTTAATATTTCTGCATGGTATAGAACCAAAAATCAATGGTGCTTTTCCAGTGGAGGTTACTGAATCTGCATTTTAAATCATTGGTGTCTTAGAAATGTGAAAGTTATTCTTCCTGTAAAAATAGTGATTCAGCTCTGTTACACAAACTATTTTGTAATACTGCCAAGTTTTATGCTTTAATATATGTGTATAATGTAAATGAATTACAGTCACAGCAGAAAATATCAGTTTCTAATTGCATGATTTTTGTCCTTTCAAACTGTTGGCAATAATAGTTTTTAACTAAGTTCTGCAACAACTACATCAAATTTATCAGATGAATCTTAAATGAATGTTAAATATTTTATATCAGAGAGAAAATGAGATTAATATGTAATCTGGCAAAGCCGATGTTTCTACGTGAATCCTAGCATCTATTTTATATATTCTCATGAAAAGTATTAGCTATGCAGCCTTCTTGTGCCTTTACTTCTTTATGACCAGATGGATCTTTTAGCCAAGTGAAAATTGGACAGTTAATACTGTTGTCCTTTGGAAGTTCTTCATTTCAGCTGGAAGTTCACATGCATGAAATAAGAAAGCAGAAAAAGCTCTCATTTTATTTTGAAGTAGTTGAGTAGTTGTGAGTTCACAATTGATACCACTCACAGTAATTGTTTGTCAGTGCAGTAATATCTGTTGATGGGCCTGAAGTTTGGCTTCTCTTTTGCAGTGCCTGTTATTTACTCTTGTAAAGAAATAGATGAAATCACACACAGAAGAACTATGTTGGTTGCTACACTTCTACTTCCCCCTCTGATTCAAAGGAATACATCCTCTTTGCTCTCATAATGGTGCATAGCCTGATTTTGCTTTGGAATGAAGAGAACACACAAAAGGGGATTCCACTGAGATTTCTTGCCCTTGCATATGGCTTAATCCAGCATGTGTTTGTTCAGCAACAACAGAATCAGCTACTAGAGAAGTAGTAGTTATTTCACAGGAAAGTAGGGCTTAAAGAGAACACAGCTCAACCGGATGAACTTCTGCAATGCAAAAATCCCACTTCATTGCTAAAAATAGCAGCCAGAAAGAGGAAGAGAAATGCAAAACAGGGGCAATGAGACATATTAGCAGTATGGTTGCTAAGAGGAGATCACACTTTTGGGAGATAACACTTTCCCTACTGGAAAGCTAGGAGGTGAAGAAAGTGAAACACAGGGGGGAACACTGTCTTTTTTGGTTGTAGCAGCCTTGTGATGCAACAAACCATAAGTGGGGAGAGGACTGTGCCCACAGGGTCAACTGCCTTCCCCCCTGAAGACTTCTTCTTGGCCCTTGTGAATTCTTTGGCCAGTACAGAATGGAATGAATCTGATGGAGAGCTGGTAGAGGCAAGCGAGCCACTGACCGCCAGCACAGCCTCCCCCCACTGCACGACTCACAGTGAGCTCGCCCCAACCTCTCCTGGGAATGCAACACTTCAAGGAAGGGCTGGCCTACACACATCTGCTCATCAGCATTTCTGATCTGCAGCCCTCTGGCTATTCTAAAGCAGAATAACTGAAAAAAAAAAAATCTAAAACACCCAACCACCAAAAAACACAAAACAGCCCCCACAGTAAATTTTCAACAGAACATTCTGTTTTGGCTTATAGCTCTGTATAGAAATTCTAGCACAAAATCATCAGAACCATTGTCCATCTTAATACAAATTAGTAATTGCATTTATTATCTCCAGAAGCAAAGAATTCTGCATTCAATTTGTCAGAACCACCAGCTTCCAGTGTCTTCCTGCTAGAAGCTGTGAATCAAAAGCAGCATGGAAGCAATGCCAGGTTTGAGAGCAACATCTCTGAACATGGTTTTACATTTTCGTTCTGTGCAAAGCCTCTTGCTTTGGCAGACAGTCAATGGCTTCAGCTGACATTGCTCAATGCAAAAGGTGCAAGTTAATGAGACTGGATAAAAGGAAAACCACATCGTCACAAGGCTTATTCATAGAGCAGGGATAGGATTTCTATTTATTCCAACCTCGTAAATCCCTGACTGTGTCATATAAATGTGTGTGTGGGAGGGCAAGCCTCTGATCCTCTCCTCTGCGTTTTATACACTTAGCATCTCACAAGTCACTGTCACTGTCAGCGTCTCTCCCTTTGCACTAGTTCTATAATGAGAGAACAAGTTGGCACCAGCTAGCTCTGAAGACCCTTAGGGACTAAAGAAAATGGGCTAGCCTGGCATGAAATGCTATCTTCCCAAATTTGTACATCACCACTGCACGAGACAGGGTGCGGAGAAGAAACAAGGTGGAAGCTGTCTTCATTCCATGCTTTGGGATCTGAGCTGTCTCTACATATTTTTTCTCTCATGTATGAGAGCCCTTATGTGACAGCATTGTCCCCAGAAGCCTGCTTCTCCTTTACAATTTAGAACAGCTAAGGAGTACACCCTGGAATGCTGATCGTGTGTGTACAAAGAGCTTCACAGTACTGAATCATAGCTGAAGACATAATTGCAGAGAAAGAGAAAAGAAGAAGGGGGGAAGGGTGGAAAGAAGGAAGGGAGGAAGGAAAAGAAAAACTCTTGGTCTGGTCCTTAGCTGTTTGCCATAAAGATGTGGGGAGGATGGAAGACTGGGAACCCAGAGTTGGAGACTGAACACATCTCAGCATTAAGAAAGCAAAGCAAGCTGAGCACACACTGTCTCCACTCACTAGTCTACTCCACTTCTTCAGAGTGGAGGTGATTACTGCCTCAGCAGTTACCTCAGCAATCAGTGCAACTAATCTGAAGAGGGACTAGGATTGTTCTCCTTGGCTTGCTGCACTTCATCACCCTTTGCATGAAACTGAATGTTTCATAGAGTGAATACCAGCAGAGGTATTGGACGAACATTCAAGGATGCTGGATAAAGTCTCAACAGGAAGTATCCAGGAGGAAAGAGTAAAAGGTAAGTGGCAAGTAATTCTGCCTGTTCTGCTCTCTTGGTCAACACTGAACACGAATGAAATGGAAGTTGGCACACTTTTGTTAAATAGTAATAATACACGTTGAGCTATCAATGAGAGTCATCTTGAAAAACGTATGTTCCTGGTATATTATTTCCAATCTGTCTGATTGCCAAACTGTTGGAAGCCACGAAATCTAAGATCACTACATTTGTGTAAAGGAATGAAACTGCTAGGTGAAGCAATGGCTTTTAAAATCAGTGCTAGACTGAAAAGCATATCAAATAGTTTCATGGAAGGAATAATGATCTCAACAATTATCAGTCTATACATCTAACACTCGTGTACAGTAACTGAATATAAGGATAAAAATAAGAGAAACAGAACATCTGAAATTTAAAAGAATCACATGACAAAGAATATTAACTCACAAGTAAATACTTCCATTAATATCACTGCGCATTTTAGGCTAGAGTGGATGTTGTCTGTCAAGAAGTTTAGAAATGAAGGAAATTGGTCTATAGAGCATACCCACACAGGAAGGTAAAAGCTTTAGAAGACGGGTTCCAAGCTACCACGTCATCTCTTACACAGAGAAGTCCAACATACTGTATCAGGCAGCAGCATTAGAATTAACTTTATGTAACATACATTATTGCATATGTAACTGCATAAATAACATGAAAGAGAGGAAAATTTAAAAGGTAAGTCCTGACAGTAGCTGGCAATGGACTGCAACCCTTGAAACAAAGGAATGATAGAAATTTTAAGAGATAGTATGTAGGAATTAACAAAATCAGCCAACACATTCTGGAAAAACCAAATGAACGTAGCTGGTGAAATATCTCTTGCCATGGTAGAGAGACACAAACTATGAATGTACAGAGAGTAGTCTGCAAGGCAGTGCAGTTGTAAGAAATGCAATACAGAAATTACATCAGATCTGTTCTATCATGGAGCAGAGGAGCTGGTCTCTCCTGTGGTTCATCTATAAAGGTGCATTCAATTCTCAGTTCAGTAAGTGGAAGAAATTTTGAAAGTATGAAGAAAGGAGAATCTTTTTCTTAAAAAATTGAAACATTTTGGCTGCAGATATAATGGCATTAAGAAACAAAATGGAAATGTTTGCTAAGAGCACTTTCTATTAAGCTGGGATATAGTCTTACCTAATTATAATTAAAACTCCATTATTTCAGGCTTTCATAACTAGGATGAAGGAAACCACTGCAAGTGTACAGAAAGTAGCACAAAACAAATAAGCCCTATATAGGCTGGTAGGGAATATAAGGCAGTGGAAACAAGGATGTGCCACCTGGGAAGAATACAGGGATGCTGTTCAAACATGCAGAGATGGGATCAGGAAAGCCAACGCACAAATGGAACTGAACTTGGATGTTAAAACAACAAGAAGGGTTCAATAGGTACATTGGCCAGAAGAGACAGGCCAAAGAGAGCGTACCATATCAGGTAAACAAGAACTGGATACAACAGATATGGAGAAGGTTGAGGTTGATGGAGAAGGTTGAACTCTATGAGCTCTTCCCCTCAGTCTTCACTGGCAGCCAGGATTCTCCTATTTCTCACATCCCTGAATCTCACATTCTTGAACCTGTTGGCGGGAACTAGGGGAGTAAATTCCTCCCCACTGTGAGGACAGAGTAAGTCTGACACTGCCTAATGAGACTGAACATGTGCAAGTCCATGGGGCTGGATGACATGCATTTCAGGGTCTAGAGGGATCTGGCTGATGTGGTTGCCAAGCCACTCTCCATCATATTTGAAAAGTCATACCTGTCAAGTGAAGCCCCTAGTGACTGGAAAAGAGGGAAACATCACTCCTATTTACAAGAAAGGGAAGATGGAGGAACTACAGGCCAGTGAGTCTCACCTCTGTGCCTGGGAAGATCATTCAACAGATCCTCCTAGAAGACATGTTAAGGCATATGTGGGATGAGCAGGTGATCTGAAACAGTCAGCATGGCTTCACCAAGACTTGTTCAGTCTGAAGAAGAGAAGGCTGCAGGGAGACCTCATTACAGTCATTCAATATTCAAAGGGAGATCATAAACAGGAGGGAAATGAACTTCTTACACTGGTAGATAGTGATAGGACAAGGGGGGGGAATGTTTTTAAACTAAAAGAGGGAAGATTTAGATTAGATATTGGGGAAAGTTTTTCACTGAGGGGGTGATGAGATGCTGAAACAGGATGCCCAGAGGTTTGTGGACACTCTCTCCCTGGAAGTGTTCTAGGCCAGTTTGGAGGGCCCCCTGGGCAATGTGATCTAGTACTTGATGTAGCAGTTGGCAAGCCTGCCTGTGGTGGTGGGGTTGAAACTTAGTAATTCTTGAGATCCTTTCCAACTCAAGCTATTCTATGATTCTACAATCTTGCTCCATATACACTCAATAGACACTACCAAGATCACCATCACCATCTCTGTGTAAGTTTGGCTTCCAAACATTTTGGGAGGTAGAGAAGCCCCAAAATACTTACTTTCCCCTGGGACATCTTGCTGACTATCCTCTGGCTGCTGGGAAATTCCCATTTTTGATAAGATGAGTGTGGCACCATCTCGGACCTTTGAAGATACAAACATAGGGTTGTTATGCAAAAGAATAAAACAAGGCTGAACTTTTTTCTTAACAGATAAACTGTGGTTTCTGTAATCTTTTGTTAGAAATCTGGACCTGATTTCTATCAAAAGAAATCTGATAAATGCTGCCCTACAAAGGCTTATTGGGCAACTGGATCTGTCATTCAGAGCAGACTGCCCTCCATTTTGTTGCATAATAGATTGCATCAACACATCCTCAGATTAATCAAAATACTAGAAGCACATCCAAGACATCAGTAGTTCATCTGTCCAGTGTGAAGGCCCTTTGTGCAAAAATAGATTTTATTGTGAAGAATCACACCTGTATCTTTTCTGAGAGAAAACTAACTTCTAGCTTTCCTAAAAAGGATACCTGTTGTTACAAGAGGACAAATAAAATACAAAGAAAGATAAGTGGATTGCAAGTGTTAGTGTGCCCAGCACAAAACCTAACAGACTGTACAGAACACCAACATCTGCTCTCTTGACTAGGCTGTTGAACAAGACAGATCAACCCAAAATCTATTTATCAGCAGAGCAAGAATAAGGATAATTCTCAAGGGTAGGAAGTTGTAAAGGAAATAAAAGAAAATATGAATACAAGACCCAGCAAAGGCACAGGGATCTTTGGAATGTTGAAAGGAGAATTTAGGCAATATGTCTAGACCTAGCCTTTCATGCTCTCAGGTTTTTACAGTCTAGACCCAGAGGTAGTTTTTCTTTTTATTCTTTACACAGAACAGAAGTTCCTCTACAAACAAATAAAGATTTTATTTATTACTAGAGAACAATTAACAGATGTGAACAACTGCTCTGAAACACCTCCTTACATTATAATGCATCAGTGTGTTGATACGTTTCCATCTGCCATCTCTTTGGGACGTTAAATCCAAGTCTGAGAGGATCTGTGCAGTAGAACCTGGACGCCACTCTAAGGTGTAATTAAAATGAGAAAAAAACAAACTGTTTTAACCACATGCAAATACAACTACTCCAAGAATGTTTAAATTTAGAGAACCTCTGACGCATTGTGGAATATTAAAAGAGGTAATTTGACATGTCATGATGTGCATTATTTCTTGGTTTCTAGTTTGGCCTTTATTAGAGAAGTTTGCACAATTTATTCCCAACCATGCACATAATTTCTGATTATTTTCCATGGAAAGTCAGAGAATCACAGAATGCCAGGGAGTGGAAGGGACCTGGAAAGATCATCTAGTCCAGTCCGCCTACCAGAGCAGTAACACCTAGATTAGGTCAAATTCCTTTGCGTAGAATACTACTAATATATATAATAAGAACCACTGTCAGTCCAAAATAGAGGAGTAAGACTTTCTGTGGATCAGAAAAACCATTCTTAGTTAATTTACCAGTATCTTCTCAAGAGTAAAAATTACATCCTCTACTTTCAAATTAAGGCAGTAATGAGGATATTGCAAAACTTCTTAAATAGATCTTCTACTATGAGATTACTAAGCCTTTTAGGTCAGACTTTTTTTTTTCAGAAGAGAACAGCAATTCTGAAAGCCTTCGAAGATGATGATTTTCATAGGTTGGGTGGCTCATCATCTTTTAAAAGTGAAATTCCTCTAAGTTATAATTTTTTTGAACAATCATAAGATCAAAATTGGTACCAGTTTCTGAAACTGCATCATTACTTTTCCATCAGCTAATTGTCCATGCTGTCATTATCACATTAATTAGTACCTGCGATACTGTCAGACGTGAATACATTTGTGCTAACAGTCATTAACAGGCTCTTTACACACTAATGACAGTAGACAAAAACTTTAAGAATCATGAAAAAGAACTCTATAAGAAAGCATTAATTTTAAATGCATATTAAGATTGTGGTGAAATGTGGTATATTTGCATCCAGCTAAACATAAATTCAACTTTTTCTTCGTGTTGCTTTTGTAGGAATTTTTGGCAATGTGGAAAAGTCAAAATCACAAAGCACGTTTCATCAACTCTATATAGGATCACAAGCAGCAACCTACCAAGAGCTACACTGTCAGCTTTTGGCCACTGAGAACACGGCAGATTTCGATAGACTTGGTCTATTATCTTTTCCTTTACTTGTGATATGGTATCACAGTTCAGCACTTTCACAGGTGTAGAATCAGTTCCTCCATCTTGTACATACACATTTACTGTCTGTGAAAGAAAGAATGTATACAGTTACTACGACAAATCAGTGCTTAAATTACCTGTAAATCTGGTTTACTAGATAGTTTAAATGCAAGCAAAATTTAAATAAAATAAAAAATTTAAATAAATAAAAATTTCATTGTTCAATGATTACTGCACAATAATACATATTTGCAATGAGACTATAGATTATTTCAGAGATCCTTCACTATTATGCAGTCAGCAGCTCTTTTAAAACTTCTTCCCACTATGATAAAATAAAAAAGCTGCAGAATAGATTTGCTTATGTGCAATATGATACCATTATCAAATCCTGGGAAATTATTTATTTTTTAAATAAAGGAGAGGCACAAGAACAAAGCAGCTGGAGCACTGGCTAGCTACAGGCTTCTCTTGTGGCCTGATAACTTAGGACACAAGAAGCACAAGTAACACAGTGTCTAAACTTAATGTGTTACCACCACCTGAACTGCACTTTTTTGAACTCCTAGAATACAGCACACTTTTGTCCTCCTTTACGCTGTCTTCATAGATCGGGTTTTACCTCTCAAGCTGAGCAGGCTAAGCCAGTACATATGTGATCTAACATGCTCAGATGATGAGTAGTGATTTGTCCATTCCCATAACTTTATCTCCTGTGACCAGCTGCTCACTAGACATATATAAATACACAGACACATATATCTGTATATATAAAAGCCATATACAACAGCTCTGATGTTCCAAGACTTTATTTATTGCTCACTATTGTCACAATAACCATAATAGCTCCAGGAAGTATACCTAAGTAGTTTATAATAGTTCTAAAATATTACTGTTTTCTGATAGCACTGACATGTTTTTTTTTTATGTTAAAGCGAATCTCTTGAAAGCCTGTAATTTGTTAAATCTAGGGGCATTTTTTTAGAAGTATCTTCATTATACACGTCAGTTTCAACACAGATAGAAGTAAATGAGAAAATGATGGCCAGTAAACCTCCGTGGGAGGAAAAAATACCCAAAACAAACAGACGTTGTAGCAAACCTCTTTCTTTCAGTATCCAAATCAGTACAACACCACGTCTTTGTGGAGCTTTTGCTGGTCAGGAAGCTTTGGAGGCCAGGCATGTCACAAGACCAGCCAGCGATCCTACGCATCTCATCTGGTCCTGCCAACCATGACACCTGAATTTATCACCACGAGCCTCAGAAATGAACTTGCATGGTTGGTATTTTTATTGCGCGAAGAAAAACTATGCCATACGGCAGTGAAATTAAACATGATTGCACTGTCCCTTGGCAGAACTCTCAAACTAATCATGAGATTTCACCTTCCTTTTCCTATTAGCTTTATGGTAATTAGACATGATTTGCTGCTGGTTCAGTATGCAGCATGTCAGTGTAACCAGTGATGCAAAACAGACTCAGCTTTTAAATAAGAACAATCAGAGCGCAGACAACTGCTCCGTACCGTACTCTCCCACCACATCTCACTTTCCAGCAGAAGTGAACTAATTAACTCATGCTTTAACTGACCTCGGTGGATGAGTGCTCCCTAACTGTTCTCTGTTACCACAACATTGTCATTATCATGCCGAAGGTTCCCAATCATTTAAAGCAGTGCTTCATAGTCTTTTATCACACATATATCTGTATATATCTCATTATCTTACACGCGCACACACACATACAAGAGAATTGTTCTATGTGAAATTTGTGAATCTGGACCAAATACTGCTACTATACAATGTCGTAGTGTTTAACATCTAAATATGCTTGTTCTGCCCACATCTGATTACATACACAAATTTTCTGCTGTTGCACTGCATTAATCTAGCTTAATTATAGGCATCAGATTTTTATGAAAAGAAACTGACTGAATAACAAATTGCTGCTATGAAGTCTTGCATGATGCACAGTGCAAATACATTTTCTTCACCATACACAAGAGAAAATGGAAACAGTGGAAACAGCACCGTCACTTAGTGCAGTTCTCTGAGTGATACTTTCAGCTCAGATATTAACACAAAAACACAGCTAATTCCCAACATAGCAACTGAACTTAAAATATTCATTCTTGGTCAGCACTCCCTTTTCCTGCAGGCAGTCTGGGTAATAGTCGAGTGACTCTGTGAGTGAAAGTCCTACGGCAATCTCCTCACATCAGCCCTCCCATCAGCATCCCTTCAGAATACGCAAACAGAGTTAATAAAGCTTTTGGTTAAGTTTCTCTTTTGACCCTGCAGATATGTCACTGCGTCTTTCTCAGTTGGAGACAACCACAAATGACTGCTAACATGTCAATAAAAGAGGAATCGGAGATGAAAAAAATTTTTCTGACAAGAAGAAATCAAAAGCGAGAGAAACAACCTGAAGTTCAAGCGCAATGTTAGTGAAAGAATTTAACAAAAATCAATCACAAGTTAATTTAGATGGAAAAAGGGAAGGAGGTAAATACCACAGCCACTCTTCAGGCAGACCTTGAAAAATATGGAAGGGATTTACCGAAGTGAATTCCATAGTGGTAGGACTGGTATATTTAACGCTTAGAAAATAGATTATAACTCTACTCTCCTGCTTGGAGACTTGCAGACCATCTACAGCATTGCCCCTGACCAGAATTTCTGTGCAGATCATAGTAGTTCAGAAAGTATGTACAGCCTTAACACTACACATCTTCATTATAATAGGAAAGTACTTTTATAACATATTAACCATGCTCTGCTTACCAATTGTGTGTACTCTACATCATCTCCTAGTAAGCCTGTGTCATTCAGTGTATACTTGGCTTTCTTCAGTACAGCATCCACTGGACCTTTTTCTACCTGGTGTTTGATGGCTTTGAACAATTTGTAAAGAGGCTCCCCAGCATTGTCCTGTTAAAAGGAAATAAAGCAAAATAAACAAAAATGAAAGATATACTCAATGCAGCATGTTTAAGTATTATTGATGAAAAAACCCCAAAGGCAACAGATTTCAGCTCTTACCTTGAGGTACTGATATAAACAAATAGACATCCAGTTAGACAACATTCTCTCAACAACTGTTTCAGATCTAAAAAAAAAAATACAATGCCAAGTAAGTTAACGGCACTTAATGACAAAGTTCCAAAGAAAAATGTTGCTTGAAATATAATATTTTTTACATGCTTAACTGCAGGCACTCTCCTAATGCAATGATTTCCCTACAGAGTCTTGAGAGCATGTACTTGCTTTATGATAAGTGCTTTGTATTGCTCATCATTCCCGAGTATCTTCAGCTCATTACTAAAAAGCACAGTCTTTATGCAAAATCTTAAACTGTGTCTATGCTGTAAGAAGAGCTAAAAAATTAACCCAGAAGTGAACATACTGCAAAAGCAACTCTACAAATTACAAAGCACGTGTGCACAGCAGGGCCTTCTGTAATGGATTTGAGATAACAGGAGGGTTAAAAACATTAGTGCAAGCCTTCATCGAATGCATAATGAAAGCTGATTATGTGTGCTCATTACGGAGATGACGTGTGGTATAAATGCTAGATAATTTGGAATAAAATCAGATTAAAAAGTAAATGAAATGTTCATTATTGTATTTTGAAGTAAGGTAGATGCTTCAGCAATCTTGATACCGATTCTATGTCACAGCAATTTGAATAAGGAAATCTGTTGCCAGCAGTCCAGCTTTTGCCTTCTGGCTATTTCTGGTGAAGTTGTCTTCCTAGTATGCTTGGCTGAGGGTGTTTCTGACTTCCACAGATAGCTGGTGTTTTAATACAGTCATGTTGCAAAAGAAGTACATTTTCAGGAAAACAGAGAGCAAAAGAACAATATAACAATCATTCAAACCTTCTTAGCATCAGCTTTGGGTTTTTGGCCACCACGTACTGCTCCATCAGTTCTAAGAACAGCGTCCTCATGATGTCAGTGTAGTATTCTAGTTTTCCATGTAAAGCGACTGTCAGTAAAGATGCAAAATACACTTTAGCTCGAGCAGAGAACTCCCTTTGGTTTTCCAGCGTGTGAATAAACTGAAATAGAAAGCAAATGGAAAAGCAAGTCAGTTGACATTTTTGTGAAGAACCTCAACACTTGTCTGTATTAAGAAGATGACAGTAACCTAAACAGTAATCTAAACACAACATGGAAAAGTTTTCAGAAGTCTGAAAAAAACTACTTGTAAGAATATGTTCCCTATCATTTGGTTTTAGATACACCTGCTAATCCAAGGAATGCTGATATATTTTAACTGAAGCCTTATGCAAAAAGGATGCTTTAATAAGAAAGGAAGGAAGGAAGGAAGGAAGGAAGGAAGGAAGGAAGGAAGGAAGGAAGGAAGGAAGGAAGGAAGGAAGGAAGGAAGGAAGGAAGGAAGGAAGGAAGGAAGGAAGGAAGGAAGGAAGAAATGAGGGAGGGAGGGAGGGAGGGAGGGAGGTAGGTAGGAAGGAAGGAAGAGAAGGAAGAAAGAAAGAAGAAGAAAGAAAGAAAGAAAGAAAGAAAGAAAGAAAGAAAGAAAGAAAGAAAGAAAGAAAGAAAGAAAGAAAGAAAGAAAGAAAGAAAGAAAGAAAGAAGAAAGGAAGAAAGGAAGAAAAGAAGAAAGGAAGAAAGGAGGAAAGAAAGGAAGAAAGGAAGAAAGGAAGAAAGAAAGAAAGAAAGAAAGAAGAAAGGAAGAAAGAAAGGAAGAAGAAGAAGAGAAGAAGGAAAGAAGAAGAAAGAAGGAAGAAGAAAGAAAGAAAGAAAGAAAGAAGGAAAGAAAGAAAGAAAGAAAGAAAGAAAGAAGGAAGAAGGAAAGAAAGAAGGAAAGAAAGAAAGAAAGAAAGAAAGAAAGAAAGAAGAAGAAAGAAAGAAGGAAAGAAAGAAAGAAAGAAAGAAAGAAAGAAAGAAAGAAAGAAAGAAAGAAAGAAAGAAAGAAAAGAAAGAAAAAAAGAAAAATAATGTGTTCTGTGACAATTTTTTAAAAAAGGAAAATCAGCTCTCCTCATTCCCAAATTCCCAGTCCTTTCACATCATATTATAAAGCCACTAATCTAAGTAAGTGCACCTGGGAATGCACTCCGTTCTGCCAGAAACTATAATGTTACCATTAACTAGCTCAACACTGGAGTCTCATTAAAGAATAAGGAGTAGGTAGGAGCCTAAATCTATATTTAGGTGTCTGACAATCAGCTCAGTTTTTGAGAGTGAGCAATTAGATATCTTTTTGGAAGAGCTGAGTACTCATCAATCATTTTTATGAATAGGGCACTTGTTTCTGGAGGAGCCTATGTCTTGGACTGTCTGGGAGAGAAATCCAGCTGACAGCTTCCAGCAGGTAACTGGTAATCACAGCACCTTGCTGAACCAAGAGGGAATCACCATTCCCTTGGACATGTTTCTTGAAAAGATAAACATACACTAACATGTAACAGCAGCTTTTATGGCAGGTAATATCTGTTTTCCTGCAGCCACTGTAATGATGACTAAGGCTATGCTACATGCTATGGCTGGTTCTACAGAAATGCCTGTCTGTAACTCCAGGAAGTGTGGCTGTAGTGCCACAGATTTGGCTTTGGTTACTATGGAACCAGAACCTTAAGAAAATGGCTTATTTCTATGGACTTCATTTCACTTGTACTTGCAAACTTACTGTGCTGAATGCCAAAATATGCCAAGCTAAGAGACAAAGTGAATCTACTTCAATACTCACATTGATGAGAAATGATTTGCTATTGAGGAGGTTGGAGAACTGGTTCAGAGCCTGCTCCACAGTCAGCCGCCGAGCCTCTGGAATATCCAGCTTTCCTGTAATCATCACGTCCTTCTCCCCATCTTTGGAGGGCAAGAAGAAGACTCTGTCCGTGTAAGTTTTGTAGTCCAGTACTGGGATTCCAGCTTCATTTACATCATTTGTCTGATCCTCCATCTCTATCATTAGATCTAGAACACAGTTGAACAGTTGATTTAAAAAAAAACTGCATTTTTTTTTTTTTTTTTGGTAGCACAATCTCTTTGGGTACCACGCAACATAGAAGAAGTAACTCATCACTGAAAACTCTATCTCAACTCACATTTTCTCTTGTTATTTTTGCCAATTATCCTGTTAACTATGACCACAGCTAATCCTCTGGTGACATGCGCATCTGTCTCTAGCACAGATGGTTTCCTTGTTTACATCTATTGAAAGAGAGCCTTAATGGATGTCTGAGTGAGTTCATACATATGAACCTGGGGTTGTTGCAAAGAGCAAAAAAACAGACACAGCAATACTGTTTTTTCAGATTTTTCAAAGTATGTTCTACTTCCTCTGAATCCATGCAGTAATGAAAGTTATTTTTAAAAACACATAGCAATGCAGGAAAAGTACAGTTTAAAGCATAAAGAACACTAATTTAATTGAGAGGAAGGGAATGGCAGGAAGGAAGAAGGTTAAATGTCTTGCTGAAATTGATGGAGACATTTCTGTGGGACTCAGAAACTTTGAATTTCTTAAAAGGACAACAACTAGGGAATCATCTTTCGGAAGAGCTATTTTAGCTGAAGGATTTCCAATTACACAGTATTGTTGATTGACTAGAATACCATGTTAATTAATATAGTGACCTTGTGCCTGCAGTTTTATTGCTCATATGCATTCATTTACCCCTTTATTTTAGAGCAGTCAGCAAACCCTAAGAGAGAAAGCGTCTTGTGGTTTCCAGCTCTTTGGTATTTGCACTTCCTCCCTGGTGGCTCTTTCCTTGACTATTAGTGGTCCTAGTATTTTCGACTGTCTGTATTTCATGCTGCTGTCATTATGGCTTTACACTGTGGCTCCAGAACATGTTTTGACTTCAGTGTTTCACTTTACTGTCAGCAAAGGTGGATGCAGTTTGGAAACTGGATTGCTCCTTGCAGATGCTTTCTGTTTCCTCAGTGTTTGTGCTTAATGGAGCAGAGAGGAAACCTTCAACCCACCAAACACCAGGAGTCTGTAGCACCCTCCAGGGAAAATCAGCAAGAGAAAGGCGCCTTTTCCTTTCAGAAATGAGTATGAGGTTGCACTGAGGAGGCAGTGGGAGAGAGCGCTGTTAACCTTGATTAAATCTTTCACATTTCAAAATGCAGTTTGAAATTAAGCTTCTCTAGGAACAGTTTTTGATTCAAAGATTTGCTTTTGGGTTTGTCTAGGACATGGAAAGAGTTAGCATTCCAGAGAAAGAAAGTTGACAAAGGAAAGAACATTCTGTCTCCAACATTTCTGGAAAACAAGACTTGGAGAGGCTTCAAGTATGGCAGAAGTCACTGAGATACCCAAGCTCCTAACATTAATTTCAAACTCTAACCTCAAACTGATGTTTAATTCAATCCTTCTTGTTAGCTGTTGTCAACATGAAGTAATATACTTCTCTCTAGAATAAAACCTGTGGCTTTTTTAGTAGGGATTATTTCAACACGACCCAACAGCAAGTCTAATTAGCTAATGAGGTGACATTTCATGGTAATCATTTAGGCCAATATTTGCAATGTTTGCATTCAGATGCTTAATTTAAGCATTGCAATGAGTGGTTCAACATGTAGAAATGCTGAGCTACACACCTCCTGCTGTCCTCCCTGGGATGATGCTTCTACATTTATACAAAACTATTAGCTAGCTTCTCAAATCAAGCATAGGGTCTTGCCATGATACAACATAATATTTCTTTCCTGCATGCTTGCCAATTATCCCTTTGCAGACTAATTGCTGAAAATACATTTTGCAGGTCTGAAAATCATTTTTCATGTACATACTTGGCATATATTGCCATTGTGCTAAATACTAAGTGGACAGTTAGTCACTGCGAACCTCTCTTTCCTCTGTGTCAATCCACTCACATTAATAATGTACATGCATAAATAACTCCTATCTCAACTATTTTTATTTCGTAATAGAAAACTGTGCTTCCTTTAAAATAAAACTGTCCATTTCCTTTAAGAACCTCAACTCCATATTTTACTTATGATTTTTATATGTAATAGCAAAATGTTTGCTGTGTGTCAATACCTGTAATCAAAACTACCGAAATCTACTTTGAATTATTTGTTCTCAAGAGACAGTTTTAGCAAAATAGCATCACAGGTCTTCTGATTACTCAAGAGGACTCATAGCAGTGCAAATATCTGTCATACCTGTGAATTCCTTCTTGCACCGGTCTCTGACACTCTCCTCCAGGCCTTCAAGTTGAGATTTAATTTTTTCATACTCTCGTTCTGCTTGCTGGCTCTTCCGTCTTTATGGAATAGAAATAAGATTTACAAAAGTTACAAATTGTAAAAGGTACTAATTTGCAACAGGGAATGACTGGAGGACCGTTCTTGGCTTAGATTTCCTTTTGAACACTAGTGACAGATAAAGAAATAGAGAACAGCATCAGTAGCTCAAATTTAGTGCCAATCACCCTGGCACCACCACAGGCATGCTACTTGAAAGCGTGCTAGGGCAGAGATTTGAAATCCAATAAGCACTAAGCTACAAATATTTATACATACAAATCCTATATGTTCAGTGCAGAAGCTTAATCTGTATGTACCAAAGAAAGAGCACTTGCAACATGTTCTACACTAGCTATGAGGCATCCAGGGTATGCAACAAGAAGTGAACCAAGGAGGCTACAGGACATCTGCTCTGCTGATACACACCACTGGAATGAAATCCACCTACTCTTAAGGTCTGTGTATGAGGTCAGTGTATTACTAACCTCAAAATTATGCTAAGTAGGTCTCAAGTGAAGTACAGACATTGTTCTGGCCCTTTGTGAAGTGTGAACTTAATCATGAAATTTGCGTGTGGGTTACACTTATCTCAGCTTGAAAAACCAAAATAGCCAAATACACCCAAGCTTGGAGTTACAGTGCTGACTGAGGCAGCATAAGTGTGGATGGATATCTACGCAGAATAGGTTATATCCTTCAGGAGAGGCGTGTTAGCAGCCATTTCAAGAATGTTATGTGTGCCACACTGCAGCTGGGCACTAGGCAAACCTGGGACCAATTGTTGTGCTTACGTATAAAGGACAGACCATGCTGACTGACACCAGCTAATTTGGTGTGCGTGAGAGGAATAAACTGGTGCTTAAACATATTTCCAGCCTTAACTGCTTTTCTTAACTCTATAGCTCTTAAAATTTATAAAGATATTTTGTTGGTTGAGCTCAGAACAATCAGGTAATACCTTCTAAACTTCAGGACATAGGATAACAAAAAGACATAATTAAAGGAACTTCTTACCTGTAACAGATGATAGAAATGATGATGATTGCTATCATAGGAATAAGTACCAGTGGCAAAATAAGATTCAGTGGGATGTCACTCACACGTGTATCATATTCCACTCTTCCGAGGACCCATTCACGGAGTCCAAATTTCACCTAATTAGATAAGCACAGACATTTGCCTCAAGAACTGCAAATGGACAGTGGCTCACTTTTCAATTGCGCTCTAAATTCTTAGTAATTCTCACTAAGTGATTTTCTAGCTCTATTTGTCAAACTAAAGAAACATTTCTGGATACTTCATACAAAATTTAATTTATTCTATTATATAATTTTAATTTACTTTGCAGAGGAAGAGAAATTCCCAGCTTGCCTAGATAGAATTTTACAATCCCACGTAAAGAACGTACAGCTTGGCAGCTTGGGAACACTCTTTACATGTGAGATCTTCTAGACAGGAGGCAGAAACTGGAGGAAGAAAGAACTGCAAGGAGTTTGTTTACGGTATACATTATATTGAAAAGGTAACCTACAATGAATTCTGGAAGGTTATTGATCATATCTCTCTTCTGCCTTTTCTTTGGCTGTGGCTGTACTTCAGGCGGCTCACAATATAAGTCTGTTTCGGTCAGTGTTTTTATGTTGCAAGGCTCATCACCTACAAAAGCCTGGGCCTCGTCTATGGTCATAGCTTTGTTCAGGTTACTGCCCTAGACAGAAAATAAAAGCGTAAGTCATTAAGGCAAAGTCTTGGGATACGAGAAATCCCGAGTTGATAATTTCTATTTGGATCATTTTGAGCAGCAGATGTGAGTCATACTGTAGTGTACAGAAGAGCAGAGTGGAGGGGAATTATACAATTCCTTCTCCTTTTCTTCTTGATGCAAGAAGAAAAGTTCCCTCCAGTCCTTGAGAGCTCTCTGGGAGAAGAAATTTCCGAAGGCCAGACTCAAAAGTAGTGGAGTCCTGGGGAAACCCAAAGTATGGCAAAAGGCCTCTGAGAAGGGCAGGGGGAGGGAGAGACAATATTTATTATCTAGCAGGGGTAAGGCATTCTAGAATTTTAAATATTATACCAAACAGCCGTTCGTTAAAGGTTAAGGGTTTTTGAAAGAAAGGAGAAATCCCACACATCAAGGGATCAAGGACAAAGTGAGTAACCATAATCTCTTAATAAATTTACCTTTGCATTTATAAGTTTGTTGACTTGCTTTTTGATGCCATCTGTGAAATTTTCAAAGGTTGGGTCTGCAACATATGTAAATGAATGACTCTCATTTTTTACAACCAACTGATAATGATCCATTAGAATAATTGTGGTAATGTTATAGTTTTCTGGATCTTCCAATATTGGTAGTGAAGAAAAAACCACTGTGGTTTCATTAAGTCTCATAACATAGTTTCCAACAAACTACAAGAAACAGGAGAAGAACATGAACATATTAGAGTTTGATTGGTTCTTATACATAAATGTTGATAACTTTACACTTCAGAAATAAAAACACCAGAGTTGTATCCTCTTTATACAGCAAAAATAACACAGTTTGTGGCACTTGCTAAAAAGAAAAGAAAAAGTAATAATGATGGGAACAAATTGTTGATTCATTATGCTCTAGCAGCTGTCCCCAGAAAAAAAAACAGCTCACTTTCCATTGCCTCCAAATTCTGTGGCTCTGGACAATTAGGCTGATATCAGTAAACTGCTCTAAGATTAAGAGGTTTAGATGGGAAGTTTAATCCAGATCATCTTCTGAACCATGAAGTGTCTCAGGTTCTTTTTACTGATACTGTAGAATACCTTGCTGAAATTCAAGACAATTACAAAGTGAATTTCTGAATAAAATTTACTAATGTTACTAATTGATAACAACTCTATTGATCTGCTCCTCACCTCACTCTCAGTTACATAAATGTTCTTATCCTACAAACTCCTTCAGCCATTCAGTTACACAAACCACAGCCAACAACAGTAACACACACAGCCAACAGCACTAACATGAACCCTCAGAACTTCTCTATTAACACCTTAGTTTCTCACAGAAATCAAATGCCACTTGATAGCTTCTCTCCTAAATATTGATATTGCTACAGAAATGGAAGCAAAACAAAAGATCAAAAAAGATTACAAAGCCAGCTGGCTTTGGCATACTCTAAAAGTTGAACCACACATAAAACACTAGAAATACAGATTAGCAACTCTATTTTTGAAATTGAGCCACACTACAGTCTTAAATTGAAAAGCTAGCCTTAAGAAAAAGCCTTAAAACACATTCTTACTGGAATATTGTTTTTTAAGCTCTCAATCTTTGTATTAAATTGCAATCTTCATGAAAAGAGTGGGAAATTGAGACCTAGAGATAATGTCAGTTCTTAACATTACAAGCAAGACATTTGTTTTCTTTTTTAACTTTATTTATTGTTCATATCTTTTTTTAGGAACATGCTATAAGTGGAATATGCTTGCAGAAAGAAAGAGAAGATTTTTTTGTTGAGTACTGACTGTGCAAGCCAAGAATGCAGTACAGTAGGACTTTTAAGCAAATTGCTGAAGTTTGCAAGGAAGGAGAAAGACAAAGACAAATTACACCATTTTCAAGTTTTGAAATATATCCAGTTTACCATCCAAAGCTTAATTCTTATATCCTTACTCATTTTGAATGAAAATAATTTTAAAGCAGTAAATGTAAGTGAAGATGGCAGGAGTGGGCTTTTCTCAGACTGAGATCCAGACCAGACCCAGAAGCCTGTTCGAACGTTACTCCACCTCAAGCCCAATGAACTCAAGTGGGCAAAATCATGCATTTTTTTAAATAGATTATGTGTTATGCATCCAGTGTGATGCCTTGTGGGGGAAAAAGAAAATTACCGTTTTGGAGCTCAGTTTGCCTGCTTCTGGACGCTCTGCATGTACCATCAGTGAGAAACTCTGGATCAGTTCAAACCCAGTTCCAGTTACTGTAATATTTCTCCCTCCACTGAAAGACAAAATTAATAGAGAAGTCAAGTAATTGGCAAAATACTACAGCTATAGATTGCTTTATCCTACAGCACTACTACTTCCACTGAAAACAGTTATGTAATTGCTATATGTCATGTAGATATTCTACACAAAGAATTGCTGTTAATGCTATTGATGACAACATCATTTAAAAACAGCAATGTCAAAACTAATTTTAAAATAGCAGAATAGAAAAGTGCAAGTCATTTTGTCAGTAGCTTTTCACTGATGCCTATTTTTGTGTGCTTTACTTCAGCAATGTTTTTGTTCAAATCTGTCCATCTACCACACACTGAGATAAAGGTGAGTGCATTTTCCACAGATCTGCAGGGAACTGGCTTCCCTATTCCTTTTTCATTTGCAACATCTTTTTTATAAGAGAATGTATTCACATAAGAAAAAGAATGCATACAAGTGGCCAGTGGGAACTGAAGTCTTCTCAGTAACACAGATTGAGAAGGATAGCAATCCTCAGAGCAATCCATTAAAATAAGGTTCAGTTCATAAGGAGGAAAAAAAAGTCTTTTAAATACTCTGGAGTAAATCGCTAGTGATCTACCAAAGAACCTGTGAGGCCTCCAAACCACTCAAACAAAAATCAAAAGCAAGTATGAAAAACACATCAAGTTTTACATAAGCAATTACTCCCTACACATGAAGGAAGGTACCAATTTATCTCAGAGAAGTCATGGTTGATTTTATTTTTATCATCCTATTTTTAAGATCATGATCTTGCACTTCTTCCTGAAAGAAAAACTTTACTTGATTCCTCTCTCTGTCAACGGTGCCCTATAGGCAGAACAGTCAGAGTATAAGTTTGAGACTTATTTCAAACAGTTCTATATGGAGAAAAAGCTACAACATATTCTAACCCAATTGTAAATGAAGTAATGACAAACACTTCATTACCTGCTGAAGCTATTTACGGGCTTGAACTTGGTGACAGTAGGATTCTCACTGTATGAAAATTGCACTGGTACATCAATTTTTGTTTCCCCATAGCGCATTGTGACTCCAACAACTTCAACCTTGCTATTGCGTCCTGTAACGCAAACAATCTCATCTCCAAATTCAGTGCTAGATTGCAGAAGATAAAGAAAAGGAAACATCTTTAGTTACTAACATTACTGAGATCTGTATTCTTTACTATAGTACTTCATAATAACAACAATAAAAAACTCTATTTCTGCTAAGCATTAGGAAATTACATGAGTAGGTAACATCTTCTCCAGATCATTTAGTTTTTAAGCAGATATGAAAAGGAATACTGTACAAACACAATGTGATGCCAGCACATTTCATCTCACTCCATTTTGGGGGGCAGCAATTAATAAAAAGATCATGAATTGAGAGGAACAAGTAAAGAGGCACAATGGAATTAAAAGCGTATATGTATATGGAACCAGTGAGGAAATGTTGAGTGAGAGCATGGCCAGATTTGGAGTAGCCAGTCAATCAGAGTGAGCTGAAACTGTAAAATTCTTTGCATAAATGAGTTCTTCAGCTTTGGTGATTTTTGCAGCTACCTATTCCAGCTGAAGCCTCTGAGTGAGTTTGTGTCTGAACATTATGTGCAGAACCACATTGCACAGCATGAGTCATTACCACTAAGAGACAGACAAAAGATTTGTGTAATTTTTAAAGGCCAGAAAAGGTTGGTGCTTTGTCAGGATACAACTCTGTATTCTTCGTTACCCAGGGTACTTACACATTGCAAGGCTGGCTACCGAGAAAAACATGAACATCCTTCTTAGAACCAGTTGCCAGGTTCATACCAGTGATGGTAAGCGTGGTTCCACCTGCTTGTGGACCACTTTGAGGTGTTATTCTAGTAGGTTGAGGGTCCTGAAGAGAGAAAGTGATCAAACTACTTCAGAAAATTAAAATAAAATTGACACCAGTATTAATGAGTATAGGAGATAATAGTAGTTTAATATTATTACCTGAAAAATAAGAAGATAAAAATAATGAACGACAAGTCTTCTCAAATAAAAGTCTATCATTACTCGTGGTGAGCAAAGGTAGAAGTAACGTGATGTGAATGTACTCATGTTTTCTTCATACTTCACTTGATATGGCTTTATCTGAACTTAAATTTCCTATTTGCAATATTTAGAGTTAATTGCCATTAAATCTGTGTTTTTTTGTGTTGAATTTCTTGTTTTCACATTTAATATTTCTCTCTTCCTTATGGCTGAATCTACCTTCACCTTTCCTTACCCTTTCCTACATTCCACATCAGTGACAGGTGATACAGAATAAGTTTTACAGAACTGATACTAAAAAAACAAAAAGAATATTAAGATTCCATTTATGCAGGACTTTTAATTGCAGTAAAAGAGTATTATCTCCTTCTTTACCAATGAGCTCATAGGAAAAAAAAAAATTAGGAAACACTAAACTTTTCTTTATACGCCTAAAAGCTTGGAAAGGATTTCTTAAAATCATTTGAAACAAGCTTCAAATTGTCATGAAATTTTTCAGAAATAAAAATTTCTCAAGTAAGTTCGCTCCTTTTGTTCTCAATTCATTCTTTGTTTCTGTGACTGCATTCCCAGAGATATGACAAATACTATAAATTAACAGTGAAGGCTTTTCATGAGAAATGCAATTTAATTACTTCATCTCTAAGTAGTCCCTACTCCCACTTGAGAAAATCATTGCTATTCAGGACAACTCTGAATTAAGAGTGTGAGTGAAGCCATGTAAGTGGCTTGAGATCACTCAGCCTGGCTTCAGCACGTGCTACCTGCCGACTTGCTAAAATGAGTGGATGATGGTGAAGTCCAGCCTTAGGGCAGTGCTCTGTGTAGCATACACATGATGGTCAACAGTGAGGGGACCTGGCAGCTCACACTGATGGTTGAATTCGGTGGTTTTGAAGATCTTTTCCAAACTAGATGATTCTAGTTGATTCTAGATGATTGTGGTTGGCGACCCTGCACACAGCAGGGGAGTTGAAACTTTTCTATGAAACATTCTATGATTCTATAATTTTATGAATAAAGGAAGAGCAAAGACATTTGAGGACTTCCTTCTCTGACTGGGGTTTACCTGATCATCATCACATTGCATGGATGCTCACTCAGAGGATTGGCCATGCTCAGAAGGGGAAAGGCCATGCTCAGAAAGTTTTGCTGACTAGTCACATAGCAAAAAGCTTTCACTTGCGTTATTTTACTCATGAAAAGACTGCCATCTCTGTGTCAGCTTGCAGCTACAAACACAATGGTTCGTGAGTGGCTGGTAGAAGAGGGAATGATGTAGTGGAGTTCGGCTGAAAGCTCAGCGAGCCATTGATAGGTATTTACCAAATAGCAGGAATTTGTAAAAATGCATTCAGTTGACCTTGTGATTACTTGACAAATTTGTTTTATTGAAGCACTGATATTATAGAAACATAGAGAACTTGTACTTGCTGCGCTTGTTATATACTTTCATGTCTGAGCAACTTCCCTCTGAAGGAATGTATCACGGTTCAGCACACTTCACAAATCCACAATGACAACTGTAATTTGCTCTCAAGTCATTGAGCTTTAGGAATATGCTTTAACACTAATTGGGTGTCAATTGCTTTTCTTCCCTAAGAGAAATCTGTTTGTAAACCCTTCACTCCTCTAGATGTACGATGATAAAGCACGTGACTGCTCTCATGAACTAACCTCTGATTTCTTTTTAATTTAATACATCACTTGAGTTACAACATTTTATGTAAGGAATTGACTCAAAGTAATTTTTAAGCATAGTTTAAATAAAAGGGAACATTGATTCAACATAATAGAGTTGACTAAAACTGCTTACTTAGATCTATACAGCCCTCTCTCTGCATACTCTTCAGATTTAATTGCTTGCTGATTTAACCTAAATTGAGATTACATAAGGGTAAATAAAAGATTTGAGTAGGCCAGTTTTGAAAGTCACATCTGAAGCTCAAATTAACATGTCTTGATCTGCACTTCACAAAAAAGCTCACTGGTGGTTTTTTGAAATTCAATTTTGTTGATTAAAAATACTACAATTGTATTGCTTGTAAAAACTTACCAAACACCTTACATTTAACCTTAACAGACAGAAAACCATGCTTTTTATTAACTTCCAATTAAGTTTTAATTGCTACAAAGTGTTAACTATATCGGACTAGTACATTATAGCCAGTAAAAATCCACAGCAACAGATAGATGGATGTGGGAGGGACAGCTTCCATACGTCAACATTCCCCAAAAACTACTAAAAAATTAGTGGACAAATTCTTTACCCCTCAACCTCAGGAAAAAACTATGTAGACTGTTTAGCCTTTTTTCTAAACTCTATCTGTCAAACTTTTATACAAAGATAAATAATTACATTAAAGCTCAGTTGGGGTATCTGATCCATAACACAGGCAGTGCAACAGTTGGTTCAGTAGCTAACAATCAGCAAATACCAAGCAAGTCATGAACTCAAAGCAGAACCACTGAGAACCATTTTCTGTGGGACCTTTTATTGGCAGCCTACATGAACAGCTACAACCCTCTATGAATAACAACAGCAATGCGGATGTGAAACAAGTACCTGTTCCATTTTCTCTAGAATTTCCTTTTTTTATTAGAAAGACTGTGGCTCTGCTAATAGTTAAAGAGCTAAAAGGAGATGGATCCAGGCTTTTTGCAGTGATGCCCAGGTACAATTTCATGAGGCAAATGGAATCTACTCTGGGTGTCCCTGCTTGAGGAAGAGCTGCATCGTTTGGCTTCCAGAGATCCCCACCAACTCCATCCATTCCGTGATTCTGCATCATTTTGCGAAAACCCAGCAATGCCAAAAAAGAGAACATGCTACCCACACCTCGCCCCACTTCCACAGCACAGCTGCAACGTGGAGCCAGCACATCTCAGCCTCATTTCAGGTTAATGAAAAGCTGAGGCCAAGAATTGCTATGGTAGCTACTGCAAGTAGCAGCTGAAGAAGTGGAAATAGTAACGTTTAACCCTTATTTTCTCTTTAATCACCAGTTTTGCAGCAATCCCTCAAAGGGCTATTTTAAAACAGCTTAATCCAAAGTATTCATATTTAATCTATTTAAACTAATTTTGAAAATACCAAGAACACTCCAGGGACTAAATAACATGGACATGTAGTAAAGATCTAATAAGGAGAAGCTAAACTAGGCTCTGTGTGCAGAGTTTTTCAGGATGACTACTAAAACAAAGCATCATAAATAACAGCTTGTTACCACAAATTTGTTAGGAAAATAATTTCAATAATTCTAATTTGCTGTTTTCTGTTTCACAGTTTTTTCCTTTTTTTCCTTTTCCTTTTCTTTTTCATTTCCTCTTCCTTCCCTTTCCAGGACCTTTCAGAAAAATAAGTAGCTTAAATAAATTATTGAGAATTTTAACAATTTTATTGCAAAACCAATGCACTATCAGCAAGCTTTAGCGCTCTTCTAAAATCTTCACAGATGGCTCAAAGTACGAAGCTGCAGCAGCCCACCCGGTGGTCGTCTTAGAGTACCAACAAAGGAAAAGTGTAGCTCACCTAAATGGCTACCCAGAAAGCATTTTTCAGAAATGCAGCTATGGAGACAAGATGAGCAGGAGAAGACATTTTTCTGAATGCTATGATAATTTTAAAAAGGCGCTTCAGCAATGCTACAAGGCCTTCAGAAGAATCGTGTTACCTCAGGAGGAGGCAGCCCTTTCCCATATGTCACATCATGCTCACTCACATGTGGAGAGGTTCAGACCTTCGCAAGCCACTAGGCTGAGTCTTACTGTACCAATTCTAGCAAAGCTGCAAGAAACCTACCCACACCTCTATGCCGCAGACCACAGCTCCCCACGAGATTCCTTCTTGCAGAAGAAAAAGAAGGCAAAGTGGTAAATCCTTCGCTGCTAACCTGGTTTGGGTGATATAAAAATTGCTACTTTTACCAAGAATCAAGCCTCTTCCACCTGGGCTGAATCCTGGGCAGTGCTAAAAATTCAACCACTACAACCTGCACTGATCAGCCCAGGACCCCAAGTGCTGTGAGATCAGTGATACCACATTTTCAAAATCCCCTCAAGGATTTCCTTTGTCCTAGTTTCTTCCCTATTCTCCTTTCAGTTCCTGAATTAAAAGCACTCCTGCCTCATAACAGATACTCTGCTTCCATTTTCATTCTTCTGCATCTCCATATCTGTTTGCTCAGTCAGAACGTGCCTGGGGGACGTCACACTTTCTGCAACATTGCACCACAGTGCTTGCTGCAATTATGATGTTAAGCAGAACATTTGATTATGTGTCCTATATGGAATTTATAGCAGCCTTGTAATAATTCTTCTGGAAAACATCAGCTCTTGTGAGGGCTTGGCAGTGCTTCATTTCTCATGGACACAGTAACATTTAAACAACCCTACCAACATTAATTTAACTCTTGTTTTATAATTCCTTCAAGTGTAGAAAATTGAAGTTCACTTACATAGCAGTTGCTTGAAAGGATAAGATACTCTTTCAAGTTGCAGTGGTCTAAGCAATGGACACATTTAATCACTGGGAAATACTGTTTATGTCTTCCACGTACATTGTGTCTGCTTGAGCACAAATCTCCTCTGCAATAACAGGTTCCCTCATGCCTGGGCTTTCTGACTGCCTGGCTTTTAAAAGCCTGCTCTGATGCCTGCCAGTTGCTCAATGGCCTGTCAAGGCATGTAGGTCATCTCTCAGCAGAAGAACTTCTCACGACCCTACTCTTTCATGACTAGGTCCTGTGCTTGTAGAACGTGGATTTGCAGTTTTGATATGTGCATCTTCAGCTGTGCTATTTGAAGAAGGATCTCTTCTCAACAGGTGTTGCTTGCTCCCAACAGGTGTAGAATGATTTATTCTGAAAAAACAATTTGCTCTCAACAGGATTTCTTGCTTGTAGGTCAGCGCAGATTTTAGCTTGTCAGCCATGGGAAATTTGAGCATTTCTATCTGTTACATTCTAACTTTCCTTAAATCTTTGGTAGAGATAATAATGCCAAGTGGGAGGTCTCAAAATGCACCTGCGACCTCTCTCTCCCGTGCTGTACCAGACTGCTGGGTTAGTACTCTGAGCTGATGAGCAGGTTTCCAGGGCTTTGATAACCACTAGGTAGCTTTGGTTGAAGAATAATAATAATGCTGTGAATAGGTTACCTGTTCTGCCTTGATAACTATAGTCAGTGCTGATCCTGTTGATATAGACTACCTGAAAGCAGTGGTTATCTACTCCAACTGGAAGCAGTGAGGCGATGATAATATCTAAGCAGAATCCTTGCACATTGCTTATGATATATAACATTTAAACAGTGTGACACTCTTCTGTAGCAAAAGAGTTTATTCTCTTTGTAACACCAATGAATTACTTGCAACTTACACTCAAATTCCTGTGTACCCCAGTGCCCTGCCTCATCCCTGCATCACAGACTGACCTGAGCTTCACAAATTGTATTTTTGGGTTGTGCCTCACAGTAATGTCATATTCTCGTAACAATCTGTCTCTGAAATACATCGTACTTCGTCAGCACACAGGTATGAGGGGAAAATGATGTCCTGGCAGAAATACTAGCACTGGCCCAAGCATGCATATGACTTCATGCCCAGGCCACTTTCCAGTGTCCTGTTTTCTTTGGTGCAGCCAGAAACCTTTCCTTCCTTTCTGCTTGCATCCTCCATCTCATACTTGCAAATTTGTTCACAGAAATGCTTATATATTATTTGTCATAGTTTCATACTTTCTGCATGCTGGAGGGTAAATTATCTCCATGTCTGTTCCACTTATAATCACATTTAGCAGCAAACTTACTTATTAGCAATGTACATGACTGCTGCTACTGATAGAGCTACGTCAGCCCCTCTGAGCACTTGCATCTGAGCTCTTATATTTTTCATTTTGTTTATTAATCTAGAATGAACGTTTTCATCTTTTATATTTTATTGCTTGCAGTCTTTTTGCACAGATAGGAAGGTGATTTGTTATTTCTTTAGGTTTCTGATTACAATGCTATTAAAAGATAGTTTTTAGAGGCTGAAAGTGCTCCTAGCGTTTTAGGTGTCTGTGGTCTGCTGGTGTCCAATCGAAGCACAGCTTTTATCTGGCTAACAGCAGGGTTACTTTTTTCCCCTTTTCTTCCTGCTATCCAGCTTCTTTGCAATTTTTCCATTAAAAATACACAGGTGCAACACAAAACCCTTCCCCCAGCTTCCTTTTCACTCCCCTGTCTTGCACTCGGGATTCGATCTGCTACGCCAACTAATATTTTCACTCGTTATGTTTATTTGCTTTTTCAGCTCTCTTGGTTTACATAGTTGTGCTGAGCCAACTCACTTCTGGTCTCTCACACAGCATCCATAAACAAGAGGACTGCAGTCCTACGGGGCATCACTTAGGTTCTGCGGATTTTCTTTTCCAATTTCTCTTTTTTTTCTAATATTCTACCACCAAGCACACCCTGAACTTTTTATATTCTGTTGCATGACTCTGTAAATAAGGATGCTAACTGCTGTATTACTGAGCTATGATAGGAAATTTCTAGCCCAAGAGCTGCACCACCGAGATAAAAGTGGTCACCTTTTGTCCTTCACTAATGCAGAAAATGGGAGGAACAACCAGCCACCAAGGAGGCCACTGTTGAAATGCTGGCCAGAAATTCAAAACAGTTGGAAAGCAACAGAGGATAGGAGACCAACAGAGATGTAAAGAGACCTTGCACAATGTCTGTGCTTTAAGGGGGGATGCTGGAGAAAAAGCAACCTTTCCAGACCACAAGCAGAGACAAGTGGGGAGGGTAAAGAGGACGGTGGCAGAATATATCTCCATGATGCTGTGGGAGTTGCCAGCTGCAGCACGAGGGGAAGTCAGCAACAGATGGATGTGTCAAGTGGGCGTAGCGGGTAGCAAATGGTAGAATTGCCTCAACTCCCTCCTGCCAGCTCCTACTGCAGCAACCTCTGTCCTGGGCTTTGACTTTAGTGGGACTGCACACCCACAAGCGCAGTGTCCCCCTGCACTTCCACACATGAGAGGAGTGGGATGCTGTGCTGGGGGCCAGAGGAGGAAGCACATGTACATGTGGGCAACACTCTCACCAGTGTACAGAGCGTGTTATTACTCTGCATTTATCTCATCTGTCCTGTCTCCAACAAGTATCCTTTCTCTTTCCTCATCCTGATCCCAGCTGCAGTCGGCTCTGGCTGTTGAAGCAGGTCTGTAAAACAACTCGTTTGTTACCAAAATTATTCCCCCCGCCCCACTCAGTGCTGAGTTGTTCTGCCAGCCCTCGTGTACAAAAATTAAACACATTAAAGGCGTAGTCCATGAAGTGCTGGAGGCACTCACCACCTTCATGAAGGTCAAAGTGTAATTTAATGGACTGCAAACATAACCACAGGAGTTGAATTAAGCTTAAGAACAGGGCACACGAGCTGCTCCTTCCTCCCCTTCTGTCAGACACGGGGACCTGTTTCCCCAGACATGCCACCCACTCACAGGACAGTGGGCAGACAATTTCCATTGAACACACAGGTAGCCGCTCCCTGAGCTGGCCTGTCTCATAGGCCTGCAGGGACAATGCAGCCAGGCCTCGCTCCTGGGTTACACCAGTGCAGGCCGGTGGGCCAAGCCCTGCTCTCTTGGGGCTGCTGTGTGTGAACCTGCAGTTTGCCTGAATGTTTCCAGGTGTGTAGGCAGAGAGTATGCCAAGTGACGCACACTGCCTGCTGTGGGTGGGAGGCTTACACTCAGGGCTGATAACCTAAACAATGGATGGTTTGGACTGTAGGCAGCATCTTTTTGTCCTGAGGCAGAGACCACATCATTTTCTGAACAGACCGCAGAGCCCTTCGGGCAGCTCTGATGGAGAAACGGAAGCACGTTAGCTGGAACACCTGCCTATCCTGTACCAGTGTTCACTGGCAGCCTTCAAGCAGAACCCACAAGCACCAAATAGAGGAATATATTTTTAAGTGATGCCTCAGATGACAGAAATTAGGTTTAATAATATTCACGTGAGGAAGGGCAGCTTCCCAAAACCTCTGAGTTACCCAGCTCTCCTGGCCCCTGTGCAGGCTGACACAGAGCCAAGATGTGCTTCAGAACTTTTATTACTATGCAGAAGGATAATACATAGCCACTGTCCTCTGGCAGCAGTTCCAGACTGCTGTGGGTGTCTGGTTTATTAGCATCAATCATAATGGCAACGAGCCATGTAAAGTGCCTTTCTTCCCCAAACTATAGTGCAAAATGGATGTGCCATGGTGAAGACTTGTGGAGAAGAATTAAGGAGGGAGCTGAGCTTCCACTGCAGCCCTGTGGCACTGATAGCACTGTGGTAGTGAGAGATCCCCCAGCGACTGCTTGTAAAGTCAGGAAGGAAACCAGAGGATGGATGAAGATAAGAAAAAAATACTTATTTGCAAGAACATTACGGTGGAAAAAAGTGCCTTGTTAAATCTATCCTTCCATACAGATTCATATTCAAACTGCCAGTGAGCAGTCATCTTCATGTTTGTTTTCAGATCAGACTCTAATTTGTTGCTCTTTCTTACACTTATTTGAGCTTTGTGAAACCATGTAATCTTTTTAATCTAAAGCTCACAGAGCTGCTCTTGCAAACAGGCACTGAAGAACCTGGAGCCAGCTGCAAGCTCTCGTTCTGGTGGCTTGAGTTTGAAGATGCGGTATTCTGGGAAGGAAGCACACTTGTGTGGTATCACTAGCCTGGGTCATTTAGCTGGGAAAAGCTTAACTTCTACCTTCAGTTCTGTTTATCACTGCCATCAACAAACCAATCAGATGAATAAACAAAAAGCAGGACTGGGCTTTATCCATGGCATGGCTTCTCCTGCACAGAGACCAGCCAAATTGTCAGAGGCACAGCATAGCAGGATATTAAAATTTAGTGTCATTTCATTTCTATTTCAATAAAAGGAGAATGGTTATTGCTGGATTCTGCTTATAGTGAAACAAACAATAAAAGGTCAGTGGAGGTGGATGAGGTTACCAGAATTTAATTTCACTGAAATGTCTGTACTTGAACAACACTCAGGATAGAAGAAACTGTGATGGGTAGGGGGACATAAAACTTTCTGTTATGGAGCAAATATAGATGAGATGTTTACTATACAGCACAGACTTCTTAGGAACAGGGCATTTTAGTTCAGAAATGATTTTAAATTGAAACCTTGGCTTTCTTTCTAACTGGATTGTTGACCCAACTAGTGGAAGTCTCACCTGCTGCTTGGCTCAGCAATGCACTGGCAGAATGGAGCAGAAGCACAAGTGTAAACCCAGGTTGTGCTGACTGCTGAAGGTTGTCAGTCCAGCTTTAAAAACACACCTCATTGTTCTGGCTGGGCATTAACTACAGCCAGAGACAGTAGTACCTGATAACTGATTATGAGTCTTACTGGCAGCCACCTACCAGATGTATGAACCCCACAGTATGGTAACACTTTTGCTCTGCAGAGAAACCAGGCTGAGCAGCTCCTTGTCTCCTTGAGTTGCTTGTACACTTCTGTGTGGTGGTGCCACACACAGTATTTCAAGTGGACACAGCTAAAGCTGAAGCTATTGTGCTGAGGGTGATCAAAGCACACAGCAGAATCACTGGTATTTACCAGTAGTAGAGCAGCAGATAGAGTACCAAGGAAAGGGGAAAATACATAATAGGAGATTTATTTTAGAAAGGTTCTTGAAAAGTATTTTCTTTCTTTTCTATATATCAAATAGTGGAGCTTTTATATAAAGATTTCGTGTATCTCCTAAAACGAGCCACCAAGGAACTGCCTGAAAACAGCAATGAAACAAGAAGCAACTTTTCAAACAACAGCTGCCTAGGCTGGCTGTACTGACCATCTGTTCTGATGCCAGAAGCGCTCATGTCACACTTGCAGAGGTGTGCATGAGTGTGACAGCCCTGCACTGATTTTAATACTACCACAGCTGGCTTCATTTTCCATGGAACAAAAAGAAAAATGAAACTAGGAAGTAATTTCACTAGTTGTAAAGCATGTAATGCTGTGCTTGATGATTCTGTACTCTTTGCCATTGCTCTGCATTCTGTAATGAAAGCCCCCATGGAAACATTTTTGAGGTAAATAAAGACATTTTTTAGCAGCTAGTTTAGGTACCTGATATTTCAGTAATCTCAATCCATTCAGAGACTGGCACATAGGAAGTCTTGGACCTTCACGTAAACATCCACCTGGATGATAGCTGTACATGGCAGCTTGTCCTGGGGCACCACAGGCATTTGTGTGCCTTTCCCTCAAACAGTGGAAGGCAGCAGCACTGCTCTTGTCTCATTCTCACAGCTGCATTGAGCACAGAATCCCACCAGAACAAGTTCTCACAGAGTTTATCTAAGCCTACATAAAGGCTTCACATTACATTTCAATTCATTTTGTAACTTGTGTGGTTTTCATGCCAACTATGAAATAATCTTTACATGCAGGAGAAGCATAGGAGAACTGGTACAACACATACACAGTGTAATGTCATAGCCTCTGTCCTAGAGATAGTGAGGACACAAACATGGGACATGACGTTTCTGCACATTTCCTGCTCTCATTAAGATAAATGAGATGATTGACAAAGGAAGACTTAATTATAACCTACATTTCCACAAAGGAACAGAGGAGGGCTGTGACAGTAGAAGATCATTTTCAAGCAAAATGTGGGCTTTTGCAGAGATACTATGAGGGAGAGGAGATAATTGCCCCAAAATAATGGAAAAAAAAACCACTTCTAGCCTCTTTTGTGAAAACCAGAATATCCTCTTCTCAGCTGAATGTCATTCCTGACTTATTCCACCTCTTACTGCTGACTCCCTTCCTTTCCTTCTCACAAAGAATTAATGAGACAGAAGTTAAAATACAGGAGATGATAAAGCTGTAACACATCCTTTATATTTTATAGATTTACAGATTTTATAGACATAATTTTAAATACTAAGATGAGAATAGAGATTAGTTAAACCTCTCAGCTATCACACGCTCTTAGAAATTTGGAAGACCTCACAGATACAGACAAAGCTACTTGCTGCTAAATCCACAGACTAGAACAGCAATAACCCATGGCCATGTTTAGAGTAAAGCAATTAAAGACATAAATTAGATTCTCCTTCACAGTGTCACTGACAACAAAGCATACATGTAATCTGACTCAAATCATGCTGTCTGTGTCTCCGCATGCCATATTTTGGAATGAAATAAATTATTTAAAAAAAATTAATGCACTCATTCTTCAGCTGCTGCGCATTAATTCCTACAATTAAGAACACTGGTAGCCTAAACACAGTGATTAAACTGTGTGCCTGAAGAACCTGATTTTTACAGTGCTGACTTGTTTTTATTCAGTACTGACACTCAGAGATATTGTATCACTGCTTAATAAGTTGACTACAATTTCTTTTCTGCTGCATCTTTTCAACTTGACATTGCAAACATCATCTCAAAATAAGACACTGATCTATTGATAAGAATAGGTTTTGATATACTTTCTGTGTAAATAAATGCTTGAGTTTAGTGTTTTCTAACATGCTTGAGCAATTGTGCTGTTGATTAAATGAAGTTTTTAAGGCAAAACAAGTGTTTAACAAGTAAACTTCAAGCAATGCACAAAGTATAAAACAGATCAATGCCAAAAAAATGCACTTACCTGGTATGTAAACTGCACGTTACTTGGTGATTTACCTAATTTTCCATTGATGTTAACTTCAATTCGACCTTGTTTAGGTACCTTCATTTCTCCAACTTGACACACAATCCTAGCGAGAAACAGTAATCTAAGCTTATCTGATAGCAGTAACAGCTGCAATACAATGCAAGGTACAGTAGCACACCTGCTGCCAGCAAAAGCATAAACTTGGCTTTATCCTACATGAGATGCTTGAGCTATTTGGGCTCAGATTCCCACCACAACCACCCAGGAATATTTTAATCATATCTACATGGAGTAAAACTGAAACTTGACCACCGTACATAGCAACTATTGAGCCCACTTCTTAATAGAAGACTCAGATTCAGTCCGGAGGTAGGGCCAAATTGTATGACCCTATACAAAGTTTTCCCATCATCTGGTGGTGTTAAAAAACCCAGTGACACCTCACATAGACCTTGATGCAAGAATCAGCTATCTTGTAACTTTGTGTATTGGAGCTGCTAATGCTTTTGTAGTGAATCCTGCTATCTCCCAGCTTTCAGCTACTGCATTTTCACACCTACGATCAAAATCCCTTTAGAATTACTGTTCTCTGAAAATAAATCCTCAGATAACCCACGCAAAATCAGAGGTCAAGGAACAGTGGAGGAGAAAACATTCCGAGTTAACTCTCACTGCTGCTCAGGGAGAGCTGCAATGTTTAGATTTCTGTTTCCAACAGGTGACTCGCAGAATAAAAGCATGAAAATGCAGCAAGGATTTGACACACTCAAAAGGTGGGACAAATGCTTAGTGGTGGGCTGATAATTGAGTTAGATAAGGATGCACAGTGTTTGCTGCTTGCGCGGGCGGTTTCGCACGGGACAAACCCTAGGAATCACTGTTCATTTCCTTCATTTTTTCTCTACTTGGATTATTGCTCCTCTGTAAGCAGGGCACAACTTCTTTAAAAAAAAAAAAAAAAAAAAAACAGAAAAAAACCCACAACCCAACTCCCAAATTACTGAGTACAATGTTCTTAAATTAGGACTTATAATAAAAGGATTGTCAAGTCCCCTTGCGGACTGCTCCAGAATTTTCTGCCTGGGTACTGGCAAGTGGACAAAATTCTCTAAATTCTTGCATGTCCTGGCATGTGTATGGCTGCCTGAGTCTGTTCCTCATCATCTCTACTGTATTCTTGGAAGTTGTATCTCCATGTCAGGCAGAAACAGGAAACAGTGCCTTCGGAAGAATGTCTACCATATGTCAAGCTAAGGAAAGCAGTCGGGTGCTGGGGCTTGGGGGTGAACAGGGAGCCGGCAGTGGGATGAGCAGGGATTTTAATTGAGCAAAGCTCCCTCCCAGCCCAAGCACTGGCACGGCCTCCCTCCCCCTGTTACAAATGGAAAACTATAAAGGAGAACAGACTTCTCCGAGCAGACAAAGAAATACCACAGCAGAGCCAGCGAGCAGCATCCAGTGCTTTAAAACTTGCTGCCCTCCTACCTATGGGAGGAACCAGCTCCTAAAAATGAATAGCTTGTTGCTGCAGGAAGGATGGAGAAGCAAGACTCAGTGCTTCTTTCTCTTTTTTTTTTTTTTTTTCTTTTTAATTAAGAATAAATAAAGTAATAATTAAACAAAATAATGGAAAAAGATAAAGATGCAAAATTATAGATATCCATTTAAACATTTTGAATACCTTCTTTTTCAAGGCTTCTCTAATGGAGAACATCCTTCAAAACCTCCTAATTTGTTGGTAAATTACATTATGCGAGTTGCATTTGTTCTCGCCCATTACCACACTGGCAGAGCTTAGGAAACCAGTAATGTTGCTACGATACAAGGAACCAGTCATCTCAGTTTTGGCTCCTTTCCACATATTTAAAAATACCAAAAAGCTTTAGAGAAAGCCAAGAGGCTGTGGAAATTCTTGTAAGGCTACACTGGGATTCAATGCAGCTTTTGCAAACACTGGAAATAGGGAATGGGGAAAGATGGCTGAAAGGGAGTTTTCAGAATTTTGTGGATAGTAATGCGTGTGTAAACGGGAGTGATGGTAATGGATTTGGGAAGCAGTAGGAGATACAGAGCTTTATAGATATTCTTAGGTCCTTGGGGCCTGGGAAGCTGCTAAATGCCTGATCCACAAACCGACTGAAGCCATCGCTTTTTCAAAAGCTAAAAAAAAAAAATAATATAAAAAACTGAAATCTCTTAGCCATTTTCAATATCTCTTTCAAAACATGCCACAGAAATAGCAAAAAGTTATTGTACTACACTTCAAAATAATCAAGGGGAGAGAAAGCTAAGGTTTCAAATGCAATTTTAAACGTTGAAAGTGAATGAAAGAAAAAAAATCACACTGCTTAAAACTGCTAATAACATGAGGACTCCATGTTATTCCATTACTCCAAAAGTAATGTCTCCTGTTTTACTATGTGATGTCGTAGGCAGATGTTGGTGGTACGGCAGTAGAGGTTGAACCTTCCCACCAATATTCCATTACATGTTGTTGCCATGTGACAGATGGCAGAAGAGGGGCAGTCTGACAAATGGTGTCTGACACGGAAGTGTGTGTGAAGCAAAGGTTCTGAATTCCTCCATGTAGAAAAAATGGCACCCGTTGACATTCACTGTTGCTTGTTGAATGATTAGAGAGACCAAACAGAGGGTGTGAGCACAGTGAGTGATAAGTGGTGCATTTCAGCAGTGGTCACAACTGTGGTCACCTCCACTGCTGCAGATTTTTACGAATGCAGCATGCAAGCTTTTATTCACTGCTGGTGAAAACGCACAGCTAGTGGTGGTGACTATGTTGGAAAATAGTGTTTTGTATCTCAGGATTATCTTTATCAAGTAGTGTTATTGTGCTTTTCATATCTGTTGTAGTTTCCATGGAAATAAATAGGAGGCATTACTTTTGGAATGACCTACATATTACTACTGAACTTTTATGCTATGCTTTCAATCAGCTACTATCAAAAGGGTATTTCCCTCTTGAAATTAGATGCTTGATATAATCTGCAGTATGCATCTACACACCTAGAAGAACTTAGTCACCTTGTTTTTACTTTTTGGCACTGCTTAAGAGTCTGACAAGTAATCTACAAAGCATCTACCAACCTGCTTAGGCAACTCAGCACCCATAGACTTGTTCGCTGTGATGAAACTGAGTCATCTAAAGTTAACCCAAACCTCAAGGCTCCCTCCCTGCCCTCAGGAGAGAACCTCTGTGGCTGGACTGTTATGAAAAGAATTAAGCTTCCTCTTGCTTTGCTGACTTTCCCATTGGCTGTTCTGTGGTTGAGACTTCCCAACAATTTTAATGACTAGATGCACACCTATCATGCCTTTAATTTAAATGCTCATAAATAGTTTTGAAACATCTGCAGTAATAGTTTATGAAAGCTTTCCAAACAAAAAAAAAAAGTCAATGAATCAGAAGCAGGAGGGTAACACGCTATCATAAATTTGTTGCTGTACTGGAATCTGCAACAATTTCAAGTAATAACTTTGACATGTTACTATGAAACACTGCACTTGTACTGTACCAGTTCTATCTATTATTGGTGATTTCTAATAATTACAGTAATGTCATCTTCTTGTGAGGATGCACAGAAGTTCATTTTTAAATTTTTTTGCCTAAAATGTTGTGCAAAATATACAGTGATTACCTTGTGGAAACAGAGTAGAATTCCTCCTTGAAAATACATTCCTTGTCTGCCACCGTTATATTTTTTACATCTTCTGCTTTTATTCCCAAATTAGATCCCATTATGGTCAAAAGAATTCCACCATCCAGTGGTCCAGTCTTTGGCTCAATCTGTGTTTACATGAGGGAAAGTAAATAAATAAATATTTCAGTGACCATACACCATAAGCAAGTCTGAGCACAGGCAGGTGGCTGCTGCTGACTGCTGTCTAGTCCAGCTCCAGAAACACCTGCTCCATTTTCCAATATTTCATATTACTATATGACTATACTATAAGACTGGATCCTTCATCCATGGCCATCCCTTTGCACTCAGTGCGTAAATAAAGTAGCTGAAAAAGGACTCGGCAGCGTCTGTAGCTGTTTCCAGATATTTTGTTCAAACTTAACCTAACAAAAGTTTTGAATGAAATATCCCCATTATGACTCAGCATCTGCTGTATCATGGCATTTTGTGATGGCTGGGATATGTTCTTATCAAACGGTGTGTGTGGATTTCAATGTACTGATGCCACTGTCACGGTAATTTAGATGTGCTCAGTTGAAGTACCTAGAATGTTTTCTAGGGAACGATGCCCAGAAACACAGCATTTGGCTTGTTACTGAAAAAGCAACTGTTGGAAGTAAAGGAGAGTATATTGCTTCTTGCTTTGGCTGCTGGTTCACCAAGTGGAACAAAGCTCACTACGGGCTGTACATCTGGACTCTCCAACTTCTCACATTCAAGTTTTACAGCCTCAGGGTGCATCGGGTTTCAGTAAAAGTTTGCTTAGATGCTTTCTGATGAAAAACAATGCACTGCTAAGGAGGAAAAAAAAGCAATCTTACGCGAGTAATTTCTGGATAAGGACACGTGGTGGTGGGAGGAGCACGACACAGCTTCTCATACACACACTTGCTTGGCTTGCCATCCTCTTCACACCAGACACACTTGTAGTCTTCATGGGCAGCAAGACACAAACTGCAGTCACTGCGTCCATAGGAGCAATTGTACAGGGTCACTGAAATAGAGATGGTAAATGTACTTAGACACTACCCTAAAAAAAATGCTATGTACAAGCCCTCCATTGCTTAGCTCAGTCCTGTGAAGAAGGTGCACACTGTGAATGCTGCTGGAAGAAAACCTTGTTTATTGCTGGACAGAAAACCCTCACAACTACCCATATGCAGAGTACAAAGTACATGATAAAGAAGAACCCAAACAGTTTTGGTCACTCAGGCTTTGTCAAAACACTTAAGCACAAAATCTTTTCTTTGAGCATCCTCAGTGAATCTGGCTATATAGCAGCTCAAAGACCAGCTCCAAAGGCAGGTCCTGATGGAGCACCAGCAGCCAGAGATTGAAGGCCACAAACTCCCATGGTGTCACTGGGACAGACACAGCTGGCATAGGACCCAGACAGTTGTGTATTTATAGGAAGAGATCCACCCTTGTTAGCTGTTTCCAGGACATATGGGCCTTTCCAAAATCATCATGAAAGCCTCAATGAAATAGAAGGTCAGCACTTAATGAAACATCATCCTTTCTCCTAGTTATACCTCCCTTCTTCTCCATTGTCTTGCTTTTGCCTCTCTTTGCCTGGAGTTGCTACTCTGACACATGCCTTATTCCTTCTGCAGTGGGCTTTAATCCCAGTTCTTCTGAACCAGGAGATCAGGTCCGACAGTCGTGTACTGGCGAACCAAGCACCAGCTGCCCCAGACAATAAGCTTATTTTGGCACCTGTCCATCTCTAATATGATGCAGTCACTGAACAAAAGCAGTTTTTCCAAATGGATGCAAAGATTTGAGATGTAGCTGGTGGTTCAGCACCATAAGGAAAGCCTGGCTTTGCGAAAAAACATTTGGAGATGCGCTTGAGAGCTAGCCCAGAAGAAACAGACTGAAGAGATGCCACACATTTCTCTGGGGAAAGCATGCATGTGGCACAGATTATTCAGAGCGTGAGTGCTGTGCTTCCCTGGGCAGGTGAGCTGGTTATCACAAAGAGGGGAGCTTCTTGATCTCTTCTTTTATGCTTTCCCTTCATCCCTGCTTATCCCATCCTTGCTTATGCCTACCCTTCGGCTGCCCTATTTTTCTGGCCATACAGCTTCACCCTCTGTCACCAAGGCTCTGGCACCTGTTGAGTCTTTTTGTAAATCAGCTTAACCTAGCAGAGGAGCAGAAAACTATCCAGGTTTCCTCCTGTGCTCTTTCAAGTGTTAAATGTGTGCACAGATGGGAGTGGGGAGTACATGACAGAGAATCAGCATCTCCCCTTCCCAGTGGCCATTAGCTGTTTAAGCTCATTAAGTCTCAAGAAATGGTACCCTTAGTGACATTGGTTTTTTCCCCAAGGAGGACCATCCTTAAAGATGCAGTAAACAAACTGACATAGATAGAGGAGACCAGTGGGCAGGAGAGACTGGGATAATCCCTTGGAGATTGCATGTGGTAAAAGCCTTCAGAGATGTCCATTTAAAGAAGGCTTCTACTCTCAGAGTAGCAGGACTCCAGAAAGGACACCAGCAAACCCACCCTCCAGTCACTGATGTTTCAATGCGTGTGATGTCCTCCTAGATAACAGCAGAAGCAGCAGCAGCTTTTAACATCTAATTCCAAGAGGCTGCCATGTCAGATTCCTACTGAAATGAAGAAGTAAAATGAGAATGGTGGTTTTCCATTATTTTCCAGCAGAGTCCTTATTCCCACTGCTAGGTCTGAACAATTATTACAGATATCTAAAATATCACTGCAGTCTCTCTACCATTTGTATGAGAGCATGCAACCTCATAAGGGCAGTCTTTCTCTAAATGCTGCATATTAAAAAAAAAAAAACAAACAACAACTGTGTTCAGTCTCACAGCTGTAGTCTCTATTAGAATAACATATTTTTATTCTTTCCATTACAATGAAGAGTTAATGCAACAATGAAGGCTGCTTTTAACCCTTCTTATATCTAATCTGCCTATTCACTTGATATCAAGCAGCTCCGCCAGGACGCACTCAGATGAGACATCCTTGGATGTGTATGCAAAGACTTTGACATTAGCAACAATGAACTGATGAGAAAAAGCATGCATTTGATTCAGCCCCTCTCTTGAATTTACAAGGAAAGGTTGAGTGCAAAGTAGGAGCAGCACCATTTGCTTCATACGTTGAGTGCATCAGTGTGGAATCAATGCATTAACAAATAGAAGCCAGGCAAGAATTTTCAATGATTAGTGTTAACTCTTCACTCTATATGTTGGATGTGAAGATAGTGATGAGGAAAAGCACCAGACTGACAGCTCTACTATGTTGACTATGTGCTACTGACAGAAGAAACAGCACAGTCAGCAGCAAGGAAGTTTCCTCATGGCCAGGCACCAGCTTGCTTCCTTCATGCAGCCCTCAGAAAGGCTGCTACAGCATAGGAACTTGAGCAGCTAATATTGTCAAACAAATCTCTTCTTCCCCATGCCTTCTTAAACCCCACATTATCCACCCACACCAATGCACGGCCACCTGGCAGAGCAGGACAGTACGCCTACAGCATCACTTTGTTGTCTTTCTTTGGCTGGAGAGAGATTTTTGTCCCATCCTCCTGTAAACAATGTTAGTGCTGCAGTGTCTTGACATCCCTCACATCCCATTGCATAAATGCATCCGAAAAAGCTATGGCCTTAAAGCATTAAACATCCCCTTGTTCACTGATCAGCTCATTAAATGTACCAGCAGCAAGCCACTCATTAGATTCAGACTCTTATCCATCACCTTGAGATACCAGCTGTGAAATCATTGATAAAAAGGACAAAGGATAAAAGAGCTATATTGGATTTCGTACTGTTCAGCACCCCTGACTGCACAAGATGTAAAAGCGCTGTCGTAACTTAGTATTCGCTAAGTGTCATACAAAGGAAGGTGCTTTGACTGGCAGGTTCAAAGGTGCTTCTCAGCAGCGATCATATACCCAAAGTCAATTCTTTTCAAGACGCATAAAAAATACGATGCTCTGGATTTCATCCGGCCAGGAAATTTTAAAGCAAGAGAGAAGTTGGATACAAAAATCTTTCATAATAAAAAGAGATGAGACATTTGTTGATAATTTTTCAATTCCTCTCATGCAAGGATTCTATATTTTGATTTGAATGATAACTTTCCTTAATAATTTAGCTACTGCCTTTATTCTGTGGTTTTGTTTTTCCTTTTTTCCCAGACTGGGAAAAAGATGTTGGGAACATTTGGTCAAAATTCCACAATTTTAAACACCACAGCCTTTAGAATGGAAATGAAGACACTGAGACTGCAGCATGACTTCCCCATAATGTGCATCCCAGGTCCTCTTTTAAGTGTTTTCATCACTGCACACAAAGCCATAGGGAAAATCTGAAAACATACTTCTTTGCTGCCAACGTGACAGTGGATCAATTTAAATATTGTTCAGATGGAAAAACATGGTCTTCAGATTTAATCTGTAGAGAAAATTACTTGAGGAGTAGTGTTAGTTTTCCCAATGCTGACTCCTCACACAACTAGTAATAAGAGTGTTGCCTCGCTGTTTTTCCAAGATCATGCCCTAAAACATTGGTCCAAAGACATGCCAGGCAGGTCCCAGCAGGCACTGCTCCACTGATTTTAATGGAGCATTCTCACCTCAGCTCCAGACTAAACCCACAGACATAACTGCTGTAGGTTGAAAGAAGTAAAAATAAAGTAATAAGCAATCTATATCAGAGACCAAGTCTTTATTTGTGCTATATACTAAATAAACTTTTTTTGTTGTTGCCATAGAAATAAATGAATAAAGAAATGAGATGGAAGCACACGGAGTGTTTATGCGTCTTGCTGACTGCCAGCAGACACAAAGGCTGCCGAGTCTGCTGCTCAGGAGCTGAGACAGCTGCAGGTGCAGACTTCAGGTGAAGTCCAGATGAGTGGCAGTAAGGAAAATCGTCCCTCTGTTAACGGAGGGAGAAAGTTCATTGCAGCTTTTGGAGGCTGGGGGAGGAAAATGGCTGTTTAGAAAACAAACCACTAAAATATGCTTGAACTGTGAAGTTTTGCTTAGGATTGTCTTTCAGAGCAACTTCAAACTTGAGAATCCTGGCAACATCTTTAAAATGGCCTTTAATATATAAAACACTGATATTTAATTCATGAATTCATGAATTTAGTATTAATAACTTTTGATCTGTCAGATTTGATTATTTCACCACTAAAACCTGGAAATGTAACATTCTTATCCACAAATCCAAAACTATAAAAAGATTCCTGTTTACTGTAATTAACCACCCCCAACCCCCATATTTTGTACTTACCCATCAGTTTGCTGTCAATCTTAACCTTGTTTGCTCTTATGGATAACTTAAGTTTTAAGGTTTCATTTGCACTATAGGAGAACTGAAAAAGATGATATTATGGAGATATTAATTTTGCAAAGCAAATTTCATACCTTCTGAGATGCTTAATAGTCAGAGCAGCGAAGGTTTAAGAAGCTATCCAAAACCATATGGTCTTTTTTTTTCACCTTGGCCCAATATATTTATAGAAAAAATGTTTTAATGAGCCTAATCCTTCACATTCAGAATTTTCAAGTACCAAGGGAGAGCAATATCTGAATGCCTAGTTTTCATTAATTTAATTTACACTGGGTTATAGGTATCCTAGCAGCAAGGGTACTGTTCGGTGTCAGTAAATATAGCTGCGGACCCTGCTGAGTTCTCCCTTCCCACACCATCTGGTCCCATTATTTCTGTGGCCACGGCAGGCTTGCACCACACAGAGAGGAAACCTCTTGCATCTTTTGCAGTGCAGCCCCCTCATTATAGCCAAGGCACATGGTTTACATGCTCCAAGACACGGGCTTCTGCTGAGGCTGAAAGACAGCAGCAATAACAACAGGTGGGAGAGAAAAACAGCAAAGAAAATATGACTACATAAAAGAAATTATTTGTGCTCGACTCAAATGCTGCGTAAATGTTAATTAGTTCTCAAAACCACTCTCTCAGCAAGCTGATAAGGTTAAAGTCGGCGTCACATTTGTGAGTTTAGCTTTGAACTCAGTAGACTTTTTTTGAATGCTATTTTCTTTCTCTGTAAAATAAACCAGAGAGAAAGATGCATGGACATTAAGTAAGCCAAACAACGGCATACTGCTACCATTCCATTTTTTACAGATGTAAAATCTGTGCTATGGGAAAGATAATTAATTGGTGTGTGGAGAGGGAAAGCTCTGAAATTCTCATCTTTTATCTCAATGGTTTCACCAGATTGCATTAAAAGTGGAGAATAAAAGAATAATGGCCCCAGATTCCTCCAGGGGCGATACAATGAATCCATCAATACAGAAATACAGCAAAATGATCCAGGACTTTAAGGGGAGACCCTGGGAACTCTGAGCCAAAGCTCCTGTTTTTGGCTGCTACTACCAAAGGAGAATCTCCAACACTGATGAATTTCTCTTCTGAGGGAAAACACTGCAACATACTTCAAGACACACACATACTGAAACAGGTCTACGAAAACAGCATATATTTGGTAAGCAAATCACATTTTTGCATTTACCTCTTTACTCATGAATGAAAATCCTCCTTCCTCGGCTACCTCAACAGGAGCTTCAAATTCAAATTGGCTGTTTCCAACCACAAATATTTCATCCTGTGGAAGAGAAAAGTTCAGCTTTCAGTTTTTACAGCTTCACCAAGTGCAGTAACATACTACCAGGCAATATATTGTCCAGCACTGGAAGTAATAAAATCAAATGGAAAAAGCTAACCAGTTAAAGTCATCACCTGAAAGCCAAGCTAGCTAAAAGTCCAGCCAGTGCAATATGCTGCCATCTGCACCCCTCCAGCATTCCCTTAAGGTGCAAGCATGGAGAGGTTCAAATCAAGCAACAACATATCTAGCACTCGCTTTCAGAGAGCATGAAGAAAAAGCCAAGACACGTGAAAGCTGGATGGCTTCACACATCAGATGTGTCATTAGTGGAACTGCTTGAGTTCTGCCCTTTAAGGTTTTCTCTGTGGGATTACAGGCATAGGAGGAAGGCAAGAATTAGACAGCAAATGGGAACGAAAATCCCTCAGACTTTGCTGGCTTTGTTTCTATTGCTTCACCAAGACTCTAGCTGTGTTCTCACAAGACAGTCTTTGATGGTAGCACCAGTTTAAGAGTATTCATGCCTCCTACAAGCTTTCTTCTCGTCTCTTCACCCTGTATCTCAAAAAAGCCATTGATTCCTGCCCCTAAGCTGCAGCACCTAAGCAGCACACACAAATCTCAGCAGCGCAGTTCTCAAACAAGGGACTGAGCCAACTAAAAAGCAAACCATGGCACTGCTCCTGTGCTGGGTCAGCCTCCCATCCTGGCTCACAGCACAGCTGCCTGTATAGCTTTGCCAGAATAACCACATTATATATAAGAAACAAATGGCAAGGATGTTTTTAGAAAGTGTTGTTGGTGAAGACCAACAGAGACCACAGGAATACAAGACCACCTTCATCCCTAATGCTTTTTAGGCCCCACTTTCAGTCACATCTCAGAGTACTTCAAAAAAATACTCAGTAACTTGATCTCTCTTTCCTGCTCTGAGGGTTACTAAATCTGCTACTGATGTCATCAAAACCTTGTATATGAGGATAATAAATATATCTTTAATGCTGCATCACTGGGAGCTCACAGATCAGATTTGTCTAAGTAGTGCAGTGGAAGCCCCTTTTATTCCGCCTTCGGTGTGACATGTTGGGCAGTGGACAGAAGAGCCCATCAAGGTTTGGGACTGAGGAATAACATGTGCTCAGCTAGCCAAAGGGCCTGCCTCCAATCTCTCAGAGGTTTATGTACAGAGGGATACAGACCTTTTACTTCTTCCTTCTCAGAACCTGCATACAGAAAACAAGCTGCTGAGCTCACAAAGATCTTTTCTGCAATTTTTAGAGCTCATTCTCTTTCACATCCTCCAAGCGTTAAATCACCTTACAAACATCTTTTTTGAAGAATGATGCCCCACTGTCCCTGTTTTACATTTCAAAAGTGGTCAAATTCTGCTGCTGCTGCTGCGGAAGCTTTCCTGCATGTTTAACAGGTTGTGTTGGGAGAGGATCAGACCTCGGTGTGCGTGATGGCTGCCACCTGGAGAGAACTGAAATTGAGCTGCCATGCTGGTCTCTACAGCAGAAGGCCCAGAGCTCTACTCAGCAGTCTGGGTGTAGAAGAGATAACATAACAAACACCAATAAGTGATTTATACATCAGACACTCATGAGAAAGACAAATCCAAATGGGAAGTTACTTATAACTAAAATCTTGGTGGGCTACTGTGTTTATCTTGTTGCTGGTACATCTATCTCTCCTACCATACCAATCTTCCAAGGATTCAGCTGGAGAATGTCTCTCAGAAGTTGCAAGCAATAAATTGATCAGTGTTAAACTTCCCTTCAGTGCCTTTCTCAGCCGCTTGCTCTGAATGTGGCTACTCCCAAGAGCAAAAGGACAGATTGGATTTACTTCTGCTTCCTACTGGAATTCTTTTAGAGGAAGGAGGGTCAGAAAAATAGTCAACAGCTTCTCATCTTTTAGTCTATTTGCTTCCAGCAAAGACTCTCACAAGGAGATTTATTTATTGTAGTATAAGTGTTACCAAGTTAAGAGGATTATACAAAAACTGTGGACTTATTCTTCTACCCTGACCTTAACCACCAATCTGCATTCATGGAGATGCTTAGATAAATGATGTTGCCTAGTGCACTTAGTCATTATTAGTATAATAATATACTGTGGCTGTGCATGCTCTTTTAAACAAAGCACAGATTAAACTAAGATAATAGAGCTAGTTGTTCAAAGTAAAAACAGAACATTTATTTTTGCTGATCACCATTTTCTAAGCAAAAATGTAGGCAAATAAAATAAGAAAAATGGATATATACCAATATTCTAATCAATAAAGTTCTTAAATGGGTTCATGGCTGTGTGACTGCCACCTGTAATGCCCAGGACATCCTATGACAAAATTATTCTGTGTGAGAAGCCACATTCTAATTTGTACTTGGGCTGAGGGCCAATGTCTAAGAGATCTGTCCATATGTTTCTTCTGAGCCACCCTGTCTTCCATGAGAAGTTACCCCATGTTGAGTGTAGGTTATGCCATTACTCAAAATAACTTTCAGTAATCTAACTTACTGCTTCAGGTAGTATGATATGACTGCATAGGAATGAGTGCCTCCTCCATAATTACAACTATTTCATTTATTTGTGTATTTTCACATGTTCTTAGAGCTTTGTGCATACAGACCTAAAGCACTGTGTGTGCCTTTTTAACTTCTGGCACTGAAGGAATTACAATTCTGCCGTAAAAATGCACCTCTGTACTGGGATACACGAGCTACCCCATGACAGAGAAGGTGTTTTCATTAACCTCTCACCTAAGAAGAACTATTCTGACATCACTTGACACGCATTTTTCTTCACTGTCTCTCCAAACTAGGGCCTATGCATTCATCTGACTTCTTAGAGAGACTTGAATTCCATACAAGCCTTTTCGGATCCCAGTTAAATAAATGCATGCTGGTCTGTTCTGTAGGCAAACTGTTAAATATTGCTACACTATGACAAAGCATTCAAAGCCACTCTGTGTGTTTGGCTTTGTTAACCGTAATTGATACCACTAAAAAAAGGGAGGAGGCTTTTTTTCCCGCTTTTCTCTACTAGCAGTAGTTCAGAAAGATTGAGGTGTTTATTCACAGAATGATAAACAAGGTGAATGAGATTAGCATAGAAGGTTCCTTCTGCTGTTTCGCTTCCTTGGAGGAAAAGAGTCTTCTAAAAGGTAAATTTGGTACATCTAGATTCTGCATCTGCCCTGAATTTGTTCTTAAGAGAGAATGGACTCTTCCACTTATGTGAAGGGATCAGAGAAAGCTTTCCCTCTTCTGCAGAAACCAGTTTGTCAGCTCCTCACAGTGCTTAACAACAGAACCTGGAGTGAATTTTCTACAGTGTTTCCATTTTTTATTTAAATACTGCAGCAAAGTCTTGTGTCTCACTTCTTCCAAGCAGCCTGAGTCAGGTCAGATTCATTTCACCCAGTCAGACATCCTGCCAGTGACCAGTGCCAGCCATCACAGAAAACAGATAAAATCCACTTTTTTTTTTTTCCCCTTTACATTTATTTTAATATCTTTGGGCAAAAATATTTACTTTTGAACATATGATTGTATAACATCTTATACAAACATGGTTTTGATATGACTGTAGCATTTATGGTTTGCCTTCTAACTTTCTCTGACCACACTTCTTATATTGCTATCATACTTCTGACCTGTTTACCTTTTTCCTTCCCTTGGCAGGCATAGCAGAAGTGATGGAAGGATTTTGTAAGCTATTCAGCACTTAAATTTGGCAAGGTAAAAAGAAAAAAGTCAAAAAGCATGAGTCTTCTTTAGCTGAACGATGGCTTATGGTTTAAGTAATTGATACAAGGCAACAAATCTACCATTAATTGTATTTAAACAGAGAAACAAACAGCAGAAACTAAGAACAATACTTGAGCTATCACCAAAAGAAGTTTTTAAGCCTTGCTTTTATCAGACAAATGCTAACTTCTATGTATTCAGCATACCCAGGTGATAAAACAATTAAAATCTCAGAGTCATACTAGCTGCTTGGCTTTGCAATTGACTTTCTGGAAGGAGGTACTAAGAAAGAGAAATCTTTGCTACACTTGGACAATACCTGCTCGTTTGCTTTGATGGTTAAAAAATAATAACAAAAGATGGTTTTCTCCAAACTAAAAATCATGCAATTTCTGTGTTGTTTTTTTTTCTGTTTGTTTAAAAAGTGAAGAGAGAATTAAGCACACCAAGTAGAGCTATTTTAGAATACCAAAAAGCAAGCATTTAATTAGGAAGCAATATGAAAAAAAGCAGACTTCTTAAAATTCCTCTCATTAGTTGAAAAATAATTCTCAAGGCGTTTCAGGAGGTCCACTTTATGTTCTTTAAAATAAAATTCATATATACTATTTACAATATTTTGCCTTGTTGTGATTCTGTTTTTGTGGGACTCCACATTTAGAGACAGTAACCAACGTTATGTCAAATTTAATGTGTAGCTCTTTTCCTTCTTTAACAAGAATTATGAGCAAGAACACCCAGGAAAGCAGAACCTAATGCCTGAAGAGTGGGTGTGGCTGGAATTAAAGTAGAATACAAATGACAGCTAGCTTTGAATTAATCCGCTTACCTGATAATAAGCTAGATGTCTTCCCTCAAAATGCACTGTTGTTCGGTACTCCATAGGTATTATTGATGGGTTAGGGTTCAGAAACTGTGGGCATTCTTCTTCCTGGGGAGATAAACATTTTATCCATTATTCAAAACAAAAGTCTTATCACAACAAGCTCCAATGGCCTTCGGACAATGGGATGATTGTTCTAAATAACTTTGTGCTTAAAATACAGTGACAGATTTGATTACACCCTTTCAAATTAGACATGCTAAAAATGACTACAGCATATGTCAAAGCCGTGGGTGATTATCTTTCCCAGCCTTGAAATCTTGTTCCTCCCATTGAAGCAAAGTAAAAGGAACAAAAATATCCTTTCAGGAGTTATTCAGTCACAATGCCCCTCCTCAATCACACCCTTAAATTCCCACCCCCACACTGTCACTAAAAAAAAATCTTACACTTCTGGAGTTAACTTTAGACTCACTTTTAGATCCTATTTCAGCCAATGGATGTGAGAGAAAAAGCAAAGAATATATTGAAATTTTCTAATAAAAGCCCAATAATTTTATTTTTAAACATTACCATATTTTGTTTGATCACATCCTGTGCTGAAGAAGACTCTTCACAGATATGTTTCTTCCAGTCCCACTGGCAATTCCATCTATTGCTTGCACAAGAATAGCATCTACAAATATAACATGATAGTCATGACAAACTGTCAGGCTTCTTCCCCCACTGACAAAAAAAGTAAATTAAATTCCATCTTTACTCATGGAGAGTAGATCAATCTGCTACAGTGTCCTTACTATATTAAGCTGAAAAATTTATACTAGGAACAGTTTGAGAACCACAGAAAGCTATTTTTTTTTCAGAAATATAAGTAAGGATTGGAAAACCGTAGCATCTCACAAACTTTAAGATTGAGTCCAAGGAAAACAGAAATGATCTTTATAAACCTTCATATATTGAGTTAAAAATGTGGAGTTTGAGTTGGCTGTGTCTGTTCTGGGGCAGTAACATCTCAAGTGAGGAAGATGATAGTGGCAGAGTCATCTTTGACCATCACATTTGAATGTACCATAACCCAAAGCTCCAATCTAACACTTGTGGCAACATGCAGTAAGTAGACATCCACAGAGCTTACCTACAAGTACAATAGCAACTACCAAAAATAGCAACCCAATGAACTGCCCTTTAACTGGATCCCTCATTAAAGTGTAAGATAAAGAGTTTGGATACTGAAAAATTCTGAGTGCCGAAGACTTAATTAGTAACCTGAAGCACGATGTCACAGGATCTCAACATCTCAGTTAGAAATTTGAAATACTTACGGCTGGTTTTCATAAAGATTCATTGCTTCTTCACAGTCATAAAAAGGGTAAGTATGTGATGCAAAAAATATCTTGTTCTCTCCAAAGGTTAACTGTAATGGAACCGAAACGTGATCTATCACAAAAGAAAAATAAAAAGGCAAAAAAAAATATATAAGTGGTTGTTGAATTCTTTAGCTCTTGAGCAGAATGATACAATAATACTTTTATTATTTACAGTGCAGGCAAATATTTAACTATACAGTTGATGCTTTAGATCTCATGACCTATTATATTTGAGCTTTGCTTTGTCTTTTTAAACTCTACAATTTTTTGAGCAAATGGTTTTCAGAAGAAAAGCAGAGATAGGATAAATGGAAGAAGTAAAATTACAGAATAGCTTTACTTATGGAAGTGTTTCTCAGTGTTGCTATCACCATACTAGAATTTTAGAGTCTGAAAGAGTAAGAAAAAATGAATGAAAGGGTAATTGAACACAGATGAAAACTGGCATGAGGACAGTCATATAAAATCAAACATTATCTTACATACGAATATGTCATCATATAAAATTACTTGTTTCATTTGTGGATTAAAACTGTCATTGTCATGTGAATTAAAACAAGTGGTCTTTGTGGTTAACGCTCAACAATGCCCTCAACACAAAGCTACCATAGGCACTTGTGATCTCAGTTTGCTATACAGGATTTCCCCACAAATGTACTTCTCATCTGGATCATTACTGAACTAAGAGAGTAAAATTTATCTTTGGAAACTGGTGTTTTCTGTGGTGAAGCTGCTTAAGATGCCTTTTGCAGAAATCATTATGCCCTTGTGACAAGCTATTTCACAAGCAATTGGGCAGTTTCAAACTCTGCTTTCCTTGAAGAGGTTCTTGAAAGACCATGAGCAGAATTACTGGAAGTCACTTTTGCCTGCACTAGGTCCCATTAAATATTTCAGACTGGTAGAAATGCCGGAGGATTTTCTAACAATGGGGCTGCAATAAAACATCATTCCTTTCTAGAAATATCCCATTCCCTTGGAAATGGGATACTGCTACAGTAATCAAGGCCATTCCAAACTCTGTAGGGCTTCTAAATAGTAAGTGGATGGGTCTGGACTTTCTGTCACAAGCTGCCTGTGTTAATAACTGCCTGCATTCTGCAAAGTGTCTGCCACCCTTCTGAACATCTTGATATTATTTTTGAATATCCTTTCAGATTGGTCACTGTGGGAAAAACTCAGGAAAGTATATTATTTCTAGACGACTTGGTTACTCTCATGCCATTTCAGACAGGCTTCTAGTCTTACATTTTATGCTGGAAGATGTCAAGCTGTCATATTTATCAACCCGGTCTCTTTATGTCCTACTTTTCAAAATATTTAGGGAATGTGAATTGGCCCTAAATAAAGTAGTGCTGTTTTAACACTTCGCATAATCTGATACCTTGACATAGCCCAGCTATTTTAAAACTTGAGAGATTTTAACATCATTACATGTTGTGCAATTAAAACTGGATTTTGACCAGCTTCAGCTTGAAGAGAATTTAAGCTTGTCTTAAAATGTACTTCCAAGTACCACACTCTTGGGAAGTTCTGATACATATGAGAAGGTAATCCTAAGGGGTACCTCTATACAATGTGCAAGAACATTTTTTTAGTTGTTTAAATTTGATCAATTAACAACGAAGGCTGTGTTGCCAGTTTTATTCTATGTGTTTATGTATCAGGATGTATGAACTTAAGGCTCAAATAAAGCACTATTTAGGAAATAGCACAAGAATTATGTTTGGCAAAAGACCATAAGTGTATATCAGTGGTTCAGAACGGTGGTACAGCCCTTAAGAATATGATCATGTATTTTTCCACTGGTCTTTCACTACTGCAGAAGATGGAGGGCATGCAGTGGAAGGGCCAGAAGGCTTTATGATGGAAAGGACAACCTTCTGACATGGATCAGAAGACTAGTTACTGAAATATAGTCGAGTATAGCAAAACTAAAACAACACATCTTCATATTGTGCTGCTCTTCCAGCCTCATATCTCAGTTTGATTAGAGTAAGATTAGAATAGCTGAATTTTGCTTGTTTAGGACACAGAATCCCTCTGCTCCTGGTAGAAATATCACTGAAATGGTGACTTCAAGAAACCAAGAAACCCCAAGTTTTGGGGAGGTGTAGTGGCATGATGCAGCTTCTGTGGGCAGTATCAGTTAGATCAATTTTGCTGAACATTTTGGTGGGAATGGCACAGCTTGAAAAAAACAGCAATGGAAAAATTTTGAGTAAAACTTTCTCTTTTTAAAATTAATGTTTGAATGGACAAAGATCAACAATAGATTACATGAGTCAAGGGACTGGAAGAGGAAAAAAAAAAAGTGCATTCAGTTCGTATAAGAGGATCACATTAGAAGCAGTGGTTTATGTTCTTTCCTTTCTTATGCATGGCAGGTAGCAATATTTCTTTACCTTGACCTTTCGGTGTTGGAGGAATCATATCAGGCGGGTCACAGATAATAACTCCTTCATTTAATTGAGCACGATGGCTTGTTTCACCAAAGGTACACCAAAGTTTGTCACTAGTGCTCAAAGTAGGCAATGGACTAACTGTCAGTTTCACCTGCAAACAAATTTTCAACAGGTAAAATATGTGAAAGAATATTTGAAGAATATTGAAGAAGCAAGGCTTATGGCCACAGAATTTTCAGCTGTTTTTTTTTCCAGCTAAGGGTGATATTTTGGCTAAAGCACAAAGTGGTTCTCCTTTTCAATTTTTATTTCTTTTCTTCTTATTTTTCTGCCACTTTTCCAGTCTATCGGTCTATGCTGAATAAAAATGGTACAGAAAACTCCTCCCTTATCAGTGCACTAGATCAAAACGAAAATGTCTCTAGATACAAGCCCAGCCCAGCCTTTTGTTCTTGTATTCAGCATCCAGTTCAATAAACAGAGTAGTTTAAGACTTAAGTAAGTCTTGAACTTTATGAAAATTACATTAACTTAGGTGTTATTAGCCAGCAAATAAACCAAGGCTGGATGAACTGGAAAAGCTGGAGTTTGAAAGGGTTGAGCAGATAAAAGTGGCTTTCTCAAGACTCAGTGTACATGCAAAAAAAAACCCCAAACCCTGACATTTATCACTACTACTGAAAAAGAATTTCTAAGAGAGTGGTGATGAGATCTTAATCTTCCTAAAGAAATCATCAATACAGTATGCATGTGACAAACTAAAGGCAAAATAAAGTGGGAAAACTTAGCAAGGCAGGAAAAAGAAAATGAAATGAGATTTTAGATGCTGCCCTTGATTCAATGTTTCAGGTATGTTAATTCTACAGTTTAGGTTTTTTACATTTTGTGTTTCCAGTAGAAATGAGGATGGTTCCTTTCTCACTGAAACTGGTCCGCTATGTTATAAGCTGCAATATTTTTTGGTGAGTAAAAGTTACTACGAGGAGAAGATGGTGCAATATTACAGGTTGTATGTAGATGCTCATTTGAAGTTGGCTTTGTTTTTGTTGTTTAGATATTTTGGCCTGATATGGCCTGATATTTTGGCCTATATGAGGCACCAAAGTCTTGTCAACAACAAGTTGACAAGATCTGAACTAAGAGAAGGTGTGGATTTTAACGAGGCTATGTACATTCTAATGACACTTTTTCTCAGCGTAGAGACAACCTTAACACAATGCTGCTTACATCATTTAGGAATGAAATTAAACTAACCCAAAGTGAAGTCTCTTTCTTTCTGATTAAGAGAGATCAAAAGCCATTTAGTAACTTCACTCAAAATTAACCTGATTTTACTTGTTGAGCACAACTAGTACATCCTCAGTCTGCACCAGCATGCTGCACTTGAAATCAAAGCAAGATATGACATACTGGTCACTCTCCAAATGCTTCATTTTGTCACCACGTAGCAGTTTTGCAAGCCGAATTTAACTTCTCCACGTATGTAGACAAATTTTGCTGTGTGGACAAATCCACTGCCGGATTTTAAAGAAACAGCTTATGCCTTCACTACTTACTCAAGTTTATGCTCAAGTACGCTGAAAGAGGATGCAAGGGCAACATGAAATCTCCCCTATCAATTATCTTTTATAGGCTATACAATATTGTGCAACACTTTCATAATATTCAGATAGCTCTAAGTGCTTTGTCATCCATTATAATACATCACTGTGGTTTACAGAGAAGGTTAAAAGGAGCATTTCTTAGAAGAAAACATTAACTACAGCCTGCAAGAAGAAAAGGCAAGAAAAGAGCACTGTGAGAAATCTGAAAGGTTGAGATACCTCAAAAACTTTATATTTCTTGCTATCACCATGCCTAAAGAAAAACAGACATTAATTTGCTTTGTAGTCACATCAATGTGCTTTAAGAACATGCAGGGAAAGGATTTTCTTGTCATACCTTAGCAGGGGCTCTACGACTCATGTTTTGAGGGTCTGCACTGATGATAGTCATACATGTACCACTTGGACTCCAGAGCCAGTCGTTCTCCTTATCAGCCATTTCACAGTCTGCCCTCTTTGTGCACCTGATAAAATGGGAACAAAACAAGAAGTAAAGCAATATTATAGCTGGACTCTGCTTTCTCTGAACTAAACAACAATTCAGGGACTAGAGACTGAAACTGCAGTAAAAGATGACTGGAAATTTGCTTTAATATTGACTATTTAGGTTGCTATCAGAGATCTATTAAATGAATAAGTGATGGCGTAAGTACTGACCATGTTTGAGATATGGAAAGCAAGTAGGGAGACAACACATGTTGCACAATGTATAGGATTACTCCACTCAAACGTATGAACACCTAATAATATTTAACGCAGCATCAAAAAGAGAATGGAGCCATTGCCCCATTTCCTGAAAGTAGGCTGATTAATCTTCATTTTAACATGTACCAAACTCCTGGAGGAGTGGGCACCACCTTTCTGTAGGTCAAGGATGACACCCATGTGTTGGCAGCAATAAGACACCTGACTCGTGAGGGCAGAAATGTGATAGAGCAGTGCTGCCTGGGGCACACGAGAGCTCCTGTGGAATCTCAGCACAAGAGAAATGCCGCTTTCTTGGTGAAGGGCTTCATTAACTCCTGCCACTGTTTAAGATCTCTCTCTGCAAGGGCACCCTTACCATCTCAGGAAGACATCAGTGGCTGTGCAGCCTCACCAAAGATCCTGGGAGATTTTCTTAGCTCCCCTACAGAAAGGATGTAAAGCAGAGGTGCTGCAGGACAGAATCTGCATATGTGGCTACAAAAGCTTGTTAGAACGTGTGCTGGGGGACAGTTTCATGCATATTCTTTTCATCCTGTGCGATGCTTGTGAGAAAACTCTGTAATATCTCTGGCTGTTGTAACAGAAGTCTATTAACTCATCAGGGGCCTTAGTACAGTACAGTTGCTGAACAGTTCTGCCAGCACTACCCTAAGGATATCATTTACATACAAAGTCTACATTCATATAACATGTCCCTTAATACACAATTAAGCGCTGCATGTGAAGATGAGACAGAACTTGGTGCAGGTGAGAAAAACATTAGAAATCATGTGCCTCTATTTCTACTGGGAGAAATACTACCAAATGCAAAAATTCACGTTTGCTTGTTCTCAGAGATCATTAATTCTTCAAGTTATTGAGGTCAGCGGTTGTATCAGAAACCTGAAGGGAAATCTAGGGGAAATTGCTTCCTGTATGATATATGACACGGCCTTCAACTCTGAGTAGCCAGGAGGAGTTTGAGTTGCGTGTTCCAAATCCCCAGGTTTCATCCACTGAAGCTGAAGCCTGGTCTTGAAGAGTTATTACAGAATATTGCATAAATGTGTATAAATACATAAGTTTCTTTGCAGTGCTTCACATTATGCTGCACAACGGCCTGTTAGGTAACTTAATGTGAGAGTTCACATTTTCATGCAGGAAGCTGGAAGCCTGAAATTCATCTGCATGCTATAATTAAATAGCCCCTTTGTTCCAACAGCAAGTACTTAGAACCATGAATTCCCAACTGCTCATGCCAAGGGGTTAATTAACTTAGTAGTCAAAAAGAGAGCTGTAGGACTATGTTTGCCTCTCACCACTCCAATCAATGCACAATGTAAAGAAGAGACATCCAGAATTGTTCTAGTTTGCATATGTTTGAATATTAATTCAGATAACCTCTGCAGACAAGTCAGCCAAAGGCCAGGTTCTGCCCTCATGCAATGAGGTGAGAGCCTGGTGTATCTACATGTCTCCATAGCTAACATTTATCAACAAACAGCCTCTTATCTATATACTTTATCTTCAGACATTAGCAATTTCTTCCTTTACGCTCTTTTATTATGTTTTGCATCTCTACTTAAAATAAATACTATATTTTCAGGATTTTAAATAGGTAGCGCTCTTAACTTCTGGGAGAACATCTGACTGCATGGTTCAGAGAGCCATAAAACTTGCAGTTGCAAGATGTATAATGATTTTCAGTACCAGCAGAAGCATATATATTTTCCCAAACTAATGAAATCTGCAGAAGCGAACAGGGACTTATTTGTGTGCATGGAAGATTGATACTAATGTCTGTGTGATAAAATTCAATCCCTATCAGAACTGAGAGTCTGAGTACAAAGAACTGGAATCGCTACGCAAAGCAGTAACAGAAGGCATATGCCACATCTCGAGGCCTCCTCCAGCACTTCCACTGCCCACATCTGCAGAACCCCTGTGGGACTCACCTGCCCTCCCTCACACACCAGCCGCAGTACGGGTCCTGGGCCTGCGTGCATTTCTCACAGTCTGAGTATTTGTGGCACTGCTGTACAGGAAGGCGATGCACCTGGGGAGCCAACAGCAAGACAAACCGTCACGTGTCTGAGGAAGGCACAAGGAGACTGAAAAGCTTATGGATAGGATTGCACAACGCTGCTGCCCATTGCAGGAGAAGACCCCTCATAACTACGTTCAGGGCGCAATTTGGTTTTTTAAAAAGGAGCCTGGTTAACCCCCTGGTCATGATTTAAAGCTCAAATTCACATACTTTCCTGCTCTTCTTCACTCCAGTGTTCTCTAGTCTCTCTCCAAACTAGCAGAATTCATTGCCATAATCAAGAATCATGAGAAAATCTTAAAAAGCTGTTCAGTTCCTGCAGTTAGGTTAAGTTACTTCTGGATATGTGCATTTCAGCAGCTGCTGCAGAACAGAAATGTGAGAACATCTCTTCCAACCCAAGAAACAGCTACTGCAGGGCAGATTCTTCCTGCAAGTTAACGTAGCACTAGCTAGATCAGTTGTACGTACAATATCCTCCCCCTGTTATTAGCACAAGGTTGAAATCCTTTGGAAATGTAACCACAAGTGGCACTTTTAGTCAGAAGGCACTGCAGGAAGTCTGAAAATCTCAGAGGGCCCTGGTGCTTGCAGGGCTGCACTTCTCCATGCATAACCCTGCTGCCATGCAGTCTTTACAACAGAGAATGGAAATAACTGTGGCAGGAAGCAGCACCGCCAGTTCTCAGACTCCCTGTAAATACGTGGCTTCTGGTTTTGATTTCCTTTGGGGGTGAGAATAAACAATTTGGTCTTTCTTTAATGCCCAGAAAAATGAGATGGCACATAAACAGCACTTTTAATTATGCTGTTGCATTGTGCAAGAGGGGAAGGGACATTCTCCTCCCAGACTGTTAAGGACCATGTTTTACCTATGAAGAGTGATGTAAGCTTTTCTTTTTTCTTTTTTAACCTAATCCTCTCATTTAAACCCACTGGCAGTTACAAAACTACTTTGCAAGTATGAATCTGGCCTCATTTCACATTAGGAGAGTTCAACCTGACTCAGGCAGGGCAGATGTACTTGATGATCACCAAAGGTCTCTTCCAGCCCCTACAGTTCTGGGATTTGGTGACTCAGTTAAGGAAAACATCAACATTTGGTAGCTTTCATGCATTTACTACTACATAGGCTTATCTCTTCAGTATTCTCTTTTTCTTCCACACGCTTCTTCCTACCCCGAGCTGAGTTACTGGCACACCGCTTCTCTAACCAGCTCCCCTCTTGTGAGTAATTTAATATCCAGTGAATGGCTTTTTTTATGACAAAGTGTCTGTTTCATAATTCTGGCAAGCAGATACAAGCTCCAGAGATTGGCCATCTCTACAAGTTTTACATAAACTGAAAGGTTTTTTACAGAAAAAATAGCAGCTCGGCTTACAGACAGCTTCAAAACACAGAGAATTTAGAGATTTTAGGGTTTTTCTAATTGGCACTTTTAACCAGAGAGAGAGGTAAAAGCCATAGCAAGCACAGAAAGTGGTGAGAATGGTGACTGCCACAGGCTTCAGTTTTACTGCTGATATGAGACATATCAGAAGGAATCCAAGATCCTCCCACTTCTGTTTACTTTTAATGACCTACACTGAATATGGAAGGAGTGGTGCAGTCCTTTCCAGCTTCAATGGGCTCTCCTGACCCCTGCCCAGCTCCAGGAGAAGGATAAGAAGGAAGGAACTGACTTTTGAAAGCATCTGCTCTGAGCCATCCACTGCTTGGTAAAAGGAGGGAGGGGGAAAGGGAGGAGAGAGGGAAGAAATGAAACAGGAAAGCAAGAGCTGGATTCTCACTGCGATCTTAACCTCTGTATTACTCTTCCCTATATTTTGTCACCATCTAATTTATTTTTAAAGGCTGCATCACATTATCACCCATCGCATCACTTGGGTGGCAAGTGCTGCATCTGCCAGGCAGGTCAGTGTTCAGCATGCACAGCAGCACAGCAATTGTGCACTTCATTGTTTACCTCCTTTTAAATAACTGCAAACCATTCTAACTCCCAGGGCAGGGTTCTGGTACATCTTTTCCCACAACTTGCAGCTGTTCTGAAAACAGCAGAGCATGTTTCAGCATTTATTCTTCCCCCCTCACTTCTGTCACTTCATTTCTTCCAGCTCTGAAGGCCTCCGTTCTCCTCTATCTGGCTTTCAAAGTGGGTGGGACTGCTCACTGTAATTAACTCCTGGAGATGACAGTAATGTAATGCCGTGACAGAGCTCCCAAGTTTAGTTATTCACATTTAAGCTGAACAGGTTTTGTAAAAGAAAATTATTATTCCCATTATTTAGAAACTGATGTGTCTATGAGAGCCACTAAGACAAGATTAAACTGAAATACTTTATTTGGGAGAAATTTTCTGCACTCTAAATTTAAACATTTTGTAGAGATGGAATTATTAGCAGCCTTCCTAAATTCTCTATTTCAAGCTGACTATCACCAGGAAACCTGCCTTGCTTCAAGGGTGCCCCAGTGCTCACGCTGCTCAGGGCACATCCTGCTGGGGACGTCAGGGCTGAAGCAATGTGTTGGTGTCCCATGAGGTGCCAGCGGTGCAGCCTCATGTAGACTGTTGAAGTTTGAAGTTCTGTTCCAAATCTGAAGTACCAAATACTCAAAAAAATGGCAGTAACCTGTAGGAATATGCTTCCCCCACCATTTCCCCAGTACTCTCCTTCCACAGCCATCAGAATTCTCCCTGTGTTACTGCTGCCGGGGCATTTCCCATGTCCCACTGAGCGTCCCCATCAGTGCTGCAGTGGTGGCAGTCTGTCACTTCTCCTGGAGAGCTGCTGGACCATGAGTGTGAGTGACCACATAGGGAAGTGCCATGAGCAGGTTGCAGCTATGAGTGGCATCCCTCCCACCTTCACCTTTCATTCTTGCTTTTTTTTTCCCTTCAAAAATCTCCACTGTTCCAGCTTGGAGAAGGTGAACCAAGAAGAGACTGCCTGTTACTTTTGTAGCAGTTTGACCATCCCTTCTGCAGCAGTACAGCTCTAGGCAGAAGCTAGAAGTGTTTCCCAAAGCTTTAAGTCTCTCCATTGCTTCTTACCTTTTGACAGCAAGACCTGTGAAAGCTCTTGGCTTCTTTAAAGATATGACAACACTGCTGTGTCAGCTACTAGCATCCCAAGTCCTGAAGTATTCACAGAATCTCAGAATGGAAGGGGTTGGAAGAGACTTCAAGTCCCTTCCATCCCTCATCGAGTCCAACCCCCCTGCTAAAGCAGGTTCCCTACAATAGGTGGCACAGGTAGGCAGTTCAAGCATTCTCCCTGTGTGGCTGCCTGACCCTGTGGCATTCTAGTGCCAAACATCACAGCTTCATCCTTTGCCCAGACCCCATTAGAGAGCTTCAGAGGTGAATTCACTTCCTGATCTCACTCTGAGCATTAAAGATACAACCGTTCTCCAAGTGACAGTCAAGTGATTAAGCCCATCACCTCTGCTTAAGGGAGCAAAAAGCAGAAGGGGGCTGAAGCTGGTAGAAGGAGGTACATAATTCACATGCTGTTTTCATCCACCCCATAATCCCAGCAGCATTTTCATTTATTTGCAATATCCTGCTTTCCTTCTGCCTTCAAAGATTCACACACAAATGCAGTGCAGGAGCAGCCCCAGTGACTGGGGTGGGTTCCAGGAATGACAGAGAAATGTTCAAATCTCAGGTAAAGTCACAGAGAAAGTTAAAATGGACCTGATGCTTAAAAAGAGAGGGATACATTACCTTGTCTGTGGTCATCACATATAGATATGCTTGGGTTTTGTCAAGGACCAGATCATTCTTTATGGGTTTATTCAGTTCAATAGTCAGAGAACTGTACTCAGTTACAGTGGATGACAGGAACACCTGTTCCATGGAAGAAAGAAGGGTGGTAAAGGTTGCCGTTTTTTTTTTATTATCATGAATGAAAATGCTATGTTTGCTCAAGTTCACAAATTCATATTGGTGAAAACATTTCAATCTGAAGTATTTAGCATTAAAGGCAGCAAGCACAGCAGAAAAATAATGGAAAAGAAATTGCTCACAGCTCACAATAGCTAGTATTTGCATTGATTTTTTTTTTTTCCTAAATACTGATTTATTTGAGTGTTGTAAAACTCAAATTCTCAACTTGGAGCCACAGCTCTGAAAGGTTTTCAAATTTGCTCCCTTACAATAAGCAGTTGTATCAGCTTCAAACTTCAAACAGCATAGTGACACATGGCCATCACTTGTCTTCAGCAAAATAACACATACGGTGTGACAGTCTCCATAGTTTAACAGTATGGACACACAATCCCTTGAACTACATGTTCCCAGAGTCAAAGCTCCTGCTTTAGCTTTGTATTGTTTTCTATATTCTGTTCACTGAATGGCCACAATGATTACAAATAAAAATGTGCTCTTAAACGAGCAGGGGCTTGAATAGATATAAGGCCAGAGCAGATGTTAGATTACCTAGGGATATTTTTATAAGGCTCCATGTAGGTATCTAAACCTTTGGGAGAGTATCATTCAGTCAATGCTAATTCTACCTATGTACTGGAAAGCTGAGGTACACAAGAAGTAACTTGTCTTTATTTTTCTTTGAAAGTAAAATACCGAGTGCCAAGAGAATCTGCTCCTGCTATGTGATCCTCTAAATCACGTTCACTTCCAGAGTATCAACACGTTATCAGAACAGTTTGCAACCTATTCAACACGCTCCAAGCTTTGAAGTCATATTTGTTACCTTAAGAATTTTTCCATCTGAAGTCCCCAGAAAGGCCACGGTGTGCCCATTCTCCACAGTCACAGTAACAGCCGTGAGATTCATCCCTTCTTTTTGTAATACTGGCTTCTCTATAACACCATTTTTACTTCCCAAGAGGTATGGTAAGTGTTCAGAGCCACAGGGGAAATTTTTGCTTGCATTCTAATAAGGAATAGCAATACAGAACGATGTTAAACATTCAGATCACTAATTCCCAGCTAAGAATGAAGTGTAACCCTGCTACCACAATGATACCCTTCAGACATAGGAGAGCAGAAAGAGAGAAATGGGTTCCCTGTCCACGTTACCCAAGCCAACGAGCCGCAATCAGAAAGCAGTCTGCTAATTGCAAACTGCTTCAGTGCTATTGCTTTCCAGGAGACATAGAGAGGAAATGGTCTTTGTTTCTGTTTCACTGCAGAAGCACAGATTAAAAAGTAACCAGTTTGTTTAATTAGCCTGTCATATAGATCAGGTTTGCCAATTTTGTTTTGAGGACTGTTTTTCAAGCTGTTTTGGTTTTTAATTTGCTGCACTCCATAGAAAAGCAGCCCACTGGCAATTGCCTTGGTGAACATTCAACACGTTCAATATGCTTTAATCTGAAACTGTGGAAAAAAGTTCATCCACACCTTGTCTTTCCTGCTACTCTGCTCTCTGATTGGAAATCTACATTTCCCTTTTGTGTAATTTGGTGCTCACCTCAGGTGCAGGGTACTGCAGTGAAAAATACTGGGGTTTGGAAGCAAAAAGAATTTTGACTTCTATTCAGTGTTAGAGATCTACTGCATGGCTGTGACTTCATGAGATGAAGGATTCTGGATCAATCCCAGTAATGACCTGTATTCCCATGCCTCATCCCTTCAGATGTTCACTCCTACCCCTGGGCTGCAGCACACCGGTTTTCAAGCTGTGCTCAAGCAACTGCTTATGCAAGTGTGTAAATTACTTGCATTGGGGAATTGAGACATCTTTCTTCAAGTTTGCTGACTTATTTTTAAGATGATTCAGTCCCTCAACCCGCTTTACAGTTGGCTGCAGTAACAAATGGCATGCACAAGTGAGGACTGGGAATAGGTTGAGAGGCATGGACAAAAGTAAACATCTAACAGAGAAGCTGAAAACTGCATCATAAAGCCAGAGCCATAAATTGAAAATCAGTATCTTGAAGGATGTCCTCCAGTATCGAAGGCAATGAAAAGCCACGAAAAGACATGCAAGGTCACCCTCATGCTGAGGATCTATTTTGAGCCAGAGAAATATATGAAAGCCACCTGAATATAAGAAACATGCATATTTCCAATTATCTGAAAATTCAAATCCAAGTGAGAAACAACACTGAATTCCAGGTATCACCTTCAAGATCAATAAGACCACTTAAAAACATTATAGATATGTTGGCTGTGAACAGAATTGTCTGTAGTAATCATCTGGAAGCTGAACATGGGCATAACAAATCACTGCTTATAAGTCGTAATTTCCACACCAGAAAGAACACTTTAAAGGAAATACATTCATGAAACCAGATAATATTCGTCTTTTAGAAGACATCAACTCTTTTTCAAGATACTGTAAATTATAAATATCTTGTTGCTTCTTGCTTGATCTGTTTCACAACATTCCCAACCACATTCAATTTCTGTAGTGAATCCACTGAGTGAACATAAAGTTCTCAATCATCTAATCTCACTATATTTTATCTCAAAGCTACATAAAATACATGCAGTTGTATATTTTCCACTATTCCTATCACAGATTCTAATATTGATAACTGACTTTACCTGTCCATGTGGTCCACATGGGTTTTCTACTGCAAAGAGTTTGTAAAACATGCTGGTATTCTTATTTGTGTAGCAATCATCCCGGTTTTTCTCCATTTTTTCATTGATGTGCCTCAACGAAAACACACACATGGCAGATTTTAGGGAGCCATTATCTTTGTTTACTTTGCTGAAGAGTGCAACGAGTACTTTGTCATCCGAGGCAGAATCTGTAGTTTGTCTTTGCTGAGCCATGCTCTTGGCCAGCTCTTCTCCTGGGGTGGTGACGTAAGCAGAATGGCAATGATCATAGGAACCGTCCTCATCTTTGCAACCCAAGTCCATTTCAAAGTAGGAATAATAATGGGCATCATCTTTGCAAAGACGTGCAATTAGTGTGCGGTTATTGACAGGCTGCTTCTCTTGCTGGTTAAAAATGAAATAAACGTAATTTTTATCCTCAAAGACTGTCACAAATTGCTGTGTGCTTGAAGAATGATATGCTGACTTAACAGCCGCCGAGTCTGAATACATTTCAAAAATGTCTTTCCCGTCCTTCTCGTGGAGCTGCCGAGTGCTGATTATTATCCCATTATCATTTGGTCCATTGCCTTTCCCAACAAACAGCACCTGATCATTGTCCAAGGAAGTGATCAGCCCCACCGTCGATACATTCTCATCGTTGCTTGCTACAAAAGACTTCTCTCCACTGGTTTCCACATAATGCGTAACTTTGGTAATGTTTTCTAGATCTCTGGTGGCACAAATCCCTTTAAAAAGGCTTCCACACACCACAATTGTTTTATTTTCCTTGTTCAGCAACAATAATTTGTTGTAATTGTCAGTCAGTACTGCCTCTTTACATTGATTTTCTTCAATGGGAGGTGTGCATTTTTTGTTGTCCTTTCTTGGCCCTGTTTCCACATGTATCCGTACCACCAGATTTTCTGTAAGCTGATACAGAGCATTTACCACTCCCAAATAGATTATGCCAGTGTCATTATCCACTGTTAGATGATTTAGCTCTGTGGCACTCTGAAAAAATTTCAGTTCCTCACTTCTGGAAAAGGTGATGCAAAAGCAGCTCACAATACTTAGTGTCCAGATCCATAAAGCCATCTCTACGTAATACCTAAAAAGGGAAAAGAAAATCGTGAAAATTAAAAAATAAAATAAAATAAATTCAGCAACGTGAAGTTTTATTTAATGATTTCGGACACAAATATACTCACCATTATGCAGACATTACAAAGATTACATAAAGCGTCAAATCTTGTTAATTGCCTAGCAATTTAATATGTTGGGGAAGGATGGAACAAGGTCACATGTCCAAGTGTTGATCATATAACCAGTTAGATAATCCCGTGCTAAAGCACAATGAGGTCAATGGACAATTTGAAACATAACAAGAAGTGGTAGCGCTTCTCCAGTTTCATATTGTGTGAATTGTTAATTACTGAGATTTGAAAAACAAGCCAGATGAGTCTGGCATTTCAGGCAGAAGGAGAGAATCACAGAATGTCCCAGGTTGGAAGGGACCTCAACGATCATGAATCTCCAACCCCTCTGCCACATGCAGGGCCACTAACCTCCACATTTAATACTGGATCAGGCTGCCCAGGGCCCCATCCAATCTGGCCTTGAATACCTCCAGGGACGGGGCATCCACAACCTCTCTGGGCGGCCTGTTCCAGCACCTCACCACTCTCTCTGTAAATAATTTCCCCCTGACATCCAACCTAAATCTTCCCTCCCTCAACTTAAAACCATCTCCCTTTGCCCTGCTGTTATCAACCCCTTCAAAGAGTTGATTCCCCTCCTGTTTGTAGGCTCCCTGTAGGTACTGAAAGGCTGCAATGAGGTCACCCCACAGCCTTCTTTTCTCCAGGCTGAACAAGCCCAGCTCCCTCAGCCTGTCTTCGTAAGGGAGGTGCTCGAGCCCTCTGATCATCTCTGTGCCTCTCCTCTGGACCCTCTCCAACAGCTCCCTGTCTTTCTTGTACTGGGGGCTCCAGACCTGGACACAGTATTCCAGTAATACTGGGGACATTTGGTGTTGCAGGACTTTCTGCATCTGGCTTTTGCTCTTTGAGAATCCTCCACTGCCGTAAAGCTGCTTCCTATGCAACGTTGCCTATGATATTACTGGTATGCATTACAGTCTGACACTTCAATTCATTTTAGCACCGCAAGTGAACGGTTTTAAATCTGCCTTTAAAACATCATTTAATCACTGAGAGTTTTATGTGCTAAAGATGCTTTTATGTGTTGCATTGTTCAGCGCCTTCAAACCATTTCTACTTCTAAAGCAGATTGCCGGGCTGTGTGGAATTAAGCAAACACTTTCTGAGACTTGTAGCCTGGTCTAATTTTAACCACAGGACCTAAATAATTAGGCAAATTCAAACTGGCTTCCTAACAACTGAATGATTTTCAGTGTTTTCTGCAAGTTTTTCACTCTGAGAGCATAAAACAGAAGGCTTCCGCCCTTCGGGGGGGAAAAATAAATTGTGTTTGGAGGAAATACAGAAAAAAAACAAGTATGATCCACATTTTTTTTAATTTTCAAAGTAAGTCATGGGACTCCATAGTCTGATGAGGAGAGATTCTGTAAACTTACAGGGAATCTGGGGACAAATCTGAAAGTATCTGGAACTGTGAATAGAACTGAAAAAATGAAACCCACAAAAGACAAGAGAGACATTCAACAAAGTAAGCTAACGGGAAAACCTGCCAGGAGGAGGAAAACAGCAGAAAATACCAAAGGAAAAAAAAAAAGAAAAATAATAAAAGGAGCACAACAATGAAGGAGTCACCCTTCTGTGCCAGTTATAACTGCTGTTTTAGCAGCACTGACAGACTATAACGGGATGGGAAGGAGAATTCTCTGAATTATAATTTATACTGGATAACTAAAGTTAATCATTAATCAATGGGGCTGCAACAGCTCGAGCAGGGAGGGAAGAACCTTGGGTGTGAGAAAGAGCCACCTGTTGGGTCCCAACACCAGCCCTCATCACCTGCCATTCTGCCTTCCTGTAACCACATTTTGCTCTTCTATGAAGAAAACGTGTGTGATGGTAAAGCACTCTAAAAGTATAGTGATTCTAACTTTGAAAAAAAACAAAAACTGACAAAATGTAACTCAGGATAATGATAAAGACCAAAAAAAAAAAAGTCTAACTTGAAACTTACATTGCTAGAGTCCTTATCACAAACCAGACCAGGTGGCAGCAAAATGAGGTCAAAGAAAAGCCAGCTCATTACCAACAGCACAAGTCCAACTTCTAGTGATAGGCTGACCTCATGTGACAGTGACCTGGAGAAACCTAAGAATTATACCCCATTCTTGAGACACATGGACTTCAGCACATGCCTTGCAAGGTAATGAGGTGTTGGACTTCTCTGCAACAACCTTAGACCTTGTCTAAGAAACTCAGAATGAATTCTGATATTATTTATAAGAAACTCCTATTTCTTTCTGCTCCCAGGGACCCCAATTTTGCAAACAAGCTTTGGTCCCTGGTCACATCTCCACGGTTAATGGTATGTCATCATGCATGTCATCTAATTTCAAATATTGTCTCTGACATTTATCTGCAATGAAATAATAATAATAAAGAAAAACAGCTTGACACAGTCCTGCAACGTTGTTTCACAACAATTTTATCATTCCACCATCTATTGTGCAATGATCAAATGCAGAAAAAAACCCAAATTCATTTGTTCATGCTTTTCCCACAAAGTAATTATTGTCATCTCTGATCGTAATCAAAAAGCCTTAAATAGCTCTCCTTAGAAAATATGCCTCAAATGAACGGATAGTAATTCATTCTATCTTAAGCTCTGGGCGTGGTTCACCCCCATGTCCATTTATTTCAGTGGATTAAAAAAATACAATGAAAGAGCAGAATGCATCTCTTTATTTCTAATTGTACTACAGGTACTGAATTGTAATGCAGCCATTAGAAATGGATTGCTTAGCAGCAGTCATCCATGCCATGTTTTGTCCACTCGGGGCACTCAGCTCATGGCACAGAGGCTGCACTGGCAATGCACATGCCTTCATCCCCTGGGAGAACAAAGAGTTGTGCTGGTTCCTTCCAGAGCCAGGATTGAAGGAAAAGAAAAAAGAAAACAGAAAAAAAGAGAAAAGAAAAAGATACTTACAGGAGTAACCCATCTGTACAAAAATGGGTAACACTTCCTACTATTTCCTGCCTTGTTTACTTCAGATGTAAAATATGAATGACAATGGCAGTCTCTATCTAGTCTGACTCCAGACAGCAGCTAGTAGATCACTCCAATTTTATTCTGGACTATAATGTGAGAGTCACCAAGAAATTAATGACGGTTTGATCTTCATTAGGATATGCACATAGGTTGAAGACATTTAAATCCGATTAGACATATTAGAGGAAACTGTCTTTTGCAAAACTGGGCAAACAAATCCTTTAAGGCACCAAAATGAAAAGTTTTATTTAAATTATTCAGAACTACATGCATTCTCTATTCATTCTGCCTTTTTTTTTTTTTTTTTTTTTTTTTTTTTTTTTTTTAGCATTTGCTCCCTGTCGTTCTGCTCCCAGGTCAAACAGGACGAGGTTATCACACACAGAGTAGCAGTTTTTCACTGTCTATATTGGCTTTGGTTTCCACGCCCCTCCCCCCCACCCTTCATCAAGGGGAGAATAAACAAAAATTAAATAACCTATGGAAAAGATCCAGACCTAAATCCCCACCCACTTACAAAAGACCAAACTTTGGGAAGAAGAAAGCTAACCAATTCAAACCAGTTGCAGTGCAATCACAGCTCCTTTCCACCTGACCTGAACTTTGACTATAGGAAGGGCAGCAGGAGGGGCCCTGCCATGGCCATCTGCTGGGCAGGACATCGAGGGCTGCTATTAACAAAGGTGCCCCACTGAGCGAGGTGCTGTGGAAATGCATCAAGTACCAGCTTCCTGCTGTGAAAAGCTGTTTTAAACGAATAAGTCAAGAAAATCTGAGATGAAATGAGTAAGAAAGGCAGGCTGGAGCATTGAATCTGAGACATCCAGCCAGGCAAATATATTTCCAATGGATTATTTACATAACTTTAATTATACATGGCCATGTATGGTTTACTCAAAGTCATGCTCTGATCATAGAGTTGTTAAGCACTGGAATGTCTTGGGTTGGAAGGCACCTTCAAGATCATCTGGTTCCAATCCCTTGAGACCTGGTACACACCCTCTGACCAAGCACTTACTTTTAAGCACTTGGCAGATGTAGGATAAAAGAAGCCCGGCAGTGCAGCCGATCACATCACTGCTGTCACTCTCCAAGTCCTGTCTCCATCCTGCTTCTTGCTCCCCATCCCCTGTGATATCATCAAAGTAGTCTTTACCACAGTCTTTACCAGGATAAGTTGAATTGCAAACCCACTCTTCCTCTTTGGATTCCTCCTTTTTTCATCATTGCCTTCCCCACCCTTCCCGAACCTCAAAATACATCCTCCTCTTCTGGCTAACGTACCTTACAGAGAATGATTTCTATGCAAATGGTTGTCCCAAAAAGTAAAAAAAACCCACTGTATTATAAAAAAGTCCATGTTAATTAAAAAGAATGAGTGGGTAACACACAGCCCTGGTGCAGCCAGCTGGGGACTCAACAGGTGTCAGCACTATTTAGTGAGAGGGAAAAGGTGATTAAAGGCCAGGCTGGATGTGGCTCTGGGCAGCCTGGTGTAGTGGTTGGTGACCCTGCACACAGCAGGGGGGGTTGAAACTCAATGCTCATTGTGGTCCCTTTCAACTCAGGCCATTCTATGATTCCATGATTCTATGTCAGCAACTGAGCACTTTAGAAGAAGCCCTCTGAAAACAAGCACAGTCATATCGCTTATGGTGAATACGAGACTCTGCAAGTTGTGTGCAGGAAACATAGAGCAAGTAGGAGAAGGCTTCACACACAAAATTGCAATAAGGTGACAGTGCATAGGAACGACACAGCTACCGGCACTGTCTCATTTCTAGCTAGATCGATTTTAATTTAACTAAATGTAACTTCATGTCTTTCTACTCAAGCAAGACTGATAACCTTAAGTAACAGTCAATTCCTCAAAAGGCATGCAGAAAGTAATGAGCATCATACTGCAGAAGTGCAAAGTGAGCTTCAGATTGACTTCCCATAACTCCCATAAATACCCACAGGATCAGCACTAACAGCACACAGACACAGAAGGGACAGCTGTTTTCCTCCTTTCCTGTACTTGCACACCTGAACCTTCAGCTCTTCAGCCACCCTCGGTTACCTTTCTTTATGCCTTCAGTAGAATTTTAGCTTTGTTACTTCTTTTCGTACAATCATTTCTATTGAAGCAAAAGAATACCAAGCTTTGCTTTAATCTGAATAACTATCAACTAAACATGTGTCCCAAAACTACAGACAAAAATGTCCAATGGATGAATGATTTTCCCAGTTCAGCTTCTGAGGTATTTTTTTTGCAGAGTTATGTTTTTCTAACCATACTGTACTGAACTGATTGGTACTTCATCTAGTCTACATGAAGTTTCCTGAACTTGTAATGCTGGATCTTGAGACAAATGCTTCTGCCAATGGATGTGTACAAAATCAATCTGATGGGCTTTCACAGTATGTGATGCAGAGAGCTGTGGTCCCCATGGAGAACCTTCCCCCGTCAGAGAGAAAAAAAATTCCCAAACTGCAAAGCAAAAAAGATACAAATCCAAAGGACAACTCAAATGACTTAAGAGATTTTGGGAAAAGAGGAATTAAAATGAATTTCTCCTTTCTCTCATTTTATTAACTTGTGTTTAGCTACAGGTGGATTTTCAACAAGCCAAAAATAATTCACCTTTCATAATTAAGCTAAAAAAAATTCAAAACAGACATTGCAGAATGCGTGGATAAGAGATGAACAGATTTTCTGTTAGGATTTCAAAGTTTATGAATTTATGAGGAAGGCTTGTAAATGTGAGCATCCTCCTCCACAGCCACAACTTTTAGATACAATCAAAGAGATACTTCATTGGTTCAGAAAAGGAATCACCTGGAAAAACACTGCATGAATTGAAGTGCATTTCCTAAGAGGAAGGCAACATGCTGGAAAGGCTTTGGAGAGGGAATAACTTCTTTTGTAGACTATGGCATAGGTCCAAGACTGTTTTTGTAGAATGAGAAGAGCAATCCCTGTGATGGGAGACCATCCTTTACTTCTGTTGATTTGCTGCCAGCAGATGGGACCCATGGGTTGGTGACCAGCGGGAAATTCCTTTGCAAAGGATGAAAACCTGACATCCAACATCTGTTTCATTAAAAGTTGTGATAACCTATACTGCTATTTTCCTTCTCTTTCACTGCTTCTCAAAACAAAATTTGTTAACATGTCCTCAGATGGGACGAACCATTCTACATAATGAACCTGGAAATGTGGCAAAAAATGGGCAAATACGTATAATATAAATTTTATTCCTTATGTGGAAGACACAGATTTTACTAGACAAGGAAAACTCTCTTTTAAAAAAAAATAATAGTATAAAGTTTATTTTTAATATATATAATAATCATCTTGATATGGGCCTTTTATAAGGCCTTTTGTAAGTTACAGAGTCGCAAAGGAAATAATGAATGTTATACCCTCAGCCACTGTGCATTCTGCAGGTGTTTTGCTGTGTAAAACAAATGGAAGACAGATGGGACCATAAACTCAGGTTACAGAAACGCACTGTTTCCTGTACCATGGTTTAACCCGGGCAGGAATGAGATGAATTCTGGGACCCATAGAGGGGTGAATTTATTGCTCGGGCCTGAAGCTTCAGAATAACCCAGTAGTAGCCTAAAGGACATGAAAACACGCAGAGGACAGTGCATCTGGGAAAGGGGCACAGGAAAAAAATCCTCTTATCACCCTCAAGACTCTTATCCTTCAGAAGATCAGGGGTATCAGCAGCCTCTCCTGCAGGAAGAGCTCAGATAACTCACTCCCTGAGCAAGACCAAGAACCTGAGGGTATGTTGTGAGGCATTCCACAACATGGACAGTGGGATCTCAAGGGGAAAGAGACAGACAGGATGGAGCAGTGTGACATACAGAAACCTGTCCTCACTGAATGCTAAGGACTTTACTTGACATTTACCTACAAGGTAATTCCCACTAAGCTCGTCATAACATCAGATGAGTTTGGGAGTTTAGTGATACGGGAGCCATATCACTAAAACCCATCAAACCTGCCACCTGCTTTGCGTTTCACAGTCTCCAAATGGAGAACACAGAAATTAAACACAGCACCTTACTAAGCTCTAACTTAATCACTGGTAACCACAGAAAACAGCACTGCCATACACAAAATGGGCCAGCAACCCGGATAGCCCCTTGCTTCCAAAATGTTTACCCGTCCCTGCATGGAAAAGGTTTCCCAAGGCACTGGAACTGAAGTGTTAATTAACAGCTAGGAGTGCAACAGCTTTTCACAAGAGGTTCAGTATCCACAGGGTTCCTGCCATCAACACACCAAGGACTCTCGCAGACTTGTTGAAAAATTGGCACCAAGGATTGAGTCATAGGTTTAAATAAGACAAACAGCAAATTCAGAGCCTGCGCTAATAATTATGTCATTAGGTTCAAGCTAAATTAATAACACTATTGTAGTCCAAATTGAAACCTTTCATCCACATATACCTGAGCTCCAAAGTGTTTAATATTCTGAGCCAGACCCAAATTCAGAGCAAGAGGGAGCAGCAAGAACGTGAGTCTTAATTTTTCAACTAGGAGTCACTCAAAAGAGCATTAAGAACAGCTAATGAGATGGAGAAAATGCATACTTACATATTTTGCAATCCAACTCAAGAATTTCCAATAATGTGCTGTCTCTGCAACATCAGCAGGTAATAAAAAAAAAAAAAAAAAAAAAAAAAAAAAGCCACCCAAAAAAACAGATGCAATTTGCAGTTTTATTTGAACTCTTAGAAGCGGAGCTGTGCTATGCAAAGCTGAAGTTAATAATTTCCGTGGTTTATTACAGCCAGACTTGACAGCATTTGGATTTAGAAAATCTTCTACCATGGATACTGCCATAGTCCAAGTTGGCTTTTTTGTAGTTTTCTTTTTTTTACTGCTGTTTGGAATAAAAAAAAGAATCTCTAAGTGAAAATATCTTCAAGAGTTCATAGTGCCGAGTAAATTAAAATATATTCACTGAGAAAAGCTATTGCAGAAAGACCTTCATCCCTAGCACAAGCTACCAGCAATTGCTGAGTATGACACACTCTGAGCTACAGGTAGGTAGCTTATGCCAGAAAGGTCTCTTTAAATCCTGATTTTTATTATTGTAATTCTTATTATAAGGAAAAATGCACACATTATCACCTCACATCAGATGGCTGCATATGCACAGTTCCAGTCCCACAGACTGGAGCATGCAAGGAAAAGGCGAATGCTGCAAGAGCTGGCTCCACACTGCTGCAAAAACTGGTCTTCTTGGACCACATCTCCTTTTCACTCTGGCTTCTATATTCATCCCTCCATCTTTTTTGTGTTTTCTCTGCAGAAATGAAGCACCCATTTTAATGAGGCCTCGCTTTCTCAGTTTTACAAAGATGCAGTTGATCTGCAAGAAAAGCAGCTGAGTGATGTGGTTAATAGCCAGCAGCTGACTCGGCAGGAATCTGAACCCACAGCATCCCCCCTTTGACCTGCTTCCTGGTTGGTTTCTGTGTGGTTTGTTTTAAACCACGACATCTCCCACTAACAAAACTTCAGGTTTTTATCTTATTTTCTTCAGTCTTCACTGCACGCTATGCCTGGTAATGCCCAGAATCCCTTTATGGACCAAAGCACATCTACATCAGTCTGCAGTCAGCACATGACCCCAGAGCCCATTCAGACACTCCTGAAAATGCAAGCAGGCACCCATACACTCCTCACTGCTGGAAAGAGGCAAGCCTACTTGGTGTAAATCCCTGCATCAGCTGAGCTGAGAGGGCTGTGGTATCCTGGTGCCATGGCTGAGCGGGGCAGGCACAGTGATAGGACACAAGATGGGAGCTGCACCAGCACCACTGCCAGCACTGCGCTATGTTACACCCCAACACAGAAAGGCTTCTTACTTTCTTCTATCCAAAGAACCAATAGAAAATGTTACAGAACTTAGAGCATGGGAAGGAACACCAGGGAGTTAGGACAGCTTTAATTCACTGCCTTTCCCTGCACTAGGGGTACTATGGCTGAAGGAAAAAAATGCATTTATGCTGATAGAAAAAGGACTCTGTGTCACCAGCTCCCTCCCACAACAAGGAATTGCTTGTTTGCAGTGCTAAGGTCATCTTCAAGGACTGCTTTCGGACTTCCCCTGGAAGAAACAAGAAGGAAGGCGAGTTTTTTCCAGTGCAGGGGAATCTGAACATAACCATGTGGAAACAAACACAAACTATTCTGCTCCTTCCTTGCCAGAACCAGCCCTCCCTCATAATGAACCATTAATCATGTACGCACACACAAAAATTGTATCGAAAGGATGACGTTTCCAGCATGTGCTATGTTTTCCTACCACTTGCACAAATGAGGCCAAGTTACACACAGGCAGTCCACCTCGCCCTGCTCCGCTCACAACAGAAGCAGTGAATCCTGCCTTGCTAAGCTAAGGGGCATTTTGGCAAAAGCCAGAGCTGCATTTTTTTTTCTTCCTATTACATTACGTTATGGGACTTAATAGGATGATCATGCATAAGTTTCAGTATGAAAGGCTTCATAGTGAAAGCCTCAGTATGAAAGTAAAAAAGCAGTGCCAAATTTATGCAACACAAATATAGCGAGTCACTCATTAAGCCCTACATGACCAGATCCCTTCCCCTTAACTCCTCCTCTTGCTGCACAGTGTTTGCTGCATGATCCAATCTCACTGTACTTCCACAGCCTTCTCTTTCTTGTAGTTTGTTTTCCCATTTGAGTTTACCAGGTCTCCGCACTCTTCATTTTAAGGCAGCACTTTCTGGCTGGTTTCTCTGGGCTATTTTGACAGGTAGGATAGAAGCTCTGTGAAAACTGGAATCTGCAAACCACACTGAATGGAGCACAACATCTATTGTGCTTAGGGCTGACAATGAAAGCCACAAAGAGAGACAAGCAGAAGAAGATGGGGAAAATTCTTGAAATGGAAAGTTTATTGAATGTTAGGAGCCAAGAAACACATAGCTGAGGGATGGAGAATTTCCTGGCTTCTGCTGCTGGAGATAATTCACTGGCTTTTGTCTGGTTTCTCTGTCTTTAAATTCTTTCAACCTTCATTTGGACCATTTGTACATCCATAGCAGTGTTATTCATTTTGATCACTCAGAGATTGAAGATTTTTTTCTTTGCCCTTAAAATTAATGTTCATGATGCTTATAAAAAAGCTCTTTTCTTTCTCTTCCCCTACACATCATCTTACAGCTCCTCCTCCCCTCACCGTTTTCTTCCCAGGCATAGCATCCAAGTTTTCCTCCCCTACAGTTGCTGCTACTACCGCCTGAATACTTGTGTGGAACGTCTCTGATGACAAAGCAGAGGCAGAAGAAAAAGAAGAGGGGAAAAAAAGAACAAGAACCTCAGGTGATTTTCAGACCCCGCTGGGAAGTTCAGATATCCCCACTGCCTCACTGACTTTCTGTCTCTTTCCAGTCTTTACATGGGAACAAGTCTTGTTTCTCGACTATATTTTCTGCTTTGCTCCTTGTGCTTTTTCAAACAGAGGAAAGAAAAATGCAGCAAGAAACACTTAACTTCATGGCATCGTCTGATTTTACACACTGAGTGCTCACTCCAGCTTGGGGAGCAGACAGGGTAGGAACCACTCAGAGAATTGAGATGTAGCAAGAAAAGATGCGTGGTAAATACTGGGTGAAGCTTTTAATGTAGTGAGATGTCTGAAAGAGAATTCACATGACAGAGGGCTTGCAGGAAATTGATTGTGCTAAAATAAATAGCACATGCAGTATGAAGGGTTAGGCACCCGATGTTTACAAGTGTAGAACAGGCTGTGCACATCCAAGTCGCATTTGACTGCACTTACTTACTCATTTTGGTTGTCGGCTGCTGCGAGAAAAGACAAAACATTAAAAGCATTTTGACTTTTATTTACCTTTTCCTCTCTCCTCTCCTCTCCTCTCCTCTCCTTTCCTCTCCTCTCCTTTCCTTTTCCAGACACAGAAGGCATAAATAAGTAACTGTAGAGTCCCTGGGTCTAGAAGAAGAGTGCTGGCTTGCATCAGTCCTATATGCCTGGACAGACACTGTGTGTTCTTCTTTCATATTTCTATTCATTACATTTCACTCCAAATTCATATAGCCAGTTAGCCAGTAACTTGCACGGGCCTGACAGCAGCATCTACCTATGCCTGCCTATTTAATGGCTTGTCAGCAATACGACTATAAAATCCCTTTTTTATGGATGCATAACACGGTCATAAAATGTGTTTTCCTTGCTTCAAAATTGTCCAACACGATTTCATCTCCATGAACACTTTATTTCAAAAAAGTAGCATGATACAATGCGTGATGAAAATATATTACCAGCATTTCCCACTGATCCCTGCCTACCCCTTCCAGAACAGAGGTCTTTCCTTAAGATTCCCAGTCTCCAGCCATGATGAACACAAAGCTCTAGTCTCTGCAGAGCAGCTGTATCTATGTGTGGGGTAGGTTTAAATAAATACATACAAACAGCTCAGCATCCACTCCACTTGAATCCACCAACCAGTTCCATCCCACAGATGGAAAAGTAGATACATGATGTTGCATGACTGCCACTAACTGTTTCATATGAGGCTCCTCACTGGAGCATTTCCACCCTCCTGAACTAATCAGAACAAATAGAAACAAGTGTCATTGAGCTGGATGCTCTCCATGCTGTTGAAGAAGGAGAAATTTATCCCTACCGTGACCCCTCCATGTTAGAGTCAACAGGTCCCTGTGCTGGGGGCTGAGCAGACTCAGGAGGCACATGAGTTCTCCACCAAACTCCTCTCTGCAGGGCACAATTTTTACATGGAAAGCTGCTGTAATACAAGTGCTTGTATGAGGGCTGCTCTGACAGTAATGTCTCCTATGTTATTATGTTGGCCCACGATGTCAGAGGTGGATGTTGGTGGTATGGCAATAGAGGTTGAACATTCCGACCAATATCCCATTACATTTTGTTGCCATGCAACAGATGGCAGCACAGGAGCAGTCTGACAAAATGGTGTTTGACATGACAGTGCAAGGGAAGTAAAGGTGTGTCAATGAATTCCTCCATGTGGAAAACATGGCATTCATCGACACTTGCTGAATGAAGACCAAACAGTGGATGTGAGCACAGTGAGGCAGTGGGTGGTGCATTTCAGCAGTGGTGACAGTAACAGCGAGTCACCTCCACTGGTGCAGAGCTGAGAATTTGCTCTATCAAATAGTGTTATTGTGCTCTTTGTATCTGTTGTAGTTTCCATGGAAATAAACAGGAGGCATTACTTTTGGAGTGACCCATATAAATATATGTATGGTCTCTTGTTCACTTGTCCTGAAAAAAATATAAGTCTTAGAATTGATCCTCAAAATTACTAGTCCTAGATTACATTTTTCTCCTGTCTCCTCAAAGGCATTCAAGAACCACAAATCTTGTTTCTAAAGATCATGGCATACAATTTTGGTTGCCTGGATGTAAAAAGCATCAGAAAAACAAACCAGCCCTTCCATTCCTACCAGTTGCAAACCATGGTTTGGGGGACTCTTTTTTTTTTTTTTTAAATTTCCCTGCTGATTTGAATATCAAACTATTCCAAAATTGTATTTTAACCTTGAACAACTGCAAGACACAGAAAGGTATTTTTAAAGGAAAAAAAAAAGAAAGGGAGTATAAAGAGCACTGTTTGCACTGTAAATAAAACATCTGGTTTCAGTTTCCTAACACTCCAGACCTAATTCTTCCTAAATGTTGGTAACTCTGAACTCTCCCTGTCCTTGATGGATGAGCTGGGCTGACCGCAGTCAAATGAAGGAATGGCATTTTTCATGCTTCTGGCAGCACGGCAAGTCTTTAATCTATCGCTTAAATGAATGCTCCCAATGAAAAAAACACATGATAAAGGATGCAAACCCACAAGTAATGCCATGCACACTCCTAATGCTTTCTGACGGGAGGAACCGCAGGACAAGCTGAGCAGAGCATTGACCTCATGTGCAGTCCTATGGAGATCCCATTTCCTGGCCTGAGCTTCACTTTATATTTGAACAAACACAAAGATCTACCCCATGAATGCTGCCAAACAAAAAAGAGGCCTCAACCCAAGTTATGGGCTTTCTCCAGATCTGACATACAAAGCTTTGCACGTTCACAGGGACAAGACCCTGCATGAAGTTGAGGCCTTCTGCTCCCAAGGGTTTATTCTCTGTTGGTGCAGAGCACATTTCAGTTCTAGCTGTAACAAGATGACTTTCTTTTGCCTGTGACCTGACAGAGGCCGTGGTGAGTGGCTGCTCAACAGCTGGTGGGAACATTTTTCTTCTCAGTGATGAGTGTATTTGGACACTTGATTTAGTAGAGCCAATAAGGGCCAACTATGTTATATGAGGCAAATAGGGAGAAGTGTAAATCCTCCTACTTGCATGACCAGTTTCATCCCACATGCCTAATTATTCAGGCAATCTCTAAGGACATCTGTGGGCAGCCTTCATCATGCATCTTCTGAGCTCTTAGGCTAAATGTTTCTTTTATGGCACTAACTGATGTGGTTAAAAGGCCTAATCCAAGCCTATTTTACAATGTTTACTTTGTACATGAGGTGCTTCTGTATATGTATCTATATATGAAATTTGAATTTACAGTGGCTACTCAAGGTACTTAGAAATGTTGTACAGTAGATAAACTCTAATTTCAAACACCGCCTGCACTCTTTCTAAAGGAGAACATATACCTAGGAAATTCTTCAAACATGATCACCATGCATAAGCACTTTTCTGCTTGAAACTGTTTGAAAGCAAAGAAATCGGAAATTTATAGGGCTACATTAAGACACAAAGTTTACAGTGCTGCTGCTTATGGATAATAGCAAATAAGCCTCAAAGCACAACTGAGCGAGAACCTGCACTTCCCAGGAAAGCAGCTGAAGGACAATCAGAATAATAACACTCAATGCACATTAAATTTCCTGAGGAGGGGAGATGCAGGCGGAGGTGTTGGGCTCTTCTCCCTGGGAACCAATGACAGAACGTGCAGATACAGCACAAAGCTGAACCAGGATTGGACATCAGAAGAAATTTCCTTAGCGTGAGGGTGGTGTAACACTGGAACAGGCTTCCTAGTGAGATGGTGGATGATGCCCCATACCTGTCAGTGTTCAAGGGGAAATTGGGCAATTCCCTAAATAATAAACTTCTGCATAGCCCTGAAGTGCTCAGGCAGTTGGACTAGATGATCTTTGCAGGGCCTATCCAACCAAACTATTCTATTCCATAGCATAGGTGCTTCTGAAGCTTTTATTAAGCCTTATTTCCAAGTAACCAGAATGCACAGCTCACAGCTGTTTGAAGAATATTTCTGATATTACGTATGGTGCATACAGAAAGAACAAACTATTATTGCAACAGTTGAAGAACGTGCTTTTGTTCATGCTGTGCATTTCATGAGATAAATCATTCTATAGACTCAAGTTAAAAAGAATAATTTTATGGCCCAGTTTACTCTGTAAAATACTCTTTTTAATCCTTGTAAAAATAACCTTTGTGTTAATCCTCCCGTCTGAAAGCAATTTTGCAGACGACTTTGAACATTTCTATCACATTTTATTAGCTTTAAGCTGATCTAATTTCTCTAATTTTCATCAGGTTTATTACGATCTGTCCAGATATCAGATTTTTATAGTTGATCTGGTTTTACATAAAACCCTCAATCTGGTACATTTTAATTTCCCCAGCAGACATCTGTCTTCATCCACATCTTGTGAAGAACTAAGCACCTTCTTGGCCCGTAATTAATTAGAAGCAATGACCCACGCATCAGGTAGTAATAGCATCCAATTAGTGGAAATGTATGATGCTTGCAGAAGCATTATCAGTCACATCAGAGCACAGAGAGATTTGCCTGTTCATGCTGCATGCCCTGGATGCGATGTACCAGCAATCTGTAGCCATGACAGTGTGCTAGCCCAGACTAAAAAATCTTGCCCCTTGGCCTGGTCTTTTTAATGTGAATTTCTAAACACATGCAGATGCTAACATTTTGTACATTTATGACTGCCATTAGAAATGCCGTATCTTCCAGCTTTAAATATGCTTACCATCAAACTCATAGCAGTAAGATGGAGGTTTGTTAAACATGTGAGCTAGAACCTGCCGGGCACAGGAAGGCTTTGAAGCATTCACAATTCCCCTGTGGAAGACTCTTCCCTTCTTGAACAAAGCTGGAATCAGATCCCAGAGGCCAGAAACTTCCATGTCTGGGGGCTGCAGTCACAGCATGACCCAGTTCTCAACAACTGACAAATTTCCAATAGGTTTTTGCTGCATGTGTACAGATCCCACATGGCGTCACTCCGAGATATGAATGAATTGCGTATCTTATGATGCTTTGCAAGTGATTTGGTTAATACAATCCACCATCAAGTAATACGCAGTAACTCCCACATAAAAAAGCAGGATTTGCACATATGTATCATAGCAGGGTTTTTTTCTCAGTATCTTTCCGTTGGACTTAAACAGTGACACGGAAAAGTCAGTAGGAAGCCCAAATTTACAATTTTCTGTTTGATGGGAGAAGAGTAGGCACAAATTGTAACTGACATTATAGAGAAGTTTAGAAATTACTGAAGTACTGAAACATGGCGATGTCTGGGATGATGAAGATTGTTCTTTGAGTATCTCTGAAATACGTTTGCTTGATCTGAGAATTCACCTAATTGCAATTCACCGAGGTGGTGTCTCTGGACTAGCTCTCTATCAGCATCCATAAAAAGCTGGAGTTCATCCACGCTGAGCACACTGCCACTTGATATAACTAACATGATTGGCAATTCAACTCCTAATATTGATTCAAGGAAAGATGGCACAGAAAAGAGCTGGAGCTATAAGATGGAACAAGACTTGACAAGGGGCTGCAGCAAGCAGGCTCCAGGAGGCTGAGGAAGCTGAAGCCTCAGTGCTTCAGACTCTGGCCACCGAGACTAGGGGAAGGCCAGACGTTGAGCACTGTGCCTCCAGCTCTGCTACCTCATACAGAAGGATGGACTCTGCGTCTCATTCTGCTCACCATCACCACCATCACTCTGGCTTTATAGTAACACGGTGGGAAGGATTTGAATGCAGGGAAAACAAGGGTATTAACAATAGTGGCTTCAGGTCTAACCATAAATGGTCATTAAAAAATGGTAAACAAGAGTGCTTCTTTTGTGCATTTAGAAAGAACTATTACTGTGCAGAAAGGAAATTCATGCAAACTAGTCCATGTTGCCTGTATATGCCCAATCACCTCATGCTCTCTGCTAATTTGATCATTGAAAGCACACCCTGTCATCAAAATGCCAAGAAATTCTCATAGAGTCTCATCCTATTAAAAAATCCCCAGAAGCTTGCTACTGATTTTAATGAAAGCAGAAAATGCCTTTAGAGAACAAAGATGAAACATTTTTAGACTCAACTTTCATAGATTTTCACTGCTTCTCCCATGGTGTGATATCCAGAAGGCTGTAGAAGTATACAGTTACATAATCACACTTGATTAGGATTTAACTTTACTTATTATTATTCATCTCATTTCATTTTCAAGCAAAATTTTGAAATAAGGTACATTAAGGCTTTTAAGTCAATACTTAAAATGTGGATTTGTATAGAATTAGTCTAAATATTTATTTTGACCATTAGGCTTACATCAAATAAGAGTATCCAGCTAAATTAATATAATCATTCAATAATATTAATCCAATGTGTGAATTCAGACAAGACTTCAGAAAGTAAAAGCATTAACAGAGCACCAAGCTTTGTAGAAAAGAATGAAACGAGAATGTGGTGAGAAGAAATCATTTACTGTCATAAACTGTCTTGAGAAACTGGCCAGCTCCTGGGACAAACCCCCTTGATACGACCACCCACAGGACACAGGGACAAGGAATCTGCCTGTGAAAGGGAATGGGCAAAAGAACTGCCTATGTTTGGTGTATTTGTTATTTCATTGAAATAATTGATCCCTGATGCTAAAAGATAGCAGCACCGGTGGGATTCAAATACTCCAGACATTAATGAAGTCTCGCTCTCTGGCAGTGGATTTAAACTGCATCTACTGCCACTGCACAGTGCCTTCAGCAAGAGAGGCAATGGTTTAATATCAAAGTAGGGCAAGTGTTCACAGTGAGGAGGTTATAATTCAAAGACCAAAGCGAGGCTATCTTGTTCAGCCTCACCAATATGTAAAGCATGCTTCTTGCCACAGGAAGAGCTACAGGAGTGGGACAGAACTCACATTTCAGTACAAAAAAAATACCCCAAAACAACCCAACAACACAAAAATCCCCAATAAATCCAAGGCAATAGAACTGCTGATTTCAAAGGCCATTGCTCAGTTTGAGTACATCTGGAAAAAAATGCAGCTGGTCAATTAGGTGATTAAACAAACACCTCCCCCCTGAAAAACAGCTCTGCTCAGCAGGAACATTGTTTGCTTATTTGAAGAAGTTTCTTAACTTGTAATGTCTTTTTCATATCCTTCCAGTCTAGGTCAAATCCTGAGAAGCTGTTTAATAACTGCTGACAGAGCAGTTTGCCACATTGTTGGAGGGCTTTAGATTTCACCCTGCCAGACACCCGAAATGCCATGCTCTGCATCCATCACCTGGGCCACATCCAGAGTCCCTCCTGCGTAGTAAGAACAGATATATGGGCTCTAGGAAGTGCTGTAGGTATTTGACTGCTAGTACAAACAAAACCTTTCATTAAAGTTTGAATAAGCTTTGAAGCAATGACAGGAGGAAAAATATCTACTTGGAAGGAACAACCACCTTTGTGTAAAGGAATCAGTGGTCCTTGTCCCTTCCAGCACTGCTTCCAGGCAGCAGCATGCAATGTCCCTAAACCAGCGGGCAACATCATAATTTCTAGCACAAGCCAGGCCTCTCTTCTTAAGTATTATAATAATATTCATATAGAAGTTCCAGAGTGGTCTGGTTGGCCTGGTGGGGTTCAGCACTTCTATTAATAATGCTTTGCTTGAACTTACTGGAACTGGAATTTGATTTATTAAGTCTTCACAAGCTTTGGAGTGATATGCACAGGCACACTAATATCTGCACATAGGAGTTGCTTCATCTAACCCAGAACAAGCAGAGTGACAAGACACCTGTTGTCTCTGCACCGCCAACCCTACACAACAACATCTTTTGACATATGACCGTGTCCAATTAAATAAAAAGAACATTTTAAATACGCAGAAGGTAATTATGAGGGCTGGATTGCAGCCAGCACAGTGAAGCAGGGGAACCATTCTTTGAAAAAAGCTGTATGTTGTTTAGGAAAGTTGAATGTCTGGAAGCTTTAGAGATCTTTACGCTGCACTGCATGCAGTACTGGGACACTCGCACATGTGGTGCTCCCTTCCTACCACAGTGTAAGACAGTCGCAAGGTCTTGGGTGAGACCATTTGTTTCAAAAGGATATCTGGAAATAAATGGCATTCTAACCTACCCCTTCTTAGCTGTAATCACTTCTATCTTAATTGGGCCCTATTTATTTGAATCAGAAATAGATAAATGAGGAATCAGGACTGTGCTGCTACTGTCACATCATTATTTTTCCTTTCATTCCAGGGAATTACCAAATCCTGCTTCTTACAGAAGAATTTATATCATTTTTCATGATTCCTGTCTTCTTTGCCAGTGGCTTTTTTTTTTTTTAAAGTGGAAGACAAAGTAGGAAGAAAGAGTTTGGTGAATAATAGAGAGAGATAACTTAGAAATAAGTCCCTAATGGCTACATGACAATTACTAGAAGCACTACATTTCTACATGGTAAAGCTTTGATGCCAGGGCCCAGTGATAGCAGAGGGAGGAAAAAGGTCTTAGCTCTTATGTGTGGATCTGGAGACTCAAAGACATTTTCTTTTTGTGCATTTAAAGTCTCATCTTTTTCTTCTATAAACCTGAGACATAAGGCACTTCCAACTCCAGCTGGCTCCCAGCTGAGCCTGTGCCACTGCATCCTCATCCCTCCCACCCACCCGAAGGCTTTAAGCATGAAAAGCTCCCTGGTCTCTTTCAGAGGGAAGAGGACGCAGCAAAAATGAATGAAATATTTGTGATGGCCTCATCCTCTCCAAGTGCCCTTCCAAATCCCAGTCCTTCGATGGCTCTGCAGTGAACTGAGCATTTTGTTCCTGGCATGTTGAAAGGAGCTCTGAGCATTAGTTTTGCTTACTCTGGTAAATCACTCTTCAAATGCCTTTTTAAGCTTCCCTAAGTGCATTCAATCTTTTAAATTCAATCTGCCAGAGTTAGAGTCTCTTCTAATTTTTCTTCATTAGAGCAGGACACCAGTTTTTTGAATGATGCCTCTCATTCCTAATAACCTCCCTGAGCACAGTACAGATGCTGCACCTCTCCTCACTCCTGGCAGCACGCCTTGGCATCTTTCTTTTTCTTTTTCTTTTTTCTTTTTCTTTTTCTTTTTCTTTTTCTTTTTCTTTTTCTTTTTCTTTTTCTTTTTCTTTTTCTTTTTCTTTTTCTTTTTCTTTTTCTTTTTCTTTTTCTTTTTCTTTTCTTTTTCTTTTTTTTTTTTTCTTTTTCTTTTTTTCTTTTTCTTTTTTTTAAGCTGAGTACAAATTTGCAAAAATATTCCTAGTTTAGCTCAAGATAAGATAAAGTATAATGCAAAAAAAGTACTGCATCCAGGTCTGAAGCCTCCAGTACAAGAAAGCTGTTGAGCTGTCCAGAGGCAGCCCAGAAGGATGATCAAAGGATTGGAGCACCTGAACACCTCTGCTGTGAAAAAAGGCCAAGACAGTTAGACTTGTTTAGTTTGGACAAAAGAAGACTCTGGGGAGGCTACATTGCGGCCTTCCAGTACTTAAAAGGAGCTTATAAACAGGAGGGAGATTGACTTTTTGCATGGTCTGATTGTGATAGCACAAGGGGGAATTGTTTTAAACTAAAAGATATGAGATTTAGCTTACATCTGAGGGGGAAATTTTCTACTCAGAGAGTGGTAAGGCACTGCAACAGGTTGCTCAGAGAGGTTGTGGATGCCCCATCCCTGGAGGCTCTCAAGGCCATGTTGGACAGGGCCCTGGGCAGCCTGAACTGGTGGGGGGCAGCCTTCCCATGGCAGGGGGTTGGTACTGGAAAGGCTTTAAGGTCCCTTCCAATCCAAACCACTCTATGATAATATGATAAAAGAAAAAAACTAATAACAAACAGCTGACTACTGATGATGGAGAACTAGCACAGGTTGCCCAGAGAGGCTGTGGAGTCTTCTTCTATGGAGATATTCAAGACCCATCTGGATGCCTATCTCTGAGACCTACTGTAGGGTACCTGCTTTAGCAGGATAGTTGGACTCTATGATATCTTAGGTCCCTTTCAACCTCTGTGATTCTGCAATCCTGTGATTCCTGCTGTCCCTGGGTGCAGCTGGCCCTTGTATAGCTTGCCACAGTTATTATTTTATATTGTGATATCACCCTGGTATGAGGCTGAACCAGCCATGGCAGCCAGGGCAGAAGACCACATGACTGCAGGCTGAAGCTGGTGCACTGCTGAGCAACACATAATGGACACGATGCTCAGCCCCATCAAATGCCTGTTGATGACAGCCTCCCCCAACCACAAGTACTGTTTATACATAGTTTACTAATGCTGTGGTATATATGGAAAACTGCTAAGAGAAGTCATCTAATTTTGACTCTTGACATGATTTCAGTAAACTTTTGGTTTTTTTGTTTTTTTTTTCACTCATAATTTGGACTAATTAGATAGCAACTTACTTATCAAACAAGCAGTCTTTCCCCTTCCATTTTCATACCTCAAAGAGAAGGCTATTCAAACGATGTAGGTAGTATTAAAATTTGAGATTCCATCCAATTAAACATCGATATGGGAAGAAAATTATCCTTTTAAGAGATTACTAACAGAACACTGGTTTCTGTTGTCCACATGGGATCCTGAAAATTGACTGGCTGCATGGAGCTTGACATTTTATACTGCTTCAGAGTAGAAATGGAGCAGAATTAGGAAACAATTATTGGTAAGTATGCAACTGTGGCACCATAAAAGCCCCACGGGTAAGACCAATCTAAGGAGAAAGAAATGAAAAAATAACTTTCACTTTTTTTTTCCATTTTCCTCGTCTGCACGGTTGGAAATCTATTCCCTGCTGTTCCATATTTCCTACACTGATTAAAAGTGTTACCTGCTGCATTATTCTCTTCATGGTCTGGATTTTCCAGGTGAAAGCATCATTAGAAAGGAGGCTGAGGTAGGGAAACAGGGCTGAATAGAAGAATTCTTCTAAGTAGTAAAATGTATTTTTCCACTTAACATTTTAGCCATGGCAGAAATTGCTTTTCCACAACAAAGTTAAGATACATTCAAATGAGTTAGTACAAGAACCTCATGGGTAAATAAGACCTTTACATTTTTTAGGAACAAACAGACTTGTAACAAACAATGCTGAGTATTAATCGTGGTCAACATCAAAAGTTTCTTATTCTAGAAAAGCTTTCTCAGATATTTCTGCCCTTCTTTCCTTGCAGAGCCCTCTGGAAATGACAGGATTGATTGTAGCGTATCCCCAGAGCATTATGCCTCTCAGCACAGGAGAAGAATCAGAAGCCCTCTCTCTTTGAGCTGAAATTCTCAAGTTGTGATCAGGAAGAAACTTTTCCAAAGAGCATCAGTTGTCTCATCACTATTCTAGTAACTGTGTTTGAGAGGTGAAAGGAGCAGTTTGAGTCTCTGCTGCGTTGTTTCTGCCTAACGCAAGTTAGCACTAAGTATGCCATTAACTTGCTCAAAAATGTAAACAAGCTAATTTTAGTGATAATGACAAAGGAAGATAAATAGACTGGACTCAATTAATGGAAGCTGCAGTAGAAAGTCAGCACTTCTAAAAACTGTTCATTCCACAAACTCCCAGTCATTTAATCCTGTTTACATTATGCATTCAGCAGCGTAGTGACACACATACCCTTCCACATTTTTCTTTTAAATTTGCAGTTTAAAAACTTATGGCTCAGGTAAACCATTTTTTGATTTATTACATTTCTGTCAATTGTATTCGCAATACAGTGGTTGCCTAGAACCACCACCAATAAATTCCTTTTTTCCTAACATTACATTTTAAAAACTTGTCTCGATGAAATCTTGGGAATGAGAATCTTCCAAAATGCAAGAATATGTTTTTCAGTCATGCTTTTAAGAGATGAACTTTACACAGGCAAACAGGAAGCTAAAATAACCCATGAACTTTGCTCGTCTTCACCGAGTCACTTACGGAGCGCTGTATTCTTTGGACAGCATTTACAGGAACATTTCAACACCCCTTAATCTGTTGCAGTTTTACAACCTATAAATGGGTTAAAATATGTGGCACAGCGTATAATTTTACTGCTTCTTTCAAAGAGACATGTGTGAGATTAATTAATTGCCCTTAGAAGGAAATTTGCTAATTTATTCCATGTTAATGGAATAAACCATTCGTAGTCCTTTAACTACAAAAAATGAAAGTAGCATTCCTAAGGTTTATCCATCATACCAGAGTGCTGTTCTCGTATCTTCTGCCTATGTATACCATTAGTTTTCTGTTTTTTTTCCAGTCAAATTCCCCCAAATTCTGTGTCTTATAGAAGCTAAACTACCTTTCCCACTGTCAGAACTCTGCAGCTCTGCTCTTTTTCTCATGCTGAAGCCTGTCTGGGAACCTCAGACTAAACACTATTATATTCATCTCCACTAGAAGCTCAATCCAGGATTTAGAGCACTTAAGCACAGCAGTGGGGATTGCTGCACTTAGATGCCAGAGCCGCCTCCATTCAAAAATAAATGCAAACCTGTGGCTGGAGGGAGTGGAGGATGGAGAACACGCTAATAATGCTGCAGTGTTTGTACAGCAGCTCTGTAGCTGGAATACTTTTCAAAGAATTCGGAAATCTCAAGTTCAGGCTTTCTGTTGAGTGCAACCATCTCCACCTATCTCCCTAATGCTTTGCTACCAGATGTCTTTGCCCTAAGGGGTTTCTTCCTTATCTTGTTTAAAAAAAAACCAACAAAACAATGCTGCGCAGGAAACACTTGTTTCTTTCTACATTTATAGGAGCAGACAGAGGGATAGCTGACTTGTAGGGTACTGAGTTGTTTGGGTAATTTGTGCTTCCTGGTGTAGGATCATCTTGTTTATTTTACCCAGTGATCAATACAGAGCATTTAACCCACTTTCAGAATGAAAACCAGATCTCATTTTTCCCGTTCTTTCTCCTTCTTTCTCAAGCTGAGGAACGCAACAAACGCAGATGCCACACTAAAGTAAAGGGATGTAAAGGGAAGGGCACTGTCATCAGCATCATGTTCCTTGTTCAAGACATTTCAGAAGAGAGAACAAGCCTTGCTCCATTTTTATTCTCAAGAGCAACACTGGAGATCTGATTGTGCAAGGGTGCAGGTTGTGAAACTAAGTTTGACGTTGGTTCTGTATGTATCCAAAAATAGGGGTGGGAAGACTCCCAGAAAGGAAGACTTCAAATATATTTTTCTCCTGGGCATTAGTTGTTAACTATTTTGGGTGTACTCCGTGTCCCAGTTCATGAGTTGCGCCCGGATGGGTTTAGCACTTCCCATGCAGTAAATGAAGTGGAGGCATTCTCTGATTATGCTTGAGTTAGTCGCTGCTCTAAGCTTTATTAGCTTCATGTCTGGTGGGCTGTGATAGTACTAAAACCAAAACCAAATAAACATACAAGAAAAATATACTTTTATCCAGTGTTAGTCAAATCCTGGTGCTGGAAAGAAACCACGCTCTTACAAGCATAGCCATGAAATCACAGAATCACAGAATCCAGAATCATAGGGGTTGGAAGGGACATCCAGAGATCATCGAGTCCAACCCCCAAGAAATACTTGTCTATGAAATAACTGCCTTGGATGTTTTCATTTTTAGCCCAAGAAAATATGTGGGAACAGCAGGGATATGGGCACTTACCTCTTCTAAACTCTGCATCACATACTTTGTTGGAATATTTTATCATCAACTATCTTTAAGCTTTTACCAGGATAACAGTCTTTGCTTTGGCAATAGCTCCCACAGTAGTCTTGTAGGGGAGTTAAGACGTAATAGACCAGTATTAGTACAATATGGAATAAAAACAAGAATTTACAGTCTGCAAAGGGAAATCTCAGCAGTAGGCTATGAAAATGTTGGATGCTAATGCTATACCTCAGTGAACAATACTCTGTGTTCCTCAGACTACGCAGAGAAATGTTTTTAAAAGACAAAGTACACAGATTTGCTGACTCTGTCCCTCTCACAGCTCAGTCCAGAAGTTCAGTGGCCATCAGAGCTCTCACAGGGATAACAGCCATGCCGCTCGAGCCTGCAGAATGCATTTTTCTGGGGGTTGCCATGGCAATCTATAGCACACTGATCCCCAGAGAGCTTCACTCAAAATTCATAGGGAACCAGAGCAGGACAAAGAAACGACACCCAAGCAAAGGCAACATGGAAATTCTGTATACACTTCCATACCAAAGCTTTCAGAAAACTGATATATTCAGAACTGAAAGGTCTGTAGGAAAGAAGCACGGTCTTCATAGCCCTAACTCTAAACCAGGATGATCTAGTGAATAAAACTAAGAATTTCTGACCCTGTCTCATTTTGTGGATTGCTCCTTGGCACAGATTAAATCCTCAGCTTCTGTACTGCAAAATCCTTATTTCTGCAGCATGGACAGAGATCAAGTGATAACTATGCAGCCTAAATGACATAGATGTCTTTAATAACGTAACACTGTAGAGCAGCAATATTTACTACATAAAAAGTAAATGTCAGATTTTGGTCATAACGTTACTTTTCAATATTCCAAGAAAACAGTTAATACAACAATTCTTCAGTATTTGAGCAATTTAAATTCTCACAAAATACTTTATGTCATCTGTTGGCCCTTATGCCAGTTATGCTCTCTTAATGCATACTCAACAAAAGAGAATTAAATTTGTCTGAACATGAAAGCAACACTCTGTCAAGTGATGCAAGCTCTCAATATAGAGTTGAGAAACCTCTCGTATGGTCCTTTCACTCCCAGCATACAAAAGCACGATCTGGTCAGGCACTGCACCATAATGGCCATACACACAAGAACAAACCGGCAAGAAGAGACACTAAAACTGAAAATCTGGGCCATGTCAGATATGCCACAGTCCAGAAATAATACCAAATGAAAGTCAATCAATGTTTCGCTATTAGGCAGTGTGTTTCACTCAGAGCTTATTAACAGACACTGCCAGGCACTTTTGCACGCTAAAGAGCTCTGAAATCAGTTAATCCTTCATTGGTTGATGTTCAGCCACTTGTGTACAGTGGCTTCTTTTCATAAAATACACAGTATTCTTTTTGTTTCTACCTGGATCTCTTATTTTAATTACAATGGAAACTAGCCTCTCCAAGTCATCATCTTTTAGATCTTCATGCATACACAGAAGTAATGCCTCCTATTTTTATGATGATGACCCACAATATCAGAGGTGAATGTTGGTGGCACGGCAGTAGAATCCGACCCTTCCCACCAATATCCCATTACATCTTGCTGTTGTGTGACAGATGGCAGCAGAGGGGCAGTCTGACAAAATGGCATCAGACATGGAAGCGATGATTAAGCAAAGGTGTGGAAATAAACTCCTCCATGCGAAAAAATTTTGTACCCTTATATTTACTGATGCTTGCTGAACATTTATAGAGACCAAACAGTGGATGTGAGCACAGTGAGGCAGTGGGTGGTGCATGTCAGCAGTGGTGACAGCACGGTGAAAGACAAGCCATATTCCAGACAGCTGTGCACAGCTGTCACATCATGAAATGAAGAGCATCTCAATCAGCTCACTCAAGCAAATCAGTGGATTATGACCAGGGAGCTGTGTAGTGAGCTAAATGTTGGCTTCAAGTGTCAGTGGTGACAATGCTGGAATATTGCAAAGTTTGCGCCAGGCGTGTTCCATGAATGCTCACATAGGAACAGATAGAACACCGTATGCAAGTTTGTCAGGACCTAATGAACCAACATGAGGCTGAAGGTGACCGCTTCCCCATTAAAGAAAAAGTTCAAGATACAGCCCTCAGTGGGTAAAGTGATGTGCACTGCCTTTCCTATCCACAGTGGGATGGGAAAGGGACAATCCTTTTGGATTTCCTGGGATCTGGATGCACCATCAAATGTGACCACTACATTTTGATTCTGACTAAGCTGAAGGCTCAAACTTCCAGAGCCAGGCTAGAGAAGAAGAAAACTTCTCTTGCAACACAGTAACACGAGACTCCATACCAGTTTGATGACCATGGAGAATATTGCCAGTCTTGGCTGGACTGTCCTTCCACACCCACCATACAGTCCGGACTGGGTGCTTTCTGACTTCCATCTGTTCAGGCTGATGAAAGATGGACTGTGTGGGCAACATTTTCCTAAAAATGACGCCATTAAAAAGTGGGTCACCTCTGCTGGTGCACATTTTTATGAGCATGGCATGCAGGCTCTTGTTCAATGCTGGTGAAAATGCACAGCTAGTGGTGGTGACTACACTGAAAAATAGTGTTTTGTAGCTGAGAATTTACTCTAGCAGACAGTGTTACTTTTCTCTTTGTACATGTTTTGGTTTCCACAGAAATAAATAGGAGGCATTACTTTTGGAGTAGCTTAGGTACACACTCATGTTAGGAAAAATGGCCACATCCTGAATGAGCATCAAGCTTTTCATTCAAATCCACTTCAGCTTTCATCAAGCCTCTACTGGATTCTACAGCAGTAACCACCTAACAGCCCTGCTCTGTTGCCATTCAAAATTTAGTGTGCACTCTCCCACTTAGGACCACAGGCAGCAATTTACCTGCTGCCTTTGGGTTGTGCCTGAAGCCCAACTAATGTGCTCTGCTGACACTAATGCCCTTGGAAGGTGTTCTGGAAAGCCTGATCTCTTTACTGTACTCACATTCTCACAGCCCTAGGATACCCACAGGATACCCATTTATATGAATATCCTTCAATGACTATTTGCATGATGTGCAACATTTTACTCTATACACACGTCTTTCTTAACTTTGTTTCCTTCATTAATCTTGCTTTGACATCCAGTCATGAGATGAATTCTCTGTGCTTCCCCAGACTATCAGCTGTCTGGTTTTCAAATCAGCACAGGACTAATCATTGCTGGCTGGAGGAAGAGCTGAGGGAGAGATCTAACCATCACTTTCCATATTTTCTTATCCTAAGCTCCTTCTCTCCTCAAAGTTGCTTACAACAGTCTTGAGCAGTTTCCCTATACTTCAGCCTTTCTCCTTTCTGCAATATTCACGTGATGAAGAAGAAAGTGGGGTTACCAACTATTCTGGTCACTGATAGCCATCTGCCTCTGCCCCACTCCTGTGCACGCTCACACACACAGCAGCAGTTCTGCCACTACAGGCAGAGCTCCCAGGCAGCTCCGACCAACAGGGACATCTCACAGTGGTGCCCATGTCCTGTGCAAAATCACAAACTATGCACAACAAACTATTCCTCACCACAAGTCAGCACAGCTTCCAGGCAAGGAGGTGAACTAAAAGCCATTACTTCCAGAAAATCTACTACTTACTGCTGCTGTCCACAGGCATAGTAAATGGCACCAGTGAGCTGGCAGGCACTGCTGAGCTGCTTTCTCTCTACTGACTGTAGCTGGCTGCCTTTTCCTCAAACAGCTCCTGGAATACTTGGGCCCCTTTATTCCATATGCTTTTACTCTTTCTGAGACTTTGCAAGCTGCTGATTCCTGAATAGGAGTGCTATAGCTTTTAGACATAAACACTCTTGATCTCCTTTAACAGTGCCTGATTTATTTGCTACATATACTAGTATTTCTGCTCCCTTGCAGGAAAAGAACTTGAACTTTAATGAGATCCCTACAAAAACACTGATTGCGGTAGGCATAATATTATGGTTCTTATTCTCTCATACCTTGATCCCTTCAGGGAAGAGGTTTTATTTACCAAGCATAAAGATGAAGGCTGACAGACAGCCTTCAAATCAAAGCACAAGCCAGAAAATGTCTGATTACTCCCGGAAGCAGCATTTAACAGCTTAACTTAGTCTTTATTTAGATATTATTTTGCATATTTCACCCATAATGAAAGCAAACTTGTTGTGAACAAAATCATTTGGTAATCTTATTTATCAGCATCACTCACACACTGACAGACAATAATTTCAATAAAGATTTCTCTTACGACATCAATTTGTTCAAATTTCCTTTTTTAAGATGTTTATGCATTTTTCAGGGCCAATGAATGGAAAAGAACAGACCCCAGTGCAATTCCAACCACTTCCAGAGAACACGGTGGAAAGCTGTGCTGTGCATCTGCCAAGGGAATATACTTAAAAAGCTCTACGCTCCTCACTTTAACAGCAGGCACCATGCCACCCACTATTTGTGTATGACAATATTTTACAAGGATACTGCAACTCTTTAAAGCACGAGGATGAATTAACTACACAGGGGCTGTCAGATATTTACGTTGCCCAAGAATGTTAGATGTATTAGAAATGCCAAAGATAATAAATGTAGTTCAACTTCAGAAGAGGAGTTGGCAGAACATGACAAAAAGCATCGTTGCAGAGATGCTTGCCTCAGTCGTGTGTCACAAAACATCAGACTTGCACCCCCTTCTCTTCCCTTTCCTCTCCCCAATTATTCAGCAATTGCAGTCACAGGCAAGGCTCCTGTCACCGCTTAAGAGACACAAGGGGAAGATCACAGCATGCCTAATACCTCACTTGGGACACCTTCTCTTTCCTCTACTGTCCCACAAGGTCAGAGTTGCAGTTTTATCTAGTGGATCTGACAGCATCTCTCCACAGGCTGCTCTGCCATTCAGTTCAAAGAAAGATCTTGGATAAATGTTACGTGTTGCCTAACATCTGGGCAGAACAGCTGATACCTTGTTCATCAATGGAGAGAAGATACTGAAAGGAAAGCATCTGCTTTGGGATGGTACTGCAAGCAAGAGAAGATGTGAACACACTCATGGAGCTGCTCTGGCAGGAACTACCCAATTTTTGTCTCCTGGTCAAGTTAGTTTTCAGCTCTTTGCTCAAACCTGAGGTGTGGTTGCACACCTTATGCCACCCATGGAAATGGTAGAAACAAGCAGGTAGGGAGGACTGGAGAACAAAATAACCTTGTGCAGCATCAGTGTGCGCCAGAGTCCAGTAAAGCGACTATGTAGATATGTCTTGACACAATTTAGGGAATGTACCTTCAGTAGGTGTCCTAAAATTGGAGAAAGAAATACTAGCTGTCGCCTTGTCAGAGAAAACAGGCAGGCTTGCTGGGAGGGGATGTTATCTCTGCTCATTCTTCTTTTGTGAGAATAAATGCCTACTTTGTATAGGATGACTATTTTCAGGATACCAGATTTGCTTACAATAATATGTCAGTACATTCAATTTTCTCAAGTCGTGCAAAATGGATGTATTGGGAATGCTTTCCTTTCTTTAGTTACTGGTTCCCATCCCCAGTCTACATTACTTACTTGTTCTCTTCCTCCAGGCCCTATATATACATCAAAGACATGTTTTCAAAGACCCATTTCTCTCAGCATAGCTTGCCCCCCAGCTGTAAAAGCTTTGCTCACATATACCTCCCCTAAGAGAGTTAACTTCTTTGCACAGAACTCCTTTAGGCAACATCTGCAGTCATGCAAACAGGTAGAAGGCTCCCATGTGGCGCAGCTCAAGAAGGAAACATACACATCCTGCAAAGCAAATCCAGGGTAGCCTCACAAATATTTATACATCAGATAAAATCTATATCCTGTAGCTTGGGCCTCTATAAACAAATGCTACCCAATATATCTTTCAATTCACAATCAACTGAAGAATTCATATGTGGATGGATGGTCTGATTTTAGTTCACCCAAGGGTATGAAAAATCTAGGAATGCAATAAATCCATTTACTCCTGAGTTACTGACCACACACACCTTGCCTCTTCAGCATCTTTTTGGCTTTGAGATCTACCAGACTTCTCAGCAGTCACTCAGTTTCTGGATACTTGTGATGAAGCATTGGCAACCATTGCCACTTCAGAGAACAGACCAAACCAGCCCAGATAGGTTTCTCCTGTATGGACGGGATATCTTATGCTTTCCAAAGGCATTGAATGTAAGAAGGGCTGAAGGATTTCAGGAACTACTCCACCATCCCTGACATCAGCTCCAATGTATGTTCTTGTTCATCATAACAGAAATGGTATCGTGACCATTTTTTTCCCCCTATGAGTACTCTGAAAAGCCAAATGCCCAACCGATGCAGATGATGACAAAGCCAAAGCCACATACCAGCTGTTTGTTCTCAGTGAAAGGAGCCTGGCACCCCTCGCCACGTCCCCAGGACCACATGTCAGAGGATCATAGAAGGAAATGGCTCAAGAGAGAAGAGTAGGAAGAGCAGGTCAGACCATAAATCCCCGTAACACTGCTCACAATTGATACCTTTGTTCCTTCCACACAATTGGGAAACTATTTTTTTTTTTTTAATAAGAAATAAAGTTATACATAGCTCTGCGCTTATATAAGAATAACAACCAGGCAGAGTTCTCAAAGCTATGCACACCTCCTGCCTCAATGCAACCAGCACTTTCCTCCTTCCTTCGGGTTCACGCAACAGAGAACAAACTCTGAAAAACCTGCTTTTTGAAAATGAAAGTCTGGCTTTGAAGAAAACAGTGGCAGGTCCCTTCAGCTGTCTGGAAATTTCCAGACAGGTCTTAAAGAATTCACCAGCTGTGTATAAACACTGGAGTTACAATGTTTTGCAAACTCAGAAATTCCCAGGAACTGTAATTTAATACAATTCATTAACTAGTCACAAATTAAACTGATGTCATTTTAAGTAAAAGCAGCAAGGATAAACAAATCTGTATCTTGTGCACCTCTGGAGGACTTCTCTTTACTGTACTGACTTACTGACTGAAAGAAATTTGATGCCTAGCACGAGATATTCTTACTTCTTGACATATCTCATGACATTGTGCTCTATCAGACTGAGTGCTACAATAACAGGACACTAGCATATTGCCTAGATTTCCAAAAGAATAGGCGTTTTTAAATGTGGGTTTTTTTGCATGCATTGGATTAACTGAATCAAATAAGGCTGAGGTTTGCCTTGAATTTAGCTCTAAACATTATTTAGAGGACAAATATTTAATCCTTGTTAAACTCTTTAATTAAATATAACATTAATTGAACTAAAGAATATTGAAAAGGTTTTTCTCAACTAATACATTTAAATGTGTTAAAACGGAGAAAAACAAACAAAACAGGAACACAAGACAGGCTCATAAACAGATTCATACAAACAGCATGAAGAAGGCAGCACCCTGTGAACACAGGGCATTTTTTTTACGTTTGCTAGCACAAGAGTAACAGCAAAGGTGAGGAGCAGCAGAGGTGGTGTGTTCCATACAAATCAAGGTGCTAATGTGAATCGTCTCCATTTAACAAAGCAATATATCAGGTCACGCATATCGACTCCTTAAACAATATGGCTATTGTACAGCAATGAGATGATGGGTGGGAATGGTGCAGAACTCCCACACCCCGTGCTCAGACTGCTAGCTATGGGGAGTCCTGTAACCCCCTGCAGCTAGAGCATTCCTGCATCCAACCTCAAGGGATCAGCAGTACAAGGGCTCCAAATGCAGTTTTGCAGCTCTGCTCTGAAAGCCATGGGCTCAGATCCCATGGAGGAAGCTGAGAGGCAGAGACTGCTGCTACAGCCCGATGGCAGAACCACAGGGCAGCTGGTGTGCGGGGATGGGCAGGGAGACCCCACAAAATGCCGCTTTTGGGTTCTGCAGGATTGGTGGAGCCAGAAACTAATTAGGTCTGAAGGGAATGAGGAGTCCTAAAATTATTCATTTATTAGCAATTGCAGCCACCACAGGCACAGCACTCAGATGCTTGCAGTGTGTCAGCAAGCAGACAATGACAGCAATGTTGTCAGTAAGGAAACCAGCAGAACAGGACCCTCAGAGCTTGCTCACTCACCTAAACCTGAAAAGAAGAGGATGAAAGATGATTTTACCAACTCCACCACCAGCAGCCACTCGAAGGAGCTCACTTTGGGCCGGAATCAAAGGTTTATGGAGACAAAGCTAAAGTAGCATCTGAGAATAACACTAAATGACATTCAAACTTCAGAATCAATGCTAGAATCAATGCTGACAACAGATTCACAACAGTTCCAACCATCTGAACTACAACGTGTTTCTTTTTCCAAGTGGGGACAATTCTTGATTTCAGTTGTTGAACACAAGAAACCAGGTGCCAACATCAATGTTCCTGTGTTCTCCAAAGGGGCACCACAGCTGCTTGCTCTACAACATCCCATGGGCTGTGCTTCACCAGAGTTAAGTGTTACAGGAGGCCATGCACCTCACGCAGTAAATTCTCAGATGCTGTAACAAAGTGGATGGTAGCAATGCAGCTGTGCTCATCAACATTTACAGAAAGGAAAAGAAGTACAGTTTAGGTACCTTCCATCGATATTTCTCTGTGAATCTCCTCCATGCATTCCCCAGGAACTGAGATAACCCCACAACTTCACAATCCGCTTCAGCAGCACAAAGCACTGATGTGATGCCCTGTTCCAGCACACCCAGCTTGTTTGCTCTGCTTCTAGAACTGGGTAAAGTGCTTTGTGCTTTCTCTTGATCTCCACAGGATGCAGCAGTCCTTGCCAAAAATAACTATGTTTTAATTTTCCTTCACAATTCCCTTGAAGAGGTCTGGGCTGTTTTAATGCTGGAGCATCACATATCCCTTTAATCCCTGCGTACACATTTTAACATTTCAAACACAAGGTTATTTATAAACGAAAAGCCACCGGGGCTTTGGTGAGGTACGGTGGTTTAGTGGGGACTGAAAGTGGGGAGGGTCTGGGAGGGTGAGTCATCATTTTCTGGTTTTAATCCCTCGCTCCTCCTCTGGCTTTATTAGCAGCAGCACTAAGTCTGAGCAGGGCAAGACAGCAAAGAAGCTCTCTGAATGTGAAAGTGGGACAATGCCAGCCACCAATTCAGTCGTGCAGTCCTGCTTCAGCCTGTGCCATCAGCACCTTTTTGTAGCCCAGACTTCTCCCTTCCTAAGTGCCAAACCCCCCACCAAAAGCCTTTGGCTGCTGTTTTGTTTGCCCCCACCTGCTCATGCAAGAGTGAGAACAGACGGGACCAAAGTAACCCTGTTTGCTGAGTTCTGTGCAGTATTCAGGGCTGGGCATTAACACGCTGAGTGGAGCTAACAGGTTACAGAAACTGTTCAGAGGGACAACGCAGTGGAAAGCCAGCCTCATTCCAACTAAAACAGTGCTTGGAAACAAGTCGTGCTGCATACTGAAAGGGGACGCAGCAGTTGTTCCCAATCCCCTCTCCTTTTTGGTTGTTGCTGAACAGCATGGCAAATATTTGTCCTCCAGCCCAGTTATACCATTCCGCTGATGCTGGAACAAAAGGAGAAAGAGCTGTGGCAGAAATAACAAGGTAACCTGCATTTCTAATGGAAGCAACAGCAGGATGTAAAAACCTTAATGCCATCATATGCAACTTCTATTTGCACTTTGAACACCCTCTTGCTTTCTAAACACTTTTCCTCCAAAACAAATTCATTACTATGACTCTCCCAAGCCCTTCTATAACCTCAAGTATTTTGCAGTTCCACTGAGAACCGTACAACCTCTTGCCTTATGATCTGAGCTCTGGGTATTGCAGGGGCCTGAGGCCAACCTGGCACTTGGCAACATGCAGCATCCAGATCCAGAATTTTTAGGGGTGCTCGAGTTTGGAAAAAGTGGGTGAATTAAGTAGGCAACAATTTTGAAAACATGATATTAGGCATTATTTCAACTTCTTGGGCTGGAAATGGACATAATTTTTACTTACCTGACAGGTGTGCCGTGAGAATCAGCTAATATTGACACTTCGGTCTTTAAAGTGCTTTGTCAAGTATTAATTAAGCAAGGGTCATTTTGCACTTAAAAAAGCTAGAGTTTTGGAGTTGAACTTGTTTTCATCCCTCTCCTAAAATAGTAAAGAATCTACTGTTTGTTTTTCTACATATTCCCTGGGAGATAATTTTGGAGAATCAGAGGCATGAGAAGTTGTCTGCATTTTGTTGGAGGAATCTGTTTTCCTATGGGTCTCATAGCCAGGCCTGCAGCCTGAGATCAAATGTTCCTGAACACAGGGAGAAGGGGAACTCCCCGTAATGAACATCTCCTTTATAGTTCACCTACTGGTATTTCCTACAACACAGGTCACAAGGACACATACGAGAAGTTTATAATACACCACAGATACTCAAGCACTGCAATTACTGGTAAAGCATTGCCTCATTTCTCCACAGGTGGAAAGCGCCAACATATGGGCAAAACAGTATTCCAATTTCATCTGTAGTCAGTGACATGAAGCACGCCCAAAGCTGTGTGATTCTTTTGTTCCATAAGTCACCTGTGTAGAATGCTGCTAGAGACAGTGAGCAGAGGCTTGTTGCCGGAGCTGCCTTACTCCCAGCCTTCCCATGCTCAATAATGAGGGCAGGACATCCTTCGTGGGCGCCCTTGTTACAAAGATCTAGGAGCAAAGGTATGACATTTGGCCTTAAATAGCCCACTGAATATAAACCCATATTAGAGTGAAATAAAAGACTGTACTTGATAGCATATGGGAAAGTAGAAGCATAAATTTCCAAATGTGCTGCTTTGCACACCCCAGAGATCATTATACAGGGCTTTCCTGCTGATGATGGTTCCAGCCTGACCTGGTGTCAGAGGCTACAAGTGGTGGCAGCACTGTGTGATCCTCTCCTCTTCATCCTTGGTAATTTCTTTACTGTCAGCCAGGCAACACAAAGACAGTATTGCCATAGAGAAAAAACACAGACAACACGTCCTGGGATAGATGACGGAAGGCAAAAGCACGTAGATAGGTGTAAATCCTGTGTACTTCCCTCAAACTCTGTTTAGAGACTTGGGTTTTAGGGTGACACTAGCAAAACTTCTGTGAGAGCACGTTGCAATCTGCACATCTCATTCCCATCTGGTGCCCACCAGACACAGGAGATGTCAAACAAAAAATTGTTACCCAGTGCTTCAGTAGTTTCTGTCTAAAAGGGGGTCTTCTAGGTGATTCTGGGGGCTCAGCATGATTGAGGTCACTCAAATTTTGCTATGTTAAAGAACTTGGGAGTGTACTGGTAACAAAGCTAAATTCTAAAAGCAGGAAAATACTAGAAGTAAAGTTCCTTATGTGAACCCTTTATGATAGTCCCTATGGTGAGAGGCTTTTTGCACAGTTCCCCTGCCTTATTTCATGCACAGTACAGACATTACTTAATGAACTAGCGACTCTTCAATATTTATTTTTCTCCTCATTATCCTGCGTGGCTCTATGCCTTATTTACCATGCTACCCAAAGGCTGCCTAGAATTAGTTTTCATGATAGAGTAGCCAAGTTCTTATTGAACAACAATTAGTTTTACAATCCCCAGCTGGATCCTGGATGAAAGTGGACATTTGGAGGATGGTCATTCTTTTTAAGCAACTATTTTATAAACAAATAAGGCTAAAAGCATCTCTGTAGACTTCCCAGAAAGAACCTGCCTGCCAGGAAGCAGAGCTTCGTGTGAGTACATGACATGACATGGTCTTCACCCTTCACAAGTGTGTTGGAACCAGGCTATTTTTGGTGCTGGTGCACACATTTTGCATAGTAACTACCATTGAGAATGGAGAACAAAACTCTCTCAGTGTTATGTTAAAGACTTATTCCAGGAATCTCAGATGACAAGACACGCAGCAAGAAGCTAATTTTGGTATCTGATGAGGGCTGGGTGTTCTTCTACCCCCACTCTGTGCACCATCCTATCTGTGCTCTACTTGACACTGCCTGTTCCCAGTTCCCTAAAGTGCACCTCCACTTCCTCCTGCTTTCATTCACTGCTTCAAGGTTATTACCAGCATAATGTGATCAGATGATCATCCCCTCCAGTCCATTATACATTTTTCCCAGCCTTCCTTACTACTTAAAACAACAACAATAACAACATCACTCCTGATCTTGTCTTTCCTCTTTACCAGGTGAAGAAATAAAGCAAAACAACATTTTCCAGATTCCTCCAGTATCTCAGCTTTGGCTTTCAACTCTGTGAAAGATCAGTCAGGAAGTTTTTTGGAAAAAAATGGAGAAGAGACTGTTTCTGAAAGTTTATTCCACTTTTTGGCTCTATAGGTAATCAAAGCCCAAATCTTGCCAGCTCTTCTGCAAAATGTACTTCAAATCCAAGTTTAAGATTTCATTTTCAATAACCAATTGACATTTGAAAGTTACTGGAGTTCAGAAGGATAAAACTCTAATTTTCATGTCTGATAACTGCAAAAGTCAGATCAGATAGAAGTTCCTCAATTAGGAACTCAATCTACACTTCTACAAAATTAAAATGCCAGAAAAATAAGATCTACTGGAGATCATATCTGTTTTTACATCAAGGACAAGGTATTAAACTCTCTGCATGGATGGGTTTATTCTTCTGCCAGTTTCATGACCAGGCAGTAATCATGTCATCTACATTGTCTATTACTACTGAACGATCTGAAACACAACTTTAGTTCACATATTTTACTTGTTTTCATATATGCACACATATGAAACAATACAATGTTTAGAATTCAACTTATACTCAAATGCTTGCTAAATAAGCATTTAAAAAAAAGCACAAATAAGACAGCCTTACTATCTTGCTTGTTATATAATTCTGAGGGAACTGATGATAACATTTTCCCATGTTTCCCAGGTGAAACAGTTAAAAACTGAGTTGGTAACTATAATGTGAAAGAAACTATAGGGAAACTTGTACAAAGACAAACTCATCATACACACGTGATCAAGACATTCCATGGGCTAGAGCACTCCAGAGATCCTAAAGCTAAAATTAGTTATTTGTTTATTTTGATTTCTTCAATTCCTACCGGGAGGTTTTAAAGACTTAATTTTATATCTAATAGGCATATACTCATTTCAAGCTGGGCCAGATACTAGGGATGTAGAGAGCCAATGCACAGTCTAGTCTGCAAATCCCTACCTTAGGTACAGTGTTGTCAAATTGTGGGATCTCTATTTCAGACAACTCAGAATCAGCAGACAACTCTATGGAACAGATAGCATTTTGCTATGTTCCTGTAGCACCTCACTGTTTTGATGCTATTAGTCAGTCAGTAACTTTAGCAGACAAGTTTACAAAAACCCAAAGCCTAGAATTAAAACTGTTCCAGCATGTTAGACATTTAAGAGAAGATCATCATCCCGCTTGACATCGAAGTCATGAATTCTGTACTTTATCCAGCATTTGGAAAGACTTAGTTGACTGCTCCCAAACTCATCAGGCAAGCTCTGGGAAATGGAAGGTGAGATCGTGGGAAAAATGTAATACAAAAAAAGTACTGGAACAAATCTGTGGCAGCTAGAAGTTTATGACTCTCCCTGCTCTGCACACAAGAGACACTCGAAACCTCCTGGGGTATGACTTCCAGAGACGGGTCTTTGCTTCACACACAAATACATACGTACATATGCCCACACACAGTTACAGAGCTCAGGTTATTATAAAATACAGTTAGGGAAAGCAATGGCTTTAAGGAAAATAATGGGTTATTCGAGAGCAAAGTAACAGTTTCAAAAGGGTCTAGAAAATGAACCAAAGCTCTTATTGTTAGAGAACTATTGACTCCAGGTTTGAAAAAGTGACCTCAAGTGAGCAATGATGTACTTAGCCTGGAACTTGCAGCGCTGCATTTCATCCCAAATTGAATTGCCAATGCACAGTGAAATCTTCTACTATCAGCTCATATATTTGGGGCAAGTACACAGAAAAATACTGGATAGTGGATGCATTATCCCAAGTTAGACAAATTTCTTCTGGAAATGGAAAATGTGTTTGTGTTACAGAACTTAAGGATTACTTTAGGTTGTGTTTGTTGCTGTTTTTTTTTTTTTCTTCTATGGGCATTTAGTGACAACTAATGTTGGCATTTCTCCTTCAAGCAGTTCATAAGCATGCAAATACCTTTGGACATGGCCCAGTTAATAGCATTTAGGTATACCTTGCCTACAGACCCGCATTTAAAAGCACAAAGATACTTTATACATCATGCAGACATGTAGAATGTTCAGATCCAGCATTCTCATAATAGGGAAAGTATTACGTTAAGTGGTATTTTAGTAAATCAGTTTGTCAATAACAAAAGCATCAATATCAATGTCTTGCAAACATAAATAATTGCCACCCGATGCTGTGAAATACTTACATTCACTTTTCTACTATGTCGTCTTCACTACAGACAAGTTATTTTCCAGGACAGTGTTTAATCTTCTTACTAAATAAAAATAAAAATAAGACAGTGATTAAAACAATATCCATATTCATTAAGCGATGTTCAATCATCTTAAATTTATGAACTTTGAAATATTGATTTTAAGATCATCTATAGTGTCCCATAAACTTATAATTTGTTTATATATAGTCAATTTTATTGCATTTAAAACACAGTTTTAGCACACCATAACTTTCAATCCTGAGGCTAAATGGGGTAATGTTCTGCATTTCAGTAGCTACTGAGATTATAAATCAGATGGACAGTTGCTCAGAAATGTACAACTAATTACAACAGAACTGAGAGCTCAGCTGATATATCACCAGAAAGAATGCCTGGCATTACAGATGGGATATTGTATGACTTGGCACTCTTCTAGTGAGAACTTGAACATGCTCTTATCAATGGCAGCACTCAGCACCTCCTACGATCAAACATTTAAGAATGGAAGAGAAACAGTGCTTGTCCCTCTAGGGAAGGATAAAATACCATCTGATACTATTTAACATTACTGCATATGGCAAAAAGTGATTAAAAAATATTATTAATCTGGACTGTTCAACTTGAATATGAAGATGACAATTGTCCTTAAAGATTACCCACATCAATCCCTGTAGTGAGTGCTGAGTGCCCCAACCTGGTTCTTAGATACGGATATTTATCACTACATTTTTGTAAAAAGAATATGATGTCCATTCAAGCAGTTCACATGAAATGCCAACACAGGCACTAAAAGATCATCAAATGGAAGTCGAGCATGAAGCAAAGACCCAAACATTCAGCAAATCCACCACCTTCATCTCCAAGCCATCTCATCTCAGCGCCAGCTGAAGCTAACTTTGAGACTTGCCTGACACTGGCTCCCTGGGGAGGTAGGAAATAAACCTCAGCAGGACTTTTATTTTCCTTTCCACGTGCCCTGAGGCTGCCCAGTACTGAAATGTGCTTATTTCATTAATATTCAATGGGACTTAATTTCTTGTTTGCATTCCCCATATCTAGTTGCTGTGGTAACACATTCTTTAGGACTCCATACATTCATCTCCTCCTGACAATACAAATTGCTTGGAAGCAGCCAAGGTCCCAATGAAAAGCAGTCTGAGGAACCTGCATGCTCACAAAGATACTCAGCAAAACTGTGAGATGTAAAGCCATGACGAGTGCTGTTAGCTTCAATATTTGCATGTTCCATTAGAAGTGTTTTCCACCCAAGACAGCTGAGTGACTGTACTAGGAAGAGAGGCAGGTATGTAAAACAGAGCAGGTATGTAAAACAGAGCAAAGTGAAACAAGGATAGTGGTCAGATAGATGTAGAGAGAAGGTGAAAGGATCTTTGACCAGAAGCATGAAGTGAAGATGGAGAAGTAAACAATATCAGGATGAAGAGAAGAGTTCAGGTCAGGATTTCTCTTTTTTCATAAAGAAGGGATGAGAGAAACATGGGAGAAGAGCAGGGTGAGGTATTTGGACATCACCTGGATGACAGCACCTAAATGTAAAGAGAAGGTTTGGAGTGGATCTGAGAGACAGCACGGGAAGGGAGGCTTAAGTAAAGTGGCCAACCCATGAGACAGGCAAGAGTCTTGGATTTAGGACAAAGGGAAACAGATTGCTTTCTATGTCTTACTAACAATGGAAATAATCTGGTGCAACATATGCACAGAAATGGAAAGAAAATACAGACGTAAAAGTAAGAGCAAGGGGTATGAAAGAAAATGATCTTTTCAACAACCATCAGGAAGGAAGGAGGTGGAGGTAAGTCAACAAGGAAACAAGATTTCATCCAGCTGGGAAGTTCTCTTTGTACATCTCTTTGTATCTCTCTCCTTTAGAAGTTTTTTGCAAGCATTACTAAACAGTGATGTAGGCATTTCTAGAACAGTTGGCTCACACCTCAGCTTTGCAGTTGCAACAACAGAAGTGCCTGTAAATTGAAATTTGGCTAAGCTTGGAAAAGGAATCAGATCCTGAGCTTTCACAGTCGTGTCCAGCCAGTTATACTCCCAGTAACAAAAGTACACATCCTGCTAAACTTTATTTATTGGGAAAACAGGCTCAACCACAACTGAGGAACTGAAAGAGAGCAATCAGACTGTGTATGCGTCAGTTCTCACATGTGTACACTTAACATTTTAGTCTATGGTTGGTAACTAGCTGTGCCAGAGAATGATGCCACCCAACTGTACTCAATTTTCTACGCTATAATATACAGATCCTTTTTCATAATAGGCCTGGGACACAAGCCAGAAATCTTACTCACTGTCTCCCTACTTATTCAAACTGAGTCATCAGATTTTCCAGGTTGCTCTGCTCTTAGCCGGCATGCTGCTTTGGCTAGGTTTGGATGGACGTCAGTGGTACCATCTGCCACAAAGCTTTCTGGTTTTGTTTAGTTTTTTCCTTTTAACTTCTGCTTGTAGCACAACAGCTCTTTTTCAGTATTTTACATAGAGCACTGCAAGGAATACATCTTCCATGGCATGAGTTGGCCAGCTGGCCAGCCCAAAGTGAGTGCTTGAACTACCGGAATTAAAATATACATTCCTATCAGAAATCTTTAAGCTGGAAATTCTTGCAGGCTAACTGAAAGTCAAAAGTACCTAGAAAACATAGTGAGGTTTTCTTTAAAGCTGACAGCAACCAGGAGCACAAACAGAGCAAGTGTGGGATGAGGAGATGCTCACACAAGTTAACTTTGGTCTAACAAGGTTGATCTTGACAGAACAGCAGAGGATGCAAAGGATCTCAGGGGGTCATGTTGTCCCTTCTCTCTGCACTGGTTCAGGAGAGAAGGTTTTGCTATGGATCATCTTCCAAAGAAGGAATCAGTCTTTGAACTGCTCTTTGGAGCATCCTCTTCCTCCATAACCCTCAGAGGACAGTAGAGATGAGTGCAATTCGACCACATTTAGCTCTTATCCTGTCCCATCCCAATCTGAATGCATTTAACTGCTCCTACCTTTCTCACATAAAACAATTTCTGACTTTCAAATCAGAAGACTCCTCTAGGACAAAGAACACCACAGACATGTAACCTAGCTAAGACTGTCAGGACATGTAAATAACGCAGCACAGCTGCATACAAACTCCCTATCCTGCAAGCACCCCATACCTTATCTTGCAGCTGTGCCTCTCTATCCAGATTGAATGTCATAGGTACTGTCACTTCAAAAACATGGTTAGCTGAGGTTGAACAGCTGCATTTACATTTTGCGTGCAGCCCCAGTGCAGCATCTCCTGGAAGGACAGTGGCTTTCTGAACACTGAAAGGAACAAACACAGCACTCATCTGATTGAGCACCCAGTGCTAAGTAAAAACATTTTAAGTGCTATTTTTGCTTGTTTGCTTCTAGAGCTTTGGGGAAAAAAAAAAAAAAAGAAAAAAGAAAAAAAAAATAATCCAAATTTCTTTGAGGGAGGTTTTTGTCGGTTTGTTAGAAAGGGCACAAAGGGGTCAGGGACAGAAAGTTGTGCTATCCGGTTCCCAGACACAGGCCTTGCTCCCTTGAGCTTCAGTTATATGTAACATATTGAGTAAATGCTTTTCATATAGGCATTTATACACCCACGGGACATTTATTTGGCTGTTTAGCTAACAAGCATGGTGCACTCGATAGTCCTGAGCATATAAAATAACACTTTCAGTGTTTCTGTTTTGAGCTTAATTTTGAAAATGGATTTTCACATTTCATTTTGTCACAACACTGAGATCACATCCATATGGAAACAGGATGTAGAATTTACTATTAAAAACTTTAGGCTGTTATTAAATGTCAGCTTAAGACCCCAAACATTATAGTATTTACATCACTAATTAACTAACATACTACTATACTACAATGCTCAGCTAATTCTGCATCTCTCCTTACCTTCAGCTCCCTACTTTACGTTGTTTCTGGTCATTCTCTTCCTGCTTTCTACACCTCTTTGACCTCAGAGACACTGGCTTCACTTACAGCGTAGAATCTCCAAAGTCATCACTGACTTCCTTTCTATATCTCCTCCACTTGGCTACCTAAGGTTCAGTATTGTCATTTTCTTGAAGCTGCTCCACATAGCTCTGCCTTCAGTATGCTTACACATAATACAGTTTAAATTCTTTTGCTTTGGTTTTCAGTCAGTCTCACATACTTTTGTCCACAAATTTATGTGCTATGAAAAAGCCCTGATCTCCTCTGCAAAAATTCACAGAATATTAACATGATGATGGAAGTGTTTAATATTGCTGGATGTACCTCAAAAGAACCACCACTTTCACTCAGCCCTTTCATTTTTCTCTTCCTGTAGTTTGCAGGGCAAAAAAAAAAAAAAAAAAAGAAAAAAGAAAAAAGCACACATGCTGGAGTTTTATGTTCTTAACATTTAAGTTAAAAGTCTCAGATCAAAATCTGAGTTTTACAGACATAATACAAGAAAAAAGACCAGCATAACTCAATACTGAAAACCAAGAATTTGTGCTTCTTCAGCCTTTCTGAATATCCTTCATTTCAGTATAAGGAGACTACATACCTCATCACTTTATAGACTTTTCCACAGAGACTTTTTGACTACAGAATTAAATGCACTAGCCACTTTCTCTGTTGTCCTTTCTGACCAGACTAGAAAGCCTACCTGTTCCTTGAACAGTATTTCATTGCAAAGATCAAATAGCAAAAACATTATGCCGTGAACTGCTTGATCTCCAGTAACTCACATATTAGGGTCAAGAACAGAAGCAATTACCAATGAAGGAGAGATGAGGTATACACATTCCAGCGCCTTCAGATTGTTATTTATCAAAACCTAACAACTGATACTGGGCAAAATTATACCCTGCCTTATCACTCACAGTGGGCAAGAATCACTCTAACCAGTGTGGAGTCAGCACCTAATAGTGATCCAGCAGAACCTGATACTCATCAAGTGGCCAGGTCTCTTGGATAAGGGTTTCATCCAATGCACAGCAATGCAGAAGCAATTCCAGTTTCTCAAAAGCTATTTAAGAAATTCTTAAATCTCAACTTCTTCATCTTCCAACAGCATATTTAGCTTGGTAACATAACAAGAATAAGGATACCACAAATAGTAGGAATAACTTTTAAGCCTAAAAAGCTATTTTAGAAATATCCTCAGCTGTGAGACATAAACAAGATGCCTGGTAGAGAGATGTCATGCAAAAAAAAAAGAAAAAAAAAGGCACATATTTGGCCCATGTGATTCACTACTGCTTTTTTTAGTTGCAAAGAAACCCATTGTCCCAAACTGATACCATAAAAAGCATGTTCAAGAGTAACGTCAACTATACAAACTGTATGATTTACCTGAGGGTAACAGGAAAGGTAGATTTTTAACACAGTAACGGCAGATTTTAACACAGTAATGGCTATATATTTTTTTCATCATGAAAATGAAACTTAGCAAATCTGATGAACTCCAAGCTGTGTTTAGTTTAAACATACCTACGCTGACCCTGACTTGTCTACGTGACAAGCTCAACATTGTGTGCAAAGCCAGAGAACATACTTGCTAGGAAGATCAATACAGATTAGCAATATTCATGCTTTTAGGTTGATTTTTTTCTTCTTGCTGTTTTTTAAACTCCAGCTTGTGTACTGTGAAGTAAACGTGATACAAAATCATAAACAGCACAGTCTATGTCCTTGACTTTTCAATGCCATTTGGTATTGCAAAATGAATACCATGAGAAGCAACTTCATATCCCAGAACAGGATGTTTACACTGTCCTGTGTCGGCATCTAATCAAACCTGTTAGTTTCTCTACCCTCAATACACCCAAAGGAAAAAGGCAGGCTCTTCCAGAAGGCAGCTTAAAGTGGGCTTTTTTCTCTTATTAATGGCTAGAGAAGCATCCCAAGTGCTCATGTTAGGAATCTAATTTGTTAAAGTGAATATCCTCTTTATGTAACGAAATAATGACTTGTTAATTTTGTGACCTCTGGCTTAAAAAAAAATAATTAGAAGCTCATGAAAAAAATAATCAATGCTTTTTCTCTGATACACTCTGCACAAACAGGCAGAGACAGCAATGATCCTCTCTTCAGATGCTTCACAGGGCCTTTTCAGTTCTTAAGATAACCACACACAGACTTCCAAATGTTTTCTCCTTTGCCTTTTCTTTGAGTGATCTGCTTTCTCCATGTCTGTCAGGAGACCAGAATGGACTTATCTGAAAATTCCTGAGACAGATTTTTCATTTATAACACATACCAAGCAATACAGTCTGCCTGAGAACAGGAATCAAATCTGTAACTCTTAAGTAAACAAATGCCATGGGCTTCATATTCTAGTTGAAGGTTAATCACTACATAGTTTACAAAACGTGCACTAATCTGAAAACCAAAGGTGAAATCCTATGGTCACTGAAGCAAGTGAAAGTTCCTGTAAGGCCAGAATTCCTGTCCAGATTATTTCATGTATGTGTGTGTGCGCACATAAGCTTTAATAAGTTCATATCGTTTCACACAGAAAAAGGCTACAGATGCGACCCACATACTCTTGCACTTCCCCTGTCACCCACTGAAATTTAACTATAGCCTTGCTCGGCTGAAACACATTTCTGTGCACCTGCCCTTGAAGAGGACACTACGCTCCTGGTCCCAGACAGACGAGCCATTATTGTCCAAGGGGCACAGTGTAAGTAAGTTCAAACCCTCCTTGTGCTTTCTGTTACTTTTGTGGCTGAATTTGGACATCACTGCTTTCAAAATGTGAGGACACAGAATTGCTCTGACAGCCTCAGGGCCAAGGCTCAGTGCGCTGGGCAGGCTGCCAGCTCAGGGCCTGTGCGTGCAGCCTTCCCTCTCGCACTGAGGCTCCCCCATCAACACGAGGTGCTCCCCAGGTCACTAACGTCACCCAGAGCAGACAGCCACTACCTCCCAGCAGAGAAAGTTTACTGTTAGTTTTCCAGGAATTCAACACAATGCCGGCATGGCTACACACTGAAAATTTCCCAAAGCTTACAAGTTTAGTTTTCCCTTCACTTTTCTATTCCCTCAAAGACCTAAAAACTGTTGTTCTCTTCTGTTCTCAATTCTCTGATAGTCCTATTTTTTTCCTCTTTGGACAGGGAAAAGAGGAAGCAGAGGGAGGTATAATGAAAAATGAAGCAGATTGCCATCTATTTTTGAGCTGATTGTAAAGAACATTAAAAACGCAGAGCAGTTAATGGACTAGCTCGCATTCACCTAAGTTGTTGAAGTACTGAAATAGCTCGATCATTTCAAAATACCAGTATTTCACTGACAAGAATTTTGTGGTATTCAAACTGTGTGCAGACTTACAGGTAGCGCTGCTCTTGCCATAAAACATTCTACAGCTGCTGCTCTGTCTTAGCACAACCCCAGCAACAATCTTCCCCCAGCCTCCCCTTCACAAAACACAGCTGTTAACTGCAAACTGCAGAACACAAAAAAATCACCCAAATTGCCCAATGATCATTACTGTTCAATCAAGGTAAATTGTGAGACATTCACGGACGCTGCGTCAGAGCCTCCCACCTCAGAAAAGAAAATCAGTGTCTGTGGTATTACATCCACCCTTCATCTTCGTGGAGCAGAGGCATTCCACAGGCAGTTTTAGTTCTCAGAGCACTGATTTTCTATCGATCTGCTCTGGCCTGGATTTGAAATAGGATACCACATGAAATTGGATCCTGGGAGCCTCAAACAAGCCTAGACTTGTAGAGAAGGTTAAACAAAAGGAAAAAGAAGATTTTTTAAACACACGGTGGGAGTAAAACTAATTTTAAAATGCCCTCCATTTCTTTCAAATGGAAATAATATATTACCTCTATAAAGTCTTTTATGTAAAGCTCTTGAAATTCTTTATTACTTATACAATGCCATTGGTACACACCTCGCTTTAGAAATACGCATTTTAATAGTCAACCAAAGGGATCCAAACCACTAAGGTAATTAAGACTGTTTTTAAATTGGCTTCACTAGTAGAACTTCTGCCTTTGTGCAACTGACATGTTCTGCCCCAGTCCTGTAGTCCCTTAATCACATAGTCAGTGGAAGGACTTGCACAAGAATTTGACTATTTACTCCCTAAATTATGAAACACAGCCTGCCTTATTGGAAAATAAACAGACATGACACTGAGAGCACAAAAGAGGGAGAGGAAAAAATGTGAAGTGAAAAAGGTAGGTAAAAAGAAGAAAAAAATGTTACTGCAGGGCTTTGGCTGGCGTGGTGAGCCAGGCAGGCCTTTGCCAGAGCCCCAACAAAAGGTCTGATTGAATTTTTAGGTGTCTTCTTGACTTGATTTCTCTTGGGATAGCATGCCGCATTGTACATTTTATATCTTTTGTTTGCTTTCAAAAGCACAAAAAAAGAAATTGTCACAAAACCTGCTTTGAAACTTAATGAAAATCTCACCTTTCCCATTAAGAAAGAAGGGAGAAATGTGAGGAATGTGTAAAACACAGAACCTGCTCATTAATACAACACTAGCCTCTTGCCAGCCAGATCAGCAAGCATGAGAGCAATCCAGGTTTAAATACCAGGGATGTCTCATTTGTCCATCAAAATGAAGGAACAAAGCAACACTGCCTAATTATCAGCATTACAAGAACACTGCCCTCCTTCAAATCAAGCACAAGGGCTCTTCTCCATCTTCAGAGCCTCTCAGGGAATCAGCCAGCTACTTCTGAGCCCCCCTGCTTCCTCTGTGAGCTCTCTTCCTGATCCAGAGGCCGTCAGAGCTGGGAACCAGACCCCCTGCCTTGATTCCCATCATATGCACCTATTTAAGTCAGCAAGCCAGGCCAGCTGTCCTCCTGCATCCGCAAGAAGCACATGTACTCTGTTGCTGTTCTGATCTTAAAGAAAATAAACATGAAAATAAGGAGTTCAGTAGAGTTTTGCCTGCCTGGCTACAACTTGCTACTTACTCTGTAAGCTTAACCTATCTGGCTTTGAGGAAGCCTTCCCCGCTCCTGTCCCCAAGGTGCTGTGCCAGGGCAGATCCAAGGCCCCCCCTGGGACATCCAGCCTGCAGAGCTGCAGCTTGTTCCTCTGCAAATAGCTCAAAGGGATTTCTGGACTGCAGGAAGAGTGTAAGCTTGTTGTTTTGACTTCTCTATGAAAGATACATTCTTATTTTTTTTCTAAAAGGAACCATTCCAAACTGAGATATGAGCTGAGCTCAGACTGATACTGCCATATCTCACGGAGCAAGTCACAGCAGGCTCCATAAGCACACACTGCAAACCCTGATTTCAACCCCCTCCCATAACCTCCCCCCTCAGGACCTTAACTTTCCCAATGCTCCTGTGCACAACCAATGACTCTGAAGAACAAACGGGCTTGCAGAGTGCCAATGCAGGTCAGCTGCTAGCACACAGGGAATGCAAGCAGCAAGCAGCCAGCTGATGTGATGGCTCAACTCACCAATTGCAGTCATTTCCAGGCTAATAATCTGCTCCTTTTCTACTTCTTTCTTCCAGGCTTAGAAGAAAAGGCACAAACTACAGGAAGAAGTGTTGCTTGTTGAGTCCAAGCACTTTTTTTGACAAACTGAGGAAAACACGTTTGGTTCCACATGAAGGGAAAGACAGTATTTATAAAGGAAGTTCCCACACTTCCTGTTCAAACAAATCATTCCTTGCTGTTTTTGCAATTACAGCTCTACCGTAAAGAGAAGGGGAAAAAGAAGAGTCAGACATGTTATATTGTTTCCTTTTAAAGTCACTTATCTATGAAAAAGCAGCTTCCAGATTGGAAAGAGTTAAGCACGTGGGATAAACTGTCAAATTTTCAGTAACTAATTTACTCTTCCTGTAGGCCTGGAGGAAATCCACAGTGGCCACAAATATTCCTCACTCCTTTCAATACAACTCTTTGTGAAATGAATTTTAATGGCCAACCAAAGGGATCCAAACCACAGATGTAATTAAAGCTGTTGAAACTGGCTCCACGAAGTGCTGAGAACTTCCCTGAAACCCCTTGTGGGGCTGTCTGGAAGCTCTCACCAGGCAGCTCCCTCCTTGCCACGGCCACCGTTGTCACTACAACATACCAGGAGCTCCTTTCCTTTTTTGTGTGCGCTTCCTCCATGTGCAGACACACCTGGGGAGGAACATGAGCCAGCAGTGTGCCCTAGTAACCCAAAGAGCCAACTGTACGTGATGGGAGTGGAGGGGCAGCACCGATCTCTGCTCTGTAGAGCCAGGAGTTGGGCTCCTTGGACCCCTCCTTGGGCCAGAGGCTGAATGTTGGCTCCACCTTTGCTACCAGTGACATGTCCAAGCCAGTGCTTGGATGGCTTTGGAAGTCAACATTGCTCTGGTGTTTAGAAGTACTTGCTCTCACACTGTGTCCATCTCAGGTACCACTCCCTGGGTTGCAGAGAAAGTCTTGGCATCACCTCTCAGCCACCGTAAGCCTGACAGCCCCACTGTGCTTGTTCATAATGTTGATGTTAAAAACTTTCCCGTCCACTGTAAAACTACTTGACAACCACACACAGTGATTAAAGTTTTCAACACTAGTTGAAGCAAAGGAAGTAGGGAGATTTCTGACAATCTGTGGTAAATCAGCTTCTTATTTGAACTGACAAACCTTAATTTTTTCTGCTGTGACTCAAAGCGGTAGTCTGCTCAAAAGGTCAGTAGCCACCTGGTAATAAAGACTGAAGTCTTTATTACAACCATATCCAACATATTCTCCCAATTCCTATCCAAAGGGAGAGGATGGAAAACAAGCCCAATGTGCCCCACTGAAAATAACTCTTGAGATAAAAGATGTGATTGCTTTGGCACTGGCATCTCTCTCCTTCTTCCTGAATCACAGTGAGGTGTGAAAGGCTTGGGGAACTCCCCGCCTCTACTTCATGTTTTTTGTTCACGTTTAATTTTAGATTAGAGCACAATTGGATTTGGACTTAATTTAACCTTTCATCCAAAGAAAATCCTTCACCTTTCATTTATTAATTTCACTTGATACCAACTACAGAAAAATAACTCCCTGCTTTTGAAGTTAAATAATTCCCAGACTTTGTTTTCAAGAACCAGCTGCCCAGAACAAGGGTAAAGAACTTCCCCAAACAACTACATTTAATTTATGAACTAAAACCACTTTGAATGTTAAGATTAAAATCTATTAGTTTATGCAAACCCTAAACTGTATTACAGTGAAAGAAATTCATTGGTTAGCGAATAATTAATACAGCTTGTCATTTGTTCACCTCATGTGCCAAATAACAGAAAAGTCATTAATATAAGTGGATTGCAGAGAACAAGTAGATCCTTATAGATTTATAATTACGAAGTTGAAAGTAGCTTACAAGGGGAAAAAATCTGACAAAATTAGGTTTGGAATAAATTTAAATCCACAGTTTTGTCAATTTGGATGAAACAGCAACAGAGGGAGGGAAAAAAAGAAAAAAAAGAAGAAGAAGAAAAAAAAAAAAAAAAAAAAGCAGAGCTGCATTTTACACTCGATAGCCAGAAGTAAGGGGCAAGACGTGTCGTCAGAAACAAGAAGTCAGGTCCTTCTCAGAAACCACTGTCTTTGGACCCATGAGCAACATGCAGAAAAGCAGCTGGCCCTACTGGCCTCCCATTCCTGGAAGCAAAACATCACTGGTTGGCCAAGTGCCTCTATGTGCTTATGATGGAGGCGTGCATTTTTCCAAATACACACATGCTTCTTCCTCTCTGACATTAAGAGCATTTTTCAAGTCTGACATCCCATAGGTCCCTTGGCAAAGTATGCTTATTCTCCAAAACAATGTGCTTTGGTAAACAACACACAGATTTCCTGGGGATTACCAGGAATACTCACCTCTTGTTAAATGGCAATGTAATGAAATAAGATGATGTCAACGTCATCTTAAGAACAGTGTAAATCATTAACTGCTGTACAATTAAAAACTGATCTAATTTACTGCATTTCTTAACTCAGATACTTGGGTTGGAATGAGTGAGAATCACTTGGGTAAAACTCAAGCAAGACGTGTCATGTCACCAGTCTGATACTGCCCTGCTTTCATTCTACTTAACCATTTCTCTCCGGCTAAATCTTTGCATCATTTCAAAGGAAAAGTGGGACTTGTATTTCTTTTCCATTCTCAAAAGGGCTCGGAGATTTAAAAAGTAGCAGTATCAGGAGAATATTCATCACCTTTTAACCTTGAATTACAGTACAAAAGTTAAGAAATGAGGTAGGTGTTTTTTTATCAAAGAGTTTCTCACATGCTGTTACCAACTCCTTTGCTTGAGGCAACAGGGTAGCTATTTTTACACTGTGAAAACACTGACTTCGCATCAGATTTCCGCTCCAAACGGAAGGGTGACCTGCTTCCTCTCAACACACAAGACACCTTCTCCTTCCTTTTTCTCTTTCTCTGCCCTGTCCCTCCATGTTTTTCCCCACAGCCTTCTCTGTGTCCTAGCTGGCTAAAACAGGATGTGCAGCCAGTGATGTTAGACTTGAACTTTCTACTTCCCGACACCAGTGGACTCAGAAAGCTAGACAAAACAAGTTGTCCCATTTCTAGACATTGTCTGTGCACTGGCTGTAGGACTGAAACCTTTTCCAGTCAGAGATGATAAACGATGTGACTTCATGAAAAATGATGCAAACAAGGCTTAGCAAAGGCCTGTTCTGCACAGAGCCTTTCTTTCCTGGGTCTGTCTTGTACACACATAACATGTAGCCATGAAACTCATCTTTGCTTCTGCAGGCTACTGTGGGTCTGCATATCACAGTGATAAGTCCAGCAACCCATTCCAGACTGATGCAAATTTGGACATCTCCTCATTCCTGTCTAACTTGACTTTAAAATACTTATTACCTTGAAAACACAAATATCCTACCTAGGTTCCCAGAAGACTACCAGTCACCTAGTTTTGTTTTATGGATAACAGCCCTGCCTCTCAGCTCATACCAAAGTAGTTATGGGCCTTACAGAGGCAGTTTGTTTGCTGCTGCCTAAGTGGGCTATCTGCTCCACACCACAGGGCACAGGCTGGACACTCCTGAAGAATCAGAGCTCCAGCCCACAGTGTGAGCAAAAGCCATCTGGAGGTGGTTGTTGGCTAGTTGCACTCAGTGGCTGTGCTTGAGCAGGGGTGCCCTGCAGAATTAGAAGACCTCCAGAGGTTCTTTCCAACCTCAACTGTTTTGTGATTCTTAAAAAAGAGGTAAATCCTGAGAGGCAGATGGCTTTACTCTCTGCTTTTTCACAGTCATATCACACCTTACAGAATGGGAGTAATGTCATTTCACAGAAATTCACTTCACAGAGTGGGAAATACTTCATAGTAAGTACCGTAAGTTTAGGATTTTCCTTGCTGGAAATAACCTGCCTTCCATATAGCATCCTTGCTTGCTGGGTCTAAACAGTCTTTTTCACTTTTCAATTCTTTGTCTCCCACCAACACGCACTACCACCAGCGCATTAGCACACATTTTAAATATCTCTTATACAGAATATCAAATTGACTTTTGGACACAGTGTTATTACTGTAGACAGAGTGAGCATGCAGATATGCTTCATGTACTTGTAAAGATTTTCTCTGCTTTTACATGTCAACGTGGTGACATAAATATTCACAAAACAAGGTAGACTGTTAAAAAGCAGCAATAACTCACTTTACTTAAATGAAAAAAAAAAAACTTTTTTGTGACTGAAAGATGCACTCTGCTCCACTGCATTCAGGCAGTGGTACCTGCACAGCTTCCTGTAGGAAGTGTGAACTGGAAGTGATGCCAGGAAGGCAATGCAACGCTCCTCTTGACATCAAACCTATTTATTTTGTAGCTTATGCTGAAAAAGCACTGCATGTATTATGTTTTGGAACATGCCTGTATAGCCTGAGATCATGTCCTGGCCAATTTTGATTGCTGGGTGTAGGCAGAAACCAAAGTAACTAGAAACAAGTATTTTTGCCTCTAATTATGGAGCGTTATAGCACAATGAGGTCTTTGGTGAATCTGGCTTATTATCCCTCTCTCTAAAGAAGCTGCACCTTTGCTCAGTAGTTCCTTTCTGCAGAAATACCAAATTATGAATCTGCTCATAATCCACCCTTACTACATAATACAGCATCCCACTGCAAAGCTGTCTAACTGGCCACATATCTGCTCCTTTCACCTTTGAACAGGGGGATCAATGTGGGAACAATTGGAAGCATTAATCCCCATTTTACAGAAGGCAATACCCATTTAAGCAGGTCGGGTACCTAATGGGCTGTCAGGCTCAGGCAGTCTATCCACTCGCCTTCCCAGCTCCAAAAGTGCCTAGGACATGACTGACAGCCTCGGCAGCTGTGCACTTTGTTTCACTGCCAAAGCACTATGAAAGTCTGAGCTTGTGGCGACTGAACTGCAAATGTAAGTTGGGATAGCATATTCTGATTTCAATGAAGGAGAGAATAAGAAAAAAAGCAGCTGTGAAAAAGAGCCAGAGAAATACAGTTCAGGTGCTATTTGTTCCTGTATCACCGACACAGTTGGATCTAATAGAATATGCCAGATATCTGCATCATACCTCTTGATATGAACCCCCCCGTGACTACAGTAGCTTTAGGATACCTTATAGCAAGGATAACTGTACTTACCACGGCACCAATAGAGTGCAAGGCATGGGACCATGCACGTTTTCCAGCTCTTTTTCTGTGCCAAAGGGCTACGGTTTCAAAAAGTCCAGCCTGGAAAGCACACATTCCTGAAGCTCCCAGAAATTTCCAAGAGGTATGAGATGGGAGAGAGGCCTTTCTCTGCTCATTTAGCCATGACCTGCTGTGCAGAGTTTCTTTTGAACAGCCTCGTAAAACTGAAACATTTTTTTCTGAACAGATCACAGGTCACGTAGGCTTCCCAAGGGATATATTGGTTACAGATGTTTTCATGTAATAAAATATTCCACTCAACTGCAGTATTTCTAACTGATAATGCTAAAACTAAACCACCCTTGTCTAATGACTATGTCCCCATACTCCTGACCATGGTCAACACGGGCTCATTTCTTACCATGTAGCCAACGTAATGTTTAATTTTTTTTAAAACAGCGTGTCACAAAGACAGGTTTGCAACCACAACGTGACATCTGAACTCTTCAAATACATACGAAAAGTTCCTTTTTTGCTTCTCTGCAGAGTAACTTATGCCTTAGTCTCAAAATTATCATATTGATTTGCATTTTAAAGTTGTTTAACTTTTAAACATGAGTAATTTTAATAACTTTCCAAGATTCATTTTTTAACTTCGAGTTACTAAAAAACAATGCTTACTTGATTATCTGAATGGCACAGAGGTAATAACAAAACATTCTGTATGATTTCTCCCTTGCAGAGCTGCTATGAAAGGTTGTTGTGAGGATGTTTCTGCAATAATCACGTAGCTCACAATAAAAGTGGAATAAAAAAAAAAAAGAGGGTGAGAAGGAGATGAACATTTGTATTCAACATACGCCTATAAAATCAGCTATGGACTTCCTCAAAAACAAAATATCTTCCATGAAAGTAAAAAAATCTCCCTCAAACCAGGGCACCTTTTGCACTATACTATGTCTCTGTAAAAATTCATAGAATCACAGAATGACCTGGGTTGAAAAGGACCTCAAAGATCATCGAGTTTCAACTCCCTGCTATGTGCAGGGTCGCCAACCACCAGCCCAGGCTGCCCAGAGCCACATCCAGCCTGGCCTTGAATGCCTCCAGGGATGGGGCATCCACAACCTCCTTGGGCAACCTGTTCCAGTGTCACCACCCTCTGTGTGAAAAACTTTCCCCTAATATCTAACCTAAACCTCCCTGTCTCAGTTTAAAACCATTCCACCCTCGTAAACAGCCGTTCCCCCTCCTATTCATATGCTCCCTTCAAGTACTGGAAGGCCACAATGAGGTCTCCCTGTAGCCTTCTCTTCTCCAAGTTAAACAAGCCCAACTCCCTCAGCCTTTCTTCATAGGAGAGGTGCTCCAGCCCTCTGATCATCTTAGTGGCCTAGAGCAGTACACTCAAAACATCCATTCCTCTTTGCTCTCCATATTGCACCACCTGGATCTCGCTGCTCAGACTGCAATTAGAACCAGTAAGAACAATGGAACAAAGTGACTCCTGATACGACAATACCTCTTCTGTGTTGACGCTTCACAGATAAACTGAACCCATTTTAATTAAGTTCTAGAAGGACTGGAAATGTAATAGAAACTGAGCACTCTCTGACGAGAGAGATGTAAGCTTCTGGAGCACAACTGGCCTTGCATCAAAAGTAGAATCTGTCCATTTTTCAGAAAATGCAGAAGTTAGAAAACCCTGAAAGTAGGATGTTTCAGCAAGATCAAACAGCCATTCTTCTCAAAACTATGCAATGTCATGATCCAGATATTCACTACTTTAATGCTAATTTTCAATGTTTAACATCAGTAGAACACTTTATTTCTCCCAGAGCTAACTACAATCACCAACCTTGATATGCAAGTTTTTCAGCTATCAAATTTAAACATATGCTTGTGCCTGGTAAAGAGATGTCACTTTGCATTCCTGCACCAATCAGAAGCATGCTTTAAAGACTCAGTAGATAACCCGCAAAACCCCACTCCCCACTTGAAAGGACAATTCAGTCTGCAGTCAGTGAAACTAGAAAAATATTATTCAGATCAGCGGAGATGCCTCCTGAATACAATGAGTGTGAATGTGGCTTCACTGGCTGGACAGCATTTGGAAGAGCTTGACTTTGTATGGCTCTGAGCATGCAACAGGAAAGCTTACGTAGGGGACATTCTTTCCATATTCCTGCTAGCCTGCAAGTCACTGTACTTCTCATAGTCATATTGGATCAGCTGTATGGCTAACCTGAAGCTAATACAGCGGTTAAAACTGTCAGTGTGTGGGAGGCAATGCTGCCTCTCTGACAGCCCCAGCACTCGGGAGCGAAGCCATGCTGCAACAGAGCAACTCTTGTAGCTGAGAATGATGACATCCAGGACAGGAATGGTGCACTGCATTGTGACTTGTCACTCTCTGAAAAAAATTGCAGTCCAGTTCTCCAAAGCATACGGTCACACACAAAAAACAGAAGCCTAATCTGCTGATATTTCTTTTTTTTTTTTTTTTTTTTTTTTACTGTTTTAGCATTTTCAGGGCAATATGACTAAGCAGCAAGAGCAGTGGTTGCTGAACACCAGTGACTTGAAAACAGCACAGCTAATCTTCCAAACTCAAATACTCCTTTCCTCTTCTTTTAAATGGCCTCTAGCTTGGTAAACACCAGAAACATGCAGATATAGCTCCTTTAAGACCCAGCTCCCTGCAGTTAGATCACCTGGGCCCACCAGCAGACCTGAACTTCCAGCACTGCCCCAGAAGCTGTCTTCCTGCGGGACATGGCCATCCACCTCCGGCTGCCACAGAACCTGTGGCTGTCTCCCCTTTCTGCATTAGGCCTCATTATTTTTGCTGGCTGACACGACTCCGTGGGCAGCAAATCTGTATTTATTTTAGCCTGTCATCGTGTGAGTAGCAGCAAAAAGCACACAGGCAACAATCTTGAAGACCATCTGCAGGTGGGGACGAAAGCAAAGCAAAACTTTTTTGAGATATTCTGCAACTCCTGACACAGACACAAACTTACAATTCTGCAGGGTGGAAAAATATTATCCTGAATCCACATAGGGTATGTTTTGTGATATATCTTTGTCTTGCTCCGGTTGCTTAAGGACATCACCCAGAAAGCACAGCTAATGAAGATTTGTAAGTGCGCCTGTTGCTCATCTGTCTGCCTTCCCCAGTGCCTTTATCTGCACAGTCAGTGTCATATCCAGAGCTGCACACTGGCTTTCCTCAATGTTTTATTTTTTAAATAAATGTCTAATTAACTCATCCTTTATTTTAAACAATCCTATGCAGCAAAATGCTCCAATTAAAGACGGAATGTCTACTAATTTAAGCCCAAAGATTCTGCTAAGGCAATTTTCATGAATTCTAAAAATAGAAATGCATTCATAATTTTTTCCTCTCTTTAATTAGGCTTTTTTTTTTTTTTTTTGCCTTGAATTTAAATATCCCTCTGCAGCATCTTCAACTGCATTGCAGTAGCAGGAACAAAATGCAAAGCACAAGAAACATAAGGTGGAAGATGACTTGTCTTCTTAGTTGATCAACTCAAAGATGAGTGTAAAAGTGGAGGCATGTGTCCCCCAAAACAGAAGTGCTGCAATTAAATAGGAAAGATTTCAGAAAGATGCAGCTCTCAGGACCAAAGAAACTTCTGGTTGATTTGTGTATAGAGAGATCTTGATCCTCATCTAATCCATAGCCTTAAGTGACATGGAAGAAAATAGCATTCTGGCAGTCAAGGTAAAGGTGATGTAACTAATGGTACAGTAGGCAGACTGAGGGCAAATCAGTTCTGAATGAACTGAAAAATACACTAGATAGGGCTCCTTGAAAAACATTACTTATAAGAGTTACAGAATACAAGGTCATGCTTCCTCACGTACAGGTTAAACTTGTAAGATGGTGAACTAATCTGGAAAGCAGCAACTTGAAGAATGACTTCAGGGCCACGGGGAGCTGCAACTAAAACTCCAGCAGTGATGCAGTGCCTGAGACAATTAATGAGATCTTTCAATACATGAGCTATAGAAGACACAAAGTGAAAAACGTAGTACTTCAGAGGAACATTACCAGGAACAGGGGAAGTCAAGGTTAACCAGGGCAACAGAATAGTGAGAAAAACATCTTTAAGTGGTAGTCACTAAGCTGCTGCCTGCTTTGCCTATGCCCAAGCTGAGCTTCCTCCTCTGGCTTCTGGCAGAGGCAGCAATGGGAGGGGATGCAGGAACCAGCTCCTCCCGGCTCTGACCACACTCACTCTTCCTTCCCCCTGCATCTGCTGGGGTAGCAAGCCCAGATCTTCTGTGTGAATTTCTCTTACCCTCACCCCTGCAGTGGCAAAAACTCAGCTTCTCTTATGTGACTGAGAAGCCTGGGGCTGCTACTGTCACTTCATTCGGCAATACTGAAATGATTACAAGCATCCACACCCACGTCTGGCATCCATTCTTCACAAAAGATATCGAGAGATTGGAAAGGGTTTAGGAAAGAGCTGCAAGGATTCAGTCAGGAAAATATGCTCTAAAGCAATAGTCAGAAGTAATTGAGCCTATTTAGTTTTACAAAGAGAAAGTTCAGCATGTCTTGATAAATACTTACGTTAACAAGAGACATTTAATAAAAGACACAACAAAATACAAAGCTGAAAATGGAACTTTGAGACCAAATTCAGGCTAAAAACAAGGGGGAACTGTTAGAAGTGAATGCAATTAAGCCACTAGAACCTTTTATATTTGCATGCAGTAAATCTGCCATCACCTAAAGTATTTATAAAGTAAGATTGGATGGCTTTTTAAAATGATACTATTTAGTTCAAGCAGAACTTACAGGCTGAGTGAAGTTGTGAATTTGTGTAAGTGTATAATACTATAGCTGTACTACCTAGATGATCGGAACATTATAAAACCTATAAGCATATATTTAGTTCTTGAGTGGGCTTCCACAAACCAGCTTTTCCTGTATCTCCTTTAAATGAATACAGCAGCTTTGCTGTATTACTGTCTGCTACTTGCTGTCCCAACCTGAACTAACTTGAGCCTTATGCTGTAAAAGCAAGACATAGCCAGTTTCTCTCTCTTCAGATACCATGAAGAAGAAATCCAATTCATAAAGATGTGTGAACACAGAAGATTTCAAGATGGGAAGATGTCTACAAATTTTCAAATAGCTTCCCTAACCTAGAAGCCTGGAAACACTGAGTTGCTTTCCAGGTGTATTTCTAAGGAAGCGTGGATCACTCTAGTATGTGGGATCAGACAGTGAGCAGAGGCTCACTAGCTAGAGCTCCTTTTCCCTGGCTCCCTCAGTTATGCCAAGCAGGATAGTACGAGAGGTACCTGGATATTTAAATAGTTGTTGGCCAGTGAATAGGCAAGTAATTTCGTTGGGAGTGCAACACAGAAGAACAAAACAAAGCAGAACAGCCTGGATATAGCCATGTTTACGCTAGCTAAATCCTGTACCTTCGTAAAAATCCCACATGCTTTAGCTTAATTAAGGTATTAACACCTCAGACACATTGTTATGAGATAGCAGCATTTCTGAGCAGTCTGTGAACTTAAGAAATCACGTCTTCAGTGGACAGGAGACAAACATGAAAAAAATAAAGCATTATCTCACAGAAGAGCAGCACTAGGGGGGAAATTGTTTGCAAATCCGCAGTCCTTTCTTCTCTCTATCATGAGAGGCATTTACTATTCTTATGATCCCAGGAAGGAAAAATATTAATCAGAAACAGCAGCAACAATTTCTTTTTATTCTCAAATCTGTGTGGCATTAAGCATAATTATATAAATAACTGGAATGGCAGAAACAGATGATTGCTGGCTTTGTATGGGTATTGGAAAAGATTATACTGTTTTTATCATGTTTCTCAAATAATGGGTGTCTTCCAAGACTACTGTCAAGGAGGCTGCTTGCTGCTTTAATGCTGATATGAATATAATCTTGAAAAATACCAAGAAAGGGTCTTTCCACATACTTTCCATCAGGAAAGATTACTTAAATAAACCATTTAACCTGCTGTTGACCTAAAACCTAGTTACATAAATGTTTTAAAAATTACTTATCCATCTTCAGTAGATAAAAGTAATCCAGCGAAGTCAAGGATAACATAGGAAGTCCCCTAATGATGGCTGTATTCTCTGCAGTCTCTCTCAACATACGATTTTTCTGCTGCCAAAGCAGATAAATGGACTGCAAAATACAGGAGTGTGATAGCTCTTCCTCTTTGTGAAAAGCTGGAGGGAGACAGATGCATGCAAAAAAACTGAAAATTTGCAAGGTGTGTGTATGGGGGAACCTCAGCTATTTTTCCCCCAGTTTTTCCATTATTTGTAATAAGTGATGTTTCACCTTCTCTTTGAAACCAATAGTGGAAATGATTGAGGCCATATAAAACATGAATATTGAGAACATGCTCACAAACACCTGAGCTAATGTCATCTCAAAGCTGAAAACTAATAATTAAAAAAGACTGTGTTTCCAGATTGCTGAACAAATGCTCAAAACCTACCGAGACAAATTAAAGCCAATTCAGCATGGGCATGCTGGAAATACAGGCATCTAGCTGCAGAGCAGGCAGAAGTCAGTGGGTTTATCAAGCCTAACAAAGGCTATCTCAGAAAGACAGACAGCAGCTTCATCTACCAAAAGTAGAATCTTGTCTTTGCTGCTGCTGAAGGTAACCACTCCACTCGGTGGTGTGGAACGAGCAGAGCCTCTTGGGTGCCTCTCCTTCTCCCATCACTCCTCCCCTGCAATCAGACGCCAGATGTAAGTTTGGAAGTCTTCAGCATTTCGTCTGACAGAATAAATGTTATGTTTTTTCATGAACTGAGCTAGTCATCTGGTTCGCTGCACGTTCTCACCACCTGCCTCCAACGAGCACGTGGGGCAGGACGGCTGCCAGTGCTTCAGCAACCAGAGCTATCACTGACACCAGCAGCTATGTCAGACCTTCACTGCAATAGCATCACCCAAAACTGTGTTTTTTCTGCCATACAGCTTACACCCTCAGCAAGCCTCTTCCACGCCTTAAGGAAGCAACTGACAGCCATGTGGTCTGGGGCAGTGTGCTGAAAAGGGTTGGGATGCTGCTCAAACTGCACGTGCAGCTGCAAAGGGCTGTGGCTACCAGGGGTGTTTTCTGGCTGTAAATTGCCCATTCACCGCAATGCCTGAAACCATTTTTTCCACATATGCACATCATTTTCCCTTCTACTTCCTCTGGGAGGATGGTATTTAAATAAATAAAAAAGCTCTCATTAATAAATTTGTAATCTCACCAGCCACCTATATTTCCACCTCCTGAAGTGTTAAAAGAAAAAACAAACCAGCTCTTGATACTTCTGTCAATAAAGAGCATGCTCGGGATCAAAGGAATAAAAATGCTAATTATGGTGCACTCTGTAACACCTCTCTCCCGAGCCAAGTGCTCTGATTAAGTTAACCGTTGTGCTAATTATAACAGCGTTTAGCACAGCTGGGGCCAAAGAAAAGCACCTTATACCAAACCATGATGACTGGCCTCAAATGAGATGAAGCATATTTATACCCTAAAGGAAACTTACCTCCAGTCCACAGAAATGGCCACTGCTCATTTTAATTACTCAAAAAATACCAAACTTCCCATAGTTTTTTTTCCTATTATTTTCATTTTAAAAATTGTGGACACTTACAATTTTTTTTAATTTATTTTTTGTCATGCTGGAGTCAGAAGCTTATTGCCAAGAAATTAAGTTACCAGCTCCTAAGGGAAGGCATAGCGGGGTAACGTATCTTTCCAATTTAAAGGAAAGCCTGTTCTGCCTTTTCTTGGTCGATATTGCTGGGAAGCACTCCAGTAAAGAGAGAGGAAGACCACTCTACTCGATGTTTTCATTTAAAATGGAATAAAGTACCGTGCAATTACTAGCAAAACCACCTGTCACATTTCAGCAGTAGGTTTGGATAGAGAATGGGGGTGATAAACGATGGCTAAGTCTAAGTGAAGGTTAATCCTTCCCACCAATTCCATGAAGGAGGGAGGAAAAATATAATAAGATCAATACATTTCTGCAGCTCTGAAAATTGCATCTTCAGTGGATGCTACAAACCTTGTTGCACGTAGCATAATTGGAAGAAAGATTTTTAAATGGTTATGCAGTTATAACTGTATCTTCCATTTGCCAATTCCCTCCTTGAAGAACTAATCAGCCTTACTAGCTGCATCTTCCAATACACCCGGTTGAAGTATAAGATCTGCTTGCAATGAAGGAGCTAACAAAATTACCTGCACTTCAGTATTACTCCTCAAACCATTCAGCCTCCTGGAGCTTTTGAGTAGCAGCAGATGAACAGACTGTTTTCAGCACTAATTCAATAATTAACTCTGAATTAAACAAGTCATCTAAACACAATGATGCAACTAATGCTCCCGAGTGGATATGTGCTTTCTGAATTCCAGGAGTGCTCAATGCACTCCTATTTTGCTCCACAGATTTGGCAATCACCAAACACCTTGTGTGGCACCTTCCCATTCACTTCTAATGTACTGCATTTGCTCAAACACACACCTATATGTATAAATACAGCATTGCTTTATGTAAGTTGGTAATCTTTATCTAAATTCCTTACTGCTTTGATAGGCTGGTAAGGGTTTAAGTGTCTTTAATCCAGTGTCTCACCAGAGGTTTACTGCTGTGCATTTGGAAGGGAGAGAACAGAGGATCTTCAGAGGCAAGGCCCAATATATTGGCTGAGCTGTTTGAGAAAGCAGAAACCTGGGAAGAGCATCTATTGAAAGGGTGAAGGCTACGGATATTCCTCTGCCAATATCATTACCAAGAACACAATTATCAGGACACCATGCAGCATTAAAAGCTTTGGACAGGGGTCAGCGTGTGGGGTGTAGAGGTGTTCGTGAGGGATGTCAGTCTGTCACACATAATAGAAAGTATAGCAACAAAGTAAAAATTAGGGCACTTGAATTCTCTGCTTTTTCAGTGAAGTTTATCTGCCTCTGCCTTCCTGCCTTTCACAGATTCTTCTATATGTGGCTGCTCTGATTCAGCACCTTGCTCTACAAAAATGGGTGGAAAGGACAGGCATGGGAGGTTGAGCAGGGAGGGAAAGTGATATCAACAGCTTCCAATCCCTCTGTCTTGCAGCTGCCAAATGGCAGTGGCCAGGCCCTCTGGAAGGATCACGGCATTATGGGGAGTCAGCAGAGACTACGGCTGGCTGGTGAAGAGTAACGCACAAGGCTGGTTACTTGGCTAACAGTTAGGGTGTCAGACACTGTTGTGTACGCTTACAGTGTCAGTGTTACTTTACATTGTGGGTATCTTCCACTGCTGAGGTAAGTTTAAACATTAATTCTTATGTACTGCTTGCATTTCATGCCAAATTAATTTCCACTCTGCATGCATACCTCCAGGACAAGTGGAGAAAAGATTATGCAGTAGATACTCATGTACCAAGATGATAAGTATAATAGGATAAAAAGAAATAGTGGAATAATTGAGGAAGCAGAAAGGTAAATTGCATACTATAATGTTAAGACAGATCATTTCCTGGGATGACTTTATATGAGGTGCTTGTATCTCCTGCACCTAAAGTGTTCAGGAATTAAAGGTCACATCCTGCTGTCAGTTGAAGCTCTCAGTTGAAAATGCAAAGGAAAGTAAACAGATCTGCCTAGTTTCTTTTTCTGGAGTTTTATTACAACAGTGTATTTTGACTGAGACAGAATTGCTGTTGTAAAAATGAACACATATGCTATCTAATTATCTCTGTTTATCATAAAGGAACCAGAGGCACTATTAAAGCATGGTCACCAAAATATTTAGATTTGGCTAAGTTTTAGAATATTAGTTACATGAACTTTAACTCTTAAAATAATACCAGCTAATGACATGTGCTTCTCTTGGTAGTTAAACACTTAAAGTAAAAAGCTCGTATCTGACAAATTGAAAGTAATTTCGCACTGAAGTAAATTAAACGGATTTCCCAGATGTTGCTATAAGAAGAGACTGGAGGAGGTGAAATGAAAGTCACTGCTGATGCATTCAGACACTTGCCATAAAGTTTCCAAGAAGGAAACACTTTAAAAGGTAACTGAAGAAAAGGACACATCCGAGGTGGGAGGCTTGTTTTCCCACTGACAGTCCTCACCTGAGCCTCCTGTGGCTCTGTGCCATCTCAAAGGGAGTGGCCTACATTTGTGCATGAAACACGCTATGTAAACACTAGAGTGGAATGGCAAGTGAATGGTGATGTCCACAGACAAGCCAAAGGTGTCCTTCCTTTCAGGGTCATCATATATTTTACTGATTGTCTGTACTTTTCTCTTTCAACTGTTTTCTCATCCACCTGTTCCTGGAGGCATTTGGTTCCTTCGAAATGCTGGAGATGTGGAACAAAGAAAACTTTTTCCATTTTTGACTCCAATCTTCAGCTTCACTCACAGATCAGGATTTTACACTACAAATATTCATGAGCTATTTATGTTGAAGTTGTGAAGCTGTTCACACATCTCATTCATTTTTTGTCTTTTTTTTTTTTTTTGACAAGTTCTACTAAGTTATCTTCCAATACAGTGGAAAAATAATTTTATTAAAAGTAGTGATTATGTTCATCCTCTTATTAGGATTACAGATTTTCTACAGTTTACTTGGCAATCTGCTTTAAAGTGCAACAGATGTCAGCTTTTCATGCTAGACTAATAGAAGCATCTATACCATTCTCATCTGGTGACCAATGCAATGTACTAAGGGAAAAGAAAATACTTGAAGAGTAAAAGAGTGTCTAATTTCCAGATTAAAAACACCCCCAAATCTATTGTGCAATACCATGGAAGAAGGAATATAGGGTTATTCCAAACCAACAAACATCTTAGATGATCACATAAAAAAGTTTTGTCTAGACAGTTACTGTTGCAACACTGATTTCTGCTTTCTGGGACATACCAATGTTACTCTCTTAGATATGAAAGATTGATAACCTTCTAGATTTGATATCTATAAACAGAACATAATAAAATAGATTCTAAACTCCAGATGTATATTTCTAACCATTCTGGCAGACAGGTTGACAAACTGCTTCATAAATATTATTCCTATTTTTCACATTGACTGTCTTCAGATATACTCAGTGGTGTAACACTAATAGCTAAACCACAATGATGGAAAGCTAGTAGATCCTTTCACTGCAAGGAAAATTAATTCTAATTAACAAAAACACTCTTTTTTTTTTTTTTAATATTATATAAGGCAGTAGGAAAAAAAACGACTCCAAATGAAGCTTTCACCAACACCTCAAACTCCATAAGTATCAGCACTTCTCCTGAGAGACTCAGCTACAGCCAATGCTCATTTATTTCATGCTGCTCAAGCATAAGCACAAATTACTGGGGTTTGCAAGGAAACGTATTACACAGAAGCAGATAACTTCAGCATTCCATAGAGAGATAAAGAGAAGCAGTTGAAAACCTTAATTTTACCCCACCCTCTGTTTTTTCAGTATTTCAGGAACATACTTCATATAGCAGTGGATCTAAAATTTATCTAATTTGAAAATAACTGCTTTGGTTCATTGGTAAGGAGCAAAAGCTAACTGAAGAGCAGTGGGTACAGCAGCTCTTTCGCTGGGATTCTCTCTTAACGTATTTTGGCAATGAGAGAAACTATGTTGCTCACAGTATTTCATCACTGTAAGGCAGTTCAATACAACACGCACAAGCCATTTTTTCCAACACAAAGCTAATCTGAGAAGTAAGCATTTCTAAACAGGAGGAAAACATGCAAATAGGAAGAAAAGAAAAAAAGAAGATAACTCAGTGTTTCAGAACACTACAAATACCCAAACTTACCCCCAAAATATCCATGATGAATAAATCTTGGTGATAGCTTCAGGTGCCAGTACTCAACAGATTTAAGCCATGTCATTGGACTTACTAATCCTTGAGACTCTTTCAACCTGAGATATTCTATGATTCTACATATCAAAATATTAATTTCAGGCCATTTAAAATTCTTAAAAAGAGAAGAAAATCCCACACTTACCCATTTAGGGTGAGAATGCTATTACACATCTCTTCTTCACTGTCATAGCTTAAGAAGGAGAAAAGAATTCCTGAAGGAAGACAGGGCTAAGCAAATGCTGCAAGGAAGCAAAACCTCCACAGATGATTTCTTTTAATAGTGATTTTTATACTTTCTTTCCTTAGGTATGGATGCAATTCCTTTTACACTCCTCTCCCAAAGCTGCTCTGAGCCCATCACTGCACTGCATGTCAAGGTGATCACTCCTTGGTGAAAGGAACCAGGACAATTTCAGTCTCTGCTACCAAGCCCTATGAGTGTGTTTCCTTGCTTTTCCTTGGCTGTGCAAAGTTCATATACATAAAGGATGGGCGTTAGATAGCAGAAAAAAGAATAAAAACAAGAAAAAATTGAAAAATTCAGTGAAGACTTCAGTCTGGACAAACAAGGGACTCATTTTTATCATCAAAAAGGTTAAGGTCACCAGACTAACATTCACACTTTCTTACTGCGGGGACAAAAGAATACACCACAAAGCAAGTAGCACACGTAGCACAATTGGCAGCTGGCTTGAAAATGCTCGCGTTCAGTTGACTATGAAGAATGAATTACCCTTATGTTTGAACAAAAAACCCCAACCTGATCTCACCAGGCCAGAAGTACAGCCACATTCCAGGCGCAATGTGTGACAGCGCACAGAATGTGAGTTTCAATTTATTCTGCGCATTTGAGCACACACAAAAGCCTATATGGTTCTCATTAAAATAAAAGATATCTCCGAACTTATAAAAGAGCATGGAATAATTTAGGTTCTTGCTCTCATGTGGAAGAAATAACTTTTCTTACCATTTGCTGTGCTTTCTCTTGGATCTGTGATCAAAGTCACCTGTATTATTTTCATATCTATAAACAACCACCAATGGATTAAAGATCTTCCTTGTTCCTTCTTTTTTTCTTTTCTTTTTTTTTAATGGAAATTTCCTTGACAAAAGGCAACAAAGCATTCTCTCTCAAAGAAAGAGTGCTGTAGATACTCACCACTTTCAGCAAGGACATTTAGATGCAACTCTGCAGAGTTTACTTAGATTAGCCTTACAATGTTCTTAGAAAGGAGTTCTAAACCTTTCATGAAGATTATGTGTTAGCAGTGGAGCAGCTTTAACAAGCTCATTCATTAGTGACGGGTGTCTTTGGGTGCCAGTCCAGCCTTCCCACAGCAGGTGCTTGTGCTGCAGCCCTGCCTTACGCACTGTCTGGCACCTCCAGGCCCGGCAGTCCTGCTGTGCAGCAGGGCCTGTCCTGCAGCCTACACTCCTCACAGGCTACTGCGTGCTGGAAGGACCATCCCATGCCCATCGTGGAGATGTCAGGAGCAAAATATCTGACAGAGAACGTGTGGGTTAGCTTTCTCCACGTTCATAGACTTACTGTGTGAAACAGTGGTCGCAAATGTAAGGCAGATGCTACACGAGATGTTTACTGTGGACCTGATACAGAAGGAACTCAGGCTAACTGTGAAGAACAGAGCTCAAAGGACCAGTGAGAGAAGCATAATGTAAGACTGATTAAGAAAAGACACTGAGGAATTAGAAGAAGGCTACAGTTAGGGAGATCTAACACAGCCATTTTATTTTGTTGCTCAGATCCCAAACTGTGAAAGCCTCCTCCTGCTGGGCCACCATCCCACCTCCCAGGGGCTGCCAACTGTGTACAAAAGTGACTATCGAGAGCATTTTGCCAAATTGTGCAAATGAGCCAGAGGGGTCTGAGAGACAGTGGGAATCTCAGAACACAATGAATTAAACAAAACTGATGTGCACACATCAGAAATCAAGAACCAGACATTTGCATCGACTGTAGGTGTTTATGAAAGCCAACGATATCAGTGATCTTCATTTTATAAGGAAGCATTCTGAGTTGATTCATAATTAAAAAGGAGTCTTAATGCATATAGCTACTTAAAATTATGTAGTTACAATTTAGGCAAGCTATTGTTTTAATTTAATTAAAAGCTAGTTATTTTATTATTTTAGCACACAACAATATGAATCTCTATAAGGAAGAAAATGCCATGAAATTAAATGAAAATTTTGCTTTCTCATCCTGCTCCCCTCCAGCAAGCTTAATTCAAATGCTATTACTAAGTTTTTGCTGACATATCATCTACAGACAAGACAGAAAGGATTGAAAAAAATGTTTGGCAAGAAGGATAATTAGCTCTAGTTAAGTAAAAATGCTACCAAGAATTGCACTCCTAAATATTAAAGAGAACATTAACTTAGTAACCAATTTAACAGGAAGTATGTTAGTGATTGCAGCCAGGAACAGAATAATTAAGAACAAAACATGCTGTAACAATATCAGTTCTCACTGGAACTGCTTTAATGGGTACTTTCTGTTTGTTTGTTTCTCTAATGGAGAAATAAATATATGAAATCTTAAATAGCATTTATGTGATATGCAAGTTTCTGGAGAGAAAAAAAAAGTAAATGAAAGCAAAAAAGAAAAAAAAACCCAACAAAAAAAAAACCAACAAAACAAAACAAAAACCAAAAACCAAAAAACCAAAAAACCTAACTGGAACTTGTCTCTCCATATAAAACATCAATTTTTCATCACAAGAGCCAACAGCAGTTGCCTATGGCCATATCACCTACCATGGACTTCAGAAAATTATTTTACAAAATAAGACTGACCTTGCAAGTGACAAAGATGCATTAGGTCCCTCTTCAGTTGTTACACATGAACTGTACACTACAGTGATACTATAGGAAATCTATGAGTCTGCCAGTCTTGCAATAAGACAAACCAACTAAACAACCACAACAAAAACCCAAACAAACAAACAAACAAAGGAAGTTGAGAAGTAAGTATGAGCTAGAAGATAAGCTACCTTGGAAGATGGAGGAGAAATACTAAGATACCATGCTGACCAAAGCAGCACAGTTATTCCATCTGGGAAGTCAAGCACTGGCTCCATCTTCTTTACAGCCTTCCTCTCCACGTGGCTTACTACAAAAGGCACGTTGCATTCCAAAAGGTAGTCATGTTATCTTTTTTTTTCTTCTTTTTTAATGAAAGACACAGCATTGCTTTCTCTTCCCGTTGCAAATAGCTCTGAGCTGGAATGCAGAATAAATGCCTGAAAGACTACTCTGTGCTGGAGGGTTTAGCAGCAAAGCAGCAGTCTCAATATGAAACAGATGTGTCACAACAAGTTTTGGGTGGAGAAATGTGTTCGCTCATGGTATGAGAATGCTCAGGAGGGACTGCCTCTCACCATGCAGACACTGAAAGAATTAAGAAAGGCAGGAGCAGGCTCAGCAAAAGTCACCAACAGAAGGATTGATGCTGACTTTAAAGCATCACGAGCACTCATTCCTCAGTACTTTAACAAGGCCTCAGTGGTGTATGCACAGCATTAGTTTGCATTAAATACATATTCTTGCAGTACCAAGAGCCAGAGAGATCCCAAAGCTTTTCCGTGAGGCTAAGTGGGATAAGGTAAATGATGATTTTGTCACGAAAATCTGGAGTATCCTAAAGTTTATTATAATCTTTAAGCTGTAGTGCTCTCCCCAGAATCAGAACACAGAAGTAGAATTTAATCCTGGCAGATGCATATCACTGGCTACACATAATTCAGAATTACTCTCTTATGACATAGATATGCACTTAAAGGCACTTAAAGAATATATGCCTGCCCCAAGCAATCCAAGAATCTAATCTAGACCTAATTAGGAGTAGGCAAGTACTTAGGGAAATTAGTCATTAGTTTGCAAATTCAGACTTCTGTCTCTCAGCTACCAGCTTCCCTTTTATTTAGTTCTCTCTCCCTCTCACCATCTTTTGTGGTGAAAGAACACGGGAATAAAGCAGTAGAAATTTGGGAGGTCCTGCATAGCTCATCTCACAATTAGTTTCATTAGGTGGCATAGAAAGAAGAAAGTGTTCAGGAATAACTATTTCTAAAGTGAAAAAGAAGCAAACTAAAAACTCAAGGAAAGGAGAATAGTAGGAAGTCACTCAAAACCAAAAAAAGCTGGAAATCCAGGCTGTAGAAAGATGTTAGGAAAGAGAGAGAAGGGAGAAAGAAAACTTTTCTCCTCCCCCCACTCAGCAGTTTTGAATTTCAAAATGATATCCAAATGAACTCCCCTCCAGTCTGTGTAATAATCTTACCAAGCCACCTGTAATAGGCAATCTGTCCTTTCAAAACCTCTTTGCACATATTTCAGGCCCAAAACACAGAGAACAGACAATTAGCAAATGAGAACCTCAATCTGAAGGCAAGCATTTTGAAAAAATCCAGTTGTCATATGATGTAAATACACAACCACAATAACACAAATAAAGATGCTAAGTACAAACCACTGCTCTGTAGTGTTGCAGGCTAAACTTGACTTGCTAGTCTCTGATGTGCCTATCGACTCAGCATCACCATATCAGCTGACTTTTTTTTTTCTTTAGCAGAAAGAGAAAGCTCTGAAATGCTAGAGGATGCTGGAAATGTTTGTGGAGAGACTTCTGTTTTCCCATGAGGTCCTGAGCCTGTTCCTAGGGCCCCCACGTGCCGTGGCAGTGAAGGCTGCAGCAAACACTTGAGCAATGCTTTGCTGCTGGCTGGGATCCCTCGGCTGACTCAGTGTGCAGCAGGTCTGTAAGAGTAGGGCAGCCCATGTGATGACAGTCAGAGCTTAAGAAAAGCCAGGTGCAGTTGTGCAGGGTAATTGGTAGGCAAGAGCTAAGTAAACAGAGCTTGCCAGGAGGAGAAACTCAAGCGTCTGTGACATTCCTTACCCATTACTTTAACAAGAAGCTGAGAGCAGCCTGGCATGATCAGAGCTGGGTGTGGGCCATGACAGCAGCTCTGTGGACACAGTGGACAGGGGAAATGTTACAGGTCTTGCAAGAGCAGTGCCAAGCTCTGTTCCAGGTGCTCACGGCACAACCCTTGCTCTCCTTGTGGGGAGTTTAGGGAGCCAGACAAGGAGCAACTGGCATACCCAGCTGGTACCCGACATGGAAGGATACATACGCTTTGAATTTAAGTCTGTCTTCAAGCTCACTTTGTCCTTTTTTCTGTCAAGCAAAAATTTATTTGGAAGGATGATCTGGATGGAAAACTGAGACAGACAGGGAAGTGTTTGGCACTGTCATGCACAGGGACATTTGATGCATTTGTTACAGGGTGAGCTGGCTCCCAAGCGTGTGTACAGGGCAGCCCACTGCTCTCACTCAGCGAAGATTCATCTTTTTGATGTTTTAATACCTTAAAATCTGTGGTTAAAACTCTGCTCTTTGGACGTCCACTCTCCTTCCCCATGCAGGGTGCACAAGGGGAGCACAGCACAAATACTGCCAGATTGCTCACAAGAATCAAGTGGAGAAAAGACCTTTCTGATTCACCACTGCGCTGCAAAAAGCAGGGAGTGAGGGTGCAGGAAAGCACCAGGAAATTCAACTCTCTGCCCAGCATCCTTCACAAATTTACCCAGGTTTTGAGTAGCTCGGAAGATGCTTGTGGATGACTTGGCTGTTCAGATAGATGTATTGCAGGTGCCTTGTATGCAGCCAAAGAAGACTGCCTGTTATTATTCCTGTCCGCAGGCAGATGATGATGAAATCATTAGGGAGACCTACTTCTGAGGTCAGTGCTAGGAAATTTATTCATCAAGGATCAATTCAGCTAGGCTTCTTCAGCTCTTAGCTACTGGCTATTTGGGAGGATAACAAATCCGCTAACTAACTTACAAGTGCACGTTGTCAAAATTTCTTATCAACAAGGCTTGAAGTAAAACTAAAGGCTCAAACAACATGAATAATAAATGAAAATGACTTGTACTGGTACACTCAGCAAAACCCAGGGGTGGGAGGAAGTGGAGCTCTGCTTTGATTCAATCTCCCTTTCTCTGCATACTGCATTTCTCTTTCTCCTGTTCTGTATTCCAAAACAGGTTACACAGTTTTGCTATGCCAGAGTATAACACCTCCATCGACGGCTTGTGCTTCTGCACAAAAGAGGATGTGTGCAAATAAAGGATGGCACTAAAGAAATAATGCAACAAATCTAGAGAAATACATGCAATTATAGCACCCAGATACACAGATGTGGACACATGCGCATACATTCCAAAAAATTCATTCCAAGATGTGCATCTTTGTGAGTTGAACTGCTCCAGCTGGTAGATTCAGACCAACAGAAAGAAGAAAAGTTAAGAAAAGAAATGAAATGACATGTTGGGGTGCTCATCTGGCTGTCCTGGAAATCATTGTATTCCAGCTGATTTTAGCTGCTGTGGTAAACTAACTATAGTGACAATATTTTGTATACAGCTGTAACTCTGAATAGAGAGATTGCTGGAGCAGACGTAACCACCACCAGAAGTTTGGGACAGTAAACTTGTGCTTAGAACAACTGCAAATTATGTGCATGGGGGTTCTGCTAGGGGGACTTGTCTGACTGTATGACTATCATGTTCTGAACAAGGGTAAAACATGCAGGGGGAAAAAAAAAACTGAGCAAAAGAAAAGCAAAATAGAAAGCTGAAGAACAGGTAGAACAGGATCTGAACAGTTTCACTTCATTATAAAAGAATTCAGCACATAGCTGGAGGATAAATGCAGGCAGCACAGGTCTTGTAAAATGAAAAAGAAAAAAACAGCAAAAAACCCAAACAACAAAACCTGTCTAACTTAAGGAATTAACACGTTGACCTTTCACTTTGCCATATGGTACTCAACAATTTCTCAGTCTGAGTTTGTGCGAGGTGTTTAGAAAACTGTCAGACTTGCATCTTTCCCTCTTTGGCCAGATAAAATTATTATTGCAATAGAGATATTCTGACAAGCTCTAAAATCCCCATATTCTTTCAAAATTTTGCTAATATAATCTGAGGTAAAGAGGGAAGGAGGCAAGCAAAGGGTTTGCTCTGTAATACTACGTAAGACCACACAGAACTGTTAAATAAATTAAACTATCACAACAGAAGGCTCAATTCCTTCTGCTATCAACATGGATCAAAGAGTTCCCTTCAAAATACTTTTCCTCAAAGAGACTTGTAATTTTCCCTGCTATATGTTCACCTGAATTGGCAGAAAATCTCGAAGAGGAGGGCTGTGAAGAAATACTCCTGACAGTAAGCTAGACAATACCCTGAGCCATATTTACCGATAAATAGCTTAAATTCCAGAAGCTTCAGAGGGGCAAGTGAAAGCTCCTCAGCTTTAACAATAGAGACTCCATTGCTGCTCCGTAATCTTAATGAACATCCTGTGAAAACTATGGTGGCTTCAACAAAGCTCTGAAATTCTGTGCTGAATCATAAAGTGAATGAAATACAGTGATGGCACTGGTCTGCCATTCGGGCATCCCATGCCCAACGTATGTGAAGACTCCCAGCCTACCTAAAGGCACTCCAGTGCCATACAAGGTGGCTATTTCAGAGCTTGAAAAGCAACAGCAGCAGAAAAAGGTCCATGAAGTAGGTTTTCTATAGCCTCAGGTTTCCTGCAGTGCTGCTGCCCCTTGCTATGCTTGAGTGTTTGTAGCTCTCATACCTCAGGGTGAGCCTGCTCATACAGTGTGCGCGCTCACTGGCATGGAAAATGCCTGCATGGCTTTACTCTCTCCAGCCCAACAGGCTGAGATGCTCTTTCCAAGACAACTTAGTGGTTATGATCCCCACGATGATGCCAGAGCAATATCATGGAGCTGCTTTAAGTCACAGTTATCCCGCTCCACCCCACTCAGAACCGCACCGCAACATCTCTAAGCTCCGTCTGGAAGACCTTTTGCTAACCCAAGCCTTTTTTAAACAGGAAATGATGAGCTTTCCCTGTGCAAGTGTTCGTGTATGGAATTAATCAAAACAATCCAATCCCCAATCAAGTAAAACTTGGGGTTTCATTGGCTGAGATGGAAAGGCTGGGAGACACATCTATAGTGACCACAACAAGCTGTTTAGCAACAAAGCCCTGCAACAATCTTCGTCTAAAAATGACATTTCCATCTTTTGTTCCATGGAAGTGATAAACAAGATTACTCAAGCTCTTAACTGCTCAAGTGGGAGAGCATTCAGAGAAGCTTTTTGTGGTTATTACTTCCCACAGTATTTTCAGGGGTGAAAAAGAGCCCAAAATGAAAACAAGGAAATTCCAAGGGAAGCGGCATCAAAAATGAGAAATCGGGAAACTGTCAGAAAAGAACCATCAAATACAAATATCTTCCAAAATAGAAGCGTCTACAAAACCACTGCAGTTGAATTATTCAAGTCGAAATTATGCATCTCTATTCAAACATCGGTGCCAGCCATTATTAGGTAAGAAATGTGAAAAGAGCATTTTAAAACACCTTCTGTTTTTCTCATCCTCCTCTCTCCTACTCTCTAACCAAGTGAACAAACCATGAAATTATCTATCTCCAAATGAACCCATCCATGCAATTGCCTCACATTCCTCTGTTAAGTTTTATTGCCTGGTAAGAGTAAAAATTAAAAGCTTTCCTTAGAAACTGAGAAAGTTACCAAAAACATATTTTACCGTTTCAGACAAAACAGTACTGTTCAAATGTACTTGAGAGAGGTTCTACCATCTACAAAGACTCACAATGGTGAAAAAGTGGAGAAGAGAATAAATCAGATCTGCAAAGTTGGAAAGAGAATAAATCAGATCTGCAAAGTTACTCTCTGAGCACAAGTGTTCCAAACTGAATTAAAAAGAAAACCACGAGGATCTGCTTCTTCTGAAATAAGGCTCCTTATTCCTCTTTCTACCTGTCGTACACAACACAAACACCTGCAGATGACATGAGACCATAAATTTACAAATGAATAACATAAGAACAACACAAATAGAAACTTGCCAGGGTGAAAAAGAGACCTACATAGCACAGAACTGTATAGCATACAATATTTTTCAGCCCTTTGTTCTTCCAGATAAAAAATACAGCGCTAAGTAAGGCACAAGCAGATAATTAAATGAGAAGACAGAGCGTTACCAATGCCATGATAAAGAATGACTACCCTCAGCAGTTTGGCACCCACCACCGAGGAGGACACAAACAGTCTGTGCCACAAAGCAGGTAGGGCTGCAGAGGGAAAGCCACAAGCTGACTCAAGAGAAGGGATGAGGAAATATGGGGTGCAGCCAGAGGCGATCTTATGGGTGCTTGGATTTCCCACTGGACTGCAGCCTTTCCCTGCGTTGCACAGGAGATACGGCTGTCCCACATACTGCACAGCCTCTCTGATCAGAGGGTAGCTCCTTACTCCATAATCTTTCCTCTCCTTAGTACTCTAGCACAAACTCTGCTCAACTGTGGCTTTATAGAAACAGGATGCATTGCTTCACCAGAAAAAAAAAGAAAAAAAAAAAAAAAAAAGAAAAAAAAAAGAAAAAAAAGACACAGAGTAAGAATATGTCTAATGTCATTTTATTGTAATATAGGAGAAACCTTTATCAGGAGACATACTTGCTTCACTCTCCCCGTTTTTAAATAAAATCTGGTTTGTCCCCAAGCAAAACTAGCCCTCTAAGAGATGCTGGCACTGTGCTACAGCCTTTTCTATTTAGCCAGTGTCTGGGAAACAAGTTTTTAGTATCTACACAAGCTCTCAACAAAAATACAGATCAGTCTGCATTCTAGAGCCAGTGAATGATTAATGTCATTTGAAATCTAATCATAAAACCATTGACTATTTAAACACAATAATGGAACTGACAAGTAGAACATACACATTCAGCTAGAGAACTTGAGTGCACCACCTTTCTGCTGAGAAAGCCTTAGTTTTCACACAGACAAGCTAATACCTACAAAGAAGGGGAAAAAAGGAAGGAAAGCAAAACCATTTAAGATGAGTGACTGCAAGCTTTTATGCACGTAAAGTCATGAAGACTTAATGCTTATTTTTAAAAATGCTGTTCAATTGACTGAAAGAGGATGTAGTTTATTTATGGCATATTTTGCTTCTCCATATGCAGGCAAACTTGCAGCATAATATGTGCAATTATACTGATAAGGTCAGTGTGGCTTGGTGTGCCAGAAGCTGCCATCCACACTTCCTGGGAAACTCTTGTGCCGGAACTGCTTATGGGAGGGCAAGGAGCTGGGATCTTGCTGCTAAAGGACAGAAAGCTATTGATAAGGATTTACATCTGCCTGCAGGCTTTAAGCTAGAGAGATGACCAAACTGCTCTCCGGGCTGCAGTTCTTGCACATTCACACACCCCAGGGTGAACGTGGCAGCAGCACGCAGCGAGAGCACTTCAAGCAAGAAGAATGTGCCTGGTTGTGCGCTCACTCTTCCAAAACCAGATGTGAAATCTAGGAGGAATTCTTGACAGCTACAAAATTTGGAGGACAGATTTGTGTTGAAGGCCACTGTTCTCAAATTGACACAGAAGTTTCTATGCCACGCAACAAGTGAAAGCAGCAGCTAAAATTCCAAAGTCACAATACAATATGATATCTGGCTTCCGTATATCTGGGTGTTATTATTGCTGTGGAGATGCCTAGCAGTTGGCATTAAAACAGGTGGGCAGTGTGCTTCATGTTACTGTGGGGAGCTTCCCTGCCCCTAGAGGTTCTCCATCCCAGAAACTAGAGAAAGCTAAAATCAACACAAAGCTGCCCAGGGTCCCATGCAGCCTCCCTTACATCTTACATCTCTTAGTCACCTATTTTACCATTTAAGTGGTAGCATGTTCAGCACAATTCAGGAGAGCTGTGTTCCTTTTTAATGACAAAAAATAAGTTCATCCCATTTTTGCTGGTAAGGCATTTTACAATGCTCAGTATTAAGCATTACAGGTACTTAACATGACTTGAACATTAACATTAATGATTGATAATGTTATGTATTAAGTACTTATTAAGTACTAAGCCCACTGCCAAAAAAAGCTGGGGATTGATAAGTCTTGTCTCAGGGCGCTCAGCACTAGTGAAGACTCTGCCTCCCTCTGGGCCATTAGGCCTCTAGGACTCCCTATAGGGCCTCTAGAACTCCAGGCCTCCTGCAGGCTTCTTACAGCTCTCACATATAGCCCTGGCACTGCCACTATGAGCTGCTACCTCTACAGTCTCACTGAGGCAACCTGTATACATAGGAGATGTGTTTGCCCTGCTAAAGACAATAAATGAGTGTCCTCGTCTGGAACACTGGAACATTGCTTCTCTGAAAGGAACGAGGAGCACGTGGCTGGTACCTAACGTGTTATCCAGCAGGATGTGTAGTTGGAAAGAAAAGCATATAAAGATAGAAAAGAGACAGGGGGTGAGTGCAGATCGAGAACAAGAGACACTTCAACAATACAATGACAAGGAGCATATGAGCATCAACTGAAAAAAAAAATAACAAAAATGATGTACATATGGGAATGAAAAGAAAGATACTTTATGTCAGAAAGGACAAATTTAACCTGCTTAATTAAACTAATGCCTACGCTTTCCCCTTTTCTCTTCCCAACCAGTCCTGCTATGCTGTCTGCATTAGATGCAAGCGGAACAAAAAAATCTACTTAAGAGCATTGTTTGCTTACTTGCATATTCCCAGCTTCTATGAAAACAGAAGGGATCTAGCTAAGAAATTCAAGGGAAGGGAACAGGATGGCAGACATGTGGCTTGGCACTCTCCAAAATTTGCTCAAGCTTTCTGGCAGCTGCCCAATATGTTTTATAGGAAACGGTCCTTCTGATGAGCTATCTGGCACCTACAAACCTTGTAGACATCACTGCAACTAAACGAGGCTCGTTTCTCATGCAGGGGATGGATTTCCCCTTCCTCCATTGCACACCACACACTGACAGAAGGGCAGCAGACAAAATGCTTTTTGCTTGTTCTCCACCCCGAAGCTTCCACAGAGCGACTGCTCCACAGATTAGATACCTTAGCAAACAATCTTCTGGTTGCACTGTACGTTGGCACAAATAGCTCTAATCTGGATAAAGTAATTTGTACCTCTCCAGCATAGCTTAATTTCTAATTTAATACCCTGACATGATACGCACTGTGGATTGCAGACATTCATTTTTTTAAAGTGAAACATTTACTCTTGAGAACTTGGATCTCTGGATAGCTACATTTTTTCATCATCTTCCATAAAATCAGATTTTGATGGAAAAAGCATGCTTTGAAAAACGTTGTTTATCTATGTGAAAATACTGTAACATATAATGTTACAATGTTTTGGTATTATATTCTCATAAAAACCATCTTTCTGAACTTTCACTTAGGACAATGGACTCTAATTCCACAGAGGTGAATCTGGAAGATCAATAGGGTTTTTGCTGCTTACTTTAATGAATGCCCATAAATAATGAAGGCAGCTTATCTGTATATACTCCAGAGGGACTGTCATCCATCAAGCCAATAATATCTGGTCAAGCAACTTCCAGACATTAAATTAGATTCTCTTCACAGAGGATTCATCAGCTTTTGTATCTTCTCCTCTGCAAGAAACACAGTCCCTCCCTTACTGATCAGCAAAGGAGTTGACAGGAAAATATTCTCCCAACTGTTCAGTATTCTTGTTAGGAGAACAGCAGAGAGGGAAATAATGCTTTTGCATAGGCAAAAACCACCTGGAAATCCTCTGGTAGCCCTAAGATGCGAGGCAGCTATGAAAAATAGACAAGATTGATACCAAGAGTGTACAGTTAGCAAGTTTTAGGGAAAAAGCCCCTCATTCCCCAAAGGCACTAATAAGAGACTGAAATGGAATAAGTAATGCATTGAGATGCTACATAAAATCATAATATTTTTGATAAGTGAAAAGGTGCCTGCCCTCAAGGGGTGCCCTAATATTGATGCTGTACATTTCATTTAATAAGTATGCTAAATGCAGATACTGTTTAAATACGTATTTTGCTATGACAAAATTTGCTTAATAACATTAGACAAAATGTTGTGAGTTTTGTTTTGGTTTGGTTTTTAACATTTTCATTTCCGCACATCTTCACTTTTCAAAATGCCCTATTCATAAAAACAAAAGCAAAACCCAGCCTCCCTCTGCTACAACTGATTTCTCAATCTTGCAAGTTGTCTGGTGAAGAAACAATTTATGGCTTCCTTTCCCAATTACCCACTTAAGAGTTCCAAGCTTAATTTCAGAGCAATCTTCTTTTCAATCAAAAGGCAGCTGCGCAGAGGGCTGCGGATACTACAAGAGACTGGCAGGTATTATGGCATGTTTTTTAAAAACAAAAAAAGAATTAAAAATATTGATTTTTTTATTGGTGTTTATAAAGTCAAATGGCAGCACTTACACTGTAACAACACCGAATAGATAGAACATTGTTTTCCAATGATGAGTCTAAATCAGTAACAGTGGTGAACACTAAATGCATAAATATTTTATTTAAAAACACTTCCACAGGCTGTGGTTTACAGCTCATTCTAAGGAAGAAAGTTGCACATTGATAGCTGACCCGTGATGATGAACCATAATATGCTAATTCTTATATATATTTAATCATACTCCAGCGTGCAGAAAACATTTCATAACCACAAAGAAATGTACTGTTCCACCTTAATTGTACATCTACAATCACAAGGCTGACTTGCAGTTTGTCATTACGCATTTCTTTTTCAAGAATGGTGAGATAATCTGCTCTTACTTTTCACATCAGGCACTGCAATAGGTTGCTATCAGCCCTTAGAAGACAAACCGTGATGCAAAATTGGGATATCTGAGAGTAAGTTAGGCCACTGAATCACAGTATGCTATTTTACTGTGTTTTCTGCTTTCCAGCAAGATAGTAATAATTATAAAAAGTGTTAACTTTCACTGTATGCATTGTTTGATCTGCACACTTACATGGATTACTGTTTCAAATACAAAGCCATCTTGAAAAAGAGAATAAGAATTGTACATCCTTCCTCACACTAGGAGTATTTGTGCCTTCCCTTCCCCTCCTACAAAATTAGGGAGGTACTGCAGATTTTGAAACCATGCAATGACCTACTGGATGCACATAGCAGCACACCTACACAGCTGCCATACTGCCCAGGCTGCTTGCCTGCCTGCTCCAATGGTTGCAAATCCCCATCTTTAGGAGCAAAGGATGGTGGGATTGGAGTGCTTCTCCTAATTTTGGAAACTGTCCTCCTCTCTACTTGAAGAGCTGTAGTTTTAAGAAGTGGTAAATCATCCCCAAGATTCCCAAAACAGGAACAAATCAAAGTAATGCTAATTCAGAGTGGTTTCTCTCCAGCAAGGTGGCTCTGTTATTACTCAGTGCTCAGTCTTATAAACATTTACTCAAGTCCTACCTCTCCTCCCTCTCACATGTTGCAACAGCTTCATTACCAAAATGTGAAATAGATGCCCACCCTTCCTGTACAGGAGGATACATTCAAAGGTGCCCTTCCCATTTTGAACATTTTTGACTACTCCTTTTGCTGATGAACCTTTGACAATGACTTTTACTGAATAAATGTTAGCAAATTCGTGAAATTTATGAAACTATACAAATACTTGCACAAATATAATCATTGTTCATAATTTTTTACTCATGAGGTTTTTTCCTATCCAAAAAAGTTTTACGCTGTTCAGTATCTATTGTGGAGGGAAGAAGAAAGAACCTCATTTCTTGGAGTAAGATTTAACCCCAGAATGCAATTACAGTACATAGGAAAGTTGCTAATTTATCCAAACACTTGTCCCTCTTCTGAGGCTGCTTTCCAAAGAATAACTTCATAATAGGTTAGTCTGGAAAAAATTGCTAAGTCTCAAAAGCCAGCTGCAGGTTTCTGGTGCTAGCCTGCTCAGCTAACAAGGCAGCATTCCCTTTCAATTAGTTCTTCCCAAGCAGTTAGCAGATATATACATCTTCATATTACCTGAGACGCCTTTCAAATTATTCCTGGGTATTTATGCTATTAAACCTCCCGTGAGCCAATCATCTGACATTGTTTTAACCACTTGTTACCCTTTCATCTGGTTTAACTATCACCAGATTAAAAAAAAAAAAAAGACATGCCCAACCTACCACATTAATCCACGCAGTTCTGAAGCATGCGAATGCTGTGATGGATTATCATCAACACTAGGCTGGTATCTTTATATCAAAAATGATGTGAGGCCATGTTAATATCCATCGCAGAGCCGACTGTTGAGCAGGAGGGCATGGTGAGCTGGCTGGCAGGCAATGCCTGCTCCAGCAGCCCCTAACAGACACGGCAAAGGGAAAGGGATGGAGGCACAAGGAAAGCAAATACAGCAAACTCAACGATTCCAAATTCCGGGGAGGGGGAGAGTTGGGCCAGATAAGGAGGAAAAGAAAAACGAGGAAGAGTGCTGAAGGGAGGTGGTGGGGATGCAGGAAGGAGTGGAGGTGGTGAGATGCTAGGAAGGGCCGAGCAGCCCGGGGAAGCCCAGTGTGCCTGGTGCTGCCTTGTGTTGTTCCTCCACAGTTGGCCCCAAGAACATTAATTTAGTGCTGTAGTAGGGTTGCATCTGCTTTGTAAAGGCTGTTCTGCTGCAGTCTTGAGATTCCTTTCGGCTTTCTTGCAGTGGACAGACTGTTTACTCTACTCCAACACTGTATCATACCTAGCAAGTTTAAAACAAACCCAGCTGTCCCTGAAGGGCTAGGTGATTTATGTGGATTAGCAACTTTGGAAACATATTTTAAAAGCAGGCAGGATCCCACAGATGCCTCAAAGTCCTCCTGCCTCTCAACTGTGCTCCAATTTTAGCTATGAAGCAAGCACTCAAAATCGCAGTCACCCATAGCAAGCTTAACCCACATACTGCCTGCTGAGAGATAAAAACAGGTGAAAAAAATCAGCATCCCAAGACCAAAACCAGCAGGCTATGCCAGTTGGATTTATCATCATTGAAGAAAGCATTTTAATCACAATTTCCTCTCTGTCTAAGGCATCCTGAATGCAGTGTACTACCATTACACTTAGCCAAGATCCCTTAGTGAAGTCCCTGGTTTGTCCCTCCACTTTTCAGGCTTGTGCTGCTCCAAGGGAAGCTGCAGGTTTGAAGAGGTATGAAACCAGAGTGCAGCACTCGGAGCAGGAACTTATTACACAACTTTATCAACTCTCATCTTCTAGGAATGGCTGCATAATATATTGCAATTTAGGTTTTACTACTGGAAAACTAATGTGCATCGACCTGAAAACAGTTTCCCTCTTGTTTGTACAGCATGTTGACTTCATTATGTCAATTAAAATGATCCAGTTCTGTCAGGAACCTCAAAGTGCTCTTAAGCACACTAAATCTGTGGTTTTGGTACAATTTCTGGAACGCCATGGGCTAAGGTATTGATTGCTAACAGATGCAACACAGAAAATATATCTCCTGCTAGTCATAAACGAGCAATAGAAACACACCATCCTAAAAGAAAGCTTATGATGTTTAATACATTGGGACTGTCTATTAGGATCCCAAAATTCAGTGGGGTTTTAAGGTTCTCCTTGAGTAACCACCTTCTCAGCTGGGAATAAAGAGACCTCTCAAAATGAAGATCACCTCTTTCACTCAGTTGTAGCAAAAGACACATGATGTGAAATTCTGAGCACCCCCAGAAACAAAACCAAAGCCTAGAACAAAGAGTAGACTCTTATCTTCAGAGGCTGACAGATTTTCTTGAGCTTCACATTATTTCAAGGAGATTTTTATCCTTCTTCCCTTTGTTTGCTTCTCTGACTTTCATTTTCCCTTTTCTCCTCCTGCACCATAATTCACCCTTTTATATCAGCGCACAGGGTTGGCATCTTCTCTGCTCCAGCCTGCTCTTCTCACTGGAGGAAGCCACCAAACAGCTGCCTCTGGGTAAAGATGAAAAGTAGCCCCAGCTTATTCTCCAACTGTACCCATTATCTCTTCCTGGGCATGGAAATCCATCAATCATCTCATGAAAATGTGGTTTTACTTTCATAGTGTACAACTGCTTCAGGGTTTGGAGTATCATCCCCAATGGGAGTTTCTGCAGCAGTGTTTTCAACAAGGCTTGTTGCCACTTTTTAAAAAATGTTTTCCTGACCATAAGCTTTCCCACCTTTTTCTGTGTAAGTAAATTCTTAAACACAAAGATAAATAGACACTGCAGATACAAGAGTTGGTATGTGCAGGAGATACTATCCTCAGATGAATACTTTGATGAAACCAAATTGGTGCACCCATTACAAGGGCACATTTTGAATTACAAATTAAAATAGACAGCAAATGATTGATTTCTTGATATACAGAGATGATATGAACAAGGTGATCTGCAGCTTCACAAGTCATTACTTTTCTGTAATTTTATATGGTTTCCTTTCTTTTACTTTCCCAAATCAAGCAAACAAAACAACAAGGACAGCTGAATTGAAATAGCAAGCATCCAAAAATATCCAGTCCATGTTCCTTATACACACACAAGAACGTTGCTGGTTTGCCAAAAAAGAAGCAATATTTTTAATTCTGCTACCCTCAAAGAAGCTGTCTCTTGGTGGTCTGAATTACAAACTACTGTCTTTGGCAGATAAAGCAGAGGATATGTGACTGTATAAAACTAGCTACACAGGAAGCAGTCAGCAGCCATCTCTATGCTGCCCCACATCATGAAGTCCTAAAGTTTTTTCTAATTTTCACTTAAGCAAATAGCTTGTAAAGTCCAAAGGATTTTGACAGAGTAAAATCTGAGCACTTAGCCTGGTGTTTTTTTGTTTGTTTTATTTAAAACTTCACCTCTTATTAGCCAGCTGGGAGTTCCTGCAAGATATTTTTACTTTTCAAATGACTGAGCTGAATTTTTTCCATGTTTTAGTAGTAGAGAAAATAGCAGGAAAAAAAAAAATTGTTATTAATAGCAAAAGGGTGGAGGGAGCAATCCTATTTAGCTAGAAACTTGGAAGTGATACACTGTTTACATACTTTTCTCAGCATCCATTATAGGTTTAACTGGAACATAGATTTTCTCCATTGAGCCATTTTCAAGCTGAGAAATGCAAAGGAAACAAAAAATTTGGATGCACTGGAGTCGTGTTAGAATCCAGATGTTAACATCAAAAGAAACATTTTTGTATGGTATTGGGGTGTTGGGGTCCAGTGCAGACATATGTGAAGTGCTGGGCCTAGCCACTTTGTTATAACAAACATATAACTGAGTTTCAGGAACCTTAGCCATTGTGAACTACTATTCTGTGAGATGGAGTAGCATATGTTTAGGCCATATACAGAGCAAAAAAAAAAAAACCAACAACCAACAAACAAAACATAAAAAGATTTCAGAGGGCATCAGATATCACTAAGAGGTGGTTTGAACTGAAGGAAGCCCATGCATGAAAGTGAGAACTTTGGCCATGATCACAGGACATCCTCCTCACAGGAGGAGACTAAAATAGAACCACCTCAACAGGTAAATGCAATGTGACACATCTGCAAATACCTCCTTGCAGATAAAACACACAGTACACACAAACAAACATGAATTAAGCAAGAGCCTTTGTTGTTTCTCTGCTATTATCATTTCTGTTTTTAAATGTCAGGGCAGTGTTTGGAAACTATGGGTGAAAGGTAACTTGGTAGAGTGACTGATTTGGACTCTGAAGTTGGGCAGGGCAGGGCAGGGCATTAAAGTCAAGTACTATCTTCCTACCGTATAAATTTAGTTAAGTTTTGTGAGGGAAGAAAACAACTACATTAGCCTGGACTGAACTAAACAAGCTTTTACGGTCTCTCTAATGCCCAACCATTGCATCTTTCTTCTTCATAGAATCATGGAACGGTTTGGATTGGAAAGGATGTTAAAGACCAACTTGCCATAGGCAGGCTGCCACGCACCAGCTCAGGCTGCCCAGGATCCCATCCAACCTGGCCTTGAATGCCATATATATATAGGGATGCAGCATCCACAGCTTCCCTGGGCAGCTGTGCCAGGGCCTGAACACCCCTCTGAGTGAAAAATTTCCTCCAAACATTTAACCTAAATCTCCTCTCTTTTCATTTAAAACTATTCTTCCTCGTGCTATCACTAACAGACCATGTAAACGGTCAGTCTCCCTTCCGTTTATAAGCTCCCTTTAAATACTGGAAGGCCGCAATGAGGTCTCCCTGGAGCCTTCACTTCCCCAGACTGAACAAGCCTAGCTCCCTCAGCCCTTCTTCATGTCCTGTTTTGTTTCATTGCCTGCCCAAACACACAGTTAAAAACCAGACGGAAGCCATAAAAAGTGAGTGAGGTATCTCAGCAGGAAAGGTAAAACAATAGCCAGTGCTTCCCCTCTGACAAATTAGCCAGGCTTACAGTTTTGAAAGACTCCTCAAGCCAATCCTGCTGGCAGGGCTGTTTGCCAAACCTGGGGAAAGGAGATCAAAGGAGACAGTGCTTCAGGAGAGGGGAGCTGCAGTCAGCTTAGAAGGGCTGGGCCTAGAGAGACCTGCTGTGTGCTGGTAGCAGGACAGGAAAAGGGCACCAACTGTTGTCTGATAAAAAGGCCACAAACAAACCAGAACTGTCAGAAATATGGGGAGAGGATCACAAGTAAAGATGTGTGCCCAAATCTTCTTTTGCTCTATTTAAGTCTAAAAAATAACTCTGCACGCTTAGGCCAGTGAATTAGGGGCAAGATTTGGGAGAACTCCCATCAGTCAGCTCAAACGAGACTCACAGGGAAATTGTACAGGTGCTGACCTCATCAGACCTGCTGGGCTACCCAGCTGGCTGACACCACACTAAGTCCTTTTTTCAGAGATTTTGACTTGGGCCATTTTACCCTAGGAGACAGAGGAACCAAAACTTCACATCTTAACCAAGGAGAGCCTGAGAGAAGGATGGGATGCAGATGATTCAGGAAACAGATTCCTTTCAAAAGGGAAAAGCAACACATCTAAGCTTTGTTCTGCTACTGTGTCTGCTGTATCAAATCAAGTGGCAAGCAGGTTGAGGGAGAGAGTGCTAATGACTTTACACCAAAAGAGGGGAGATTTAGGTTAAATGCTTGGAGGAAATTCTTTACTCAGAGTGTGGCAAGGCCACAGCTGTCCACAGAAGCTGTGGGTGCTCCATCCCTAGAGGTGTTCCAGACCAGGCTGGATGGGGCCCTGGGCAGCCTGAGCTGGTGGGTGGCAGCCTGGCCAAGGCAGGGGTTGGAACTGGGTGCGCTTTAAGGATCCTTTCAACCTAAGCCATTCTATGATTCTATGAAATAAATCTGCCTGCAATCATGAGTCAGAGCCCTTAAATAAAATATTACAGACCTATAGCTTTGGAAAAGTGCATTTCAGTGCTAAATGAATAAAAGATATTAGCTTCATATACATATATCACTAGTTGATATGTAATTAATTATAATCAAACACATGCAATGTAGCTCTGGAAAGCTTCCATAATGAAGCAAAATTGAAAAGGTAACGATTATTTAGTTAAGAAAGAAAATGAATAAAATTAATTCACAAGTAACAGACCAAGCAAATCAACTTGTCTTATAAAAATATGCAAACTAATTAAAAAAAAAAATTTGAAAAGAAAACACAGTGCTAAATAAACTCTCTGTCATCAAGGCCAGCAAAGCAGCCCAACAGAGACAGAGACAGGACATTTAGCAACCAGAAGAAAATCCTATATTGTAATGGAAGGAATTAAACCAAAAGTATCAGACTTTATGGACTGAAACTCACACATCACTGTCACTTTGGAAATGCTCTTCCTTCAAACCATAGCTGGAGCTGTGCCATATCACCACTTCCCACGACATCTGGTGCCCTCAGCCAAAGCAGCCTGAGGTGAGGAGCACTCAAAAGCCCCCCCAGCCATTTTTCCACAAAGTTACTTCTTTGTCTGTCAAATAAATGATCTCCTACTGCAATTCTCCTTAAGCACTGTGGTTGATGAGAGGTCAGCTCAAATAACTCCAGGTGGCAGCAGGGCTGGCACTGAAGGGACGAGGAGGCACCCTGCTCTGCCAGCTCTGCCTCCCAGCGCTGATGGCCTCCAGCACCAAAGCTGTTTATAGCTTTAGCCTCAGGAACACAACATTACTTACTGCATAATACAGAATATAATGTTCCCTCATATAAGAGAAATACAGTGTTCCTTGAGACTAAACATAGGCAGACAACTGCACCAATATGGAGGAAAACTCTTTTGTATGCATTACAAATATATAAATTGCTGCTGTTGTATATATTCACCAGTCTTGCTTTCTGTGCAAAACCTGGGAGCATCTTTTGGACCATCTTCATTACATGTGTGAGACAACTTTGTTGTTGATAACCCTCAGCCTTCAATACAAATTCACAGAAGGTAGAAGTTATGATCATTTTCACCTTAAATAGAGCATCCCATTCTCTGCTTTATTCTGAGTCAATTTGTACGGAATTCTCCAAATACAGCTGGGAAAATGCTAATGTTAGAGAAAAAATAATTTGTTTACTATATATATTTGATAAAGCTTCCTCAGCACTTGCGTATTTCTAGGGAAAGGAATATAGACAGCCTATTTGGTTTTGCAATACTTCACCAGATCCAACTTCGGTCTGAACAATCAAACTTTAAGGCAGTCCTTCTGTAGCCAAGTTTGCAACCAAATGCAAATGCAAATGCAAATGCAAAAAAAAAAAAAAAAAAAAAAAATTAGGAAGGGGAAAGAGAGGACCCCACAGATCAACTTTGCAATGTGAACCTGGAAGATGTGCAAAATTGCTTTTGATCTCTTTCTGTTTGTTTTTAAATAGAAACACAGTGGAAGAGATGCCGGTCCTTGCTTAGCTATGCTATTCATTGCTGAAACTGAAAATGCTGAAGAGCATCTTTCCTAAAATTACATAGCAACAGTGTGGAAATAGCTATCTCAGTGAGCCATCTAACCTCTGTTTATCAGCTGAGAAAAACAGGCACTTGTAGAATGCAATTAGTCTTCTCCTAGGTGGAGAGCTAAAACTGTGTGCTAAGAAACAGTCCAGAAGTACTTTTTTTTTTTTTTTCCATTGACTGTGAAGAAAATCTGAATTTTTCAGTTTCTTCTGCATTTACATTTTCACCAAGAAGCATTTCATTCATGAAGAGAGGAAAAAAAAAAAAGAAAAAAAAATGATAACTAAATTTGTCTGTGATCAAGAAACTGGAAAATTCTTGTAAAAGAATCTAACCCATTAGGCTAGCAAGATCGAGACTCAATGCGAAAGAATATAAATAGGTAGCAATGATGACAAAAGAGTAACTTGACAGTTTATTGACTGTGAATGGTTTTCCCATCAGGAAGAAAAGAATAAACATCATTTCTGAGTGCCAGATATGAGGCATGGTAATGTAAGTAAGTATACAGCTGGCTGACTCCAGAGTAGACCTTGCAGATAACTATAGGGTAGCCTAGTAGCTTTAAACCATACAGTGCCTTTTAAGTAATTTACAGGCTTCTATCTCTGCAATTTATATTCTGCATAGAGAAAATTGAACGAATTTTCTCCCGGCTAGTGAATGTTGGCATATCCTAATGTCAAATTTCAGCACGCATGCCTGTCACCTGAAAGAACTAAACTCACAGAGAACAGAACAGGGAACAGAAACATCCGGTAGGATAGGCTTGTTAAACACACACACACACAATTACAAAGTGAATTCTATTTATGCATACATAGTCTGGCAGAAAAGGATGAGACAAAGAACCCTGGCACATTAAACCTAAGGTAGTCAGCAGAGTATATGTTCTTAAAAGTCTGAAGGACTGAAGTAAGAGACGTCATTCTGAGACCACACCCAAACTGCTCTCAGGACATACGGCAGTGCAGGTGAATGCCCATCTCCAAGCTATCCAAGTTCAGTTGAATAAGGACAAGTGGGAACCTAGAGTAGAGCAGCAGCAAAGTCTCCCAGGCACGTACTACTGTAAGAATTTACTCTAATCATCTGTTAAAGGTCAACTGTTCTTCTCTACTATTAGTGGGATTTGAACAGGGTCCCTCAATTTTTCAAGGCATCACCCAACTCCTCAGACTGATGTGATCACCCCTTCTAAATTCTGGCATGGAACTTCTTTATGGACTAACAGGGTGGAGGTGCTGTTCTCAGATTCTCTTCTGTTCTAATTCTCTGCCCTGTACCTTACAGCAACATTTCTACTTCAAATAACTGCATGTAAGGCGATGCTGGTGAGATAGAGGGAACAAAAGCATCTCACACACCACTAAGAATAACACGAATGCTGTCTTTCATGAGGAATGTGACTTTGGTGAATCCTGATCTTGAGATTTTATCCATAGTTGCCCAGATATTCCATCTACATGAAAATCTTTAGATGATGGTCACTGCCATCACAATGTCACTGACAATTCCAGAGACACTGTTCTCTCTTCAGGGCACTCAGGTATTCATTGCCAGTAACTGCATCCTGGAAAGTCAATAATTCCCTTCCCAGAGGCCATCACAGGTTAGCATATAAGCAAGATTTCCACTGAATTTCCATGAGGTCCCACCTTTCTTTGCATTACTCAAAGATTTACCACCTTTCTGAAGTGCTACCAAATGATACAAAGTCCATTTAAGGAAGAGCAAAACACACTGAAGGTCCATGCTGAAGACTAATTCACTTCCACAGTTAGCCAGTTAGCGTAGTTTAATTTTAACACAAACCATTTTGCAGCAATTCTCAAGAGATTGAAATCGCATAGAAGGAAAGTTCTCCTTTTACAGCTTGCAGATACTTTTTGGCAGTTCTAAACAAAGCCATCTTTAACTGGAGCTCGAAGAGCATCCTTAAGTAGGCTCTTTCATTCCTGTTCTGGAACCTGAACAATAGAAACTGAGATAAAAGCAACTTTCAGTCACAATAAATACATTGTTCCAGTTTAATTAGTGTTTTGCCAATACAATTGGTGTGTAAGAGGTCAGAGGAACAGAAAATTGTATACTGTAGAGATCATGCTGTCAGGTAGCACATTAGAAATATTAAAAATGTTTTCCATGACTGTTCTGCAACATACCCACATTGGACCAGCAGAATAGCACGTGCACCAACCAATTTTTTGTGAGTGGGAAGCTGAACCCTGTAATCTCTTTATCATCCTGTCAGTGAGTTAATGGTCATTACCGTGAACAGATTCTTATTTTATCAAGCAAGTCAAGGCATCACGATGCTTTTCATATGATAATAACAACGTTTTACACCACAATTAAACAAGCACAAATTTTTCAGCTTTAGCACAGGCTTAGTTGCAACCATGCAACTTACAAACACCACCTTAAAATCTTATCAGACACTTCTGGAGTATACTGTTCTCTTTATGACCAAATCTCTCTCATTCCCTCTCCTCCAAATACAATACAAAAAGATTAGAGATGTAAACAACAGGGAAAACTCTCGGCTGAGAAAAAACCCTTCCTATATATTGTAACATTACCATCCAGTGCACAGACATGGAGCTTAACAAAGAGCTTAACATGTGTTTTCATTCAAGATTACAAAAATTCCAATGAGTGCTGATTTTTGTTATCAGCACTAAAAATATTCTAACAAACATCCTATGTCAACAGTTACATATTTTGAAAGCAAAAATCTCCCATTGGGCTTTATTTGTTATCAGCAAGAAGACATTTTGCAACATTTTGTTTCCAACTCCCCTTCCACAAACAACAATCACCACTGCTAATTTCTTAGATTTTTCAAAATATTTTACTGGTCTAAACAAGCACATAAATCAATTTTCATTCAAGTATGAAGACCTCCAGAGTTAGATTTAAATTTTTTTTGTATTGTTTTTGTGCGTTTCTTTTTTAAGATATCCATGTTTTTGAGTGGTAGTGGTGGTTTGGTTCGGTTCTCAAAGGATGATTCTAATCTTATCACTGAATAAAAAACATAAATCAAGAACTGGACTGCAGCTAAGTGTGAGCACACAAACAACAGCAGAGAGACTGCGCATGCAGTGTTGATCTTGGACCCCAGGAGGAATTTTATTAAAAGTTCAATGATCTTCAAAGATGACTCCTGGAGACTCCTGATTTTCTGTGTTATCTCGGGATACCTCATGTACAGCAAAATAATAATAAATAAAGAAATAGCTGAGTCGCAAGTCCACTTCTGCAATACCTCCCAGATAAGAACTGCTGTTTCCTTTTTTAAATTGGAAAAGTCTGGAGAACTGGAGGAAGAGAGAGAGAACACAGGGAAGAAACAACTTCCCTCAGAGAAGCACTCCAAGCTCATGCTTACTGTACTGTAGTGCTCTCCCAGGACAGAAAACTCATCCACCACATAAATCTATTACATGTGGGGCATGATGAAAGATGTGAGAGCACTGGAGAAAAATAGGCTGTGACTGCTGCCAACAGTCCCTGTTTGCAATGGTTTCTCCTCCCAGGGTGGGCACACCAAAGAGAGTGTGAGCTACCCATGATCAATATACACCAACGTTAGTGCCATGTCCATTCTGGGCCAAAACCAAACCTATGATCAATGGGGAAAGGCTCTTTGGTTGAGTGCTGTCCTCCAGAGCCATTCCTCTTAACAAAACCACACTTCATTGGTATGAAATAAGGCACTGCCAGATGGTAAGACACAACATTAACATGTTGTATGGTAATCTATGTTTAAAAACAGTTGAAGTCCAGATTTTAAAGTATAATTAATGATTTCTGGGTGCTTAGTTCAGTTTCCTTTGAAGAAATGCTGAGTTTAGCTTCTGGAAGAAATTAAAAAAACAAAAGCTGGCTCCCTTAACAACTCTTAAGCTCAACCAGCTTTGGGTTGAGGTACTCAAATACCTTGTTGTTTTGGGATGGTTGCCATGAGGCCCTCTTCAGAACAACCTCAGAAAATGAATTAAGCCACAATACATCATGTATTAAAAAGCAAAACTTATAGTCCTCGCAGCAGATTCCTCCATAGTCTCTGCTCAGCCTTTCCTGGGGGCACAGGATGGGCCAATGAGGTAAGCAGGGTATGAACTTGCTGCAACTACCATGTGTGTGCTCTTCCCTGCAGTAAGCATGAGGTATCAGACTGGTCAGCAGGTACCTTGGCTTTGGCCTTCACCCATCCCAGCAGCATGGGGCATGTGCTTACACCCAAAGCATAGACACAGCCCCACAAGCTAACCAGCATGCTGTGGCATCATGCCTTGTCCCAGTAGCCCTTCTGCAGGAAAAATGACTGGCTACCCAGACATGGATGGCTTGTTGTAGCTGATTTGCCATCAAAGATTGTCAAGAACGGAGTTCATTGCTTAAATAACAGTGAATCATTATAGGTGCTACAGCTTGGTCTGAACAGAGGCCCACACCTACCCGTGTGCCTCCCAAATCCAAGACCATCAGCCACTCATGTGTGAGGCATCAACCAGCCTTGAAGGCCACCAGCTGGATGACCCAAGCTGGCAACCACTACACTTGGACACATCCAACCAGGCAGCTACCCTCCAGGAGCTGTTCATGTGTACCCAAGTGTCCATTTGGGCATGGGGCCGACCTCCACTGAGGGACTGTAAGACCCTAGAAAGGTGATAAGTCCTACATAGAAGGGGCAGAGACACAGATCAAGTCCTTTTTCATAAAAAGACAACTAAAAGATTGGTTGAAAAGACCATCTAAGATGTCTTTATGAGTTCAAAGTCTAGCCTACTGAATGGGGATTTATGGGAGCATATAACAGCTAAGCATAGTTGTTTGAGCTCACTGTGGTTCAAGTCTCCCCATTCCTGACATCTAATACAAACGGAACTCTGCATGTAGAGGATCAGCTGGGATAGCTACACTGGTTCTGATGCTCTTGAAGATACTCCTACACCAAAGATACCAACAGCAAGAAGCGTGTAGTTCACCTCCTCTGTCCTGGCATTGCCTAACTGTCAGGTGAAACAGAAAAAAGATGCTTCTTCTGTCTTAATATTTATCTGCTTTTAGATGTGTTTATGGCTCGGCCTAAAATGTCTGAAAGGAATTTAGTTGTGCACTATGCACCCTAGTCCTACTGAGCAGAACCTAATTTTACAAGTGACACAAAAAGCAGCCTCCTTTCCATGCTCACACAAGATACACACTCAGAATTTAAAAACAAAAGAAAACAACAACAACAAAAAAAAAACAACAACAAAAACCCTCAACAACAGCTCATGTGCTTTCTGCTAACCAAAGAATGCAAATCAATTGGTGCTGGCAGACTATATTCTTCCCTCAGATTTAGAAAGATCTTCCATGCAGAAGATGCTGTATGTGACAAAGAATTCTGTCTGCCATAGCATTCTATTAAATTCTCAATTAGAAAATAAAATAGATAGTAATATTACACTAGCCGTTTCCATATAGTGGTCAACAATCTTCCCTATAGCTACAATACTTACAGTGCAACTATCCACCAAAAAGAAACCTGAATTGCCTCAAATTACTGCTGCAGCGTTGAAGTGCGTGAACTGCCAAAGTAGACAGGAAGTTAATAGATTTGTTTATGGACTAGACAAAGCTTAATTAAATGAGGCATCTCTGAAGAACAGTAAACCCTCTCTTCTCCTGTCCTTCCCTTCCCCCCTTTTTTTCTTCCCAGAGTATCTTTCTCCTAGTGGCATTCCTCTTCCTAATAATCCCATCACAAATGACAGATATGTTATCAGTCATCACTGGGATTTGACACATTCTTAATACCTGTCACGACAGCTCTGAAGTCTGCATGCTACCCCATTGTATTCCACAGCAATTGCAGGAGGTAATGGACACATCAAATCGCAGTCAATGGCTCTGCTTCATTGGATTGCTGAAGGTTTGCTGTATAGAAGCAAATGCTTAAAAAAAGCTAATCTATCTTATTCAAAATTACACACTGAATAAGTAAATATAAACCATTAACCACTACAAATAGCTTTTGTACTTTCTTGCCTATGTTCATTCCTAGATAGATTGGACATATTGTCAAATTGTTATCGTATATTTATTGATAAGAATGGTTATTTAATTTTTTTTAAAATCTGTAATAATAACAGTAAAAAAGAGATCAATGAATCAAAGTCTTTATTGAAAAGATTAAAGTGTTACATTGGTAACATGGGAGTGTACTGTTGCATCATCTTTAGTAGAGAATCTGATGCAAAAGTAAGGTGCAAGTCAAGGCTGGAGCTAGAGTTGTCAGAGATAAACACTTGAACTTACACAAAAACAGCGAGACCATGAAGTGTGTCATTCTTCAAAGCAATGTCAATGCTTAAGCATTGTAAAGGTGAGATGTGAGCACTGAGAAATACAAGTTTCAAAACTGAGCAGAGCCAGGGGGAGTGAGGAAAGGGACTCAGCATGGGAGAGCTTCATGTCTGGGACAAAAAACAAAGACAGAATCTTACCACTGAGCGATAAGGACAAAAACCACCAACAGGTAGGTGTGTGAGTCCATTTCTACTGTCAGCTGATTTCTATGGACTTCTAGTTTGTTCAAGCCTCCAAAAGAACTGTGATAAATATGGACTCCACAGAACCAGTTCAATACCAAAATCTCTGAACAGATATATTTTCTTTAAAACAAACTCAAATTTTCCTTCAGAAGACCCTGCTCATCTGCGTACAATACCTTTCAGGCACAAAAGTGAAATAATTTCTTACTGTAACATCTCTTCAGAGATGAACTTAAAGACTTTCTTATTTTAACTGAGCTGCTGCGAAGCACCATACAGCCAGTCCCTGCCAACAGCATATGAACTGCAAGGCAGCAGCAGGCCTTGCCATTAGCAAATGCAATCATTTCTTGTTCTCAATGCATTTACAGTTTTGCACAAAATTTTAAAAAAAAACAACATCAAACCACAACAAAAACAAAAACCCCACACAGATTAGAGACAATGCAGCCCTGTGCACACAAGTAACTTAAGGCCTTTTCAGCAAGCCAATAAAGCAAGAGCAGAACAGCGAGTAGCATGCTGGAGTCAAATGAAAATGTCTTAGTGACATCAATGAGCTTTGGAGAAAGTCTGGAGTCAGTAAGATAGGCAGCATACACTCAGCAACCTAAAGAACTGCACATCCTTTGGTCAAAATTACCAAGCAATATTAAGGGGTCCCAAAAGGTTGTTTGCATTTAGAAGAAATTTATGAGCAGCCTGTTGTTTGTTGGTGACAGTGGTTGACTTTTTGTTTGTTTAAAACCAGTGGAATTACCCAAGAGCAGATCTTGCACCTGTAAGCATTCAGGTGCAAAGCAATGGCATCTGGGGCAGCAGGGACTCCAACCCATGATGTGTCTTGACAGTATGCTAAATCCTGCCCTGTAGTAACAGCATCGATTGAGTATAACCTCACCCAGGCAGTATGAAGTGCTCTTAGAGAAGGCTAAGTTTGTAGCAGTGGGCTTCATACCATATCAGATATTGCCTGTACTTCAGCAAGCAACGTAAAAACACACCATGAACACACTTGGCATCCCAACTTCTCTTGTCGACCTTGTGCCAGAGTCTGCTCCGGGTCCCACGTATGCTGCTGTGCTGCACACAGCCGTGGCAGCCCCACCGCGATGTCTTCCCAACAAGTACTGCGATCTGGCCGCACTCCAAGGAGCATTACAGCTTCCCCTGCTGCCTGCACTCCCGGTTATTCCTTTCATATACACCCTCAGCTGTAAGCAAATCAACATGCCAATCGCTTGGGACACATGGCTTAGCTTATACTTAAGACTTGCCATTCGGGTTTGTGCTTTGGACATTGATTTCTATTGTCTCAGCTATCATTCAACAAAAGGGCATTTAATTGCAGTCTCATTTAGTCTGGGGGGAGGAGGGGAACAACTTTTACCAGCCCTCTGATTGATGGCAGTCATTAGTACCTTCCAGCACAATGCCACTTATTAGAAGCCCCATTTCCATGGGAAGTTCATTGCCACACAAGTGAACTGGGGCTGCGGCTGCACTCTTTAACAACTCCAGAGACGTGAAATGAGTCTGCAAAAAATGCGTATGCCAGCCACCCTTTTAAAAGTGGAAACTTTGAAGATTAATGAAGTTTGAAAAAAGCTTCTTGAAAGAAAAAAAAAAAAAGAGAGAGAGAGAAAAGAGAAAACTTAGGAGAAAATTCACTGTTTCTGTTTATTTTCTCGAGCACCAACATGTAGTTACTTAAATGGTTGTAAGACAGCACCCAACCCGATCGATACTTCGGTACACTCAGCTAACGCCAGGAAGCACTCAATATCCCCACACATCAAAGTTTATAATTGCATACCATGAAAGGCAGTGCTGAAGAATTCCATAAACTATTTTGCCCCTTATAGGAGCATTTTCTATTTCCTTTGTGATGGAGGAATGAAGAAATTTAATATCCACATTCAATATCCTATATGTTCTGTAGAGCAATGAGCCACACACGCAGTGTTCTAGCCAAACTGCTGACCGTGGACTTTTAGTACTCAGTTCATTTTATTAAAAAGCACAGGGATGCTAATCTTCCTTTCAAAGGAACAGACCTCAAGAAACAACCAGATCAGTGAAGGCTTCTTGAAAAGGAAATACCATCTTTTATCAGTCCAGTTATGAGGAACTTGCAGTAATTTCAGTAAAAGTCTAATATCTGCTTTGAAAATTATAATGATGCAAGTTATCAAAACGTTTAATCGTCGCAGAATCTAAGACCAAGCCCATTTTGAACATCAAACCTTCCAGCCAGGCGTACAAACACGCCACGTATTATCAGGCAAGCCTTTGTGCAGTTTTGGAAGCCTTTTCCATCGGGGAGTCAGCTCGCTAAGGCTGACTGCAGGGAGCTGATGCGTGGCCAAACACACGGCTCAGTTGTGGGAGCGCTCACCCCAGCCTGGCACAGAGGCCTTTGCATCCACAGAAAAGTGCTCCTGGCTACTCTCAGGGCACACCCTGTGTTATCCACATAATTGATTTAAAATTTCATTGCAAAATTACAGAAACTGCTCTGCTATTATTCCCTTTTAGCAGGTCCACCCGTCCTCCGCAGGACGTTCCTCAGTGATACTCGTCTTCCCTCATGCATATTTCTAAGTGAGCTTAAATAGCTATTTTCATGCTTCCCCCTACATTTTGAAAAATCATGGTTTTAGGTAGATAAATGAATGTGTGTAGGAGGGAATATTTTTTTTTGTTTTAAAACAGCTGTCTTCATTGTTATTCATTTTGCAGCTCACATGCATGTAAAGCTATATTTTGATCCCTCCCTTTCCCAATAGTTTCCAAGCGAAAGTAAAAACTTCGTACAAAGAAGAAGCATGTAAAAAACAAAAACCAAAGAACAAAAACTACTCCCAAACTGGCATGCAGCCAGTTGCCAGCTAAATGATATTATACACTCGGTTTTCTTAACAAGGCTCTTTGCAAATTTTATTTTCCTCTCCCATTGTTTTGTTTCTCTTCAGTGTCAGACAGGAGACACGTGTTTCTCTTTCAGTAAAGGCTAAGTACTACCTTCCCAAAAGTATAGTACGTGGATAATTATTACCAGTAGTGGAAGGCTGACATTTCAGCTGCAGAGACAATTCCAGAGAAATGCTTCACATTTCCCTCCAACCTCGTTCCAGACTGGAAGGAGCACTCCAGCAGCACTTCCAGGAATGTCACCAGTACCCAACAAGCAGTCTAAATGGTGTAAAACTGATTAGCAACTAAAGAACAGACCAAGGACCATGTTTGAGTAACCCCTCTGTCATTCTTCACTTCAGGTCTCTTTGGATGCTTAAGTTTAAAGAAAACTCTTAGCTGGACAAAGGGGTTTCACAAGCCAGTTTCTGAGAATCCTGTCAGGCCAACATAAGCTAATCAATGTGAACAGGTCCTGGAAGAGGACTGGATCGAATCTCTCTGATTGTCCACAGAGATGCAGTCAAACCTGAACACTTTTGAGATTCAGTTTAATCACACATCTGCTCAGTGTCCCAGTGGGAGACTCAGAACCTAAGTGCAAAATTAGGGCAAGTGCTAGCACAGCAGTCAGCCGGAGCATCTTGCTGGCAGCAGCACAAACCTTCTCTCCTAGCAAACATACCAGCTATAAATAGGTTTATGAATACAGAACCTCTGCCAAGCTGCTCCTTCTTTCTTTTCTCTTTTCTTTCTTTTTTTTTTTTTTTTTTGCTAATCTTTAATGCCTCTTGCAAAATTGCCTCCTAAAAGTTTTATCTCCATTAATAGTAATAAACATTTATTATATGCTTCAGCAACATCTGAAAGTTTTGAAGAATAACAACAAATTTGCCGAGAAAAATAGAACACTGTCCCATTTAAAAAAGCCAAGTGCATTAAAAGAAAAAGCAAGCTTACCTCAAAAAATTCACATTAGAATTGCATGTGTAGACCCTGCTTGGGAGAGACGAGCTGACTTCTGCTGGGTCTTCAAGAGGGACACAGTGGTGTCTGGGTTTAATCGTGTCCAGCTGTGCTCTGAAGGTACCAGGCCAGCCCCAGACCTGAGCCCTGTGCTGTCACCGTCAGTCTTCTCAACTGGAACAACAGAAAATGATCTTAGCATGCAGTGCTTCAGCTTCAAGACCCAATGATGGACATTTGCACTGACTGCTAGAGATTCAATACAGCCTTATACAAAGGGAAAGCCATTAACACTGCTGCTGTCAATAAGTGGTTCTCACTTGGCCTTTCCCAAGCAGAGGTGCCCTCTCAACACATCTTGGGAAAATGCAAAGCCCTTAAAAGCTATTTACAAAGCATTCTAACTCTCCCTTGGAAGGGTCACGTTTCTTGAAGATAATGATAAGTCCACAACAAACTTACTTAGACATCATCTGTGGCAAGAACACTTTATGATAAGAATTTGACTTTGAGCTGTCAATGCTTGGCTCACCAAATAAACCAGTGCTAATTTCAAACAGAGGTATTAAACAAAGACTTAAATTACCTTGTACTTTCATCTACTCTAATTCTCTTGTGTTCCTTTTTTCCCCCTTTTCCCTCTCAACCCCTACATAGTTCACCATCCATTTTCAAGGATGGATGCCTAAATGAAGCCCTTTATTAAGCCTCAATTTTTAAAAGCAATGTCACCTTGCAGTTTCCTTTCACTTCAGAAATTAAATTCCAGGAGCATATTCTTGAAAAGCCTACATCTATACTTATTTCAACTTTCTGGGGAATAATTGAGTATGGAAAGTAAGATTTAGCCTGATGAAAATTTTATTTCCATTTAAAAATAAAGAGGAATGCACAGAAAAGAACTTTTTCCCCTGTCTCCCTCGTTTTTTCTCTTCTGAAAGGTGAAGACAAAGGAGACGCATTACAATTCCATTTTTTCTCTATCAAAAATCTCACTCACCACCATGTCCTTAAGTTTTCAGATAGTAGAGCAGGCCGCCAAATACTATGCTATGTTCTTAGCATCTTGGCCTCGTGGGCCCTGCTCTGAGCAGGGTGTTGGACTGTATGTCCTCTAGTAGATCCTTCCCAATCTAAGTTATCCTGAGATTTTTTTCTGAACGACTTGTTCTGGCAGTCCAATTCCATGAGAATTTTACATATAAAATCTCTTAAGAAGGTATTTTTAATCTTAAATTATCTTCTCAGGTGTCATAAACTCAAAGACCTTTAACATGTTTAGAGAAAACTAGCACTGTAAGAAAACTAAGAGAACAGACCATAGGCCCTCACTTGGGCAGTGCTGAGAAAGAGCTTGGGGGAAAAATGGGCTAGTATTTACTGTAGAAGAACTGCCACATTCACAGGAATACATTTTCTATCTGTGATTCTGAAGTCAGGACACTGTTTTTAAAATCATCTTGAGCTCAAGTGTCACCTGGGTTGTGACAACTGTCACAACCATTTACAGCAGAAGGAGTGTGATTGCACACCTCACACCCCACCCTACCTGTGGTTCCCCAGGAACTGGGGTCACACAGCCCACAGCTCCTGCACCTCTACCCGACTCATGGTGACCTACACAGGCTGAACCACAGAACTGGTTGGCAGGCTTACTGAGCAGCAAAGAGCTGACTTTTCAAAGAGACCCACAGAAGACAACTTGCTCATGACTTTTCTTCTCCCAAATCCTTAATCATATTTATATATTTTGAATAATACTAGACCCAAGGCATGTAGTACAAAAAGTTCAATTTCTCTGTGTACCAGCTCTCATCGGAGAGGAATAAAAACATAAATTAAAAGATAGGCTATCCAGCGATTAAAATTCAACAATTCCAGCCCTAAGACACAATAAAGACAAGACATTAAAATATAATGTTTTCTACCATTAAGGTGGAAGAATGCCACAGAGGAAGTTCTCCTCAAGTCCAACCTCATTTGTGTTGCTCTTCAAAGCTTAATACTCATCTTCTCTATCCTTCTCTCTGTTTCCTTTCAGGAATTTCAGATATTCCCCTCCTAGTCCCAGCACTACGCACACTGGCCATCCAACTCCATCACTGCTGGTGGAACCACCTCAGCAAGAAAGGGCAAACACTCTCAACACACCACTAGGCTGTGGGACTAACCAGGAGGGAGATGCATATCCTTTCTTCATTTTTCAAAAATCACAAGCAAAATACAGCACATTTGCAGCTTTATTGTAATAACATGATTTCAAAGAAAAAAACATCATCACCTGTTTTAAAGCTGAGCCTTTGCCTCAGAGTCTAAAAGAACTGTTTGAAACAGAGGATTTTTTCTTCAATACCTTCCCTATCGTTTGCTTTGAAGCTCATTATATTAGTGAGAGCAATTGAGGAGCTAAGTCAAATCTAGGAATCCTGAGGAGAGCTGTGCATGACGCACAGCTGGTATGTAGGTCTGTGGCAAGGATGCAGGTCAAATCACATCAGTAGGACTCCCAAGAACACGGAGTGCCTCAGAGAACATGGGACAGACACCAGCTCACAGGCTGGACCCCAGCAGCAGGGAAGATGCTTTGTTCACTCCTCAGCAAAGGGGACAGACCAGGCTGCTCAAACCTTCCAGGCTTACCCAGAAGATCATGAACAGTACAGCATTATTATTTTTTTGTGTCTAATGCCATTTTTCAAATAAATTTAAGGGAAAAAGCAACATTACACTTATAATCCACTATCACCTGCCAGTGACTGCAGCGTGCCCTAAAGCATGTCTCAGCTATTATTCTAGCTGGCTAGATGAAGGTCACTGACACTGCTAACACCTCTGACATTTTATAATCAATTGCCAGCATTTACAGAGGAGAAAATATCTCTGGCATTGAGCACACTTGGAAAGAAAGAAACTCATTTCAATTACTCTTAAGCTTGCTGTCTCTGATAGCCAAAACATGAAACGACGATGCAACCTAGCCAGCCAAATATTAGTGAGATTGGTTTCTGGCATCCAATGCCATATTCTGTTTGTATATAAACAACTGCAGTTTATCTGCCTCTTTAAAATAACTGCAATATGAATCATCATAAGGATAGCAGCAAAGAAACAGTCAAATACTTGTAATTGGAAAAAATATCATTTAATTCTCAAAGCAACTGACTACAAATACCAGACAAGCTAGCACTGAACACCTACTGGAGCATTCTCATACCTTGTGAGGCCACTCTTGGAAGCAGTGCTGACCTTTATGAGGCCCTCTGCTGCTAGAAAAGTCTGACATTGCATATTCATCCAGTGCCTGCTTTCATCTCGAGGACAGGAACCGAGATTCCCGCTCTTTAAACGATCCTTGATTTTTAGTCAGATGTTATATTTCCCTCCCTTAGAAGTGAGGACAGAGAACTTAGGAAGAGAGATTTCAAAACAATACTTTGTAAACAGTTCTCAAGTCCCCTTTGATTTATAAGCTGCCAAAATGTTGGATGAGTTCAGCAGCTGGGAAGCCTGAGATTTGACAGCTCTGCTCTTACTCAGTGGTTCAAAGTGGTTCAAAGGAATCACTCTGAATTAATGCAGAGCCTCAGAGAACATGGAGATCTCAAACTTAAGACCTCTTAAAGACCACTGTTTCCGTTAAAATTCTTGCTCCTGAGAGTCCTTCCAGTGTTCCAGCTCCTATTACAAGCCATCACTCAGCTCTTGCTATTCACGGGAGCTAGTTGCCTTATGGGATAATGTTTGTGTCAAATACAATCGCTAAAGGCGCTCCAATTTACACTAATAATTGTCATTAGGAAAAGAAAAAAATGGTTGCATTTTTGTCAGAAAAGAACCATTTCCCAGTGTTTAGCATAGGCTGGATAATGGTCACAGGCAGCATCTTGGCTCAGCGGGAAGCACCGGTAGGTGGTAAATGAGAGTGCTGCAGAGGGGACAGATATTTTTCAAGGGGGAAGAAGGAAGAGTGTCTGCCGAAGGAGGCACCCTGACGGCACGAGATTTATGCATCCACCCTCATGTCAGTCAGGGAGGAGGGAATCATTATGCAGGGCCAGCTGCAGGGGTGTGCGCTGCTGTCTGGAGAAATTAGAAGTCTAGCAATGAAAGATAAAGAAGGGAGAAATGACAGAGTGAATGAAAACCCCATGATAAACCCATTTAGGCTCTCTTCTCCCCAGGATGAAAGATGAAGTGTAATCTTTTTGGCATATATCTTGGCTGAGACTCAAACAAATATGCCTAAATATACACATGTGCACACCCCAGAGATGCGCACTGCCACTGTCCACCAAGATGACCACTAACTTCAAAGAGTACTAAGCAGGACTTCTTCTCCTGCATAGTGAGTTATATTCTGGGGAAAGATCTGAGCATGTGAAAACACTTTTGATTCCAGTAAGTCTCATCTGCTCCCGAATGTCTTCTTTGTTTAAACACCTTCGAAGCAATCCTTCCATTTGAATACCTCAGGGGAGTGGCAGTGGAAGGAAAGGAAGTGGAGAAATGACAGAAACGCAAGACGCTGAAAAGCAACGGAGCTCAGGCTTTGTTGTTTGGCTTAGAAGTTTCCAATTTCATGTGGCATTCCTGCACCAAAGAGAATTTGTGTCCAAGTCAGGCAGTTCTGCATAACTTCTTGTCCTAGTTAAGACAGTGTTTCTTTTTCTCCCTCATCAGTATAGTCAAAGAAACAAAATACTCATAATACTTTTTCATTATGTTTGTTAATAAAAACAGTGTTGAGTTAGGCTCTCAAGTCCTACTGGTAATGGCTAGCAAAGGAATAGCGAAAGAGTGAGCAAGAAAAACAATGATCGTGAAAGCCCCTTGTTAAAATTCCACCCCTCAGCCTACCAGGGGATGTGTTTGGTAATTTTTCCTTCTGCCTGTCTTGATCATTACTAAAGCCTCAGGGCCTGTGAAATTCTTCCAAGAATGCTAATGCCCTGCGAGAAGCAAAACAGTATGAAAAGGAAACTGTTCAATGAACATCTTTCTGAGGCAGGAGGAAGGGAGGATGCACTCTGATATCTTATTTTCAAGGTACATACACTGAGCAATGGTGTTAGCCTGATTCTTTACCACGAACAGAAGAAATAAATTATGCCCAGCATGCCAACACTGTGACTTATGCCATTTTCTGTCCTTCAGTATAAGATCCTTGAACAGTTTTATAAGAATGTTTTGTTCATGTATGAGCATGAGAATTAGAAAAAACACAACAAAACAATTCTACAGTTGGAGTCTTCCTTTCCACAACATATATATACATTCAGAAATGTGGGTATTTGCTTTTCTTTTAAAATACTTAGAAAAAAACTCCCCTCTTGCTTTGTTTTTCTTTTTCTTTTTCTTTTTTTTTGTTGTTTGTTTGTTTGTTTTCCTTGTACAAGGCAGCTCTTTTGCAATATTCTTCCTGGCTGTGTGATCTATCAAAAGTTAAAGAGGATTATGCTATCAGATTTCAGATTAACCACTGACCACATTTGTGACTACCTGCCATGTTACACAATCACTTACACCTGTACTCTGTGAGTCCAGCATCTTAAAGCTTCAGATAAGTAATTCCACTCCCAAATCTATAGCTGGGGGAATTGAGACATTGAGTCATGGTGCAAATGGGGTACAAAAGTGGAGAACGTGGCCCTCTGATGAATTAAAACAAATGGAAATCACACACACGCAGACTGAGGAAACGTAACTCTGAAAGCCAGTGTTTGATCAATGTTATATGAAAAAGCAAAGGAATAAAACAGATTTTTACAGTGAACTACAAAACTAAAATTGCAAAATTCCTAAGCCACAAACCCATGTAATTGTCAAAGCACAAACAATACTTCTTACAGTAAGGCAGTTATGTTTCACACTTTTTCTAAGGAAAATAAGGATAGGCAACGGTGTAATATTAATATCAATTCAGGAAATACATTCCATAGTAAGATATCAAATATATTATGAAAGGAGAGAAAAGGAACATGGTTATTTATCTGGCTTGAAAACAGCACAGTGTCAAGTTAATTTAAAATTCAATTTCAGTTTAAAGCATTACAAGGAAGAGAGAACTCTATGTATCATAGGTTGTAAATTGAAATCCTAGCCAGGCTTTTGTCTGCCAACTAGTTGTGTATCAGCTATAAAGCCAGATTGTGGGCGCTTCTTTTAGGAGATTGGGCTGCAAGGCTCTCATAAACCACATTCAGAGAACTTTGTCATTTACTGTTTCCAAAGGCATTTTATTTAAAGTTTCTCATATTCAGTTACTTAACTGAAAACTGCTTTTACAATAACCCTGAGGTAACTTGCACAACGTGGAGCGCAGCACAGAAAAGCGTGCAGGGCCCTACCCTTCAGGGGGAACCAGGAGGATCTCATAGGCATTCACACAAAACCAAATAAGCAAGAGCAATTTGTGAGCAAAAGCAGCTTTTAGCAGAACACAAAAAAAGGAGTGAGAGTGAGTCAAGGAGGAATTCTGTCTTCCAGTAGCCCCTCTCCAGCCCAGAGGCCTGAATGATGACAAAAATGCAAGTATACCCCTGACCTCTGCTCCTCCAAAAGGAAGGCAAAGAAAAGCGGCCCTTTACAGCAGCTGTGGACGTTTTTATTTAGTCTCATAGGCCTTCAATCTCAGTGTACAAACACGCTGCAAAATCTCCAAAGCTAGCTGAGGGAACAGACAACACCTTGGAAGGGTTTGTTTTTGGCAAAGCGGAATGTAAGGTGTACGCAAACCGGTACTCCAAAAAGGCACTGAAATTTATCTCCATTGACACATCCACAGCTGGGAACAGCAGGAGCAGCTTTTTCATACTCACCTCGCTCAGTGCTATTTTGGAGATACGGGGAGAACACTTTGGAGTTGATAGAAAAGTGATTTTTAATTTCAATAATGTCTTTTATTCTGCCTTTGCAAATTACATAATTCTGCATTTGCTTAAGAATGCTCATTACATATAATTACATTTGCATTTTTCATAAAACAATAATATCCAAAAATTGTGGAGGTTCAAAAAAGCCAAGGAGTGAGGAATTTGATGGGGCATGAGATGGAAGAGAGCTATTTTCCTCTCCTTTTTAAAGAAATACATCTGGGCTTCCTCCTTCTCCCACAGCCAAGTTTGAGACCGTAGGTATTCTCCCCAGCCTGCTTCTCACTTATACTCTCGCCACTGGAATGGTTTATTCACATTTTTGCCTTACTATGCATTTTTGGACCTACAGCTCTGAAGTGTTTTTTTATACATTTTTTTTCCATTGGCACTTACTCTGGAAACTGCCATCACTGCACCAATATTTATGCACGTGGTGATACAAAAATATGCCATTTGCTTTGATGTGCAGGACATTTAGCAGTGATAAGAAATCCTACTGACGTCATCATTATATGGTGGTATAATCAAAAGCTTTAAGTCTGAAATACTCATTCAGTGTCCCTTGCAGAATGGCCAAAACAAGCCCCAGAGTTGCTTAAATTTCTGCAAAAATTAGGAAATGCAAAAAAAAAAAAAAAAAAATCACCCAAACTACCCAAACTTAAAACTGCATCAGAACACAGCACAACGACATTGCACACAAGAAACATACAATGCTTGCTTTCTTTCTGTGCTAGCCATTATGCAGCATGTGACTCTCCATTCTAATGCTATTTTATTAAAACATTTTTGGTAGCCAGATGTTGTCAACACAAATCAGGAGGAGCTGAAGCTGAAAATGCCAGCTACTCCTAGAAATAATCAAGGGACTAAACCAGCCCCTGTCAGGGATGCCCCTCACGTGATGGTGGGAGCTTTCTGCAGAGGAGGCTTCAGTCTCTTTTGAGCTTGATGGAGGCTGGGAATTAGAGCTTTACTGGGCTCTGTACAAGCTGTTTGATACCATCTGATCACAAGATGGGCCCAAACATCTCTCAAAGATGAGTAGAGATGATCTGACACAGACACAAAACATTATTAAAAGGCTTTCCCTTCAAAAAAGGCTGGATAATATGATGAAATGCTGGATAAAACAGCAGCCTACAGCGCATGTTAAAGAAAGCAATAGCTCAGCAGAAGAGTGCCAGCAGACTAAGACTTAGCATTTTCAGTTCTTTCATCTTTAAAAACTAAACAGATTGTTTTTGTTTTAAAATGATTTTAAATGTTCTTTTTACTTTTGGTTTGCACACAAATAATAAAGAAACTTCATATGTTCCAATACTGTGCTAAAAAAGCGTTTAAAGTTTTCTACAAATTGGAAGTACTTCAGAAAAAAAAAAGATATATATGAAAAAACCCCAAAATATATAATCAAGTTCTTTGAAGTCATTTTATGCCCTACTCAGACTTTCATACTAATTGGCGAGTTTCTCATTTCATCTTCTCAGACACAGATAATTTCTAAGTGATTGAGATTTAGATGCACTATTTTAATACTAATGGTGTACTTAAATGAGGTTAGATTTTAATAAAATTCTAGGCATTCATGATAGAGAAAGGCTTACACCTGGGGGTATATTTTTACCAAAAAAAAAGAAAGGTAGGCTGCTCTATCATAAAATGAGTCAACTCAGATAATTATGTAATCACTATTCATGATAATCCCACTACTAAGTATCATGAAAAAACACCAAAAATATATAAACCCTCAATACTCACATGAAAAGCCTTTGCAGGTCCAATCTTTCCTCATTCTTAGCTTACATGCAAAACTCTCGGTAAACAGATGCGTTAGGGAGTGTTAACACAGGTTACTTGGGATTAACTGAATCAATTCTAATTTGGCCAGTAAAAACCTTGACCACTTCCAAACTTGTTCATTTTCCAAAATAACAGCAATTAAACCTCAATAAATTCAACGAGGAATAGTGCAAAGTCCTGCATTTGGAGAGGAACTGGAACAAGCCCAAGCATCAGGACATGAGTGGGACCACCTAGAAAGCAACTCTGCAGAAAAGAGAGGCTTGGTGGACAACTAGCTGAACATGAGCCAGCAGTGTGCCCTTGCTACAAAAAAAGAAACCTGATAGGATCCTGCTGTATTAAGCAAAGCACTGCCATCAGGTTGAAGAGAGATCTTTCCTTTCTATTCAGCACTCCTGGAGTACTGTGTCCAATTCTGGGCTCTCCAAGATGAAAGATACATGGACATCTTGAAAAGAGTCCAATGTAGGGCCAGAAGATGATGATGGGACTGGAGCAGCTCTCCTCTGAGGAAAGGTTGAATGAGCTGAGGCATGTTCAGCCTGGAGAAGAGGAGAATCGAGGAGATCTCATCAATGTCTATGAATACTTAAAGGGAAGGTGCAAAGAAGACAGAGCTAGCAGTGCCCAGTGCCAGGACAAGACGCAATAGGCACAAACTGTTACACAAGAAGTGTCATCTGAACATGAGGAAGCTCTTCTGTGCTGTGCAGGTGATGAGCACAGGTTGCCAAGAGGCTGTGGAGTCTCCTCCATGGAGATATTCAAATGCCGGGATGTGGGCCTGGGCACACATCTGGTGTGTTCCTGCTGGAGCAGCGGTTGGAAAAACAGACCCAGAGGTCCCTGCAAACCTCAGCCATTCTGTGAATTCAGGAGCCATGTTAGGACTAACATTCTAATTTTACGATTAATATTTTAAAATCTGTATCTTGCCTTTGAAATACATAATGATGAAAAAATAATTTACTATTACAAGTGCATTGGTGCTAATACCTGCACAAATGTTGCAGCAGACCTTTTTCAGTAAAGAATTATTTGCAGAGCTAGTTTAAGGTTGCAAATAAGACTGTAGTATGTCCAGAGGTTAGACTTCAAACAGCTTAGCAATGGCCTAGAGATGTAATCTTTTAGAAGTATAGTAGCTTCAGCCTTGCACTGATTTTCCCACGGAAATGCAATCAATTAATATTTGAGTTTTAGTTGTATCCAAACCACTTCTTCAATAGTTTCAAGTGCCACACTCATTTCCAGCAGCTCTTTTTAAGCAGCTAACAACATGAAAAATTTAAACAGGCAAGAATGCTTTATTCCTTTGCCATTCCTGAGCCATTGTGACTGCTGTTGCTGGGTGCTTTCCTCCTTCACTTGGGCCCTGTCCAGATCCTCCTCTCTGGGAGGTATCCCTGACCCACATTTGAAGGAGGACTTTGTGGTGGGCTTCTGTGGTTTATGCAAAAAGCTGAGATCACCTGCAACTCTGCTCTCTCCATGTTAAAGACAGAGCCTGTAATGACTGAGGCCTCAATGTAAAGCACTGTTTGTTCAAAACAGAAACAATGCAAAGGAAAGTCCAAATGCAACAAGCAGTTCATACATCTGCATGGCTCACGAGGAGTCATATGCCTTCTGCATGAAAGTCCTGGAAGGGTTTCTCTGCTTGCTCAACTGTGAATTGGGATTGTGTCTCACAGCTGTCATTTGCTGCTGTTTGAAGTCCTCTTTCCACATCTTAAATGAGGGCAGAAAATATCCTCCATAGGAAAAAGTGTTTTCAGAACCTACAGAAATTGTTTTACCACCTCACCTATTCAGCCTGGAGCACAAAGAAAGCCTAGAGAAACAGATGCAAGTGCAACCTGCCAGTGCTACAGGTGCTGACGATGCTGTGACTCCATAGCATCTGCTGCTGTCCATAGTGATTGTGCCTGTTACCCTGAGTGAGGGGTCCTGTATTCTACACCTCTAACCCACATGTTCCTGCAATACTGAAACACAAATTCAGATGAATTTTTTGTATGTTCCTATTGGTCTTCCAAGTATCTTCCATAGATTCAACTGAGAAGTTGATGCACTACTTCAATCTTAATTTTCTCATAAATATTATGCAAAGGGATCATAGAAGAAAACCTATTAAATTCTCAGAACTGCACTACAAGTCAGTCTGAAGAGGTGTCCTCCTCTTGCCAAGTATTAACCAGCTCACAAATACTGCATGTCCAGCAAAGAAACTCTTGCTTAAGGCAAAGCATTACTGCCAGGGTACAAACATGTCATGACTGCACATTATTACGATCCTTCAAACATAGCCTCACCTAATCTTGTGCTGAAATCTATTAGCTTCAGTTAGAGAATAAATATTATTGTAACGAATAAATAAATATCCTCCAAATAAATAAGAAAGAGATGCTTTTGCCTTTGCCAGGGAACAATTACAGGGAACTCGCGTGCAGACAGCATGGCCATTCCTCGCTGCAGAACACATCGCTGTCACAGCATATGACTCTCGTGCAATACTGCATCAGGAGACAGAAAGTCAAATAATCTCTTTTGCTTTGATGAAAGCATGAGGAAGTGAACTCAGATAAAAGCAGGGAGTAATCTGTTTAAACAGCTTGTGTCCAAAGTTGAAATTAAACAAAATCAATAACAAATACAAGCTTGCTGGAGAATCTGCTTTGAGCACGACGTAAAAAAGAGATGAAATGTGCCTACAAAGATATTTCATGCCATAATATCCTATACGAGAAAGGAGCACAGACCTTCCACTGCTTTAATTACATGTGTTTATTTATTTAGTTGTGCCTCTCTACAATTTCCAGTATTTGTCAGTAATGGTGCAGTTAAAGAAGCTTTTGGGTAATTGAGAGGTAATGATATTAGAGTAAATTAAGATTTATTAAAAGAACAAAGAAAGAAAACAGATAATGAAAGCCCTCTTCCATTTCCACTATTTAGCCCCAATCTTTGGTGGCACAGTTCTGGCACATATCTATTCAGGTCAGGTTTTTAGCTCAGCTACTGTTGTGTGCAGAGGTAGCACAGAAATGCTTGCATCTATGCTGTCACAAAATGGTTTTTAAAGAACTGGCCTTGCACGCTTTGGGGAAGACACGGTTCAACAAGTCTTCTGTGCTTTTTTAAGGGAAAGAAAAAATACATAACTTCTGTTTACTGGGTAGGAGTAATAATACCTTCCCACTCCCATGGAAGATTCGGTGTACATATCTATAAAGACGACAAAAGAAATGTTGACAGAATAAGTGAATATTGCATCTGCATTTGGATCGCTGTAACACATCTTTCCTATGCCTCAGTAGTCAAAGGGGTGAAAGTAGCTGCAAGGAGAGCAAACAACTGGTGTTTCAAGATAAATGTATTCAGGAAAGGAAGCAAAGCCTAAAACAATAATTGCAAGCTTCTGAGAAAAGGCATGAGATGTTCATTGACATTTTCTACGTGGACAGCCTGTGAAAACTTCCCTGTTAGCCTCCCTTTTGCTGAAGTAAAACCAAAACAACAACACTTTTTGAAAATATTTTTTTGTAGAGAAAAGACCAGCACTACTAAATACAGTGTGCAGTGAGGGCAGGCAAATGGAAGCATAGCAGCACTATTTACAGCACCTGGGAACACTGAGTTCATTATGTTCTTTAAAAAATGCAAAATGATTGCAATCCTAACAACAAGAAATACGTAGCACAAATTGCCAACTTCATAACCTACTTCCTTCTAAAACCCAAGTGAAGATAGCTTTGCAGATTTTTGTTGCTCTTCTCAGCAGCCAGCGAGGATGCTCCTCCTACAAATGAACTCTTGTACAGGCCAAAATTTTCCAGAAGGAAGCAGGACGATGACAACATGCAGGCTGGCCAAAATAAATAGTTTCTGATTCATTAAGTAGAAGACAGAAATTGGTATTTATATCCTTTGTAGCAATAGAACAAATAAGCTTCAAATTCCACGTACATTGTTTGGTCCTCCTAAGAATTCGGAAAGGGACAGCTGAGCAGCAGCCCTGTGAGCACGGCAACTTGGGGTCTGGTGAGTCTGTTTGTCACCGAGAACCAACCATTTGAATACAACACAACAGCCCCGTGGCCGAGGGTTTAAGCAACCTTTTACAAGGAGTGAGTCCTCATGTTTCTTTGGAAGGCTTTGGCTTCAACAAGAAACAGTTGCATCATGCACTCCTAATTACTTCAGCAAGAGCTGGGATCCCTCTGCAAGCATTTCAGAACATTCTGTAATTTGGAAAATTAAGGTGTTGCATGATCTTCCCCAGTCTTGACAGCAGAATTTTCTGCAGAGCTTATTTGAATTTGTTAAAGAGAGAAATAAAAGGCATACAAAAATTATGGATATACCAAGCATAAACTTTCAGATGTAGCACTGGTCTGCCATGTATGGCTTTCAGAAGTGGTAGCAGTATATTCCTGCTGCACTATTTTCCCCTGAAAGTCCATCTAACTTCGTTTCGGTGAAAAGCAGATTTGTTATTTTCCCTCAGTAAGTAGCACCACAATTATTCTTGCCTCCTTGTAAGAATGAGCAATCTCTGCAGAAGATGATCTATAAAGTTTCTTAACTTTCCTGGGAGGAATATATATTTTATTGTTCAATTTGGTTTCTCAGTAACACATATCTCTGTCTTCGGTAGTGAAGTACAAGGAGCTCTGATCAAACATTTTAACATGGGGAAAAGAAAACTGTGTTTTATGGGGAACACATACATACAAGGACACAGACACGCTACATGATTATGAGAAAAGGCTGCAGTTTCTTGTATTTATATGTATTTCTTTATAATATACATATTTTTCCTTTGTTTATGCACAGGTGTGCTATTGATATGCTAGTGCTTCCAATGGTACCTCACTGAGCTGTATTTCTTTTTCGCTGTATATGCATTCCTGGAATGCAGTTAGTTACAAGGACAGGCAAACATCTAAGACACCAGCATGCAGCTCTCATCTTTCAGACTAGGCATACATCGCTGGCTAATTTCATGCCAAAATGTAATAGTAAGCTCTGTACATTGATTCAGCATAAACTGAGGTTGGCCAGCATTTATGATAAAGCCTCGTTGTAACATAAACTGCAGTTGGCGGCTGTTTACTCTCCCCACTGAGTGGCAAAAAGAAGCAGCCCAGCAGCAGACGTCCTCTTGACAGACCCCACTGTGGGCTGCAGTTTCAGCACAGGGTCAAAACCTCTCCTCGGAAGGGTAAAAGCTGCAGCTTGCCCAGCTGCATCCACCTGGGTTGGGCAGCCTAAGCGTTCTGTAAGTGGCTGGAGTCTGAGCGTCAGAGAAAAACAATGGCAAAAAGCACAGAAGCGTGTTTGCAACTATCTGCTGCTATCTGTGTATCTGCAACAATGTAATCTCGCTCCCAGGCCGCTATCTTGAGGAGTTTGCTGTCTCTGGCATTCGTTGCAAGGTTTTCATTCTACTTCTGTACACAATGCGCTTTCCAGGAAGCATTTGCTTACTTAATTCTCTAAAAAGATATTGCATATTTATTTTGCAAGTTGCAAACAACCTTCCTCTCATTTACAGCCCAATTCCACGGCAAGCTCTGAGTGCGTGGACTGTGCTTGGCCCATAGGGATGTGCCTCATAGGCAGCTGTGCTTATTTCATTATAAACTGTAATGCAATACAATCCTACAGCTCTAAGGTAAAAGCACAACCAACTCATAAAGACACTTGAAGACTTAAATCCAATTCCTTGTCATGAGAGACTTTCAGCAGTTAAACTATCCATCTTCATCACCGTAATTCAACAGAAGGCTTCTTATTACGCAACAGTATGAAAACAAAGTCACAAGTAATTAACATTTAGGGGGATATGTGAATATAAGAACTGGCAGATCAAGCACAGCATTATTTGTTCAACCGATGCCCTGAAATCAGTATTCTTGTGGTCAGAAGCAATTTGACTCATCTCAACTTCTACCTTGGTTGAATTTCTCTTTTGATTTCTCTGTCAGGACCGTGGGGCAAGCAGCAAATTCATTTGTTCCCCCAGGGAGAGCACAAAGTGCAGCAGCTCTTTGGTGGCATACAAGAGGCAACTTAGGCCATTTTTTTTTCTTTCAGTCTCAGGTCAGACCCATGGGTCACTCTGTGTACATGGGATTTTAAGTGGAGGTCAGCAGCCTGTCTGTTGCATGTAATTAAATTTGTTTTACAAGCTTATCTAGGCAGTAAGTAATGAAATATCACTTCTCTCAGGACGAGATTTTCATTGTTCTGAGTTGCCTGACAATAGGGCTTTTCTCAGTCTTTGTTACCAAGCAAATGTGAAATTTCAGAAGAGCTATGGCTGGTAAATCTACAAGAACTGCAAAGGACCATGCAGGGTCCAAGTACCAACAGCCTTAAAGATCATAATAATTAACGTAGGCATTCCTTAATGCCGCTTCCCAATCTGTACCCAGATTTTTCTCAACTTGTTAACAATAGCAATGTTATAACACAGACAGAGAACATTCTATCTTTGTTCTTATGTTAGCAAAGATATATCCACAGAAAAATGTGAACAACATTTTTTAAATTCAAATCCTTTTTTTTCAAGTCAGAACTACATCAAAATCACCTTAAGAATATCTGTAGATATTTTCCTAACTTAGAAAGCTCATTAATCAAATGAAAGGATTACAAAACCTTAATCCAAGTATTATTTTAAATTATTTCTACTCTTTCACAACATTGAAGCATACTGAATTCATAAAAATTTAAGCACTCCCTGAATGAGCCATTATGAATCAAATTTTCCAAATGAGGGACAAACCCATTTCAGACTCTGAATTTTTGCATACAGGCTAAAGAAGTATATGCCTGGTGTACACTTGTACAACTGCCCCACACTTCTTTCTAGCTTGGATTACTATTCCTGAATCCCCAGATTAATCAGATGGGAGAAAAGGAAGCAAAAAATCTGCCCCTCTGTGTAGTTACAGCAGTCTAACTCCACCTCTGAGAGTTGTCCCTTTAAAGTGCCTTGGAAAGAGCATTTCTTACATGTTGGCTTAGCAATCAGTTGGAAATGGGATTAGGATAACATGAAAGGGAGTGCTTCCTCATGCAGATTTACACCAAAACAACTTGGCTGATGCAAATTTGCAGAAGACAAAGGCAGAGTTTGAGAGAGAGGCCTCAGGATTTACAACTGCAAACAGAAACTTACTGGAGACTAAATAATTACCTTGCTTCTCCTCAAAATATTCAGCTAGATTTGACTGCACAAAGTATGTTCCGTGTCCTGAAAAAAGCTGTAGTGCAGAAAAATTTGCAACAAGTGCAGCAACGTTTACATCAACAGACTTTTAGATACAGGACTATATAGCCTAGCATGCAAGGCTGCAAAGGAGATGCAGAAGGGTATGATCAAGGTCAAACAAATTGTAAGTACTCTAGAGAAAGTGAATAGAAAATGATTTTCACCACATTTCACAATATGAAAAATCACAGAGCACTCAAGAGAATCATCAGAAGTCAGATTTATAGAAGGCTTGTTTCAAGACCGCAGAAGGGAAAAAAAGTCTTAAATAACCTAGGAAAAGCCCATCACAAACTCTTCAGACAGCTTCATCAATATCTCCTAGCACCTGTCATCTGTTTAATAGAGACAGTTTGCCCGTACAGATTACTCAACCTACCCTTTGTTTCCACAGCAGAGCTTAGCAATTGTGATGGGTGGCAGACTGAGAACCTAAAAATTAAGTTCACATAATCCCTTAGACTGAGGTGACAAATCTGCACGGACACTGTTAAGCTGCAACAAGTGATTCCAATAATGAGTATATGTTTACCGTGTAATTACTGTCTCTATAAATCCCAGGGGAGCACTGTGCGAAGAATTACATAAAGTATTAATGCAGTTTAAAAAATGATCTGAATGCATATAGAGTTATGAGGCCTACTTACTTTTCAGGTCTGTGTGTGCCCATTTGAGGTAAAACTATAAAGCAGCACACCCAATCGTCACTATGAACTGCTGATTTTAAAAAGGAACTAATCTGTTACATTATTTGTACCGTGACAATTATAATAATTTCTTTTAAGGGTCGTAATACCAGTTATGCAGGCTATGATATAAATAAGAGACAGCGTCAGCCGATTCACTGAAGCAGCTACATTCATCCACAATTACACACAAACGCCCACGAAAGAAGGTACAAGCTCACCATCAGCTCAAGTGATTTATCAACGATTATCAATTATTCACTGTGATAAACACAAATACCACCGGCAAGTTTTTCTCCTTACTAGCACCAAACCACCACATGGCTCTTGCAGTTTTGCTGCTTACAACCTATTTTCCTCAGAAGGCTGTCTGAAATAGCCAGAATTCTCAGGTAAAACATTGGGAAATTTAGAATTACCTCCAGCTTCCACCTCTTTCCTGGATTAATAATAATATTTAAGAGATTTCTAACCACACTTGAAAAGAAAGAACAGCTACGGGACTACTTCTTCCCTCCCTGCTCTCTGGAGAGAAAAATGCATGGAATGTATTTAAATAATGCAGTTGAACTTTTTACAAGCAAAAACCCCTTCTTCGTTTTGAATTACTTATTTGTAGTGAGTTACTCGTTCAACACCAGCCAAAATAAAGTTTATCCATTTAGAAAGAACTAACCGAGTCAAAACTCTTAAAATTCTGTCTTAATGCTGTTTTTCTCCTATTGTTAATTCAGCAAGTTAAGAGAAAGGAAACTGATTTTAATTCATTTAACAGAATCCCAAAGACTAGATTGTTCTGTTATGAACAGATGCCTCAAAGATTTTCTGCCAGTGCTGTTTCCTCTCCAGCTGGGAATAAAGTTTTCCCCCCATTAATACAAGTCAATCATTCTCTGCCTCTCAAATTCATCTTTGAAGTTTCCAGCCATCTCAATGTTCCTTTCATGAATGCAGATTTCTTTTTAGCATGTAAGAAGTTTCTTTTTATTGTATTTGTATTTGTTGATGAAGTTTGGAAAACGATACGTTCAACTATACATTATATAATGTGTAGTAAAAGTACAGGCAATGATAGATGACAACCACATGCAATATGACGGTCATCTTGGTACTTTCAAGAAGATGACCCTGTCCTATGCAACATGCATACCCCTCTGGACATTTTGGTAATATACACAGTGACACAATTTGTTTTACTTTGATCAGAGCACTGTGAAAGGTGAGGGAGGCAAAGAAGGTTCTCCAGCACCAGGAAAGTGGTGGAGAACAGCACAAGTACTTCACAAAACAGCCAGTTCACCTCGCAAAATAGAGCTGCAAAGTAATTACTTTCCATAAAGCAAAACACTGCAGGCTCAACAGCGCTCTCATCTCTGGAATTCAAGTCTAATACAAGAAATTGGAAGAGTGCCAGCATTTTGGGAGGTTGCTACTAAATCAAAGGTGGTAGCAAAAATACCTTTTGATGTAAACAACCAGTTTGATTAACAGGGTAATGGGGCAGAATGCTTCTCACTGTGTCTAACCTCATCACACTGAGTCTTTATATACTCTCTCCAAATTCTCCTTTGGGAAGATCAAGTTTGCCATATTTCATTCTGATATTAGTCTTCGAGCATAAATAATATATGGAGATGAGCTAAAATGCCTCATTGATTAAAATTCTAGACTGTGAGCTTGTCACATTTCAACGTGCAAATTGCTTCTGTCTGGCCTGCTTTCAGAAGTCACTCATCGAAATATATAGATGCTTGATTTTAAGTTTGGTATTACTGCTGCGATTTTTCTCTACAATGGATTTGTAAGTAATGAAATATTTGGTCAAATGATTACCTAATGAGACGACAATATTACACAACGTGGTCGCCTTCACACTGATGTGAATAATACAGCCACATATTGGGTTAAAAGCAAGCCCGGAGGTTTCTACCATGGCATTTTAACCGTAGCTAGAGCCCTCAGCCCAAGAAATCAAGCAGAAATGGAAGACTGCGGATACCAAATCTGCAGAGTAATAACCTTTTACGTATTTACAGGCAATTCTTAAACACCAAATCCATCTAGGTAGTTGCAGGCTTTCCTTGGAAACCAAACACAAATATAAGCTTTAATAAGAACAAAGAATAACTATCTGACTTCAAGTACTTATCGTTGGTAATGCAGAGAGACTGCACACAAAATGAAAAGGCAATTTGGGAGTCGTGACATACAGCACCATGCCACATGTCTGAAACATTTGTTTATAGTCCAGTGTTCAAAGAATGAAACATTCCTCTTGAAAACAGTGGTCAGGTTTGCATCATTCACTGTATCGAAGAGAACCCATACATCTGCCCTCTCATGGTAATCTATTTTTTATAATCACCTCGGGAGAAGAAAGAATTTCAAAGCGAGTGCAGCTATTTGAGAGCAACATGTTCATAAAACTCTTGTTGGAGGAGTTTGTTTTCAGGCTGCAGCCCAGATAACGAGATTATTTACTAGATTCACAGGACCTCCAACAAACAGTGTTTCGCATAATCCGAAAGCTGTAGCCAGAAGCTGAATGGAAGAAATACAGTCCAGAAGCATATTTAAATGTACTGCGCTGTGAAAAAGAAGCCTATTAGTACTTCTCTTAGGAAGACGCGCTAATTCAAACATGGTATAGGTAGTAATAGTGTTAATAACTGTAGGCAGCAGAAATGAAGGGGAAAAAAAACATGTAAGCCACCATTATGCTTCAGGAGAAGAACTGAAGAATGTAGAAACATCCATCTGACTGCAGAGGGTTTTGTTGTATTTTAATGTTTTTATTTTGCTTTTGTTGTTTTTTCTGTTTAATAGTTCTAGGACCAAGTCTTCCATACCCTATTATAAGTTCGGATCAGTTGTTGGGATTTTTAACTGGTAAATGTAAGGCAAGGTAAGGTCTCCATGTCAGTCTCCTTAAAAAAACAACAAAAAGCCAACAATGATATGGCAATGACAAAGAAGAATGGGAGGCAATTCTTCTACACAGGAAGGTTATTAAAACAAATTTTCTCTTGAACTATTATTTTCTGTATCTCATTCTCTTTCAAAAAAATGCATGTTTTGGATCTTTCATTGTTACTTCATGCTGGCAACCTATGGATTTAAAGGAAAACAGAGCACCTGCAGAGCTTGCTTTCTCAAATGAGAATTTTAAACAACACACTTATTAGACATTATAAAATCTGTTATTACATACCTATATAACAAAAGGGGAAGAAGCCACTCAAAACAGAAGGAATCTGTTGTATTATATTTGAATAGAGAAAAATTTAGCGTGTGTAATATTCATAGCCCAAATACACACACAGAGAAAACTCGTCAACAAACAAACAGAAAAAGGGCAGATAATTTCAGATTATGCATGACACACTCTGGCATGTACATCATACTGATACGCACAACAGTTTCATGTTTGTCCATTTAGCTGTGTGTGATGGGCAATGGTGCAGAAAGCAAGAGACATTTCAGGGAGGGAAATTGCATGGAAAGAAAGTCATTTCGATTGCCCAGCATTTTCTCGGGCTGAAGGCCATGCACTCTGACAGGATCTGAAGAAGACAGGACTGCTCCATAGCAGACCACAAGTACTGCATTTGACCCAGGTTATTAAGATAATGACATAGTAGCTATATTGACATTTTCAATGAATGCATAACCTAGATTTTCCACATTAGTATAAAATACTAAAAAGCTACCAGACAAACAAAACAATACAGTGGAAATGTCACAGTCAATTGACAAATTACAAAGCTATAAGGGAGTTTTGGCAGGCAATTGTCATCTCTTTAATTTTGCCCCTGCTGTCAAGACACAAAACAATGACACCTGAAATGGGTGAATTTGTGGGATGTGAAAGCATGTGTTTGCCAGACCTCTTTACAATGGGCAAATTGCTATAGAACAGGCCATATAGGAGGCACTTTCATCAATCCATGGCTAGTTTTGCAGGGAATGGTAAATCTTGAAAACTAGACATTCATTTGACATTTATTTTTCAATTCTTCCCTTACACTTTGCAGTTTCTGTTAACATTAAATAACATGCTGTTACATGAAAACTATACATTTACACTGCAAAATGCCAAACACAGGCTAGCCTGCAAACAGATCATGGTTTATCCCCAGTGATTGGATCCTGAAAACAGAGATCCAAACAGAGCTACAAGATGAAGGCAAAAACCTTAATGACTGACAGCAACACATTCAGAGCTTTGGTGAAACCGGTCCTTTAACAGCAGCACATACTTCTGGATATCTGGAAGCTTCAAAACCCGTCTGACTTGAATTTATTTTATGGACCTGACAGAAAATGCTTCCCCACCTCCCATTTCTTTGAAGAAACAGAAAAAGATTCTCAAAAATGCCTTCAGTAGCACAGATATTATAAGATCTGCCCTATATGTGAAGAATGGTTAACATCACCAAAGCGCCCAATTTTGAACATCCCAAAACAAGAAACACAGTCTACTAAGAAAAAAGGAAAGAAAACCAAATCATTTCTCAAAATGAAAGAAGATGCTGGAAGCACTCTTTCAGTACGAGCCTAAAACATGCTCATTCTCTTTCTAAAGACACGAGTGGAACCCATAGCAGTGTGACTGGCTACGTGCATCCTCAAAGCCACGAGTTTACCTCCCCCAGACAAGAAGCAACTGCATCTGCTATACAGTGTAATCTCCAGTAATGAGCATGCTCTCTGTTGATGCAAGTATATAACACAAATAATTTAGTGAAAGCTCTTTGTGAGAGGCCACAAAGATCAGGCCCTGACCCTACCATAATGCAGCGTGGGCTTATGAGCCGAAAGCAGTTCATGTCTGGTGGCAGATGCCACACCAAACTGTCAGTCCTACCCTTCCTCCAGAGATTGCCATGCCTGGAAAAGGATGGCCAGCATATTTCAGTGTAAGTTAGAGTACCAGGCTGTAAGTGGGGATGAGCAGGAAGTCAGCTTTCATTTCCTTCAACCATTCCTGCTAAAAAAACATAGCTGACAGCTGGAGTGATAACCTCTTAAATCAATTCAGCGTGAAATTCCAGAGCGCTTCTGTCAGTGCCCTCAGAAACTAGATGGTTTTAATCATTAGCTGGCTGCATTAGTGAAAGTAGATGGGCAAGGCAGCATGCTTGGTGTCAACGGTTTATGTTCCTTCTTGTTATCTCTTTAAACAGCAGCATCTGAAGGAGTCAAAGTATTCATCGAATTCTGCCATGGTTTGGTCTACAAATGCTGCCTGCAGTTTACCAGGATCTGGCTCTTTAATCTTTGCTAGGAAAGGATGAGTAACCAAACACACTGTAAATATACACAGCTCAAGCCTGTTTGTCCTTGCCAACTGAAAAGAGTGGAAGCCTTCAGAATTCTGGATCTTCTCTATGAAATATCTGCAAAGGTTTTCAGGAGTTCAGATTGAGTTGCTGTGCAAAGTTTGAAAAATAGGCAATCTGAACGAAGTCTGAAACACTGTCTCCTTGAAATAGTTTTCAGCACAGGAAGTTCTGCCCAAACTATCATATCTCTGAATTGATAAACTTTCATTTCTCCTTCTCCTGTAGAGACACAGCAGACTTATATTTCACCTCAACTAATTTTTCCAAGTTTTGTTGACTTTAATTAACAGAAAAAATGAGCTACAACCATTCTTTTTTTAAATCCATTTTACCACGAGGCAGAGGCATTTACTATTCTCACCAACTCACGAAAGCTGTAACTGTGAGATACAGAATTACTGAGCTGAAGAATAATATTTGCCGTAGCTCTGGTTTTAATATTTAAGGGTGAGGAATAACCTGTGTTGACAGCAGCTATACCTGGTATGACTAAGAAACAGAAATAGCTTCTCAGACATCCATTCTTTTTTACAGGTTGTAACACAAATGGTTTTATGAGCACTGGAATGAATGAAATTTGTTTTCTAAAAAGATTTGTCCTCTTGTGGCTGACTGACTGCTTTAACTAAATACAAAAGTAAAGAATATCCCCCAAACAAATATCAGAAAACCCACACTGAAAATCGAGACAGAAAGGCAAAAAGAGATTAGTGTTGTTTTCCTACAGGATAAGCCTCACTGAGTTTGCATCTTGGTGGGTACCCAAGAACGAATGCTTCGGGCATGGCTCTGCGACAGCCAACCCAGATAATCCGTGCCACCAAGCAGGGCAATCTTCTGCCACACACAGCCTTCTCCCGTCCTCAGCATGAACAGTGCAAGCCCAGCTCCTACCTTTAGCTGGCCCTCAGGAATAAACTGATTCAACTCACTAATCCAGCAAAAAACTCATTTGCTTTGCTTTGGTGAGCTTTCTGCCGCACAAGACAGCTGAGTTGGCTGCCTGTGCAGACAGACACGCTCTGGAGGCCATATGGGGAAGACAGGGCAGGACCACCTCCTTTGGCATTAGGAGTCATCATGTTTGCCTCAGGCACTCTGACTGACTTCTACGCTGGCCCCTCTCTGGCATGGACTTCTGCTTCTCTTGATCAGAAGCAGCCCTCTGTGTGAAGCCCCTCACATGTGGTAAGGACTGAACTCCCACCGGAAAAAAAAACACCTTGATGGGACGCTCCTGGGCTTCCTCCTCTTCTCACAGAGCTTGGTGGAGCCTAAAATTCTTAGTTGTTTTGATCAAAGTTGGTGATGCAGAAGGTGGCTGAGAAGATGTAACACAGAGATGCCGGCAGCCTGCTTTCCTGACCGAGAAAAAAGAAAAGGAATAAAACATACACGTGAGTGTACCCTAGGCACACCTCAGTCACCGTTTTTAACCCTTACACCCAAATCAGGAAAAGCTCAGTGTTTCAGCTGTGGTGGATCATTTCTTTTTGTTTTCTCAGTGCAGCTGAGCACAGACTGGAAGATGGCTCCGTGCAGCCCCAAATGGACTCAGCTCTCCCTGCCTCTGCCAACCCTGACAAACAAACAGGCGAGCCCAGGGACAGGGGCTCTTCAGATGTCTTCCAGAACATTTTCCTTTCAAACAGGCCAGTCCTAGGGCCAACAAATCCCTGGCAAATCTGAAGTAAGTTTTCTGATGGATCCTGCTGAATAATCTGTCTTGGGACAAAGCGCTGCCAGGGCCCAGCTCTGGGAGAAGCCAGTGGGGGGCCATCCTCATAAAGGCTGAGATCTGGTGAACAGCTGTAGGGGACTGCAGGACCCAGTGCACTCACAGCTTGCGATTTTTGTTGTTAGCTGAAGCTGGATCTGACCCAAGCAATTTGTTAGTTAACTGTAAACCACTGCCTTGCCACCTTCACAGGCATGCATCCCCCCCTAACAGCCCCGTGCTGTTCCCGTCTCTTCCTCCCCAGTGTCATACAGTTCATTTTAATGTGCACAGGCCCAAATAAGCGACAGATTTTCCCTCCTCTCCCCACAGCTTCATGGGAGCTGATGTGGAAGCATTGTCTAAATCCTGAAACCACAGGGTAGGAACTGTATGTTTCATTTCCATTTGGCAGTCACACCATGTGATTTTGGTTAACTCTGTCCTTCTGCCGAAAAAGATCCCATCAGCCAAATTCACCAAGAAACCGTAAGACTAAATTTAGTAAATGGTTTTAAAATGCCTCCAAAATCTTCTCAAAAGGCTTTTGCGAACACAATAAAAGGCCTTGTGCGGTAGTCTAAAGCCCTAATCCCTCAAATCTTGGGCTTTTGTGTGTCTGAATTTGACTCAAAAGTAATTTATGTATATTTTTCCAATTGTTAAAGGAACGGAAGGCTCCTGTCACACAGATTTTTACTTTATCCACAGTTCCTCTGATTTTGAACAGGTATGGGGTTTTAAAATTAAAAAAAAAAAAAGAAAAAGCAGTTATTGACACATTAAAACTTAATAGCTCTTTGCAAGACACTGCATTTCATAATCAAAACCTCCTTAGAATTTTCATTAAAAAATGAAATCACTGATCCAACAAACCATAACAGCTGCAAATTGGGTCTGGAAATAAATACTTATGCATAAAAAACTACTTATTAATATTTTGATGAGGCTGAGGTCTGCATTTGAATGAAAAAAGGCACTCTATGATTAAAAACAAAACCAACATAAAACACGATTGACTTTCATAGTTGAACTCTCAAGTGATTTAGAAAGTTATCTCAAATGTAGTTATTAATAGCAAAGGTGATATCAAAAATGGAGATCTGTTTCTCTTTGGCACCAAGGAGAAAAAGAATCACCACAAAACCTCCAGAAAAGATATCGCCACACCCAACAGGATAAAGCACAAAACAAAAACAAAACAACAAACCAACCCTACACTTTTTTTTTATACTCTTGAGTCTGAGAACTTGACCACAGCAAAGCAAGAAAAAATGTCTCAGCATTGTCAGGACTAGCCTTTTAAAACACCAGCTATGAAAAGTCAAACTTAGCTACTTAGTAGGGTTTCTCCTTGCAGGACTCTCCTAGCCCAGCACATTTCCCTGTGCCAGAAAGCTATGCCACCAACTTCCTGCCCTGGTGAGACTCCATTAAGACCATTACAGGGAATCTGCAGCAACGTGCTTGCTTCCTTTCCCCTAGAAGAAGCTTAGGGCCATTCTGCTTACCTTTCCCACCTAATTAGCAGGATCTGGATCAGGAGTTCTGGCTGGAAAAAGCACCCCAGCAAAATAGTGTACTCGACCAGAGGGAAGTAAACATCCCCTTGGGCTCAGGCTGCAAGGATGCACGCTACCTCCATTGGGGGAGATCCTGGTCTTGGCAGCAGAGGTTGAACCTTCCCACCAATATCCCATTACATGTTGTTGCTTTATGACAGATGGCAGCAGAGGGACGGTCTGACAGAATGGCATCTGATATGGAAGTGCGTATGAAGCAAAGGTGTGTCACTGAATTTCTCCCTGCAGAAAAAATGGCACCCAATGACATTCACAGATGCTTGCTGAGCGTTTATGGAGTCCAAACAATGGATGTCAGTGTGAGGTGATGGGTGGTGCATTGCAGCAGCAACACCATCATAACAGCTGTGAAACAGTGGGTCATCTCTGCTAGTGCAGATTTTTAGGAGGGCAGCATGCAGGCTCTTGTTCATTGCTGGCAAAAATGCAGAGCTAATGGCAGTAACTGTGTTGAAAAATAGTGTTTTGTAGCTGTGAATCTGCTCTATCAAATGGTGGCATTGTACTCCTTGTTGTGGTTTCCATGGGTATAAATAGGAGGCATTACTTTTAGAGTTATCCGTATACATAATTAAAATCGTAACACTACAGTTCACGTACATACTACACATCTTTCACTTTCAAATGCATTCCAGATCTGTTCCAGAAATGTGGTTTAAATTATGTGCACAGGCAGTGCACATCACACACAGTGATCAAGAAACTCTTAAACAGACTATGGAATACAGACAATTTCCTTTTCAAATATCTGCCATCTTATCTTCCAACTATATCTTCCAAAGCCAACAAATCAGATCATATAACAAAAAGAAAGGAAAACATCTATTCAATCTTCAATCATATTACTTCTTCTTGGAAAACAGTTAGCAAAACTATCCCCCCAAAGCCCTCAAAGCAGTCATTAGCACAAGCATTGCTTGAAAATGACAGAAGGTCACAAACAGCAAACAAACTACATCTTCTGTAACACATTGAGCCCTTATTGCTGGAAAACACAGCTGTCAAGCATTACCTGCAGTAATTTTGCTGTGGAGCTCAAGTAGTTTAAATTAGCCAAGTCCTCAAACAGACTTTTACATTCTCTAATCATGACACTGAGTATCAGAGGGTTCTCAGGGTTAGTAATCTACATAATTTCCCACTCATAGTCAAGAAACTCAGACCTTATTTGAAGTAGCTCTTATTATTATTGGCATTTCTTTAAAAGAACACCTTTTTGCCAACAGGCATAAGAAAACCCTAGCTAATGTTTTCATATGTTAAGCCAAATAATACATGTTCATTGGACAGCAACTGCGTCTATTTTGTGGTCTTTTCACAAACTGGAGTGGCTTGCCTCCAGAGCACAAGGCATGAACCAGATCCAAAGCACACAACCATGTGCTGCCTCAGCAGTTACCTGGCTGCAAGGGAGGTAAAGGGAGCAGTGCAAAACAGCTGTGCAGGCAGTGCACATGGAGCAGCTATACTGTACTGCTAGACACCATCCACAACACTATACACAAGTCTCATTAACTCCTAGTTTGAGGGGTTCTTAAGAAAAGCAAGCTTGTTTCTGAGAGGTTTAATTTCACTATAACAGTGTCCAAGCTTGCTTTAGAGAATTAGATGGTGCCACAAGTCAATAGGGGATTACAGGATGAGACAGATGAGGCCAATTCCTGTTTTCTCAATCCAAATTAGGCAGGCTTATAATAATTTCAAATATAGGAATGCCATGGAGATTATTGTCTAAATCAGACTGAACTATATTAGTGCCATTATCTAAAACTCAGCCCAAGAGCAAGTCATTGGATGACAGCAGTTTTCATTTCAAATGTTTTTTTTTTTTTTTTTGTAGAGGCCAAATCTATGCTGATAGTAACTTCAAAGACTATTTCTTAATTTGGCAGGGAATGAAGGTTCAGGGAAAAAAAGAAAATCTTCTGAATGACTTCTCCAAAATTAAGGAATTTATTAGCCTGGCCATAATGAAGGAGATGAAGCAGATTAGAGAACACAAATGTTTGGCCAGAAGAACATACCAAAAGTGAATTAATTATGAATTTACCTGTGTGAGAAAGAAAAGACATAATGAGCTCGTTTTCTCACTGAACTAATTGGAAAAAGAATATATGTCAATGTGGACCCATTTTTTTCCTGTAAGAAAGACTGACAGGTGTAGCCAGTCCTTCTTGGTAAACAGCAGTACAAATCAAGAAAAGAACAAGTCTGTAGTTTCACTTGCTCAGTGTGGTTGTTGTATCTGAAGGCAGGATCCAAGGAAAACGAAGACTTAAATTAAGTTTTATCCAAAATAAACAGACACCTCTGAAAGCAATAGTGGCAAATTACAACTAGGACCCACAGGTAAAACCTCATTTTCTTCCCCACAAAGGGAGCAATGCAGCTTTGAGCGAAGGAAGTAGATTTTATCAGTTTGTTTTGGAGGGAGAACGTGGTTATCTCTCATGCACTGAGATGACCAGCAGCACAGCCTTAGGATGTTACTCCACGTGACAGATCCTCTGGAGATAAAGGTAGCTAGAAGGGTTTCCAGCCCTTTCCCTTATGCAGTGATTACTTCCTACACCCTTCACACCCTGTGCTAGAGGTCACCACTCCTTCAGCTCAAGTGCTTATCGAAGCATTTTACAGACATGATTTAAAGCCCAAAAGACACATATGAGGCCAAAGATTCACAATGTAGTCCTAGCAGCATTCTCTGCTTACAGCACTGATGATGTATTCTACCTGCTGCCCACCTATGCTGCAACACTTGTTACCAAATGGGGAACAACCCAACCCAGAAAAAGGCTGCCAAAGGTGGAGAAAAAGTAGAGAGAATCTATTCTGTAGAAAACTTTTTTTTAAAAGAATACAAAGGCAGGGTGTGCTCTCACACACATCCACATACAGATCCATGCCAAAAGTTTTGTCCAACAAAAGCACAGGCTGAGGTGGTGGTGAACTTCAGCAGGGACAGGGGAGAAACCACAAAAACTGGAAACTCTCCATCTGGTTCTGCTGAATTAAGACTCAGAAGATCTAATTCCTCTTCCTACAGTATCACCACTTAAATGATCTTCCAGCTTCAAGATGCTTCAAGAAGCATTTCAGGTTGATATTCATACATGTCAGTGCCATGCTAGAAGAATATACTAATCTCACAAGACACAAAAAGACCAGCAGACCTTTTCTACCATTACCCTGACTAAGTTCTCTGTTGATGACTGCATTTGCTATATCATCAAGTTCTTCAGGAAGTTCTCCAGGAAGTATTAGCTGGATGTATTGTGAATTAACTTCTCATAGCACTGAGATCTGTTATCAGGCCCAACTATATGCTTGCTGTTTTCCATCCACTAAGGTCTAAACTGAGGAGAATTCAACACTCAACAACCTTTGGCAACTAGACATGGCAAATCCTCTTGGATCCCACAGCCACATGACAGTGCTATGTGTGCATGTTGCAACACAAAGTTAGAACTCTAAACCAGAAGCACATGCTTCCTGAGCTGACTACATTCCTACACAACTTCTTTAAGCATAACCTAAGAGAAATGATTTGCCATGGAAGAATTTTAAGGCATCAGTCACAATCTGAAACCAGATAACACTTTCTAGCTCCAGTTGAAGTAGCAACTGACCCCAGCCCAGTGCTTCTGCGAGACTGCTGCGCAGGTTACCATCCCCTTAAAGCACCAGCAGAGCCATCTGGATAATTCTCCATCGTTCATTTCTGCCAAAATTAACCAGCTGAGAGGAGACCTATTTAAACTATTTAAGCAAACCCTACTAATTCTGACCACAGGAACAGCTGACAGAGTTGCAGAGGAAGGAGGAGCTGTGATCTACCCAACAGCTCTTGATGTCAACACCTGTGGCTCAGGAGGGTGAGAGAATAATAAAAACAAAAGTAGACCTCCTCTTTTGTGCCCAACAGAGGCTATCTGACCATGTGCCAAAGAGTATTGGCAGCACACTTAGTTTTATGTTTTCAAGCAGTAATAGAAGGGAATGACTGCAAAAGCTATGAGCCAAAGCACAAGACACCTATGAATTGCCTGTGCTTTCAGATGGAGTAAATGTGGCATAGCACATTCCTCAGAGCTGTGTAAAAACTTTTATCCGATACCAGTGTTAGGCCAGTTAGACCATAAAAAGTCAAGTGATTACAGGAAGTACCCTTCCTCATGTCAAAGATTACTGAGGGGAAAAAAAAGTTAATTGAAAAAGGCGTAGATCCTGAGTTGCTCTGTATAAAATCATAAATGACTCCCCAGAAAAGTCTCACAGATCTGTCAAAGCTGCTTCCAGATCCATTTGGTTCCCCTTCCAAATATTTGTAATTTTTAAAGCAATACATTCAGCTCACTGCAAGGGGAAAAACTGCTGCTCATACTACATATGAGTAGTGGATTGGTGAGGAAGGGGTTAAAATAAAACAAGCATTTGTAATGGAAGAGAAAAGTGTTCATTGCTCTGAGGCTGGAGAAGGTCATATGGGATAGTGGCACATAACCAAAGATATGATAAATGGATTTAGCATCCACATTAACTTCTCAATAAAATCCCAGGAAGACTTTTGCTGGCTTTTCTAACCATGTGTGCACAAATTCAACATGCATTGCATCGATTCAGACCACAGTGTTTTTATATATCTGTTGATCTATGTCCGAGACCTCATTTATTTCTCATATTTTTGCCTGCAAAAGTAAAAAATCTGCTTTTCTTGCAAGCAAGACTGTTCCTGAAACGTAACTGTCAATCCAAAAATGCTTCCCAGCCCTTCTCCTTGGTGAACAGAAAAGCAGCAAGTACTGCAAGGCAGTCAGAGTGGGAAACAAGCTAGAGAGAGTGCTGCAAATGTTTGGGCTGGCGCCTCACATCACACTGCAACCTCAGCACAGCAAGCTGAGCAAGCGCAGGTCCTCTGCTGCCCTGTTCAGGAACTGATTATTTTTAAGGAATGTTTATGATTATAAACCTATAAGGTGGTTGGTGGTTATCTTATCATAAGCAAGTAGAAAACATAAGTCATTAATATTGGCAAATTAGAGGTTCTGCTAAAAATAGTATTTTCAAATAAGTTGGAGACTTGGTATGCTCTTCCCAAACTCAGAGACAAACAGCAGTAGTCTCTTGCTCTTTACAAACAAGAACAGCAGGCAATTTAACGGATTCGTGATGAGTTTAACAATAGTAGTAATGAAAAAGGCAAGAATCATGCCAATTATCAACTGCTGCTCTTTGGAAGAGCCATAGGGAACTGCTGAGAAATCTAAGAGGACCAGGCTAGTGGGGCAGGAGGGCTGAAGGGGCTGAGAAGGGAAATGGAGAAGCAGAGACTTCTCTTTCTGAAGACTCAGGGGAAATACAAGGGGGATGGAGAACTTGAACATTTCAAGCTGTTCGGAGAATACAGAAACAGATAAAATAATAGCATTTCCCTTTTAGCGCTTGGAAGAAGAAGAATAAAACTTTCGGGCACCTATTAGCAAGACAAAATGCACAGCAAATAGCCAGCGTTTAGTCCTCAAACATGGCCCAAGAATGACAGCACAGCCTGAGCCTCCCTGAACACCTGCCTCCTGGGAGAGCTGATGGTTTCACATCCAGATGAGTATTGCTGGCTTTGCTCCTCATTTTCTGTTTGCTTTTCCTTTCCTCTGTATTAGGAACTCGCAAGTTGCCAAAAGCCAGGAACTTTCAGAATGGAACTTGGAAACTTGAGAATAAGCAGGGGAAGGTCTCTGCAGCACAACAGTTAAGTGGAATTACATTTGGAGATTTTAAAATAATAATAATTAGCTCCAGAAGGGTGAGGAACAAATTAAATCTTTTAGGGTGATAGCTGAAGCTCAACAGTTTGAGTATTAATGCAATAGGAAAGAACAGTTTGCTGAAAGCAATTGTTTCATGGGCCAGATGAAGAGGAGCTGCAAGGGCCATTTCTGATAAGTAACATTTAGTAGCAAAATATTTTTTAAAAGGCAAATATCTAATATTCTTATTTAAGGAGAAGAACAGCTGGTAGTTTTAGAGAAGATAAACATCCAGACTCTATCCCTGCTGTTTGAGAGCTCGTCTTTTTTTAGCAGTTTTTTTCTGTATTGGCTGATGCCTTCATTGTCATCAGTTTGCAACAGAGTAAGAAGCTGCTGTGAAGCATGAACTAACAAATGCTGAAGTACCACATAGTGGCAATGTCAGATGTGGATTTTTGTGGATAACACACAAATTCAGAAAAAGGATAGGAACTGTGGTGTAACTGTAAGGAGGAAGGAAGGAAAGAAGCAAGGAAGGAAGAAAGGAATGAGAGAAGGAAGGACACTGCAAAGTTTCCCCTTTATTTTAGGGCTGTTTTTTGTTTGTTTTCCAGAAAAAGGTTTAACAATGCAAATAAAAAAAAAACCAACTTATAATAAGATAAATGGCCACACCTTCTGGAAGTAAAATGGGCATTTTAAGATTCTGTAGATGCAGACTGCATTTCCACATTAACTGCAACCTTTTCTTTTGCAATTTATACTAGTGTTGGAAACTGCCAGGAATTGAAGGGTTACACAAGCTTTTTCTATGGAGCAGAAATTGAAAGGTGATTCCTCATTTCTCTTCAAATTAAGATGAAGCCAAGAGATCAAATATATTCTAATTAATGGAAATTTTAGAAAGCCTTCTTTTCTATCAGACTGTTGTACAGTGGCTTCCTTCTCTGATCAGCTTAATAATCTTGATTGAATATCTCAGCTTGTTTTTTCCAAATGATCAAAACCCTACTCACAAAAGTCCCCCACGTTCATGCACTAATCTTCAAGACATCAGCCTTTACTGCCAATATCAAAGCTGTTAGCATGAGTGGTTCCTATGCACCACACGACTGGTAGCTTTTTGAAAATGGATCTCACTCATTCTCCATGTTCCCCGTGGAGGTTGCACATGCCTCTGTTTACAGGTATGCTAGTATATATGATGTGCTTTCTTGTAACACCCATTCAGTCTAGCTGCTTGTCTAGAGAGACTTAGTATAGTGTGCCTGTCCCATCTGTCCTTGCTCTCCTCGTTCATGCAAGAAGCCCTGTTCCTGTAACCCAGTCCTGCACCCCAGTGAGAGCAGCAGTACCTTCCTGCCTGGAGCACCTTGCTCTTTACATGCTCATTCTTCTGCAGAAGGCCATCATAGTTAGGTTCCAATCCATGCTCCATGGCTCCTGCTGGAAAACATAGGGCCTAAATGAAGAGTGTAATGCAACTAGTAGTGTTAGCAGCTGCTACCTACCGTGTGCTTGCCAGATATAGGCAAGAAAGCCAAGAATGTGTGTGTACATGGGCACATATGTTACTGCTCTCTCCTTTCCATTGTCATCCCTGGCCAGCTAGGTCAGTGGTGTGGGTGCCAGCAGAGTTTGAATGGCATACAGGGAGATCAGGGGCTTGGGGCCAGGGGAGCTGCAAGAGGCAGCAGCTTCTGGCTCCTGCTAGATTTGAAGTGCCTCACCTGGAGACAAGGCACAACGGCCTCCAAAAACATGTTGTCTTTTCAGGGAGCAGGGTTTCTCAGCTCCCATGATGATGGGCACAGCCTTTATGGGTCAGCCTCTCATCTGAATGAGCACAATATAACCTGGCATAGTTCTCTTCAGAGACTGCCAGCCTACAGCTGCTAATTTATGAATTACTAATTCATAAATGTGGAGCTTTGGGGAGGTCTCTGTGTCAGAAATGCAGCACAGACATTTTCTGAAAAGCAGAAGCAATACGCATGGGGGCATGGGCTTACATGATGTACCCCCTGCCTGGTTGCCAGCACTGGTGTGCATAGGTTTTATTTTCTTTTCTGTTGAATGAAGATTCTCATCTTCATGCCCAGCCCAGCATAGGACTGCTACAGCTCCTGGTGAACTTTAATCCTCCCCCAACCCATTTGCCTTCATCAGATGAACATCAAAGCCTCCCCTTTGTGTTTGGGAGGGAAAATTAACATTTACTGTATATTAAATGTGATCTGGATACACCTCAGTTCACCTTTGCTTTTATATACAAGTCAGAAGGTTGAATCACACTGGGACAGGACTGACCTACTCGGGTTGTGATCAGGCCATTGAGGTTGCTTAGTTACTCCTTTTAAGACAGACATTTTAGAGTTTGTCATATAAAAATGCAGAAGAACCTCAATGTTTCTAAAAATCTCATTAGGCACCTACTACCAGTTTGAACACTCTGCCTTAATGTAAAAATGCTTGACCTTTAGTAGACGTGAGCTCTGTGTAGGAGATGCTGTTGTGACAGCTCTGCCTTATCTCATATGGACATTCACAAATAGCCACATTAAAAACAGTGAAATGTTGTGTAGATTCCAGTGCAGGAAGTAAGAGTAGAGGACAACACACAATAGGGATACAGTCGAGGCACTTCTTTCAGAGATTAGATATGCAATAATTCACTCAAAAATGGCATGCCCATGTATGTGTCTGAGGCACTGCTGCACAGCCAGTGCCACTCCAACAGCTGACTGAGCCTCGAGGACGGAGGGAAATACAGGAGAAAGCAGCGAGCTGGATTTTCTGCTCATCTGCCAAGCTTCTCCCTATAACTCCGTAAGATTGAAAACTTGACTTCTAAAGAATGAGCTTTTGTACAAGAGTGTTTTCAAGGCTGTGCACAGCAAATGCTCACCAGTAGCTCTGCAGCAGCAGCTCCTGCCATGGCAGAAATAGGGATCATAAAACCAAGGGAGGAAAAAAAATAAATAGTGATTCCTTACATTCTTGCTTCCTTACACGGCAGCTTAAGAGAGCACATCAGGATACTGAGCAACACATTTCTATTTTTCATGCTAAAGGCAAATAAATCGCATTATACACCAACTCCTTAAACACTTTGGACAGATTATAAGCACAGCTAGATCACTGCTGGCACACCCCAACAACTTTTAACAGCCCGTTTATTTAAAACCTGCACACTAGATTAGAGCCTTCTGTACAGTGAGCTCCAGTATGCCAAGTTCAACCCGAAGTGACTCTTGCTGCCATGCTATAAACCCCAGAAAATAGGGCTAAGGGTTCATTATGAACCTGGTGACAGACTCCTAATTATAGTGGTGCTATCAAGCATGATAAAGGCTGGTTGGTTTTATTTTAGTCTCATCCAAAGACTTGTTGGATTAGCTCATCTTTTCACTCCCGTTGAATTGCCATATGTTTCTTTTTCTCCTTTATGTAGTATTTGGCAGGAGTTATTTGTCAGCATTTACAAAAAGAAAACGTCTACAGAAACTTCATTTCTACTTCCTTCCATGCTAAATTTCTTGTTTTGCCTGATAAAGCCTCAGAAATAGTATTTTCTTGTGTAAAGCAAAAATGGATAAGAAAATACTGCTATTAATAGGTGAAACGTGGGCACCTACACTTTCCTGGCCACAATACTGCGGCATAATGTTTCAGTTCATTTCAAAGGGAAAGAACCTCAGTAAAGAGCTGTCTCTTTTTCTCTCTCCTTCCACATCAATTCTGCCACATTTCATATCCACTTCAAATATCTATAAGTAAATCAGAGCAAAACATAGCATTTTACTAGCATATTTGTTTGTTTATTTATTTGCTACTACCATCTACCAACACTGCTGCAAAGATCCAGGTTGCACATCGCAAATCGCAGGAATAAAAATAACAGTGATGCAAGTGCTTTCAAGAAAGTCTCTTCTTTGGCAGCTATAAACCCGCTGAATTTCACAATCTTATCTAACGCACCACAGGAGAAAGGAGTTAATTGCTTTTTCTAATCCCAGAAGTCAGAGAGTTGGAAAGAGCTAAGCAGCACCTGTACGGGGACAAAACTGGAAACCAGTTAGCAGAATATTCTCTGGGCAGAAAAGAGAGCCTCGCACAGTTGTTACTTGACTTCATAGGTATTATTTGCTTGGAGAAACATTGAAGCAATGGAAGAGCTTTGTGCTGGCAGGCCAGAGCAGAGGCAGATTACTTCATCTGCTCTGCAGAACACCCAGAGGAGACAGAGGAGTGGTAGCACCATTGACACCAATGACAGAGCAAAGGAACAGCCATTTGGCTGCCCTCCGTGTTTTAAACCAGCTACACTCAAACCTTCTCTCACCTGCCTCAGCTTCCTCTTGTGAGGGCAATTCTGTAACCTATTTTTCCACAAACAGCTACTGTGAATGACAACCTTTCCCAGTAAATGATATGGAATTGCTCCAGATGGAAAGAAATACAGTTTATTTCAGAGGAGAAAAAAGAAGAAGCCTTGAAAGGCCCCCCAAACATGACCAAGAGGCAAGATAATGAGAACTAATAGAGCGTTTCTGAAAAAGGGAAGGTCACCTGTCACAGCTGCTATTCAGCTCTGCTAAGTGGTTTTATTGATGGGTCATTAAAGGATTCTCATCCACCTTCAGCCTGAGAATGGTTTTACAAAGCAGATAATAAAAAAAATAAATAAAAAATAAAAAGGAGAAAACATCTTGCACCATTTCTTTAAAACTACATGTTTGACAGCCCTTTATTATATTCTCTTTTTTTTTTTTTTTTTTCCCATAATTTCTTCTGTCTATGTGGGCTTCTCATGCAACCCAGGAAAGCCAGAGAAACACTGCCTGTTAATAAATTGTAACCATAAAAACACAAAATTGCCTTAGGTTTAAAGTGTCTTGATCTGTTATCATTAGACACTAGGAAGGAAGAAGAGGTATGAGTCTTAATCAAATTTTCAAATGTTATTTTTAAATTTAAGTACAGTCTTCCTGCAGCCATGCCTCATCTCAATCCATAAGTTCATGTGTCTGGACTGCTGAACTCCATCATAACCCAGTTTGCCTAGAAGTAATGCAATTGATTCCATGATTCCCTGACACCGAACCCTTTGGTAGAGGTTGGCCTGTCATTTGCAGTTGTAGATACGGAGTATAGAACGTGTAGAGCTACTTGTGCTGAGTCTGTAGTTTTTAGGAGCTCTGCGAGACAAGTTATGAGAAGCTCCTGTAATTTCTATAGAAATAGGCTAATGGACAACTGAAAGGATAGGGCAGTATTAGTGACTAAATCATAGCTACTGTAACTGGTGAACTAGCAGCGTAGTTAAAAGCAGGGACTTTTCCCTGGATGGCTAATGGAGTTCAGTTCTTTCCTCTTCTCTATCCCATCCTGGCCACTGAACCTTGGTCTCTGTAGGGAAGGATCAAAATCTCACCAGAGCCCATAGGATCACACAGGCAGAAGGAGTACCCAATTTCAATACTGTGCTTATAAGAAAGCAAAGATTAATTAAAGAGGCACCTGTTATTTAGGAAAAACCTACAGTGATTTTAGTCCTGAGCAAGATTAAAAAAAGTCCTGAGCAAGATTAAAAGTTTTGATTGCCTATAGTGTTCTATGGTAATAATCTGATATCCACCATTACATCCAGAAAAAAAAAATAAAAAAGAGGCCATTAACAAATGCCATTACCAAATTTGACTTTTGGCTTGTGTTTTATAGCTTAACATACATAACAGCTACAAGGAATGCATCAAGTTAATGGATATTGTGTAGGTACATACACATCTACTACCTATTACTACCTCCACCTGTGAGTATATTACACACACCATAAAGCACTCCAGAGCACCCAGGTATTGCTCTTCAGGTCACTATTGCACTCTGCCCCATTTAACTCATTCACTGTCCTCCTCTGCATGGCCCAGGCTCAGCCAAGCACCCTGGGGAAGCTGGGCACTGCATCTCCAGGCTCCTGCACACAGCCTTGCTAGGCTTCCAATGGCACATGGCCCACAGGCACCAACTCTTCAAGGAAATTAGCTGCTAAGCATTAAAGACCTGCTAGCTGGTGATAACAGAAATGTTTTGAGAACTCTGCACACCAGCTTATTTTGGTCAATATCCATAGAAGGAGTATAAGCTTCTTTGACAGTGGCTCCCACCTCTTGCCAAATCTTTCTTCTGAGCTGCTGAAAGAAAAGGTCACCTGAATTTAACAGGAGTAACGAGATATTTTAGTAGTGCTCTTTCTTAGAAACAACTGAGCTGCTCTGGCTAACTGCTGTTTTCTTTTTCTGAACAACAATAAGGGGATATTCAGCAAGAGGCAGACACCAAGTAAAAGAAATCTCAGTGCAAGCTGTTAAAATTTGGCAAACTTGTAAGCGGCTGAAAATAGAGTCTTATAATGAGAAGTATCAAACAACCTTGATAATAGGCAGCATTACTAGTCTGCTCTATAGTTCTAAATTATATTTTATTACAGTGTTAAATATGCCTGAGCTCCGTTTACCAGTTCCATCATTGCCAACCCAAGAGCAGCTGCTGGCTGATGGCAAATTAGCAAGTTGCAGTTTTCCTGGTGTAGACAAGAGCAGGGTTGTTTCTGTCTTTCAGCAGTCAGAGCAGGTTCATCTCAGCAGTTTTCATAGTGCTGAGCCTGTTGGCATATGGCCATTAACATACTTCTCAGGTGGCTCCCTGCTGTAATGAGGTGGCTTGAACATAAGAGAAGTAAGCTAAAGTTAGATTTTTCCAGAAGCTGGTGTAGATGCAGCTAGCAGGTGATCTTTAAGAAAGTACCACATACGCATTCCAGCTTTTTGCTATTCTACTATAACCTCAGAACAAAAAAATAATCAAGTTTCCACTCAGGAAGCCTATGGCCTTTATTGTATCACAGGGTAAGGTTGTAAGGCCAAGTCCAGAGGGGTTCAGGGCTGAGCTCTGGGCCTTTCTTCTGCTACAAGCTAAACAATACACACTATGAAGCCAAATCTTGAAGTTCATCAATCTTTTCCATGAAAATGGAAAAATGAGCCATATGATTTCACATCCTAAAAGACCAGTACATGGCCGGAACTGAGGAGTTTCAGCCAGTCTCCAAAAAGCTTGTTAGATATATCACGGTAAGTGGAGGAAATGTGCATGGTATCAGCCACCACCCAAGACCACCCAAGTCTTTAAGAAGGCCTGCCAGTTCAAGGATAGTCCACAACACTTCAAAGCTATTAAAACTACAATTCACATTATTCCTATGGAAATAAACAAAAAGAGGTCAGGGGATGGACACAACACCTGCTCAGGCTGCACAGCTCAGGGAAGGCAAAATTTGGCTGTTGCAGCTCTGGAAGCAAACCACCAACTCAGAGCCCAGCTGCCCAGCTCCAGCAGCACACAGGGTAATGCTCTGCATGAGGATGGATTGGAGAGCACAGAAGATGATGGCTGCCTGTCAGCGGCTGTGCATTGGGCACCTGCTGCTTCCCCTCCTGCTGTGGTCACTGCAGGTCGCTGAGGCAGCTGTCAGCACAGCATCCCACTGACAAACATGGGCAGTAAATGAAGTACAAGAAATCGACTTCCTGACCCAGTGAACAAGATGAAGAAGGGGAATAAGAAACCTGGGGCAAATCCCTGGGAATCAGCACCATAGGCTGTGCAGGGCAAGAGCGGCCTTTGAGGCTGGCATTGCTGATGAAAGGAGTTGTCTTGTGTCACCCTCCTCGATGTGTAAGCAGTTCCCAAGGACTCTGGAAGAAGTCTCCTTTCTCTCAGGCAGTAGAAAAATACCACTTTAAAAAGACATACAGGTGAGTTTTGTCTCTCTATCAGACTGCCAAAATTTCTGTGCCACATTCCCTTCTCCTGTTGCTTCCTCAGGCACCTTGGGACCAAGGACATGGCATGGTCAGGGTGTGAGCTCCTTTATTTTTCAGATGGCAACAGCACTCGTCTCTGTCACAGAGCTACAAATATGCCCTTCTGATTCATATATAGCACTCATATAATATCTGCAGAAAGAATTTCCAAGCAATGTATCACAACACTGCTGAACTGCTTTAACTACCAAGAACACACCGAAGCAAACAGCACTGCTCAGCCTTTTGCCATGGAGATTTCAGAAGGAGCACCACAGAACAGCTTAGGGAGAAAACATCGCATCGCTTGGAAGCAGGCAAGCATGTATTTCTGTGTGCCAGGGGCCAGTTTCTAACTACTGGTAGTGTCTGCTCCTTTCTTGCCCATACATGCACCAGCTGAAATGTAAAACGGGCACTGGACATTTTTAGAAAGATTAAATAATCTTCTGATCTAGAGAACAGAGGACAGCAGCTTCAGAGGCTGCATGCTTATCTGGTTCTGATGATCAAGTCCCTTTGAGGTATCTCATAGATGATATGCTCAAAACACCTGTCTGTAACCAGGGAGAATACAAATTTTTCTTCATCCTCTGTTACAACCCCTCAGCTTTGATCCACATTTCCCCCACTCCAGCAGCAAAACTCTATTTCTTTAATCCTTCCTGTACTTCTTCCAAAAAGCAGGATCCTCCACTAACCAATTCAACATGGCACCAGCACAAAGAACCAGCTGAAAAACTTCCATGCTTCAGAGACACTTGTTGTGGGACCTCTGTTGTCAGTGCTTGAAGTGTACTCTGAAAAGGATCAGACCATCTAGAACAGGTGAGATTTTGCTTCAGAACCAGCTAGAACCAAGCTGTGAACTGCTGAACTCTCAAGCAATCTGAAGAGCATGGAAGAAAGGGAGAAATAAATTTCTCTCTAGTAGGAGGTAAATGAGACAAAGAAATTGATAAAACTTGGCCTAAAAATCCAAGTCTCTCTTTCCTACAAGGAAACAGTGAAATAATAACTAACAGTTGTGCTGCTTGTTTCTGTGCAAGCTGTACCTCCAAATTAGTAGGACTGATGCTCACTGGACTATTCCTTCTCAGCAACAGAGAGGTAGCAGGCTGGGCTTCTGTTTTAGAGTCCAGGTACAGCTATTACCTATACAGTGGTCTAGAGGGGAATGTCTCTGCTATAGAAGGGGGGTTGGAACTAGATGATCTTAAAGGTCCCTTCCAACCCAAACCATTCTATACTTCTATGGTAGGCATTTACTTAATCTGCAGTTCTCACCTCTACCCCTCAGAAAACAATTGTATGAGAAAAATAGCCTTATGAGGCAGGTAGCAAAAAAAGTAGCAGTCTTTCTAAAGGCTCTAAATGATACCAAGTGATGTGGCTGAAGTCATATATTAGATCTTTTTAGGCAGCCAGCCTAGCTTAAGCAATTCCCATCTTTAATTACCTACACTGCCATATGCTTCTGTCTCAGCTGTGCCAGTCCTTGTGCCTCATGTTGTTACCTGGCATGCAAGGCAACGTGGATTTTAAAAAGTTAGAAGTTTCTGATATTTTAAAGAAAAGCAATAAAGTAATTCATTATAGTATTGTTTTGTGTGTGTGAGTGGCAAAGCAAGCACTCAGAGCAACAGAAACAGGGAGCGTTGTCCTTATGGTGAGCCAGAGAGAGACACTTCAGTGAAAACTTAAAGTACGCTGTACCTCCAGACTGCAAAAATACACGAAGCTTGGAATGCAACTGGAACTTGATACACCTGCATTCCAGTTCTGTCTATTTTCCTGTACCACTGATATGTATGTAGCAGAGCGGTCATTTAATGAATATTTTGCAGTGATTCAGTATGAAAGTATTGCAGGTAACTATGTCAGCCAAAGTTAAAAATAATAACCATTAGTCACATGAGCACAGTCCAAAATACTGGGCAACTCAGTGCAGGAAGATTCTCTGAGGAGAAAAGAAAATGGCAATAACATCCAAGAGCTCTCAAAGCTAAGGCTCCTAAGATGGTATTTCTCATATATCTTCCTCTCCTACAGCATGACTTATGACAAATAAATAATATATATATATATATATATATACATAAACAAATATCTCAGTCTCTCAAAATTGGTAAGGATTTTTCTCCTTACAAACCACTGTTTACTTCAAAGGTGTACCCTCCTTACTTGAGAAGTTCCTGTTCATGCAGAAAAGTGCAAGAGAAACTGATTGCTTTGCATGAGAGGGAAGAAGTAGCTACTCTCTTCCAGCTCTCTCACTAACAAAGTGCTCTGCAAATCGAGACAGCTCGCATTTATTAATTGCTCATCACAGATTTCTTGCTGCAACTGAGTGGTTTCTATCAGAAATGTAGGAAGATTTGGGAGTCAGAATGGGAGCAAAAGGGAAAACTCCAACATCAGCTCTGCTAAAAAGCTGGAAAAACTGAACACGAAATAAAGAGCTGCAACAAAGCCCAGATGGAGCACATCAGGAAACACAGCCTAGAATATTGCTGGCCTAGAATAGAAAAGTGTGGAGACAGCAAGTGCAGCAGCTCCCACATCTCCTCTGTGCTGGGCAGAGCACGGCCACCTCCCAGCTCCCTCCCCTCCAAGCCCACAGACTTCCCAGTCTGTAAGCTCCCTTCCCTGTTGCTCCGGCAAGTGCTCTTCTTCCTCCTTCATTCCTTTGCCCCTGCATGTAAACAAACTAGGAAAAGCAGAATACGTCTACAGCAGGAAATGGAGCACGGGAAGATGCTGCACTGTGTTAACAAGCATTTCATGCAGGCACCACCTTTCTGATATTGTTGGAAAATCACTACACGTTTATATATGTATTTATGTATATGGATACCCTTGTTTTTCAGTTAACTTCCTACTTTGTTCCTCTCGCTTTCTCCAGCAACAAAACCTTAAATGAAATGAACAGCCACTAGCAGTGCAAGAATATTACGACTCAACCAGAATAGGAAGCAGAATGGCAAAGTTAATATGCAAGAGCAAAATAACATAAAGCCGACTGAAATAGCACCACTATTTAGCTTTCTTAATGGCTGGCTGCAATCTGTACCAAGATAAAAGGCATCCAGCAAGACTAAGTGATGCTAAGAGCAGGAGGGAAAAACTTCAAAGAACTTGCTTCATAAATATCTCTCAATAGTGTAAGATATTACTCTCAAATTAAGTTAAATCAAGCCACATCTGTGACATTAGACAATGGCTGAATTGCAGGCACCGAGAACAGAAAAATACCCTACCCTGACTATGACAAGACTGGAGTTATGTGTTCATCTATTACCTTTCAGAAGCAAAGCTCCCATTACCACAGCCTGGGCTGCTGGGTACAACTGGCACAGGTGCCTCTGGTTTAGCACAGGCTTCCCACCACTAGTCGTCTTTTTGCTGGGAAACTGGAGGCTTTCAAATACACTGAGACATAGGGTCTGTCACCTCCTCCCCCTACAGCCACAGTATTTTACCTGAGCTTTGTCAGGTCACCATTTTCTCACTGAGTTACAGGACAAGTTTAACAGCATTTGTTTAAAGTTAAAATGTTTAAGATTTGTTAGACTGAATCATTTGCTCCCACAAGTTTTTGAAGAGTAAGCCAAGGAGCCATTGGGGTTGATGGCTGATTAAATGTCATATTCTAAGAAAAATTTAAAGGACAAGAAATGAAGGGCATTAGTATTTTGGTCATATTTAGGAACTGTGAGTGAAGTCACTGTGGCAACTGCAGACTGTTTAACTCAACACTGACCCCCAAGCAACAGAGCATATATGTTAACAGAAAATGAAGATATGCAGAACCCCTACTACAAATGGGCAATGTTGCGTCAGGAAAATCAAACCTACAATCCTATCTAGAAAGCGTCCCCAGCCTGACAAATTTAGTTAATAAAGGTGGATTGTTTCTTTCAGCAAACCAAATGTGATAAGTTTGGTTAATAAAGGTATTGTATCTTTCAGCAAACCAAGCATGCATTAGCTTATTATAGCTAAACATTTCTATTTAAAAAACAATGCTATTCAAGTCAGCAAAGCATATTAAACAGTTCATCGTTCTGGATATATCAGCTCCCCTGATATTTATGGGAGCCAAGACCTGAAGAAAACTTCTATTTAAGAAAGCCAGTGATGGCATAAATCCATCATTTTCACATGACCTGCAAGAAAGGACAAGCTGAGTTCAAAAGTGTGATGTGAATCTCATAGCACAGTCAACCCAATTGAACAGTGGCATTATTACTGTAACTAAACAAGATTATACAAAAAGCAGACCCAAAATTTAGGTCACACTGTCAGAATGCAATTTAGAAGACAGTGATTTAAAAGACCATTAAGGTCACAGTGGTTTGCCCACTTTCACAATTACTCTGTAGAGTGGAGAAAAAAAATGTGATACTCCAATGCACAAAGCATCAAAGTACCACGTTTAAATAGTGAGAAGTAATCGCACCATTTTGCATTTGTTCTCCTAGAATGAATCTGCTCCTGACATCAACAGCCTACATCTAATGTCATTAAATCGGTAAGAGCTCAGAGGAAAGCAATAGGCTCTATTTACGGACTAGACTTATAGACAGATACTATAGCCAATCCTTTTAATTTATCCAAGAGAAGGTACAGAAGTGATGATCGTTGTTTGTGTCAGGTTATAGGTGATAACTCTTTCTCCTAGAGCTGATTTGGTCAGAGAATGCCAATCTGCTGGATCAAAGCTGCTCTCAGGAACTTGGTAGATTTGATAGGACTGATACAAAGGCTCTCAGCTCCCTGATGCTATTCTGACAGCAATTAAATCCAGGGTTCTTCATTTAAATCATCTTCTCTTCTAAGCAGGAATGCAGTTTCCAAGCTCAGTCTTTCATGTCTCATACAACAAATTAAATCATCTTCCAAATCTTTGCTCTCTCCTAACTGTCAGAGCTGCTTCACTTCACAAACAGAACCAAGGAAAAATAGGAAAGAGAAAGGATAGACCGATGGTGTAAGCTAGTGTGAGCCACTCAGATTAGGCTGAAAACACTCTGTGAGTGCAGGCATCCCTGCAATTAACTGATGAAAGCCATGAGGAATGACCACTGGCTACTCTAGTCAATCTTCTTCACGAAAAAAAAAAAACAAACCCCAAAAAAGGCAAATTAATTTCTTGGGCTCACCTGTGTGTGAACTGAGGAAGGAATCCAATAATGCTTAGTTCAACTCAAAATTAACAACAGGCTGTGAATTTTCTTTTGTCTTGTTGTTTGGTTGGCTCTGGGTTTTGTTTTTTTTTTGACCAGCCTCTCACTTTTCATTAGTCTCTCCCTGACCTTCAAAGCAATGAGTACAGGAGCTCACTTCCATCAAGACCTGACCCAGGCTTATTTCAGAGCCAGACCAACAACTCCCTCTCTCAAGTAGCCTTTGCTGTATTGACCTTCTTGCAACATTTACTCCTATCTAAGACGCGCCTGGAAAACCTCACATCTAAGACATGCCAGGGAAACTGAAAACATTATTTTAGCTCAGGAATAACTGAGGACCATTCAGAAATCATTAGACAGACATAGTAGAGACCAAGTAATATAGTGAAACCAACTTCTCTAAAGTCACATTGTTGGCTTGAGAGCTCGATCACTACCGGAATATGGCACAGAATTTTTAATTATACTGCTACTATGAAGTGGTAATGAGCATTAGTTGATGACTCAGAATAATAATTACTAGGTGGTGCTATCATGAAGGTACAATTTTAGAAGCCGTGCAGGTGTTACTTTCTTGAATGATTCAAAAATTACAAGCAGCCAATCCTCCAGCTAATTGTAGATGGAAGTTATGAACATCTAAAATGCATTTTTTAAATGTCCAAAAGGGGCCTCTGAGGAGGTTGTGCCTTAATGCTGCTAAGCTGATTGATTTTCAGTGTCCAGAAATAATTCCCCTAGTACAATTTCTGGCTTTTTCACGATGTGTCAAATGTCTGTCTATTAAAAGATTAGGTTGCCTGTTCTTGGAGAAAGAAACATTTCAGGCTTGCTTCCATCTAAACCTCCCACGGTCCCCATTTCAGAGTGTCAGTCATTTTATATCAGTGGCAGCAGCAGCAATAAATGCCTACTTTCAATGACAGCATAAGGGTTTTTATATTACAGGGGCTTGCCATATTTTTTTCATTTTCTTTAATGACAATTAAGAGTATGTGTTTGAAAGCAGTAAGTAACCCTGGTAAAACTGTTTAAAATATTCTTGTAGCGTTGAGTTTTGGTAACTTCTTAGAAAATACCTGTGATGCAAGGCCTCTCTTCCCATCTGGCTTATTCCCCAGGTTACTCCACCGCACCGCAAATTGAGAGAAGTTTTCAATGTCTCAAATTCTAATGACAACACAGCTGACTGGGGATATATATATCACATTTGTACTACAGATTGTTTCAACGTTAGATTGTTTGTGACAGCAATTCAAAAGCACCGAATCTCCCAACTCCATTCTCTCCTGGGTGCTTCAGTGGCTCTTTTTCAATCACTCTTGAAATAGCTGTATAATGGAGTTACGTGGGCCTTGCTATAGAAACGACAGAGAGCTGATAAGTGCAAAAAACTTCACTTTTAGCACATCGTATCCTCCCCCACATCACTGCTATTTGAACAATTCGATTAAAATTTTGGGTGATAGCGCACTCTTCATTTCTTCCTTAATTAACTGCACGATGCACAAATAGGCAGAATGAGGCTGAGTGAGAAATCCTTCCTCCACAATTTGCAGGAAGCCCGCAATAGAGGCAAGAAGCGAGGCAGGCTGGGTGTGCTGGGCCAGATGTCAGGCCGCAGGGATCTCTTGCCACAGGCATGCCTCCCGTGACTCAGGCCCTCACACCCCATGCCCCACATCACGTTCACTGAGTGGTTACATCATTTCTAAAGCATCTGGTGCTAAGCTAGAAATCAAAACCTGGGGATAACGCAGGCATGTACTGCTGTACGGAATAGCACTGATTGCTGTCAAAGGTAAAAAAAAAAAAAATCAGCCTTTTTAAATTAGAGCTGTGGAGTTTACCTGTTTACTACCTTGTCCTGACACCAAAAGCAGATGAATTATCCCATTGTTCAATCTAGCAATGCAGAAAAGACGTTTGTACCAGCAGATAGATGAGTTTCATTACTGTGGGACTGGTCTCTTGTACGGAGATGCTGTGTCGATATAAGGCCTTAATAAAGCCAGTCACCTTACTTGTTACCACCGCAAGTAATCTCCACAATCAGTCATATGATTAAGTTATCACATGTCAGATGAACTGCTCTTGCAGATGACGTACACACAGTTGCCATGCCTCAAGCACAAGGCAACTTTCTGTTAGACTTTCCAGTTCCTTTACACACCGATTTCAGAGGCCCATGGTTAGCCCGGGCAGCTCAGCAGTACCACCAAGCACATCAAGGCTCAGCTCAGGATACCCCAGCACAGACTTGTTGAACTAGTTATTACTACATGTGGTCTACAGATAGCAACTTTTTAAGAAATTAATCACATTTGATTCTCTTGAGCATCAGTGAAACAGAAAATGTCATTATTTTAATTAATGATATTTAAATGTTAATTTGTAACAATGTTTGCCCATTATTCCAGCAGGATTTGCTTCTGTTCCTTCAAGCCCTTGGGCCCCCCGTCAGGCAATGCTACCCTTACTAGGAAACTGGAAGCAAGAGAAGAAGGTGGCACTAAGTCCAGGCATTCATTTTGGAGCCCCTCTTCACACACATAATCATATGCTGCTGGCCAAGCTCAAAACCCACTTGAAAGCCTGTCCTACATACCCACTGACATGGTGCTAAATCATTTTGAATTAAGGTCTATGACACACGCCTACTTTGACGCACAGCTATTTTTTGTTGTTTATAAACCTGAGAGCAATCTTTAGACAAACGAAACATCCCCTAGCCCAAGATGCTTCGCTGAGAATAGACTTCATCTCACTTTCTGCTGAACAGTCAACATGAACTAGTCATGAGTTTATTTCTGTTTTTAAGGAGAGGAAGCCTTCCCGGGGCAATTCAACTCCCCTATTTTAGGTGCTTATCTCAGGCTCACATGAATCACCTCAGCCGCTCCCTCCCTCCCCACCCACTAACTATACAGGTAGCCTTAAATAACTGCACAGAACTGGACCTTCTTGAAGACGATCAGGAATGACAAACTAAATTTAACAGTGGCCAACAGCACCCACTGAGGATCACTCATTTTCTTCTCAAACATCCCAATTTTTCCATATTCCAGAAAAAGTAGATTTCTAAATTTCCTAATTTGGATGTTGCATCTTTAGAAATTACTAAGAGCATTTATTTTCCATATTCCATACACCTGATCTCTGCAATGCATCTTTGGCATCTGAAAGCCTTCTGCAGCAGTTTCATGATTTAGCTTTGCCTTGAACAGAAGAAGGGCAGAAGAGGGAACTGTCTTATTTTTCATTTAAGCCTGCTGTCTGATAATAGCACCGTTCCTACTAAGTACTTTTAAATTTCATTCTTGCTTTCACTTTCATCATATTTTCTCTCTTCTCCTTCCCTCCCTCCCCCCAACTGAAAATATACAGCATATTTAGTCCTTTCTTCAAAGAAAAGTTGCCCCAATCTTTTTAGCCCTAAGGTTACTTACTCTTTTCTTTTTCCATTTTTGTTTATGGGGGATAGACAGAACACTCCACAGCATGTAAGAGGCAAATATTTATGTATCTAAAGCATCATAGGGATGATTTTGGTTTTGTTCTCTGCTCCTGTTCTAGTGTTTCTGATTGTTCTATCTGCTTAATAATCACCACTGCACACTGAGTTGATATTTATAAAGAATTATTCACAACAACTTCAAGAGGGTGGGGTTTTCACCCACTTAGCAAAAACAGGATTTTTTCCAAGCATGCATTATTTTGCATCTGTTGACACTGGAATTTCATTTGCCAACCCAGACTAAAAAGGCAGCTTCCAGTCCAATTATTATAAATAATTTTGTTATCCTCTGTCATCTACTTATAATAAAATCATTGATGAATACATTGAACAGCTCAGACAACATCACAGATGTTTGAAAGACTTCATCCCAGCAATAGCTTCTAGGAAATTAATCAGGTATTCCAGTTCTTTGTTTCCTATTTTTAACCACTTATCAATCTGTGAGAAGACTTCTCCTTTTATTCCCTGATAACTGTGATTCTAACAGATTTCTGTAAAATACAGCCTGTATTTAATTTTCAAAGAGTTTTTGACAAGGCGTCATCTAGACCTTCTGTATCCATGTTATAGCTTCCTGCAGAAACTTCAGTAGATTCATGAGAAACAAATTCCCTTTACACTGTCTCCTCTATGGTGCATCATATTTCTTTGTTATCTATTAATTTAATTCTATTCCTATTATATTTCTATCAAACTGCCTACTACAGAAGTCAGATTTACTGACAATCTCCCTGCATGACCCCAAAAGCCCTTGCTAGATGGGTATATTATTGTTTTATTTAAGCGACAGAGTACGCTCAAATAAGACAGAGTACCATAAGCAAATTCTTGTTCTCATTCCTTTAGAGCTCTTGCACAAACAGCATCAAGCTTCAGTGCCCTATTACCAGAATATCTTTCTTTTTTTTTTTTTTTTTTTGGTGTGTAAAGCCTTTTAGAACTGACATTTCAAACACAGTCAGGCGACTATCAGACAGGCATGTCTGGTCCGGTGAAGGCAAGTCTCTGCAATTCAGCTGCCTTGAAGATACCAACAGTGGTTTTAGCAAAGTTAATGATCTGTAGTCTAAGGAGCAAAGGCATGAGAAAAGAGGGAGTACAAGGTAGAAAGGATAAGAGATGAGTCATACAATTTAAAATAACTGACATCTAAGTTTTCCTCATTGTGGCATCTAATAACATGCATGTCCTCAGCCCACTCACGTTAGAGGATATGGGTGTAGTCAGAAGCTCTGCTGTAAATCTATTTCATGAAGTTGCCACCCTCAGTCTCTGCTTCTGCCCTTCTCCTCAGGCCTCTGGAAGGGAAAAAGCACTCCTGGTGTTTCAGCAGTCACCTGCCTTTACCTGCAGCACTGCTGACAAATGCAGGAAAGATGGAGGACTCTTTATCAGGGAGCATGGGGACAGAACAAGGAATAATGGTTTTAAACTAAAAGGGGGAGATTTGGATTAGATACAAGGAAGAAATTCTTTATTCAGAGACTGATGAGGCACTGGCACAGCTGCCCAGAGAAGCTGTGGATGCCCCATTCCTAGAGGTGCTCAAGGCCAGGCTGGACAGGCCCTGGGCAGCCTAATCCAGCCTAATAGGAGGTTCGTGGCAGGAGGCCGGAACTAGGTGATTTTTAAGGCCCCTTCCAAGCCAAACCTTTCAATGATTCAGTGCTTTAATAGCGGTTCAGCTACAGGTACTGAATTGAAGCTGAAGGCAAATAGAATACTTTTGCACCCAGCACCCATCCAGCCTGGAAGATGCAGTCACACTGGGTTTCTGCACCACTTGACAAGTTGGAGATAAAAACAAATACTTCCATAAACTTCAGTACACAAGTTAGTCCTGCATTTAGGATAGTGACAGATGTAGCTTATGCCCATAAGAAAACGAGGAAGGAAGTGGTCAGACTTGGTTTTGATGGGATCACCACTATTTACACTGGTAAATAGTATCATGGTTTGCAGCAGTTGTGCAAACCCCAAATGCTTCAAGAGCTATGATTCAGATGAATGTCTTCTCATTAAAAAAGAAACAAAAATACAGTGCCAAAAGTACAAGAAGTATCTCCATTATCATGTTGTGTTATTTGAGCTATGAGTAAAAGCTATGTGCTTTTACTGTTTTTATTTGTCTTTGCTACAGCTGTTGAAATGCAGGAATTTAATTGAAAGCTAGAATTATTTCTAATATGACTCTGAGGTACTGCATTTAAAAGTAAGTGAAATACTGCAAGATTCATGATAGATATCAGACTTCAGACCACACTAAGTGTGGCAACACTGGAGGTTTGGTATTTGGATCGAGATGGAGGAGGCTTTCAGCTTTCAACTAAGTCTTTCAAAAATGCACTTGTACAAGCATTGCTCAACAACATGCGAGTTCAAAGAGGCCAGGATTTCCAAGGCTGAATCACTTTTACAGTCTCTATCAGAAAATATACAATTCAGGAAAGCCCAAGTACTGAGAATTAATTGGTTTTAGCAAAAGCTCCAAGCAGAATATAACTTTGCAATCCACTGCAATAATTTAAACACCATCAACATTAAAAAAAAAAATAGTACTGCAATTATAACCACATATTTGGAATAACACCCAAAAAGCTAGGAAAATTGTTATTATGCTCAGAGGACTGCTGATTCTTCCATATTGATGAAAAAACAGGTTTAAGAAGCTAAATTGGTAGCACATAACACAAGTAAGTAGATTTTAAAGAAGCTGTGGGAATTCTGCAAATTCATTTTTGTGAAGCACCCACATGGGATTGATCCACCGCCATGCTATATTAGCTTCATTAGCAAGGAGTTATAACAATATCCCAGAAAGAGCAGAAGTGAGGTTGTTGGTTTTTTTTTTTCTTTTCTCCCTTGCACATGACTCTTCCAACAACTTCTTACCCATGGGAATGAGAAGAAAAGTCTCCCTCTCCATAAAGAGAGCCTATGTGAAATTTTCTTCTTCAGATTAACAAAGACATAGGAGACAAAACTGATTACTCCATGAACAAGCAAGTAAAGTAGCTGTCAGTCAGACCAGGCAATCTTGGTACAAACAGAGGATGATTTCTGCAAATCACGTAGTTTGACATGCTGACAGAAATCACTCTTGTCAAGTTGCATTGATACACAATGACTTGCAGGCTACTTTGGGTCCTCTACTTCCCTAAACTTATTTTATTTTCATGACTGTAAGTGCTGAGCGACATTTTTCTTATGTCGTCAACACGGTGGTTGGGTTTTTTTGGTATGATTCATAATCAGATGCTTTGAAATATATATTTTTTCCCCTGATTGCTTAAATGAATGTGTCATTGTCACTTGGGAACAAGCAACAAAAAGCATGAACGAGAGCATGTTCAATGCTGTGAACAAGGCCAAATATTTTTGGATCTCTGTCTTCTAGCGCTACCAGAAATATTTCAAAGTTTCTCCTCTAGACCTTGCTCTCTGCTGCAAACTTCTACCCCTCGCTGAGAATTCAGAATTGGATGTGCCAATTCAGCCTTTCATTTTAATTAAATCTAAGAATCGGGAGTTATTCAACATTATTTTATACTGCTTAGAGCCAGTAATTGGACTCCATGTGCCTCTTCGCTTTGCAGCCAAGGGCATAATTTTGGCAGGTTCACATAGCATTTGCTCACAAGCACAGAATACACAGATCTTTTGAGCCAATTGGGACACAGCTAACAGATGCTCAGAGAGGATGTTTTCTCTTCCACCCCTCCCCCCCCTTAATATAAGGGCTAGGCTCTCTCTGGCTGTTAGACAGGATTCATCACTGAGGTGGGTGGAAAAATTAAGACCTAAATATAAGCTCGTTAGCAAAACAGTGGTAATGCAGTTAATGCCAAAGTCTTTTCTTGGATTACAGTAAACTTAGGTCCAGTAGAGTAAAAATAGTATCACTGGGGATGAGGATGAGCTGGGTACCACTGGGTGGGCCACCACACTCCATACAGTCATCCATCCACTCGCCCAACCGCAGGCAAGCTGGGAGCATGTTTGTGCGTTGAGGTTAAAATCAAACCTCCAAAAAAAAGCACTTAAAAAAAATAAAAATAATAAAAAAAAACACCCCCAGATCAAAACCTTTCATTGAGTGCCTGGCTTAAAGCACAGCCAATTGAAAAGCTGGACCAGCTGAGTGCGGAAACAGCTGCAGAATGATAGAGAGAGGCAGCAGAGAGTGGGGGCAGGGTAGAGACACTTTACTGTACCCCATCCCAAAGAGAAAGGGAGCAACACTCTAATGGACAAAGAATGTCAACCATATTTGAAGTCCCCAGGAGCTAACCCCACTTGCTTAGTGCATACTTAAATGTGATGTGCAGGTCTTGCCAGCAGTAAGCCTTTGTCATCCTCTGTGTGCTGTCTCACACATTGGCCTGGCTACAAAGCAATCAAAGTTCTAACCATCCTAAAAACCTCAGCTATTCAGAAGAGATAAATAAGGCACAGTTATGATTTTTAAGGACAGATTTAACTTGCTGCACCTTCTCAAGCTAATCTCAGGAATAGAGAAATTATTACTCTTCTAAGGAAATGCCGCGGCTCTATCCAATTGCTTCACTCCAGAAACTGGCAATCTAAGCTAGGAATAAACTACTAAAAGATAACATACAGATCAGCAACAACCTTTGAGACATCTGTCCCTCCCCCCAAAGCTTCACCAAACAATTGTCAACCAGCTTCTCTCGCAAACATTGCTACACAGCATGTCTCCATGCTCCTCTCAGATACCAAGCAGCAGCCAGTCAAGATGCCTTTTAATCCCATCTCTCTGCTGCTCATACTCTGTCACTAGTAATCTCACTTCAGGAAATAAAAACCACATCAATCTGTCCCCTAATGTTTTAATCAATGGTGGTCAATATGAGCCAGTGCCTAGACTAGGTTTCCCAAGCATGGTAAGACCTCATCTTCAAGGTGCAGAACAAGCAGTAGGCAGTGCACTTCATTCATGTCAGTAATCTCTAAAGAACCCCTTTTACCAGCTCTGGAAAACAGCACCATTGCTTCACTAGCTTGAAAAAAAAGACTATGTACAGCCTGAACTAGCATAAGAGTGTAATTGTCATCTGGACACTTGAAAGTAGGAAAGTTGGAGGAGACAGAATATCTATTGCTTCTAAATATCTATGAATATCTACAGCTTCCAAATGTGTCCCTGAACCACCTCATGCCTGCCAGAGCATTTTGGAGCTAATCATCGCCAGAGGTCCCATGAGCTGCTTCCTTGTGGGAAGCTGAGCTTGCTGAGCCCTGGCCTCTGGCCAGCCCATCCCGGGACCACCCTCCCACAGCCAGTTCCAGCCGATGGGGCTCATCCATAAGCACGAGGAGCTTTCCTTGTCCTGAAGAGGAAATGGTGTCACGTTGCTTGGACCCATCACTCACTTCCCCACCACTGCTGAGCCATTTTTCTCCACCATCTTCTGATTTGCAGCTCATCTGTGCCTAAAGGCAGAGTAATAATTTGCTTTGAGCAGAGAAGAAAGCCATGGAAACTATAAACTTTCTAAACATCCCTCCTGCCAACACCTGTCATCCACTTCCACATTTCCTATTTGCTCTGTTTTCATTTAAGGTACTATATGACTCAGACGAGGCCTCCACAGCTTCAAAAGAATTCCTATGTCTGACTGCCTCGGCTTTATTAAAAGTAACTGAGCCATTGATCATCATCAGAAGATGTATTCTCAGGAGAAATGATATCATTTGTACACAAATGATCCTGCAAGCACAAACACTCCACCAGCCTCAGATAACAGGAAAATGACTATGCGGGGGAGGAGAAAACCCCCCCAGCACACATTCAGATCATCTTAGGGATAACAAATGGAGAGTCGCACCTTTATGAGCAGATGGGCTAACAAGAAGATGCTCTTCCAAAGGAAGAGAGAGGGGGAGAAGTCATTTTCTTTTGCTGTTGTCAAGTCTTTAAAGGCAATTTCATGCTGCTGTCTAAGGAGGCAAGCAAGGAAGACTGCTGATCCCTAATACTATCAATTCCCTACCTTCAGAGAGGTTTTGTTGTTGTTTGTTTGCTTGCTTTTAATCTGACATTTTCTGTACACAGTCCTGTGTCCTCCATTTCATGGTTGACAAAATATGAGGGCTGGAGATGGGGATGCATGACTGCATGGCAACACACACCTGTGAGAAATCTAACTATTTTCCTTCCTCTACCTCCAGCTAGCTACAGACAAACAGGATCAGCCTGTCTGGGATATGAAACTGGCTTCTAGAGAAACACATGAATAAAGATCAGCACCATGGATTAGAACACATAAAGAGTGAAAGATGCTATATAAAAGTCCACTGAAGCATCTGCCAGCTACAATCACTCATTTTACAGGAGTAATGGACTAAATATCCATAAAATAGATACAGAGACCTTTTTTTTTTAAAAAAATGCTTTCATGTGAGAGATCAATGTTTCATATTGGAAAACTTAATGGACAAATCCTGGCAAACATTTAACATGAATACAGTGCAGGGTCAACAGCTGCTGCCGCTGGAGTAAAGCAGCTATCATGCAATTTTGTTTTGTGGATACATAAAGATGTTGAAACCTGTACCAGATACTCTGTGTTCCCCAACCAAGAGTATGTTTGGCATACCCAGCTTAAAACCTCACAAACCATAGAAGCCACTGAGATATGCAAAGGTTGTCAAACAGAAAGTGGGCTTCTAATCAAGAATAGCCCCAAAAGAATAGACAAAACTGAAGTCCTTCTGGTCTGCAGCCAGAATCCTCAGTTCTTAGAAATAATGACTTAGCAAGAACATGTCTCTGAATCAGCTGTGGCAATTGTTTGCTGTTCCAAGAAAACCTGGGAAAGCATTCTTTGAAGAAACCATTATGCAAGGAGGGGAAAAGAGAAACAGACCTCAAGTTATTCTTACTGTTGGGAGAATACATCATGTGATCCAAAACATGTCAGCTAGCCACCTAAAAGCCCAGCTGAGTTGGTGCCCTGAGGTGAAATTCAGCTTACTTAGGTTTGCACAAAGTATGTGTATCAGGGGCTCAATGCTTTGGAGGCTGAAGGTTCACACCGGTGGATAAAGGTGCTGTAGGAGAGAAATGGCAGCACTGCCATGTGGTTCTTCAAAAGAAATGCTGTAGCAGTCAGCTCATCTAAACTCAAGCAGCTTCTCTAGGCGGTCTAGAGTTTCCTTTGAAGTATGTATCTACAAGCACATATGGTCCTGGAGCATATCCACACACATTCACCAGAAGGGAACGAGAGTGGGTGGAATACATAAGACTACCCCTAAGAAAGGGAGTAGGAAGAAGAGAGAATAAAAATTCTGACATAAACAAACAGCTGCTATTTCTAGCCCTTCTGGTTGAACCCCTCCTCCAGCCCTGATGCCACTCTGCAAGAAGCCTTGTTAAAGTTAAAAGACAACTGGAGAAATAAAAGCATTTTTACAACCCAGTTATGACCACTTAAAAACATACTGTAAATCTATTGACTGCTTAACACACCAGGTACATCCAGCAAATGCTTTTGCTCAGTGTGTATCCAGTGTAGCCTGATACTCTCCGTGTAGCTTGAGTGTGCACATTCAAGCAATAAAAAATTAAATAAACCAAGTCTGGATTAAACTCAGTCCACAATAGCAAGGAAAAAAAAAAAAAAGAGTAATTACTGACAGTGGCTTGGTTAAGCTTAGGAAAGCTTAACAGAAAAGGATTTTTCCATAATTGCCATCTCTAACCTTTTATCCAAGCTCAGTGGGTACATTACCTAAGTCAGCAGGAAGTTTAGCCACTCCACATGAAATTAATAACATTTATGGGCTGACCCATCACCCACAGCCTTCTCAAAGCTTTTTAGAGTAAGAGCTATGAAGATGTTTGTCCTCTCATCAGGAAATGGGTCTGTACCACACTTAGCTACTTAAAACAAAACAACACCCCCCTGCTTCAGCAGGCAGCAGTCTCCAGGGACCAAACCTCCCTCTCATGCAGTCTTGGGAGTAAATTAACTAGTCTGTTGAGCAAGCTTACCTACTAATTACAGGAATGAAAACAAGCTTCTCAAGAGCAGCACATCCCATGCAATGTCCCACAAGAGCCTGTAGGGTGGCTGCTCTAACCTCATCAGGTTATCTCCTACCATGCCCACTTGTCCCACAGAGCATCTAGTGCCCCAAAGCAGGAGCTTCACTGTTGACCTCAGCACAGCAACCTCCTGTCCTTGTAAACAGAAGTCAGACCTTGCACCCATCCCTCCAAAGAACAGAGGCTCACATTTAGAATGAATTTAAAGCTTGGGTGCCTGCAAAATGGCTGTGGAGTCACCCCACACACTGAGCCAGAGCTGTTAAATCGACTTGGTATTCAAGTAAGCAGAGAACGAGATAAACTCGTTTAACCAACAGTGACCCAGTTTCACACTGGAAAGGAGCAAAACAGGCTGAAGAACTTAAAATGTATTCCTTATGTGATGCTCTTCATCTATTTTGAAATGGCAAGCATAAAATACTTGAGTCCCTGTGATAAAATTCTAGCCAAAAAACAGGTTAGTGCTCTGACTTAACAAAATTATGTTGAAAACCATTAACACAGAAAACAGCACACATGCATTATAAGGTTGTGCTCTCTTTTCGATGTCATCGACCAAGAAGAGAACAAGAAAAATCAAAAGAAGGAGAAACAAGGATGCCTGGGAATTGATTGCCGCCTTTGAAATGTTTAGTGGAACAGTTGGAATAAGAAGCTGACTGCGACTGAACTGAAAAATCACTGTGTAGCTAGATTACTCATCTACTGTTAAACCAAATTAAAGTTTTCTTCCCACAGGCAATGCTGAAGATTTCAGAGAACCCATAATTTACAACACTGAAAAGTTTAGAAGAAAACTCTGCAAAACTGAAATTAATTTTGGACATAATGGGCAGGAAAACAGAGGACAGATGAAAAGTGATGATGCTTGATGCAATGAGGGCTGCACGCAGCAGGTAACTAGAGGAGGTGATGAGCTGCGTTAGGAGGGTTCACCTTCCTCCCTTCCCAGCTCCAAACAGCCTCCTTTTTCTCTTCAAGCTGTTTACAAGTTTTCATTTCAAGCTGCTACATGGTACTAGAGGCAGTAAGAATGAGCATTTTCAGCAACCATACCCTTCTTGTAGCCAACATAGGGATGCACTATCAATAGGAATTTGAATAGGTGATTCTCCTTAGTATTTTTCATAATTAGGCAGCTAACTCATTTATACAAAGCATGAAAAGTGAGTGTGCAAGACCTTTTGGCTAAGCACTGCAGTAAGTGCTTTATTCCAATCTATTTTCCAAGAGCGATCACACTTTGGATGGAAGCCCACTTCAAACAATTTATTTTTCATGTCTGGACAAGGCAATATAACTTCTACACAATTTAATCTCTTTGCTAAAAGATTTAGCCTTTATAGCTGAAATGCACAAGCTTAACAATAAGGTTAAAATACCCAGGATGCTTAAATCTGAGAAATGCGTTTGCTGGCTGTAGATCAGGACAAGCAGAAGCAGTTGGCTGCAGAATGGCGACTCGGTTGAGGCCTGCCAGGCGCTTCGCCTGACTCCTCGCTGTCGCCTACAGAAGAACAACCACTTCAAGCCGGGCACACAGCGGCCACAAAGCCCTGTAATTACCAGCAAAGCTCAGTCACCAAGGCTCCTCCAAAAAGTTGGGGAGCAGCCACTGCCAGGCCTGGCTCCTCGGGTCGGGAAGGCTGCGCAGAGGAGCCGCCGATCGCCTCATCCTTCATGCTTTCCCACATGGCTGTTTCCTTCTGTTCTCCAGCTGCAGTGAGCAGGCTGCAATTTACCTCCTCGCCCTCACCCTCAAATTTGTTTGGATAAACAAGCTCGCCTTTGTTCTGAGCTGCTACTACATTTACACATTGTATTGTAAATCAGCCCGTATAAAGTGAGGCAGGCCCTTGAACAAGACACTAGCTTTTTTGTTCAGACTGGAATTAAACCAGTAAGAGGCACAGGACTCCTCTTATAAACAAGAGTCTGGAAACAATTGATTTTTAAAAGGTGAGAGGTTTTAAAAAGTTTACTAAACAAACCTAGCTGGTTACAGCCTATGGAGTCAGCCTACAAACAAGTTCAAGGCCATATAAACTGCCAAAGCAGTACTATTTCTGAAGAAACCTTTAACCAGTTTAAAAACTTGCTTTCTCTGTCTTTCAAGAGCCCAAGAATTATTGGCAAGTGATTTAGCTTTTATTGAGTACACAGAGAGAAATTATTCACAGAGGAAGGGAATTAACTATTTACCTTGTCTATTAAAGACAAGAGATCTAAATAGCATCCAGGTGATACAGGATAAACAGCAGGAAAAAAAATCACAGTAATAATAGTTGAGCACAGGAATACACATCTGTAAAGCCCTTCCCATCAGAGGCCTGGAGTACAGGTCTAACAACATCTGTAAGAAATGGCTTAAATGCTGCTGACCTAGCCTTAAGGAAAAGAATGGACTCTGTATACAGCCTCTTTAAGACCCTCTCCAAAGCTGCTTACTATTATTTTAAATAAAACTTGTTTGCCAAGCATTTCCCATGAGTTCAGAAAGGTCCAGCAGAAAAGAGATCAAAAATGATCACTGCTTGATAGCTGCCCAGATTTTCTGGAAAGCTGCTTCTATAACCCCATAACTGAGCACACATAACAAAAAATAAATAAAATTTGCCAGGAGTAAGTTGCAGTCCAGAACTGAGGCTCTCTGATGGGATGCTATGGAGAAGCAACTGGATACATGCAGGAGGTCATGCACCACTGCAGACAGCCCTGCATCCTGCGTAGACATCACGCCCAAAAAATTAATCTCAAATGTAAGTATGATTGGAAAAAATATTTTTATCTCTTTCACTAATGTAAAGGAACAGGGGACAGAAATGTTATGGATTTTGATTTAAAAGTTATTTGCCCTGATATACAGTAAGCATGTTAAAATAGTTTGCTACAGGCTCTTTTCTATATGTCTATCACCTGTGCTACAGAGAAACTCCATACTTCAGTAATTTCAGACTGAAAGAAGACATGCATGCTCCTTGTTCCACATTCTGGAAGTCAGGGTATCACTGCCCAAACTGCAATTCTTGTCATGATCCAACAGCACACACATCTAACAGGCAAAGGCGGAACTGGGAGGTGGGTTCCAATGCCTGCTTGCCCAGCAGGGCAACACACAGCCTCTGTTCCACCACCAGTACCAATGTGCCTTCTTTCTTTATGCACTCCTGACAGCACTGGCTGCCCCAGAAAAGTCCCTCACATCCCTACTGGGCAGAGGGTAGCAGAAGGACACCAAACCTTTCCATCTAGCACTGCATCCTGCTCTGCACTTCCACCTGTGCCAGGACATGTTGCCTCTTGCTCAGTGATCTACCTTTTGTCCCACTCTTCGGTCTTTAAACAGGTCATTAGTGGATTAATCAGGACTGGAATGCATCCCTGGCATCAATCATCTGTTGGAGCATGACCTCCTTCCTCTCCCGAGTTGCTCTTTGCACCCTCTCTCTGCTGTTTTCCTTTCCTCGTTTCATGTTCGTTTCATGCCTTTCACGTGTATACAGAATCACAGAGGGGATAAGGTGGGAAAATACCTATGGGACACCCAGAGCATAAGCCCAGGACCATGTCCAAGTGGCTTTTGGGTATTTTCAGAGGGAGACTCCACAACCTCCCTGGACAGCCTGTGTCAGTGCTCTGTCACCAGCACAGTAAAGAAGCACTTCGTGGTGCTCATGTCACCTGAAGATGACAAAACAGAGAGGCTCTTACAGGACAAGCAATGCTCTGACCTGAAGCCAGATCCATTTCTGAGCAGAGCAAACACAGGCTACATAGAAATGGTGTTTAAGGGAATGAAAAGAAGCCATGAAACCATCAGCGGCCAAAGGTCTTTAAACCCTGTAATTTGTGCCATGAAGAGAGATTACAGCCCATCTGTCCCAGCTACAGCACAAAGGAATTCAGAGTTACTCGTGCTCCCCTTCCCCGCCTCTCCCAGCCTCCTGCCTAGACAGTATGTAAAGCCAACATATACAATTATGTACCTAACTTCTTTGTGTGATCTGCCACTTCACTATTGCTTCTGCCCTTGCAGAAACCTGGGCATTGTGCTTGGAAAATAATACATTATCTAAAATAATTCTCTGAAATCTGCCATGGCATGTGCTTTTCCCCAGTTTTAGTCTGTGCTGATGGCACCGAGTGCTCCAGCATTAAGATTTATTTTCCCGCGTGGAGATAGTGCTGCAAGAACATGGGAAAAACACACCTGTGTGCTCTGACAGTAAACTCTTGCACTAAGTATTAAGGTGACTCTGCCAAATTAAGGAGACTACAATATATTTTTAAATGCCTCAGTTCAAACATCCTCTCAGAACGTTACTCATAACAGGATTTTAAATACCTATTCTTTGACTTACATACATGATATCTGCCTATCCTTCATTTTTGCTCCATTTTAGTTCAAAGTAGGTAATATTTCCCAAATCCACTTGGTATTTTATTAGGCTCTGCAGAAGTTGTGAGGACCCTCAGGGCACTGCAAGTCACCCACGTGTTACCCGCATGAGGCCAACACACACCCCCAGATCCCTCAGACATGAGGAAGGAGAAGCTTGAGCTGGATCTCCCCAGAGAGCAAAACCTGCTGTCCCAATGGGCAGCCCAGCCCAGCCCTCAGTTCTGGAACCCATCTCATCTTCTAGAGGCTGTGAGTGCGGGGTGAGAATATGGATTTCTATTTTGAAACAGCACACAGCTCAGCCTGTCACTTCCCATTGTAAGAATTTCTTATTCTGACAACCAGGGAAAAACTTGACCAAAAAGCTTATAATAGCAAGACCACACTGAGTCCTGAACAAAGAAAAACATGCTTAAAAACTCTCGACTAGTATCACTGGGGTGCACGCAGACAATAAGCAGATTTAAGAAGCTTTTCTATGTTCTGTTTCTTTTTCTATTGGATGGCTAAAATCCAGAGCAAAATTATTTAGCAAACAAACTGAAAATAAAAACAAATCAACATTCCCCACACCACTATCTCCACAGACACAAAGAAATAACTCTATTCATTTTTGTGGTTCCAAACAAAGGCAGGCAAGAAGAAAGCAGACAGCCTTGGAAGTGCTGGGAGCGACCACTGCCAGAGGAAGGGACATCAGGCACCCAGCGCCCGCCATGCCCCCATCTCAGCCTTGTGCTGACCAAGTGACTTGAAACGCCCGGGGTCCAGGTTTGCACATCAGCAGAGTGGGGATAATAGCAGGTCTTTCCATCACAGGGGTGTTACAAAGATCAATTAGTTAATGTCTGAAAAGCGCTTTGAAGATATAGCAGGTGGTGAGCATTATTATGCAAATAATGTGACTTAAGAAAATCACAACTGCTGGATTAATACTAATCCCTTTGATATTTAAAAGACACCATTTTTCATATTTTAAAGCAGCGCACATTTATGCTATACATTTCCACTAGTGCTGTAACAACAAATTTTAACCTTTTCTTCTTGTACAGCTTAATACACAAAACTCTTCTGGAGACATCTTTACAAAATCGGATCTTGATTCAGAGCCAGAAGTAGTGGCAGAAATTATGCGTGTTGATGAACTGGATAACTAAATCCTATGCAGGAGTATTTCTCAGAGGATAGTGTGTCACAGGCCTAACTTGCTGTAACAAACATTGCAGGGTCTTTTGGTTTTAGGGTTTTTTTTTGGAAGCACACTAATTTCACGCATAGAAGCATTTGTAAAACAATATAGCTGCTGTATGATTATGCCCTGTTATGTGGTGGAAAGAGGGGAGAAAAAGAGAAGGATATGGTTCTTTCACTCCTTCAAAGGATGTATTATTTGAATTGCAAAAAAACAAAACAAAACAACCTCCTCCTCCCCCCTCCTCAAAAAAGAAACACAAAACAAACACCAACACCCTAATGTCTCATAATCTCATTTGGCGTTGTGCTTCAGATGCAAAGATCTGTAAGGGCCTCCCAGGCGATGAGACCTGGCAGCATCTGCTCAACACTCAGCAAACATCTGCACGGCCTCTCCTGCACTAGGTGTGTGCAGGGAGTGGGTGGTGGCCCCGGGACATCCCACAAATCCAGCTCACATTTCCACTGCAGAATGAAACCAGAGACAGGCAAGTGCAAGGAAGCACAGGAGTTGAGACCAGAGACAGGAGATGGGACCAGGACAAAAATATATCTGAGCAGGGTTGTCAGAAACCAAGGAGAGAGCAGAGCCAAAGAAAGACACCCCCCTGGTTTCCAACCTTGCATTTGAAACCAGTTCTCTCTTTGAAAGCAAGGCAATTGCCAGTGCAGAGAACTCCCCAGTGCAATAAGGACTTGCACTGCCACCCCCCCCTTTCCCTGAGGAAGCCTGTTTCTCGTCTCCTGTACCGTAAAATTTAGTGCAAACCAGCTGGTGTGTTCTGTCTAGAAATCTGCAGAATATTGCAGTGATTAAAACCAGCTTAATACTAACCCTCTTTGGAATGCACGCCTGAAATTGATATTAATGAAACAAGATCAGATATTAATATTCTGTACAGCAGGTTCCTCAAGCTGTGCTGCAGCACCAAATCAAATCTTTTCCCAAGTTGACATCCAAAATACAAACAGAGCATGGCAGTTGGTATTGACATGGGAGGAAGCAGCAGGAGCGTTTTAAAAGTTTAGAAGCTCTGAAGTTTGCAGTTATAAGAAGCTCAGCTTCCTTTCCTACCGCCTTTCCCACAGCAGCAATATTAATGGCTATTCAATGCAATAATAGGATCTGAACTATAAACTTCACTGTTGTTGTTGTCTTTTTTAATCTCTCAGTCAATATTAAGAGCATTTGGTACTCTTTAGGAGGAAGGAATGATTTTGCATTCTAGGAACAGCTAGATATTTGCAGAGCTACCAGAGAACACTGGTGAAGGATTTACTTCACATCCTCTGCTCATAATTGATGTTGTGATACTTTATTTTAAATGGACCTGCTTCTACAGATTCACAATTTATTTTTATTGCACAAGCACACACTCGTGTAATCTCAGTGCATTCTCATCAGCTGGAGTTACACAATTTACATACAATATAGGTTCAAACCACCACCTGAGGGTCATTCTTCAGCCAGGAGGAGACTCTTGAGAATCTCTGAACACAAAGGCCTGAGGACCAGTGATTCCTACTGCTGGGTCTGCCAGCACTGAGCAGTAAATCTACACTTTTGACCCAGGGCAAGTAAGAATAGCCCTGCCCTTCACTTCACTCTCCTGTAAAAGGACAGCAACTTCCCCCTCTGAATAAGAGCCAACAGGCCACCTGCTGCAGGACAGCACCCAGCCCAAATGAAGGAGAAGGTAGCACGGTGCTTCTTTTATCATCACAGAGAATCAAAACCTGAAGGAGAAAGTGAGTTTCTCCCTTGAGCACCCCCAGCCTGGTTGAGCATGCACACAAAAAGTTTGGTGTCCCAATCTCTACCCTCTAATAAGGTTAATTCACCTTTTCTGAATGGTGGACCACTGTTCCCTTGAGGAAAGCAATCTTATTTTTCTGTAAGTAGCAATACAGTTTGAGGTACATTGGTCCATCTTACTGAAGATCACAGATATTTATAATGAAGATTAGAAACCATAAGCATTCTCAAGACTTTTGCACGTACAATCTTATCACATCAAGGTGGAAAAAAAAAACAAAACCAAAACACCACCAACCTAGATGTCACCTATAAAAGATTTGTCTTCAGACTATATAGAAAAGCAGCTGTTGTAATTGCAACAGACAAGCAGATGAGACTCTGTCTTCCTGTCTGATCACAAAGCCTTTCACAAAAGCCATCCAGAAGGTAACAGACTTGTGTGCCTACATGGTTAGCTTCACACAAGGCAAGCTGTGCAGGTACAGGCTGCTCATTGAGTACCGATTCCTCAGAAAATGGGCAGAGAATGGGAGCTAGCACGTACTGAAGAGATTACTCTGACAGACTCTGGAGCTCAACTATAAAGCTTCTGGACTGCTCATCTCCTGTGTTTGGTAACACCTGCATCATATTTGCATTGAATTTATCTGGATAGTTTTAACCTCATTAAGAATTCACAGGTAAAAAACAGATGTTGAATCAAATCTCACAAAGCAGCGTCTGCTTCTTGGAGGATAGACTAAGCAGAAGGCTACATCATGTCCTAATTTCTCTTAGGTTTGTAAAGTAGATAGTTATAATTTCACTTAGAAAAAAATATATATGCCAGTTGAGCTGAAGTTTATTTGAACTAAAGAGCAAGAAATGTTACTGTGTGGTGTGGAATGGTTGATCTCGTTCTTCATTGAAGCATAGCTACTTAAAAATAAATTAATGCAAGAACACATCATCCTTACCTTGTGGCTCATAGATATACACATGACTAAATTGTAATATTTCCTCTCCCTTCAGGTAAACATGAAAGCTTAACATTAAATCTGTACTAAAAAATTAATAAATCAGCTCATACATTGTAGAGACTACAAGTACAGCCAGATGAGGCCCTTGCAGCTGAGCTCACTGCTCTGCATTTGGCACGAGCACAACTGAAATATTCCAGAAGAAGACAGAATTGTTACATTCTTTCAGATGTTTTGAGTTAATGCTTATGGCACTCAAGGAATTTCTATTTAACAAAAAAACAGCAAGCCAACCTTCAGTAAGTTTCAAAATCTTTACTCACGATGGGAAAGTTTTCACACACCAAAGCATACTTTCCTTTAAAAACACATTAATTGTAATTATGTTATATATTATATATAATTACATATTATTTATCCCTGTATATAATATAGAACCTATTTCTGAAAAGGAATAGAGTGCACTCCATATATATAGCTACTTTCCTGAAGGGGTCAGAAACCTGTGAAGGAGAAATGGTAGGGGTTATTGCAATAGAGCCATTTGAAGCACTCCAAGGGAGTAAAGTCACTAATGAAGAGTCTTCTTTTGGGACAGGTGCCTCCAGCTTTCCATGGGTAAGCTTAAATTGAAGTCATGTTTGTGCTTGTGGCCTCATTAGATTATAACTCGATTGTTGACTTGAATTCTTGTAAGCCTTATACACATGGGACTTGCCCTCTCTCATTTGGAGGGTATCACATAATGGATATTTATCTATAGAGATATGCCATCTCCTCGTAGCCAAGCCTCGGGGTCAATAACCTCAAGTCTAGTTTTCACATTTAACAAATTTTCCAATTGCTCAATTGGCAGAGGCTGTTCAATACCTAGGCTGGAGCTGAGAAGATTAAGTGTTAACCATTTCTTTGTCAAATTTTAAAGACACATTCTTTTTAAAGTCAATTTTTTTAAAAAATATTTGCTCCCTTTGAAAATATTTTTAAATTAATTTTTAATACCTCCTCCTTGCATTAAATAACTGGAGGGCAGAACTTGGCCGTGCATATACATATCCTATGACAGGTATCACTCCCTGTGAGTGCTGTATACCTGCCATTCCAGCAAGGAGAGATACAGTTTTCAAATCAAACAAAAAACCAGAAGCAACCTGGAAATTCTTACCTCCAGGAGCCTAAGAGGACTAAGAATTCTCATATTTCATCAAAATCTCCTTCAAAATCATATTTTATTTATTTTTTATATTTATTTCCTTTCACTTCATCCTTGATATTTCGACTTCCTTTCACTGCAGCAATGAAACAGCTCTACATTCAATACATGAACTGGGGAGATTTTCAAAAGCCTCACATTTTAAAAGGTTTTCCTAAAGCTTGCCAAAGAATAAGAATGACCTGTGCAATGGCTCCATTCATTAAAAGGCAATTCGGCGTAACAATTCCGTCTTCTCATTTCTCTCATACTTTAAAAAGAGCCAAGAGACATCCTGGGATGCTTTGTAGCAGGAGGGGAGGTACAAAACTAATTTTCCAACTGCTCTGTTTACTTTGCATACCTTGTGGGCAAAAGTTGGCAAGAAACAACTGGAAGTTGTTTGCTTTGAAATTATCACCCCATTTACAAGATTCAAGAGCAAAGTCTTCTAAAAGGAGGTAAGAAGGAAAAGGAAATGACTACATGCATGGTTAGCACTACACTACTAGCACAGCCCATGTGCTGGTAATGCACAGGAGGTCACTAGCTAAAAAAGAAAACCATTGGGCACCGAGAAAGCTGGCCTATTCTCACACTCCTCCATAAAGTGCATATAGACACCATGCTTAGAGCATCCGTTGAGAATAAAAGCCCTAGCAAGGTCCATGCAAAACAGCTGTATTCAATTTAAGGCCACCTCATATTATTCCCAATTGAAGTGAACCACACAAGGGCACTGCTGTTATTGAATACACAAACTCAACACCCAAACTTTGTTCGTAAAAGCCTCCTTTTCCCAAACTAATAGGGCCACCCAGAAGGGGATGAGCAGGAAAGGATGACAGCAGCAGACACAGCCGTGGCTTGATAACACAAAGAATTTGGCAAAAATATCAGTTAAAGTGAGCCTTTTTCTTCTTCTTCTTCTATTTTTTTTTTTTAACCCTTTAAGCTTCTCATTCCAACACTGCAAAGATGCACGTTTTGATGTGGCCGTTCTGTAAAACACATCAGAGTTGCAATCAGGCTTTTAAAATAACTTCTTTTAAAGCCACAAAATAGCTACATGTAATAGAGCTTAATGCCAAATCAGCTCTTCTGTCCAGTTCACAAAGCAGCTGTGGTAGCAGAACCAAGCAGTTACCAGCCACTGATGGTGGGAACAACTTACAGGAGAGCTGCCACTGACGCCTCCATATTACCGACTGATGCATGCTGCTAACCCATTTGCCACATAATAAGACAAAATACTCATATTAAATTGGATTTTTGACCTTGGGATTCTGCAAAATTCCTCAAAAAGCAGCAATGAAAAAGAAAAATCAAAATCAGATAACTGAAATTATCTGCTAAATGCAAAACAAAACCAGAAGCCATAGAGTCACCAGTCAAGAAACCTACAAGACTCCACTGCATACAGCAGATCATATACATGGCATTCTGGCACCAAAAGCAGCTACACACAAAGCAGTCCAGACTTTGTGTATGCTAGCAAACAGGCCTGTTTGGTCTGGCAAATGCTATTAGCACGGTGAAGAGTTTTGGAAGGAGACACAGCAGCAAACAACATGACCTTGTCATATTACTGTACATGAAAGATGTGGGTAAAATAGAAAAGAATCTGAGAGGGAGGACAGGAATGTGGGTATGTAACCATGAATTTACAGCCTCTTTTTCTCCCAACAAGCTTAGTAATAGTGTACAGAAAAGTCCTCACTGCTCGTTCATGAGAAAGCTCCAAACTTCTGATGCTGCTAAATTCTCTTCTGATATCAGAGCTCTCATTCAAGTATAATTGAAGTAGACTAATTATGCCACAAACAACAGAAAACACAGGCTGCCTCTTCAGATTATCAGTAGCAGAAAATAGCATGAAGAGTTCAGTTTCAAGGATACTGTTTACATTTCTAAAATGTACTTATTTATTTCACAGGCCCGAGGATCAAAATGAACAGATAATAACTAATTGCTACAACTGGGAAAAGTAAATCGGGAAGTTCTCACCAAGCACACCTGTACACAATAATTTGAAAAGCAGCAGTACAAGCAATGCAGATTGTCAAAGTGCAATTAGACAAGTGGAAATTGTTACTCTGAGCAACTGAGATACTATGTTTTGATAACTAAGTTACCTTGGAGATGACTCACACACACAAGTTGCTTAACGTCATTTTACACTATAGGTCCTGGACGTACAAACGTATGCATAAAAATCACTATGAAATCAGAGAGCACCAATCAGAAATGTAAAGTAAATACATTCTCTTGGCAGATTATTAAACTCAATTTGAGGTCACATTTCAACCTAAAGCCAAAGCAAATAAACCCCCCCATGGCCATCTCTTCTCTTGACACACCCAAGCAACCACACTGCAGAGCTCTACAAGAGGACCCCCTCTTCCTCAAGTGAGCAACACACCTTTTGGAAAGGAGAAAGAGAGGTTAAAGAAAAATAATAATAATCAAAAAATGTCAATCCAAGCAAATCCTTAGCCCACCTGAGCAGCACGACCACCAGTAGCAAGAGGGAGCTCTAGTGCCTCAGGCTTCTGTGCAAATAGCTGCCAGGACAAAGCGCCTTTTGACGTGTACTTGTTCCTGCTGGGAGAGATGAAGAAAAGATACTTTAGTTAAAATATAAGACAAGGGGCTGGACAACATGCACAGCTGAAAAGAAATCACGTGCTCCATGGGTTTCTTAGTATCTTACGCAAAAAAAGCATTTGTAACTGGCAGTTCAAGAAAATGAGGAATTTTCCAACATGTCATTTGTATAAATGTAAAAGGGGGAAGAGTAAGGGAGGTGAAATCTATTGATTTCACACTGAATTCAGCAAGTGAAGACTTAACAATGTGTCAACAAACATCAAATCAACCAGATTTTAAGAACAGAATATAAAAAATACATGCCAAATGAATTAAAAAGCAGTTAAATCAGAGATCTCAGAGTTGTCATTGCTGAATAACATCACAGTGCAACTGTAATACTCCTTGTGCAGTTCACAGAGACTGGAATTATGCTCTATATCTCTTATTAGTTTTATTGCCTGCCTGGAAATAAGCACATCCTCTGCAATAAAATTAATGGATTACATGGTTTAGTAGCATGGTAAATAACAATAGAAAGGATATCACACAGAGTTATCTCAATAATTTGTCAAGCTGAGCTCATTCCAGCCAAAACACTCTTAAGACATCTGAATGCAGATGTATCTATCTAGTAATAAGGAATGTGAGTAGGTTTGCAAATCAGAGGACTGTGAAGTTAAAAAGTAAGGAAACCAGAAAGGATAGAGAAGTCCTCATAGACACATTACCAAGCATCACACTAGGAGTTTATGTTGTTATTAAAGGGGCTAATGTGGCTGATGAATGCAAAGATACAAAAATAAATAGCAACACTGAATGGGGTCCGACAGCATGTAGCAATAATGAGCAACGTGGCAACACTACACCCAGTCCCATGGCTGATGCTCAAAAAACCAAACCAAAACAAAGTATTCAACAACAAACCCAGGACAATATTGCTCTGCATTTTCACTAGCATTACTGAACACTGCATCAAATGCACAATGGACTACGAAGTGCTTGCAGACCTTCCCATTGCTAAATATCAAAAGAAGAGTCCATCTGTTAATGAATGTTAAAGGCATCTCCCTGCAGTAAGTAAATGCGTACCAGGGTTGTGGGATTGCCAATATAAAGAAAACCTTTTGGGTTTTCAACTCAACAGTTTGGGTGGGCAGGATGAGGCCTGGAGCACACAGCACGTGTATGCTCCTCACCCACAATACCCGCTTTGCAGCTGTAGAGTTATGGACTCTTGAAAGACTTCTTATGAGTACTCACAAGGACACTTTGTGTCTGAGTAAAAGTCACCCAGATACAAGCTATATCTTCATGTAGCACTTTTGGGAGGAAAAAAAATAACCAAGAAGCAACCAGGTTTGGTTGATTTCCTAGGTTTGCAATTTGCACTCTGCAGAGTTCTGTTTCTGCCTTGTGATCACATCTAGCACTTACATAGGCTGTCAGTTAATTCAGGAGGGAAAAAGTTTCCATTGCTGATGATCTGAATCAAAATTGCACATAAAATCTTTTTTCTTTTTTTTTTTTCCCCATATTTTTTTTTCCTTTTAAGATACTTACCACTCCCACCAGGCTGGAAATCGAATCATAGAATAGCTTGGGTTGTAAGGGACCTTAGAGACCATCTAGTTCCAATCCCCTGCCATGGGCAGGCTGCCACCCAGCAGCTCAGGCTGCCCAGGGCCCCATCCAACCTGGCCTTGAGTATCTCCAGGGATGGGGCACCCACAGCTTCTCCGGACAATTTGTTTCCAGTGCCTCACCACTCTCTAACTAAAAAATTACTCCCTAACATCTAACCTATATCTCCCTCTTTCAATTTAAAGCCATTCCCCCTTCTTCTTTCAGACTACGTAAAAGGACTCCTGCTTATAAGCTCCCTTCAAGTACTGGAAGGCCTCAACGAGGACTCACCAGAGCCTTCTCTTCTCTGGGCTGAACAAGCCCAGCTCCCTCAGCCTTTCTTCCTAGGAGAGGTGCTCAAGCGCTCAAGCCCTCTGACCATCTTTGTGGCCCTCCTCTGGACCCACTCCAGCAGCTCTATGTCTTTCCTGAAGAGATTAAATTATTGCTTTTTTTTTTTTTTTTTTTTTCCCCATAAAATTCAGCAGGCCCACTGCTAAGTCTCAACCAATTTTGTCTCATACCGATTAAATGAAGAAAAGACACAAGTTCAACACATTACACCACCATATTAATGAATGACAAATTAACAATCTTCTCATGCATTTAAGAGAGACACAGCATATCTTGGACTTCAGTTACAATGAACACAACCAGAATCATTAAAGAGAAAGGACTGACTAAATAACTATGAGAAGCTGAAGGAAACTGTAGCCTACTAATGTGAGCCAAGTATCATATCTTCAGGAAAGTAACTTTTATTTGCCATGTATGCCTACTGATGTCCAAGAAAAAGTTGACTGAACTGCCCCTTCTGACTCAGGGAAAATAGAGAGAACTCTGGGAGTTCTCACTCCGTATTTCAGTGGCACTTGTTTTATCAAATCAGTGTATTTCATTTTTTCTATCCTTAACTTTCTTCCTATGGCTGAAGACACTTGAATAATAATTATTTTCCTGCATGGTTTAAATAATTGGTCCCTCCTCAACTCTAAATAGCAACACAACTAGGAATGCAAGTGCTATATCTTTATATACAAGTGTATTATAGGTACATACATCTGTCAGGAAGAAGTACTGTCTCTTCTTAAGCTATATAGAAGCCACAGGGAAAAGGATATGAGGAGCATACATCGGGAATTTCTATATATTTAAAACACAGCCAGTTAGTATAGCCAGAAGGTTAAGTTTGAAATGTGAGACTTTATTTCTGTGTCACTTCTCCAGGAGTTCTGGGAGACTCAGCTATCACCCTAATGATCTCTAGACATGGGAAGATTACTGTTGGGTTTATGAGAATTCCCTTCAAACTGAGCTGACATGTAGAACTAATCCAGCTTATCTAGAAAGATGCTAGCTACATCTATTCAGCAATAAGCATCACTTATCTTTTTCTTAAAAAAAAAAATGCAAGTTCTGTAACAATTAAGCTTAACTGCTAAAAATTACATGGATTTTATTTAAAAAAAAAATTAAAGTCAAGTTGATCATTGACAGTTCCTATGTACTTCAAGCAGCAGAACACTCTTGATGGTCTACCAAAAGACAGAAGGACAGCTTGAGTGGCAAAGTTTCTCCACTTCTTTCTGGTTTGTTGTAGGATTGAGAAGGATTTAATACACTTCTAACAGAAAGAAAGAGATGACATATCTGCAGCATAAAGAAAGTGACTGCTGCCAAACAACACAAAATCCCTTCACTGCAAATGACCAAAAAGCCTCTACTCTTTACTTGTGGCCCTAAATTAGCAATATCCGTTATTGAAAAAAGCCAGCAAAGCAGTAGAAATAAGCCTGTAATTAGATAACCAACTTTCTAAAAACACATTTTGACTGAATAAAGCAAAATTCCTGATTAGTTCTTTCCAGCACCAAACCAAGCTGTTTGCCCATGGGCAGGAGGTGGGAGAGTCCATATCTAGCACCAGCCCAGGAAAACAAAAGCTCGGCAGCTACCCATAGAGGCGGAGGACAGGCAGAAGTGCCTTGTAAGGTGCTGGGTGAACTCTGTCCTCTGGCAACTGTCAGGGAACTCAGCATGGAGCTAATCATCAAGCTGCCCCGGCGCCAGCACTGGCTCACGGAAGCTAGATTTCAAAGAGAAACCAAATAACCCAAGGAGCACGTGGTGGTGACCACAGCTGTGCTGACACACTCCTGGGGTTGAACTCCGCCTTGCACTGCAGCAGCCTGCAGCTGGGTGACTGAGCAGAGGGTGCTTGGCTTCGGTGTGTCTAACTGTTGCTGATCTTTGCTAGGTATGGACACTTCAGGGAGTTAGGAGGCTTCCCTCCAACATCCAAGACAGAAAGAAGCTTAGAGAGATCCAAAAGCTTTCTATTCCTAAAGAGACAGAAACCAAGAAACGTTCAATTTTAACAGATACCCATGAACTACCTGCCTAAGGACAAGTCCCAACCCTTCAGTGCTTGGGCATGTGTCCTCAGACTCCTCCATCCACCTGCTTCTTTAGAGTCCTCCCAGGCACAGACTCCACAGCCTCCTTCTAAAGCCAAGCCTGAGCAGTTTTCTGGACAATTAGGGAGCTTCTCTCTAACACTAAGCCACTGATGGGTACATAAAACTTATTTCTTCCTTTCCTTATTTCTACTTTGTTTATGCAAGTTTTGACCAAGCAGGGAGTAAGAGGTTAAAGTACATGCTGTCTAAATATTGCACTTCTAAAAGAGACACCATCTAAATGCCTTACTCAGGATATGCATGCTTTTCTTTGTAGGTTGGTTTTTAAATGAGAATTAAGAGATGAATATCAAATCCAAGCTGGCCCCATATTGAAACAAAACTAGTCAAGTAATACTTGACTAATTCTAGTTGCACCTGGCCAGTGATTATTTTATTTTATTTTATTTTTAATTCTAATGGAAACCATCTAAAGAGAAGAGGATCCTCTCTCCCTATAAACTGAGGATTCCATACTGGTTGAGAAAGCCTGCAAGAAAAGGCAAAATAGATATCCACTACTGAGTTGAAAAGACAAAGGTAAAAAAGTAGAAGGAATGCTTCATTAGAGTTGTTTGTTTACTTAATTCAATTTTTAATTGTTTAGACTCTCATCTCACTAAGATGTGCTAACTTTACTTAAAGAAGGCCCCACAGTTTTTATTTGCATAAATCAAGTGTGTTTAATGAAGAGCACATTAGCTCATCATCACATTGGTTCTGATGAGGAACTGCATAAGTGACAATGCCAAGCTATTTTGGGGAATATTCATTATATGTCTAAAGAACAGTCTGACTGGAGGAAAGTGAGAACAAAATGACAGTAAAAAAATGGCAGCAACTACTTTACTAGCAGTTAACATTGCCATTAACTGCTTGCTGGCAAGAGTTTAAAGTTGCAAACCCTAATTTAAGCTTATTACCTTAATTTTACAGTTGTAATTCAATAGTCAGAATGTGGCACTGGTGTAATAAATATCTTCATTCAGTGCTTCATACAACAAACATTTTAAAAGTGAATGCAAAATCTCAAAATCTAGGTGTTAAAGAAATAGAAACGATTAGTATCATGTCATCATTATAAAAAAAACCAACATGTGTACAGTTTTCTTAAAAAAAAGCCAGAATTCAAACACGTTAACAACAGGTCACTGGTATTTTTGTTATTCACAGGCATTCATGAAGAGAATCATAGAATGGCTGGTGTTGTAAGGGACCTCCCAACTCCCAAGAAATCTCCCTTCAAATGTACGTTTGTATCTGGGGAGCTTACGCACCCATAGCAAACAGCCCCCAGTTTTGGAAAGCTATTTAAAGCCTGAAGGCCACTTCCAATAATATCTGCAGGAAGACTCAGGCAGCAAATGGCTGTGCCCTAAGTGAGGATATTTTATATACTGATATCTGTAGATTCTTCAGTTAGATGTACAAAGCAAGATTTGGCGAGAAGGGAAAACACGCTTTTCTCCTTCTAATTCCCAGAATCCATGTGGGAGGAAGGATGGGAAGAAGAAAGCCGCTCACTGCTACCTTCTGAAACCCAGCAAGGTGAGTGCCATGACCGAGACCATCACACAGCCTCCCCCTGCACAGAGCTGCCTCGCGCTGCTGATCCCCACAGGGATCAATAGGAAAGTAGCTCAGCTGAGTTACATTTTCTAGGGAAAACACCATTTCCAAAGAACGTGAGTGCTGTCAGGCTCCAGTTCTCGATCACACCCGATTTAGCTGACCCCAGCTGTCTGCTTTGTCCCTCTGCCAGCACGGAGATGAGCAGGAGGCTTCATGCTACCGGACTTCCCCACATTACGCTCTAGCACGAACAGCTATACAGTGCAGCTCACATTCATGTGCCAGGCTGTAAACACTGACACACTCGAGCTCCAATAGGAAACAAGGCTGGATGGCAAAGTAACCTCTGGCAAAAGGACAGGATGAACAGCTGGATGCTTCAGCTCCTGGAGCACAAGTCAGAGTCACAAGTGTAGTTATTATGCCATCCTTCCCATGTTGTCAGCAATCCGGGAGTATCAGAGAAATCTGGTTAACAGAACTGTTATAGCTGCTTATCAAGAGCATCCAAAGCTTCAGGTGCGCGTTTGGACTTCACTTTACTACTAAAAGCAGCATCCAGTTTAGCTGGATCTACATCAGCTTTGCTCAGTTATATCAGATCACTGTAAAAGCATTTTAAAAAGAGAAGTTTCTACTCTGTCTTCAGTCAGACTCGGTTCCCACCACGCTTGGAAACCACAAGTATTCAAGGCAGCGGGGACAAGCCACGCCAGGCTCGGAAGCAAACTTCCTCCCTTTTGTTTTGGCTGGAAGCATGCTCAGTTCTGGCCTTTCCACGGCAGGCAGCAGCCCCCGCACCAGAGGGATGTGTGCAGGACTCAGGAGGCTGGGTACAGAGTGCCGAGCTCACTCCTCGGAGCACAGGGAATGGGTCGCCCTGCTGCTCTGCCCACAGCCAGTACGCAGCCCTGCTCCACCAAAGCCAGTTACATATTATAAGGTTTGGAAAGGCAGGAGAAAGAATTTCCAGCCCAGCTTTGGGGCTGACACCCCTAGAAAAGAAAAGCTCGAGGTAATGCCAGGTACATGCCAGCAGCCCATTACTTACCAACCCCAGCTTCCTTCTAGATTCCAGTGTAATGAGAACATAAATAGCAGAACAAGCATACATTGCTCTTGACGGAATTACCTATTGAGAGTTCCCTCTGGTGTTCAATAAGTTAATCATCACATTCAAGGTAACAACAACGTTAGCTACAAAAGCACCAAGTTCCTCCGCAAACAAGTTTTCATTTCATGGTGAGCGCAGCAATAGGGATGGGACCACAGCCTTACGATAACAAAGGCAACGCTATTCCCAATTGGGCACCAAAAACTTGCGGTTCATTCTCTATACATTCTCCTCCGGTCTGACTAAGGCAGGAAGAACCCCGGTTATTTATTCCCGACGCCTTCTGTCTCCGGGTGGCACCGTCACTGCAGCCTCCCAGAAGATAAAGTCACACGCGCAGGTACGGCCCATCACAACAGGGAACGGCAGAGGTGTTCTGCTCTGCCCCAATAACTATGCTTTGAGTCACGACAGTTTCGGGCCGGCACTTTCGTTCACCGGCACGAACCAGGAACGAAAGGCAGTCTATCTAATTAACAGTTTGGAAAGAAAGTTTAAAGCCGAAGAGACACAAACAAAACGCGGCTGAGCTCCCGAGCTGGAGCCGGCGGTGCGGGGGGCGGAACGCGGGGCCGCACCGAGCGGGCGGCGAACCCGGGGCTGCCCGGCACCGGGCGTTGCGAAACCCGGGCGGAGAGCGGGTGGCTCGGCGGGCACCGGGACAGCCGGCAGCGGGGAGCGGCAGCGGGGGGCCGCAACGCCTGCAAGGCGGCAGAGGAACCGCGCCGGGAGCGCGGAGCCGCGGTTCGAGAGCCCCGTAGCCAACCCCAGCCGGGGCGCGGGCAGCGCCGGCCCCGTCCCTGCCCGTCCCTCCGCCCTGCCCGCGGCGGGGAAGGGTGAAGTTGCGGCGTCCGCGATCGGCGGCTGCAGGCGGGGGCAGAACGGGCAGCTCGCCCCCGGCCCGGCGCGCAGAGGCGGGGAAGGGGCTGCGTTACCTTCAACAGGTGCAGGCGCCGGCGGAGGCAGCCGGCGGCGCGGACGCTCGGCGCGGAGGCGGCTCCCGGCAGCCCGGGGCGGGCGGCGGCGCTGGGCGGAGGCGCTCCGGCAGCCCCCCGGCGGCCGCCCCTGCTCCCGGCGGGCCCCGCCGCCGCCTCGCCAGAGTCAGCGCGGAGGCGGCAGCGGCTGCGGCCACCTCGGAGAGAGGAGGGAGAGAGAGAGGAAGAAGAGAGAGAGAAGGGAGGGAGGAAGAGAAAGAGAGGGAGGGGAGGCAGCGAGAGAGCAGAGAGAAGCGCCCCGAGAGGGATCGATCGATCGTCACATGGCGGTCGCGATTCACCGCCGCCCCCCGACAGCTAAAGCCTACGGCGGGGAGCCGGAGAAAAGCTGCGAGGAGGGGACACACCTGTAGGCGCAGCACATATCCGCTGTGAGCACAATGCGAGACAGGAAACTGAAAAAACAGCCCAGGGAAGGAGAGAGGCTCCCGTTCGTCCCTCCTTCCCTCGCTCGCTCCCTCCCTCCCTCCGTCCTCCTCCTCCTCCTTCTCCTCCTCCTGCTCTCTCCACCCCCTGCCCCTGGTCAGGCTCCGCTGTCTCCTGCAGGCAGAACCAGGCGGAGGGCCGGCGGGAGGAAGCAGCCGCACTTTCTCCCTTTCCCTTCCCCTCTTCTCATTGTTCCTCCCGCCGGCCAGGCGCGGCCAAGGGGCTCCCCCGCGGGGCCGGGAGCCGCCGGGAGCCTCGAGCCGCGGCCAAGCGCAGCGCCGCAGGAAGCCGGCACCGGACCGGGCCGTGCCGTGCCGGGGTCGCCGCTCCAGCGCCGGGAGCCGAGCGCCGGGCTGCCGCGGGGCCGGGAGCGGGGCGGAGGTCCTGCCGGGGCCGTGCCTGGCGGCGGGGCTGCGAGGGGTCTCCTTGCCTTTCCTTGGTCTTAGGGTAACCGGCGCGTTCCGGTGCTGTGTTGGAGAAGCTCCTGAATGTGTAGGAGCGGTAATTGCCGCCTCTCGTCCTCAGAGAAGGGAGAGCTGCTGTGGGGCTCCGGAGTTCGCCGCTCTCCCTGTGCCGTCGTTGGGAGCCCGGCGTATATCACAGGCAACTCCTGTAGTGAACTGAAAGTACCGCGGGTTTATCCCGCTCAGGCAAACTCTATGCGACCACAGTATCTGAAGGACTTTTCTCCCTCTTAGGCACTTCTTTCCTCCCCCAGAAACGCACAAACGAGAGCCTGTGTTTAAGCTCATTGCTTCGGCATCAGGATCTGCTCTGCACTCAGCTGTCAAGTTTGTCTTGACTCTAAGTAACGTAGGGATAGTCTATCGTAAAAGAGGGATGTTTTAGGAGGACGGCTCACATGAGCTTTGGGTAATGGTTTGGAATTGGCCGGTGGCTTTCCATCAGTCAGACGTGGAGTGAGGAGGTGCAGGGAGTAATTAATGAGCTGCCGTTGGCACTTGGAGCCCAGCCTCATTAAATGCTGTGTGCATTGGGCTTCCTCTTGAAATAACAGGAGCGAGCTGGTCAGAGCTGTGCTTCTCAAATGGCACGTGGGAAGTTGCTGAGGAGTTGTCATCGCATTTCAGAGCAGCAATACAAAACAAAACCCAGCTCCAAGAGTAAAAAGCAGTAGACTGCTGGAAGAGATGCTAACATGGGCGGTGTGCTGTTACAGCAGGGTGAGACCATCCCGCTGCCGTGGTGTTCCACTTGGAGGCTGGGTCCTGCCAGCCCAGCCCAGCCCAGTTTTTTGCCAGGCTCCAGAAGGCTCTGAGCCCTGCCTGTTGGCCTTCCCACTCCTTATCTGGTGGGCTGAGACACTGTAAGGTGAGAAGGAACAGCTCTGGCATCCTGGTGGAGCATTTCTGAAGGTCTAGATCCCCCCCACTTTGTACTTCTTTGCTTGCTGGAAGAAAACAGTGGAGTCTGAGGAGAGAGATGGGACCTCCTGAAGAAAACTGGGTTAGTTGCGTCCCACAAGCAACTCCCCAAGGGAGGGATACAGGACAGAGGAACTTGCAGGCTGCTAATGGTCTTGGTAAGACCTCACTTTCTAGGCTGCTCTTTCAATGTCTGGGCTTATGGCCAAGCTGTGTCCAAACTTTTGGCAGCATGCCCTGGCATTACCGGCCGGGCAGCTCTCTGTGCACCCTGGCTGTGTCTCCCTGCTTCCCAGCACTTTCTGCCTCTGGGCCTTGGCTGAGGTCCCTGCTGCCTGCCCCCACCCTGCCCACTCCAGACCCACCACTCCGCTCCCTGCTCAGGGCAGGCCCACACCTGCTACCCCCGCTGGCTGCCACCCATTCCGCAGTGCTTGCTGTGTTGCTCTGCCTTGCAATGGGGTCCCCAGGCCCAGCCTATGCCTCAGCTGCCTCCCGGCGCTCTGCATGGCTCCCTCTGGCTGGAATGCTTCCCTGTGGCCGCTGTTGGCTGTGTTTCTCAGAAACAAGCCTGTGGACACACATGGACAGAGCAGTGGTGACAGTTTACTTAATTTGGGAGAGGAGCCGGTGAAGTGAAGCCGTGCTAAATCCTTGGCCCGTCCGTACTGATTACGTGCTGTGCATTCGACCTTGCTTGGTGTGACAGGGATTATAAAGCTGAACTCAAGCTTGAGGTGGCCACACAGCATCCCATCCCAGGGCGCTGTCTCGTTTGCTCAGCCTCTGTACCTTGCTTTTCTGCAGGGCACGTGCAGCAGTACTACAGCTGCAGCGGGGCCCACACTTCTGCAAAGATGTGTGCATCAGGACTTCTGTTATCCTGAAATGAAGCAATGTGGCATCGCTCAGAGCTGGGCCTGCTTATGGAGGAGCAGCTCGTTCACAGAACAGTCTTCTGCCTCTACTTTCTCCTGGAGGCAGCACGCTGTCCTCTGCCCCACAGCCAGGCACGTAGCTTGCTCAGTTCCCCAAGTGTATGGTACATAGAGTAACTTCCCAGTCAGCTCAGAGAAACTGCTGCACAGGAAAAACTGCTGTTCGCTGCTGAAGAACTGTTCCATTCTCACTAAAAAAAAAAAAAAATCAAATCAAATCCTAAACACGTAAATGCTTAGAAAGGAGCAACAAGTGATTGAATGATAAACAGCTTCCGAGCATCTTGGCAATCTTAACTATCAGTGCCACTTACACATAGACAGTGTGCAGACTGAGGGGGAAAGCCCTGCCTTGTCATTCCTTTGTAAGGACAGAGTTAACTGGGCTGCATGTGAATAGGATGCTGATCCAGATTCCAGTTTCCTAATTATTTCTTCCTTCTGCACTCTCTCTTTTTCTCCCATCTTGTTATCACCCATTCATTGTTATGCATTGTTATCCTTCTGTTTCTCCTCTGCCTGTTGTCCTTTATGCCGGATGCACTGTGCGTGCTTCTTTCCTGCTTCCTTTCCCAGAAGTGTCAGTTCTTAATATTATCTGAGGCACGGCCATACGTGGTACCGTTTGTAGTGCCAAAACCTTCAAGGCCCATAAAAACCAGAATTTCCACCTGTCATTGTTAAAAACACCTTGCTCACAAGCAGCAGGACTGATGAAGCCTGGTTCCCTGTGGCTTTGCATCTGACTTGCTTGTTGCCATAACCTTGTCTACTGTGTCTCCTTCATGTCCTGTGTGACATCTCTGCTCTGCAGCAGGAGGGACCAGGCGCAAGCACGCTGCCCGGCACAGCTGTCAACAGCTGCATTCCTTCCCCATTTCTCTGCTGGAAATTGAATTTGAATCACTGACTCTATGAAACTTAATTGTGTGTGAGACTTGTACGTCTTTTATGCATTTGTTTGCAAGTAGCCAATGTGTTCTGACATTTTTATGAGGGTCTGATGGGCAGACAAACAGCCGGATGATTGATTATTGGCCTTTAGAAAGGAAGGTTGTTGTCTTGTGGCCATGGAGATAACCTAAGAGCAAACCAAACAGCTAAAAGAGAACCTCAGATCCCTTAAAGTGATTAAAATTGCACTTTGTGCAGAAAATTTTGGTTGCCTCTGTTCCCACATGTCAGAATGATATCATTACAGCTGGCCTCAGGATCTTGCTCATCTCAGCTCTCTCATGAAGAGAGGGGGAATGGAAGTAAAGGGGAGAGTGTTCCTCCTGATGGAAGCAATGCGGAAGCTGAGATTCAGGCTACCTTTGATAATGCTATCCTTCATAATACTTTTGCACTGATGATAGAATGTAAAGGACTTGAGAAGTAGGACCCTACCTAAATGGTTTAAATCTTTTGATTAAGGTGTAAGCCAGGGCTCTAGCAGATTTTTTTCACCCTCTGTCTGAGTGCAGAGCAATCTGACGTCTTCAGTCCTGACAGGGCACTGCTTTGTCTTCCACCATTGACTGAAATGACCTAAATATACATATTTATATGCTCACAGTCCATAAATCATCCTGGGATCTACTTTTTTGGGGGCTGAGAAGTGCCAGATACATCTAAGGTGTTATTATTAGATTTGTGAAATGTCACTGCAAACATCCTGAGTTTCATGCCCTTTGCACCGAAGTGCTGTAGCAGATCAATTTGTATATATTTGCCTATTGCTTGTGGCTGATGAGTTTTTCAACTCCCATTCTTCAGCAATCTAGAAAAAGATCCTTAATAGTGAAATAACCCAGAGTTAGTTGTAGGATTTCTTTCATGTTTAACTTCGGTGACGGACAATATATGGACCACATGGACTGTTTTTTGGGGGGGCTTTTTTTTTTTTTTTTTTTGTTATTTTCTATCCAGCCCTAACTCAGAAGATTTGTTTACCTCTGTGCAAAATATTACCCAGCCAGAATTTTGCTTTTGTTTAATTTAGCAGACATTTTGCATATACTTTGCTACAGATATAAATTACTGCAGAAAGGTATGAGATAGAAAAACAGCAGACCCAGGATAGGATTTCCATGTGGAATCTGTAGAAAGCCTTATATGGATGTGTGCAATGTGTAGATGCATGTGCAAAACTATTAAATGTATCGGCTTTTGTAGTGAGAACTTGACATCCTGATATATCCCTAGTTATACCAGATTGCGTGTGAGCCCAGTTAGGAGATCCTTGGGTAATGAAGAGGCTCATATGGGCAATGTTTTTATTTTTCTAATGCAACCATGAATTTTCTGAAAAATTTATCTAAAAAAAAGCAAAAGATGGTAAGAAATTTCAGCAGATAATTTAGTCTTGCAGCCAAATGCTGCTAAAATGAAAATGAATGTAAAATGTTGATGAATGATATTTAGCCCTGCTTTTTTTTCTCCTCCTTTTTTTAGACTAAGTGCTCCCTGTGCATGTGCCCAGTCACACACGTGTATGTATATATGAACCAGAGAGGCCAACATTTCCAACTTCAGTGAGGGCAGCTGCCCAGCTACCTTCCAAGGACACTGCTCTGCTGTCACAGTTACCATGCTTCATAGCCACAGCCTACACGTGATGCTACTGCTATTTCTGCAACTGTTTGGGGGACTGACCATTGGAATTAGCTACCTGTCATGTGTGCTGCTATAAATATCTCTATACTGTAGAAAAAAAAAATAATAGAAGTTAATCTACTAATATCTAAACTAGTTTTATTATAGAGAGATTGACTGTGGGAAGACAACTACTACTAAGCGTTCATGATTACAGTGCTCTGTTCAGAAGTGGAAAATCAGAGTTAAGTATTTTATGCTGGAAATAATGCAGTTTTTTACACTAGTATCCTCAGATAACAGATAATTAATATTTTCAGAACATATATTGCAGATTTTTTGTGTTCTTATATTCAAGTGTATCTGGACTGTAGTAGCTAAGCATACAGCTGAAACAGTAGGAATTTAATGTGGTACAACAAAGTTGTAGAAGCATTTATCGCTTTAAAAGGTTTAGATCAATCAGAATTCATCAATGCCACCTCAGTTAAGATGATAGAAAAATAAAGTATTGACTATTAACACAGAGGCTGTATTTTACCTTTTTATTCGTAGGAAGATTTCCAAGATAATGTAGGTATTTTAAATGACTAGCTGTGCTTCCATCATGTGATGGCAACTAATCAATAAATCATGTGTCATTGTTGTGGCTCAGCATGTCAAACAGCTGCATTTCAGTGTCCATATTTACAGGTTTTGAGCTTTTTGTGTGTGTGTGTGTGTGTGTGTGTTGTTGTTGTACATTTCTAGCTCATTAGGCCTGATTTTAAAAGTGGTTATTTTCACGTCAATGAAATCGGTAGAAAAATCACATCTTATCTGTTTCTGCCAAATGGAGGAGATGGAATGGGGTAATCAACGAGAAACTACAGTTACTTACCACGGCTTGCTACCCCATGTGGGTTTACTAAAGCAGTTTTTCCTCACGGGCAATGTGAAAAATAAATACGCTGCATTCTGTGAGACACATTGGACGTTTTGATGCTCTTGGGAGATGGTAAAAGGATGAGTGCTTTCAGAAGCAGCTTTTGGTATGCATAAATCATGAGGCTTGTACTGAGGTCTGGGACATCCAACTCAAATGATTTTGGTTAGGTATCAGCATGAAGATGAACTAATAGTGTTGTGATTGCCCTGCCCATCTCCATTACTTTTGCTTTCCAGAATTCCAGAACCATATCACTCTGCCATGAATGAATATTGACTCATGAACAGATGAGCCTGCTGATCAGCACACATCCAGACCTGTGGTTTAAGGACAGTGGCAAACAGCTGAAAAAGCATTAATTACTGTCATGGTCTTCCATTGACATTAACTGCATTTTGAGTGCCTTTGCCAGTGTGCCCAAATACCTACAGAAGTGTTCTCAATGAAGGCACTTGGTTCAGCTTGGGCCCAGTTCAGAAGAAAGCAGTGTTTGTCCTCAGAGGGAAATATTACAAAGAATTGGCCAAAACACACTCACTGTCCTTGTCTGGAGTAAACAGCTCTTGCTCATCAGGATATTGCAAAATCTCAATGTCTTCTTTGCATTGGTCTCAGAAATGCCTTCTTTCATGTTTTAGTTTATTAGAAGATTAAATTATTTTCTTCTGGACAATGACTCAGGACATAATAACCCACATGTTTATCACAGCCATGTCAGATAACTGGAACTCATGCTATCTGAAGTGAACTGTGGGGATTTGCGTAGGTTTCGGCGAGTACAAAACAGATGCTCTTCCCAGTGGCTCTGGTTTATGTATGTACAGGCAATGAGTCTGTGCTCATATTCCTTCCCTGGCTGCAGCATAAGCAAACCTCGATCTTCACTCCTGAAGAGATTAATAGTTCAAGTCGAGGCTGTATTTCACTCTTAATAATTCTTGTAGAAACTGTGCCCCTCTGGAACAAGGACCAAAACAAAGTCTGGCATAAAATTTGTGAGAGCTGAACAAAATTCAGCTGAACCAAACCAGCTGTTGAACTGTTTTGCACAGTAGCTCCAGTAAACTGGGACAGTGCTGAGGTTTCTTTCCCTTCAAGAGAACTACTATGGCATAGACACATTTTTGTTCAGACTTCTCTTAAAAATCCCCAACATAAACCCTCCTTTAGGCAGAACTTGAGTCTTGAAAGTACCAGAGACATCCCAGAGTTTGCTCTGATATTAATTTTATGTAAAAGATGGTCTAATGCTGCAGCGAGAACTAAAATGGCGGAGCCCGCAGTTCACACATGCTTGATGTGAGACGCTCAACTGGCCTTGTCCTGCTGCTGGCCTTGTCACACTGCTGGCCTTGTCCTGCTGCTGGCTTTGCTGAACTGCTGGCCTTGTCCATATTGCTGGGCTCCTGAGGAGCTGTGGAACAGGAGGGAAGACTGTAAGGCCCAGCCGCTGCCAGGCTGCGCCCACTTGCCCAGCTCCTTGCACACACAAGCCCTTCTGGCTGTACCAGCTGCTTTCTTGCTGCATAGTTTTTCTGCTGGGGCCATATCTATGGTGTGATGTGCATGGCAGTTCACAGGCCGAGGGCTGGAGGGGACCTCTGAGCTATCAGAGCATCATAGGATTATCATCTACACCTCCAGGCAAATTGTGACGTGTTTGTCTGCCTTCTGAAAATCTCCAGTGACAGAGGTCTGGCATTGTACAGACCAACTATCTACTGATTAACTCTTACCTTAATCCTAATAGCCTATTTGACTCTTCCTTATTCCTTATGCTTTCTAACCAGGGAGCTGAAAATGGGTAGGTTGTTTCTGCCTCCTCACAAAAACACTATATATTTGAAGACTGATCGTATCTTCTTTCAGTCTTCGTTTCTTTACACTTCTCCTCCCCCGTTAAACATCTCATGTAGGCAGTGCTTGCTGGGTCTCTGATTATCTTCTGGACCTGCTTCATCCTCTAAAATGTATTTCTAAACACCAGCCACGATCCCTTGGCTGAGCCCTTACCAGCAGTGAATAGTGAGGAAAGATCACCTCAGGTGCTTTGAAAGTTGTACTGCTGTTTTATGAAATTTGGAAGTCTGAACTAAGAGGACTATGGGGAAATTGTGCACTGAGATGGAGGAGAAGTGAGCCATGCTGGCAAGAGAAAGGCAAAACTTTGCAGTTGATGTTTTTGCTTTTTTAAGTATTGCAGTGCTTCCAGCAAAAGTAAAGCTTGGTATGATTAAATGACCAATGTCAAGGTTATAGCACCCTGAAGATGTTTAGTCTTGCTGGAATTGTTTTGTTTTACATTTTGTCTTTTTTGTTGGTTTTGTTGTTGTTTTCCTGTCTGAGGAGAACAAGCCTATAAAATTAAGTAGTAAAAATAACATAAATTAACTAGTACAGTAAGTGTCTGGGATGATAAACTCCACTATCATTAGAGAAAATAACCAAACATACATGTGGAGTTTCATCCAGACAAGACTAGACTCCTTTTACCTGATGGAATTAAGCCAAGTCCTGCTTAGCTGCTCAGCGCCCAAAGAAAAGTACCCTGCGAATGCAACTGTATCCCAGCAGTGTGATTCCTGGAGCAGCCATCTCATACCAGCAGCCTGCAACCTGCACAGAGGGGCTTGTTAGGAAGCCATGATCATTCAGACCTGAGCTAAAGCAGCAACCGGGGCTCATAGCCAGCTGCTCCCATCTCCAACATCTTTACTTTGTAACTACACTGCATTACCTTCGGTGGCTCTCTCAAGCAGTACTCTCAGCATGGTGCTACATGGCAGTAATCGCATGAATGCACCAGAGTAGCAAATGATGATTAACGAACAGCTTGCCTCCCTGTTAGACTCTGCTTTCCCTCACAAGATGCCCTTGATAACTAATACCTCCAAGTGCGGTTTCACATTATGACCGAGCTATCTACACTTCTCTTTCTATGACCAATGGTCCTCTCCAATCCCCTTCTCTGCTGCTGGCCATGTAAGCCTCCAGCATCTCTTGGTCCAACTATGGCACGCATCATATGCTCTAGTGAGCCATGGCAAAATGATAAGAAAAGGTGATGGATTATTTCTGCTTCCCAAATCCATAACTATATCACTCCTAGAGCTGTTCACCATGAGCTCAGGATGGTGTTAGCAGCAACACAAGGGTTAGAATGGGGTGAGGGAGCTGGACATGGAGGCAGTGGACCAGTTGATCAACCGTGGGTTCAGACTTAATATCCTTGCCAGTTCACCAGGTATTTCATTTGTGTGTCTCTTCTGCAATCTGTGTTCCATTAGCAGTACCCGAGATTCAGCTCCTGCCTTCCTCCCAACCTGCAGCGGTCTGCACTTGAAGCAGGTGGGAAACTTAAGAATGAGAATGCTACAAATTCAATTTTAATTATAACTTTCTTTAAAGAAAATACTGGAAAGACTTTTTCCTTCTTTGATCATCTATTTTTCTGTAAGAACAGCCAGTTCCAGAAGAGAAGTCAATGATGCAGCAGGAATATTCATGTATCAAGCCGCCTTCTTGCCAGTTATTGCAGAGCAAGGCAGTGCTGTTAGTGCAGACTTCTGCTGCCTCTGCCAATCACTGGAGAATGGAGGCTGTAGGAGGTCGACAGAGACTGGAAACCACAGGGCATAAGAGGTGGCCAGAGAATTACAGCTGAAAAGCAGAGGACTTGTAAGAGTCAAAAAAAAAGAGCTTTATTTCAGTTTTCCTTGTTGGGATGCTGTTAGGCTTCCTACAACAATGGCAAACCTGATATTATCTAAGCAATATTGTATGACTGAGGGCTGAATGAGGCTCTGTCAGGCATTAGAATCTCCCCCTACTGTTTTGCTTCTGATATTCATGAAATCTTGTTCTGCATTTCTACCAGAACAATCACTGTTTGAATAAAATAAAGAAAAACAACCAAACATTTGGCAAATACATTATTTTAATTGTAAATGTGCTAACTATTTGGAAATGTTGATATTTTCTGGCAAGAATAGTGCACACATGTAGGCTATTAGTCACCCAGTGGATTAGATTTGCGTTATATATACGTCCTAAAATAGATTTGCTCAATGTTTAGAACTTTTGTCTTTTTTTTTAATTCAATAAATCTCCCAAACTGGAGCATATGGAAAGGGGAAGAGCATTTTTGACCTTATAGTGGAGTAGTGAGGTGGTACTTCAGTAGATAAGACTGTTAATAGCACTGTGTTCAAAATGGTTACTACTGTGAATCATAGCACTGTATTACAGGCATAAGTGCTGCTGTAGAGCAAGTCTAGTTTGATAAGGAAGGACAGAAGGAAAAGTAACTTCATGTACTACATCTACTCCAGAATCCTTTAGCAGTTTTTCTTCTCAAACAAATATGCATTCTTATTTTTACTGTTTTACTAGGGAAATGTATTTCTTATTTCCTAATTTCCCCGGGAGATAAGGCTTTTGCAATGGGGATTTTTACCTGTTCTCCCAAGACATATTTGGAACCATGACCCAATATCAGGTTTCATAGATATTGAAGTGTTAGAAATTTTGTAAATCCAGGTAGAAGAAACCCAAATTAGTGTCCTCATAAAGGAAAATGAGATCCCAGAGTGGCTGTTCAGCAACAAATGACTGAACTAGGAGACTTAGGTAGGCTTAAGATATAGGAAAAGGTTCCAATGCTTCTGATTGATTTTGTTAATTATATTATCCTTCTTTCTGTGTGAAATGTCGCTGTAAGAAGGAAAGGGACTGTTCTGTGAACTCCACAGGATAAAAGAGAGAGGTCCCTTAATTTTTTAGCTGCTTTGCCTATTATTCACAACAGTACCAGCTTAAAACCAAAGTCTTGATTTTCTCTGACATGTTTGTGATATGTAACCTACTGAGAACTTCTGCATGCTTTGTCTTCCGTGGTGGCTGTTATAGAGTGCTTTCAGGTCTTGATCTCAGCAGTGTTTTCTGTGTGTTTTAACTCCATGCATATTGATAGCCCAAACAGGAGTATTTTCATAGGTTTAAGACTAAGCACATGTGTCAATGTTGGCAGGGCCCATTCCCAAGAGCTCAGTGTTTCTACCAACTAATGGAGCAGCTCTCTTAACACAGGTGAGGCTGACCTGGGTATGCTGCAGAAAGCTTAATTCACACCAACAGCTGGTGTTAACAGCTAAGTTTTCACATTGTTTCTTCGGTTTCACATTCTGCTTTGCTGGGTTATGAGTACCTTTATAATGGGGAACATTGACAATTACATGCAAAAGCAATATTCATCGTCTTTCTAAAATGTGCTCTGCAGCAGCCCAAACCAGGACACCAAAGGCGAGATTTCTTTAGGTGTGAAAAAAACATCAATCTGTGCTAGCAGAGGATTTCAGCAGCCTCTTCTGTCTCATTCCTGAGGCCAGGGAAAGGGTGGCTCTTTCTTTCCTCCAAGAAAATTGCCCCCCTAATGTTACTCTCAGGCATGGTGAGGAGAGTGAAGAGGAAATTAGTATTTCTCCTCTTTTTGTCATTTTGTTGCACTCAAAGCCTGTTAGCAGCCAATGAAAGCAGTTGTGCTCCTGTTGGCTGGCTTCTTTGTGTATTAGGCAGAGGAAAATGACAGCCTGCAGTAAAGGAAGGGCCCTTTTCCCCAGAAATATTGAAATCCCCTTATCGTGGCCCTTGAACAAGCAAGCAAGGAAACAGCAGCAGGAGACAATGTGATGTGTTGGCAACAGAGGGGAGCAGCCATGGAACAATCGATGTGAAAGCCCTTGTCTGGAAGCTGCATGGGGCTGCGCAGCTGCCAGCCGGGCCAGCTCAGCTCCAGCGAGGTATTTACACCTTGGGCAGAGTAAGAGAAGTGCTAAAAGAAAAAAAACAAACATGAGAGAATCCATGAGAGAATTGTTAGACTGTGCTTATTAACAACATGGTGCTTTATCTTCAAAGTGCTGTGCACAATTAACCAACGCATTCGGCAAAAGCAGTAAATGGGTAGCATTCATTATCACCCAGTCACTCTCTCACAACACAGATTTCAAGTGACAAGAAGGAGATGCACTTGAAGGCTTGGGAAGGAAGATTTTTAACCTAGCATTTGAGCTGTTGCAACAGCATTTTAAACTCCTTCCTCCCACCGTGTCCTTTTAGCCTCTGATTCATCAGGTGAGGATTACCCTCAGGGCAGAGAGGATATTTCAGTGCCCTCTTATATCACGTTGGGATCTCCCATTAGGAGCTTGAAAGAAATCAGCTCACTTCATAGACAGACCTAATTACTCTTGGATGATTGTCATTGCTTCCAATCACTATCAGAAATGGTCCAAAACAAATATTTTATGTTGCCATCCTCACAGAGTGTACACCTGGCCTCTGGAAAAAGGGGAAGCTGGATGCCAGCTGTACTTGATTGGAATCTAAAACATGACACCAGATCCAGGTTAGGGGAGGGTGGGCATTCAATGGCATTTGGATCAGTCCCTAACTCCCTGGCTGAATTTAAGCCACAGGCAGCAGCGACAGAAATCTATAGCCAGTCCTCTGAGGCAGCTGGGTTCCAGTTAATTTCTGATTAGCTACAGAAATGATAGATAAAGTTAGGTATTCCTGCATGCTCTCACACAATAATGCATCGATTGGAAGACAAAATCAATCCTAGAAAGAGGATCGCAGAGAGTTCTTCTAACGTAAAATAAGCTAGCAATGCCGTTGGTCATCTGAGTATTGTCGTTCATAGAATAACAGATTTTTTCAAAGTCATCTTGTCATTCACAGGACAAAGTCACCTCAATGTGGATGCACAAGTACCAGTTCTAAGAAATAGAACTGGCATTCTTTTCATTAAGGCTTTTTTTCTCCTCTCTCTCTCTCCCGCCATCAATCTTTTTTTTTTCCCCAAAGAAAGCACTGCACAATGGCAGCAAGAGGAAAAATCTGTGAAACTCCAGGTCAACAAGAAGGTCTCATTTCTATTAGATTTGTTGGGAACCTTTAGATTCCTTTTTGAAGAGTGTCCTTCTGGTGCTGCTTGCTTCTGCAGAGTCTTTGTAATTTTAGCCCATTTGAGCAGTCCTTTGGATGGATATTTTGTAGTGCTTTCTAAAGAAAATCTACTCGTTATAAACATCAGTGGCTCCAATAAAAATGGAACTTGAGCACAAATATAAATGTACTTCCTTCTGCTTCTGTTATGTTTAGTTTCATGTATGATAGTTAGATTATTTGTTCAGCTAGGATTTTATTTATAATAATATCTTGATAAGCAGAAAAAGGCAGTGATTAATTTATGTTTTTATTCAACTATCAAAGACATATTGCAGTATAAGTACTGTGAATCAAAATGCTAAGAGCTGAGGAAATGCAAAAAAAAAAAAAATAATAAATAAAAATAAATAAATAAATAAGGCTTTAGTCTTTAGTCACTTTAGTGAAGTTTCTACCAGATAGAAATCTGGCAGTAGAGAAAGCTCTCAACAGGATAAAGCGCAGGTGCAAACTGTGCCACAGATTCCTGTGCTGCACAGATTTTCTCACCACTAGGAAATGCCTTCTCTAACCAGTGGCTGATGTGCAACGATTTGATCTTCATATGCCCTAATCAGAAAGCAACAGCTAGTCCAGGACTGCTACGGAGCCCTTGATGTTTCAACTCCTGGCTAAAATGGACCAAGCTTGGCACACACAGGCTGGTTGAAATAACTCACAATGAAATGAAGTCTCTTGATTACACACGAGTGGCAAATGGGAGCTGCACATGTAGGTGTGCAAGACATCCCACAGGGCAGCTGAGTTAACGTGACTGTGGTAACTGCAGTGTTCTACATTTCCTTCCAGCTGGAGCTAACTATCCCTAACATATCATGTTGCTAACATCCACATGGTACTTTGCAAATTAAAAACATGCATAGGTCAAAATGCCTCTTTAACTGAAAATATTGTTTGTTTCTTTTATAGCTGTGATTTTACAAAAACATCCACTGTTAGTTTAGAAATGAATTGTAATCCACAAACTGTCACATGCCCAGAATTTTTTCCTTGGCAGGTCAGGAGCAAATAATCAGACAGTTGGATTTAAAGCTATTGACTTTAAATCGCATGACAACGGGACCGTGGCATTTCTGTTCTTAAAATGTGCCATGGCCCATATAGGGATTAAGTGCACAACTGCTGTGCCTAAACAGGCAAAACCTTGAACTATCACCATTCGGCCTTACTTCATAGTTCAGACACAAGTGAAAATCTTGGCGATCCAGAAGAGTTATATATATATATATATATATATATGTATGCATATATACTTACATATATACTTTCCCCCTTATATATTCTTGCACAGTGCCATCCAGTTGAAGCTTGGGTGGATTTGGGGAATAGAAGATGCACTGCAGCCACCTCATAACCACTGAGAGAGGAAAGGGATGGCATTGCAAGCTGCCAGGCCAAGGGCCAGGAGAAGAGCGGTTGTTAAGAGGAGACAGCTCATTTTAGGCAAAGTGCTTAGGAGCTAACACAGAAAAAGGTGTGAAGGACACAGTGTGAACTTCTTAGCAGGATTGTTGCCAGACTGCTTTGTTTCTTGCTTGTGGAATCATCTTGGATGTGCCTCAGAAGTGGAAATGTTTTGAACTGAAATGCCACTTCTCTGTGGGTGTCTGTTCTCCCGTAATGCAATAGCAAACACTCCTGGACACTCCTTCACTCCTAACAGAGACAAAACATCCTGGAGCAGAGGGGAAGCCAAGATGATCTGCAAGTAACACCTTTGGGACTATGGAAAATTATTGAAATTATAATTAGTCTTTGTCCCACTAGGATTCAGTCCAAGCTGTCACAGCGAGGAATGATGAAACTGTTCTTGGTTTGCTTGAGTCATTGCCTTGCTCTGTTCTACATGCATGCTTACCCACACAGGCTGGTGGGCTTCCACCATTGTGCATTGCTACAGAGGCTTCTTCTCTAGAAGTCTGCAAGTGCCAACAGCTCCAAAGGACTCCAAACTGCACTGTGATGGGCAAAACCAGTATGCAAAGGGCAAGCTCAGGGCTGGTGGCAGAACAAAACCAATGGTCATGACTAAGAGTGCTGAGTTGTTTTATGTAGTGGTAGACTTTGCAGTAAAACCAACAGTGTGATATGATGCGTGATGTTTAAGATAAATGTTCCAGTTCAGGCAAATATCCAAAGGGACAGAGGAGACAGGTCTTGAATTTACATTTGAAGGAAACAAGGATCAGATAGGGAAATGACCTTTTGCTGAAGAAAGACAGAAGGGGCAAGAAAACTGAAGAAAATGCCTATAGGCAGCAATGGGAAAGCCAAAGACTGCAGCAGGCACAGATGATATCTGACTTACAATATCTGTGGATACAAAGGCACTGTTTTTTCCAAGTTGATTTAAGCCTGCTGAATGACTTTACTCTGATCCAGACATTTGCATTCTGTGGCTTCAGTGTTTTTGACCTAGCACTTAGGATTTCTGAAACTGGGTTTGTGAGGGAACAAGGGTCCCAAACAGGCAGTTAAACAGCACATGATCAAGGTTCCATTTGATTTGTAGTGTGACTTACAATTGCTTTCTCACTTACTATTCCTCCAGGCAAACAGACTTTGTAATTCCTGTGGATTTCACAGGAAGATTTGCAGATCTGCCCTGAATGTTTGCTTCATCTCTCTGTTGTTAAGAAATATCAAGGACTTGAACTTGAATTCTCTGCCTGGAGACATTTTTGTTTGCTTAACAAAGGATCAGCCCATACAGTGTAGTTCTGAACAAAGAACTTTCTGCAGCTCAAACTGCATTTTGTGTGTTCCTTTAAAGTTAGTTTTGTAATGTTCACGGATCTGTGCATTACACAGTAAATGATTTGTCCTGGCATAGAGTTCTTCATTAACATGGAAGGAGTGAGTTGTATTTCTTGGACAAAGACTCTTTTAGCCTTAGTTTTTTAGGCTTGTTTTTTCGAAACCCACATCAATTGCAATCTAATTGCACTAATTCAGCAGAGATGACATTTAAAGTATGTGATAATTCTACTACTTTAGACAACCACTATTTCAAGGACTATCTCACAGAAGCATTAAAGACCATCTAGATTGAAGTAAAAAGAGCTGAAGAACTGTCAGAGAAAAAAATAATAATCCACAGACAAAATAATTGGGATTTGTTTATGCAAGATTTTGAGATAATCTACAGGGAAAATAGATTTGATATGCTTATGTGGGAATTTGAGATACTAACATTTAAAATATGCAAGTGGCCAGTCAGCCAGAAAGTTTTCAATTCTCAGAAATGCAAGTCTTCTTCTTTCTACTGACATGATGTTACTGATAAGAAGACAGCCATGTCTGGTTTGAATGCTTTAAACAACAGATTGGAAAAAACGTCCAATGGATCCATCTTAATTCTCAAAAGATAACCAGCTTCAAAATCAGTGAGCCCACCCTTACCATGTACTCGCTGCTAATACACTCTCTGTATTACAAGTCACTTTTCACAGTAAAAAGTTGGAAGCAGACATACTGCATGTTCTTTGCCTGGAATAAGGGATGCCAGGAGCTCCGTGGGGTGGGGGCAAGGAAAAGGGAGCAGTCAGCAACTCTTCCCCTGCTCCTCCACAGATGAGCACTGATAACAATAAAACAAAATAAAACAACATAATCCAAACCAGCACATTTCTCAGCTTGGTTTTCAGCCAAGTCATATGTCAGCAAGTGTAGATCTCTGCCTCCCAAGGGCATTGCCTTCACTTTGCCTCTCTAAAATGCTGTTCCTGAGGCTGTTCATTGCCTGCTTAACAGGGGGAAGGAAAAGGTGAACTAGTTTGGTGCTGTTGCAGGGTATTGCCATCATGTCTATTTGTTTGTTACTATTTTATTGCAGCATAGTTAATGTGTGCTTATTTGATTGTAAAAACAACCTTCCTTTTATATTCCTCTTTATATATGGCATAACAGAATTATGATGCATTTTAAACATACTGGTGTTGTCCTTGCTTGAGGAGCTTTAAATGTAAAAACAAAAATAAGCTGAAGCAGATAAGCACAAGGTAAAGCAAAGGACAGCAGCAGAGGAGAAAGAGGAAAAGAGAAGCAGTTGTTTTGAGAGTTAAGATTTAGAGGGATTTTAAAGAAGAAAACGTGGAGGATGAAGACAGCATAATTATTCAATTTCAGGGACTCATATAGACTGGGAAAATAGTGAAGCAAAATAATAAAGCAAAATGAGTAAGGGCAGAGAAATGAGGAGGAATGGAAAATGAAGTCAGAGGTAGGCAGTTTCTAATGTATTTGGCTTTAAGGATCATTTCATACAATAGAAATTTTGTCTGTGGAAGAAAGATATAAACAGCAGCCTAACAAGTTAAGAGTTAAGGAGCTGGTCTCAACATCAGTAAACCTGATGCTGGACATGAAAAATAGCAGGGAATAAGTATGGCGATGGCACCATGTGGGGTAATGCTGGTGCTGTGGCTGGCTGCATTACAGAGCAGGCTTGCAGTGCCCTCCCAGCCGTGTGGCTGTGGACATGCTGCACTTTCTCCTTGCATCTCTGTTGTCCAGCTGCTCCCTTAACCCAGTATCATTGTGAAAACATAGTGCAGGGGCCAAATAACTGTGTGAGTAGGTAGGTGGATGCCCAAGACCCACGTAAGCAGAGGCTGCACAAGAGCCAGATGGGCTGGGTCCAATTCTGCCATCCAGGTACTGCAGTCAGTCAGTAAGGAGGTTTGTTGGCAGATGCACAAGTGTGGATGTAGTGCCAGCACCGCCTCGCTGTGTCTCTCCTTAACAGCCTTTCTTTAATGCATTGGGAGTTTCTTACCAGTGATGACACCCAACTTAAAAAAATAGAATTATATTTGTATAAATGTTGAGGAATGCAAAGGCTCTGAGCACTTCTACTGCGCTTTGGGTAAGAGGTGGAAACCATGGGAATAACATTATTCAGGGTTATTCAGGGTTGCTCATAGGGCTGGCTAGGATCACTTTAAAAGCACTGCCTCCTTTTGGGACACAAAATTTTAGGGGTGCATCTGCAACAGATCACTCAGATCACTTTAGTTCTTCATTGCAGATGAGGATGGAAAATCCTTTAAAGAGGGAGCAGTTGAAGCTGTACACTCTCTTGATTTTTTTATAGCTTTTCATGCAGCTTCACAGGATATTCTTATAAGCAAACTTGAAAAATATGGTAATTTCATCTGAACTACAAGGTGAATACACAATGGTTGAAAAATCCTGCTTAGAGCAATTCGAAGTTTTATAGAATGCCAAAAAATGCAGAACATTCATTGTCATGAAAAGGTTGTTATGCAGCCACAGCTTTATTAATCAATAGCCTTATGTTAGAGGTAAGAGAATGATTAAAGAAGATGGAGTTCCATTATTTATGGGGAAGTAAGCAACTAATGGACAAAATAGGAGGAAGACTGAAACAAGCAGTGCTTTTCTTTGTCTCCACTGTTGAAAAAAAAAACAACCCTAGCCGTAACCACAAATTATCAACTAAGAAAAGAGAAATGCTAGGGACAGTGAATAGGGAAAGAATGGATTTAAAACAGTATTTATAAAGTTAAAATAAAGATATTGAAGCACATTACTGAACAATAATTTGGGACCCCTAGATTTGTAAGAAAGAGCCAACATGCATTTACCAACACCCACATAGTGTCGGATCAATCAGGTTTCCTTTCTTGACAGGCTAATCAGCTGAGAGGATAAGGGGAAGAAGTAGAAATAGTATATTATATCTTGATTTTAGGATAAGTTGACATAGAATAGTGTGAAAGTCAGTCCATGGAAATGGGATTAAGATGAATTTGCATTCAGAGAAGTTATCAATGGCTCTTTCCCAAATTATAAAGAATGGTTTTAGCAGTATGCTTCTTCCACCAGCAGTGAATGCTGAGGTGGAGAGGAAATCTGTACAGATGAAAATATGATGAGAACATTATATAATTGGTGGAAGATAAGAATTCATGATGAATTTGATAAGTGGGAGAAGTGTTTCAAAATGGGTAATAGGAAATTCAGTGAAGGACAAAGTGGTATGCTTAGGGAGCAAAAGTTAGGTGACAAACATGACAAAAAGAGGCAGCAAAATCAACACGAAGGTAATACCAGCAGTTGTTACTGCTGTTGCATTTTATTTGCAGATATCAGGAGGCATTATGTAAGAGAGCATGTACAGCTTGGACTCTACATTTTAAATGAGAGTAACTGAATTCAGAGAAGAACTGCAGAAATGGTAGAAGTTTAGAAAACATGATCTAGGCTGCAGTTCTGAGAGAACTGTTTTCTGGTACTGAAAGAAATAGATTGTGAGGCTGAGAAGAGTCTGGTGATACACTGATATTGGTAGGTTATCCACAAAACCAAAATACTTACCAGATGTTTCCCATGTTTCCTGAGGACAAGACAAAAACGAATCCATTTCATGTATTCCAGAAAGTAAGGACTGTTCTTTCTATCTGTTGTCTTATTTGTTAGGAACAGTGGAACAGAGTACGGGGAGGTTGTAGTATTGTTGTTGTTAAGGAATTAAAAAGGCATCTGTCACAAATGTTCAGATTACTGTTAATCCTGTTTCTGTGTGAGGGAACGGACGAGAGGTGGGCATGCCTGGGGTGTATGCTGGCCCCACATGTGGCTGAATCACCTCATCATGGGCCTTCACAGAGACCAGAGGGGCAGTGCTATGCCATGTGTAGGCTCCCATGCTGTATCTCCAAAGTTAACAAGGAAGATTTTCAGGCATTTGGGTCTTATCTAGTGTCAAGATCTATGTATAGCTCCCTTAGGTCTACTTTATCATTCCCCATTTCTCATTTTTAAGGACCAGTTGACTCCTGCTCCTTCTACCTTGGTGTGGATCTGCTAAGGGCACGATGCTGAGTGCCATTTTCCCTACAGCAAAGGCAGTTGCAGGAGTACTGTCATTCATCCTTTCACCCCGCCCTTCCCTGCATTTAATCGTATGCTTTCAGATGTATCACCAGGGAAACTACATAAGGTCAAAAGTAAGAGGTTTCTATTGCAGATGTTATATGGCACTTTTTGATACTTGTCTTTTGCGTGGCTCAACCCTCATCTCTGGAACAGCATAGGGAAAGATCCTTGTATGCACCATCTTATGTCACTAAAACACAACAGCTTTTCCTCGCCAGAGACCTCTTTTGACTTCATAGGAAGGTGTCAGCACATTTCTGGCATGTATCAGGTTGTAATCACAGTATTCTCTCCTTGCTGGTGTCCTGTGCAACTTCAGCTGCTATGAGAAAGCAAGTAGAGCAACAAACAGTGAAGGATCCTCTAGCTGAAATTTCCCAGATGACTGCTGTGCAGACAGAGAAGCTCAGAGTGCTCTGAGCCTCTCCCTTCTGTCAGTGCCCAGATCTGGTTTCCAGACTGCGGTTCTGTTCAGGAGCTCTCTGAGAGCTGCAGTGCTTCTGAGGGCCCTGGCTGCCCTGTCAGACACCTACTGGCCCACAGGCTCAGGAGACTTGCAAAACACTCAGGCAAAGAAGCTGTGTAGACTTCCAGGCCTCCTGCTTTTCCTCAGAGGGAAAAACATGTGAGAGGCTCCTTGGATGCAGCCAGACAGTGCTGGGGGCCTGGGGCCTCACTCACGTGCAGCCTCCAGAGGGCAAGCATGGCACCTGAGCGCCACTCAGGGAGGTGTTGGTAGACCACCTTCTTGCCAAAATCACCTTCTCCTTTCTTTCCCCAGCAGGAGTAAGTTCCTTGTGGAGGGTGATACATTTCAGTGGGAGAGCACTTATGCTAATTGCTCGGCATTGTTAGCCCTGTGCCAACATTCCTCTGGAGTTTTAGTTCAAAGACCTGTGTTGCAATCAAAATACTTTGCTGTTTGTCAGTGATATACTCAGAGTTCATCAGCTTGAAGAGAATGATTGCACTGTGTGAACAGAGTGCTTGAGTGCTGTCAGGGGAGCAGGTAACCAGCAGTACAATCGGACTGCAAGATTCCTTCTTCGGGTTCTAGAACAGAGAAGCCTTTTTACTGCAGCTGTTGTTGTATCTAAAGGCCATCAACGGTGTACCTCCTCATCACCAAAATTTACTTTGTTGCTCAATTTCACTTCTTGATAAATGCCACAGGGTTATTTATATCCAGTTCACTTGTTTGGTTTGCTAAACCAGACAGAAGCAGAGAACTTCAGGGTGTTTCATTTGGTAGAATTCCCAGTCTAGAACAAAAAGAAAAAAATATCAGCAAGACCAAGTCTTTCTGTTTTTTACAACGCATTCTTTGGATTTCTACTGTGAAATATTGTAACATCTATCAGCAAAGGTTCATGCAGACACTTTCTTGGGAAAGTGTGTGATGAATATGAAATTCACAGTCAGTACAAGGAGGGTATGGGTGGAATAATGGCTTTTTGGAGACAATAGTCTGTGAATCTTTGTAGAGAAAACAATGAGAAAATAATGAAAAATGTGTTTTCTTGATTTTTTTCCTCTCTATTCAAATACAAATAATAGATTGTGTTGCTTTTCTAAAACATTGCTTTCACGGAGACCATGCATTGTATATGATAGTTTAATCCCGCATATTTGTGTATGAAGACACATATGCTTCAGTATACATCACATCTTTTGTTGGTGACTCTCTTATCCACCCAGGTAAAAACTGTAGTGCTTTCCAAACTTTAAAACGTATCAGGGGAGCCTTTACAGCCCGTTTCTACAGGGAAGCTGTTCAGTGTGCAGCTATTCTGCGCAGTAGTTTTGAGCAGAACAGCCAAGTGAAATTATGGTGGGAGTTTTCAGCAGACAGGCTGTAATTATCCAGTTTGGAATTTGACCAGAGTGAAATAGAAGCTTGCCTACCAATAAACATACTTGAAGTAACATGTTTTTGAACTTTTTAAACCAAGAAGCTTGTTTGGATGGTGAAAATGCAAGACGAGAGTCATAAAATCAGTGTTTCTGTGGCATAAACTTATGTGACTTATACTGTGAATTACTTAAGGTCTCCTTTCCCCTATGTTTTTCATTGAAGAAGAACAATTGTGTGGGGACTTACCACCACTTGCTCTCTTTCTTTATCCTGTATTACCTCGTTACCTTAGGAGCAATGCTGGAGCTGCAGAAGTCTCAGAGGCTTGATTTCTTATGGTTGGTGCTCATTGGTTGCTCCCTGGTGTATCCAGAATGGCCTTGCCTGTGCAGGGCTGGCTTCATTACCCTGGCGAGGACAATTGTGTGAGCGTTTGTCTGCAGTGACTCCACCCAGGAGTTATAATTTTAGTAATTATTTAATTTTCAAACCAGGGTTGTCATTATTTTTTTTGCTTTAACTGAGTTTTTTTTTCCCCGTGGTATTCATTCTGTGATGGCTGTGAGCTGCCCTGTGCAGACAACACCCTTGCTTGGGACTTGTGGATGTTCACTTGCATCTTCGTGTGGAAACCAGTGAGAAGAATGAACTACTCTGAGGGAGCTACCTTAATAAAACAATCCAAAGCAATGTTTCAAGTGTGAAATAGGTGCATGAAAGTCAGTTATTGATATCAAGTTTTCTCCATAATTTTCACACCAATGTGCTTCGTGTGCTATTTGAAACTTCAGAGTTTTGTTGTCTATTCATTTGTCCATTAATTTCAGCTTATAGAAGAGATGAAGAGAGCCTTAGCAATGCACAGGATGAATCAATGTGCACATATATAGTTGAAGCAAGGCAGGGCAGAAGTGACAAAAGATTGATTTGCTCAGAGTTGACCTCAATTACTGGTCTGCTGCAAGGGACAAGCCAGGGTTAACTTTGCCATAAGTTTCATGACACGTGAAAGTGGCTCTACTGGATGGGTGAAGTGCTGTCATGACATGCAGAGGTGGGTAACTAACAGGAAAATATGAGAGAGCTATGAACACGTAGAAGCAAACCCAATAACCTCTCAGGCTCAGCTTTTTAATATGCTTCGAGAAAGCTCTGAAACTCAGTGAAGTGGCCTCAGTTAAGCTGAAGTACCTGAAACTATACTTGGCATAATTAAGGTTTTATGACAAAAATCAGGTGCTTAACCAAATTATTAGTATTCATTGCAAACCTTATCAAGCTTGAAGGTTGCCTTTTCTTCAAAGAGGATCTTCCCTGGTGCCATTCTGACAAATCTCTCCGGAAACGTTGTCAGGAGAAATCAGGAGACAGGCAGAAGCTGTCTGTCATGCAGTGTGCTGCAGCCAGGAGCAGCACGGAAGCTCTTCCTGTTGCCACCTCTGTAGTGACAGGAATTTTTTTACCAACCTAGAGAAAAGCACAAATTTCAGTCATGGGCTTTATGTGAGTCGGAAACACTTTTGTTTAGATGGGGCAGATATTTAACTTCTGTGAAAAAGAACCAAGCCATTTGTGCTATTAGCAGCCACACAGCTAAAAAGGCACTTAAATTCTTGTAGTCACCCTGAAAACATACCACACATACTTTCACATGAAACACTAGACATGTAACCTTTCCCCCTTGCATCGCTTCATTTTTTTCCTACTATTTCACAAAGTAGCTGTTTCTTTTGGTAAGAAAAAAATGTTACAAATTTATCACTCAGCTCAGCACATTGACATTCCTTCTTTGCATTGCTTCCAACCTAGTAGTTCCTCATTTTTCTTTAGATAGGATATTATGTAAGGTTGGGTTCCGGTCCTGGTTTTTGTGGTAGACCTCTGGAGACATGTCACTGGCTACAACATGCTTTCACAGATAATTAGGCAGCATTGTGCTTCTAAATTTTAAATATGACCATCCAGATTCAGATATCACATTCTATTATTTAAATAAGTTAAATTGCTTCCATTTGCTGTCTAAGCAGTGAATACAATAGCTCACTGCTGTATCGGCTAAGGGAAGACTGAGCTTCTTATAGCTGAGCACTAATTCACATTGCCACATATTTCACTGTCTTTTTGGGCTGACTGACAATGTCTGCATGTCTGGCACATTTCAAGATCTGCATTCCTGGTATTAATTCTGTTTATATTTACAGCACAACCTAGTCTCCGATTCGCTTGGTGCAGTAAAAGATTGATAGACTGTTACAAAGGAACACGCAGTACAATGAGCTCAGCTGCTGGCTGAAATATTCCAATCATAAAAAGTGTTGCTAATTTAGCTAGATGATAAATACATTAATTGAGAATATTTATGAAGACTTGTTTGTGCAGATGGCCAAAGACAATAAGGGAATGTTATTTCCTTACTACACAAGGAGCTGATGCTTATCACGTGCTAGTGTGGCAGGTATTTATACTGTTTACTTTTGGTCTGTACATTCAGATCTTCAGGTTAGGGGCCTTTTATCTCATGTGACTTCGGCACTTAACCAAGTTGAGTAAATCAGAAAGCAGAGTTGTTCTATTTTCCTTAAGTAATCAAAGTGTGGAGAAGGGGGAGAGTGAGTGAAAGAGGTCTGAGAAAATGCTTTGGTCCCCTGCAATCCATGTTGCTTTGGAGATTAGATATCTAGTTCTCAGGTGATCAGGGTAATTCAGTTAAGCATCTGAAGTCATGAGGGATGTATCTGCATCACCCCGCAAAGCAGCTCATCTGTCTGCTCTGTATGGAGAGTGCTCTCATAACTCATTCATCCAGAGCCTGACAAAGTAAGTTTCATGCATAATCCTTTCCAGGTTAGCCCTGGTAAGATTGTTCTGAGGGTTATCCTGTTATCCTTTCCTCTAGGGTATTTGTATTAAAGGAAGACCAATGATCATAGAATCACATGGACTTTGGTCCAGTGATCCATCTTTGATCATTTGGTCCATCTGATACCAATTCTGTGCCTTTTCTAAAAGCAGCTCCATCCTGCTCAGAAACAGCACTCTTACACCACATCTATGGTTCATATTGGTCTTCCCGAACCACTGCAGCCAGATGGACACATGGAGAGGTGTGAAATACTGTTTTCTGCTACTTCAGTTACCCACACTGGAGGCTCTTTGAGAAGTTTAAGGAAGTTTCATGCTTCTGACAATCTTGCCTTTTATTTCCATAGTATATCTAATTGCAAAATGATATTAAGCACAGTAAAGCTGAAACAGACCACAGGACTCACAACACCACATTATTCCTACGAGGCCAAGTGCTCTTTTATAGGGGTTGGATGGCAAGGGCATTTTCAGTATTTCAGGGTTTAAAATCTGGCCACGTCTAGATCATTTTGCAGTTTCATTATGTCCTTAAGTAGATGTATTCAATTGTGACTACAGCAATTCTATGCTTTCCATTAACACATATTTTTGGGCAAATTGTCCATATTCTGCCTGTGATATATTTTTTCCAGAAAAAAAAACAACACCTGCATTGTACAGAATTCCTGTTATTTTTAACCATGCTCATAAAAGATAAATCAACCAACTGTGCAATGTCACAGCTCTCCTACTCTCACTTCTGTTTTGGAGGTTCCAGATAGTTTGAGAGTACATATATGAACACTGAATGCTGTTCCATCATTAAATGCTATTTTTTTCTGTTACAGATTTTCTGTGGAACTGATAAATTTCAAATAAAAGCCCATTTTTCCCTTACCATGGGGAAAAGTAATGAGATTATAGTTTATTAATAATAATTTAGTTCTATTTTAGTGGTCAGAGAAACGATACTTATAATTCACTTTATTCTACCTGATGGTTTAATGGTTTACAGGTCAAACCTGGTCTGTGGGATTCTTCCATCAGAGTAGAGATGGAGACCAACTGTTCTTTTTAACATACAGTTGCATTTTTTCACTCCCATTTTTACAGAACTTGGAAAAAAAGCAGCCCTTCTCACATATAATGTATTCAAATTTTCAAGTTATTCCTCCTGGAGACAAGAGAAACTCCAGCATAGCTAAAAGAGCTTGAAAACTGTGGGCATGTGATTTAGACCTCTCCCTTGTTATTCATGTGATGGGTTGAAACTGAAGTTGGAAGAAATGAAAGTCTGGGCTACGCAAAAACAGAGTGCAGGCAATGACTTAGAAGGAAAATGGATTAGGCTAAGAGTTTGTTTTGACAGCTTTTCAGGTGAAATTTGAGTCTGATAGGGAATGCAAGAACAATGACTTTCTGTTCCTTGTGCTGCCTCAAAAACAGGGTCAAAGAAAGAATTAGCATACAAATTTTCCTCTCAAATGTAGGATAGTAAAAATACTTAAGTTATCATTTGTTCAAGTTAAAGAGAATTCAGAGACTAATTCTGTTATTTTCTTTTGGATGTTGTTTAGCTACAGCTCAGGAGGGAACACTGTGTTAATCGTGCTTAATAGAGCCCACCGCTGTATTTCAAGGTGAACTACGTCCAACATTGTGCAAACTTACACTGATTAAACTCCTCCTACCACTTTTAACTTTTTTACCATATTAAAAACAATATTAAAGCCATATTGAAACGTGATAGCATCAACACTGTATGAACATCTGTAGCCTAATTCTTCTAAATTGTTTTATGTACCCGTTAATACTGGATAAATCTTTTTCTCGGTACAACCTGGCTGTGTATTCAATGTAGAATCATAGAAATGTAGAATGGTTTGGGTTAGCAGGGACCTTTAAGATCACCTACTTCCAACACCCCTGCTATAAGGCAGGGACACCTCCCTCTAGACCAGGTTGCTCGAAGCCCACTCTAGCCTGGCCTTCAATGCTTCCAGGGAAGGGGCATCCGCATCCTCATTGGGCAACCTGTTCCGTTGTCTCATCACCCTCATGGTAAAGAATTTCTTCCTAATCTGTAGTCTAAATCTACTCTCTTCCAGTTTCAAGCCATTTCCCCTTGTCCTGTTGCTACATGCCCTTATAAAAAGTCCCTCCCCAGCTTTCCTGTAGGCCCCTTAAGGTACTGAGTAATCAGGAACTGTGTATTCTATGGCCCAGTTAACAAAAGCCTTGTAATTGCACACTAATCTCCAGGCATTGGTGCTTATGAAAGATACAAGTCTGATTGTTCTAAAATTGAAGTCTTTTGTTATCTCTGAGCAAGAACAGCAGAAAACCGCTACTATTCTAATGAAACAAAGTATGCAGACCCGGCCTAAAAGGAGGTTCAGATTCATTCTCCCATGAAGCTTTTACAACTTGACCTCCAGCTGCCAAGTATGTGGAGTTTTTCTTTTAATGTGGACACCTGTCAGGAGTAAATGGCTCGAGACTGCTCTTTTATTTCCCATAAACTACTAAGAACCTCCTCAAATTTGTGCAATAAATAACACACAAATGACCTGGAAGAAAGTAGCATGCCATAGCATGTGCTGCAAAACCCTATTTGAAGAAAGATTGGGAAACTAATGGCAAGCAACTTCCAGGTACTCAAAGACCACAGAGTCCTCTTCAGAAAAAAAGAACAAAAAACACAAAATCAAAAAGAGAAAGTATCATATGCTGAACCATAACTGTTTTTATACTGTAACTTCTTTTGTGTGTGTAATATGTATATTCATTTATTTCCTGGCTTCCAGTCTTGTCTGTTACTGACCACAGTGTGCAGCCCTTCTCTGGACTGTGTGTTAATTCAGATGTCTCTGACCTGCCATCATGCTTCAGGCAGTTTATCCACGCTTAGCTTTATCACCTCTCTTGTCACAATTAAAAAAAGAAAAAAAAAAAAAAACAAAAAACAAAACAAAACAAAAAAAAAGAACAAAGAAACAGTTATAGCTTCCCCTTATTTATTTTTGTTTTTGTTTCTTTACTCTTTATTTTTCTCTTCTACATTTAGCACAAAGCAAGAGCTACATCAAAGACAAAATATTATATTTTTGCATTAAATCCCTCACAAAAGCTATTTGCTGCTCTATATAATTTTCTTATATTCATAGAATACCTTAAACGCAACTTTTTGTTCTGTTCCATCTTGTCTTATGTCTGTTTACTTCCCAAGGGAATAAACTGTATTGCCAATGGATGGAGGTCTTAAGTGAAAAACTTTCTGGCAAAATGAAAGGCAAATAAAAAGTTAAGAAATTTCACTGGATGAGGCTGTAAGAATAGGAAGGAATTGAAGGAAATAAGGAAAGATAGATAAATATAGCAGAGATGCACAATTTGAGCTGAACGCTGTATTAGAACAAGTTCGTATTGATGAAAGTGTTTAAAAGTCTTGAAAAAGAGTTTCCAGGGGTAAGATTGTGTTTGATTCTGGCCCCCAAGACAATAAAACCTTACATTTAGAAGTGCTACTTTCTCAATAAAATTAAAAATAGAAGAACAAACTATGTCAGGGTATTTTCCACTTAATTGTATTTACAGGAACAAAGATTGAAGTTTTATTGCCTCAGGTTAATTACTTACTTTGAACTAATGAATGAATGGTTTGAGCAAAAGATTATTCCCTACAAATATTTAGCTTATGAAATGCTGAACTTCAACTCAACCTTAGAAACTTTTCATACAAACCAGAGCTTCTCTGAAGTCAACCTAGATGTATTTGAAGTTGCACCTGCAATGAGTGAAGGAAGAGAGGACCTGGATGGTACAACCTTTGCTAACAAACTCAGCTTTTACTGCTAAGACCTCTGACCAACAGAGCAGTCACTTCCCACCTGTGAGCTTCAGCCTTGTTTTCACTCATGCAAAATCTCCTCAGATGAAGGCAATTATTTAAGAACTGTGAAATTGGTGATTTTGTAAGGTTTTCCAGTTTTCATGTTCACAGCTAAATTCTCCCCTCTGTGACAATGTCTAGAGGTTTTTTTTTTTTTAGAGAACTATGCTTTTAAGGGTACTAAGAAGCAAGTTTACTGTATCTTAGAAAAGCATCATCTGCCACAGTACAGTCTTTTCTTTTGTAGGCCTAGATGATAAAGAGGATTCAGCAAGAAATAAAATTAGATTGTCAATAACTGAATTCATAAGCAGGAAATAAAAATGCAGGTACATTAAGTGAGGTTATTTTTGCCTGCGTTCAGCACTCCATAGAAAAGCAATGTTTCTGATGATTTGATTTACTGACCTACTTTGCAGGAATCTATAGAAAGCTGTCTGTAGTTGTTGAATTGCATTTTTTCAGATGAAGTGATGCTTTTCTTTCTGTGTACATAAACATCTAAATATGATAATGATGTAGACACATAAAAGCCAACTCAACTCATGGAAATGGCTGGCGAAACTTCAGTAATGCAAGATCTACTCTTGGTCAACTGGTGGAGATACTGGGAAGGCAGAAATGTTCTGAATGAAAGGTTTGCAATAGCTGTCCCTACGCTTCTCCTTTTAAAGCATACGCAGGCTCCCATCCTGTGACAGAAGCTGCTTCACTTTGTCTTATGTCTGCCCAAGAAAGTTGGTAGTTCTGACCTCCAAATCTAACAGCCTTTTAATTTGTGATATGATTTCCCTCAGAATACTCCTTTGAGGCAGGGGACTTGCTCTTATTTTTATTTAACAGAAGGAAAAGTGAACTACAGAGAAGTAGCTCCACCAGGGCCCACGTGTTTGTGTTAGGGTAGGTGCTTGCAGCTTGGCTGGTGGTCTAAATGTGATGTCATGTTTTCTCCTGCTGTTCTCCTGCTTGCTCTATCCTCACAGCTGTATGGGTTGAAGAAAATGATGTACTCCTGGAGCAGTGCATGAGGGTAATGTTCAAACTGAGACTTGAGACAGGAAGCGAGACAAAAATCTACCTAATGTGTAATGCAACAGGCAGAAAGAAGAAAAAGGAGAACATCTTTTGTTCACCAATGCGCTGCATCAAATAATAATACAAAAAAGGTAAATGTTAAAATGTTGCAATAAGAGATAGGATCCAGAGTTTGAAGTTTCCTCTAAGCTCCGAGTAATCTGAGCAGTCCTATTTTTTGACTGCTTCCCCTGCTATATTTTTCTGTTTTTCTTTCTGTAAATAGAAGGATGCTATTAACAGTCACATAACTCATTCTGGTTTACGACCTGGTAGAGGAAATCAGCTCTAATGCTTTATGGCACCAAAGCAGAATATTTTTTTCCGTGTAGTTCTCTTACATTGATTATCTGCACTGTAAGAATCATAAATCAGTATGTAGTACAACTTAAAACATTTGAAGGTTAACAATTAAACGTTATCTCTCCCTGCAAGTAGACAAAAAATGTCAGAAATGCATCTGGAAAATCTGATCTGCAATGCATTTAATTTTCACATCAATAAACATACAGGAATGTCCTCAATTTAGCTACTGAGATTTATAGAGCTGAGTGTGTGTGCATATGCATGCACATAAATATATATGCATTATATTCAAACAAGAAATATAGTCTTTTTTTTTTTTTTTTTTTTTCTTTACTGGCATCTTTAAGGGAAGATATTTTCCTTGAAAAGGCATAAGGTGGCAACAGTCTGAAAACAATGCGAAGAATAAAAGCTTTGAAAATGGGTAACTTTTGGTAAGGTTATTTTAAATTAGAAGAGACAGTCTACCTTCCCCAAGCCTCCAGAGACTCAGTCTAAAACAAATAATTTCCATGAGACAACTAGGCAATTAACAATTCTGCAGCATCATCTCTCCCGCTTATGGTTACCCATGCAAAATCAGACTTAATCTCTCTGCCGTGAGGACATGATTGCAGCACTGACTGGTATGACATGAGTAAAGGCTGGTGTCTGTTGAAGTCCTAGATTACTGAGGCGAGGTTGAAGCAGAGGTCAGGTGTTACAGAGATATGTCTTGTTATGCCTTCTAGAACATCACTTTTTGCTTTGACTGCCCCAGAGGGCAAAGAGCTTGATGCAACATGTAAATAATCCATACGTATGACTTAAACATATGCATAGGTGAGCATGTGGGATAAAAACAGCCATTTAGGTAGAACCTGTATGTTTTGAGACATATTTAGCTTTTGCAAGGAGAAACAAGATTCCCTAGAAGACATGCAACAGTGCTATTTTTAAATAAATTCTTCAATTTCTTCTATACCCTGAGAGAATTCAGAGTCTTGCAAGTCTGGTCATGGGTCAGAATATACCTCTTAATGGGAAAGCTGTCCGAAATAATGTGCTAGCAGGAGGACAGCTGACACTCCCAGCTATTTGCCTCTTTGCTAGCCTGGAAAATAACAGTTCTGTTCAGGCTTTCTTGGCTTTTACAAACACTTTAGTAAACAGTGAATGACAACTTCAAGCTGTTAGCTCAGAATAGCCAAATGGTCAGCATAATGATGTCTGTCATATTACCTTATTAAGTTATCATTTCTGGTAATAAATTCATGTCCTGTTTACAGTCAACAGAAGTGCAGAGGAAGAGAAATGGGTAGAAAAACCTGGAAAAGAAAAAGTATTTTTACCTAAGAAAGGCTTTGAAATCAAGCTTTGAAGGCCACACAGTTTATCAGTGAGTGAAGTTAGCAAATGTAAGAACAAACTAATGAGAAGAAACAATTGGATCAATACCAGCATTTTGTATAAAGATTTCTATTGGTTTGAAGGTATAGTGCTACTATGCTGCCAGCTGATAGAAATCAAGAATGAAACTGTACTGCAGAAATACTTCCACATTACTTGTGCAAAAATATTCATTGGTCATGGAAAAAAAGAAGTTGATATCGTTCTGCGGGGCATGCTACAAAGAAAGAACGCTCCTTGTCAGTGTGTGTGAGCTGCTGCAAAAACCTTGTAGGATGAACCAATATGTATTAATAGAAAGTGGGATGTTGATCATAAGCATGAACCTAGTAAGAAATACAGAGAAACATCCCAGCTTTGTGGAGAAGAAAAAGACATATGAAAAGCTGTTAGAACTTCCTTGTTTTACTACAGAGGCCAACTCACATGCTGCCACGCAACTTGGAGATGGAGAGCTGTAGGCTTAGCTCTTGATCAGTCTGGGTGCAGAGCCAGGACACGAAATTGAGGAGAGAGGGATAAGAGAGTCTGTTCATGGCAGTGTGCTGGGGCTTTGGGGGGTCAAACAGCAGGAGACTATAGAAGCCACCCACCACCTCACTGTACTCACATCCACTGTTTGATCTCCACAGACGTTCAGCAGGTGTCAGTGAAGGTCAGTGAGTGCCATTTTTCCACATGGAGGAATCCAGTGACACATCTTCATACGCACTGCCACGTCAGATGCCATTCTGTCAGACTGCCACTCTGTTGCCATCTGTCACAGGACAACAAAATGTAATGGAATATTGGTGGGAAGGTTCAACCTCTGCTGCCTTACCACCAACATCCACCTCAGAGGCTGTCGGCGAATATAATAAAATAGGCAGCATTATTTTAGGAGCAGCCGATGTGTTACCACATTTCACATTCTAACAAAAGCTACTGGTTTCTGTGGTTTCACATCTCTTTCTTCTGCTTTCTGACTTCTGATTAGTTTTGAACTCATTTTGGATTTCCTGAAAAGTAGGGTGGGTCTGCCACACTAATGCTTGCAAAGCAGTATGATGAAGAGACGAAGCTGTGCTAGTATTAAGCCACACCAACACCATTGGTGACAGTGGAGGCCATGAGTGTTCATTTTATTGGGAGCTGTGGAAAGTATTTTTCAGTGTGTGAAGAAACAAACCTGGTGAAGTACAGGGAACCAGGGCAGATTTGAGAACTTTTTCAGGTGCGTAGGCTGGAGCCATGGCCCTGCTCCATGTTGGGACCTCAGTGATGTTGTCCATGCTCTGCTGCTTTGGCTGTGTGTGTGATGAGGGAGCTACAGGGCACTCCTTACCCAGGCCCTGGTCTGGGCAGCTAGAGGACTGTAATTTGAAGGGACAGACCTATGTCCCAGCTGGTCAGCTAGCACAGCCTGAAATGCCAGGCAACATCTCCAGGAGAACAAGACCCATGTCTGACATCCCACGGATATTCCGCACACTAGCCTACTCAATAGAGAGATTTTGCATTACAAAATTATACGAATGTACAATGTGATTGACAAATGTCAGCATTCAGCAAAATAGATGCAAACTTCATAACCTGACTATGTCACCAGAGAAAACGCCTGTGCCCTATGCCCCAAGCCATTGCTTTGTGCAGATGGAGATTAAGAGAGAATGCATGTACACAAGTATGCCTTGCCTACACGTTTATAGACATTTCGATGTTACGCTGAAGCCTCATACATAAGATCAACAAAGAGGGGAAATCCATATGAGGAACAGCAACAGATGTACGGCAGGATTAATCTTACCTAACTTTAGACACCTAGAGTGTCGGCATCTCCATCTGAACCAGCCTGTGCTCCTTTTGTAGCCAGGGGAAAGAAATAGACACTTCCAGGGCATGCTTTGTCTGCTTTAGATTGCACCTACATTACAGTGAGATGAGATGCATCCTAGAAATGCCATTCTTACTCCATAGGTCGTGAAAAGACCCTGCAGTGACTAATCTAAATATAAATTTGAATGCTGGCTAAATCAAGATAAAAAGTTCAACCAAACCTTTTTTTTTTTTTTTTTTCCTTTTTTTTCTTTTCCCCAAAGGGATATTTTTAAAGCTACCCTTATTCTCCGCTTTCTCATTGTGTGGTCCCATGAGCAGCTCTCTGCCTCCATGTGAGGGCTGCCTTGCAGCATAGGCTTCTGAGCAAGTGACATGCACTATGAGGACAGGACTATCTCAAATCCCATTGCTACAGAGCACTCTGTGCCGTGAAACCTTGACACTGATGCTCAGTCCACATGGGGATGTAGGTAGAAGCTTTACAAACTGATGTTGGGGTAGATTAACCCATCAAATAAGGGGGAGGTTTATTCAGCTCAACATGCAGGAGATACGGACAATCTATACTGTAATTACCTCAGCGATGATCAGATTGACCAGCAGATCCCTAGGGTCAAATGGTTCGCCCGTTATTGAGTGGGCATATATCTGGCTAACAACACATACTGGGTCTACATTACTTTGTTACTGGTGCTGATAGCTACAGATTAAAACTGACAAAAAAATGGAAAAGAAGATCTTATCCCAAAGTACTCTGCTCTGTAAGACAGAGAAACCTGAATCTTCCAAATGCATGCAATACGAGAGATACCCCTGAAAAATTCAGTAGTTCCTTAAGAATGCTTTGTTTTGGGAGGATTAGAGTGTCTGCTTGGTGGTCTTTCTTGTGGGTTTTTGTTTGTGGCCCCCAGGGAGATTTTTGATTCAGGCATGCAGGGTACGCACTGTTTGCCTGCCCACCGTGGGACCTTGCTGCACTGACATCCAGCAGCCAACCTGTGTGCCTGGAGCAGTGCTAAGGCAGCAGTGTGTGCCTGGTGATTCTTCTCTGAAAACCTGCCTTGTGGGGCAGGTGCAAGAACTTGTTCCCTTTGGCTACTTACTAGATGACTTATTAATTTTGTTTCTGAATTAAATATATGATGAGCTACATGCTGTAGCAATCTAATTCAAAAACAAGAGGAACACCAGAAAATCCTCATTATTCAATACTTTATTTCATATTCTTTCAAATTAAAATTCTCCCTGGATATATTTTCTGCCTTTCCATGTCAGATTCAATGTCCGTGATATTTAATTAGAGATAGACCACACATTTAGCCTAGAGAAAGTTTTTGACTCAGGATGTACACCATGTCTCTGTTGGTGGCAAATCATTTTGAGAGAATTCTTTCTTCTGAACTCCCTCAGGTGAGTCCCCCCTTCCTTGCAGTATGAGTCCCAGCAGCTGGAGCAGTCCATCTTTTTACACAACTTCACTGTAATCTGGACTTCTGGAAAGATTCAGTTTAGAAACGTAAATTACCAACACAGTCTTACCTTGGATGCCAAAAACAACGAGTAAGTACAACCTGCTTCTACAGATTCATGATTAGCAAAGCCAGAACTCCCCAGACACAGCCATCAATTTGCCTATAAACTGAACACATCTTAGAGCTGTATGCAGAAAAATCGATGACAGACAGTACCTGCAGTTTCCTACAATGTTGTTTTACAAAACCACTTTACTGTCTACCACATTTGAAATAGTTTTTTGTTTTAACAGCATAATTTAAAACTTGCTTGAGGTGCATCAAGTGAATAATAGGCTGGCAGCCAAAATATGCCAAAGGTATTAAAATTTACATTAAGCAGAGATTTGCAGGAAGCTCTGAACTATAAAATCTTCCTGATTAAAGTGTGGTTCTGGGCTGAAAACTATGTATGAAAATATGAAATACGGCACCTACTTGATGTTTGCTTTAGAGATTAAGAATTTTCACTATAGCCTCGTTCTTGTTTCTGCTGCAAAGCATTCTCCAGCACAGAAAAGTAATTTGGATTTTCTTTACATTCCTGAATCCTTACAGTTATTAACTCAGCTTTAAATGTGGGGTTTGTTGTGTCCCCTGAAATTCTGCTGTTGCTATTTGTTTGTACTAGTTGCAAGGACAGCATATTTATTAGTACCTTGACTGGGTGCTAATAATCAAGGATCAGGTTTTCATTGTTCCAATCTCTACCTGGGAGAGCTCAGATTTAAATAGAAAATAAAGACATGGAGAATCTAGAGGCATAAGAAGATTTACTGACGTTTCCCATGTTTTGCAAGTGGAGCCAAAAGGGCCAGAGTAGGAATAAGAATCACGTCCCCTGACTCCAGGCCCTATTCACTGAACAATATTATTTTTCTGAGTAAATTTCATGGCAAGTAGTCCCTGACCAAACCAGCTTAAAATTTAAGAACAGTATGAAAGCGAAAATGTGGTGTCTGGGAGGAAGCAGTACGACTGCAATGAGATGAATAGCAATTTACTCAAAGTGGTCTTCCTGCTTATTCCCACCTACTCTTATTCTTTTCCATTTTCCATCCCTTTCCCATCTCCTGACACAGCCCTCCTTGCTCACCAGTGAGGCAGTACATCCTGCGAGCTGGCAGGGCTCTGCTCTCTGTGGGATACTTTCCTGCCAGGAGGGCGGGTGAGCTGCCACATGCAGGGCTGCAGTAACACCCAATTTGGTGCAAGAGATGGGGTTAAATTATGCCATCAGCCTAGCAGCGAGAAACTGTTAGAGCAGCTCAGTCTTCCCTGTTGAACAGCACCCAAATGATAGCTTTTTTTTTTTCTTTTTTTTTTTTTTTAATTTTTTACCTTTCCGTTTTTTGTGTTATTATTGAAGATTGTGATTGCCTCTCCACAGGAGAGCCATGAGACCATCCAGCACTACCTCCCAACATTTATCCTCAGTCTTCGCAGAAATCCCATTGTGGCTAAGTATCTAAAGAGGAATTTTTAGCCCTGGAATTATCATTGCTAGTGATGCTGTGAGAGCAGGAAAAATACGAGGCTGTAATTTTCAGTCTCAGGTGAGCTTTGCAGAGATGGAAGTTCATTAAACCATCTTGTGAAAAGAGACTACTTGATCCTGAAGACATGCTGCCATGAACCTTAAAAGATGATAGCTGTCATTTTTCAAAATATCAGTACTTCCTTAGGTACCCGCTTCCCTTTTGAAGGATTTTAGTCAGAGGGAAACTCATGTTCAGAGAGACGGACATCAACCAGTTTGGATAATGATCAGTATTGCAGTTTTACTCAGATCTAACTCGTTGCTTAAGAAAGTGAGACTGAAATTTGGCCAGCTTAGAAAGCAATTTGGGAAACTTTATTGAAGTGACAAACTATGTGACTGCTAAGGAAATAGGCTCTTGTGCACAGGGAAACAAGTGTTAAAGTCAAAACCACACAAGGCTTATTAAAATCGTATTGAGTGTTGGCAGTGAATGAGTGCAGATGGCTTTATGAAAGCAGCTTCCTGATGGTTAAAAGAATAGAAAATAAAGACAACACAAAAACAATTAACAAATTGCCATTATTGCTGAGGTAGAGAAGTAGGAAGACAGACAAAAGAAATTACCGAATGTCAGGGTAAATTTGCTAGTTGGCAGTGATGTTGCTTAAAACTGAAGTAGGTGAATGCACATTTACAAGTTCTCAGCTGCCAGCTGCCAAGAATGAAAGTCGCACATCTGGCTAATAAAATAGATTTGCTCCTGATTGACTGGTTTCTAATAGCGTTAGCTGGAGATGTAAAAATTCTGGAAAATTCTATAACATGGACCAATATGAATCTTCTCACATCTTTATGTCTGTGAGAAATTCTCTGTAAATTTCAGCACTTCCTTAAAAATGTTTTCTTCTGAAAGGATCAGAGTGTCTGTTTATTGGTCTTAGTCTTCCTTGTGCTTTCATTCTTCTTCCTACAGCCCCAGGGAGATATTTGGTATGCTGGCTTGCTCTGACCAATAAGGAATGAGCATCTTCACAAGGTTCCTTTCTTCTCTCCTTATCCATCAGCTGACCTGCAACACCTGGCACAGCAGAAAGCAATAGAAAGCCCACATATACACAGTTCCTGTGTCCTCCAGATAAAGGTGTGGGGCAAGAGAGAGCTGGGAGTATAGCGTAGCTGGATGAAGGGTGGGAAGAGAAGGGAAAACAGAGCTGTGAAGCTGTGCAGGAATATGAGAGATCAAGGTCATAGCACTAGGGTGAAGGTCCTGGCTTAAAACTGATATCGGTGTTAATGTATATGTGAAGGACATTGATTTTAGCATTGAGTTTTGACAGTTCCTTTGGGCATGGCACAACTCATTTTCTCTTTAAAGAAATTTCTAGGGCTAAATCTTTCATTTTTTCTTGAGCTATTGGATCTCTTCACAGGCCCGGACTCATTTCTGATTCTCATGTTTGATTTCACTTTCTGATTCTGCAGATCAGCTTGCTCCTGTTTCACTGAGATGAAAAAGCATCCCCAGCCCAGGCGTGATCTTTATTCTTTCATGCCCACGCAGTACGTTCTGACTGCCTATTTATCTCTCCTAAGACCCAAGAGTCAGGGTATTGCATATCCCAGAGTTGTCAATAAAGTCACTCATGTATCTATGAACTACTTTTTGTTTCCTCTCACAGGCTCAGGCATTCACTATTTATTTAATACCACTTTGACAGTACATTTTAGTGAGGTTGGAAGTTGAACAGTTTTACTGCTGTTGAGCTTCAGCCAACGATGCTTTTTTCTCATTTGGGAACGGAAAAAGACAGAAAGTGTAATAAATTGTTTTTACTTTATTTCTCTATGTCAATCACAGCCATTGCATGTATAGAATAGCACAAGGCCACACAGCCTCCTGGGCCACATGTGACTCACAAAGAGCTCCAGTGTGATTTCCAAGCTGAACATGCATTTTGTGATCAAGGGCTGCACTCATGTAATCCACCTCTCTGCCTCTGAGAGGAATGGAGTTCAAGGAAGTGCTGAAACCGAGGTGCTGGGTTGTTCTGGGACTCAGCTGCATGTCGAGCCCAGGCAAGTCTTGGAGTGAAGAAGTGGAGACTGTGACTACTCCACAAGTTATGTATATGACACTTCTGGTGGTATCTTGATGAAGTTTGATTGGTGTGTAGTTTTGGTGAAGTTTTTGGCATGTAGCATGCAAGATCAGGAAAGTTTGTAGTTACAGCTTGCACAAGTATGGCAGATGCATTGAGGCAAACATGTTCTGCCCAAAGCAGCACTGAGGAGATTGTCTGATTTTGGCCTCAGTTCACCTTTCTGACTTGGGTTACATTAGGGAAACAAGGTTGCATTGTACCTTATCTACATAGTAGAGAAATACATGAATATTCACAGGGCCATGGAGACCATTTATGATCTGAATTACCCTCTGAGTTGACTAAAATGGTGAACAAATTCCTTCTACCTATTATCCTCAGGTTGAGACAAGTGTGAAGTGTGACACCATTAAGGGGTCACTTTAATCTTTATTTAATAGGCACCTTTAGTTATGAAGAATGTGATCAAGTACAGTGAAAGCAAAGACTTCAAGGCAATATAGCTCATACCACAGCATATGTCAGATAATAACATAGATAATAGGATTTCTTGTAACTCGCTGATCACTAAGGGTGTCACTGGTGAACAGTATGAGCTTTAGGGTAACTTTTCACAAGTGCAATCACAGTTCTAAGCTAAGAATTTTTTATCTGACTGTCGGCCACTGCAGCTAAACAGGACGAACCATCAAGGCCCAGTGTATACATTCCTGCATATAAGAGGAAAAGAATGAGCCACCTTAGGCTGTTTGGTTTATTCTCTCCATATTTACAGTGCTCTTGCAGACAGTGGGTTCATTTACATGGAATTGATTTATGTACGTAAACTGTTAGCTGCTAGCTTCTGTGGGTGGGTGGGGAAAGGAATGGTCAGAAAACCCTGGAGAAGTCTTGATGATCAGACGAGGAGATGATCTTCTGCCAGATGTAAGCTAAAGAAATGAAATGAGCATACTATACCAGAGTCCTCAACTGGCAAGAAGCTCTTCATACAAATGGCTGTAATGAGTAATGGAATGTCAGGAGAAAATGTCTGCATTTTCTCTGACGTACTTGAAGTAGAAAGCAACTGGAAGCCCATGAAAGCAGCTGGTTGCAGAAAGGTCTCCAAGCCAGGGAATGTAAAATATGTGCATGTACCTAAGATATGAAGGAAAATACAGAGGATAAGGTAATTTGTCAGGTCCATAACATGGAAAAGTAAATTGCTGTGTTAGGAAATACTATAGTCTTCTTTATGCTTAGAAGTCATAAAGATTTACAATGTACAGGTTAGTAGGTAGCAAATGGAGTGGCAAGAGCAGGCAGACCTGCACAGCAGCAGCAAACAGATGAGGCCAGTCAGCAGCAGCCTAAACCAGACTAACAGGGACCTCTTTGCCTTATACTAGATTTATCAGTAACGCCACCTGGCATATAGACTCCTCAGGTCTGAATGTTTTGTAGGGTCTGCCCTCCATTTGGACATTTCTAAGGCTGCTCTGTGGGGAGGGCTGGGGAAGGAGCTGTGAGAGTTGCCCATCCACCTACAGATAGTAGCTAGAGGTGGGTCACATCATTGACAGGGTGCCTTGGAGATGTTCAGATATAAGCCAAAAAGGAGGACAGGTCAATATTTTAATGGAACATTGCCTTATATAGTGCAGGAGACCAGTGTAATGATATGTAGCTGTGTCCACACAACCATGTATTCCTCATTTTCCACTTTGGGTCCTGTAGTCTCATTTACTCATGATTTAGTACTCAGTGTTTCCAACTTAATGTTTATTACACTTTTTTTTTCCCCCCCTTGATAAAGCTCTATGATTTAATACTTTGGATCCTATGTTTGTCAGAAGTCAGATATAGTTCACAAGTTCTTATACCGTGATGCTCTCTTTTCTAGATATGCATGTGGGAGTCAGAGTTAGTTTTGCTTAAGATTCAGAGAAGCCTCTACTCCTGGGAACTAATCTTTGCTGCTTAGCAATGTCTTGCACAGGAATGACATAATGATGCCTTGAGAAGCTGTCAGTTGTATTGTCTCTTTCATTGTGCTGTATGAGATAACAAAATTAAGAAGGAATATCATAAACTTCTTATTTAACATTCCATAACACCTCATAAAAACAATACCACCTTAGACATAACAATAATTTTATTTTATTGACTTATTTGGCAGCTGAGGAACTCCATTCACAATCCTCCCCGGATTTCAGATGCAGTGTTTGTAGAGGCTGTTGACCAAAATGTCCAGCCCATTCCTTTATTGGAGATGGTTTGCCAGAATGGGCAGAATGGATACTGTTTGGTATTGATGAACACAGGTAGTCTTCTCATTAGCTACTACAATTCAGTCTGGTATAGTGACATAACCTAGAATAATAGAACCATAGAATTACTCAGGTTGGGAGGGACCTCAAGGATCATCAAGTCCAACTGCAGCCTAACCATAGTACCCTAACTCTAACAACCCTCTGCTAAATCATATCTCCGAGCACCACATCCAAATGGCTCTTAAACACATCCAGGAACGGTGACTCAACCACCTCCCTGGGGAGCCTATTCCACATAGCCTATAGCATCAATGGCAGTTTAAATTACCTCACTGGCTAAGAACTGCAGCAGTGAAAACATCTTATTGACAATCCTTGGTGGATTACACTGTGGCAGCTGAAGAAGTTACTGCTCCAGCTGTGGGGGAGGTCACCACTCCAGCCTGGTGCAGCTGAATGTGACAAGGAAAATGAATCAAAGCTGTGAGGCATTTTCCCCTAGTTTGGGGAGAGTTGTTTATCCAGGCTTTGTATTATACAATAAGTCTTGTGTATACTTTGAAGGCAGTTTGATGCTAGGCTCCATTCAGTATCAGCCACTCAGCATTCAGCGTTCCTTCTGCATCCTGCTGATCAAATTTTAGTGGAATGAATTTTTCATCAAAATTCACATAGATAAAATAGCTTCTGCTCCCAGTCAACATAAGTGTCTGCAGCTTTAATGTATTTCCACCGACCACCTTGCTGAGTTTCACCATTGTCCAAAACATACAGCTTGCTTCTCAGCCTACAGTCTATTCCCAGAAAACAGGCTGAGCTAGTTGAAGTCTGCTTGCAGATTGTATTTGGTGCTGGCACTTGTGTCCCTCATTTCACCATTAATGTTTGTAGTAATCAACATTCATTCAAATTGGCTGACACAATAGCCACTAAGGTGAATGTATCTCTTGACATCATTCTGCTGTGCTGACTGGATTACAGCACCGCTTCCCATTCTTTCCTTTCTTTTCTTTCTGGTACTTTTTCATAGAGCCTTAGCAATATTAATCACTGGTTTGCTTTTACCAGTTAGCAGGCTGCAATGGAGTGGCAGTGTGCTAGAATTTCCACTTCCTGATACATCTTACAAATGTCATTAGAATTTATCACCCCAAACTGCTATTTAGGACATGTTGGGTATATCTGTGATGTCCGGATCCCCAGAAGAGCAGCGATATTTAATTCTTCAGCCTCTCTGGATAAATAACAGCTAAAGACATTTGCTAATTTTCTCTTGTATAGTTTCCTCTCAGACTTTTCACCAGAGCTGGAAGACCAGGTTTTCCTGTGCTTTTCTAAGCACAAGCACCTACCTTGTTGCTTTTACTCTTTGCATCAGGTCAGAGTGGCTGGGAGGTCAGCAGAATGGGATTCACCTAGCCCAATCCACTGAGTCATTCACCCCAGCTCTTTTAAAGTCTGGTGAGAAACACACTTCCAATGTGTGATTCATCTCATCCTAATATAGAAATCCAAAACAGGTCAAGTGTATGCATTCTAGAAACTCCCGAAGTCAGATGAGCTGAAACTCTTCCCAAATGTCCCAAGAACTGCTGTCACTTGCAGTTCTGCTGGGGATACTTCTATTTATTTCCCTGGTGTTGCTGAGCATAATGTTAGGTGTCACTGCATCTGTTGCAGTTTCCTTTAAGTTGTCCTTGTGTTAATATGGTGGAATGCTTTGCATCCATTTGGATTTCTGTGAAATGTAGCAGTCCATATTACTGGTGAATCTGATAATTTTCCTAAATAAATTGATCCCAAATTGTGCACCAAAACACCTAGAACTACTCAGTGCTGCACAAGTTAAGGGAAAGTACTCATTCTTTTCTGTAATTCTTGTTTTTGGCAACCAAAGTACAGAGAAAGAAAATCATTTCTAAGTCTTGCACTTTTAAGTTCCCACTTCTAGCTGAAGGCACATGAGAACAATGTTTAAGTATATGTAAATATGCAGTTTAGCTAATGCATTTTTGCTAAGTTTAGCAACAATACATTATTTTCCCACTCACTTTATTATTCATGTATCTTTTTTCTTGTAATAGAATCATAAGTATGAGACAGCACTGTGGCTGGTGAATTGTTTTTATCTATTTCCAGGTAAAATATGTCCAGAAGACATGCCAGCCTTTGCATTCAGCTTGCTACAACAATGCCGCAATATATTACCAGGATATAGTTTTCATTTTCTTTATGGCATGAATTGTTTATACCCCATATAGCGTCAATATGCTCATTAATTCCTCTATTTCCACAGCATTTTCTGTACTAGCTATAACATTAAGCTTTCTCTTCCTTGGAACTGCTTGTCTCCCTGGTGTAGGCCATTTCAAACGACTCCAATCAGTGCAGCCATGGCCAGTGGTGTTCTAAACAAGTAATGCCCACTGATGGCCCCAGCAGGGATGTGCCAGTTCCCTTTCACTGGACTATTCTGGCTGATGCTCAATCATGTTCACACAACTTATGGGAGATGTTTGTATATCTCTAAATAAATGATGTCTCATCTCATTTATTATGTGATTAACTTCTTGGACTGTAAACCCTTTTATTCCTAACTGAATGGTACACCCTTTGCCACAGAGGGATACAAGAAATTCACCGTGTTTTCACAGAGTTAATTGAATCAAGAACCTTGGACTGAATTTATAGTTCTCTTCAGAGTTTGGAGTTTCCAAATGGAATTGTGAGGGTACCATCATATAATTTTAATCGGCCTCTACTTGTTTGCTGTTTTGTTTTGAAATCTCCTGCAATGCTATGCAAGAATTGTAACCTGGCATATTCACTGATGCCCCATTGTCCATTCATTACTCAATTTCCGGTTTGCTGTGTCCTGCAGCCTTGTCTTTGTATTTGCTGATAGAGCACTGAGACATTATTTTTCTGCTCTTGATCATGTGTCTCATCAAAACTTTGCTGGAAGTAATTTTCCTTATGGAGAAAATCAAGCTTCAAAGATAGAAGAATAAGTGAGAAAAGGATGCTAGCTGTCATACTCCTTCCCTTTCTGGGCATTTATAATATAGCCAGCAACACCAGACAGTACTTACTATTCATGATGCAGTACTATGTGGCACTGAGAAGGAGTTGTTGCATGTTTTGTAGGTATATGATCTCTCTGACCAAACCTTTAGTTTTTTTTTTTTTTTGTATGATTCTGAGAGGGTAAAATGGGGATTTTTTACTCCTTCTTTGTGTAAGACTCTTATTCACAGTCCTTCTCTTCCCTCAGTAGGGTAGCATATACATATTCCTTTCTTTGTTCTTTTTCTGCTCAATGATATAAAAAACTGAAGCAGAGAATAAAGACCAGTTTTCTGCATTTACATTATCATTTGGTTTGCAGCAGGAAAACAGTTTTGAACTCCTGCTTATATCATGCTAAATTATTTGGTTATGTAGATAAAGCTATTGAATCTTAAGGATCTTTCTAGATACCAAAATAAGCACGGTCAGCGTGGCCTCAAATTCACTTGTACCATGTCAGTGTTGGTACTTAGTAACCACTGACTTTAAAAAATCCATTAGAAACATTCTCTTTTGGCTGTGGCCTGAGAATATTGATTTCAAAACTAGAAAGTTTTAAATCAGATGGTTGCATGAGGACTTCCCACAAAAAAATGATCTCACTTTTAGGACTATGTGATCAATTTCACTTGAAACGTTCCTGATTATTATAGCTGGCAGCACGTATCCTAGCAAAGCTAATCAATAAGCACTAACACACAGATTGATACCATCCTCTGTCAGGCAGTTAGGATATAATGTGTTTGCAGAACAGGGTCCTGGGAGTAAAAAATAAAAGAAAAATGTATTATTTTATTGACTGTGCTCTTATGACCTGTTCCTTATACATTTTCACTCCATCTGTCATGAGGCAGCTGGGTTAACCATATATGCCTGTGAAGCACTCCATGTCATAACAACAATTCTGCACTGAACTATAATTTGACTTAATAAAATATTAATATCAGAAGCTTGCAACCTAATCAGATTTAATTCTGGTATTTACAGAAATGTTCAAGGATACTTTCCAACAAGGGCTAGCCACAAGCCAGACTGAAATGTCTCTAGTCGTTGCAATGGCAAATGTGTTCAATTATAGAGTTTTTTGAAATGGAAAAAGAATTTGTTTTCTTTACCATTCTCATGCTTCAAAGTGATAAAATCATTTCAACTGAAATTGAAAACAAATGAACCTCTAGACAGGCTGCTTTTATTGTTAGTGGAAACTACCTGGAAAAAATGAGAGATTTACCTTAGCTTCCACCTTCATCTGCATACAATAAATTCCAGTGAAGTGGGGAAAATACAGTTTGAAGGAAGCCTCTCCTCTGGCAATAGTAGCCTTTAATGCACTGTATGTCCTAATGGCTCTTGATTAACTCAGGCAAAGGAGGTCAGCTCTGACCCCTTACAGAAATACATATGGTACTCTCCTCCATATCAATCTGAAACACAGGAAAAGTGTTTTCAGGTAGATAATACAGAAATTAAATTGAAAAAGAGCTTAAGAACTGAAGACTTCAGCACGTTTCTGAGAAACTAATGGAACACTTGCTTAGAGATTAGACTGAGCTTGAGATCTGGAATGAATAATGTGAAAAAGACTGTGAGGAAACTCACTGAAACCATCTGATGGGCCAATGAGAACTTGCCATGTTAAGACAGAAGGGTACTGACAATGGACATTTATGTGGACATGTTAGGCATAACAGGTTATTACCCAAACTACCCCAAGAAAAAAGATCTGATGCAGAAATACATGTCCAGTCTAGAACAATATTCAAGAAAAGTTAGCACTAAGATGAGGGTAACTGAGAAAAAGAACAATCTTCTCAGAACTTATGACTAGTATGGAAATAACAGTAGTTCCTATGTGTGATCTTGTTTTTAGAGCAGAGACACTCATAAAAAATAACATATTAGCCCTGAAAAGGTTAAGGATGCTTGTCATCTATAGCAAGCATACAGGCTAAGCTAATAAAATGAACAGTGTTGATAGCACCAAAAAAAAGAAAAAAAAAAAAAAAAGAAAAAAAAAAGACTTCTGAAGAAAAACAGGTTTATCTGAGTTGTCCAAGGAAATGCTCTACTTATTCTATACACCATGTACTCATCCTAGAGAACTATTCTAATTGTGTAGATGCAGATTTACAGTAGCAGATAAGGGTACTAGGAGAACTGGGTAACTAGCTATGCATACTAATACTGTTTCTCCCAGACATACTAGATTGGACATATTAAAGACTGTAAATACACATGACATTTGTATTTCAACCCGTAATCCCTAATCCCTATTATTTTCAGTCTGACAGGCTAATGCAAAATTGGATTCATCATCTGCGAACCACTGTTTGCCTACTTCAGGTATTACTTTTACTATGAAAATAAGATTTAGAATTTTTGCAGCTTTTGATGACAAAAAAAAAAAAAAAAGTGATTGGGATTTGCAGAACAATGAAGAGACAGGTAAAGCTGAAGAAATATACACTCTCAGCAAAATCAGCTGTTACCGTATTATGAATATGTTGCATGCCTATCTCTCATACCAGTCAATGGTTGCAGACATTTCTGTGCAATTTTTCTGTGGTCATATGCAGCTTTGACTAGAAATAAATTGATGGAACCTTCTCAGCGTTCCAGAGCAGGGGAGATAAGATGCCTCATACTGCTTGTTTGCACTAGAAAGTCTATTAAAAGGCCACAACTGCAGCAAGTACTGACTGTATCCCAAGATGTAATGGGTGACAAATCAAACAAACCAGGTCATAGCCCAGCCAGACATTAATGATTTTTGGGGGCCTTGGGACGCTGTTAGTTGCCAAAAATTTGACATCTGGTGCTGTCTATTTGTGCATATCCTCCCCTACCTCCAGTTGTAGGATGTTTCTTAATGGATACTTTAGCATTCTTGTTCTTCTGAAAATCAACTACTTTTACTGAGTTCTGTTTCTTTGCCAGAAGGGATGTATTTATCTTGCCTCTTGCCTGGACTTAAAAAACTGTTATGCCCATTGTTACTCAGTGCTAACTCAAAGCACGGATTCAGCAATTTCAGTTTGGTGTCACTGTTTACTCTTTTCTTATGCATTCTTCTATCTTTGAAGTCTGACTTCCATTATAAGAAACATTTTTATATTACAGAGCTGTTGAATCATCGGGAAGAGAATAAGATTGTTTTTTTATTATTATTATTTCTAGGTCATGTTAAAATGTAACAGTCACAAGTAACATTTTGGCAAAAGTAAACTATTACTTTCCATTTAAAGTAAAGTATTACTTTCCATTTAAATCCTCACCTTCATAGTCTAAAGATTCCCTAGCATACTGAATAGGAAGTTTGCTTTTTACAGCTTACTGTCTTTATTTGCAGTAATTTACATTATTTCTTTTACAACTGTTATCTCATACTAGAAAAAGCAAATGTGTTAATATAAGGAAATGTCTTAATATAAGGAAAGGTAGACAGTGTAAAGAAAATCACAGAATCGCAGAATCACAGAATTGCAGAATCACCAATGTTGGAAAAGACCTTCAAGATCACTTAGTCCAACCATCCACCTATCACCAATAGTACTCATTAAACACCGTCCCTCAACACAAAATCCAAACGTTCCTTGAACACCTTGAGGGTCGGTGACTCCACCACCTCCCTGGGCAGCCCATTCCAGTGCCTGACCACTCTTTCAGAAAAGAAGTATTTCCTAATGTCCATCCTGAATCTCCCCTGCCACAGCTTGAAGCCATTCCCTCTAGTTCTATTACTAGCTACATGAGAGAAGAGGCTGACCCCCAGCTCACTACAACCTCCCTTCAGGTAGTTAAAGAGAGCAATAAGGTCTCCCCTGAGCCTCCTCTTCTCCAGACTGAACAATCCCAGCTCCTTCAGCTGCTCCTCAGCAGGCCTGTGCTCCAGATCCCTCACCAGCTTTGTTGCCCTTCTTTGAACCCGCTTCAGGCCCTCAATGTCTTTCTTGCAGCGAGAGGCCCAAAACTGGACACAGTACTCAAGGTGCAGCCTCACCAGAGTTGAGTATAGGGGCAGGATTACTTCCCTGTTCCTGCTGGCAACACCGTTCCTGATGCAAGCCAGGATGCCATTGGCCTTCTTGGCCACCTGGACACACTGCTGGCTCATGTCCAGCCGAGCATCAATCAATATCCCCAGGTCCATTTCCTCTACATAGTCTTCCAGCCATTCTGCCCCAAGCCTGTAGCATTGCCTGGGGTTGTTGTGGCCAAAGTGCAGGACCCGGCATTTGGTCTTGTTGAAACTCATCCCATTGGCTTCAGCCCAGTTATCCAGCCTGATCCTTCTATCCAGAAGACCATATCAACCAGTATAAAACAAGATCGAACTGGAATGGCTGGCTTGTGTTTCTAACTTACTATGCTTGCAGGAGTGGGAATCTACTGAAGACAGATGGAAAACATGACCATTAATACTATTCTGCTTAATATGTATGTAGGTGACTAATTTTCTAAATGGGAAGCAAATACCGGATCTGTTGAAATCAGTGGGAGGTTAGATCCTGAAATATCCTCATGCATCTGGCACTTAAGGATATATTTATACAGTGTAAGTTCTACCTATATCCAAGTATCTTGTCAGTAGAGGAATGTTTCAGATCACCTACGTAAGGTGCCAGAGCTAGACAGGTGACACACAATATAAAACATTAGGCATGAGAATTTATATAGAATTTAAACATCTGATCTGTGAAAACTTTTCTACCTCATTATACCAATAGGACATTAATTTTAAGAGGACTTATTTCTTTTCTCGTAAAGCAGAAGTCATTGCATTAACTTGAGTAGCTGACAGAGAACCAGAGGGGCAAATGGGTTTTAGGCCACTACTGGGCTGAATCAACAAACCCAGTAAGAAAGCTCTAGACATTATGAACCCGTAGACAGCTTTAAGATGCCAGTACTATAAGACTGTTCTGGAGAGGGAAGCTTTAAAGTCCGTAAAACTCAAACAAAACAGGGTGATTCACTGCAGTATGAGTCAATTCGGACTTGAGAAAGTAACTGAAACTAGCAGTTCTAATACTGATCATACAGAGATGATCAAAATTCTTGAAGTATATGTATGGAACCATTAGAGGTGAATTCCAGAAACTTCTTATGCTGTATTGAACAGGTTTTAGTCAACATTCAAATTATTCATAATTTATTTGCCCTCTCATTTATATTATATTTGGAACAGAAGTTAGTAGCTATAAGGACTCGAAATCAGTTCTAAAATACAGAGGAACTCTCCTTAGACTAGATATCTTTAATCAGATGCTTCGGTACATACAGGTAAAACTGTACAAACTTGTTATAAAAAATAAATGGAGATTCTTTCCCATTTCTCTGTGAACATTGAAATTTCTGTTTTCAGCTTTTTATGCATAATCTATGGGAAAGAAATGATGTGTCAGTACTCAAATGTGCCAAGAGAATGCTGATATATCATGTGTTTCACTCTCAATTATCCATGGGCTGTTTATCCAGGTTGCAGATTAACTCTGTGAGACAATAGAGCTGGCTCTCTGCACAGCTGGTTGGTTTTGGCTTGTGTCAGTGCAGGTGCAGTAGAAGCATTTCATCAGCTTTCATCTAACACAGACCCCACACCAATAACATTTGTAAATGTGACCTGGCTGCATGCAGACTTGCTGTGGATGTGTCTCTTATTCCTATTACCTTCTGTGCAGTGCCAGTTCTCATCTGAGTGGCTTGGGTCAAATTTGGCTTCTTCGCTTCCATTTAGAGCTGATACTACTGGAACAATGGTAGTTTTGGCAAAGTCTTGTACACTCAGATTCTGAGAGAATCTGTCAATTTGAACTCAGTACAGTGATGATATTCAGAGCAAATTTGGTGTGGTGCTGTGCCTGAGTTAAGAAGCTTCCCCGGGTCAGCAGAACTGGAGAGAGGAGCACAAAAGTAGGTAGTCTGAACAGGCCTGGCCCTGAGCCCCATCAGGATGCCTTTGCTTATCACATGTCCCAGGTTACATGATCTGGGATGAGCCCAGTCCCTGCTTCTGTGACTCTATGTACAGAAGGATTTTACAGGCTTAACTGAGCAACAGAACAAAGTCCTTATTTAATGCAAAATGGTAGAGCCACCATATAAACTAGCATGAGCTATTTCAGCTCTCATGAGACAGAGCCTACTTGGCTACTTCTCATTTTTCATTGCTTTCTCTTGTTTTTCTGGTTGCATAAGCCAAATAATAAATTTAAGTTTGCATTATCAGCAAAACTGTCAATTACATCTGTGTTCCAGTAACCCAGTCAGCTAAAATAAGCTTCTTACTCCTGAGCCTTCTGTCCTCTCCTCAATCAGGGAATATGGGACAGATGTATTGTAGGGGTCATAGGCTGCCCATTGGCACTGTCCATGAGAAATAGACATAGCTGTATAGCTGCTGCTACCATCATGTGGGATAAGTATATTCTCTCTTTCTTTCTCTAGCAGGTGGCTGTTTCTGGCTCTCCATTTTCATGCTTACACAGTAGTTCTTTCTCCTTCATTTTAAATCAAAGACTCAGTAAAAGCAAGGCTGAGTCTTGAAGTTTCTGCCCTTTAAAATAGACCCTTTCAGTCCTTCTGCAGCACTACAACAGGCTGGTGCCACAGTGTGCTATGAGCAGAGCTGCTGGAGTGGATACATGGAGTATTTTGTTTGGAGGAAATACTAAGACAACTGCATTTTTCTGCAGAGCTGTGCACAGAGCCGGAGAAATTGCAAAGATCCTTTTTGTTTTCAATTTCATTTAAGGAAAATTGCAAGCAAAATGTAACAACTAGAATCACAGGAAATTATCTCATATTCTACTCCTATTTTGGAGAGAGAATAAGAGCTCCAATCTTCTACTTTTTAAAACAAGGTGTAGTTACCAGGAATCTTCCTTTCAGACACTAGATTCCTACTGACTTTCTGATAACTACCCAAGAGAGCGGCTCATTCTGGCTGCTAATTCTTCCTCACTGCTTCCCTTCTCTCTCCACTCTTTCCCCCACAGCAAGTTTGTCCACAGGGAAGATGATAAGGCCCGGTCTGCCCAGATCTGGACTCCTTAGGGAATTCTGATAGCAACAATTTAACTTACTCCCCACCATCAGTCAAATGCCCTCAGTCCACAGCTGGAAGATTGCATTTTTGTTTGTTGAGTCACTTAATCAATTTATGTAACTGAAATTATTGATAGCTGACAATGTAAAAGAGATGAGCATGCCCATATAGGGAACTTCCCAACCATGTCAATCTACTCTTTGACAGAGAATGTGGGCCACACCATCACACATTAGGACTACTGAGCCTGTAAACCTGACACTTGTTACAAATCCCCCAAATGGGAGGAAAACTGACTGAAGCATAAAAGTGTAGGACTCAGGATCTAGTCAAACTACTGCGTTTCAAAGAGCTTACTGTGATGAACTGAGCTGTGGTAACTGAGTGCAGCAGAAGCAGCGTGACTTTACCTAACACCTTCCCAGTGTAGGCCAACAGTTTGTGCACCAACCAAGCATGAGTCGTTAGGCCACAGAAACCCCATCAGGAGTAACTCCATGCAATTATTACTCAGTTTTCAATTGACATTATGGTTCAGATTCCTTCCTTTTTGAAGTGAAAAACTGAAAGTCTCTTGGCAGACAAAATCTGATGTGAAGAGGAGAAAACAAGAAAGGCCTGCTTGTCTTTTGTGAGCTGGTCTGAAGTTCCAGTCTGAGAAACTGTTTGTGCTTTCAGGACTGACTGTTTTTCATCAAAAACTGTTGGAGATTTGAAGAGTTATAAATAGCTCTTACTTCATTAGTTGAGATCTCAGACTTCCAGCACAGGTGCAGGGATTTCTACAGGGATGAGAGAGAAAAGATCGCTCTCAGTGGAACTGCTGTGTCCTTGACAGTCTGAAAAATCACAAATCACTTTTTCTTGTTGCTGAATGGAATATAACACTTACATGCTTCATTGGTTTATTCTTGATTTTGAAATAATTTGGACGGAAGATACTTTTAAATTGGTAACATGAAAATATGTGAGGATAAGCACCAAAAAACTGAGAAAAATGGATTCATGAGAAGTATACTACCTGATCAGAATATTAGAAACCTCCTCCCCTTGTATGTTAGATCTGAAAAAAAAAAAAAACAGCAAACATTTTTTAAAAAGTTATTTCTGTCATGAACATCTGACATCTGTTACCAGTCAGGCAAATGGTAACAACAGTAAGCAGCCATTCTTTCATCCTGTGCAGAGGTTCATCATTACACATCTTCAAGTTCAAAATGAAGGTCAGACTGCAGAGTCCTACAGCAAATACTGTGAAAAATTCAAGGAGAAAGCTCTGAGATTTTCTCTCAAGTATCATTCTGATCTGTAGCTTGGAGAGATGTCACCTTCATAGTACAAACAGGAAAAGTTAGCATAGCAACAAAAATATAACAGCATCTAAGCAATTATTTTAATAAAGAAGAGAGCAATGAGAAGAGTCCAGCTAATGGCAGAAGAAGAGGAAGTCTGCATAGTCAAGGTATATCGGAGTCTTGAGAATCTGAACTTTGTTTCCTTTGCCTGAACTGAAAATTTTAAACTCTATTGAAGCCTATCAGGATTCAATATACTGTTAAAAATAAGCCAGTGATTGAAATGAAAATCTTAGGCAAGTGAAATGTTTTGACTAACAATATGACATGAAGATTTGGAGACCAAAAATAGGTCAAGATTCATAGCACCAAATAGGCTGAGATCCTTACAGCAGTATGATGTAATTTAACACTGTAGCTGTTTCAAATTTTCATGGCTGTATCCAGATACTTTGAAATATCAGCATACCACTGGTTGCAATGTTGCCTTCCCTAATTTGTAAATTGATGTGGATTTTTTCCTTTCATTGTAGTCAGAAAGCTAAGCAAAAGAAATCAATTTTACACTTTGTTCCGGTGTAGTTGGAGATTGAGTTATTTCTTGAACATCCTTGCTCTCATTCTCTCATTCTCTAAAAGTATATAAAAACAAGATATCTAAAGATAGCAATAGAGCACATAATTCTGGAAGGTGAGGCTGTTAGACTGGATATGTGAAGAAATACATATTTTAAATATAATGTGTGAAAGAACTAAAATAATATTGCAGCGATGAATGACAAATCAAGCAAATATTTAGGTCGAATGAACTTATTTTACTATGGTGGTATAGTAAACTTAATTTAAACATAGGTTTGTTTTCTACCTCTTCAAAATACTTCAACACTTAGAAAATTCACTAACAAAGAACTGGGAAGTTGCAGTATCAGTTCTGTAAATGCTGTTGGAATTCACTGACCATTAACTTACATGTTTGTGAGAAATTAAAAACAGAAGGGAATTTGAGAGGATACGTTCACTCTGGTGCTTTTGGATAGTTACATAACAATTCAATTCAATTCAAATACTATGTAAAAATAAGTATGTTTTATTTCATCAATATAAACCTCAGGCTCTATTCATATGCTCAGTGGAATTTCTCTTATTTGAGCTTGTCGTTCTGAAACACAAATGATCAGTATTGCACACAGTACTCAAAGTGATATGAAGTTTATTCTATGACATTCAGACTCTTCTATTTTTTTTACTGGAAATACTTCCTGTTATGTCTTAGGTTCTTTGCTCTATATTAACAACTCAGAGCCCTCATCTGCTTAGATATCTAGCTTCATTTCATCCCAGACTTTTTGGTGTTGTTCTGTAACTGTATCATTTTGAAGCATCAACTTCTAACTGCTGTTATGATAGTCTTCAAGGTCACGAGATACTGTGTGATAGCATGATATTACTCTATAATGCAGATGCTTTCCAATTTTGTATCACTAAGAGATTCCTAGAAAAAGGCCCTTATGCCTTTCTGTTCTTGAACTCCTATTAGTTATTCTACCTTTCATTTTGCATTCTGAACTACAGTCATTAATGAAAACTGAGAAAATGATAGCTTATTTAGTTTTCAGAGAAACTGAGACTGTTATTGCTTAGTGACTTTTTTGTTTTCCCTGAATTTTTCACATGGCTGGCTAAAAAAATCCTGCTCCTTTTATTTTCTTGTCCTCTGCCAGGCCTTGTTCTCACTTTACCCCTAGGTTTCCTGTGACTGAAGACAATTATATCCTCATTCCCTTCCCTGTCAGTACCATTCTGCATTCCCTGTGGATTCTATTCTTCCTTCTAATTTTTCCCTAAGATAGCATCTGCTATCTTAGGATATTCTTTTGTTTCCTGATTTTGTCATGCTTCTAAAAAATTTCCTAGTGACTTGAAAACTTCAGTGACTATCTTTTAAGTGACTGAACGTATTCTTCAAACAGGAGACTCAACTACATATAGCTACATTCCCAGCTCTCAAATCGCAGCTTCATTTCATGAGTAGGGCCATGTCAACTGTCCCAGCATGAACTGTGCCAGATAATCAGTTAATTCTTCTGGTACTTTTCAGAGGTCTCTTTAACCTTACAGTCTCATCTAATTTTTATATTAAATGCATCCTGACAAGTAACACATTTTCTACTGGGTTTACTCAGGTGATAAGTCTACAGTTTCTTACCCAGGACTCTTGGCTAATGAAATTCTTCCTCTCCAGTAGGCTATTAAGAATCTTCTGTCATTTACTTTCTTCCTTCTTTCTGAGAGTCATATCTCCTTCTCAACATCTTGAAATCCATTTATTTTTCCCTTGCCCTCTCAATCCCAACTTTTCTCAGTGAAGTTTTTCTTTTCTTCATAGCCATCTTGTTTTTTTATTCATTTTATATTTCAGTAACTCAGTGTCACAGACCCTCTTACTTCAGCCCTATTTCTCTGTCCTCATGGTGATGTTATCCTCTTCCTTTTTGAATGTTCTTCAGATTTTGCCCAATGTCTGTTTGAAGACCTGAAGTTGTTTGTGGTTCTGACTGTCTTCCTTAATACACTCAAACTCATACCTACAGTGTGTTGATCACTGCATGCACTCTAGCACTGGGCATTAGAATTCTGTCAATTGACAATGCACGAATTGACAGACTGCAAAGTTTCGATAATATAGGCAATATAGGACAATATAAACCCTGAAACCTCCACATCCAGTAATCTTGATTGCCTTGGCAAATCTTAAGGTTTTACTCACTAAAGAATCAGCAACCACTGCAATTTTCTTACAAGTTCCAAGCTTTAAAGAAAAAAAGATAATTCTTCTGTTTAAGCCTCTGCGCTCCAGACTTCATGCCTTTATATGCTTTGTCTAGGTCAATGCTGTCAGCTCGCTGAGACTTAGCAGTTAGTTATTTTTCAGCTGTGATCGGTCAAAAGCAGGAAGCTCTCTTAACACCATTAGCTGCAGCACCTCAGTCTTACAAAACAAGGTTGTGATTCGAGAAGCTGGGAATATTCCAAAAAAAAAAAAAAAGAAAAAAAAAAAAGAACCAAAAGCTTTAAGAGTGTTACCTGAAAGGGACAAAAAACAGTGACAGAATAAAAAGCTAAACATTCTGGAATGTTCTACTAAATTAAACATACATGTTTAAAAAAGTATAAGACAGATTTATTTGAACTGAACAATATTTCATAAATCAATGAGATAATTTGACTGTGCTGGGCTACATTTTTTTTTTTTTTGGCACAAAGTTTGTTTGTGTTAAGATCTTTTTCTTTCATTTAAGCTAGTAAATTTGGAGTTCCAGTTTCCACAGTCTTTTTTGTAATGGTGGTTCAATATTTTATTTAGTTGGAAACGGAACCTTTGGTTAGGTTGTAACAATTACTGCTTGTCTTAACTAAACAAGCACATAATTACTTTTTTGTGAAGACATAATTACTTTGCATACCAATGTCACCTGCCCCATTGCCAAATTCCAGATCTCTTATTACTTTACTGTTTTTTAGCCATGGTTGATACCAAAAGAGCATTGGGTGTTCTCCTACTGAGCAATTACTTGGATCAGTTCCATTATTCTAATTCCTTTTATGCCCTAATTCCCTAATCCCCTCTTTTATACTGTCCTGACAACCTGCATTTCCTTTGGCAAAGGGGAGGAAAGAAATCTCCATATACTTACCTCAGATTTGATTTTTTTCAAGCAGAACTCATCTCTGCTTTTCCCAGAGGTCAGCCATCAACTTGCCTCCAACTTCCTGTTATATGGAAGGCCATTAATTAACTTCAGTGCCAGCCTTAAATATTGTATGTGGACACATACACTTTCCTAAAACACAGGGGAATTTCTAGTTTTAATTCAAACTGAAAGACAGGGAACTTCACTGTTCCTTTCAAAACCCTCCTGAAATGTTTTGGTGTAGATTTAGTTTTTATCTTCAGCAAAACATCAGGCTTGAATGACTGAAAATGAAACTACTAGTTTTTTACATATATCTTTCTGTTTGCCTACATCTAGTACAAAAAAACTGTTAATTTTTTTGATTGTAGGGACAGAAATATTTCTTCCTCCTTTCTCCCAAGAATTATGCTATGTACGGTTGATGACAAATAGAACTATGGGATTATAGAATCCTTCAGAGGACTGATATGATTGCAACAAATGCCCTGAATGAAGAGTTCAAGTCATGAACTGGGCCATTCCTGCTTGGTCTTAGGAAGAGACAGTAACATTACTGTTTTGTGGGAAATTTACTTTGAGTCTTAGTAGGCCTTGGGCTAAGTCCTCAGCTGGGCACAGCATGAGAGTTCATTAACTTACATTAAACTATCCCAGTTTATGCAGCTGGAAGAATCAGTCCATTACACTCTCTTTCAAACAGCTTAATATCACTGAAGTATATTTCTGGCATTTCCAAAACATTATGTGGAGAAAGGACAAGAAATATCAAAGCTAAGGCATCTGATTTATTTGATTTAATCACTTTTTTTTTTTTTTTTTTTTTTAATATGCCCTTTAGTAGTACTTCCAGCAAGAGGCAAGAGTAATAGGAACACAGAATTACCAGCTGTTGCAATCAAGACAAGATACAAAAAGATGCTGCAGATTTCTCCATTCATTTACATCTGAAGATATGATCCATTGCCCAAGCATGGCAGCTGCAAAGGGATATAATCATACTTTTGGCTCTAAATTCAAATGATCATGATGGGCTTATGGCAGTCCTGCTGTATTCACATGTTGAAGTAAGCATATAGCTAGGAAATGCATTTTAGAAGAATAGCTCTCTTCTGGGTTCTACAGATCCAAAGAAGACAAAGGAGTAGGCATTGTTGCAGAGTAAAAATGTGGCAGAGTTGCAAGGTGTACTGCTCCTTCAGCAGCACATCCATGAAGTCATGTTCACCCTCCACAGCTTCTTTCAAGGGAGGTTTCTTTCTTTCTTTCAAGGAAGCCTTCAGTAATTACTGAATCCTACAGAAGTAGTTTTATCTCACTGATGCACAAAGGTGCAATTTTAGCTAGTATGATTATAGCTCAGAAAGAAAAGACCAGGCTCAGTCCAAAATAAGTCAGAGGAGTTACGTCTACTGTCATTTAAATGGATTTGGCCTCAGATATTCAAAGAAAGTATTACATGAAAAACCAGAGGAGATTATATGTTTATTACGTATGGCTTCCATTATATATGTAATATGCATATTTTCCTTAGGTACTCTTATACACAAGCTGTGGATGCTCAATTTTTGGCTGTATATCTACTTGGAAATGTCCCATACTGCTTGATAAGACCCAGATGGCAACCAGATGGCTCCATGTAACTCTTTGGAAGTGCTGTTGCAGACTGAGAGTAAGAAACTGAAGTAAGTCTACAAACAACTCCCTCTCTTTCTCGTGACTTCTATTAATAAACAGTGAAGATTACCATACTGTATTCCATTGTTAAATAATGATAGACGTTTAGGGGTTTGCAGATAATTTTACCATTTCATGAATAACAAAATCACTCTGATCCAGAGTCTAAGCATTTTCTTATGTTGACTTGTTGGCCTATTTGGTGTACTATGCATTGTCAAATTGGAGACAGTCATAAACTTGGAATTGATACCAAAATTCAGAAATATGGAAATATTCCAAGACTTTAGAAATATAGCAAGTTCTATTACGGTTGCCCCCTTTCTAAGAGCTCTCCCCTTGATCATCCATTTTTAAGGGGAAAGGTATGCTCACTTGCACTAACCAACTACCAGAAGATACATAGGCAAATAACACACAGGCAAACCCATCTTTTGGAAGTCTTGGCTCTGACACCAATGACGACGTCTCAAGAGAATTTCTGAATAAATGCTTATCCCAGATACAGTGATGCAAACAGAGAAATAACTTAGTTGCCTTTTGTTAATAACATCCCTTCCAAAACTAAGAATTACAAAAGAGTTATAATATTTGTTCTACAGTACTTTTCCAGACACGATCTGTTTACGATAAGAAAGAGAAGTTATGGGATGGTGATGATTCACACGATCACGGTATTTTCCAGTCACATGCATAGGTAATGATTAAACTGCTTCTTCCAGTCACACATCAGGAAGTCATAGTAGAATTTGAGCCATTTTTTTTCATTTCTCAACTCCATTGGCTTCCCATGCACTTCTGTAAGTCACCACACTCTTCTCTTAATAGAAAAAACCTCTTATTAGGCAGAAGGGCTAAAAGATGATTTAGCATAACCTGTAATACCAGACATCTTTCTCCCTCTCTCACTCACTGTTTTAGTTTGCAGTCAAAGAAAATACGCTGATGGGAAGATTTAGAGATTTAAACAAGGCCTGCAGTATTTAAACATTGCTACTCTAATATTGCTACAGTGCTATGAAAAGTTAACACACCCTGGTTTCTAGATCTGTGGAAATTTGTGTGCTTACAGGAATTTCTTTAGGGAAAGTCTTTGAAGAAATGTGTTTGGCTCCAGGTGGGTTACATTTTCTCATCCTACTAGTGCTTCCTAATGTTGGTCACCAAGTTACTGAGAAGTTTTTGTTTTATCTTAGTTTAGAAGCTATAATGCATCCATCAACCATCAGCAAATGACCTTCATGGTGATACCTGACACAAACATTTCAAAATCATTTGAGTGAAGCTTCTTGGAATCAAAATGTATTGTTCTGTGAGATGTAAATTAAATAATTTTCAGCTCTGCAAACAAAGGATACATTATACTGGTTTGTAGTTAAACACATCAGACATCTATTAAGGAGAAAAACAACCACATGAGATAATGAATGTGCAATGATAGGGGAATGTATATGTGTGTATGCATGAAGGAGATTCAGGACAGAGGCAAAAGGATGGAAGGGAAATGTCTGTGGTGGATAACAGATTTAAATGCAGGAAAGTACTGCCACTCAGAATGAGAATCAACGTTTTCTTTTAAATATCATAACTGTCATTTTGATGAGAGAAGACCCAACACAATTACATTCATGGGAGCCTAAATCATTTAGTTGAATGCTAATATTTTTATGATTTGGTATTTTGAAACTGTCCAATCTGTTAAGGAACTCCTGTCTAAAGTTTCCTTTCTTCACTTCATTCTGCTATACAGTGTCAATATTGCATATTTTAATGGTTTCTGCCCTGTCTTGAATATTTTTTCTCTGAGTGTTTCTCATTACTCACCATTGTGAATTTTAATTTTTATGTAGTTTAAGCTGCTCGTACTTATTAAGAATGTAATAAAATCAGTAATAGGGAAGATCCAAAATAGCTTTGGAAAGTCCCTTCAGAAGCGTTTGTTTTCTGCTTTCATACTGCCATCTTCAGCGTAAGTATTAAAACTACAGTTACTACATATCCTTACAGTCATGACTTTGTTTTCTTCCATTAAATTATCCTTTTACAAACTCGAAAGTGGGTTTTAAATACTGCCAAATTAAAATAGTTGCACTTTACAAACAGGGAGGCAAATACACGAAGGAGAACCAGGTTATCTGTGCTGACTGTTCTGTACACTGCAGCATCATGTTGAACAAACAGCTTTATATTAACATGTTTAATTGTCTTGTCATATATATTGTCTAGAACAAGTATTTCCATTTTGATCAAAGTCCAAAAAAAGAATTCTCCACCATGAAGATTTATTTGTAGATCTTTGATTTCCAAGAATATGATGAGAGGTTTCCAGTTTGTAAACACAGAAAAATTATTCCCCCATATTTTCATAAGTAGAATATGTCCTGTTCTTTTTTTGTCACTGTGTTCCAGGAGTAAGGATCTGCCTCGTGGTGCCTAGCTTCCATTTTCAAAGTTGACTATTGATTTAGAAACTAACATAACCTGATTCTCAGAAAGTTTTGAGCTACTTGGTCCCCCATCAGGCTACCTTCAGGGCATTCACAGACTGCTGGCTGAGATGGAGGAGGCTCTGTGATTTAATAAATTATTGCTGATGAGCTGAACCTTACTGCTCATACAGCAAGTAAGAGCTGAAATAGCTGATCTTGTAGTAATAAGGACTCAGTTATGATAGTATGATAATGGGCAGGTCATTAGTATCTGTCTAAAGGGATAAAGCTTTGCAGTTCTTGTTTATCAAAGCTGTATCTGACGATATATCACCTGAAATACACGAGTCAATGTATTCAGAGATTACCACCAAGAAAATATGAAAAAGGACTATTTTCTGTAGGGCTGCACTGAGTTAACAAGTGCAAATCAAGAAGCAGTATTCATGAACAGACAGTACCTTGGAAGAAGTAAAGAAACAAACAAACAAAAAAGAAGAAAAAACAACAGAAAAAGAAATCTAAATCTTTAATATTTGCACAGAGCATCGTATTTAATCTTTGTTCAGTTCTGATTAAGAACAATAAAAGACTGTGTGAAAGGAAAAGCCACATTCTAAAATTGAAAAGATTGAGAGATTAAATCTTATAAGTTCCCCAATTATCTCAGTCAAATATAATGACAGCTATTAGAGAATGATTACAATTTTTGTGGTCATTCTGTCTTTCTAATACTATTACATATGTGCAGATCTCATTTTTTTAATCAGGTTTCCTTCTTCACTTAAGTGATCCATGGATTGACCATGTGGAACTCAAATTATATTCTTGCTTGCTTATTTTACTTGTGAGACAGGCAGAAAATTCTAACTGAACATTAAATATATAATCAAACAAAGCCCCTGACTGTGTGGGCAGGAAAGGCAGATGGTTATATCATTGTGAAGTTCCTTCTCAGCACAAAGAGAAGAAAAAAAAAAAAGATTTTCTAGCAGATAGACAGCAAGGAGCATTCCAAAAGCTTCCCAAAAGATTAAACGCTGTTGTACTAAAAATATCTGATGTCAGCTTTCTGGGGATGGGTCAAATATAGGCATATTTCATTGCTTCTCATAATCTATGGCATACCTTGAAATGATTCTTGGCATTAATCACCTTTTCAAACTTACTTTTTTTTTCCCTTTAAATGCCTATTTGAAAATAAACTTACTTTCTCATAAGCACACATTTGAACAGGTTGCTTTACATCCTCACATGTTAACTGAAGTATGTCATGAATTAGTCAATAGTTGACAGTAGTCTTTGGGAAATAAATGTTTGCTCAGCAAGTTTGCTTGTGGAACATATTACATCTAGATTCCATTCTTCCTGACATTTGAGTGGTGGGTCTGAAAAGTATGACATCTGTTCCTGGATGTGCTTTGAACTGGACAGAGATGGGCACTGTCAACAGGAGGTAAATCTATGCTAGAGAAGTGTGCTCTGTAAATAAATAATTTTGTATCACTTAAACTTGCTTTTACTCTGTAAATTGGCAGAAGAAGTGGCCTGTCCAGTTTTTAAAGTCATAGTAATTATATCATTGAATATAAATGAGTACCATAACATCATAAGGATTATGCAACTGAGGATTGCCATCAAAAATTCCTTTAATTAAAGATAACCACACCTAAAGAAAACATATTATGAAGTTATGAATATTACTATTAAACTGTAGAAAATTGTGTGTACATTTATAACTACACCAAAGACAGCTCAACTTCAGCTGCCTAGATAAAGTGGCTTTGTTTTCAAGCACTACACTTGCACTGTTCCAGCTGCTTAACAACTGTAAAAATCTGGTCAACCTTGTTAAGATTTATGTGGTATGAATCATTAAACAGTCAGAACTTTTTAAAACCAGCCCATGTTTGCAGAGATTATATCCCTCACTCCCTCCCTTTCTATCTTTTGTTTACTGCAGTCTCTGCTGCCACTGATAATTACTGCCTTATTGCTTAACTGGAGTCTCTATCTATCTTTTTTCCTATTTAGATTGTAAGTTTGGGGGGTAAGAATCATCTTTTTGTTCTGTTTTCATACAGTGTCTAATACAAAGCAGGCCATAATCTGTCTCTGCTATATACTTGAATAAGTCACTGCTCTTGCCCAACTAAGAAAAAAAAATAGCTTACCCATTTACCTTCAAAAATAAAGAAAAAGAAATATTGGAATAATTACATCAAGAATTTGCAGGAGCTATTCTCACAGTCTTACACAGACTGTGTTGCATCTTCAGCAGTTGTGCTTTAAAGGGCAGAAATCAAACACTACAGTATTCCATTACAGGTACTCAATTTGACAGAAATGAAGGCATGCTGGAGAGAATACAAAAAGGACAAGGTTTAGATGTTTAGAACTTGAAAGGAAGTGGAATAGTTAAATCTAAGAACGAGTGATCCAGAGTGCATATAATAACCTTCCAGGATGTAAAACAGTAGAAAAGATGACAGGAACAGTAAGGAATTCATTTTTGCTGAAGTTGGCACAATGATCCAACTAGGATGATAAAACACTGGAGCTTAAGTGTGCTATGAAATCTCCACTGGAGTGTCTCATGCAAACTTCCCAAGTATCTGGAAATATCCCACCTTCCTCAGATCAGCATCTGACCAAAATGATTCCTAACTGCTTATCCCTATGTATTTCAGTGATGTCCAGCTGAGGATACACTGAACTCCCAGTAATTTTTAGACTATCAGATCTGCAACTATTACACTCTTTCTACTACATTTAACACTTTCAGTTTGCACAAAAGGATATGTTGTCCATATATAAATAACTACAGATCCTTAGGGAGTAGAGGGGAGATGAAAATCAAGAAAAAGCTTAAAGATGTATATTTAAATTATATATCGTTTTTCAGCATGTGCAGCAGATTCAAACCAGGACATAAAGGTCAAATCAGTGAATGATCAGGAGGAGGCAGTAATCTGTAGTAAGAGTGATGGCAACGTTCCCACCTGCTGAGAGCTGTTAAACAAGATTATGATCTAACTTACAAGAAAACATCTGGGCTATGTGGGACCACATAAAATTCTAGATCTCCACTGACACTGACCCAACAAAATACTGCTACACAGATTCTTTTACGGTATGTTACACCTGTGGAAAGACAGGCTAGGAAGGTTTGGAAAAGGTGGTCACATTAATATGTATTGGGAATTTATTTAAAACCCTGATCTGAAATACTCTGAATCACCTTGTTCTGTACTATACATTTTAAAAGGCAAAAAAACCCAACCCAACAACAGTAGAGTAAGAGACAAAACAAAAAAGGAAAACGGAGCTACCAAAAATTACAACACTAATGAGCAGCAACAGTGCATCTAAATCTCCTCCAAATTCAAAGAACAAGAGGACAATTCTATATAGACCTCCAGTGAATATGCTCCTGCAGAATAAACTTTCATAAATATTCAAATGACAATTCTCTGCAGGAGACTGTGGAATAGTTGGTAGTGAAAATGCAGGCTGTCATGCTCTGAGACTGCACTGCATGCACTTTATTTATGTGTTCTTAAGTTTATACATAAATAATTTTAAAAACCATCTTTCTAATTAAAATAAGTGTAAAATTTTCGGTGAAGGTAGTTAAATTACAAGTTTTTTACTTTTCTAATATTCTGACAAATAAGCTCACTGGCAGGTCTGAAAAAAGCACAACAGTTGTGAAATATTTATTATGAGAGGGAGCGGTTAAACATGAACACTCACTACAAAGGCTCACCTGATGTCGAAAAGATTTGATTTTTATATCTGTGCAAAACTGAACAACATCATTTCAATTTCAAAATGAATTCAGGGCTTGGCATGCTACTGTGCTGTGCTGCAGAGACCACTTGATGGTAGTGTTGTGCAGCAGCCTTGGAAGCGCAGTTTGGGAGCAGGGAGCTGGGTCTTATTCTCTGCAGCTAGGACAATGAGTGTGAATGCAAACAGCCTCAGTGTTCTACAGTTTATGGGTGCCCACTAGCTAATAAATTGACAAGAAAAGCGAAGTGTAACCAAACCGTACTCTGTGCTCTTCTCGTTGGAACTAGAAATAACTGAGGTTCAGTTTGAAGTCATTTAAACAAATCTGTACTGGTTGCAAGATCATACTCAGAGAGGGATGGTCAATGGCTCAATGTCCAGATGGAGATCAGTGACAAGTGGTGTCCCCCAGTGACCAATACTCTTTGATATCTTCATCAATGACATCAACAGCGGGATTGAATGTATCCTCAGCAATCACTCAGAAGCCCAGAGAGTCCTAGACAGGCTTGAACAGCGGGCCCAGAAAACCTCATGAGGTTCAACAAATACAAATGCAAGCTCTTGCACCTGGGTCAAAGCAACCTCCACTATCAGTACAAGCCAGGGTACAAAAGAATTGAGCACAACTCTGCTGAAAAGGACTTGGGGGTACTAGCAGATGGCAAGCTGGACATGAGCCAATAATGTGCCCTTGCAGCCTAGAAGGCCAACAATATCCTGAGCGGCATGACCAGCAGATTGAGCAAAGTGAACCTGCCCCTCTACTCTGCCCAGGAGTGGAGTCCTCAGTACAGGAGAGACATGGACCTGTTGGAGTGTGTCCAGAGAAGGACCACAAAAACGATCCATGAAATGGAACACCTCTCCTATGGGGACAGGCTGAGAGAGTTGGGGCTGTTCAGTCTGAAGAAGAGAAGGCTACAAGAGACCTGAGAGCAGTCTTTCAGTATCTAAAGGGAGGTTGTGAGAAAGAAAGAGACAGATTCTTCAGCAGTGTCTGTTGTGATAGGACAAGGGGAAATGGTTTCAAACTGCAAAAGAGGAGATTTAGACTGGATATAAGGAAGAAGTTTTTTACAATAAAGGTAGTGAAGCATTGGAACAGGCTGCCCAGAGAGATGGTGGCTACCCCGTCACTGGAGTCATTTATGGTCAGGCTGGAGAGAGCTTTAAGCAACCTGATCTAGCTGTAGGTGTCCGTTCACTGGAGGGGAGTTGAACTAGATGACCTTTAAGGGTCCCTTCCAGCTCAAATTATTATGTGATTCTGTATGAGCATGAGAAATACATTTATGCAATTTCTTCTAGCTCTCTAAAGTGAATGAAATGTTTCAGACTCCTCACAAAACATTCCAAGCTGAAAATAAGCTAGGGGTTATTACCGATTGCTTTTCATATTGCCAGATACACAATCTACCTTTGGCCTACCTTTTCTCTTTCTGTGGTTAAGATTGTGTTGAAAAGGTTGCTGGGATAAGAAGAGCAACCTGGCAGAACAAGAAATCATTGCAGTCTTACCACTAATCCCACAGTGGGATAAATTGGCCAGGCTTGAACATGCTACTGCAACTAGGATGTGCAAAGTAGCATGAACTACCTTGTTTAAAGTGAAATAGGCTACTTTCTCTTTACAATGGGACACTGACATACCCTCAACGCGTTGTGCCCATTGAGACTAAACCACTTCAGTTTTTCAGGGTGCAGATTGCTCTAATGCTGGCAGGGCTGCTTGAAGAAGCCTGGAGGCCTTGAGCGTTGTATGAGCAGCTATGCACAGGCTTTCATCAGGAGCAGGAGGTAGTACTCAGGCAATCCCAGGTAGCTGGACGTGGTTTCAAATTATGACAACTGCCTTAGACCTGCGAGTTTCAGATATTACAGTGCTGTAGTAGCTTGTGCTAAAAAATATGCAGTTTTTAAGAGCTGCAGAAATCCTGTAAAATCTCATGGGAAATTCCTACAATTCTGTCTTCCATGCTAGCTGATAAGATCCATCACCTTTCTAAGCCGCTTACATCCTCAATTTTTTTTTTTTTTTTTTTATCAATGAAAAGGGGCAGAACAAACAGGCATCCAACCAGCCAGAAGTGATGCTGTGGATAACATCTACTAGCCGTTCTTGTGCTGTAATTCCATTCAGCACACACAAAGTACCACACGAGAGTCTGTACGTCTATCGGTCTATCGATGCCTCGCATTGCATTGAATGGTTCTCTACCTCCCCCTAGTGGATGTAACACTGCAGACTGCTGCTGAAATGAGCAATTTTACTTTTGTTCTTTGCTACACATTTGAGGGAAAGCTGACAAGCAAAAGGGGGCTAATTAACCACACAGTCCGGCTGAATTGTAGCTCAGCAATTTGATTTAAAAAAAGGTCATTTGACAATCCTGTCTGGTGTATGTAGGCACTTTTTTCATATTCTCACATAACATTTTTCTAATCAAGTCTTTTTTAGCTAAATTAATTGAGAAATCAAGGCGTACCTCAAGATACAATCTTTGCGAGCTTGGAAATGTTACAGTGGATTCTGTAGAATCCACTGAATAGGTGAAAACTATTAGAAGAATGTGTCTGGAGAAAGGTATCATTCAGCTATCAGGCACAGGAAGGTGCTGATGCTTGGCAGAAAACTTTCACAGCTTACTTTGGTCCTATGTTCAGGATTAGTTCACTGTCTGAGTGCAACAAAATGGGCTAAAGTGCATTAATGCACTTATAGTGCTAATCACTTCACTGAAGCATCTTACAAAATTTAGCTATTGCTCTCAATTTCTTTAAGCTGGAGTAATGTGATGAGATGTTATAGAAAGTCATATATGAGAGGAAGAGCATAAGTTTCAATCTTTACAATAGACACAAAATCTTATATGTAGAGAATGAATAAAAATATTATTATGCCAGTGCATTTCTAAAGATACTACTTAGAACGTGTTACCAAGTTCTTGCATATAGATCTCAGCCTAGTGCCAGTATACTCCATTGACTTTGAAATTGTAGCAAGGAGAAGCATTATACACTGGTATGACAGCGGACAGAAATTGCACACAAAGGTAACCAATGTTGCTTTCACACAGATACTGGATTAGTTCATTGGCCAGTGCACACCAGCAGCAGGTTTATCTCAGGGTCTCCTTTGACCTGTAAGAACAATCAGTAATCAAACAAGGAAGCAATTATCTAATATGTGGAACCTAGTCAACATCCCCACCAAACCTTAATTAGTTCAGACTATAAAATTAGGAACACTTCAATGCTTGTGAAGTTACTGTTAGATGTCATAAATTATTGCATTTTGCTACTACTGTGGGTACCAAAAGATACCAGATTTGAAAAAAACAATATCCCTCATCTTTCAGGATCACTAAGCAAGAACCGATATGAAACAGTTATGAATGCTTGCCAAGTACCTGTATTCATCAACTCTATTCAGTACGTTCATATATTTATGACAAAGTGACACACAGAATATGCTTCTTGGCATTCAAATTGGAAGATGAATGAGCTATAACATAATGGTGAAACTTACATTTATGACAGCAGTGGAGCAGTAGAGCCTTTAACTAATCATTTCTGAACTGTTGTATTCATTTATGCTAGTTAAATTGGTGACTATCAAAATTAGATTTGGAGGCTGACCCCACATGAACTTTTGTGAACTTACTTTCTGAATGTTCTAAAATATAATGTCCCCAAATATGAATATTTTTTCCTGATTAATTAACAAATTATTCTTCAGGAGTATTTAGAAGTTACTGAAGCAAAATCTGAAGTCATCATTATTATGTAAATAACAAGCAAAAAAAAAAATTTTTTTTAAAATCGTTTTCTCAGTTGTTCTGTTGTCAGCATCTTCCTCCCTTTCTCCTAACCAGAACAGGAGACCTGAGCTAGTTTTTATGATAATGTACAACTTCAGTGTAACGTTAGGATATTCTGTCTGGGACTGTTAGATGGCCATTAGATGGCCTTATGGCAACAGTACTATTGAAGGCCCCTTTCTGACTTCATTTGTACTTTCGGAGTAAATTATGCTCCATAACATGCTCTACTTGAAGAAGACCTAAAAAATACTGTAGGCTGTTTGGTCACAAAGTCTGTGGTTTATTAAACTGGATCCTTTGTTTAAGGGAGAATGTAAATTACCTTAAGCACTTTCCCATACTAAAAACTGCAGTTGGGATGTAGAGCTAGCAACAGATTTGCTTGCAGGTCAGACTTTTAACCTCTTTCTGCCCCAGCCAAACATAGAGTTTATACGCCCCATCGGTTTTAATCTGCAATTCCTACAGTCGCGTGTGTTCTATAGTAGGCCTGTATTGTAAAACACAACTCTTGCGAATGGTATGGCTTACAATTTCAATCTTAAGCTGCAGCCAGTTAAATTTTCACACATTGTCAAAAGAAGCCACCACAATGGAAACAAATTCCCAGTAATACCATACATAGCTGCAGAGGCTGTTTGCAGCAATAAGCACAAATAAACTTCCACAGTAGATGCTTAATTTACTGGAATCCGGTATCTGATTCTAGCAGTAGCCATGAGGAGGTATTTCAAGGCACTTAGAAGGCCTTAGCCTGTATGAATTACTGTGGAGAAAGAAAGCAAACTTTCAGACAAAATTCCTTTAGAGATTTTCCCCCAGAGAATGCTTTATTGTCCACAAGGCAGTCATCGAGCCACATAATCGAACTAAAAACCACAGAGCAACCGGGCCAGGCAGAAAGGGAGTGCACCCTTTCTAACCCTGTTTCCCGTTTCTTTTATAATCTGTCCCAATAGTGGTAGGGCACATCAGCTGGAGCCAATTAACCCTCTACTATTTGAATGCTGTCAATCACTATATTGCCCAGAGAGGAAGTTTCCTTCTAATTTTGAAAGTTAATTTCTTTTTACTTTAAAGTCATAAAGCTTTTCAGCTTTTCTGTATTGTTTTGCAATGTGATTCTGATAAAAATTATTAATCTGAAGCTAATGAGCATAAAATGTTAAATTCCCCCTATTTACTTTTCCTCTATTCACATCACTTAATTTCTCTTTTTTTAGGCTTGACTTGTTCCCACTTGAGTGCCTCTCTGCTTTTCCTTCCTGCACCTCCCTTGTCGGAGTTTTGAAGATACAAAATATGGAATTAATACTCAAAAACCATAGATCTGTTATGTAAGTGCTAGGTTTTACAGGTACTAATGAAGAAAAGGTTATATATCCTAGGCAAAATTTGTATTTGTACAATACAAATACAAGTTTTGTACGATATTTGCAACACCAACCACACTGTGATTCAGGAACAACCTAACTAAAGCACAGTTTTTATCTGATTTAGTATAGTCATTGTATATAGAATATTTACTTACTGTACATTCCAGTTTGGATTAAGAAAAAAAATTTTAAAACATTTCAAGCAGTCTGAATTTATTGGCATGGTCTCTACAAATTATCTAGCTATATAAATACTTGTAAATCTGAAAGTACAGACAGGAATCTTTCTGTCCTTATGCTATGAAGTTGCTCAGTTTAGCTCCAGTGATATAAAACATTGAAATCCTTGCCATGAAAACAAACTTACCAATGCATATTATCTAATAACTACAATAAATGTGGCTTACTGTCGTAATAATCAAATGTAAAAACCATAACCACTAAAAATTAATATTAACTTATTTTGTAATTTATGCCTTTCTCTACCATTGCCCATAGTTTACCCTCTGCCTTCTGTCTGCAGCAGATTTCTCCAACCCTCCTCTGCTTCCTCCCAAGAAGGATTTTTCTCCCTTGCTCTCCTTTTCAACTGAAAAGCAGTCTTGGGAAAATTGAATATTTTTCCCCAGGCTAGAGTTGCAGCTCTTGTCTCCACAAACAGTTATCCTTAGAAATGCCAGCACGAGGAAACCGAAGCTACTATCAGCGCTGCTGTTCTGTGCTGCCCAGATGCATAACACGCTGGTGGCTGTTACCAGCTGCTCCTGACAGCAGTCTGCCCATGCTGTACACCTATCGGGGTGGGGAGAAGCAAGCAATGTATTTGCTATTGCTATTACTTCACTGATGGATGTAAGTTTGGCCAGGATACAGCTATTTACATTACCTTTGGTATTTTACTGATTAAATAAAATTACTTCAAATGTGATGGCAGCTGTAGTGAGCTCATCAACCATCTCTTCAGTTAGCAGCTGGCCACCATTCAGCACTGGGCTTCGTAACAGTGTGAAATGCAATCTCTCCAGTCCCCAGTTTCACATAACTTACAGCAATCCCTCCCTTAGCTCCCTCATGTCTCCCACACACCTTCCCTGAGGTGCACACAGTTCCATACAGCACCTCCTGCGTGTGCAGTGCAGGGAGAAAGAAGCTGTGCCCACTGACAAGAGCCACCAGCTCTGTGGTTGGGTGAAGTGAGTTGAGCTGCTGTCCTAGAGGGCAGCAGCCATGTTGGTAACTGCAACTTTACCACAGAGTGGCAGCCATCTTGTTGGTGGGCAGAGTTTTGCTATCTCTGCAAAACAGAGATAGTCTTGAGAAATGAAAAATATGGAGAGGAAAAAGCAAGTATCTTCTTACTTCGGCTCTTTCTGACAGGTAGATAGTTGCCTCTATGTGTAAACAAGCATGCAAGATGGCTGCTTTTCAGCTAGGTAAGAAACACAGCTAAGTTATGATAGCTGCAACATATCCTTGTGTGGTATCAGCCTCTGTTGTTGCTATGTAAATGCTTTCCCAGGCAGTTGGCTTAATATAAAGTAAGTAGTGCAGAGTTAGGAGAAGACTTCCTCTGTGCAACTGTGATCAGGAAGTTGTAATTTCTTTAATAAAAATCCTCTCACAGTTGCTTTATTTTTGCCACAGTGTATTGCTTCTCTGTAATTTACCTAATTTACCTAAGGTAAAACTATATTTTGAAACAGTAATTTTGAAAAATCAAAGTATACTCTGCTACTTGATTGCTCAAGAGGCAGATCAGCTCAGAGGATGTGCCCTGTGAGAGGTTAGGGCTACCCCTCTGCCTCTGAAGGCTGACTGAGGTGATTCTTTAGGCTTGCTTATGAAATTCAAACTGAACATCTAGCAAGATTTCAGTAGAAAGCAGAGGCAGGTTTGCAACAAGTGCTTTCTGAAAAGCCTATTTTTGCATCTGTTGTACCTGTGCTGCACTGCTGAGGTGATGCTCATGTACAGGTGAGGAAGTAATGGGAGCCCCTGAACCATGTTTGTGTTGTGATAAGGTGTGGGGTATCATTTTGGTGTTCTTGAAATTTGTCAGTCAGATTTGGGTCTGGGAGCAGATCTGGCATTTAGTCACATACAACAAAATCTGGTTGTCCTAAAGAGGCAGGATTTTCTTCATTTGCAACAGCTGGATGTTTTTACCTAAATTGCCTTGGTGTATAGAAAAAGGGAATGACTGTACATGGAATAGATAAGTAACTCATGTATCCAGGACAGACATGCCAGACCTCCTTGGGAAGATATTGATCTGTGTCTCATCTTCAGGAACAGAGAGATTCTGACTGGATTTACATTGCTAACTTGTGCAAGTCCTCCCAAATGTGCACAACACTGCTGTCTGAGTCTGCAGGAGCCACTATTCAGAGATGTACAGAGGCTTCCATGAAATACACAACCCTGTAAGTAAAGCATTTCTAGGTATGAACTTGCTCTTTCCACACTTTGCTTTGATTAGGAGGATTATGTAAGTATTTCTCTAAAAATGCAGATGATATTTCTCTAAGCTGTAGGGAGGCCAAATGGACTCTCAAATAGGCACAAACAAGCTCTGGGTTATGAACTATTATTTACAGTTCTGTATTTCATCCTCCTGTTATAAATGTCTTACTCTGTAAGGTTTTAATGAGTTGGAGATTTGTTGATGGTATAGATTTGGAAACTAAATATTTGTTGGTTTATTAGGCTACCAGTTGGGAGAGAGGTATGGTGGTGTGGAAGAAGTAACTTATTTAATGGTGGGAGCCCAAGTAACTTTAACATATGGCACAGACAATCCTAGATAAAGACTGAAAAAAAAGGAAGAAAAATATTACAAGGCTCTGCATTACAATGAGCTTGCCTTGTAGTATTTGGTCATGTGTGCTTGAGCATACACTCAAAACTCTTTTTGGTTTGTTGAGCCCAGTGAAGCGTGTGTGCTACTGCTATCTGAAGCTGAGCTTCATGTATGGCCATTGAAAAGGTGAGACAGCTGTGGCCCTGTCTTGCCTTTCTGTTAGTGTTCTGGAGTCCACAGGAGATTTCTTAGGAAGAAATAGTAAATCACTCATTCAGGAAATATCTGGACATTTCACTTTCTTCATTTTACCCTGAAAAGCAATTGTACCAAAAGGCTCACTCTAATGGTTAAAGCTGCAGTATAAAATATAAGATGCTGAACCCAGGAAGAAAGAATAACTGTACCATTTCAGTTGCTGTCAGTATTGCACTGTGAAGTCAACAAAGATCCTGTGCTGCCCTACAGGTGCATCTGGGATCACAAGATGGGTGATTGGCCAAAGGCATCCCCAAATAATATCACTTAACATTGTTTTAAGGATGTTCAAAGAAAGAGATAGTGCAGGGAAGTAAGTACATTGAAATTCTTACCAAAGCTCAAATTCTGCCTGCATCTCTATGTAAACAACTCCTTAGATTACTATATGTAAATTTCAAAGAATGGGTCATCAAAAGCAAAAGCAATTAATATTATTTAACTGGATTTTCTCATCTAGTTAAATCATGGTTAAATCATAGTTAAATAAAATTTTCCATGTCTCTACTGTAATCTACAAAAAGCCAAAACCAAACAGCAAATATCACAAAAGAAATACAAAAAATGCTGTCTTTTTTTAGTGCCTTATTGTCTGATCAGTCAACAGCGAGGACATGCAAACTTTCCAGAGTTCTTGTAAAATGAAAAGATAAAAATGAGCTAGGTAACCTCCCTGTGCTCTGTTATTGCCCCAGACTGCAGAAGTGAAATGCTATTACGTGACCACAGTGGCGGCAAGTTCCCTCTTGTTTTTTGCTTCTTGGGATAGGAAGGAATATTTGTAGGACTAACTGCATATATTGTCTCAGATGCTTAATTCAGTTCCAAGTCTGGTACTGTTGTACTGTTGTTTCCATCAGTGAGATGAAAATTCAAAGTATGTTTCTGGAAACTGCTCATCTATTCTTCCATCCACTTAAGGTGCAGCCTACTTTAACCTTTCAGTCTAACCTATAAGACCCTGGGCAAGAACCAGCTATTGAATGCGTGTAAGCATGCCTCAAATCAGTTTTTTTGTAGAAGCTTGGTAAATATGATCACTTCTTTTGACTAGCAGAGCAAAAAGCCATCCCTAACATGGTAGAGGAATGAGTCAGAGAATAAGAGTATAAGTTGGTGTATATTATGATAAATTTCTAGAAGGCAGCAAGGCAAACTGACTTTATTAGTTTAAGTATGAAGTGACATGAGCTTCCACAGTAACTGCCAGACTACCTTGTCTTGCTGTGCTAGGCTGTCAGGCTGTGCATTTTGCACAAGTCTGCTACCATGTTTGCATTGTTCGTCATGGGAGGATTAAATGATGGGGTAATAGTGGGAAGGAGAGTGAGATCAAGAGTGGGAAAACACAATCATTTTCTCCACTCTGTTATAATACCAGAGTGCAGCTCTCATCTCTCACCTTATCTTAGCTCTGCTGGATTTCCCCATCTTTTTTTGTCCGCACTGAGCTGGCGCGGTGATTTTTTCCATTCAGTTAAAGCATTGTGCATTACTTCTTTCTCCTCCTCTTTCACAACTCACCTTGTGTATTTCAGAATATATTTCCAGGAGATTTCCAGATAGAGTCTTTCAACTCCCAGTTTGACTGGCTGTGTCATTTTGAGTCAGGCCACTTTACCACAGCAGGTTTCTTCTTTGGATATTCCTTCCTATGACTCTGAATCTGAGGAATCTCCATGAGATATTATGTGTAATATAATGAACACGGCTAAATCAAAATGAAATTGTAATATTTTCACTCGACACTTTTCAGTGTATCTGTGAACATTTGGTGACAAAAATGTCATGCAGGTTTGTAAGGTTATTAGCAATTATGTATTTCATACGTATCTAAACATTTCTTTGTGAAATTGAAAGATACTGCCAGCCTGCATTTTTCATCAGTATAAGTGGCTGACAAAAGCCTTCCTATGACTTCATTTCTGATTGTTAATATTGAAGGAAAACTACATAATATCTACAAAGCTACAATGGGAATGCAGTCAGAGAAAGCAGTGTAATTGATCATTTCACAGACATGGGGATTTCACCAAAGACAGACTTATGAATAGACAGTCCAATGCAATAACAGCACTTAGAAACCTTGAAATCTAATGTTCTCACACTTACAACAGCAAATGAAAGAAGGAAAAGTCAACTCTAGGACAGATAATCAAATATCTCAAGATCAGACTGAGTTTAATGCTCCGAAGGCTTTGGATCTTAGAAGAGTGTAAAATGACTGTGAAAACAGATTGATCTGAACATCTTTTCTTGTGTGACAGTTTAATTCCATTGATTTTGACAAACTTATTCCAGACTCATGCTAATGTAAGGTTAGAACGTGGCTTTATCCCTTGTTAGCCTGTAGCTGTCTGTAAAATATCCATCTCTTAACGCCTCACTGGCAACTACTTCCTTTATTCTTTTTTTTTTTTAACCCGTCAATATTCTTTTACACAATCTGTAAATTGTGATTTAACCTGGACAGAACTGTTTAGAAATGTCTGTTTCTCATAGAAATGAGAGAAAATAAAATAGAAAATGCTGACAACAGTAAAGCTCTGGTCATCTTCATTCTGAGCACATACAATAGAAATAACTTCAGTATACAAGAAAAAAGCCCCCAGACTTCACTAAGAGATATGCTAGTTTGTTAATAAGGACTTGCCAAAATTGGATTTCAGCATTACCACACTGGGTTTTACGTTGTTGAGTTTTTAGCAACAGTACAAGGTAATGATCTCTTTAGCTGCCCGTGGTAGAACCAAGTTTTGCCATAGTGCAGTCTCCTTTCTTCCTGCAATACTTTGGCAGTAGCAGACTTTCCTTTCTGACTTCCCCTCTCCCTCTCTCCTTGCTGTATCACAGAGGGTTGCATTTCTTCTCTGGAGAAGGTATCCATGCAATGAAGGTGGAGAACATTCCATGCCTTGTAGCAGAAGCTGGGCAGAGAAATCTGTGCAGCAGCCCATCAGCAAAGTAGAAGAGAATGGTTGCTTGAGCAATATTCATTGCTTGAATGGTTGTTCCTGCTCTCCATTAGGGAAACAGCAGTAGACTGGATAGAAACATCTCATCTGCTGGATGTTAACCAAAAGCTATTAGCTGAATGTCATTACCTTTATAATGCACTGTAGCATTAGACTGTTAGTGAGCAGATCCATAAAATTCAGTAGACAGTGTGAAACTACCCCAGATAGGAACTTCTAAAGAAGGAGCATATCTGAGCCTTTCCTCTTTATAGGGTTTGATTTCCAGTTTTCAGTTTACTTTTCTGTAGGCTAAACGAGACATTCATTTCTGAATAGGAGTTTGACAAAGGTCTCCTTTTTGGAGAACATTTATTGTTGGACTGATCAGTATTTTGGACTCTGAGAAATATTTTGGCATTTCTTTCAGGTCCTTTCCTTCTCTCTATTAATTATTCTATGTGAGATGTATTTCTGCCTGCACGAGAGGCTCAGAGTGCCCTCTGTAGAATAACCTGTGCTGCAATTTGCTTTTGCGTGGGGATGGTGATGCAGGTTCAAATCCCTTTGCCATCCCACGAGGGTGCTGTAACAGACTGAATGATTTAGTAAGCACACACTGCAGAAGCACTGCCTCAACTGGCTGTACTTTGTGCAGAGTGTAATCTGATTTGTGCAGCTACAGAACGCCTGTTGGATCTGACTTTACTGAAAAATGGCAGGGATCCTGAGCTTGTGAATCCTGAGGGATTTACCCTATTATTGGCTTCCATGTTGTGACCCGAGTCTAGGAATGCTTACAAGATGACTCAGTTTATGGTTCTTTACTGTTGGGAATTAAGTATCTGTAAGTGGTTAGACACTTCCAGGATTAGGTTGGGAAAAAAAAAAGAAAAAAAGTTAAGCATAAGGTCTTTATGTTTCAATTAAGTCGTTTTACAGATTGTTGAAAATCTAAAAGAGTCTTTGGATCTAGCCCTGAGCACCTGGGCCTACAAACCTTTGTGCAACATAATGGATTTTCATGAAATTTATCAAGCATGTTTACATTCCCTGATGTACTGTCATTTTGTAATTTTCTATGGGTTGAAACTACGTTTTAGTACTAAAATTATTGCAGTAACACAATAAGTTCTATACCTTATGGTAAAAAGATGACTGGAAAAAATACTGCTTGAAGCTTCCTTCTTTTCCTGGGACAAAGCAGCTCATTTGAAGCTTTTTTTTTTATTTTTTTTTTTTTTTTCCTGGTATATTCCATAGAAAATTGTGAGTACCTTCTTATAATTGACTTGAACAAACTCTGGCATTTATTTCCACGAATATAAGGAATGACATGGAGATGTTTAAACCCCACACATTTTTAAAAACCGAAACTGTTTGTAACTGAATATGAAATCTATCTTTTCTAACTGCAGACTTAAAACAAAACGTGCACCCCCCCAAAGTACACAACAAAATTTTATTTCCAGCTTACTTTTCAGTTTCTATTTTTCACTGTTTCACTCGTGATTTCACTATTCTTGTTCCCAACAGCACAAATGAAAATAATGATTTTCATAATTGCAAGCTGCAAAACATGCTTTGTCTGCCAATGTATTAATAATCTTTACAAATAATATACATTTATTACAAAGATTCTCAAGGCTTTTTTTTTCTCTGTTTGAGCCATTTCTATCTCCATGGGAACACTTTCTGGCTAATAACGCATAAACGCTTATTCTATGAAACACAATTAGTAAACAAACAAATAGATCAGTTATATTAAAATGGTACTGTTCAAAAATCCAGCCCCTATTGGAAGTGGCTAACAAAAGCATTCATCCAGTTTCATCCTACAGCAAATGACTTCAGTATTAGTTGCAGCTGCTCAGCTTTTCAGTGTGTCTTTCTCGGCCTGATGTGTCCTTTAAGAGGCAATGACACATATTGCTGCACGTGTTCAGTTGCTCTACCTTTGTGCTGCAGTTCTTTACTCTGTAAAATGTTCTCGGTACACAAAAGCAGCTGCTGAAGAAACCGCTTCAGACCGAGGGTGAAAGAACTGATGGCAGCACCAATAAGAAACTCCAGTAGAGACTGAGGGAGTGAGACAGTGCAGAGACACCAAAGGAGCTTCTGTGAGAAACAAAAATATCAGCATTATTGCCTGTCATCAGAACCCCAGGTGAGACTGAAATGCCACTTTTTGGCTGTAGATCTGTGGACCTGTGTTATGCTTAACTTGAGAGGGTTCACCTTAGATGCTGAAATAGACTACTTTGCAAAAACGAGACCAGCAGCTTTCTCTTTTTCCTTTGCCTCACCACTGATGATAATGATAATTTTTTTGCAACAGCAACAAAGTAATCCCGGGGGGAGTTGTCGGTACCTTTTGGAAGTTTCATAGCTGATTGTTAAGTGAATTAATTAAAAATTCCAGTACACACAGACTTCAGAAATGTCTGTAGGTGGCTAAGTCATCAGTGCCTCCTGAAAGTAGTGGCGGAAAGCCAAACAAGCAAAAACTGATGCTTACTACTTAATTCACAGCCGTATATTTAAATATATTTTATTCTAATCATTTGTAGTGAGAGATTTACCCTGGAAGAGCCCTAAAAGCTTCATGTGAAACATGCACAGTTAGTTCTGTCAGTGCTCCGACTTTATTTCAGCAGGGTTTTTTTGCATTGCTCTAGCCATACAGCGATCTGTAAAGGGAACCTACTCTGATACAGTTTGAAAAGTGCATTTTGTACTTGGCTCTCCCTTTGATCGAATTAATCTGGGCTTTTTTGTAGTTCTAAATGAGGCCTATGGGCTGACAATGTAGCTGTTTAAAGGGGATTTTAGGGGATAATAGCCAATGCAAATAGTGCCATGAGAATGGCAACTTGCTTTTGCACTTTCAATCACATAATAACAGCAAAGAAAGCTTTTAAAATGAATTGAAATTTTGTGGCATGCCATCTGGGATTATTTGGGGAAACAGTTCTGAATACTATGTTTGTGTAAAAGAATGGTACTATGGGGCACTCTTAAGCTGACATGTTTCAGATGGCACCCTTATGCTAACTGCTGCAAAGTTGGCTAGCATTTTTTTTATTATTTTCTTTCTTCTGGATTATCTGCAAAAAATTCTCTTTGCTGGTATTTGGGCCTGAAAAACTTTTCTATTGTTAAAGAATTCAATTCAAACCCCTTGCAGCTGCTGATCCCTTTATTGTTCCAAATGTTATGTATACGCGTCTCAGATGAATGTAGCCAAGCCTTTTAGTGCCTTAATAGGTGTCTGTATAAAGGTCATTTATTCTGCAGTACTTGTTTTAACAAAAGTTTATACACAAACAACAACTACAGCTAAAACATTCACATTAATCAATGTTCCTTGCAGTGTAAAATTCAGAGAGAAAAAACGCAACTGGAGAAAGTATGTCCAAACATGAGAACTCTTTCTGTGTTTAACAGTGAAGCAGCAGATATTTTAGACTCCATCGTCAAAAGCTGCATGAAAAATCATTTCAAAGCTGCTCTGAGGTGGGATGGATGATTCTCGACTTTTCAGAACAAGCGTGGTTTGAATGAGGTCACTGAAAGGTTTAATACATAAGAATGAGTGGATATGTGGAAAAAATATATATCTGATTTCCCCAGACCAATTAGTTTTGGAACCGAGCTTTAGGCTAGCCAGCTCCTTGACATTTCAGTTGACATAGCTGCCTTTCCTTTTCCCTATCCCTTTGTCTGAGTTCCAACTGGCTGCCCTTATAAACACTCCTGGAGGAATTAGGGTGCCTGTAAGTCAGGTATCTTAGATGAGAAGAACTGAGCGCACTCCACTGGCATGCAAGATTTTTCTTTTTATAGAAACATTAAAATACCATCTGTAAGGTTTAGGAATGTAGGTCGTGTCCATGGAGAGTTTAAATTTGAAGTTATGACAGATGTTGGATGGTGAATTAAAAATTTGGCTTCTAGTCTGTAAATTAACCTGGTTCCATTGACTTTCCTGGAGTTAGTTCTGCTGACACACATGTAATGAGATCAGATTCTGACTGTCTAAGTACTCAGTTGAGTGCTACGGAATATAAATCCATCAGTGAAATGAAGGATGGAGCTTGTCAGGAGCATAATGTGTGAGCTATGATGGGTAGGCATGAGGAGCAGGGCCAAAGAAGCCCAACTCTGATAGAAGAAATTGCACAGCAAACTGTATTTCCGTATTTGTTCCTTGGAATTCTTTGTCATTCTTAACAACAAAAATTGTGCTCAATGTCTGAATGTGCGCTCTTTAAATATATAGCAATTAAGCTATTCTTCCTGCTGCTGCTAGGACGCTATTATACACCATTCCTGAAGCCTGAGTTAAGCTGTGTACAAGCATCACAGTAGCTCTGTATAAAAAGCTGTATAAGGAGGTCTGAGAAAAATTATTGTATTCCTCTTTGTTGATCATTTGGTCAACAGCTGTGGGCTCTGTTACAAGAATGAAAAAACTGTAAAGACAGGGGCTGCAGTGAGAACAACTTATCTCTCAGCTCTCAGATCATTAGCTAGGACAGTTCAGTTGCACTGTAATGCTACCTGTAAGACTGAGCCCAGCTGCAGCCACTTCATACAGGACCTCATTGAGCACTGTCAGTTCTGCTGCAGCCAAATGCAACTAGATGGAACACACCGTGTTTGGGAAGTTAATGTAGTACGTGCCTTGCAGCTCACATTGTTAATCTCACAGGCAGCCACATACTGCTCTAGTTGTAGATTCCAGGTGGTCTTCAAAACTAGTCACATATATAATGCTTGTAATAATCCCATTTGGCAACAACGTAGACCCAGCTAACTGCTGTTAGGTCCTCAGCCAAAGGAAATGCCTGCAGTCTTGCCAGGAAAGGTACCAACAACTAGTAACGTGCTGGGTCAAAATCCCAAATCAGATAACCCAAATCCTTGTTTTGGTGGACAAATCCCTTTGCCATAAATACTCTGAATTCTGAATAATGATAGTACAGTGATCCTGCTTAGGAGATGCTGAGTGGCCGTGGTGTGATGCCGCCAGGTGCTCCATGGGAATAGCAGAAGGGGAAAGGGAATGTGATGTTTGGAAACAGAAAAGGTTTCTTCCTTCTGATAAATCTAATGAGACTAATAAAAAATAATGAAGTAAAAAGAAAAAAAATCAAACAAAACAGAACATGCTGCCAATCATGGAGGCATAGATTTTTCCTATATGTGAAACAGCATCTGCTGAATTCAGCCCACTTTGGAAGGGTGGACTCCAGTAGGCAGTGTCCACTACAGAGACAAGATGCCACTAATTAGCTGCTTGGTGGTTTATTGCTTCATAGACAAAGAGTGGCTCTTGGCCAGCATGCCTGCTGCTACTGGAAGGAATTCAGGGACAACAGCATCTCACATCAGGTTTTTGAAAGCATTCTGGGTGATGTTGTTTTGCCCTACAGCAGGATGATTACTATGTCTGTGTTTTTTTTTTGGGGGGGGGGGCGGGGGGGGGAGGCGGGAGGGGAGGCTTGTTTGTTTTGTTTGCTTGTTTTATTTTGTTATGGGTGGGGTTTTTTTTTCTTTTTTTTTTTTTTTTTAAAGGAAAAATGCTATTTGGGTAGGTTGTGTTTGTGCCTTATCACCTGACTTTGAACAGTGCAGATTGTGTATGTAGATTCAGAAACTCAACGTGAAAGACAAACTACTCGAGATATGCTTAAGAAATGAAGTCATGGGGTATTTATCATGTTCAAGAAAAAAAAACATGTGCTACTGCTACTTAATTTAGCATATATTGAATTTAAAACTAGAAGAGTTTTTGACAGCATCATCATGTGTGTCACATTAAGGGAAAGACAATGGCAACTGAGTAAAAAGAAACACACAGAAGGAAACGTACAATCAAAAAGTAGGAATCTTACCTCCAATCCTTCTAGCTTTCTGGCTACTGTGCAGCAGGGAAGGTGAGGTGCTACAGCACCACAGAAGCTGCTGACATTTATAGTTCCCAATGAGCAATAGGTACATCTGTAAGCAAATTGTTCCACCAGCCATTGTACACCAGTGAACTTGGACTCCAGGAATTTTTCCATCACCTCAGTACTACTAATTCTCTCCTCCGTCTCATGAAACACTATTTCAATTCTAATGGAAAGGACCGATCCTCCCATGAATAGCATGTGTCATGCAAGAGATCAAAACCTGTCAGAGTTTTTTATTATATTATTCATGTCACGAGGAAGAGGCTATCCTCTGCCTACTTTTATTTGCATGTATTCCTTCTCCATTCTTTTACAGTAATAATTGAAGCTGAGATTTCTACAGACATATGCTTATCTAATATTCATATACTTTTTCTATTATCTATGATGGGGACACAGCTGAAACTTCACCCTAGTGTTACAGAGTGACATGATCATCATCAAATAATTATTGACCTGTTTTAAATCAGATAATTGCCAGATCAACACCAGTAACAATATTCATTGCTCTGGATAGTTTACATAATCACAGAATTGTAGGGGTTGGAAGGGACCTCTAGAGATCATCGAGACCAACCCCCCTGCCAAAGCAGGTTCCCTACACCAGGTCGCACAGGTAGGCGTCCAGGCGAGACTTGAATATCTCCAGAGAAGGAGACTCCACAACCTCCCTGGGCAGTGCTCTGTCACCCTCACTGTGAAGAAGTTCTTACGCACATTCGTGCGAAACTTCCTGTGCTGCAGCTTATGTCCATTTCCCCTCATCCTGTCTCCACGTACCACTGAAAAGAAACTGGCCTCACCACTGTGGCCGCCACACCTCAGATATTTATAAACCTGGATCAGGTCCCCTCTCAGTCTTCTTTTCTCAAGGCTAAACAGACCCAGTTCACTTAGCCTTTCTTCATAGGGGAGATGCTCCAGGCCCTTCACCATCTTTGTGGCCCTCCGCTGGACTCTTTCCAAGAGATCCCTGTCTTTTTTGTACTGGGGAGCCCAGAACTGGACACAGTACTCCAGATGAGGCCTTACCAGGGCAGAGTAGAGGGGGAAGATCACCTCCCTCGACCTGCTGGACACGCTCTTCTTAATGCACCCCAGAATGCCATTGGCCTTTTTGGCCACGAGGGCACACTGCTGGCTCATGGCCAACCTGTCATCCACCAGGACGCCCAGGTCCCTCTCTGCAGAGCTCCTCTCCAGCAGGTTATCCCCCAGCCTGTATTGGTGCATGCAATTCTTCCTCCCTAGGTGTAAGACCCTACACTTGCTTTTGTTGAACCTCATCCGGTTTCTTACTGCCCAGCTCTCCAGCCTGTCCAGGTCTCGCTGAATGGCAGCACAGCCTTCAGGCGTGTCAGCCAATCCTCCCAACTTCGTATCATCAGCAAACTTGCTGAGGGTGGCCACTATCCTCTCATCAAAGTCATTGATGAAGATGTTGAACAAGACCAGACCCAGCATAGACCCCTGGGGGACACCACTGGTTACAGTTCTCCAACTGGACTCTGCACCACCAACGACGACCCTCTGCGCTCTGCCAGTCAGCCAGTTCTCAACCCACCTCACTGTCCACTCGTCTTTCCCATACTTCCTCAGCTTTGTTATAAGGATGCTGTGGGAGACAGTATCAAATGCCTTTCTAAAATCAAGGTAGACTACATCTACCGCTCTTCCCCCATCCACCCAGCATGTGACAGCATCATAGAAGGCCACCAGGTTGGTCGAGCACAACCTCCCCTTGGTGAACCCATGCTGACTACTCCTGATAACCGTCTTTTCTCCCAGTTGTCTGGAGATGGTATCCAGCACAAGCTGTTCCATCACCTTTCCAGGGACAGAGGTGAGGCTGACAGGCCTATAATTACCCGGATCTTCCTTCTTGCCCTTTTTGAAGACCGGAGTGACATTGGCTATCCTCCAGTCTTCAAGGACCTCCCCTGTTATCCAAGACCTCTCAAAAATGATGGAGAGCGGTTCGGCAATGACCTCCGCCAGCTCCCTCAGCACACGTGGATGCACCCCATCAGGTCCCATGGACTTGTGGACCTTAGTACTTAGTACTTAGTACTTAGCCTAGGCGCTCACGCACATCCTCTTTCCTGACTAAAGGGAAGTCTCCCATTCCCCAGACCCTCTCACTAACCTCCAGGGTGTGGGTTTACTAAATGTAAAATCATACACATTTTGTTTGAAAATGTGAAATACTGGTAGGACACTGTTATGTCCATATCAGGCCTGCTCTCATAAACTGAGGAATGGTCTTAAACTGAGACAGAGGAGATTTAGGTTGGATATTAGGAGGAAGTTTTTCACACAGAGGGTGGTGATGCACTGGAACATGTTGCCCAAGGAGGTTGTGGATGCCCCATCCCTGCAGGCATTCAAGGCCAGGCTGGATGTGGCTCTGGGCAGCTTGGTCTGGTGGTTGGTGACCCTGCACACAGCAGGGGGTTGAAACTAGATGATCTTTGAGGTCCCTTTCAACCCAGGCCATTCTGTGATTCTATGATTCTATGACTCCATGATTCTATGATTCTATGAATCAGTCAAATACATAAGTGGCCTTTACAATGTATTTGCTGCCAAACCCTTAGCAGAGTTAAATTAAATATATTCTTTTATCTTGCTCTTCAATTGTAAACCTGATCTCACTAATGCAGCAGGTGTAGGTGCAAATGGATCTGTCCTATCCCCAAACAACACCTACAAACTTACAACTTCTTTCATCACTAAGTCAGCTATAAGTGCCTCTACAGAAACAACAAAAATAACAATTAATAACAAAAATAACTAAAGTAAATACATAAAAATAAAAGCAATAAAAATAAAAATACAGTATTCTGAAAGAATGATTCCAAGTTATATGCTGGAGTGATCAGTAGCACAAAACATTATATATAGATTATGAAGAACAGTGGTCATCTGATCAAAAGTTTAATATAAGTTTAAAAACTCCAAAAAATGCTCAACCACACAAATTTTCTGATTGGTGGTAGGCAGCTTTAATTTTTTGGAGGATAAACCTTTTAAATGTTGCATTCTTGTGTGTAGACTCAGACAGTGTTATTAATTTTTGAGAACACTGTATTTTTCTAATGCAGCAAAGCTAATAGTTATGCCAAGTGCCCAGAATATATGCAATTATTTTGTCACTCACAAGTCAATTACTTTAGTTCAGCACGAACAATGCATTTTGTCCTTAACACAGTACTTGCATAACTCTTTTATTAAAAAGAAATACCACACACACACATACCCAATAAATATATAAATAAATCAAAACAAAATCCCACAGAACTCTGCAGCAGAAAATTTTGGCAAGAACTGTTATGGAAAAGAAGGCTATCATTGAACTGTGTGCAGCACACTGGAAGCAGCCAGCAGGCTGCGAACGAACCCAAGTTTTGTTGGTACTTAATATTCTTACAGCTTTAGTCTCCAAATATACTGATTAGATCTGTCAAATTGCAATTGGGGATGTTTCACAAACATCTGGTAATATATGGGCCCTGCATTGATGAGCTTAAATATCTGCTAATGTTGCCCGAGTATTGGAGTGTGTTTTTGCAGCAAACTGACCATCCACAGATTATCTTCACAGAAGTTTTGAGTTGGATGTTGTCATTCTCCTCCTCTTTCCCCAGTCACATTTGGAATATTTATTCTTTTGTGAACAAAAGGGTTGTAGGAATGATTTTCAGACTGTTCCTGGCACCTACCTCAGTCCCTTAGCAGCATTAAGAGCTATACAAGACCCAGGAGACACTTATTTATCACAATGGATGAAAACATCCATTGAAGTGGACAGAAAGGGCCCTACTGTTATAGACTTTCATGAGGGTAAATTCACGTAGACTCTTGTTGTTGACAGGGATGGTATGGAACATCTGTATAATACCTTGGGGATTCTAGGAAGAAAAGTGTTCCCTAAGACCTGTAATTACAGTAGTTTAACATCTGGAGGGCATGACAGGGTTGTAGAGAGTCCTCTTTACCTCCTGATATTATATGCTGTGCTTTTCTGTGATGTGTCACAGAGTAAACTGAGTGCATGCAGTTTTTTGGTTTACTGGGCAATGTAAGTGTGATAGGTTAAAAGTTACTGACCCTTGTGATTGGATATAGGAACACCATGTTCCCTTGTGACTCTGACTCCAACGGATCCTTATTACATGGATAATATTTGCCATAAAGACACCATTCTATCTACAAAATTCAGAATTTTCGTTTTCTGGTACAATACACAGATGTTATAATCCAAAACGGTATCACAGATTGACCTACAAAAAAACAAACAAACAAAAAAAACCCAACAAAATCCTATTTGAAGTTTTGATTGTCTTGAATTCATGTGAGTGTTTACCATTTTGTACTCTGCAGCTCAAGTACAAGTGACTGGCACAGACAATTTCCCCTGTGTAAATCACTACATCATTCACCTGGCGTGAAATCTTCTGGGGACGTATTCTGGGCTCAGTTCTGGTTAACTGACTGCATCCTGCCAATCTAACTTACTTGCTGCATAACTACATATCTAAGCTGATCCAAACCTGTTTCCCATTCATGTACATGCAGGCATTACAGTAGTGCATGATGCGCATATACAAGTTGGTGCTCCTTTGAAGAGATGTGGTGATGCCCCTTGGTCAGGAGGGAATTCCTGCAAGGGAAGGAGGGCAAACAGGTCTCAGGGAGAGCACTAGAGCCCATACATGACATTAACTAGGAACTGAGTGGGGGGAAGGGGGTTTGAACTCTCATTTACCTTGGGGGGGGATTGTTTTTTAATGTACTGAAGGCTGAATTAATTATTGAACTGTTGAAAGGGAGGCTACCAATCACTAGACAAGTGAAGACAAGACTGTTCTGTGACCTTGAATGACTACAGGATTTGTTGCCAGTTCAATTTAGCATTTGATTTGTTGCTGATGTTGCTTCTTTTCAGAAGAATTGGAGTCAAGCAGTAAAAACATAGAGCACATACTGAAACATAGCTTATTAGGTCAGCTAGAGTTTAGGTGGCTGTTGCTAATGTAATGCTTCACTTTGCTAAATGTGCCGTGGAATGGTGCTGAAAGTTGTTGTTGTCATCAGGTGCTGAACTTGGAAAGTCTCAAATCACAGTTTTTTGCTCTGGTGGGTTATAGCCAGTGATAGTAATAGGGTCTTATCCTCTATAAGGGTAGGCAGTAAGGAAGTAGGCAAGTTTGGTGCTATGCTGAATAACAAGAAGATCCAGTTGCCTCTTTGTTCAGTTTTCTGAGACTCTTATCTCCTCAATTAGTGATTCCTGATAATAAAGAAAGCTCAAGTCTCTCCTATGATGTGGGAAATGCCATACTTCAGTCTGTTATTGCTCTGGTCAAACACATTTCTCTTTTTTTTGCAGGAAGGGAGCATGAAAGTTATCATATTGTTGGTTTGTACATAAACAGCGTTCATTTAAGTTGCTGTTGGCTGAAGATCAGTATTTCCTCTTCATGAACTTACACTTATAGAATTCTACGTGGAAAAAACCTTTTTGTCTAAATTATACCCAGCGAACAACTGACAACATATTGTATATCTTACTGCAGTTGGCTGATATTGGAAGTTCTCAGTCACTAGACATGAAATACGTATCGGCGTGCATTGATGTATTGTAACTGGTTTTGGATCTCAGCTGTATATGGATCTTAGCAGATATAGATCTCTAATTTCAGAGATCTTATATTATGCTTATATTATTCTTATGTTTCATTCTTCATATCCAGGTAACTTAAATGTGGAGATGGGAGTGTATTATGTAGGCTGAGCTCTCAGGTCTTCTGAAAATGTAGAATTGTAAAAATGCAGTTATATTTTGTCATGCAAAGTGCCTTGGTGTCTTCTTCACAAACGTTCTTGATTCCTCGTATGCCACATACAAGCTATGAATTGTAGCAAAAACGTAGTTTCTGATTATAAATAAGGTAAATGGAATTCCCATGTTGTCTGAGCAAAATAGCTCAGCGTCTGTATCTGTCTACAGACTTTCAAAATTCACAGTTTAGTTGTTTGTATGTCAAAATCCTCAATCAGCCCCATCTGAGCATATCTAACCCACAGAGTCATCACTGATTTAGTTAAAAGCACAGTGCAAAGCATAAGGAGATCTGCGTTTTGCATATTTCATACGTGTGGCAGCAAAAACATTATTATCTTTTCCCTTTTTCAGGGAGAAAAGAGTTTCTTCCTTACTTTGAGATTTTATTGAGAGATATTTTCCTATTTCTAATCCTATCTGGTATGATCTAACAGGCAGTTCACAACCTTCTGTCTGGGCCAGTCAGAATAGTATTCATTTTTCAGTCCCTCACTTTCTAGGAGTACCATTCTGGAAAAACACAAGGTCAGATCCTTTTAAAGTATTTGGATTGATTTTAGAAAACTGTAGGTGCAGGCAAAAAGGGAAAGTTTAACTGGGCATTCTGCACAAAGACAAGTGCAAAGCAGAGGAGATGACTCACTTCTTTCCAGAAGTGGATAACCACAAAACGCTAAGGTGTTGGTCATCAATTTAAGGTTGTCTTCTTCAATAAAGCATTATATACAGGAACTAAATAATTGCTATATCAGTTACCTCCTGCGGCATGCTGACTTGATAAGATATACAGTGGTTATGAGGAAGTAAAAATCTTGACATTTGATACTCAAATGCCGATTGTCCATGCACTGCATAGTGCTCTACTGCACTGCTTAGATATTAACAGGAAGTTTTTCACTCAGAGGGTGGTGATGTACTGGAACATGTTGCCCAAGGAGGTTGTGGATGCCCCATCCCTGCAGTCATTCAAGGCCAGGCTGGATGTGGCTCTGAGCAGCCTGGTCTGGTGGTTGGTGACCCTGCACATAGCAGAGAGTTGAAACTAGATGATCTTTGGGGTCCTTTTCAACCCAGGCTATTCTATGATTCTATGATTGTCACCTTGAAAGAGAGATGCAGATGGCCTGTTGCATAAGTATGTAAGATAAATGAGTAAATATTCTCCAGTGCTACAGAACATCATGGAAAAGTTGGACTTGACAACAGAAGTTGACTGGCAAAAGGCAAAGAAGGATTTTTATTGCATTGTTTAGTGTAGACATTTTGTGAAGAAATTTGTGAAATAAGCAGCTTTATATTGCTGCTGCTGCTGCAGAGCATATTTGCACTGTATGCATTAAAAAACAATTCAACCGAAGTTAACTCTTGAGGGTATTATACTCATTGTTGCTAAGATTAGCAAGAAAGAAGTCATATAAATGTTGGCTCTGTGACACACGAACAAGTATCTCACTGAGTGTATCTGCTGGCAGTTATTGCTGCATTATGTTACTGATGGAAATAAACCCAGATTGGAACGGAAGCCCAATGTCAGAGTTGCAGTTTAGGTGAAAATCATAAAGATTATGTGTTGGGTTAACCCTGGCCAGCAACCAAGAACCTACCCAGTTGCCTTCTCTCTTCCTTTTCCTACAAGGGAGAAAATAGCAGGTAGGTGAACAGATTTGTGGATCGAGACAAAGGCAGTTTAACAGGTGAAGCAAAAGCTGCACATGCAAGCAAAGAAAATATAACATTTATTCACTTTTTCCCACTCCCTGGAAATCAGGGTCTCAGTGTATGTAATGGGTACTTGGGAAGACAAATGACAAAACCACAAATGTCCCCTCTTTGTCATTTCCTGGAGCTGTTGCTGCTGAGCACATCATCATATGATATGGGATATCCCTTTGGTCAGTTCAGGTCAGCTGTCCTGGGTGTGTGCCCTCCCAGTTTCTTGTCTTCCCTTAGTCTACTTGCTGGTGGGAGGCAGAGCGAGGAACACAGTGAAAGGGTTGCTCAGACACAGTCAAAATACTGGTTTGTTATCAACTCTGTTTTAGTCACAAATCCAAAAAAACATCATCATACAGGCTATGATGGACTCCATCCCAGCCAGACTCAGTGCAGCCTACCAGAACAGAAGAAGTAGGGCATGAAGGATTCAACAGAGAATTGCACCCCCCCTTGCTTTTGTGCTGCTGCTTAAAAAAGTAGTGCTTTTGATAAGCCAAGACATACACATCAATATTTGGTACTCTTCTCTGACAGAAAATGAGTGAAGGTTGTATGCTGGCTTTTGTGGCAAGACATCCTGATTGCAGTATCTGAATCTTTTCTGCAATATCAGATGTCACATCTTTTCTTTTGAAGAATGGTAATTCCATAGGACATGCTGAAGCAAATTGAGCAGGAGTGTAGGTTCAGCTTTAATAAAAAAGACAGTAACATTACTTGCAACGTGTCATGTTTTCATCTGATGTATTAAACCAAAACAAATGCAATATATAACTTCTGCCATATTCATGTCAGAAGAAGTTATATATACAAACTGTTCTTACAAAAGCAAAATGTACCAAAGTTGTTATATTTCTATAAAAGATGACTGATACAGTATAAATGATGAGTATAGGTGATTAGCATTTGTAATAAAGATGATAAAGCATAAGTTTTCTGGTTTCACAGTGTTTTTCACTAGATTTTAGATCACTTTGCTAGGAAATGAAATAATGTATTATTAACAATATAAGGTAAGGGATTGAATTTCCCTTTTCTGAGTTGGCTCATTCAGCTACAGCTTTCTTGGTGGCACAGTGGTCACCACAGTCTTGACTAGTCCCTAAACCTATCACAGAGATTTCCAGGTATAAATTTCACTAAGGTTTTGAAATGCGTCATCCAAATTGAAGGGGAACTTCAAGCTGTTATAACTTGGTTTTAAAAGGAAATCAGACGTATGTACATACTTGACTATCTTTTCTCTGCAAGTAATTTTGATGACTCGCCAACTGACAAGAGTATGGAGATCCCTTAATCAAATTTTACATATTAAAAAAAGCATGAGCTGGACAAGAGAGAGATCTAGTTAATCTGACATTGGAAGAGCTGTTGCAGTGAGTGACCTACTGTGCTTAGTCTGTTAGCTGACCAGTCAGTCCTGACATGCAGAGTGAGCTGTATGATTATCATTTTAATAGTCTGGAGCCATTTGAAATGAGTCCTCCCAGTCCAGATGGCAGTACAAGGCACTGGAGTGAGTTAGGGTGTGCTGTTGAACAGGAGAGTGAAAAAGACTTGGGTACTGCAACAGAAGTGATATTGCAAAGATTATGTAGAATTTAGATTTGACTTTGTTACTGCAAGGATGGTAAAGGGATGCTCAAAACACGGGCAGGAAATGATGGTTCATTAGTTTTGTTGTTCTTAATCTGTCTGGTTTATTCTCCTTTTCTTTCCTTCATTATATGAACAGTTCCAGTCTCTTCAGTCTATCCGAACAGCTCCTTCTGCTCTCTGTGTCTGGGTCCATCAGATGATACACCTAAGTAATAGTCCTCTAAAGATTTGTAAAATCAGTATCACAGTTTACAATTAGAAGCATTTCTTAAACAATGAGGCATCTACCTTTGTCCTTGTATATTAGCAGTGTTTTGTATTTTTGAAAATTTTTACTGTAACTAGTGTTGTACATGAAGAATAACACAGCATTATTCTTCATAATAGGAGAAACTTGGAATTTTTCATGGTGAAAGCCAAAGCAGAGCATCAGTTTTCTACTAAAGAGGAAAGAACAATTTAGTGTTATTTACTGTGCAGTAACTTTCAAATATATTGTTCTTCCTTGTACAAGCATCGTTAATTTCTCCAGCACGTCTTTATTTACTTTTGGTTGCATACCCTCAAATGTAAATGCAGTATGAGAAATCTAGCTCATTATTTGTCAGAGTTTTTACTTGTTCATTTTCTTTAAGTCATATGCATTTTCAATTACTTTGTACAAAACATGATTATTTCAACTGCTTCTGCTCTGTTAATGTAAATTTGTTTCTAATGTTAAATTCAAGATTAAAATATTAAATTGTGAAAATGAGAAAGTGAGGACAAATTACCCTGCAAGTCAAATGAAATATTAACAAAACGTTTTGAAAATAATGAATGTCTGCTGGAGAAAATTATATGGAGTGCAATCACTATCTTGAGACAAATTATATATTTTGCTGTATTCTAGAAACTGTTTATTTACAGTGACTAAAAGACACGTACAGCAACACTTTTTTTTTTTTTGCCAAATTAACAAATGCTTTTGTCTTACGATCCTTTTCTAGATTTCTTTAAAATATATATTAATATACATTAAGAAAAACCCCAAAACTTCAGAAAAGTAGTCACAGAAGGAGTATATGTGAACACTACAGGATAGCATTCCCTTAGCTTCTTGGTTTTCACAAGAAGTAAACAATAAGAAGCTTTAGATGTACAGCTACGTATATGCACTTCTTTGGAAATGGAAGTTTGTTGCACTTCAAGAAGTTCTGGCTGGGCCTGATTGTATGTAAGAGATTGGCTGTATATCAGCAAAATTTCCATTGAAGTTGGATGAAAAGAAAACGGGTTCCTTGCCTTGAACTCTGTTTGATTGTAACATCTAGTCCAAAATGCTGTTTGGTAACCACGTGCCTAAGATATTTGCTGAACCACTCCTAGGAATTTTGTTTCCAATCATTCCTAAGGGCAACATATTTTCCGTGCTTTCAAATGCCCTTGCTGCTAAGAAAGCTAACAGTACTTTTGGCTCCATTAGGCAGAGTGTTTCCAGAAGGTCTAGGGAGGCAATCATTCCCTCCTTCTCAGAACTGGTGAGGCAACATCCTGGCTGCTGTATCTATTTGTGGGCTCCATTGCACAGCAGAAATGTAGATGTAGTGGAATGAGTACAAAAACTACAAAGGTGGTGAAAGAACTGGAGCAGCACTCCTGTGAGGAATGGCTGAGAGAGCTGGGGCTGTTCAACTTGGAGAGGGGGAGGCTCTGGGGAGATCTCATCAGACACCTCCTAGCATCCAGAATTAGGCTGGTTTTCTGTGTATTTACCTTTGGATCAGTGCAGTACATGTGAAGCCAACTCTTGTTTGTCGGTGTCCATGTGTTAGCCTTCAATCCTATCAAGTAGAAAGCATGATCTGTTTCATCCACTCAGATTTGTCTGAATGCTCCCAGGTTGCACAAAGTGACAGCATTGTTTCTGATCAGCAATCTGTTAATGTGGACTAATTTGATTATTTTTTCTATGATGTTACCTTAAAAGGGCTGCATTCAGCTACTTTTATCAGCCAAAAATTAAAAGAATCACCAAGGTGGGAAATGTAGATGAAAGATAATATGAACCAGCTGTAGGGAATTATGAGGGAAAAAACATGAAATTAAATTAAAATGCCATGAGTTATTCTCAGAAATTCAGATTTGAAAATCTTTCAAATTAACCATTTAATTAATACAGAATAATTGCTAATGAGGGCCAAAAAGCAGCTGTGTAGGGTATAACACTAACCACAGCATTAGGTCCATAAAATCTAGATCAGTTGCCAAGTCTACCTTCCTTCCAGCCCCAACAGCCTTCGGTAGCAGCAACAACAGTTTCTCACTCTTACCTGCTGGTTTTGAATCATAGGGTTAATAGTGTGGCAGTGAAAATGCAGTGTCAGTAGCTGTCCTCCAGTGGCAATGGTGCACATGCTCTGAAAACACTGCCCACCTACTAATTTAGAGAATTCAAAGGGTCTTAGAATTTGACTTATATGAAGAAGAGTAATGTGAGACATTAAATCTATGCATTTGATGCTAGAAAATGAATTGTATTTTGACCACTTTTATAATGAGAATTGTACTTGCACGGATAGAAGCATGAAGTTAATGCAATTCAGAGAATTACAGTTCATTCTCCAGGAAGTTACTCCCCACCATAATTTGCTGATTTAGTCCATTGCAGTGGCAGGTAAATGGTTTACTTAAACTTAAATACATTCCTTCTAGATTGAACTGTCATCGGAATAGGTCACAGCCATAGTAGCCTTTCAATGAGTTGAGATATATTTTAAAGATTAACTTTCTTGCTGAAAGAAGGTAACAGTAATACTGTGTTTTGAACCTATTTATAATTGAGATGCTTTTTTCCAGTGTATCATGTCAGTGTATCAATTAAATATCATTTTCTTGACAAGTCTTTTCAACTTGACTATTTTTAGGTGTATAATCCTCCACAAGTGATACAATAGCTTTTTTTCTTTTTCTTTTTTTCAAGGCTACAGACTGGGATGTGTCAAACTTGATATTATTGTCTCTTAATGTCAACAATCTGAAGAAACATATGTTTTGAAGCAGAGAGCTGCTAATTAAAATGCAGTTAGTACAAACTGAATTCACCAGAGAATGTAAAAAGAAAAGGTTCTTCTCTTACAATGAAATAAAAACAAATTATTTTCTTAAATTTTGAAATGTATTTCAAAAGGAGGGAAGAAATCAGGCTGCAAGACGTAACAATTTGTCAGGTGAAAAGTGCTAAAGTTCACAAGAAGTCAACATAGCTTTTCTTGAGTCTATTCTTTTTCCTGGTGGGATTGAAAGTTGGAATTCTCCTTTTGACTTTGTTGGAGATGTGTTTTAGCACAAAGAACAGAGTCTGAAGGGAAATTCATCCTGTAGAATGGAGAAGATATATATAAAATAGGTAAAGAGGAGAAGAATAAAGACCTCCATAACTACTGGGGCTTGGGCAAGAAATAGCTGTAAATTCCAAAAAAGAAATTTGGATTAAACACAGGATTTTTTTTAGCAGTCAGAATAGATAAGCTCTGTGAAAATTTGCCGAAGGCAGATGTGGAATTAGTGATTTTTAATTAGGGCTTCGACAAGATTTTAAAGAAGAGGTTAAACAACTATGAGAAATGATATAGGCTTAGGTGATTCTGCTGAAAGATCTAGGCTGGTTAGGTGGCCTGTTTGGTTCTTAAATCATTTGCTGAAAACACTTCCAGACAGGCCTGTTCTGCACTATTGCTGTCTTCTGTGAGGATAAGACTAAATGAGAGGCTCCTTCAATTCAGGCTTAGAAAACAAAATGGGGATAATTTTGTGCCATCTTTGACTCTGTAGAGACAAGCAAAATGAAATCCAGAATAGGACACATTCAAAAGATCTCTGACAGTTAAAATGAAATATGTTTCATTTATCATGCATTATTTCTTTGACTCTGAGATCTCAATCTACTCTACAGAAAAGAAAATGCTCTCTATCACTCACCTTTCATTCTGCACGGAAGAAGAATATGTACAAGTTTGGGTTTACTGAGAAATAGATCTAACAGTAAAGTAGATCTTTTCAGTATCAAAACTTTGCCTGCCTTTTTTTTCCTTCTCATTTTTAGAATAAATTAATTTGAGATCACAGGGACAGTGTTACAGAGCTGAATGTCTGCTGTTTATGAGCTTTTGTATACTGAAGAGGAGGAATAGAAAGTTCAGTGAGATAAAACTCAGTTCCTAGTCCCTCTGAAGCTATTTATTTTTGGGTGAAGGAAGATAAAAGTTACAGCAGTTTGAACATGCATTGACTTAAGTAATTTCCTGTTTTCCAGGTTTAGTTTTGCTGTTTGTGTGTTTATTCTTCCCAGGCAGATGGTGTGAGTGTTTGGAGCAGCAGAAATTATGCCACAGTTGTGTTAACACTATTTTCATCTTTTCTTTGATGTTGCCAACTGTTCTCATTATAGTGAGCATCTCATCACTGGTATGTGAAATAGTTGAAAGTCATTTTCGGAAATTTTCTGGAAAACAGTACAGCACTGAGGTAGGATCTACTTTTTGTGTAATTTTTCTCTGTATTCTTTTGGAAAGGCTGACAATTCACTGTTAACTAGGGGATGAAGTTCTTATTTTTCCTTCTTATTGGCTCTTAACATAGAAACTACCTCTTCTCTTACCACACCTGGATTATTTTGAATTATCATGGAATGAATCATAGAATCATAGAATGGCCTGGGTTGAAAAGGACCCCAAAGATCATCTAGTTTCAACCCCCTGCTATGTGCAGGGTTGCCAACCACCAGACCAGGCTGCTCAGAGCCACATCCAGCCTGGCCTTGAATGCCTCCAGGGATGGAGCATCCACAACCTCCTTGGGCAACCCATTCCAGTGTCACCAACCTCTGGGTGAAAAACTTCCTCCTAGTATCTAACCTAAACCTCCCCTGTCTCAGTTTAAAACCATTCCTCCTTGTTCTATCACTATCCACTCTTGTAAACAGCCGTTGCTCTCCTGTTTATATGCTCCCTCCAAATATTGGAAGGGGAAATTATGGAAAAAGACAAAGGAGAAGAATTTAACCTATATTTCTTGGGCTTCGACTATATTTCTGATTTGCTATAATGCAAATACAAAATTTTACTTATATCAAAGAGAAAGAGTCTGCAGATTTTAATTTCAAATATTAAAATAACCTTTGAAAATGGTGACCTTAAAAATACACATTTTCCCCGCTTTCAGGAATTTTCCAAATAATCCTAAACAGAAGGTACACCATGACACATAGTCTTGAAGAAAATGGTATCTGACAGCTTCAAAAAAATTATGTAGGAGGAAAAAATATATCATTTTAATTGTCAAAGCACTGCATGAGAGTGCTTCAGGGTTGAACTGCACACAGAACATCAGCATGCAGATAATGAGTGCAGTGAAAAGGCATCACTACTCAGGTATTATCAGATTTTTTTTTTGCTTTGCTTAATTGAAAAAATAAACTTTTATCTCAATAAATATCCTACATTTAATCCATAAAGACATGTTAAAATTAAAGAGTGAAAAAATAGAAGAGATTTGTATTACTGGTGCTTTGGGATAATTCTTTCTGGTATTTTGTGATGGCAGGAATGTTCACAATAATGTTAACTTTGAAGTGCAAAATGTTTGAGAGTATTTGATCAATATATGTTTTGAATTTATAAGTACATTTTCATGTCAAATGCTGGATTCTAAGAGCAATACTCATACTGGCAGGAGTCAGATCCAATAATATGTGACCCACATAAGCAATGAAATCTAATTGAAACTGTTCAAATTGCAGATGTTGGTATGAAATGCTTGTGAACAACCTTCAGAGCAAAACTCGTTCATCTAATTATCCACTGGGTAGCTCTGAATAACAAACAAAATTGAGCAAACTGTAAGCTTCTCTTCAACAGTTCTTCAAAAGAAAGATGCTTTATCTGTCCAATTATTCACAATGTATTTGTTCAGCTGTAATAGAAATGATATATGCAGAAGTTCCCTCTGGCAAATTGTATCACCACTAATATGGTTCTACGCTTGCTGAGCTTTTTCATACAAAGTTCCTCCTAATGTCTACTAATGTCTATGGAGTGCTGAAGAAAAAGCTGAGGATTAGGTTGTTGTGACTGTGATGAAGAGCTGCAGAAATGAGTTTGCAATGTCCTTTGCTGCACAACATTTTGTGTTAAAATGCAGTTTTGCAGTCAGCAGTAGACTATCAGATCTTTCTACTGCTTGTGTCTTGTTATCATGGGCATTACAAATACTCTTTTCCTTCACTAAATCTCAGTTGTTATTTTGAAAATTATGGCATATATTTAGCAGAGAAATGTTGGAAGTTTTTGTGCTTTCCATAGGTAATGTATGAGAGAAAACATTTGATCTTTTAGACCCTCAGGTCCAGGTGTCAAGCACAGTATCCTTATGCCTGTATGGAGCCAGTTGCTGGATGTTCCATTTATGATTCCTACATGTCGTTCTAGCCTTGCTGATAACTCTGTGTGATAGTAGGTGCAGATTGATTTGAACTCCATGTGACTGAGTTTGGTGGTAGGCCAAAGATTCTGGTGGTAGGCCTACATTCTGCTGGTTTCCATTATATCAGAAATATAGTTTACTCTTTCATATTTCCCTAGTTATTGTGTTGATTCTGGCCAATGTATGTTTACATAACACGTTTACTTTCTTGCAATTTCAAGATAATACACATAAAACTTTCTCGTAATATTTTTTATCATTAATACCCTTTGTTATGCTGTCATCCTGATCTGAAGTGAGATATCTTTAATAACTTATCTTCTCTAAATCTCTTTAATTGTATTCATTGTGCCATCATTTGAATAAAAGTTGTATTCTCTTGAGAAAATAAGGAAGCTGTGGATCGCAGAATCATGGAATTTTAGGGATCAGAAGGGACTTCTGGAGATCATCTAGTTCACCCCCTCTGTTAATGCACATTGGTGGCAGAAGAGATTACTGATTCTCAAACCTGTAAATTTTGAATGTAGTATGTTGTGTGTCTGTGCCCAAATGCTGGCAGGGGCCTCTGTGAGGAGAGGCTGGGGCTCCCTGTGCTGGACACAGCCACTGCCAGTTGGCTCCAATGACCCCGGCACAGGGTGATGCTGTGCCCCACTGCCAACACGGCAGTGCCTTGGAGAAATGGGTTTGAGAAAGGTTCAGAATGCTGTGTGCCAGTGAGGAATGAGGAAAAAAAGATATGAGAAATAGCCCTGCAAACACCAAGGTTGGATAAAAAGGTCAGGGAGGAGGTGCAGGACAGGTATGGAAGCCATGGTGCAGGAGGAGAACATGGTGGAGAAGGCACAGAGGAGCACTTATCATACTGCCATGCCAGGGCAGGTGGATATTTCCTGAAGTAACTACAGCCCACAGAGAGCACATGGTAAAGCAAGTTTATCCTGAAGGACTGCAGTCTGTGGAAAACAACCCTGGAACAGGGGAAAGGTGTGAGGAGGAAGAAATAGCAGAAAGGACCATAATCCTATCACCCTGCCTGTGGTTCTAGGTGGGTTAGAGAAGTCAAGAATGAAAGGAGTGCAGTAGAGCCTGGGGAAAGGGTATGGATAGGAAGAAAATGTTGCAATTTCTCTCTCTTTTTTTTTTTTTTTTTTCACAATTCAAATATTTTGTCATTAAATGAGTTTTGCCTACGTTGAGTTTGTTTAGCCCTGATGGTAATTGGTAGGTGATCGCTTTGTCCTCACCTTGGCCCATGACCACTTTTATATTCCTCCCCTGTGCTGGTTAGGAAGGGCAGTGAGTGGGCATCTGAGTAGGTGTCAGGCAGCTGGACAAGTTTAATTTACCACACAGATAAGCTCATGAAGTCAAAAGTGTTTTCATTTAATAAGTATTTTTCTTTAAATAATTAACACCGAAGTATTTAAAGAAGTACTTTCACTCTTAAAGTGTGTTTTATGAAATATAGGAAGCCTGCATACACCTAGGATCCAGTGTGGTTTGGAAGGATTTTCCGTGTTTCCCAGCAGGTGGATAGATACTCTCCACTGTATTCTGCCTTTTGAGTTATCAAACTTTCCTGAGGTTGTAGTACTTATTTCCAAGATTTGCAAGTGACCAGAAAATTTGATAAGTGGTTGTTATGTGTAGTCCTCTTTACTTGATTCTATCAAGTGACTATTTGAAGACTAACCCTCAAAGAAAAAATTGCATGGCAAGCAGGGAAATACTTTTTTGGTATAAAACCCATGATTTTTTCCTCATGGAGATCTTACAACATGGGATTTTTTATGTTCTACTAACAAGAAAATTTCTGTGATGAAAATCTTCATATGATGTCAACAAAAGCAAGAACTGTGAAGAAAAATTTACTCTGCTGGTGAACAGAAGAAAGTGGAAATGAGATGAGGTCTTTTAACTCTTACTACTGACTCTAGGTTATTTTAAGAACAATTGCTGCAGGGTTGATTGATGAGGTAGGTGCTATATTTTTAATCTCTATATATGAGATTTTATTTTTTAATGTCTGTAATTCTTATTTTCTATTTCTGTTTGTCTTTTTAGGTACTCTTTGTAATAAGGAAGAAAGGAACAGGAAAGCAAGGAGATGCAGGACAGCCTTGTGACAGACACATTTGGGGAAGGAGGAAGAGAAGTCTCGAGCCTTCTGGAGACATAAATATATGTAAGATTAATGTTTGTTTGCACATCGTCTTCATATGGAATATATAATCTCATTAATAAGATATTCTCCTTATATACTGTTAAAGAGATAAGTGAAAAGCTTGATAAACGTGCCAAGTCCACCTTTTTGAAATATCATAGCCTTTCAAAAGAAAGACTGGGCTACTATCATTAGAATTATATGGCTTTGTACACTCCACTGAAAGACTGATTTTATTAACAGTTTTACAGACCTGTTATTCTGTTGGCATAAGTAGCAGAACGTTTTGTATTGTTGTTGTCATTTTTTTCAAAGATGTTTCATAATGCATGAGCAAATGGGACTTAGTGATTGGAATGTCTCACATGCTTTGAAGAAATTAAAATATTTTTATTATCATACTTAGGATATGTGATAGCAATTTGCAGTATGGAATTCACTTCTGTACGTCTGTTTCAGCAGTGGCTTTTGAAAGGATGCTGATACATTTGAGAAACTAAAAATATTATCCAAGACAGGGAGACCTACGACTTTATGAGAACTTCCTTACTTGAGTGTTGATCAGGAGACTAGGAACACAGCAGTGAAATCTACATTGTCTCCAAAGCACCACATAATGATCTTTAGGACCTGCATATATAGCAGAAGAATTGTGTGTAGATCTTACAAAAATATGCATGACTAAGTCAAATTCAGCTTGAAACTTAATATGAGTAATAAGCATAAACTTCACTAGGATTCAGCATAAGAACACATTGCATAATTTTAAAGACCCTAAAGGGAGCAATATCATCTTTCAAAATATTGTTCCATATGCACCAAAGAAAAAGACAGCTTTCAAATATTTCTGTATGTTTCTAATTTCACATGTGGCTACTTGAGAATAACATTTCAATATTGTTCTTTTAAATTAGACAGGAATATCTGCAGTCCTTAGGCATGTAACGCTAGTAATTCACAAGACTATATTAGTAAGGATAGTCCATTTGGATTTTTCACAGGTAAAATCAGTAAAATAAATGATCTTTTCAGTAAAATGGTATTAGGAAGAGGGTTTAAAGCAAAAAAAAATTCAAACATAAGTAAAGCATTTTCCTAGATGGCAGCAGCAATCATGGAATCCATCAGGAGCTGGTTCTAGACAATGCCAAGTTTAGGAGTTTATGCCCCATAAATTTCAAAGTATGCTTAATTTTGTAGCCCTGATTCATGGATTATAACTGCAAATTCCAGCAGGTGCCTCCTGTAGCTGGTAGTAGAAGGCCTCATCAATAGGCTCCACTTGATTGGGTGGCCTGTAGTAGATTCTGATCACAAGGCTCCCTTTGCTGCCTTGTTCTTTAACTCTCACCCATAGGCTTTTGAATTGCTCCTGAATATTCTTTAGGGACAGCTCTTCACATTCAATTCCTTTCCTGATATAGATAGCAACCTCTCTTCCCCTCCTTCCTCACCTGTCCCATCTGAACAGTCTGTAGCCATCAATAGCCACTCTCCAGTCATGGGAATAATCCCACCAGGTTTCAGTGATGGCAACTGTATCGTGGTTTTCTAGAATAGTAATGCAGTAGCTTCTATCTCCTCCTGTTTATTTCCCAAACTGTTTGCACTGGTGTAGAGGCACTTCAACTGAAATTTGCAGGCACTGTTTCTAAGCTAAAGAAAGACATTTCTTTTCCTTGTGCTTTAAAGCCTCATTGTTATCTTTAGGATGTTAGGATAATTCTGCTTATTTTATATATATATATAATTCTGCTTATTTTATATATATATATATATATATTCTGCAATAAGCAGAATAAGGATTGAAATAGTCCTAATATAATCTATGTATGATGTAGAATCAATTTTGAGAGATTAAGTAGGATTCAAATGGTGCCTAAGTGTTGTGCTAATTCTTTACATTGGGTACATTTAACCACATATCAGCCACATTTGTTTGAAAACATCAAGAGACTCAAAGAACAGCCACATAGGGGCAGCACACATTTACAGTCGACTGATGCAAGGCTTCTATGCTTTCCTCACCAAATCTGTGTTCTCTTTAAATAAAACAAAACAAAACACAAACAGCAGTCCTGGACAGTTGTCAATCTAAGCTTTTCCGCTGATAAGCACAATCTTATGACCACTTCCTTTCTGAAAATATCGTAAAAAAAGGTATGGAAAAAAGGCATGTTTACAGGCAAGAACCTTTTTTTCCATAATTTTATTTAAATTATTAATGTTTTTTTCTAGCCATCTTTTTGAAGAAGGTGTGGTGCTTAATATTGAAGTTTAGTCCTAATATATTGCATCTATAGCTTTTGATTTTCAGAGATAGTTGGCTGTTAAAAGAACACACAAAAAATTACTCATCCTCAGTGGCATAGAAATTGCTGGCTTTTGTTGTTTCTGAACTGAAGGTATCAAACAAAAGCTCTGAGAACTCCTTGAACAAGTAATTTCCCACATAACATTTTTTTTTGCTACTGATAAGAAGTAAAGATTAAATGTCAGTTCTAGTATGAGTCTCCTACAGTGTAAGAGAAACAAAAGTCACATTTATGAACATCTTTGCCTGTTTGTTGATTTTCAGGATAGAAACTTGAAGGTATTTTGGTGAACATCTTGCATATGGATGTACTTCAAATTTAATTTTCATTATGTATTTTCTGTTGTTTACATTGTGAGTTCTTTGTTCTATTGCAGAAACTACTGTTTGCAATAGTGTGCAGGCAATGAAGAGGTGATTATTTTATATAATTAATAATAGTAATTACACATAATTATGATTCTATTTAAAAACAGCAGCTATGTACACTTTTGTAGGGAAGTAGCAGTAGTCTAACTTGCACAGGACCTTATCATAACATTCAAATAACCTTATGATACACGCCTGTGTATCTTTTCCTGAAACTTACTTGAAATGGCTTGTATACAACATTTTATTTTCTGCATGAAATATATTGCTATTTGTTGCAATTATAGGCCTTTAAATAGAGGGATTCTGGATTTTTACACCTTCATTTTCAGCAACTCAATTTTTCCAGAAAGTGACTGTATCTGCTGAAAACTCTTCTGTTTGTTCACTCAGATGTGAACATTTCTCCAAAGTTAAAGGGAAATCAATTTTGCTCATTTTGAATTATCTGAGTATTGTAAGATTGTTGTGGATCTCATACTTCCAGAAAATTGCTCAGACGTTATCTGTTCTTGAATAACTCAGAAATGGATTGATTGTAAGACCTCATACATGGCATGAACAAAATGACTAAGGTGAAATATGAATTTTAATAAAGTTAAATTGTAATAGTAAAAAACCTCAAGCTCTACATATAGAGGCTCTACATATAGCACAATCCACATACACAGTTTATAGTTTTCTGTCGTATCTTCATGTTTTGATTGTTCAGGCACTGGTACCAGCATATCAAGCAATAAGCTTAGTACTGTCCCAAGCAGCTAAGCTAACAGAGTTCATTAAGGAGGTACCACTCTTCTCTTAAACACATTATAGCAATAAAATTATGTCACAGATATTTCCCCACACCCTTGGCTTGAACTATTTTCCTACGTGCTACCCATGTGGACTGTTCAAGCTGAAGGAGAAATGTGATATTATTCCCCATTAAGAAGGACTTTCACCCTGTTTAAATCCTGAGGGTGCTGGCAAATACTAATACTAATACTGCTAATGTAAAATCCACTGTGCCCTTGTTTGGCTGCACTGAAGATGCAACTTATCTCTGTCACTTCTCTTTCTGGCTTTTATGATTTGCAAAAGATCATATTACTGTCAAATCTGGTATTATACCACAAACGAAAAGAATTGAAAAAGCAGGTGATGCGTTTCCTATGACCAATTTCAGAAGATTTGTTTTAAGATTTATCTGTACTGAAACCATAGTTTAGGATACTTTGAGTTAATTTTTTTTTTCTGGCCACTTGCTCTGAATAAAGAGCAAATAGCAGTGACCTGCAGTAGCCTAGCTAAAGCAGGAGTGACCACACTGTGATGATACAGCTCCAAAGAGTGATTTGATTAGCAGCTCAAAATGTTAGCAATTCAATTAAGTTAGTCCCTGCTGGTATGAACTCAGTACCTGTATCTGCACAGACTTACTGTTCACCTATTCCTCTACTGTATAGCCGTGTAATGACTTTCCATCCTGTTGCTCCCTCATTCATGATGTGACACTTGCTTGCAGATTCATACAGTAAATCAGATTAGAGAACTGAATAGCTGTTCTTCTTGCCAAATTATATTTCAATTGCATCAGTGAACCAATCCAGTTTTCCATGCAGCCTTGCAAACCTTTGGCCAACCAAAGCTACACTGAATAAATGGTTACTGCTAGTGAAGATGACTTCCTAAAGCCTCATTGCTGCTGAGAAAATGGTGCATAAATGAGCAATAGGAAGAGCTTCATCCAAAGTCCATTGTGGTTATGGCACTAACAGACACACAACCAGTGGTCCAATATATGTAACTGGAGCACATCACACTTGTGACTGCTGCTTACAAAAGGTGCGCTGTGCGCTGTGCCTCTAAAAGCATGAAAAAGGAGTAGGCTATGGATTGAAAGGCATACAATTAAAATGTGATAAAATTGCCTCTGATTCTTTCAAGGGTAAATTTGTTTCTGCTAGAGAAGGGTCATATTATTTCTAGGGGTTGAACTGTATGGATTTTAAAAATTTGTGCAGCGTAAAATACTCGAATCACGGAATTATTTGAGTTGGAAGGGATCTTTGAAGGTCATCTAGTACAACTCCCCTGCAATGAATGGGGGCATCCACAGCTAGATCAGAGTGCTCAAGGCCCTATCCAGTCTCTCCTGGATCTGTGGATACAGCATTCTCTGTAGAAATAGTAAGCTACTGTTAAGGTAGCTAGCCCAGGTGCTTCCAGTGATCTGGGTAATCAGCCACCTGAATACCTACCCTGCAATTTTAGCTGCTATTGTTAATATCTGTAGTAGCAGTACATGAAGGGAAAAAATAGATTACAGATATTTACAGAAAGTAAAGAAATGAGAAGAAGCCCTCAGAAATAAAAAGAAGAAAGCTATGCAGAAAATACATGCTGCCTACAGTATTGATTTTCTGAAGAGAAATACTTCTCACATGAAGGACTTTCACCAAAGAAATTCAGCCCAAAGTACTCTGGATGTTTTTTATTTACTAAAATAGCATCAGTATGACCAGAACCAGAAATGAGATCTGCAGTGATAGAAAAAAAATAAGTAACAGAGGGTTCTCACAAGTTTATGAAGTTTTTTCTTTGTAAGAACAAGAGCATCTTGTCCGCACATGTGTTGGTCACGAGTGGGGCATGAAAGTGGCTTCATATTTGAGGATCTCTGCTGAATTACCAGTGCTAACAGCTGTGCTGTTGTAGATGACGTGTATTTGTCCCTAAATATCTTGCAGTATCATCTTAATTAATATATAGATATTATTTACCAAATGGCTTAATTGAACAGATTTTATCTTAGATTGCTAATAACCTGCTCAAACATTTTTGAGCAATTTTGCTAATAGTACTCAATTGTGAAGTACAAGTTTGTTTGTTACTGTATCAGTGTCACAAGATGAAGGTAGCTGTACCTTCATCTAGTATATCAGCTGCTGAGCAGACCTGTTTGCATGTGACAGTATCTTAGGAAGAACAGCAATTTATTGCTGCAGTGAGCAAACCTTATTTTCCATAACTGCCAAGAAAGAGTTAATACTAAGGGTGAGTAAAAGGATCAGAAAAAAACAAATGTTTGGAATTCAAATGAAGGCTCATGAATACTGCCTCGCTAAATGCCATGCCACATTTATGACTTCAGGGCAAAATATATGAACACCAGACAATGTGAACATATTAATTAATGCTAATTACATCTTTGCAGTACAGATGGGGTCTATTCTCTTGACATGAGTATGTAATATATTTGGCATAAATGTGATTTAATATATTTATGCAAAAAGAATATTCTGTAGTTGGCAAATACACAATCAGCTGTCTTTTACTGGTGAACATTTTATGTACTGTAGCCCATGCACATTGACCTGCAGTGTGAATGGTCATCACCATATTTATCGCATATTTACTGCGTTACAATGACTCTCAGGGATTCTTAAGCTTTCTGCTGTTCCTGCTGTGTGACTTTTAGCAATGCAGATGCAGATGGAATACAGGCAGAGGCTGCATAGTCTTAATCGTATCACATAACTGAGGATAAGAGGAGGAAAGATTTTCTTTAAAATCCGCTTTCTGATATCCACCCCTGGTACAGGCATCAAGTCTAAGTCATAGAATCATAGAATCGTAGAATTGTTTGGGTTGGAATGGACCTTTAAGATCATCTAGTTCCAACCCCCCTGCTATAGGCAGGGACACCTCTCTCCAGACCAAGTTGCTCAAAGCCCCATCCAGCCTGGCCTTGAATGCTTCCAGGGAGGGGGCATCCACAGCCTCACTGGGCAACCTGTTGCAGTGTCTCACCACCCTCACAGTATCAGTCTAAATGTACCCTTTCAATTTAAAGCCATTTCCCCTCATCCTGTTGCTACATGCCCTTATAAAAAGTCCCTCCTCAGCTTTTCTGTAGGCACTTCAGGTACTAGAAGGTTGCTATAAAATCCCCCTGGAGCCTTCTTTTCTCCAAGCTGAAAAGTCCCAGCTCTCTCAGCCTTTCCTCGTAGGGGAGGTTCTCCAGGACTCCCAGATATATCCACACTGATGTTTCTGGCAGGTATTCCTATTCTAGGTCACATGCATACCAGCTGATGATACTCTCTCCTGCAGATAGGAGGCAGGATTTCTGTCTTTCTGCAGCTCCACCCTCCAGGAGTTCTGTGCATCACCATGACTGACCTGAGGCAAGTGGTTTGTTCTGTGGCTTAGGGAAGCTTAAGGTCTACAGCTATGTGCAGCCTTTATATGCAGATACAGAATAGTAAAAAAAACCGGCCAACAGTGAACTTAAATAAAAATAGACTTTTTTTTTTTTTTTTTTTTTTTACAGTTCACTGTAATATCTTCCAAGGTTTGGAATAGAGTGGCTATTTGTCCTTGTTTTGTGATGTGCTTGTAAATTTTTTCCAGAGAATTTCAGCAGAGCTGTGAATGAGATATGCCTCTTGGATAAATGTGTATATATATATATGTTATTTTTCACCATAGCTACTGCCTTTATTTACGCATAGAAGCAACAAACTTTGTTTGTGCTTCTTTCTGTCCCAGAATGTTCCTGCACAAGCCATGGTATAGAATTCCATATAAGAGAACACAATTACCTGTATCCTAGATTTTGCCCTTTCACTCCTGTGTAACTTATTTTCTTTTTCTTTTTTTTTTTTTTTTCCCCTTTGTGTGGCATAATTTCCCTTTCCCTTTGGAGGGAGCATAGATGACAAACATTAGATTTCAGATGTTCTAGAAATAGTATACGTTAATTGGGAAACTGACATTTACTAATTGTCTGGCAAATTGTTACTGTGTAATTCTAAAAACATTTCCAGCTATTCAGTAATGAGCACTTTCCATGTAATGCATTCCAGTTTTCCATTCCAGCACAGGTCTGAAATGCAGTGCTGAGACTGAATACGTACTCAGAATTCCTCTTCCAATGCAACCATTACTGAAAGATGCTGATTAATTTAGCTTAATATAATGTTATGTAACACATAAATTTCAATTAATAGATCTTATTAAAAGGTTATTAAAAGAGATGATTAAAAATACACATTTTGGCTTTTTATAACAAGAGCTATTATACTAAAATGTTACTGGGCATTTTTCCACTGACTTATCAACCTGACGGCTGTGAGAATTTTGCCTTGAAACAGGCGTGTAAAATTAGGCCCTCATCATTTGTTTGATGACTAGCAATTAGTTTTAATACTTTCAGAGCTCTTAGGAGATGACAGTTTGACATTAATAGTTCTTAGTATCTTAGGTTTGGGAAATGCCTCTCTTTAACTGGCTTTAAATAATTATTTGCAACATGAGAAGCTTCACCATAGAGATCATTCATCATTATTTCAGTGTGCTACAGTTTAAGGCATACTGGATATTGTCTCCAGTATTTTCTGGGCTATTCATGTTGGACAAAATTATTTGTCTTTCCCTCTAACTCAATCTCTTCTATCATTTGTGCTACTGTAATTGCTCATACTTTATCTCACCTGTTATTAGGTTTCTTCACTCCCTATACACAACTATTATGTACGAGTTGCAATTTTTTTTCTTTAACACTCTCTTTGATGTGTATTGTTTTCTAGTGAGCATCACAGCTAAATCTATCGTGTAAGGTAACAGCATACATTTCCCTGCTACTCAGTTTTTTTTTCCTAACCTTTAGCACTTCTACCTTTTCATGATCACATTCCTCCAAAAGACCATTTTTTGTGACATTATCTATGTGACCATTCTCTATGGGTTTCTTTTCCATTAGAACCTAGTTATGGTTGTTACTTTTTTTTTTTTTTTTTTTTGCTTCAACCAGCTTTCTCTTTTCCTCCATCAAAATGCAGGTATCTACATCTGCTTGTGAATGACAGCAGATTCCACCACCCAGTTGTTGGGATTTCAGAGAAGAACCTTACTTGTTACATTCCATCTGCCCTGCATAATGGGAAAGAGATTTTGTGCATACCTGGAACTACTTGAATACCTATAGTCCTTGTTATTTACTTTTTAGATTTTTAGCAATGAGCTACTTGGTGAAAGACTTGATACTGCAGGGTTACTGTGCTGTTATCACTGCTTGTCACATCATCTCCTGTTCCCACCTCTCTGTCATTAGCTACCAATTCTGTGGTTATTTTGTCTTGTATCTCTTCTGTTTTGTGAAAGGATCATATTTTGTTAGACTGCTACAAGCCAAAGTCTATAGCTAGACCGAAATTAGAATATAAAATAGTAATACCTAATTACATGAAAAATTGCAGTGATTTTACCTATCTTGAAATCACGTAGCTAAAACTTCTAGTGCTGCTTTTCTGCTCACATAAGAGTTATTCTGGCAATGCAGTGAAGGTCAGAGAACTAGACTGTGAACAGTGCAACAAAGAAATAAGAAGCATTCACCATCTGTCCTTTGAAATAATTCCCTGAATTATAGCAGCAAAATTCAAAAAAGTGAATCAAATAGTAAAAATCATAAGTAATGATTGCTTGTTAATTCACTTGTGAAGTAAAATGCAAATTGAAAGATTTGATATATAATCATGCCACATGCATATTTTACCACCTGGTATGATAACTGTGACATGAAATTACAGAGATGCCAGCTACTGATTTCATTATGTGTGCTACTGCAGTAGAACTCTGTTATCCCTATCCATTAATTAATTCATTATCATTATCTTCGTAATATTAACAAGGAAATTGTTTGTCAAGACTTCAAAGCGTTTTGCAAACGTTAATAAATAAAGCACATACAAGTATTTTATTGCTTCTGATCAATGTAGTTCAGCCAATAGACCATGGACTGAAGCTACCACCCAGTACATTTCCATCTGTCTGCTTTCCCAGAGAGGATGGGAAAAGCTGTTTAGCAAACATCTTCCAAATACTTAAATATTCCTTCCTGCATTTGCAGTCCAAAGCAGACCTAGCATCTCATCTTGGTGGCAGTAGCAACCTTCTTGATGCTCTTCTCCCCACTCCGCTGCAGCATTTCTTCTGTGAAGGCAGTGGAGATTGTGTTCAATCACCTTTTGCTGCTTTGTGTATGGGATAGAGAGAGATTTGGGGTATTCGAATTTTTGGATATTTGACAGGCTGCAGATTCTTGAAGAATGAAGGCTAGTGTACTGACTTGCCTAACAACTCCTCATCAGAGTTAGCACTAGAACTCAGCTGCAGAAGGGAAATTGCTTTGAGAAGAATTTCCTTTCCAAAGGATTTAAAAAAACAATGAACAGCAACAAAATAACTAGCAAGAGCAGAGAAGGAAAAGAAAGCATCCTCTTTCTGATGGAATATGTGTGATGTGCGGAAATCTGTTTGAAAAATGGGAGTTCTTAAGTTCACACCAATTTCTATGAGTTTACAAAATCAAAATGGAGATCAGAACAAGATCGGAATAAGAATCAACACTACATCCTGGTGCATAACATCTTCTTTTTCAAAAGTTCTGGAAACAAACTGACATCTACTTATCTTTATAATGCTTGAGCCTTGCTAGAACTTCGGCAGTTTTGAAAACTCAATTAGATTTTCAGGAATACTTATATAAGAGACACATGTAAATTTAACTGCAAGCAATTTTGTGGAAAGCGAGCCTCAGCACGACTAATGTTTACATCCGTGAGCTCAGTTGTTCTGACTGCAGTTTGAAAGAGCTCTTCCTTTCTCTTAGATCTCCTCTTCATTGTTCCTATCTCCAGTGATGGTGCTGGGACTCATGTCAGATCATTTCAGTCCAAGGTTACTGATTGGAGACAGAAATAATCACGAGGAGAGAATTGCAATTACCATTTGGGACAGTTTCCATGTGGCTGGGGGAACTGAACTTTACGCTTCTTCCAGGTCCTGTCTTAACAATGTAGTTTACATGTCCATATGAATTCATACAGCAGAGAAGCCCCTTCACCATGAGGAAGGGGCAGCCAGCTCTCTCCCCTCACACACTCCCTTCCTCCTCTGTTCACTATCAGGTCACTTTGTACTTTCTGCGTGGTACTGGAGCTTGTCTAATGCACTGCAATAGGAAAACGCAGCTTTCCAGCTCAGTGGAAACAGAGAAGGAGACAGGGGCTAATGGGATTAGGAAACTCCTGGCTCTATAATTATGTTGTACAGACACTTCCCATTGCTACAATATTATTAAGTCAGACATCTCTCCATTTGTAACAGCAAGATTTTATTTCTCTATATTACATAGCAAATATTAACCACTTGAGCTCATATTTGCTGCCTAAGACTGACTAGGAAGAACTATTCCAGTAAAAGAAAAAAGAAAAGGAAAATGGTATTTTTGACTTTTCTAAAAAGCCTAGTGATGGTTTGAAAAGTTTTACTGTATTAATACTTTGGTGCAGAGTTCTTGAAATTTAGTATGCAGCTGATGTTTATATCTGCTGACAGCTGGTCTTACAGCCTTTTGAAAAATTGCCAGTCCACCTATCTGACCAGAAATGTAAATAGGACTCTTAGCCAAAGTTCCCAAAGATGCTGTGTGGGCACCTCTGGCCCAAACTAAGAAGGGCTTTTCTGAAGAGGTAGTTCATATCAAATAGGTGAGCTGATTCTGAGCAAGGTTTTCTCTTGTCGGGTATCATCTTTATACTTTCAACATTTATGTTTGGACCACATGGAGAAGGACATCTACTAAATTAATTGTCGATAGATCAAGAGTAGAAATCTGACAGGGATGTGGGAAGACAAGAGAATGAAGCAAGGGGTGTGCAAAGGAGCAACCAAGTCAGCTGAGATTTTGAGGTGAAAGAAGGGAGGAAACAGGCAGTTGAATGACGGAGTGACAAAGTATCACAGAACTGCAGGGGTTCCCAAGAGCAGGTTACACAGGAAAGCATCCAAGTGGATTTTTAATATCTCCAGAAGAGACTCTACAAACTCTTTCGGCAGCTTGTTCCAGTGCTGTGTCACCTTCAGAGTAAATAAGTTCTTTCTCACATTCCTATGGAACTTCTTGTGTTCCTTCTTGTGCCCATTGCCCTTTGTCCTGTCACTGAAAAGAACAAGGGCCCCACCTACAGGACACCTCTCCTTTAGATATTTGTAAGCATTATTAAGATCCACTCTCAGTCTTTCCTCATACTGGGGATGCTACAGCCCCTTCATCATCTTTGTGGCCCTCCACTGGACTCTCTTAAGAAGTTCTTGTCTTTCTTGAACTGAAGAGAGCAGAACTGGACAAGGTACTCAAGCTGTTGCCTCGCCAGGGCAGTGTAGAGGGGGACCATCAATTCCCTCGACCTACTGCCATGTTCTTTGTAATGCACCCCAGGATACCACTGGTCTTCTTAACCACAAGGGTACGATGCTGGCTCATGGCCAACCTGTTGTCCACCAGCAGTGCCTGGGAAGGCTGGACAGATTCTCTAGGTTGATTGGAAGTAGTTGATGAAAAGTGAAGGGGATGGCCTACAGCCAAGGGACAAACAGTTGGACCAACCGTTTTTAAGGGATATATATAGGTTTTCAAACATTCAGTGGTATCTTATATGCTATGGGCTGCATAGATCTTACTTTAACAAGGATATCAGTGTTTTGTTACTGGAGATGTTACTGAAGATTGTTCTTCTGCAAGGACTGGCTGGATCCTCAGGAAGCCATTAACATATCCTAGAGTTCTCCAGATGTTGTTAGTCACTGATTCTTTTGGCATACAGTTTATACGATCCCCAAAGGGTGGCTATTCTTGCAGTAAATGGTAGAAAATAAGCTATTCACTGAAGGAGACAGGGCTGTAAAGAAAAGAGGCAGCAGGAGATTGGGCTGGTCCAATGAGGCAACATTAGATAACTGAGACATTTACTTTCTGTCTCTTGTCACATAGCTAGATACTACGCAAGTATCTTTAACTAGGCTTCTCTTACCTTAGATGATCATCCATTTTGTAATTGTTTTATGGATATTGGACTTGAAGTACTGCAGCCTCATTTGAAAGAGTGCTCATAGCAGCCTCTGAAGTTAACAGAGGCACTTTGAATCTAATGAAGCCTGTATTATGCTGCATACACTGAAAAATCATGTTGTGTCTCAAACTGAGTAACCAAAATTAGTAAGTATTTTTGACCATAGTGTCTCTGTGCATTTCATAGTCAGCAACAGAGAGAGAATAATATCTCTAATCTCATGGAGTTTTTGTAAAAATAAATGTTTTGAAAGTATTCATTTCCTATACAGATGTGCTTTATGGAAGAACCTCTAAGTTAATTCAGTGCATTGTGTACAATAAAAAGGGCAAAGATGAACTGCACAATTAGAAGAAAAAAGTGTATAAGAAAATCAGTCATTAAAGGAGTCCAATGCATTATGAGTGCTGTGTGAATACATGCTTCACAACCTCAGTGCTCTTTTAATGTAATTGTTATGTTTAATATCTGCAGCAGTAGTATGAAACACTTCTAGCAGGATTAAGCTTAGAGCTCTAGAAGGTGGTGTTCAGATTCTAATTTTTAAATTGTAGGATAATTTTAGTTAATAGAAGTTACAGGAGATAATTTCATGACCTGTTTTACTGCATAGACAGTTCTACTGCAAAATGGGTTCCTGAAGTTCCTCTAATCTCCATATATACTTTACTATTTCGTGCTCTATGCATAAAACCAAAGGTATCTCTCTCTTAAAAATAAGTGAGATGATTCTTCTAGTTTTAATTACAGAGACCACAGAATAAGTGGAATTGCAGTATAATTGTAAGTATGAAAAAGCTAAGAACCATAACAAAGAAACATTTTTAGTCCTTTCCTGTTACTCTTTTATTCTTTTCACTAACCCATATTTGTGTGGTTTCTGTAATGAACAGACACTTCAGGGAAAGGTTTGGTGCCTTTTTACATACATTACTGTAAGTATTCTTCAGCAGAATCAGGCAACACTGGGTCTGACATTTATATAATTGTCTGTTACAATCATGCAAAATTAAACAATAACTAATGAAGTTAAAGAATGTTCAGGACTAAACTTAAGGAAGGAAGAAACTTAAAAACATTTATCATCTTTGAGAGTTAACATGAACGGTTGGTTTGAGGTAGATGCATACGCTTCTGCTTTCTCTGGGCATTTATATGAATCAGCTTTTGGGGGCAGTTCTTTAAGGACATTATCTTTCACTGATTGCAGGGTTGGTTAATGTAGTCATACAGGAATGGGTGCCATAAAACCATCTACAGGAAATCTAAGTGAAAACTTTTTTTTAAAGGGATGAAAACAATAGAGTTAAATAAACAAAACTTCTGAGAATCGAAGGGAAGACATTCAAAGACCTTGATCTTAGTGGGCTGCAACAAGGGAATGAATTACGAAACTAAACCTCTTCTGGGACAACAATATCACTGCCAATCAACAAAAAGGGAGAAACAGCACATGTAATCAAGGAACATTAAGCATGTCAGGGGATTATGCACGTTGAGGGGACAACAATAAAAATAAGATTCTCTAGTGAAGTTAGCCCAAATTTCTTCCTTCCAGTCTATATGATCAGGCATGATGTCTCCTTCACAGTTTTTATGCCATCATTTGCTACATCTTGGCTTGTTGTAAAGCAAAGGATTGAGCAAGACATTCATCTGCCCAGTTCTACTTTAATTTAAAGGTCTTGCGCAGTTTGTCTCTCTCTGCCTTTGCTTCTCAGAAATGAGTTTGTCTCCAACCATTTAAAGACTTTGTACTTTTAAGAAACAATTTTTTTTTTTTAATTTTGTCTTTTGAAATAATCAGTTTGGAACAGAACAGCTACAGAACTGTTATTTCCTACATAGCTCTACACAAAAACATAACTTTGGTGGTATATTCCTGTTTATGAAAATGACACTGTGCTCTCAGATCATGGTTCTGCAGGTAGCTCTGAGTGGATAGATACCTGCTCCCTTGAAAATAATCAAGACTGTCATAACATGGGCTAGATTATCAGGGAAGCAGGGATAAACATCCTTGAAAAACTGATCACTTTTATGGAGTCTGCTCACAAAGTAATAACCTGATAATGAAGATTTTGAAAATATTTTTGGTTTTCTTCTGTTAAGGAACATAGGCGATCCATTTCCTCCTCAAAAGCATGTTGCAGCTCTCTTCTACAACTGCTTCTGTCACTGTGAGTAGTAAGAATTATGCTCACCTAGAGCCTGTTGATCTGCACACTCTGCTGTAATGTGCCAGAGTCATGCCCAGACTCTGCCTGTGTGGGCTGAGGGAATCCACCTTATGCAGAGAAGAACATGCCATCACTGCAGTGCTGTGCCATCATGGCTGTTCTGTGCCATCACGGAGGTGCCATGTCATCACTGTGATGCTGTGCCATCACACAGGTTCCATGCCATCATGGTGGTGATGTGCCATTGTGTTTGCGCTCTGCAATTATGGCAGTGCCATGCCATCACAGTGGTTCTGGGCAATCCCTGAGCTGCTGTGTCATCACAGATGTTCCATGCCATCATGACAATGCCATGCCATCATTGTGGTATGTGTTGTGGCACCAAGCAGTGGAGCTTAAGCAAACAGATCCACTGTTGGCATAACCATCACTGGCAGCTGCTGGTGCCAGGGATCAGGATGTGTCTTTAAACAGTTGTTACCTCTGCACGTAGCCTTATTCTTTAAGCCTTACCTTAGTGTATAAAAGCTTCCAACAGTTTGCACTAAATTTAAAGCACAAACTGTTTCTTCCATGAAAAGGATTAAGCAAAAGATTTCAGTGAGGTGACCTGAGTTTTTAGCCAATGTAGCACATATTTCCTAAGAGAAAATGCTAAATAAGGTGATTGTATCTAACTTAATATGACACGCTCAATTGTTATTTATCTGGATTTTAAAAATAAATAAGTAAAAGGAAATTTGAGATTGTCCTTGTAAAACTAAGAACAGTTCACCGCTGACTGTTTGAAAAATGAGCAGGGGAATATGATAGAATACAGGAAATAAGACTAAGCAGTGATTGGCAAGCCATGGAAAGGATTATGGATGTGAGGAACAGTAGCTGAGTGTTTAAATAAAATTATAGACAGTGTGAGAGATAGTGAGAGATGGAATGAGGAAGCAAATAAAACTACACAAAGACAGCATGCACTGCTGTCCAGTCGGAATAATATCAATTTACCAAATCAAACAATCCAGTCCTCAAATGTCTGAAAAAACAGGGCTCTGAGGGATGCTAATGTAGTCTACTGATCTCTCTAAATCAGAGTGATCTGTACTTAAACTTTTAAGATCTAGATCTAACAGACGTCTTTAAAAAATCTAGGATGATAGAAATTCTACAATTTCCTAGCAACTCACACCAATATTAGGAGTGTTGTCAAAAAGTTCTCCCTAAGGTCTAGTCTAAATCTTGTATGGAATAATTTAAGCTTTCCGCGTTCTTTTCCTTCGTAGATGCCCAATGACCCAGTGAACAAATTTTCTTCCTTCTTTGATGCTGCCTTTTAAATATTGGAAATTTCCTGTCTGAATAAAAGCTCCATAATTCCTCTTAGGTTTCCCATAGGTCATATGTTTCTGACATTACTTACACTTGAAGTTTTATTCTGTATCTTGTACCTTGTACCTTGAAAATGCAATAACAAAACTTAGCCAGCATTTTAGCTAAGGATTTACCAGTTGAGCTGAGCAGAAATACTCCTTTGCATTCATGTTTATACTTCAGCACTTGATGCTTTTCATTTTCTGGAGCAGCATGACATTGCTGAGTCTTGTTCTGCTTGTCATTCACTGTACCCCCAAGATACTTTCCTGTAGAACTCCCATCTAGCAAATTGTTTGCAGTACTACATTTGTGCATTTCTGTCCTTTCATGCTAGACTGAAAGAACCAGGTTCACTACAGAAACCAGTACATGAAAATTTTAGGGAGAACATTAAAGTGATCCTTCCTCTACTGTATCTACTCAGCTCAAGAACTCCCCAGACTGAAGGTTATCATGATTTACAGCCACAAATGTAGTCTTTTGCTTCCATTTATACATCACTTTTGGAACACATTTGTACTTTTATTTTTGTATTATTATGATTATTTTTCCTGTGGCACTGAGGCCTATAATTTAGTTACGTATTATATTAAAATCTACTGTATTTAATTTGCTGCCTGATAATTTCCTGAAGGGTATGAATTTTTTTTTTTTTTTGTGAAGTTATAAATAATTACTAAGCAATTCATCTTATTTACAGTTTAATAGCCCTATATCATATACTTCTCCACCATCGCTTCTGCACGCTTAGAAATGCTTAATCTGTTGTACTGAAGCTGTCATTCATCTGAACAACTGACTCTTTTTTGCAGGTTTTTTTTTTTTAATTCTGTTTCACGTCTTCTGAAAAGATATAACTAGAACTGCATCAAGTATTTGAAAGGAGGTTTGAGAGGAGCTAGTATGGTGTATATATATATATAATAAAATTTTATTTTGTTCTTTCTTTTCCTTGTAATTTCTAATATTCTTTTTATCAGTTAATTTTTCACTATTATTAGTTTCAGATCTCTTTCTGAAAGATAATGGATATCACAGTGAACCACCCTATCATGTATCTATAATTAGGGTACATTTAAGTTGTCTGCATGGTATTATACTTGTCTAGATTTAGTTCAGTTGTTTTTATTGAAAGTCTTTCAATATTTTGAGATCCCTCTGCATTTCTTTTCGGTCAGCTTTGTATTTGTCTATCTTGCATAATATTATATCATCACAAAATTCTGTCCTTTTGTAATCCAACCCTTTTCCATATGGTTATGAATGCACTAAAACCAACAAAAAAGCTAGCTGAGATTCTGAAGTGTCCAAGGGTAAATATCTTCTCATTATAAAATCTGATTATTAAACCTTACTCTTAGTTTTCTGTCTTACTGTTACTGACAGAGTAACTTCTTTAAGAGCCTTTGTATGAAACTCTGTGAAAAACACATCAATTAGGTGACATTTATCTTATGAACTCCTCCAGAGATATCTAATAGATTTGTGACGTAGGAGTCCTCAACAGAACTTCTGCTGACTCCTTGCCAGTACATTATATTTAATATACTTAATTATATAGAATACTTAATTATGTAGAAGAAAAGCTGATTGAAAATATCAATCAGATTTATGGTCTAGTAGTACCCAGAATTTCTCCTGGAGTTTGTTTTTAGCTTGATGTCACATTTGTCACTGACCTTTGGCCCTAGAGATCGATCTAAACCATAGGTTACCTACCACAGTATTATTGCTCAGCAGTTCCATATTTGCATTTCTTTACAACTCTGGAATGATTACCATCCATCATGTCCCTGTAATTTAGTATAGTGAATTTTATTAGTTTGTCCTTTATTAATATTTTAATTGAGATAGCTCCTCAGGTTCACCACTTGTGAAGAATTGCTTTAAAAGCTGCCCTGACCTTCTCTTTAATGAAAACCGATGCATTCTGATATAGTTTATCTACCTTCAGAGCTGCTTGTGGCCAATGATCAGTTTCACTGGTGGTCTGGTGAGCTACTTTTTTCTGATATAGCTAAAAAGATGTTGAGCATTTAGTTAGGGCCTCTTCAAAATGGGCTTTTGTACTGATATGTGATTTTACGCTTAAGATCACTTAGACTGTCCTGGTTTTTCCCTCTTTTGGACATGATTACTGTTTTTAGGAGCTTATTTTTGTATTTTAGTATCTTCCCAGCAATTTCATCACACTGTTGTGTTGCTTTTAAGTGCTTCTGATACCCTCTTAACTGAGGTTATTCAAGGACTCCTGGCCTATACCATGATATTACATAAAGTCTCCATCCCAAAGTAAAGTTTGTTATTCCAACTTTTCATTTCCTTTTCAAAATGTGAATTTTGCCATTGAAGAAGTCTAATAGCCTTTTGTCTGTACCTTTACCATCACAAGATGGGAAATTCATACTTCTTGATTGCAAGGAACCGTAATCTCACTGTAGCAAGTAATTGAAGTCTCTCATAATCATTCTTGCCTCAGTAATGTTTTTAGACTTTTGTGGTAAGTGTCAACACTCTGGTAATCTGGCAGACTGTAGCTCTACTACCACATATCTCCTATTTATAATATAGTTCACAGAGATTTGTGTATACATTAGCACTGATAATTATTGCCTTTTACTACAAATGCATGTTTACTACCCACACAGTATCTATTCTTACCTGAGCAGTATTTCTTATCACCAAACTAATAATGTCCTATTTTTGTAGACTATTCTTCCAATTCACCAAACTCATTTAAAACTCTCATTTTGTCCCTCCCTGCTCTTATAGATCCTTCAATGTGAAAAATTTGACAAATTTAACAAATACACCAAGTTATGAGTTAAAATATTTAATGGCATTGGACCAGGATAGAATCTTAAAATAGTTCTCTACTTTGACAGTAAATCGTTGATATATTTCTTTTTCAGTCAATGTAGTTTGCATATAAATGAGCATACCACATAAGAAAACATGAAAATCCTTCCTGAAATCCTGTTAGATTCCACTTCTCATTTTCTCAAGTCCTATTAATTATTAAGAAGGAAAATAGATAGCTTGTCAGAATTCTTACTTGGCGGGTACATGTTGTCTTTCACATGTTCCTCCTGTCTTCTAAATGCTTAATAATACCGTCTTCCATTATTTGCTTCAGTATTTGGGATAACTCAGGGCAAACAGATAGGTTTTTTAAATCCTGAGCTTCTCTTTTTCCTTCTTTAAATACAAATAGCATGTTTACTTTATTCCAGTATTTGTGTCTTATATACAAAATGAATTAACATCAGTGTTAAATGAATGGAATCAAACTACTCTTGTTGTGTAGTTGCCCAGAGCAACTACAGTCCTCTATGGGCTGTTGCTTGTTTGCTTGTTCCTTTGCACATAGCTAACTGAAAACACTACCTGCTTGGGACCTTGTCTGTGCTATATATTCTTTACCATAAAAATGGGGAGCTACAGCATATTTACTATCTAGTGATAAGATCAAATGCATTCAATTTGCAGAACTATTCTCCAGTATCTACACTGCTTAATTCAGTATGATATATTAATCATGCAATGAATTCAAGAAGATGTATTAAAAGTGAAGTGAATGATAGAGGTAATTTACCTGGGAGGCAGCTGGTATGCTGGCGGACAATATGTTTTGAGTGGCCAATTAAACATCACATCATAATTTATTTGTATTATAAAAGTGTTCTGAGCTGATGCATGAATAAAATACAAAACATTTTATTTAATACATTTAAAAAAAAATGGGAAAAGCTGTGGGATAAGAAGAGTTTGAACAACTGTCATTACGTCCTCCTTCCCAGTCAAAATATCTCCTGTTAAAGTGTCCTTTGCCAAAATATCCTGTGTCAGTCTCATTTCAGTTAAATTTCATTAGCCTGGAAGCCACACAGATACTGACAAAAAGTTAGAGAGAGACACGGTATGTTGGCATCAGAGCAGGTGAGCCCTGCTCATTATAAGGATTCACTTTGCATTTGAGGTTTGATTCCTTGAGACTATTTGTCATTGCTATCTGTTTCCAACCTGAGAGGAGACTGCTGAAATTATGTTTCTTGACATAACTGCCTGCTTCTCTTATTGCTGAATAACACTTCTGTCATCACTTCTAAATCTTCCGCTGCTTGACTTTTTAGTGTATATCTTTCTTATGCATTAATGGATTTTGAACACTGAAATAGAAACAGCCTTGTGACAATCCTTTCTGTCACACTTGTTTCACAATCTCTTTTGTCCAGGTTTGTGTTTTGCTTTGTACCTCCCAATTTGTACCTTTTGTTCATTGTCATTGGCTTTATTTTAACAGAAGTGTCCTTTATTTTGGTCTTCTAGTCCAAATTAGACATGCCATGTATTGCTATCTGAGAAGCCAATTTAAATTGCAGTCCAAATGCAAACTGTGTTTAGCTTTAATGTAGTGGCAGTCAACTGTCTACTTGAATTAATTTAATCTTTTTTTGCTTTTTTATACTTCTAGCCTCCCTTGTTCAGGAAGCAAGATTTACTCAGTTGTACTTTCTGTCATTCTGAGCCCTGCAATTTCTTTGGAACCTTCTTGAAAATTTCAGCCAATTCTGAGAGTGCTCAAGGTCTCAGTGTTACAACAAGTGAATGGAGCCAAGCAGTCTCCCACTGAGGGCAGCGATGCAGTTCAGCTCATTTATTTGGACATGTACTGTATACATAAAGGGTACTGCTTAACTTCCATCCAAAAGAGAAGGTTCCATTAACGCTTGTTCTCTCTTAGACACACGTAGACTGACTTATCAGCTACCTGTTACTGGTATTAGGCAATGCACTCTTCCATTTTTCTTTCATTACATAGTTTATCATTTATAGCCCTTCTTTGTATGAAATAGCATTTTTATGCTGACTGGGTTAATTGTATTTAGCTAGTGTATATACTGGATTTCTACAAATTCTTGTCTTTAGGATTTTTGATAGCACTGTTTTGAAATTTTTGTTTGTTTGTTTTCATGGTTTTTCCTTCGACATCTCGTATTTGTTACTTGATGTTGAGTAATATCTTGCAAATTTGCTAATGAAATCAGAATTTCCCTAACAAAATTTAGAAGTTTGCCATTATCCTGCAATATGCAACTTGATATATTTAAGGATGCATATACTTTATGAATAAGCTCATGAAAATTATATTTTCCTTTTTAGTAGAACTAATCTTATTATTTATGGATTTGCACTAATTAGACCTAGGAACTACATTTATGCTTATACTCCATGTTTCCTTCTACTGCAAATCCGTAGAAAATAATCAGCACATAAGATAGTCTTATTCCAAGTTACAAAACCACAGGAAACTTGGCTGCATACATTCTACTGCTTGTTCACTGTTCCTTGACTTCCTACCTCTTCCTAACTTTTTTCAGTTATGCTTCTTCTGTCTGTCTTTTTTGCATTAATTTTAAGCTACTGCATCTAAATATCCCTTTTCAAAATACTTTCTCCCCTCTTCTCATAAATCTCTCTCATTTACATTTTCTTCTTCAAAATACCTCCCAAATACATTTCTCTTACTTTGCTATTACTCCAAGCTACCTTGCTTGCTTCCCACAATCATCCCACACTATATCTGATCTAGAGGGATCTCTATACCTGATTGCAGTATCCCTGCCTATAGCAGTGGGATGGAACTAGATGATCCTAAAGGTCCCTTCCAACCCAAACCATTCTGTGATTCTATGATTCTATATGCATAGGACTACAAGTGTATGTATACACACTTATTTTCTAAGCACACAAAGAAAAACAAATTTTTTCCATGTCTGATTTTCTCTGATCATGTTTTCTTATGATCATGTTTAGGGATAAGTTTAGGAATATATATTTTTTCCACTGAAACAATTTAGAATTCTAATTTTTCCTCTCCTCTCTCTTCTGCACTCTCTTGTCCGTATCTTTTGCTATCAGCCACAGAAGAAAGAGACAGCTCTTTATGCTTTATACTGATTGCAAACCTCACTATATTCATGGATATGATAGTTTCTATATGCACTACATGGTACAAGACATAATCACTTTGTAACTCAGCATACTGGACCAGGTGTGCATTCTGCTCCATATTACTTATCCAGATGTATTTTCTTAGTCTACACCATAAATCACGGAATCATAAAGTGGCTTGGGTTGGAAGAGACCTCAAGAACCATCAGGTTTCAACCTTCTTGCCTCAGGCAGTGTTGCCAGCCACTAGATCAAGTACTAGATCAGGTTGCCCAGGGGCCCATCCAACCTGGCCTTGGGGCATCCAAAAACTGGGCAACATGTTCCAGCACCTCACCATCCTCTCAGTGAAAAAAATCGCCCTGGTGTCTAATCTAAATCTTCCTTCCTTTAGTTTAAAATAATTCCCCCTTTTTCTATCACTATCTACCAGTGTAAGAAGTTGATTTCCCTCCTGTTTATAATCTCCATTTAAATACTGAAAGACCACAATGAGATCTCCCTGCAGCCTTCTCTTCTCCAGACTGAATAAGTCCAGCTCCTTCAGCCAGTCTTCATAGGAGAGGTTCTCCAGCTCTCTGATCATCTTTGTGACCCTCCTCTTAACCCTCTTAACTCTTAAAATATATATCCCAATTAAATTATTCATGGAAGTATGCATCTCACTGTGTTGCGTATATGTATTTTCTATTTATCAGGTTAATCAAGGATGAAAACATGAATTAAAATAATTTTGTTTTCCTTCTATAGGAAGACTGCAAGGAAAAAATCACTGGACTGAAAACTGAATGTGGTAAGAAGATGCAAATTCAGTTTATAATAGTGTAAGGAAGTCTTTCATGCTTCCTAATGTATTTGATAAGGTTAATTTCTTTTTAATGTTTGGTAAGTACTGTGAGAAGAATGCTTCCCCAAGCTGGATAGGTAACAGTAAATTAAAGGGGAACAAAAAGTAAGAAGGGAAGACTATTTATACAGAATGATGTCTTTTCACACCGAATCACACAGAATGGCCTTGGTTGGAAGGGACCTCAAGGATCATGAATCTCCAACCCCCTGCCACAGGCAGGGCCACCAACCTCCCCATTTAATACTGGACCAGGCTGCCCAGGGCCCCATCTGACCTGGCCTTGAACACCTCCAGGGACTGGGCATCCACAGCCTCTCTGGGCAGCCTGTTCCAACACCTCACCACTTTCTCTGTAAAGAACTTCCCCCTGACATCCAACCTAAATCCTCCCTCCCTCAAAACCATTTCCCCTTGTCCTGCTGTTATCTGTTCTTTCAAAGAGTTGACTCCTCTCCTGTTTGTAGGCTCCCTTTAGGTACTGAAAGGCTGCAATCAGGTCACTCTGCAGCCTTCTTTTCTCCAGGCTGAACAAGCCCAGCTCCCTCAGCCTGTCTTTGTAGGGGAGGTGCTCCAGCCCTCTGATCATCTCTGTGGCTCTCCTCTGGACCCTCTCCAACAGCTTTTATAAAGAAACCTATGTGAAACAGATCATTTTTACATTGAAGATCATGCCGTACCTGCTAGAAATCCATAAGAAGGAGAGAAAAATAATGGAACTTCTTGGACAATGGAGGTAGGTTTGCAGTAGGGAAGTAGACATGTGCCCAAGTCCCACTCATAAACTAAGCTATGTCCTCAATGCAGTTATGCTTTTTCTTCCTTACTTCTTGTGTAAAAGAGGATTACTGACCACACTGATCTGGTTATTCAGAATGTCTTCAGTGTCTGCTTCTTGTCCCCTGCAGTATACTGGAGCTTTTCTCCTTAGTTGTTCCCCACTATATATTATTTTTTCTTCCAAAAAGTGTTTACTTTGTATGCTACTGAACTCTTCTGCCAGAAAGCATTGTCATAAGAGGATGCAGCAGTGAAATGGGAAATCTGGATTCTAATCCTCCTGCATTCCTGCTTTAACCTGAATCACCTGTGCATCCTTTCCAGGAATACACTGTAATCACAAGCTAAGTAGAATTAGAATCATAGAATTATTAAGGTTGGAAAAGACCTCTAAGATTATCTTGTCCAACTGTCCACATACCACCAATATTGCCCACTGAACCACATTCCTTAGTATCACACCTACACATTTCTTGAATACCTTCAGGGACAGTGACACAACCACCTCCCTGGGCAACCCATTCCAGTGCTGGACCACTCTTTTGGAGAAGAAATTTTTCCTGGTGTCCAACCTGAATCTCCCCTGGTGCTAGTAGAGGCCATCCCCTCTCATCCTATTGCTGGTTTCCCAGGAGAAGAGGCTGACTCCCACCTTGTCACAATTTCCCTTCAGGTACTTGTAGAGGGCAATGAGGTCTTCCCTGAGCCTCCTATTCTCCAGACTAAACAATTCCAGTTCCATCAACCACTGCTTATAAGTCTTATGTTCCAAACCATCTCACAAGCTTTGTTGCCCTTCTCTGGATATGTTCCAGGACCTCCATGTCTTTCTTGTAGTAAGGAGCTCAAAACTGACCACAGTACTCAAGATGTGGCCTCACCAGAGCTGAGTACAGGGAAATGATCACCTCTTTGCTTCTGCTTGCTACACTATTTGTGATACAAGCCAGGATGACATTGATCTTCATGGCTGGGCACACTGCTGGCTCATGTTCAGCTGAGTGTTGTCCAGCACCCCCAAGTTCTTTTCCTCTGCGCAGTCTTCCAGCCATTCCCTCCCAAACCTGTAGCATTGCCTAGGGTTGTTGTGATCAAAGTGCAGGACCTAGCACTTAGTCTTGTTGAACTTCATCTCACTGGCCTCAGCCCAACTGTCCAGCCTATCCATATTCCTCTGAAGAGCCTTAAGGCACATTGATACTTCCTCCCAACTTAGTTTCATCTGCAAACTTAATGAGAGTGCAATCTCTTTATGCATATTAAACAGGACAGGCCCTAATACCAATCCTTGGGGAACAGCACTCATGACCTGTCACCAGCTGAATTTAACTGCATTCGCTACCATTCTCTGGGCCCAGCCCTTCAGCCAGATCTTTACCCAGCAAACAGTGTACCTGTTCAAGCCACAAAAGCCAAAAGAAAGCTGTGATCACAGAATCACAGAATGGCCAGGGTTGGAAGGGACCTCAAGGATCATGAATGTCCAATAATGTAATTGTATGGTAGAATTCTTTCATGCCTCCATGCAAAGTTGGATCACTGTGCAACCAGGAATCTAAGCTGAAGGGTACAAAGGAAAAAATAAAGGAGGTTGAATCTGTGATCAGATGACAGGAGTCTCCTAGGGGAGAGATACATTGCAAATTGTTCTGTTTGCTGAACTTTATACCAGTGTGCCAGAAAGAACAGAAGGAAATTAGACCTCATGAGAGGTCTAGTTAATTATGAGTTTCACTAACTCTGTAAATAAATGAATTATGGGTAAGATAATACACATAGCAGTTTATTTTTATCCCAAAGGGTAATGAAGCTTTGTGTTAACTGGGGAACAGAGCATGCAGTCGCTTGTTAGACTGGAGTATGTATTGACTAAGATTCAGAAGGTCTAGAATATCTAGAATATATCTAGAATATCTGTAAGATTCTACCAAGGCTAATATATAAGGGTACTTTAAACTTTGTAATCATGAAAATGTAGAATTGATGCAAATATAAATGAATTTAATTTTGGGATCTCATGAAAAGTAGGACTGTATAAATATATGCAGTTTAAAACTGGGAATACTGTAAGCAAGTTGTATCTGAGCTATGTTATGGAGATAACTAGTTCACTTGTAGTGCATGAAGACTCTTAATGTACTTTTTCATAGTGACTGATCCAAGACAAAGAGTTGTCTCAATGATCCCACCTTTATCTGAAAGTCAACATGTCTGTGCTCTAAAGACTTGTTTATGCATTTCCCATTTAAGCATCAGTGGATATAAATAAATAAACAGCATTGGGAATTGCAAGCAGATCTCAGTATTGTTTTCCCCCTCTCCAAGTTAATCGCATTCTCAATAGATTCAGCCTGTCTTTGTTAGTCTCTTTTTAGCCCCCTAGCTCCTGCATTCCTGATTGAACTGTGCCTTGTGCTTAACAAAAGGGGTCTCTAACTTGTAGTTTAGGATTTAGAAATCAAGGTCTTCTCCTTCCTTGGTGAATGTTCCACCCATCTGGCCATCATGGATGCAGAGACACTAACAAAGGAGCCTTAATGTGCTTGAAACAGTCTGAATTGCTCTCAGACTTCCATGTCTAAAATTTGTTTAATCTGGAGTTTATGAACAGTTCATCAAAGGATGCCATCAGTAAGAACAGCATATGAGGCCACACCAAGTCAGTAATACAAATGAAGAGCAATGTATTAAGGAATGCTAGAATATCTGTATGTGCAGTAAAACATTTTATGACTGGGATCCATGATACTGTTTGATTAGAGTACATTTTGTGAGAGATCTTCAGAATTTACGAACTCTACCTTCATCTCTGCAAAGCTGAACTTGGCTCAGTGTAGTTCATTCCAACTTAACTTAGAATTACTTTCTTGTAGGGAAAGCTATTGTGAAGTTAAGTGCTTCATCCAAAATACACCCAAATACAGAAAAAAAAATGGTGGTCATAGGATATGAGCAAAAGTTTTACTAATCCAATCTTACAGCTCTTGGATGTATAAACAGATGGCAAGATATCTCAGCAGGTGTTGCTACCAGCCCTTTGGCAGAACAAAACCTCTCAGTGGACACTAAACCTACTTAAAAAACTATTTGAAATAATGCTTCAACATCCTCTACTAAAAAATACCTCCCTTGCTAAAATAGCTCATTATACATCTTGGAAACACAATCCAGTAACTAAGAGAAATTGCTCTGAATTTTGGATTAACCATAAGAGAAACAATTTTAAAAGAATTTGATCATCAAATTGTAACAGAACTTTCAGATCTAAACATGTCCCCAGTTCCATATCATGTAAAAAGCAATAAACAGAGGTGCTGTTTAAAAGCCTAAAGGTTATTCTGAGAACATTGCTCAGAGGAGAAAAGCTCAAAAAACCCACCCAGTAACTTATTTTATGTCTAGAATTTACATGAAATGAATCAAGAGGATTTTCATCTTTCTCTTTGTTATATGGAAGAGCTTCCTGTGCTTTTTAACAATATGAGTGATTTAGCTGAGAAATATGAGTGTTCTTTGGATACCATCTATATTTTTAAGGATTTCCCCTTACAAATAATACCACAGAACTACCAAAACCATGGAGAATGGCAGCCAGGACAGCTTCAGTGCACAGGAAGATTTATTAAACCAGAACTCCCAGTCTGCATAACCGGCAACTTAGCTGGGATAGAATAAAATCTTAGGCACTACAGAGGGCTGCTGAACATGTTGTTAAGTAGAATATCTGTGGTTTCCTTTTTCTACTGATTCTTGCAAGAATATTTCATTAATTATTTTGGCAGGAAGTCCTACAGGAAATAGTAGGCAACTAATGTATCAGGAAGCATATTTGACACATAAAGAAATCCACAAGTACTTAATTTTGCAGAAGTCATTGCCATAGGTTGCTGTGGATGCTAAAAGTGTAATGGTTCTCTCAGGTATAAATAGAAAAAATCATGAATGACAAGTGCTTCATCTGGGACTGCAGTAGTCCAAATAAAAGTGCTGGTTTGCTCACAAACAGCAAATAAGTATAGAATAATTTGAGAATATCTATTATGAATTTTCAGGACTTATGAATAGCACCTGACAAGTCAGAAAAATGATCTGAATGTCACATTTTGTTAGTAGTAGTTTCTAGTAGTTAGTAGTAGTTAGTAGTAGTTTGTAGTATTAAGAGGGATGTTCAAGAGAAAATATAGTACTCTTAATCTAATGTTTAGATTGTCATTACCTGAGGCTCTGTCCCTTCAAGTATAGAAAGCAAAAGTGGGCAAACCTGGAGAATGCAATATAGCAGCAGCAATTTGGGTGCTGTGGAAGGGAACAGCAGTAACAAAGCTTATCTATTCTTTCTTTTGGTATGCTTGGCTATATAAGTTTGTCGTAAGGAAGTCAGAGAAAGAAAACAAAAATGACTTAGCAGCCTGGATTGCCCCGTGGCTAAGCTGCCTAGGTGTATTGTCTAGGATGTGCTAACAGACCTTCCAAAACCTACACCGCTGCTATATCATGGACATTCATCTCTTAGCAGCATCTATGAAAACATTAAAAGGAAGGGAGTCAAACCCCAGCTCCAACTGTACTGGATTCTTAGCCTAAATATAGGCATTAATTAATTAGCAGCAACTGTCCTAAGTCAATTAGTTAGCAGTTAGCACAGTCTTTATGTTCAGTGTCATAAATGGCGAAACTCTTAAATCTCTGAGATTTATTTGTATGCAGGAGGATTAGTTTCACATGTTAAAAGGAAGGAGTTTGTAATGTATCTGTTCTGAAATATTCTCCAGCTGGACAAATTTTTGTATTGATTTTATTGCTGTGCTGGGAACTTGTCTGCAACAGACGTTTCACACAAGACTGGCTATCCGGCTGATCAAGGCTTGGGTGTATTTGCTTGACTTCAAATTTAATAGAGGGATGCTGAATGTTTCAAAGTTAGGAAACATCATCTGCTTATTTTTCAATTAAGCAGCGAAACTGAAATTGAATGTTTGCCCTGTTGCATTGCATTTGCCCTGTAGCAGTGCGTTGTTAGTCTGTAACAGTTGTTTCGCACTGGACTGGCTATCTGAATGATCAAAGCTTTGGTGTGTTTGCTTAACCATTCTAAATTGATTGTTTTATGAGCTATATAATGAGTTAAATGTAACAATGTACAAATGAGCACCTTTCAGCCAGAAACAAATTGTAAGTATGACAGCTTAGATACAGATTCATACAAGCATGCAACACTGTCCATTTTTTTTCTGATTTTAAGATTAGGATACAAAGTTATGAATCTGCATTTAAGACAAAAGGATCCTCCTCTTTTGACACTTGTATCCAGTGGCATTGCAAGAATAGGAGGTGATCTTATTTTCAACCAGATATTGACCTCTCCTATGAGGTGGGGGATGATAATTCTCTAAGTTCATTACTTCTTGGGCAAATGCTGCTGTCAGGGGGGCAGTTGCACAGAAAGGAGTTGAGGGCTGTGTTCTTGGCACTTTGTTACCCACGAGCAGTGCAGTTTTAACCAAGTGTGGTGTGCGTGGGCTGAGCGCAGTGACACAGTTGGGTGGAGTTCAACCTTTTTCCTGTCTGTGTGAAAATGCAGCAGAGCTTTGGATATATCTAAGCTCATCAAGATAAGAGCACTTCTGGATATACACCAAGACTCATCTTTGAATAAGTAGCGTGACGGTTTCAGCCGATGTCTGCTGGGATCCTTCCTGACACGAGACTGCTCAAACTGTTCTCTGAAATGTAGAGTGCCTCAAGTTCATTAATCAAAACCCAAAAGGACTTCGCAGGGTTTAAATTTTGCCTCCTAGTGCTTCAGAAACAGATGAGTTACTGGAGATCTGTTATTAAATACAGATACCCACATTTAATAAAAAGACTGCACTGCTTACACACAGTGGCTGGAGATGGCAAAAACTCCCAGAGGCTGCTGTGAAGACCAGCATGACCGAGGCATGGCATGGACAGCAGGTTCGACTTTGAACTGTCTGAAGCCGTGAATCCTGTCTCCACTGCACAGCAATTCCACACAAGCCGAAGCCTGGCCCATCATTTCCTCAGCGATTTTCCTGTAACGATGCGTTTATTTCTCGCATTTCCTAACAAATGATATTTCTTACGCAAAGGAAGGTTTTCACGACGAGGAAGAAGTCTCTCGTTTGACAAACTTTTTCCTTTGGCAAAAATCGATTAACACCATTCCGATCTCCTGTTGCCGAAGTTTGGATTGCACATCGCGGAAACCTCTCAGCGAATTTCTCCGTCCTCCAGGCGTGGAAAACATCGATTCACTCCGCTTCTCGGCAACTCAACCGCAACAACTTTTTCAAACGACGCGGGCCGGGCTGCGACAGGGCAGCGGCACCACCGCGAGCGACGGCGGCTGCTCCCGCCAACGTCCGGACGGCGGCACGCCGGAGCGCCGCCGCGCACCCCCGGCGGCGGGCAGGACGCCGGGCTCCCTCGGCCGCCGAGCCGCTCGCGCCGCAGCCCGGCGCCAACGGCCGCGTGCCGCCGCCCGGCACCTGTGCGGCACGGGCGGGGGAGCGGCGGGCGAGAGGCGCCTGCGCACTGCGCGCCGCGCGGCCCCTCGCCGCCACGGCCGCAGTCACTTCCTGCCCCTGTGCCCATCCGGCTCCGGGGTCAGCGGCCGCCGCTCTGGCGGGACAGGGGCGAATAAAGTGGAGTTCGGGGCGGGGGAGGCCGCCCGTCCGCTCCCAGGTAGGGGACGGCGAGCGGCGGTCCCGCGGCGGTCCGCGCGCCGCTCCCTGCCGCTGCCGCCGGCGGCGTTCGGCGCCCGCTGTCACCTGCCGCCCGCCCGTCCCTTCCTCCCCTCCTCCCCGAGGCTGGCGCGTGGCGGCCCGGCGGGCTCTCCCGGCCGCGGCTCCGCGGTGCTCGCTCTGCTCCGTTCCCTCACGCCCGGCCCGGCCCGGCGAGCTGCCGGCGGCGCGGTTCCGCTCCCTCCGCCGCGCGGGAGTTGCGAGGTGGCGGCGGGGAGCGGCGCGGGGCTGCGAGCGCGGCTGAGGAGAGAGGAGGAGGGCGGGATGGATGGAAGGCAGGAAGGAAGGGCGGCGGGAGCGCGGCGGGGCGGCCGGGGCGCAGGTGGCGGCGGGCGGGCGAGGGCTGGAGCGGGCCGGGCCGCGCGGGAGCGGCGGGGCCGTGCGCTCCGGGAGAGCCGCTGCGAACAATGGAAGGGCCGAGCGCGGGGGGCCGCCGCGGAGCCGGGTGCGCGGCGTTCGCGCTTTCGCTCCGCGGAGCTGACGGCCGTCTGCTCGTTTCGGCAGGAGCGAGCCGCTGCATGTAGAAGGACCGCGGGTCGTGCGCACGGAAAATGCCTCTGCGAGACAAGTGCTGTCAGACGGAGCACCACCACCACGGCTGCTGCGAGCCAGGTACGGCGCGGGGGCGGCCGTGCGGAGCTGCGGGATCCCGGGGGTGACAGATGTGCGTCGTCGGGGGGCGGCCGGGGCGTGCCGCCGTTCTGGATTCTGCTGGAGCTGTCCTTAAGTACCCTCGAGTGCAAGCTGCTCGGTGGGATCGCTCCTCGGATCCTGTGGGGTGCCTCGTTGTAACCCATGGCTCCAGGTGGGCGCTGTGTGCCTGTCAGAGGCAGGCGACAAAACGTGTGAAGACTCCAAGTGTTCTTGTTCTGAGAAGTGGAGTGTCTTGGTCTGTCTTCAGTTTCTTTTCTTGTTAAGCGACGTTTCTGGCAATCTCTTGCATTCTTTGAGTATCCCTTTACTTTGTCCCTCCTCTGGTGAGCTCTGATGAGCATAAGGATCTTCTTGTCAAGTGGGGGGAAAAAAAACCCTGAAATTCCTAAACCTCCTGTCTGCATCCCAATGCTGTGTGACACGGGAGATGCTGCTAGTAGAAAGTCCTTGGAAGTTTCAGCTAGCTCGCTTGATTTTCTGTAATCGTTATGCCCGCTGTTATAATTGGTAGCCTGAAAGTAAACTTGGTTCCTTTCTTCTTGCTTTACTGTAGAATTTGTTATTTGGATGCTTTCACTTGCATTTGAAAAAGAAAGGCATCTGTTTTTTGGAATTAGTACTTGAAAGTCTGCGTGGCAGCTTGATAATACTCCTTTAATTAAATGTAATTTGAGAGAAAGTACTGTTCAGCTAGGAGAAACACTTTTTGTGTTTAAGATGTTTTCATTTTTTATAAGGGCTTACATACTTTTCTTGCCCTACAAATAAAAGTGATGTGTGATGCCTGCTTCATGTATGTCGCTCCTTCATATCAGTGGCTATTACATATGCATGTTAGGGGCAGTATGCAACCCAAAGTACACTATTTTAAAGAAGATGGAATGGGCTAGTAGAATACAATATGTCATTGTGTTAGAAATCCCTAAACAATTAGCTGATTTGTAATGGTTGTTACATGTTCATATATAACAGTATATTATGGGGCCAGCACAGTTGTGTGGTGTGTTCATTTTATCATTCCTTTCTTAGACTGCTTTTTCTTTCTGATGTTCTTTTCAGCTTGAATTTACTTATAACCTTACATCCTGCATTTCCTGCATTTAGTCTACTTGCAGTTGGTAAACCTGAATAGATTTTCACGATGCTGTTAGTGCTCTTTACTAAAACATACATTTCTTAGAGGTGCTCTGTGCTGGCATTAGAAATGGAGACCTAAAAATGGGCTAATTGCCTCATAGAATGAGCAACAGAGGAGCTACAAGTTAGTTTTGCTAATAACAAAGATGACTGAAGTGATTTTTGCAAACTTGTGGTTGAGTAAATGCTGGTATTCGTGTAAATTTAGTATTCCATCTGAGCAAAGCTTGGTTGGTTTTTGAATATACAGCAACAGAATGCTGTGAATTCTTTGTGCATGAGCACTGTGTATCAGAATAAGTAATAATCTTTCTGCTGGATAAATCTTATAATAGGTTTTATGAAGATTCCAATGTAACATGAGACTTCAAATTGTTACTTTTGCAGTTTGCTTGAACCAGAAGCATTTTTTGAATGTAGATTTTATTGTGAAAACTATTATAGTACCTGTCTGTGGACCATACTAGTTAGATATGCTTGTGCTTTGTTCTGATCATGGTGGAATGGATGTGAATTCAGGGTGTAGTGACAGGACTGAACGTAGTACGTTCAGAAGAGATGTGTTTGGTAATTTTTTGTACATCTGCTTTGTTGTTTTGGTTTGAACGATGGGAGTCAGGTAGGCTGCTTTAGGGAACTGCCTTAACTGATGGAAACTTCTGATAAGTCAGCATGGTTTAGTATGTTTATGTTTTATACTCATAGCTTTGAATACATTCTTGATTTGACTAATCAACATGATAGCATACTCTCAGAAGGTGTCATGTCTGGAACAGTCACTATCTGATTTTTTTAATTCACTCTTGATGAGAATTTTTACCTCAGACAACTTGTGCTGCATTCTTGGCCTTTTGCTTTAGCTAGCTTACTCTATACTTTGAAAATCTATAATTTAATAACAATCATCTTTGCTTTCTCAAATGACTTATTATCTTTTATGTATTTCAGTGCATATATTGGAACCTGGTGATCCTCCATTATTACAGCAGCCTTTGCAAACATCAAAATCTGGTATTCAGCAAATCATCGAGTGTTTTCGATCAGGTATAAAGCTGTGACTTAACTCTTAGAAAAGTTTATTACCTTGTTTTAACAGTTATTCATTTAGGGTATATTTAGTGTATATTGAAACAAAACAAAAAATCAACACCTGACTTTCTACATATTTGCAAAATATTGATGGGTTTTTGTTATTAAGTGATATTTCTTCTTGTCTGCGTTTTCATGTAGGCTGGTCAAGTTATAGCTCCTGCTGTATAATCATCTTTCAAAACCAATTTTTTTTTAAATAGCTTGTTCTTTTGCTTTATGTTATCCCTCCAGCTGTTTATTAATGAATTCATCCTAAAACTCTTGAGCAGCAGACAAAATTCAGTATTTGCCTTGAACTTTTTAGAACTGCTGTATCATATTACTTTTATGGTGTTCCTCGACTCTTTTTTGGAGTTGCAATTCATAGCAGTGAACCTAAGAATAACAGCTGAGCGTTTGGATGAGCGTACCAAGGGTGATTGAAACCTGTAATGCTTTCAAGCTGGTTCTACAATTCTGATGTGGCAAAGCAAACTTAGTGCAAGAACACTGAGTTTGTACTTTTAAGCAGTTACATAAAAAGATTTAAATAAAGCAACAGAGCTTTATGTCTATGAAGTAAGTGTTTCACATATAAGTCATTGCTGGTATGCAATGGGCTGCGTGTCTGGGCTGAGTTTTGTAGAATGACACAGTATTGTGTATGTTCTCCACATCCATTTAAAAACTTCATACAAAAAAGAAAACTGGAGATGAGAGTCATTAGCAACCTTGTTTATAAGTGTGAGTGTTTGAATGAAATTGCCATAAAGCCTCAAATATGTGTGGCGGGCCTGTTTGATTTGAAGCAGGCTAATGGTATTTCAGTTGGCGCTAGCACAAACTGCAAGTAGTCTGTCTCAAGGCAGCTTCTAGATTGTCCTTTCTGGCATTTGTTAAATTGATAGCCTACGTTGTTGTCTTCGTGGCAGTTGGACAGAAGGCAAAATGACTTGGAACAGGATTTTGAAGTTAGTTTTGAACACACAATTTTTCATTTTGCTAAGGAGCTCTTTCGATTCTTACGGTAACCTTAAAGAAACAGAGCTTAAAGCCATAACCATGAAAGCAGTTTTAGCAGAAGGCTTCTCCAGTCTTACAGAGCGTTAAGGATAACGAATTAATTACTAACTCCTTTCTAGTTGCATTAGATTCAAATACAACCAAATCATAATGTAGTAAACAGCATTCTTATATGAATCTTAGAATGAATCACGGAATGGCCTGGGTTGAAAAGGACCGCGATGATCATCCAGTTTCAACCCCCCTGCTATGTGCAGGGTTGCCAACCACTACACCAGGCTGCCCAGAGCCACATCCAGCCTGGCCTTTAAGTTCTGGACTTCTGTAATGATGTTATAGAATAGAATGTTCTCCTATGAGAAAGTGAACTGTTGAGATTTTTCTGAGAAGTGAAATTGCTTGCTGAGGGCCTAACCTTGGCTGTTTCTGCCAGAGAATTGTTTGCAGTGACTGATACTCTGTATCAGTTTCTTTTGACAGTGATGCATTCTGTCAGCTACATCTACAGCTATTAACATGATTCAGTGTAGTATTGCTTGCCCCAATGAAATGCAACTATGAAATAAAGCTATGGTAAGCTGGAGAAAGCATTTGCTGGTGGAAAATTGACTGTTCCTTGCCACAGTGGGTAGTTGGTGAAGAATGTGCAGATGCTTGCTTTTTCTCTGCCTGATGAGTCAACAAAACCAATGGTTGCTTTAACTTATTTTCTGTTTCCAGGAGTTTGGAAAGGTCCATTGTATAATCCACAAGGACCCATTAATAATAAGTAATTAACTCTTATGTAAAGCTTCACGGCATAAGAAAGATTTGAAGCCAAAGGAACCACTGCATCTTCTAGTCTCACCTCTAGTATAAGTCCTTAAAATTCCTAAGACTGATAGTTTGAATTAGACAATCCTTCAGTACTGAATGGAAGAGAAAGAACTTTCATTATTACATGAGAGAGAGAGGTGAGAGAGAGGGATTGAGGGATTGATTAGGAAGGAGAGGTAAATTAGATGATTATTTTCATTCGAAGGGTTTATTTGTGTCTAGGACATGCACTGACAGCACAAGTCAAATTTTATTTCATGGTGTACTGACACCAAGCTTGAGGCCTTTTATTTGGATTATAGGTAGTGACTTATTGGAATTTCATCTACATGGAGCATGTTCAGTTTTGTTCAGCTGTGTTTTCATGTTATTTTCTTTATATGCAGGCATTGAAGTATTCGTGGATGAGATTTCAGTAAATAACGCATCCTTAGGGGAACTCTATGCAGTTCTCAAATTTGGGATTTTTCAATAAATGCAAGTATTTTTCCAGGGGTCTGTTCTATGTAGAAATGCAGATCAGATGAAGATTAGGTTGATAACACTTGAGGGAAAGAGCAGTGAGAGAAAAAGACAAGAACCTAGGGCAGTGGCCCAGGAAAGGCATAGGCAGAGAAAAAAATTGAATGGTAGCCTCAGACAGTCAAGTTTGGTTCTAAGCAATTGAAGAAGGTACTGTGCTTTACTAAAATGCAGTTATAAAAAGATTTATAGCATTATTAGGCCAAGAAATAGAAAGCTAACTAGATAAGGTCTATTCACATTGAAGAACAACTCTGGAATTATTTATATTTGAACAAGCTTTTTGTTTAGAACATAATTCTGCAGTGTGACCAAGTCTGATCTTTAAATGGAATCCTTAACTGTCCACGTTGACCAAAACCTTGAGCTTCTATGTTTCAGCTGGAAGTGTGTATCTTGATGCCATTTTTGCTGTTTCTTAGTTGTCTGTTACACAGGTGATACTTTGCCAACTTTCATTATAGTTCTGCTGTTTTGACTAATTTAGATTAATTTTGTTTTGTTCCTCTATTAAAAATAAAATGAAGTTAGAGCAATTAGCTGAATTTGTTTAGCCAGCATTTCCTTCTGGTTTGGCATGGTAAGTATTTATCATTCAGTAATTCATTGCTCATTGTGGACATTATGTTCATAGTTCTAGCGAGATATGAAATGGAGGAATGGATTTCAAGTGTAACGTAAACAAAAGATTCAAAATTTAAGCAAGGCAGGAGCTGGAAAACACCTACAGTGCTAGATCAAACTTATCCTTGTGTGTTTGGATATTTTATTTTTGAATATACTATGCATATGTATACAGTAGTCTGGAACACCTGCACATTTTGTTGAGCAGTGTGTGTTTTAAGGGAAAATTTTCTGAGTTATTTTATTCTTTTTGCAGGCTAAAAATGTGTCTCCAGTTCTATTTTCTTCCATAAGTATGATCACCTTTATCTTGTATCACATGCCTGGATGTAGTAACGTTGATGTTAGCTCTTTGTGCTTTATTCTAAACTCTGTAGTTTTTTTTCCTTACCTCATAATTTATTATGTGAAATAGCTGCATTTTTATTGCTTTCTTAACATGATGAGCTTTTTTAAACTTTAGGTGCTTATTCCCTCCTCCTAGAAGATTGTATTACAGCAACCAGATATTGTACCATGGAATCCTTATTCATGTTAGCTGTTGGTTTTGGTCTAAGTCATTATTCTGTTTGTTCTCTGTAAGCTGTAATATGTGTAAACTTTAATTTTTATGTATTTATTTCAAACTAGGCTTATTTTCATAATGGAAGTTGATTACATATCGTAAACTGTGCAGTGAAATAGCATTAATGCAAGATGAAATGCTGATATGATTGTTGTGTTATAAAAATGCTTTTGCTTTCATGTGATGATGCGAGTTAAAAAATGAACAGAAAACCTTCCTTAAGTAAAATGTTTCTTTTATTACAGGAACTAAACAACTTAAGCATATCTTGTTGAAAGATGTGGACACCATTTTTGAGTGTAAATTGTGCCGGAGTCTCTTCAGGGGATTACCAAATTTAATTACTCATAAAAAGTTTTATTGTCCTCCAAGTCTTCAGATGGATGATAGTAAGTTTTCCTAATTTTAGTATCTAATAAAGCCACCTGAAATTGAGAAACTTCCTTTTTGTACCCTTTGTACAAATGCACAAGAACAAGATGCAGAAAACTGATGTGGAATTAAATTTAAATGGTAATGTATGTTGATAACCTTTATGATAGAAAAGAAGCTACAGTGCTGAATGAAAATGTGTTAACAGGACAGACCCATAAAATAATCAAACATGAATATAATAAGACATGAATATATGTCCAGTGCTTTAATGAAAGATGTCACTGTTAATGATTTTTAATTCTTCCACTTTTTCTTCTTTGTTTTTTTTCCTCTTTTTATTGTGGAAGATAATAAAAAGCTCACCATGATCTGGGAAACTGAATCTCATACAAAAGCTTGGATCTAAGCAAGCATTTCGGTTTTATATCAGTAGAGTTCAAAAAGAGTTTGGCTGGATCATGTAGAGTGATGTGGGTGATGTGTGTCATTTTTTCCTGTATTTGGGAAGTATTTGGTAATCACAGATACAATCCTTCATTGTTAGTCATGAAACACAGACTGAGAAATCACCCTTTTTGAAGACTTTTTCTTCAGTTATACCGTATTCCTTTCTCACTGCTTCACCTCCATCTTCCCTCTGGGAACCAGACAGGATGCCTGGGAACAGCACAAAACTGCACCGGGGAAGTTGAGACCAGACATTAGGAAAAATTTCTTTGCCATGAGGATGGTCAAATGTCTATCAAGCGTGAGAGATAAGTAGCTGATGTCCCCAAGCCTGTCAGCATTCAGGAAGCATTTGGGCATTACCCCTCGATGATGTGCTTAAACTTTTGGCTAGCTCTGATGGGAGTTGGCAGTTGGACTTGATGATCTTTGAAGGTCCCTTCCAACTGAACTGTTCTATATTCCTGGGGCATTTCTGTGATCATGTCTAGCCCACTTTCTTTTTTGTAGAGAGTAAACTTTATTATTAAAAGTAATTAAAAGGAAAAAAAATGCATCTATTTGCATTAAAAAAAAAAAAAACACCACAATGATTAAAGATTCATTTCAAGTGATAATAATTTGTTGATCTCAGTAAAGCTGAATAACTGGGAAATGTGCCAGCTTTTAAAGTGTTTTGTAAAGCTGCTTTTGTTATCATGTTTGTCTTTGTTGGCTTCATCAACATTGGTGTGATGATGATTTTTCTTTAGTGTCCTTGTACCTCAACATTTCAAAAACTATGGAATTATAAGTACATGTGACTTAAATGCAGGAATGTCTAAGCAAAATCCTGAGTAAACTTCCAGTTTAGCTGTTGGCTAGGTTTCCTTTAGTTGGCTGCTTGGCTGATACATTTCATTGTTCAGTTGGAAGGGTTCAAATGAAAACAATAGTGCTGTGTGCTCCAAATGAAAAGAATAATACTAGATGCTCTGAATTAAGTTGCTGGCCTGAAGAAGATCTTCAAATCATTGTGGGGAATTTCAAATGGTATCATCGCAGTGCCTTGTGTTTTTACGTTAGTGCGCTGGGGTTTTAGTTGTGCCAGTGCTGACGTTTAGCTTGCAATGCTGGAAACTAGATCATTGAACTTGGCATTTAAAAACAGAATGTTTCTCAGGGTTGTGATATCATCAGTAGCTTGTAAGCAAATAGGATTTTTTTTAATCTCATTTTTCATTTCATAATACAAAACCTGTAGGGTATCTCTCACTCCGGGGAGGGGGGGGAAAGGCAGTAAGATTATCATACTTTTGCTTTTAAAAAAAATACAATACACAGTAGCCAACAATGTAAATGATTCAAAAACATGGAATGAACTTTTTTTGAAAGTAAGTATGTTGAAACAGTACTTCAAGGGCAAACTTACACTTGTTAAGTTTCCTTTTTTGCTTATGCCGATAAAGGAGAACCACTGTATCTTCTTTTCTTGCTTTTTTTTTTTTTTTTAAGTCTGTTTCAACTCATTGTCAGGGCAGACCATAATATGAACTTTTGGAGAAGCTCAGTGGAGTCATTTCTTGAAGTAAATTCTTTCACGGAATTGTTTTGAGAAATTAGTAGGAAAAAAAAAATCCAAAATAATACAGAATTTTTTGTCCTTACTTTTGCTATTAAGTCTCTCAAGTGTTTTGGTAGTCCTAAGAGTTTTCACTGTCCCAGAAGTTATGTTCTGTCTCATCTTTGTCTGTCCTCACGCAATGCTTAGGTGATACAGACATTTCGTTGGCTCTTAAGGACTGCTCAGAATTCATGGCTAAGAGCTTGTTTCCAGAACTGGGTTCATTTATTGAGGATGCCTGTTTCCAGCAGTAGAAAAACTGGATTTTAATTGTACTTCAGACTTAGCTGCACACCTAAGAACAAGTGCAATTTTATGTCCTTAGTTTTGCAATTGGTAGTGACTTCTAGAGAACAATTTAATTTGAAGCAAACTAGTTTTCAGCTTAGGTGGCTTCCACATTAGCATACTGGAAGGATTTAGTTCCACAGTCAGCTTCTAATAAGAGTGTCACTTATACTGATTTATTAAAAATGATTACTCAAAGCCTTTATGTGTGAAAAATAGTAACAATTGTGCACATTTGGTGTCTGAATTAACTCAGTGGTGGAAAGACACTTTGAGGTTTGTGAAACTTAATTCAAAATTGCCAATCATTTAAACATGTCTTTGCTTTTTTTTTTTTCTTCCCCAGACCTTCCAGATATAAATGATAAACAGAGTCAAGCCATAAGTGATCTCCTAGAAGCAATCTATCCAAGAGTAGATAAGCAAGAATATATAGTTAGACTAGACCCTATAGAAACGAATCAGAATGCTGTATTTCAGTATGTGTCAAGGACTGATAGCCCAGATGAGAACACAGAAAGTAGTAGTGCTCCTGATCAAGCTCCAGTACCAATACAGGAACCCAGCACTGAACCACCCAAGGCTGTTTCAGCTCCTGCTCCAGTTGGGGAGACTGTGGAATTACCTCCTGCTGATCCTGTTACAAACAAGCTGACCCCTACTCCTGAAGAACAGCCCCCAGCCGTAACACCTGAAGTGGACTCTTTGGATAATTCTGATTTTGGCCACCAGTTGATTTGTTGTCTTTGTAGAAAAGAATTTCATTCTAGACGCAGTGTTCGCCGGCATATTAGAAAAGTACACAAAAAAAAGATGGAAGAGCTGAAGAAGTACATAGAAACAAAAAAGAAACCAAATCTGTGCTCTGCAAAAGGCCGAAATAAGAACGTTCTTGTAGCATTAGGTAGAAGTTGTCCTGTGTGTTATAAATCATTTGCCACAAAAGCCAATGTAAGAAGGCATTTTGATGAAGTCCATAGAGGATTAAGAAGGGATTCCATTACTCCTGATATAGCTACAAAGCCTGGGCAACCTTTGTTCTTGGATACAGTTTCTGCTAAAAAATCTTTTAAGACCCGAAAACAAAAGTCGTCTTCAAAGGCTGAATACAATTTAACTGCATGCAAATGCCTTCTGTGCAAGAGAAAATATAGTTCACAAATAATGCTGAAAAGGCACATGCAAATTGTTCACAAGATAACTCTTTCTGGAAAGAACTCTAAAAGAGAGAAAGGGCCCAACAATACTGCCAATGGAACAGAAATAAAACTAAAAGTTGAACCAGCAGATTCTGTAGAACCTTCGCCCCCTTCCATCGCTCTTTCTCCACAGAATGAATTAAAGGGAACAAATCATTCAAATGAGAAAAAGAACACACCGTCAGCACAGAAAAATAAAGTTAAACAGGACTCTGAAAACCCTAAATCAACCTCTAAGTCAACCACTAAATCAACCTGTAAATCAACTACTAAATCAACTTCTAAGTCAACCAATGCATCTGCTGCAGGTGGCCAGCAAAAAACCAGGAAGCCAAAACTTTCAGCTGGCTTTGACTTCAAGCAGCTTTACTGTAAACTCTGTAAACGCCAATTTACTTCGAAACAGAACTTGACAAAGCACATTGAATTACACACAGATGGAAATAACATTTATGTTAAATACTACAGGTGTCCTCTCTGCTCTTATGAAACACGTCGCAAACGTGATGTGATAAGGCATATAACTGTAGTTCATAAAAAGTCACCACGCTACCTTGGGAAAATAACTGCAAGTTTAGAAATTAGAGCAATAAAAAAGCCAATTGATCTGGTTCTAAATAAGGTGACAAAAAGAGGCCCTCAGAGGGATGAAACAAAACAGATTGGTTCAAAACACGATGTCACCTCTAATTCGCCCAATAAAAAGTATGAAGGAGCTGATGTTGGCATTGAAGTAAAAGTAACAAAAAACTTTTCTCTTCACCGATGCAATAAGTGTGGGAAAGCATTTGCCAGAAAAGCTTTTCTAGAACATCATAAGAAAACCCACAAGGCGAATGTATCTCATTCACCTGAAGAAAACAAAACCAAAGGCAGAAGTACGAGATCTAAAGCTGTTGTCTGGTGAGGAAAATATAGTGTTTTGTCTTTTCTTTTTCCCCAAACAAAATGGAAAGCACTGCCTTTTATGTTCTGTTGTTGATATATTGCCAAAAACATATTGTTCCATAGATTTTATGGTTTAGCTGTTTAAATACTGTGACATATGTCTGAATTGTTTCTTAATTTTTTTTTTTTTTTTAGAGTTTAGGAAAAGAGTTAATTTCTAAATTTATCATGGCAGGAAGTTGGAGTAGAATATAGATTAAGCTGTACCAAGTTGATGCCTTAAGGCATCTGTAATCAAGCTAATGTAAGGATGTTTCTAAAATAGCATGTTTTCAAATTATCAGTGCCTTTGGTTCATTTGAATAACTTAGCCTGCTAATGAACATCTCGGTAACCTCACTGAAGAAGCGCTAAAAGTACCATGGTAAAAGCTGTTGGCAGAAAATTTCTCTATGGACATATTAGAATTATTATTTTATAAATATGTATATATAATATGTATTGTCTGTGCTCTGTCCACAGAAAGACATACAACAGTTTCTTTGAATGTAATTTGGATGCTTAATTTCTTTGGTTTAAAATGAGTTTGAGTTAAGTTCCTAAGGACACTTCTAAAAATTGTCAGATTTAGGATTTAATCCTTGTAGTACTTATTTATATAAGCACAAGTTTGGAGACTTCTGGTGATTCATTTTTTAAAATGTTTGAACCTCATAATTTTTTTTGTTTTAGCCTAAATATTTATACAAGTCTGGCCAAGAATTTTCTTAATTTCTGCCTCTACAGAACACTGGGATGTTTTTTACACTTGGGGGATTTGTATTTGTATTTTTTTAGTTTTCTGTTGCCTTCATGTTAAGGATTAGAGATGGTCTGATTTTTAAGAGAACCTTTTAAAAAGGGAAATTATATACATAAGTGATAATTTTGTATTACAGAATGACTGAGTGATGCCTGAAGACTTGGGGATTGTACAAAAATGAACTGGGGAGACGTTAGTGATACCTATAAGAGTTTTTAACGTCTTTGTTCAGAAATATCCTTTTAGCATATTTGGTGAAAAGAAAACCAAGTTATATGTGCCTTATTCCATCTTTTCACTCTGAAATTCTGTATCCTAGAAGGTAATTTGATTCGAGTTTAGCTTCTGTAGTGAATTGCTACCTAGCTATGTTTAAACATAATGTGAAACGTGTGGCTTCCTAGCAAATCTGGGTTAAATGGGATGGAACTTCAAAAAATGAGCTGAGCTGGACCTTGAATTATGGTGATTTTAAGAGGTCTTTTGTATTTTGATGGTAAATTAAAGATTTGAGCTTATGAGTTATTTATGTTGTGTAATTTAAAACAGGATTGTACTGGTAAATGCAAAGTATTAATTTATTCCCATTTCTTCTCAGATAGGTTCAAGTGATGTTCGGAAAATTTGGAGTTCATTTGCATGAAAAAGACTTTAATGTGGTGTTGGAACTGCTAATATCTTGATAATGGTACTATAAGGAGGAAATATCTTCATAAGCTGTTGTTTTCTTACTAAATTACATCCATTCTGACTGCATGTTGTTAGTGCCTCCTCCCAAAACACTGCTGTAGTTGAAATGCACTTGTGCTTCTAAATTAGCAGTTAACTGTGCTTGTCTCTATACAGTTGAGGTTTGATACGAACTTTCTGAACTTAAAAAACCCATACAGAGGCAACTTGACAAACAACAGCTTTGGAAGAAGACTTTTGTTCCTCATTTAGGAAATCATCTTCAGAGAGCTCATCGTACTGTTCCTCCCTGATAGTGCTAATTGATGAACAGCTCTGACTTTTTTTGTGATATCCTACTTTGGCAATTGTTGTTATATACTGTTTTAAACTTATTACAAATGAATGTATAAGAGCAAACATGTAGTGTATATTGGCTGAATTGTACTAATTTTTAGTATTTGCCATAACATCAGTTTGTTCATATAGACTAATTTCCCAGTTCTGGGATGTTCTGAATTTCACTATACCACAGTTGCTTCAAAGATGTCCATATTTTTTACCATGTGTGGTTCATTGGACAACTTGGTAAACATCTAGGATGTTTACAAGAATATCCACATTCCTCTATTCTTTATTATTTTTTAAAAAAATTATACAACAAGCACTTTAATGATAGTTGCAGTTTATTTTTTCAATTTATTTTTTGAAAGATCAACACACTAATGTTAATATGAAGGTAGTGAATATTCGTCGATGTGTTATAGACAGACAATCTGTGCACAACCACTTATAATGTTAGTTTATTGCATTAAATATTAATAAAAAGGGAGGATAGTATGAGAGAAACTCCGAGTAATTTTTCTCTCGATATGATAAATGACCACTATAGATAGCACTTGAATTTGTATAATTTGGAAAATGTTTTAGATCTTTTTTATTTTAACCTTTTAACCAGGACTTTAGGAAACCTGTTGCATGCCTGCCATTATGGAATTCTTGGCGGGTTTCTTGCAACAGTGGTTTTGTTTTGTTTTGTCTTTTGTTTTTTGTTTTGTGTTTTAGAAAATATTTTGTTTAGTGATTTGTGTCAAATTGCTACAGTTTGAAAGGTACTGTACATCAGAAGAAATACCGTGTTTTTTATATAGGTTTACTCCTTTACTTAGGGAGATGCCTCATGTTCATATATACTTTTTGTATAAAATATATCTAAAATTGTTGATCACAAGATCAGGAGTAAAAATACTTTTATGGATAGAGAACTATTTGGCCCTGTTAGTGCATTGCACTACAAGTACTGTGAATAGGAACTGGACCGTAGCTGTTGCTCGAAATGTTCTATATTGAATGTACATGCTTTTGTTTGGATAAATGTACTGCATTTGGTTGAAAATAAAGCAGACTGGAAATCACTTTTAAGTGTGCATAAACAGAAAGATGTTTTTGTAAACCTGGAGTATCTGTCATTCCACAATCAGAAAGTACAATTTTGCATTTTTTGTAAAGCTTATCGTCTGATCATTGAAACTAGTTGTTTGTAATATTCTGTTGTAATAAATGTTTTTGTTTTGATATTAAAAGTTTGGCACTTGTGGAGTGAATGTTTCTCCACCTTATGGTTGACCCTCTGATAATGACTTTTTGTTATTTGTATAGGTATCTCCTTTCTAATTAAGTGTTTGCTTTTATTATCCTTTTAAAACAAAATTGAATACAGATATTGAAGGAGATAGGCTGTGTGTTTACTTGTTACTAAGAAAATTGAGTTATCTAGTTTGCATTGTGAATTATGTTGCTGGCCAGAGAATTCCACTCTTCATGTGAATGGAATGTAAGATCTGCCATAATTGTTGCTTATTCTTCTTGCTTTTTAAGTGCAATTTAAGTCATGTTCCTGAATACCTATGGGTTAAGATTAAGAAGTTAAAAAGGCAGAATAGTGGTAGAATAACAGTTTGTTTTTCAGCTACCTGTGCGATTTCTGTGGTCTGTTCTGGATATGTGAGCAGTTTGCATCTTGAAATTCTAGAAGGTAAAGTTATAGCTTTTTCAAAGAAGCTTTCTGCAAAAGGATCTCCAGTTCTGCATCCATGTAGAAAAATCGTTTTGTTCCACTTGAGATTGTGAGTAGTGTATTTGCTTTTGAAGATGTAGCTTAATAATTAGCAATTGTCACACCATTATTTTTTTTTTTTAAATTAAATCTTCCATTAAGTTAAATCTGCTGCAAAGCTCTTTTGATGCATGAGTCTCCTTTCTGTCTCGTGGATTAGGTTCGCTTTCTCTTTTTTCCTGTAAGGAAAATGAATATGAATATGATAGACCTGTTCAAATCAGTGATTTTTTAAAAAAATCTTTTTGTATTGCTATCTTGAATAGGGAGGGCAGGGAGTGTACAGAGGAGGGGGAAAGGATTGCTGATTGCTCTTTTTTGACAAACCCTAAAAATTTGTAAGAGTTTTGAATATTATCAAGATCTATGTGAGTACTTATACATGGGGTTTCATGTGAACATATGAAGATATGAGTTGTTAATTAAGATGCACTCTTGCATGGGTTTGCTCATTGATAAGACATGTTGGTTTGGCCTTTGTTGCTTGGAATACCAAAAAACAAATGTAAACTGTCCAGTGTGCCTTCAGAAATAAAACTGAGTCTTGTTAAATAGATTTTTATTCAGAATGGATTTCGCATACCATATAAAGAATTTTGAGGATGTTCTAAGCTTTTTGTATGGAAGATGGTATTGAAAAAGAACTTTTTTTAAAGTTCGAAAGTCAATTTGATGTCAAGGTTTGCATAAGAAATTGATGTAAAATCTTGCATAACCAGCAAACGAAACTCACACTTGATGAGACTTGCTGAAGTTCCCAGTCTAATAGAACGCTGAGTTCTAACTCTAAGCCACTTTTTCATTAGTTAGTCTTCTGTTAGTTGAAAATGTCCTTTATTCTTGCTTTTATTTTTTATATTTTTAATTTTGGAGTGTCTTCTATTCTTCTGCTTCACTTGCCTTTTCTCTCTGAAACCTGTAGTGTTTGGTTTACTCAGTTTTAGGAGAGAATTAAGTTGTAGCTGAGATAGTTGCTGGTCATTGTCACCATTTGTGTTTTGCTGGGTTCCAGTGAGATGGACTTGAAGCTGCTGTGCAGAGGATTTATGTGACTAGTCAAATGCCTGAAGTACTTTGGAAAGGGGCAATTGGTTTTGATTGCTGGTTGTAAGAACCTGTGGATAGATATTTTATGTATTTCACTTCTGCTGGATAGTAAATTACAGCAATTGGATAGCCACAGATATGTATGTTAGCTGAGAGATTAGTAATAGAAAGGAAATTAAGTTGCTCATTTGGATATCCAAGAATTTGGATATTTCCTGTAGAAACAAATCTGTTGCGCTATGGATTGGAGCAGTGGATTACTTCTTTTTGCTTAAAAGTCACAATCACATGATGTGATTGTGTTTCCCTTTCTGATACTATCTTTATTTTTCCTTTTCTGCTACTTTAACTCATTTCCATTGTTTTGAGATTCCAATGTTATGCTTGTATCATTCAGAAATCACTAAATATTATTAGCCACACCTGTGGCTAATAATTAGATAATTATGGATTTGTTTGTACAGCTTTCAGAATTTACTTTTATTGTGAATTATTTATGTTGTAGGATTTATATATAGAACCTAGTAATGTGGTATAAATGAGAACTTTTGTTTTAATGTTAGAAGTCATAAGAGTAATTAACTTGTCTCTGTGTTTTCCTATGTCATTACAACTGTACAAGTGGTCAGCTTTTGTTTTAAAAGGCCAGGAGAGTAAATGTGTTGAAAGCAGATTTTGAGAGTGAAGATCTTTGGAGAAAGGCAAAGGGGTTTATGATAAAGGCTGTTTTAAGGACAATATGGAAGAGATAATTTAAATCGGTTTCAAGCCAGTAGTCCGGTTCACCTATAGGAGACCTTAGTAATTTTTGAAGAACCCCTGCTGTTTGTACAAGTAAGGAGACTTTCACGAGGGACTGCTGGCTAAGTACAGAGATTCTGTACCTATACTGAAAAAGAGAGTAGAGAGGAAGGGAATTATGTGGAATACTTTTTAGTTTCCTTTTGTTTTGAGCTTGCAGAATGTGTTTTCTGGTACGCCCCAGTTACAGTCTTGAAGTAGTAATTCAAGCGGAATGTAATTTGAGAAGTTATGATTGCCTGAGTTCAGTGATCCCTTGGGGGATTGGCAAGATATTGGTAATCTTAATAAAAATGTTGTGTGCTTGGAACAATATCTCCAATGAGGAAACAATATCACTGACTTCGGAGTACATAGTAGGAAATAGAGATAGCCTGAGCCTTTGATAGTACATAAGGCCAAATACATTTTTCTTCAAAATAGATTAAACTATGAACTATTTTGCTGTGTTGCCAGGAGCGATGCCGACAAGGTTGTGAAGGCCGAATGACAGAAGAGAGTGTGCTGCTTTATCTCTAGAAGTAGATTTCATAGTGCCTTACCTCAGTTAGGGATGAGATTGAAGTTCTCTGCGTCAGCGATTCATTGTGCTGTCTATTGGCACCTGCTAATACTGGCAGTTTGTGGTTGTAGTGGTGGTCTTCCTGCCATGTCAATCGAAGGAAGTTCTGACCTCCCAGCACCAAGCTGCTCATTCAGCTCTGCTGGCTGAACAGGATTTACTTTTCCACGTTACTTACACTCTTTGATATGTTCCGTTATTAGAAGCAAAAGAATCTGCTTTAATGATCTTTCTACAGCCATTAATGCTTCCTAGAAGAGTCCAGGGGGCTCTGCTGCAGGATGTAGATCAGTAAACGTAATCTAGTTTTATTTTCCAGGATGTTGTGGTTTTACAGTTCTCCCCAGCTTGCAATGTGTGGCAAAGGAAGGGATGAGTAAGACCACTGGAACAATGGTTTCAAGTCACTGTCTTGTGGCAAGACAGGTTGCTTGCAGCTTGGATTTGAAGTAGGTGTGGAAATGCAAAACAGTAATGGAAAAGGCTGCCCAGAGAGGCTGTGGGATCTCCTTGTCTGGGGACTTTAAAACCCGCCTGGATGCATTCCTGTGTGACCTAATCTAGGTGCTCCTGCTCTGGCAGGGGGATTGGACTAGGTGATCTTTTGAGGTCCCTTCCAATCCCTGACATTCTGTGATTCTGTGAATCATTGTGCTTCCTTACATGTCTAAATCTGATCTTTCTTTCTTTGAAGAAGCATAGTTACCTAACAAGCCCGAAATTGACACATCATTAAGAGTGTGTAGGCCACGTTTTCTGTCAAAAATATTTTCCTAGTATTGACAGGTCAATGATTTCTCTTAGGTATAAAAGTGAGAAAAGCTTTCCAAAATCATTGAGAGATTTTCTCATTGAGAGATTGCAGAGTGTCTAATTGGTAGTAGATTAAGTGGTATCTGACTTCACAGGGTGTAACTTCTGGAGTCTGTACTGCTTTAGGGCACTTGTTCCCATCTCAGTATAAATGAGGAAAATTGCATACGCCTCTGTAGGCCTAGCTCAGTGCTGAACAGGCTATGGGTGACTTTTTTTATTAAGCCTCAGTAGTTGAGCAGCTCCATCTTCTTTGCTTCTGCTTGCCTGGGGCAGCAACAGCAGTTATCTCATGGTAACTCAGTGTCCCTTTCCCTCTTTCTTTTTCTTCCAGAATCAGCTTATACCATTGTCTGTGTGGAGACGGAGCTATGATAGATATATTTGAAGACTGTTGTCAAAGCTGCCTCAGAGGGACAACTTTGGTGACTTGCACTGGCTGACCCTTTCCTCTCATTGTCTAAAGCTAGAATTATCGTGGATAATGATACATTCTGAGAGAATGGCCTCAGCTGAGCATTGTGTTACTATCACAACAGACAGCAGGCATGCTCTTTCTTTGCTCCCATCATTCACATACAAGTGAAGTCCAAGGTGGACTGTTCTGGTTGAAGTCTCTAAGAATTTAAAATACTCTACAGTCCATGTTTTGGACTTCTAGAAACATAGTAAGACTATTATTTATTTATTTATAGACAAAGTGTATTTTCTTAATTAAAAGGCTAATTCTCTGTATCTTTGATTATAACCATTGGTCTGGATCTCAGTAATTGATCCATGTTACGCATTAATGATTTCAGAACACTGATTACCTTGACTAGATGCACAAACTTCTTGCTTTAATGATTTTTTGCTGAAAATGCCATTCCTAGAAGCTGAAACCAACTGTTTGGGGATTCTTATGAGTGGAAACATTTGCAGCGGTACAGAAACCATGTAGGAAACCTGCTTGGAACTACCAGCAAATTAAGCATCATGAAAAATAGACGTGCATGCTTAAAAAGTTTCACGGACTAATTCTTAAATGTTAATATCTAGAGTCTCAGGCTGAAATAAATTCCATTTCTGCCATCTTTTTCGCAGTACAACAGCATGCAAACACCTCATAAACTGTACACAATCTATTGTTGATATTCTGAGTTACAGTTAAATTATCATTATTTCACGTTTCTAACTTGATAATTTACTTTTCTTCTACTCAAGGTGATACTGAGATATTATGCTTTGATTTGAAAATTTATCAGCTTATCAAGATTCAGAAATACAATGTTTGTTTTCCATGTCATCTTGCTGTAAATATTAAGGCAACTAACTGATTGCAGCAATGCAGAGTCAGGTGCTTGGTTGTGTTCTGAGAGATTTCCCTTTAAAAAGAAGTTTCATCTCAGGAAAGCACATACTGAGGAGCATGGAGAACAGCTTTGAAACACTTCGTGAATGCATGCACAGCCATGCACTGACTCAATGTGGTAGGAAATAGCAAGCAATATATTAACATTCATGGCTTCAAAGCCAGACTAACAGACTAAGATACTGCTGTATCTTGAAGTACCAAACATTATATTTTTGTATCTTGGAAATATTTTTTCCATCTCGGTAGATTGATTCCTTATACTTGCAACAGTGCAGTGAAGTGCAGTATAATCTGAAGGTAGCAGAATCATCAAAGTCAGTATTTGAATGGGTTTTGGGGGACAAGATGAAGTGAGTAAGGATCTCTTCCAGCAAGTAGTGAGGTGCTCATCTGCTTATGTAGCTGTGTAGCCCCAGGGTTGTTTTCTCAACATTTCATTGTTCGGCTGTAGTTGAATTGTGCTGCATTATTATTATTTAACTGCTTATTATTTTAGCTTTTAAAAAGCACTTATCAACTCTATTTACTGGCAGCAGGAACTTTTTGACCTACTTTGATTTTCAGGGGTGAGAGTAAGATTATGTGAGATGTAACTCTATGCAAATTAAGATTTCTGTCTCTATGTTTTGAGACTGATTGGCATTTGATAGTGTTGAGTCAGTGTGATTTTTTTTTTTGTTTTGTTTTTTTTTTTTTTTTTTTTTTCTTTCTGGAGCAAAGTGATACAAACCACCTATTTGGGAATATAAAATTTGGCTACAAAGTTTCCTAGAAGATGATTTTGAAAAGAACATGGCAGAGGTCCAGGTGGGAACAATGTGGATCCTCTTATATTTATGTCTTTAAAAATAGATTGGAGGAGCAGTTGCCAGGAGTAACATTTGTCTGTGCACTACACACCCAGTAAGTAGCCTGAGATCTCATGCTCTATCCAGCCCTATTCTCCTCACTCTTTCCATGTTGGAATTGGAAAGGAAGTGTTCATTTTTCTCTTGCCTCCCCTCCCTACCTCCAGGTGACATTTGGTGCACTTGAATCATTTTCTCCATCGTCAGTAAGTTGCTCTGAGACAGTGAATTACAATGTGTACCTAAATTCAAATTGTTAGGAATCCTTGGCTCCTGGTGCTGGGCTTGCTGCTGTGGAGCTGCACCTTTTTATTTTTGGGGCAAACAAAAATAAAGGAAACCTGAAATGTTTAGCAGAATAGCTGCGTTAAGTCTCAGGAAAGCACCTGGGGTAATGGTGTTCAGTTGACTCGCCTTATGCCAAGCACATGTGGGAGGAATACGGTAGTTCCTGCCCTAAGGAGCTCCACAGGCTTCGAAAATTGCCCTTCGGTCTTCATGTATGTATAAAGAGCAAAGGGCTTTGGACAAGTGTTCCACATGTGGGCAGGAGGGAGGCCAGGGCTATGGCGGCCACTGAGCTGTGTCTGTGCTGTCGGATTGCTGCGTCCTCTTCTGTCCCAGGCCGAGGTCAGAAGGAAAACACAGACCCTGAGCCAGGAGGGAGCCTGGCTTTTGGGATGGTGACTGCAAGCGGAGTCGCACAAAATCAGAATGTCAGGGGTGGACAGGGGTGGGTATGAAGCAAACTGCTCCTGCTGGAGGCCCACCTGCACCTCCAGGCCTCTCCCGGCGCGGTGAGGGTGAGGTGGGCAATTGGGACACACAGCTGCAGCTCCCGCCCCTCTGACTACCAGGGGACTGCATGAAAATCACTTCTAGTTTGTTTTTAAAAAAGGCATTTGCCGTGTTCCTGCTGCCTGTTCCCTTGTGTCTCAGGGCTCTCGCAGGGCTGTGACAGCCCCTTTTTGCTTCCCAACCATTGTGTGGCAATATGTGTTTTGCTGCTGAGAGAGGGCCCCAGGTGAGTGCTGGAGACAGCAAAGCCACCTGGGCTTTGGGTAGAGCTGCTTTATGGAGGCATGTCTGTGTGCAGTAAAATAGTAAAAGAAAATAAATGGATATTCTGACAGTGAAGACAAATGACTGCAGAAAGGTCAGCCTTGGTCAAGTCTGTGTCAAAGGAATGAGTCATTAATGTGAAAACAGCGCCTAGGTGGTGGTGTTTGAAGTTCCTGAGCGATGTCTGTAGGACTTCCATTTTGGTTGGCTGTGTTCATTCTGGTCCCAGGGCACTGGAGCAGCACTGGGCTGTGTTCCCACGCTGGGTGCCTCTGCTCAGGCACGTGCAGGGTTAATGCATCAAGAACGTGTGCAGATCAAGAGCATTTCAGCTCAGTGCTATTACTTAATCCTTCACAGAATATCGATGGAGAAACTACTTTATTAATGTGTTACCTCCTCCAATCTTCATTTAACTCATCTCTGCTTTTAAAAAGCAGAATACTGACAGCAAAATTACCTCTACCTTTTAAAATGTTAAAAAAAAAAAAAAAGAGATATTGTAAATAGAAATTGCTGCGTTCTTCTGTTATTATCATCTGTAAGCATGCTGTTTTCAGACCTTACATGCATGCTACTGTGCTCTCAGACGGACCATTCAGAAAGGAGAAGTACAGGTCGTGTCTGCAGGTAGATACCATCTCCTCGAGGTTTTGGTAAAGATGAATATCTAATTTCAAGTTAGAAAAATTTCTCCTAATAGAAAAACAAAAAAATAAAATCATAGAATTAACATATTTTTTTTCTAACCCCCCCAGTGAAAGAGGAAATAACTCAATACCTTCTGTTCAGAGGAGTAACTGCTGGGAGTGCAGTAACGTGTTGATAGCTATGATGAGCCATATACAGGTCAGTGTATGTATAGCACAGTGACTGTTCTACGTTTTTTTGATGGCTAAAACCAGGAGTGCCATTGCAGAGCCCTTTGCTTTCACAGCTTGAATTCTGCTTGGGAAGAAATATTTGTGTATGTGATTTAAAATGCATGCAGTGAGCTCAGTTCTTCTCTTTGTATGCCATCAGATCAGATCTCCTCAGGACATGCTGGATTTAATACACAGATGCTGATCAGTTGTCAGTAGGTTCATTTGCATGTGTGAGCACTCTCCAGCACTTTGTGTCGAATTTGTTGGATCCACACAGTGCTGCTTAAATTTAGTGCCTATACAAAATGATGGCATTGCTTCAAATGAGTGTTATGCGATGGTTACATCTGCAGTTCTGAACATCTAGAAATCTTGAATGAAGGTACTAAAAGCCTAAATTGTGCACTAATACATAGTCCTGCATAGCTATTGGGAGAGAATGTTTAGACAGTGAGAGGCTCACCACTATTGCCATCAGCCCCATCCCAGCTCACCTTCCCCTGAGGAGCGGTCCCATTTTTGGTGTCCCGTGGTGTCCCTGCCATCAGCACTTGCTACTAATTCAATACATCTGCCAACTTCCCTGGCACCGTGGTACTTTATGCCCACAAAGGAAGATGTGCCATGTGTAATTCCCAAGAATGCTTCTCTTCTTCTTCCTTCTGCTCATCTCTTAATTGCAGAACAGCACTCCCACCCAGGTCAGACTTCTTCCTCCTTCAAACATTTACAGGTAGCTGATTCACAAGTAGGTGAAGCTTCAGCTCTATAGAGTAAAGGGTAAGTTCTGGGCTTGAAGAGCATCACTTAGAGGATTGTTCCTTGTATTCGTTCCATGGTGTCCCTATACAGCTCTTGCAGTTTCTGCATATACCCATGACCAGATGATGTAATCAAATATCTGATAGCATAGTAAAGTGTTTTGGGAATACACTGATAGTAGAAGAGATTATTATTTTCCTACTGAATTCTATGTGTTGCTCTTGTGTTAGTGAAACGTTATCAGCTCCAGCATGAAGTTTCTGCTTTTCTTTCTTCATTGTTCACTTGAATTTTGCAGATCTTTCTGTTCTAGCTGAAAACAGATTAAATTCAACACTTATAGATAAATGGTGCCCTGTGATTTTTAGTGAAGATGCTGTGTTCCATTAAAATCTTCAGTTTTGGTCTCAAAAGAAAGGAGTTCATCTCTTTAAGGGAATGAGCTCTTTTTCATCTTTCAGATCCTATCAGCAGTGACCAGTTACAGGCAGTAGGGAGAAGCTGTTCATCCAACATGCAGCATATTTTTATCTGCAGAGGAAATGAATTATCAGGATGCTCCATCTGCCAAATTCACTCTCATGGTTTCGTTGCCAGCTTATCTATGGGACTAGACACTCCTTAAGGACCTTTATGAGCCCTGAGAAGGCCCTGCTGTGTCATTTTTCCCTCCTGTTCACTGACAGAGGGAGCCCCAGTGCTGTACAATCAGTGCCTGGCTTTCAAAGGGGTCTCACGTGGAGCTGCAGGCAGCCAAGTGTGTCCATGCTGTTGCAGGACCTGCCTGACAGGTGTGATGTGCTCAGTGCTGTGGGTCACACCTGCATTCCTCTGTCAAAATGGACTGCAAAGTAGAGCTGGTATCTCCTGTAAGAGTGGAGGAGATGTGAATGGTCATGGGATGTAATGCTGTGTGTTGTAGGACCTCCTTGGGACCTCCTTGAGACATACCAAACTTCTTCATAAGATCTTCCCTCCCTTTTTCTCCCTCTTCCCAAGCCATTTCCACCACAGTGGGTGCTTCAGAGAGAAGTCAACTTTGATGCTGATAGAAGTAAGCAAGTTAATGTATGTTGCAATTTTCCCTAGGGCAAAAGGTCAGGCTGTATTAACACCTACATAGAGATTTCCTCCCCCACTGAGTTGTACTGCAAAATAGCTACATTACATTCATACAGAGAGATGTATGCAATGTCTGTGGCTTTCAGGCATTGTTCCAGTGCTAGAGATCTGTAGAGCAGATCATAAAGGAATGGCATGCAGCTGTGTCATGGGAGGGTTGGGATGGGTGTTAGGCAAAGGTCCTTCACCAGAGTGTGGTCAGGCTGTGGATCAGGCTTCCCAGGGCAGTGGGCACAGCCCCAAGCTGCTGGAATTCAAGGATCATTTGGACAGCACTCTCATACACAGGGTTTGATTTTGGGTGGTCCTGTATGGAGCTGGAGTTGGACTCAATGATCGCTGTGGATCCCATTCAATTGAGGTTATTCTATGACTATACATAAATCCTATGCTATCCTATGGCAGAAGGGTCAAAGCCATTTTGGCATAGTCCTGTAGTTTTCAGAATTGTCCGTGAATTACATTACTTTTTGTGAAACTGGCAGAGGAGTAAATGTTTGGATAGAGATGTCAAGAAACAGCTATGATTTTTATGTATTGCCTGTGCTATCATAATGTTTAAGTTTTTTAGTTCAACATAGGTTTATAACTTTCCTTTATTTTGTGCTTAGTATTCACTTTTGTCTTCATACAGGTGTCATTTAGATTTATGAGCCTGGAAAGGACCATTATGATCAGGTAATCTGACTTGAATACGCTAACGAAGCTTGTGCGTACATTAGACCTGTCCCCTCCATGGCTGACTTCCAGCAAGTTACTGAGAAAGATTTTGTCTTGATTTTAATATTAACCTCCTGTTGTTTGTTCTTGCTCTCCCTCTCCCACCCTCTCTTTTGTTATGTTCTCTGTTACCTGTCTCCTGCCCCTTTAGGCAATTTCTATCATGCTTCATGCAGATGGCTCACCTTTAATCTTTAGTTAATTGCTTTCCTGTTCTTCTAATAAAGCCTGAAGACCTCTTTTTCAGTAAGGAAAAAGGATTTTGTGTTAATTAGCCTTTGTGCATATGTTTAGAGAAAAAAATTCCTGGCTTTGTGTGGTGGGATGATAGGAGTCCTGAATCTAATCTGTTTTGTAAGTCAAGGATTCATGAAGCTGTCGTATACCATAATTAATTTCAAGTTTCATTTTCCATAGCAGGTGAAATGCTTTTATTATAACCTGAGAATTGAGAGCTGGTCTCTTAGTCCAGAGGCCCAGCTTTAGAAGAAGCTGTTTTTTTTTAAATTTCTGTGTCAATTATCTTTTCCTCTTGATACCTTTTGTTCCTGCTTGATAAATAATACAAAATTGAAAAAAAAAATTATATATAGTAAGTACATCTAGATTTTGCTGCATGGTAGTTACATATGGACTTTGAAGTGCTGCATCTTGAATATATTTAAAGTTAGCAATGGTGGTGTGGGGGAGCATTTTGCCTACCTATCTGAAGCCCTCATTTTATGTTTAAGTCACAAGTACACGGTGTATCAGGACTCCTAGAAGTGGTCCTAAATTCTGATCTGGTCAAGGAAAAGATGTAGGTGGCTTTAATGACCTCCAGACAGAGGTCATGTTTGCCCTAAGTTTTGTCATCTAAGCCCTCCACAAGATATGGACAGACACCCTTCTAGACTGGCAACACAGCCACTTATTATCACAAGATCGTTTAGCCAGCTGAAAATAGACATTTAAATTAATTACAGAACAAGACTACTTTGTATATCAAACAAAAGTGGAGACTGAATTCAGTGCTCTTTGGACATTAAGCAAATAAGAGGACTGCATTTTCATTACAACAAGAGTTAAGGTGCCTCGGATAAAAGTGTTTTTTGATGTCATCTTTTCTAATTAGTGAAGGCTAGTAGGTATTGCACATGCAGACTGGATATCTGTACTGTGCAAACGTTGCTTATAAATGCTAGCTCCTTATTTTGTCATTTAATTTACATAAACACCATATGGCAGCAGTCCATCTACCACATACTGGCTGTAACTAATCTTAACATTATTATTCATCTTTCTTTCAATAACAGAAGGAAAGAGCTTCTGCTGTTTGAAATTGTATGCATTAACCAGTGTGTTGTAAAACGGTGTTTTCTCCCTTAGCTATAATGCAGTCTCATCATTGCAGAGCTGAAAATTAGAAAATCAAATGCATAAAAGTGGAAAATTGGACTAATTCCTGAACTGCTTCTGTGTTTCTATGACATTTTCTTTTGATCTGTGTTTAAGGTTTATCTGTGTATCCTTGGGGGACGCAGTGGTGATGGTCTGTTGAACAAAGTGGTGCAGCTCAGTAATAGGTGTCTGAAGAGGTGGTTAATAATGGAGAAGAATGATTGAAAGAATGAAAGATGTTGAGCTGAATAGTCACTTTGTCTGTTGGAAAGAGCAGACGAGAAGCTGGCCAAAATCTAGATTAGCTGACTGATCTATAAGATGTCGTTTCTAAGCCAAATCATTAAGACTTGAAAGCTAGCTATTAATCATCCATAAAGGTTTTTGTATCCTCTGTGGAGTATTGCTTAGAGGAAGCAGAAATAGCCTTGGTGTACACACAGGAAATTGGAGAATTCAGGTAGCAGCTCTGGAGCAAGTAAAACCTATGTGCTGATCTGGAGAGGGCAGATAAGTGAGAACATAGCAAGGCATAGTTATCTAAGCAGGGACAGAGGCTGGCTACTCACAGGGAGGAGATTGCTTCTGTAAGGTATAAGATATTCTCTCTCTCTCTTTTTTTTTTTTTTTTGTAATTTATAGGCAAACAGATTGATAGGGCTGAAAGGGGCATTTGGACTTCATCTTTACTCACTCCAAAGAAGAGTCAGTTATATCTCATATCTTTCTCAGTGAAAGTTTGTCTGACCTCTTCTTCAGGCAATCTATTTCCACGTTTCATTGTTCTTGCCAACATAATATTCTCCTGGCTACAGATGTAACCCTTGCTGTTAAAATTAAAGGCTGTTTCTTTCTTCCCCTCCTGGATGGACATGAAGAACTACCATTCAATCCCTCCTCACAGCAGCATTTCATGTGCTTGAGGGCTGTTATTATGTCATGCCTTGGTCTTATGTTCTTTAGATTAAAAAACTTACTGCTCCATCTTTCTTCCAGAATCACGTTTCCCAGCATAGTTTTTGTAGTTCTCTTCTGGATTCCTTTCAGTTGACCCAGATATGTTTTACTTATATATTTACTATTATATTTTGAGAACAAAGCAGTATCAAAGCTGCACCCCATAGTACAGAGCACAAGAGTTATATCACGTGTTTTGCATGCTATGTTCTGGCTCTTGGGTGCATGCAGAATCCTGCTGGTACCTAAAGGAACCTGTCCTGTGGTAGTGTGATGTTGACTTATGTTTGGTTCCTTTTTTTTGTATAGTTCCAGGTCTTCTACAGAACTGATTTCTAACCAGTTTTTTCCTCTTATGTATTCATCACTAAATCATTAAGTGCTTAAATTTGGAAGAGACCACTGCTAAGGTCCACCTTAACCACTGCTCCAGCAGGGACACCCAGACCAGGATGCACAGGCCTAAGCCCCTAGGCATCTGAAGATCTCCATGGAGGAGACTCCATGGCCTCTGGACAACCCCTGCCAGTGTTGATGCACTGATTCTCTTATTGCTCTCTCCCGGATATGTAGGTGTTAATACATCCTGACCTTTTGCCCTATGGAAAATTGCAGCATATATTAACTTGCTTACTTCTATCAGCATCAAAGTTGACTTCTCTCTGAAGCATCCACTGTGGTGGAAATGGCTTGGGAAGAGGGAGAAAAAGGGAGGGAAGATCTTATGAAGAAGTTTGGTATGTCTCAAGGAGGTCCCAAGGAGGTCCTACAACACACAGCATTACATCCCATGACCATTCACATCTCCTCCACTCTTACAGGAGATACCAGCTCTACTTTGCAGTCCATTTTGACAGAGGAATGCAGGTGTGACCCACAGCACTGAGCACATCACACCTGTCAGGCAGGTCCTGCAACAGCAGGGACACTTGGCTGCCTGCAGCTCCACGTGAGACCCCTTTGAAAGCCAGGCACTGATTGTACAGCACTGGGGCTCCCTCTGTCAGTGAACAGGAGGGAAAAATGACACAGCAGGGCCTTCTCAGGGTTCATCAAATGCTGAGAGATCCTTAAGGAGTGTGCCAGTGCTCCATCATCAGTACAGCAAAGAAATGCTTCTTGGTGTTCAAATTTGTGCTCATTGCCTCTTGCTTTTGCACTGGGCACTGCTAAAAAGAGCCTGATTGTTTTCAGTGCAGTTCAGGTATTTGTAGATATACCTTTGAGCCTCCTTTTTTGCAAGCTGAGAAGTACCAGCTCTCTCAGCCTCTCCTCATAGGAGTGATGCTCCAGTTCCTTGATCTCCTCGGCCCTCTGCTGGACTCTCTTGCCCTGTGGCCTTCAGCTGGACACAGTGCTCTAAATATGGCCTCACCAGTGCTGAGTAGAGGCACTAATGTTCATTTGTGTCATTAGCCTTTATAGCATCTTCAGTTTGTCCCTGTTTGTTCTTCTCCCCCAGGCCTTATTTCCATTTTGGTGAGAATATTTTAGTTTTTTCCAATACTTTCGTTTCCTCCTAGGTTCTTGCCATCTGTAAACTTAATATACAGTACCTGAATCATGAAGTAAATTCTGAACTGTGTTGCAGCCAGGACAGACCCCTGGAGAACCCTGTGTGACACATCTCTGTCCATTCTTGTGGTTACTCACGTATGGAATAGATGCACACCTCTGCTCCCAGTCCGAGAATTTACTGGCCACAGGATTGTCATTTTGGCTTGTTCCTTGCTTTATGTCCTTAATTAATTCTATCTTTTTGATTTGGGGTAATAAAAATATGAGCAATCATACCGTCTGGAAGGATGCAAAAGTTGAAAAAGTATTAGTCATAGGTAGAACCAGTACTTTCAAATGTACACCTCAGCCTTTTTTCTTCCCCCTTGAGGAAAGGAAGTTTTGCTGCTGCATATTGTTCAGGACTGCTTGCAAAGGCCAAACTGACTGAGATGCTGGAAGAAAATGAAGGAATGATGGTGGTGTTTGAGCACCCCTGCCCTACAACAATAATATCTCTGCTGAGATAAACTGCATCTCATTCAGCAGCAGGTCCAGCAAACTAAAATGAAGGTGAGCTTTGTGGCTAAAAAAGGGTGTCTGTGTTTTTTTTTTTTTTTTAATTTTGCTTTAACTTCCCAGGTTTTCATCAATGTAGTTAAAAATTTTGTCTGTATATCTTATAGCGCTACCCTTTTCTAACTGTTCTTCACGGGGAGATGCAAAAAACACATCTCTTTCCAGGTGCTAATTATTAAGAAGGACTTAAGAATTTTTGTTTTTTTTTTCTTTTTTTTTTGAAGATAAAACTTGGAAAGGAAGGCTACTTGTTCCAGTGTGTGATCTGTTATTTCACACTATTCCCCTGGTTCCAGAACATTTTTCTCTGACCTTTGTCACCTTTCTAAGGTGCTCTCACATCATCTTATCTGAGCAGTAGCTATCTCCTCACTCTAAAAATAAGGAGATAATTTCCTTGTTTTGGGATAATTGGGAGTTATCTGCATGCTGAGAGTGAAAGACCCACTTGTGTTATTCAGTTGCTCTTCTGTTCTGCTTTTGTGCCAACAGTCTTGTCATTCCCAGCTTTCCTTCATCCTTCATTTCATTTTTTGCTGTTCTCCTTGAATACTCCCCTGCTTTTCCTATTCATTCCCTTTTGTTTGTTCTCTTTTGCACCTGTCCTCCCAGCGGGAGGGACATTTGGTGTGTGGGGAGGTGAGGAGGTATGATTCAAAATATCTCCCATTTTTCCGCTCCATTCCTCCTTTCACACTTACTGCTCCACTTCTGACAGCGGTGAAGCCTCCCCATGTGAAAGGCTCCATCCTTGCTCCTGCTGCAAGGATGGTGCTGGGATCAGGCCTCTCGCTGTCCCTGCAGTGTGTGATGGGTCACACAAAGTTTTCAGGTGGGTTTCCATCCTGTATTAAGTGCTCTCAAAAGATTAGTTGTTTTTTTTTTTTTTTTTTTTTTTTTTGGTAATCTCAAACAAAGTAAACTTTATTTGAATAAAACCAAGGAAGGAAAGAAGGAGGGAAGATTTAGGTTGGATGTCAGGGGGAAGTGAGAGTGGTGAGGTGCTGGAACAGGCTGCCCAGAGAGGATGTGGATGCCCATCCCTGGTGGTGTTCAAGGCCAGGTTGCATGGGGCCCTGGGCAGCCTGGTCTAGTATTAAATGGGGAAGTCGGTGGCTCTGCCTGTGGCGGGGTGATTGGAGTTTCTTGTCCCTTGAGGTCCCTTCTAACATGAGCCATTCTGTGAGATTAAGTTTTCAAATAGAGTGAACTTAAAATATTTTAAACAAAATAAAGAGGGAGTGAAAAAAAAAAAAAAGACCAATAAGGGCTCGGTGATACCATGCCTTGTTTTGGGCATCTCAGTGGTCGTCTTGCTCTCCTCTTCTCTGGGAAGTTCTCAGTGCCCTTCCTGAGTGCAGTCTGGCTCCTTACTGCCTTCTCTTTACATCATCTATACATCCCTTAAGCACAATGAACAGCACCCAAAAGAAGGTTCATGTTCTTCCCTCTTAAAATCTGGCTGTCACCGTATTGTAAAAAGAAAATAACAGCAACTTGGAAGCAGCAAATAAAACAGAATCTGTCACACAGCATTTGAGAAAGAGTGAGCTTGTTTCGAACGTCAGCAGGTGCATCTGGAAAGAGTCTGTGAGCTCACCATGCAGAGCTGCTTTTGTATTTTGCTGGAAGGAAACTTCTAATGAAACAAGATAAATGAAATCCAGGATTCTGAACATCATTGCTCATCTGGGATCTTGGACAAGGAGTTTAATAGTTAAAGCAGCGTGTAGTTTTACTTAAATGTCCCCAGTGACTACAGCATTATTATTTATTTATGATGATGCCCACAGTTTGCTGAACACTTTCCAAATATTCAGAAAAAGTCAGTTCCTGGTCTGAGAGCTTGCAGTCTAAGGGCAGGGAAAGGAGGATAGATGGAGCTTGTCTGTATTTATCAAATTTTGAACAGATCTGGAAGATGGTTGCTTTTCTGACACTAATGCAAACATCTAGCTAAGACTGATTTATTGTGTAAGAATATGGTTGTTGGTTTTGTTTTTTTTTTTTTGGCTGGAATTAAGAAACATTTCTTATACTCTTGTACAGCTTCACAATTACTTCTGTTTTTGTAATAATTTCAGTATTAATAGGCTTGTTGTCTGAAGCAAGTATTAATACAGAGATTAGCAATGTGTGGAAATGTATTTCTTCATTTGAAGCCACAAGACAAAAGCATTACTGCTATGGACTTACTGCTCTGATGTATTTTAAATAAGAGAATTTGCAATTGCAGTTAGATGGTCTGACAAGGGAACAAGGAAGGAGGCTGAGGCAGAGCGCAGTGCTGGTGATCCACACGGGAAGGATTCTGTCTTGGGTTGTCTAATGCTCAGCGTGTTGTAGGAGCATGCATTGCTTTCCTTTCCCTTTTCCTTCTCCAGGCATCAGTTTTTAACTCTTCTGCAGCTCCCCTAGAGATAGTGCTGGGTTGTTGGCTGGAATTTTTTTGACCTCTGGGTCTTGTTCAGAGAATTCCTCCTCTCATTTGATTTATGAACATTATCTTTTTTTCCTTTTTATCTCTTTCATAGAAAGATTGGAGACATAAAAAGTGCTTTTCCTACAGTGCTGTACCTGTAACTGTCTGGCTGCACTTGTTTTAGAGCATCTCGTCTTGCCTGAGCAGATCATTTCATCTGTAGAGTGCATTGCGCTGCAGACCTTGCCTCCTACTTTTAAGGGTTTTTTGCTTCCTGGCCTCATTCTACCCCATCAGATTATTGGCAAGCAATGCTTGTTCTTACAAATGTATGTTGCTTATGGAAGGCAGCTGCTTGAACTGAGCAGCATCTGATTGCTGTTTTAGTTCCTTCCCGTATTCACAGGCTTAAAACTGGGAGCTGTGATCACAAAATCACAGAGTGGTTGATGTTGGCAGGGTCCGACCCACTGCTCAAGCAGGGCCACCTAGGGAAGGTTGCCCAGAATGATCTCCTCACAGCATGAGCTGCAGGACCTTCACTCAGAGATGATCCTACATTTGTAACTGAGCAGCAAGCATTCTTTGTAGCAAAGAATCTCAAATAATGAGACCCCAAATGTGACTCCAAATAATGAACGACTCCAAATAAATTGACTCAAAATAATGAATGATTTATAATAATCCTAACTTTTACCATTGCAATGGGAAATAATGGTGTTCACTTAGTTTCTAATTGGAATTCTTTTGGCTTTTGGTTCTCATGTTAGGTCTTCTGCATTTTAAGGTTAGTAAGTTATGGAAACACTCAAGACCCAGTCTTCAAACTTTTAAAGAAATCCAACTCCAGATCTTCCTGCAGCTTGTTTATAACGTGTCCTGGCTTCTTATATTTTTCAGATATTGACATTGAGCGCAGGTTGCAATATTTGTATATGAAAGAAAATTGAGGATATCAGAGACTCCCTCTCCAAAATCAAAGCAAAAAGAGATCTTAACAGTTTCTGCAGCTGTAGGCTCAAAAGTAGTCTCACAGCAAACGTGATCAATATTTCATTAGTTTGGCTTTTAATAATTTCCATTTTTTATTTTTATTTTTTTACCCAAGAGGTGAGGACGCTAAATTTAAAAATAAAACATATATTGAAATATATTTAAAAATACAAGAGAGGTGTTGTGGAAATCATAACCTTCTCCCACTTCTTTTTATCATAACCTTCTTCTACTTTATATTTAAATTCCACCTCCCTGTGAATATGTGAAATTTTCTGATGAAAAATATGTCAGGAAAAAAATATCCCAGATAGCTCTTCTCAGTTGGGTGCTACGTGATCTCCCTGCTTCTAGCAGATTCATTCTTGTTTACACATATGAGCATCCTGGTAATCACACAGTCATGTTATGAGCTTATTTAATTTGTTATTTCCCTTAAAGTAGAGTTCTTCTTAAAATCATTGAATTACAGGATAGGGCTCCTCCATATCTGAATGTTTGACCTACTTTCTTTGTTCAAATGAAACGAATGCTTCAAGTGCCACAGACTGTGTTGAGCTGATCCATTGTGATCATTTAGCATGCTGCCAGAGTTTGTTCTTCAGCAGCAGCAATTCTTTTGTGCTCAGTCCAATAACAAAGGTATTTTATAGTTTTCATCCAAGAATAGAAACTTTGTGATACTATTTAAAACACTCTTTTTTGGAAATGTTTAAATCCAATTTCCATTTGAAATCCATTTCATATTCAAGCATTTGCAACTCGATGATGAACCAGATAATCTTACGAAGCTTTTTTGTCTTATTTTTCTTATAATGTTACACTCCTTTTTGTACAAATGTTATTTTTAAGCAGAAAGTCCTGCAGCACGATGTAAAATACCTTGTCAAAACCTGTTATGTCAGTATAATTACTTTTATCGCCCAAACTTCTAATCTCCTCCAGTAATGATATTTGTGTGACACAAATTCCTACTGAATGGCATTAATTATGCTACCATACTTTTATTTGCAGCAAATGGCATCCCTATCAGCCTTCCATCACATTGTATGCGATCAATATCAGTTCATCCCTTTAGCTCATCCTTTGTAACCATCTTAATATCTAATTAGTTTTTTGCAGTTCTTTCTTCTCTCCACATTATAACAATATTTCTTAAAAATCAATGTTTGTCTTCTCCCAGACTTTCTTGTTTGTCAAAGAAGCTCAAGGACAAAGCTCTTTTAATTCACAGGGAATGCTGAAGCTTTATGAACTATTCATGCAGGTCCCGTTGCCAGATGCTGAGGAGACATTTGAGAAGTAGCTGTATTACACTTGGTTGTACACAGCAGGGAAATGTGTTTCAGGTGAAACTTTCCAGGGGATGTGAAAACTGCATACTTGATTGACTGTAATTTGGAGAAACAGGTTAGTCTGTAATGCCTTGAACTTTTTAAAGTGGTGTTGGCAAGACCGTACATCAAGTTATCTCTCATGGTAATGACAACACTCCATCAGCCAGATAGAAGGATAAAGCAGCATGAGAAAGGCATAGTGTGGCCCTGTGGCCCCAGGCTGGGAAATGAGATCTGTCCCATGTCCTAGATGACTTCTGCCACACTTTCCATTGGATTTTATGTAACTTGCTTTCAGGTAACAAACTTACTATTTCCATATCTGAAAAACAAAAGATGGCATTTATGCCTGCCTTGAATATATCAAATACCTGAGCTGAAAATATTATTTACAAATTGTGCACCTACCTCTTTGCTTTGTTCTTGCATGTGAGTCACAGCCCATGACTCTCCCTCATAATAAAAGAGGCAGAACCTGTAGCCACATGTTTGCAAGTGCTTGGAGAACCGAACAAGATTCCAAGGATTGTCCATCATGAAAAGGCATGCAGACAGCAGGGATGACTTTCCTTGACTTTGAATTATAGCAGCTTTGACCCACTGTAAGAAGGACCTTGTGGTAACCTAATCACTGTTAAGTGCAATTTGAGAACAGACTGAGAAAACACCAGCTAGCTGATGCCATCTTAGGCTCAACTGAGTTGTATTGGAGTCGATGGGTTAACATGTAAAAGCCAATCAGTTACCACACCAGGTCAGCATGCAGTAGAAATGCATAATGATTTTCAATTTTTCTTGCTGTTTTTATGAATCATACACATACTGGCTTCTTAATCTCCTCTGGTGTGAGGAACTCATGTCTTAATAATAATCCAAACAAGAAAATCTGTTAAGTACTATGAATCCATTTAGAGACATAATTTTTCCAGTTGGATCCTATTTATTCTGTCTGTGTTATTTACTGCACATAGCAAAAATTTTGATTAACCAGATTAAAGTTCAGTGCTACCTATGAACCAAATGTTGCTAAACTGTTAGCTTCAAAATGCTCAGGATTTACATGGTTAGATTTTTAATAATCCAGTGTTCCTAAAGTACATGCGAATAAATAATTTTAAAAAAGCAATCCCCTTAAGACAATAGAATAAAAGCTTAAGACTGGTCAGCTGCCCCAGTTCCTATTGATTTCATACCAGCATGCTGATATTCTTCTTGCTCACATTTCTCAGTAGCAGAAAAATTAAGGTCTTGCTATCTGTTTTATAATTGAGTTTGACTTCTCTGTGAGTCTTGTCTAGCAACTGTGTCCAAGATCAGCTTTTGTATCTGGAAAAGAAAAAAGAAAAAAAAAGAGGAAAAAGAAAGTTTTCTGAATACTCAGCCTGATATGATGTCATCTTTGACTTCACGCCTGCTGCGGTTTGTCTGCAGAAGAAATCTGAGATCCTTATGGCACTGCTTTTGGCTGGATACATTGAAGGCAATAGTATGTAAAGCTGCTGCTGTCACACAATATCTAAGCTGGTTGTATTGTACTCTAGCCCTCATCTGCTTATTTTATGCCTGCTCTGGAACCATGTACGTCGTCTGGTTTGAGAGCATGTTCACTCTAACTACACTTGCCAAGCTAAACAGCAACTGGCAAAAGCCTTCTCCATCGTGTGTCCAAAACAAGCAGCCTGCTGGGCTAAGAGTTTGATCCCAAAGCTGTGCCGGCTTTTTTTTTTGCCTGTAAATCTGCATTCAGTTGAGCATTCACTCTAGAAATAGTTATTTTTCTTCTCAGAAAGACCTGTGAATGTATTTCTCTGTCCAAACAACTGTAAACCATTGTATAATCTGTTTGACTTTTAAAAAGAGAGTGGAAACTGGAGGCAGCTGAATCTACTTCCCTGTAATTCTCACTTCCCACCAGTTTTACAGTATGCAGCTGAAGAACCAGTTCTGTGCTTTGGCATGGACTGTTTACCATAACATTTTATTAGTGTAATAAAATATACAGGGGATCTCACATTTTCAGATGGTTTTCACCTCTTGCTAGTTAGTATTTATTGCTCCTGGTGGTATCTTTCTCTCAGTGTACCAGAGGCTAGAAGCAAGGCCTAAGATTTTCATGCCAAATATGGGATTTAGTCATTATATATGCTTCTTTTCGTTGTTAAAATGTAGGCATCTGGTTCCATTTATGAGGCTACAGGGTATCTTCTGGCCTTCTGCTTCCACTCCAGAAAAGCAGAGGTCTCCCATGCAACCTCTATCCTGTCTCCCAGCTGCCCCTCACTGGGGCATGCCCCAGACATGACCAACGGTGCTAAAGATCAGTAGAGCTGAGGTCTCAGTACTTTTAATCCAAACACCCCTGCCCAGTGACTGCTTACCTTTCTAGATACTTTCAAAGCTCTTCTACTCAGCTTGCTGCCCCAGCTTCAATGGATCCTGAAACTGGAGAGAGAAGTATGCGAAATTCTGCCTGCCTCATGCACTGTTAAAGCAGGGTCACCTTCAAGAGATAACTACGCATTAAGGCATTTTCATACCTAATAATTGGGGATTAGGAAAAGGTTAGGCACAATTAGGAAAAGGTTCTTCACCAGAGGGTAGTCAGGCACTGGAATGGGCTGCCCAGGGCAGTGGTCATGGCACAATGCTGCCGAGTTCAAGAAGCATTTGGATAGTGCTCACAGACACAGGGTTTGGTTTTTGGATGGTCTGTGTGGAGCCAGGGGTTGGACTCAGTGATCCTTGTGAGTCCTTTCCAAATCGGGATATTCTATGATTCTATGATTCTAATATTCTAATCATGTGGGAGGAGCACTCATCCAGCAGGCAGAAGCACGGGTGGGATGTCCTCACCCTGAAGGACTTCAGGCTGCTGCTCTCAAGCAGAGCATGGCAGTCAGTGGGCAGGGTGAGCCTCCTGGTGAGATGCAGAAGTGAGTAATGCTCAGCAGCTTCCTTTAGGATTTAGTTGTGGAGCTGTCGAAAGTGGAATGATGAGACCCGGGTTCTCATCTCTGTGCAGAGAGATTAGTTTTTCCTGCTGAGTGGCCTATCTTGAGTTCTGTGGGGAGATCAGGCGTCTGGATCTGGATTTCAGTATGAAAGCCAGTCTTAAAATTAGGTGCTACTGCCCTTAAATCTTTTACTGAACCCAACTCCAAGTGAATAAGAAAATATTTTAACAGCTCTGTAAGTCTAATGATCTCATAAATGTCTTTGCAATTCTTCATGCTGTAATTTTGATGCCAAGAATTGGTCTACGCTGCCAATTCTTGTGATTTTGTTCATGTGTCTTGTGAAATATGTAACCATTTGTAAAGACCTGGACAAATAACTGGGAGCACTAAGTTTCCGTAAAAGCAAAATAAACACTACGTTTTTTCTCTAGTTGTTATAAAAACCTTGAAAATTTGTCTTCAGTGGAAAGCTGAGACCCAGAAGACAAATATGACTCCAAATGTAAGGAATGACCAGCATTCCTAATTTCAGCTAATGTAATCCTGAGCTCTGACATGACTTTTGATTGAATTGTAGCTGCAGAACTGAACCTGTCTGAGTAATAGGTAGGTCTACCAACCACTGAAAATGGGAAATGTGTTAGAAGAATCAGGTTGTATCAAAATGGATCAATTTTTCATTCACCTGATATTAAAGATCAGTTAATCCTAGGTAAACCACTATCTGGAAAACTTATAAATGAGGCTTTGTTTCGTGCTTAACAGGAGCATTAACTGTTTTTGCCCTGAGGAAGTATCCAAGGGTCATTTTGCAAGGACTTTGTCCACACACAAGGGCTTTCTTTTTCTCTCTCTCCTCTGCTCAGTTTTACATCATGTTGGTTTCATGTTTCTTTATGTTGGAGAGGAGATGTGTTACACAGAGCACAGGCAGGCACTGCAATATGGAGTACATGCATAATGCTAGATTAGTGCTGTTAGTGCCAGGTATGTCATCAGCAGCTGCTGAGGAGAGAACTATTTTTAAAATCTTAAAACATTGGCGAAATGCTGTAATCATTGCACAAACAAGTAGTACCAGCAGATTAAAACAGGCTCTTTTAGTAGAGCCATTTCTCACAGCAAGGATATTAATGGATGCTAATTTAATAACTTAGGGCTTATTTTAAGTTTTTAAATACTCTACATACATATACATATACTCTATACATATACTCTAAACACTCATTGAAGACAGAGGTATTTTGATGGGTGGTTGGTAAGAAAGTTCTTAAGCATCAAATGCATGAAGGAAAAAAAGTCTCTATTAGCTGTTCATTTAATCTCACAAATAAAATTGACTCCATGAGGAAAAGCTTTAAAAATTATTCAGATTAACCCAATTGGCTTCTCTAGAGATTCTAAATTTAATTGTAAAAGTGTATTTTTAACTGGCAGATTCCAGATCAAATTACATTTTATTTTAGTAACAGTGTATATGTTTTAATCTTCATTTCCTTTCATTCAATTAAACTCTTCATGGTTGATGTGACAACATTAAATATCACAGCTTGGAAGCAGAAGCATTTCGGAATGCTGACGCCGTGTGCTAGCTGAGCAGCCCTATGCAAGGCTGCAATTAGGAGCACTAAGCATTAAAATCCTGTTTATACAATAGCTCGTTCATGAGAGATAGCTGTATTGCACTGAGAAACCTGCATCCAAATTGCTCCCCTTCTGGAATTCCACATGTGCAGGCAAACACTGGAAGTTTTCCAGATAATTGAGATGAGTAGAACGTGAGTACCAGCTTGCTTCAATTTCAGTTTCCTCTCTGGAAGGTGTCGTACAAAGAGAGAGAGGTTTTCATGGTCCCCATGAGACTGCAGAAAGAAAGAAAACACCTGTGCTGATTCAGGGTAAAATCTTGTTCCCATTTAAGTCCTGTGCTTGTATTTCATCTCTGCAGGACAAGTGGGAGCTGCAGAGCTCCTCTACTTCAGCAGTGTGACTACAAAAATATCCGTGCTGACATAGGTCTAGATTAGGCAGAGAGGCTGGACTTAGCTGGAGACTTTCACCAAAGGTGCTTGTGCTAACATGGGGTCAGCCTGAAAAAGAGGAGGCTGCAGGGATACCTCATTGTAGCCTTCCAATATCTAAAGGGAGCTTATAAACATGATGGAAATCAACTTTTTACACTGTAGATGGTGATAGGACAGGGGGGAATGGTTTTAAACTAAAGAAAGGGAGATTTAGATTAGATGTCAGGGGGAAGTTTTTTTACTGAGGAAGTGGTAAGGTGCTGGAACAGGCTGCCCGGAGGGGCTGTGCATGCCCCATCCCTGGAGGTATTCAAAGCCAGGTTGGATGGAGGCCTGGGCAGTCTGGTCTGGTACATGACCTAGTGGCTGGCAGCCCTGATCCTTGAGGTCCCTTCCAACACAAGCCAGTCTGATTTTCATCTTGCAGCTGAAGGGAGAAACATGGCCTGCTTTGGCAGAGGCAGCCCTGGTGGCAGCCATGACCTTGCTCCCTACGCTGGGGGGAACAGCATGTCCATGCTGTCCTGGGGTCAACAGAGTGCTGTTGGGCAGGACTGTCCTCCCCTCTCCAGAGCCTCCAGTTTGAGGTCAATGTTTTGCTGAAGAACGGTGACTCAGAGTAGGAGCATACGAGCTGTTTGCACTGGGACTGTGAAGAGGGATACTGAAAGTTACTGGGAAAGGGCAAACCTCTCTGGACCCTCCCACCAGGAAATCTTCATCTGAAACAGTAGGAAAGACTTTTGATTTTGTTATCTTTTCTGTCAGCAGTTTAGTTCCTTAAGATGCAGCTATAGGTGCCTAAAGCTAGTTTCCCTCTGTTAGTCCCTGAGATGCCTCTGTGATTAATGGACAGACCATGTCTAGAAGTCAGTTTACCTACAAAATGAAGTGTAGCATTACTATTCTCTCTAAATGAGCTGTTAAATGGCTGTGCCAGCAAGGCACATCAGTCTTGGCCTCCAAACCCTGGGTGACCATTGTCAGTCCCCAGAAGATGTCACAGATGATAACGTACAACACAACCCTTGGCTTAGAGGTAAATACACATTGCATGCTCCTCACCTGCAAAGCTCAGCCTGAAAATCATAGATTCCATTTACTAGCACATACTGGCAAGGCACTGGCTCCATTAACAAAGGCCAGTTCACTCTGCTTGTGTTTGGTTAGTGGATGTTACTTTGGCTCATTGCTTCATGTGCTTGATATTTAAAACACAGTTCGGTGTTAAGATTTAAAAACTAATAAGTAATAATGATACTTTAATTTGCTATTTTAATCCAATTCTTTTTCATTTTAAAATAAATATGCAGCGTAGCCTTGATTTAGTAATGTTAATTTTCTAGGAGTATAACTTCCAAACCTTAGTGAGCACAGTTTACAGTTATATCAGCATACAGTGCAACTGCAGAGAGGTCATTTTAAAGTCCTTGACTTTATAAATCCATTGATATGCCACTGAAATAATGTGGTTAACAATGTTTCTTTCTGATGATCAACAACCTGGTGCTTTTGTAAACTGTCATTTGGTGTTTACTATGATTTTTTCCTGTTAGGAAATAGAAGTGGCAGAAGGAAATGGGCTATTGACTCGCAGCCATTGCTTCTATGGGCTCCCATCCAGCAGTTAGCAATAGTGCTTATAGGGATCTATCTATACAAAATGAGTTTCTGACAGAGCTGGCAGAAATCTGATCCTCCTACCTCTTCCCCCCCCAACACTTTTGTTGTGGACAAATGCTACCATTTTGAAACATCCCTTCTTTCTTTTTTTTTCTTCTTCTTTTCTGCTTTCCTCCTGTTTGAAAAAGATTACAAACTTTTTTTTTTATTTATTTTTTTTCCCCTGTGAATTAAAAATAATAAAAAGAGATGTCTGGGACAGCTCACCACACAGTCTTTTTTTTTTATTTTCTGGATAAAATATATATCCTGTCCTGAAACTGGAAAAACTTGATTTTTTTTCTCAACGCTTACAGAGCATTTCTTCAACTAGTCTGCTGAAGTGATAATATCCTGGGCAGCAGGGAACTTGGGCAATTTTCTGCACCCCCTGAGCTGCAAACAGTGCTAAATATCCCTCCTGTCAGCATTGATCTGGGCTCATGCTTGAACACTCTGTGACCCAATGGATAATTTTTTGATCTGAGGCAGAAAGCGCTGCACAAGAGAGAGGTTGATAAAACATGCAGAGCAGGTCATGTACCATCTGTGGCACAGATCCATAGGGTGGGCACTGATGGCACCACGTCCACCCAGAACCTCTGGAGTCTGGGAGCCTGGTGAGACTGGAGAACAGCTTGCATTTTGGCATCATCCCTGTGTGTGGTCTTGTCCTATTTGTTGGTCTGAGACAGCTTAGAGTCACAGTCTAAATTGCTGTAAATAGGATGGAAGAGAGATTTGCCTCAAAATAGCACTCCTAATTCAAGAAAGAATACTTCTGTAGACATATGCATCAAAACCCATCCTGGAGCATGCTTGTGATCAGGGCAGCCTCTTGATGCTAGGTTTCAGTCACATGTAGCAATGATTCCAAAGGAGAACGTCTGCATCAGTTTCTTTTGTGGCAAATTAATAGCTTGCAATAGGAATCTAATCTCACAACTTTCTCCTCTTGCATATCCACTGTCGGATTATTTCCATTGATTTTTATTTTTTTAAATGTTGAATTAAAATTACAGCCCCCTCCCCAGCAGCAACTCCCATGACAAACTAGCATGTAGGAAGTCAAATTTTAAAAAGTGAGGGAGAAAAATTTTTATCTGATCCTAAATTACTTGTTTTAATTTGATTTCATTCAGTTATATGGTTTGTTTCATTGCCCTGTCTTACTCATATGTTAGTCTCTAAAGAAGTTTTATCCTATATAGACTTTTTCAACTACATTGTCCCCTGTGATCGAAATCTAGAGACACTATATTTCCAATTGAATATCTTATTTTATGAAAACTGGTTAATAACTCTATTGAGGGAAAGGATTTAGTATGAGTTCAAAGCCTTTTTGTTCCTTTGTACGTGACCCTGTCCAAACAGCATGTGCACAGGTCTTTTATTGGCTCCAGAATTCTGGCTACTATTGAGGAATTAATATAGAGGAGAAACACGAGGAAATCTTGAAGGAAGCAGTTAGAAAAATTAAGCAATGCATTTTATGTTTATCTTACAATTTAATGATTTCTATAAGAGGAATGTGAATATTAATTACTTCAGCACATTGCATTAATCCATTAGAACTCTCCTTGGACCCAAGAGGCAATAGAATGCTTAAGGAAGGGACAAATCACTGAGCCTTCTCTCACTACATTTTCTGCATAAGAGTATATGTCTTCCTTGCAGCATCTTTGTGACTATGCTAATGAAAATGCCACCTATACACATCTTAGACTCCTGGCTTAATACTAGTTGTAGGGTGAAAATGGGGGGATAAGTATTTTAGCATCTAACATAGTGCTTGTAATAGTTGTAATTCACATCAAACAGCTCTAAGCCTACTGCCTGCCCAGAGTTGCCTTACAGGAAGAGCAATGAGGTGGCAGTTCAGAACTGTGAATGTTTCTGCTGCAGATCTGTCCCTACTCATTAACTGTCTGGTACAACACTCAATTCTACCATTAGTGATTACCAATCTTTAGACCATAGTTAAGCAATGAAGCACAAGAAGGCAAGAATCGTTAACCTTAACACCAACAACATCACCAAGTGGCTTTTAGATATCTGAGGTGATTTTTTTATAAGACAAGAAAATGTTACTATCATAAGAACACATTGCAATTGGTCTTTCTTGATTAAAATAGTGTCATTGATTGTTCTGTACTTTAAGGAGAACTTAAGTAATGAACAGATTTATTAAGATCACCTTACAACTGATAAATGAGGGTAATTCCCGAGCTGCAGATGCAGAGCAGGATGCTGGATGAATGTTGCATTGTTGTACTTCAATCTTTTTCCCAGTAGCACTGATAGGGAGCTCTCTGTTATTTCAGTAGCACGGAACTCACGGCAAATGTAATTGCACACACATTTTCTGATTCCCATTGCGTTAAAAGAGCTCACTTTACACATGTGAAGACAGAAGTCTTCACTTCACATATACAAGATAGAATCATGTACATCACTTAGAACTTAGGTGAATTTAGTAACCATTCAAGAAGGTGTGAAATTTCCTTGTGAAACATTCCACAGACCATCCTAGTATTTAATTAGTTACAAGATCTAGCTATCTTAGAACTTCAGTCTGGTCCTACAGCTCTGGCTCTTAGGAGGACTGTTTTCAAGACTGTAATCTGAATCCAGTACTGGCTATGCCTATCTTTAAAAGCAATGTGGAGCAGTTCAGGTCTATAGAAACAAACTTCAGTTGCTGAGAAGCTGATGGCCACACTATATTTGATACGGAGAGTCACTTCAGACTAGCTTTAATTTGGTCTGTTAGCAGTCATAGCACTTTATGTACATTCCTAGAGTGCAAGTTCTAGGTTGATTTCTTCTAGCGAGGAATCCAGTCCGCGAGTCGAAGTCTGCTCTGCTATATTAACCAAAGCATATAGTAAGTGGGGACAACTGGGAGGTTTACTTCAAATGTGTGCTTATGATCCAAGCAGAAATGTTAATATGAACTCCCCCACAGAATGCCATATGGATGTAAAAAGTCATCATATGCATATCTTGAGTTTCAGCTCAGTTATATCTTGTTCATGTGAAAGTTGAGCAGGAAAAAAAACAACCACGACCATTCCTATTTACATAGGCAATTAATTAAAATTACTGCTTAACTTCAATTATTTTTTTATTTTATTTTATTTTGTTAGGAATATTTTGCAAAATTATTTCTATCTAGGTACATAACTTTAATAAGTACAAAGCATTTTTTTCTGAGGCCTTTTCACTTTGGAATACTTGGCATGCAGTTGGTCTGCTTTTTAAGACAACTTTTAATATTTGTCAGACACTTACTGGGAGGAAAGAAATGGGAGAGGAACAGAGTCATTACTACTGGAGTATGACCTGCCAGTGGAACAGATATAATGAGAACTAAGCTGGTGACAAACTGGTGATGTGTGTTCCCAGAACTGGAACCTGACCTGTTGTCTTTATTGCTGTCTTTACCATCTGCTTCTTCCCGTGCTCCAGAGGTGGATATACCTCACCTCACTCTGATCATCTACAATGCAGACATTTACATCTGAGCCAGTTGTCTAGACTCTTTTTATAGTCTGTAGAGAGAAAAACACACTTCTCAGGCATGATTTAGATGTTCTATTTAGACATCTATGGTAATATCAGATGACTCACTGCCTGGAAAGTAGCTATTTCTTTCCATTTCCATATTTTGCATTTACACAGAGAGCCTAGAAGAATATTTAAAATACAGGAGTTTACACTTTAAATGTTTGAGAACTTGCTCTGAGGACCTGTGTATGTTGCCCCTCTATGAAAATTTACCTCAATTTTTAATGTCTTCTAAACAAGAACCTTACAATATATTTACATTATTCTAAAGAATAACTTCAGGTACAGTAGTTATTAGGACACATTCACATGCTTACTGTGAGGTTATGGGTCTGGGAACATTAGGCAACACCACAATCTACTTAAGATCATTCCTATGAGTTTACTCAGAGAATGACCATAGGCTGAATGTGAAGTTGGCCATACACTGGCAGCCCATATGGGCACTGTGGTTTTAGGGGAATTCTCAGAACCTTTTCAAAATGTTTTTCCTATGCAACACGATTTGACAGTGGGTCTCATGACGTTTAAAAATGCAATCACATTTTAGCAAAGTATTTCATTACCTCAGGTGAGTCTTCGTTCACGATTGTGATGATTCCTACTTGTGCAGTTCTATTGCTTTTGCAACAAGCCATGAAAAGAAATGTTTGGCTTTGCGGTGCAGTGCCTTGAACTCTAGACGATGGATTAATGGTTTGTTTTCTTTCTTTCTAACACACAGCATTAAAAGGAGAATCGAGTTTACCTTATATTGAACCTTGAGTACGTTTTTCATCTAGGGAGTATGCAGGTCATTTCATGCACTTAGTTTAGAGAACAGTCTTCTGATGAATTCTGCTGTCCCCCAAAATAATGGCAATACCAGATCTGAGGATTAGCTATTTCCATGCACTGCTAACCTCAGAAGATTTTGCCAACAGTCTACAAAGCAGAACAAGGCAGAGCATGATCAGCTCTACTTGTTGTTTGGCAAATGATATTTATGCAAATAATTTCTTTGGAAGGGTACAGAAATGCAAAGATTTGTTTTTGTGTAAAATAGCTGTGTTCATCTGCTATCATGTAAGAGGGAAAGTTATGTCTCACACTTTGAAAAGGTAATGTGGCTTTACTTCCTGATTTATAAACCCTTTTTGTACCTCTCCTCAAAGATGTCAGCATTTCAAAGACTGGTGAAGTAATCACTAAATATAGCTATCTATCAGTTTAAGTAGTCTAGAATGAAAGGCATCCTTAAACATGGTTTCATTTTTTCCATTAGTGAAGGACAAAATGAAAGACTAAGTTTTTAGAAGCTGCAGAACTTAGTATCTATATAGGCACTTTATTAATATAGACATAAAACCACACAGTCATTATCCTAGAGGACATGCTAGTGGAGACTGTCCCCATTATAAAAGTATAACAATGCATAACTCCCTCTGTGGGTGTTGTAATTTTTAGTTAATTAGGACTAAGTCTCACTTCTCTTTAGCAAATATTACGTTGCTTCACGACTGTCTCTGCTGACTTCAATGTTCTAACTTGTGTGGGAGAAGATTTCGCAGGCTCATCATCCACTGCTAGTTTGGAAACATGGTATTTGATTATAAATATACTGTATCTTTCACTTAAATTTGCTATGGGTCCACCAACTCTGGCTTCTGGATGGACCCCCTTCATATTTCAATCACACTGCTGTATCTCAAGAAAGTTGATTGAGTTTTATGACAGTGTTCAGGACAGATGTGTCACTGCCTCCTGAGCAGAAAAGGGTGATGAAAGAGAATATGGTGCAGACTTAGACCAGTATGAATGTCAGGGCCATCTCCTGCTCTCTCCTCAAGGGTTTGGCTGCCTTTGCTTGAGGCAGTTGGAACGTAGTGCAGCAATGTGGCATGGAGTCAGGCTGCTGAGAAGAAATCTTTGTGAGAAAGCTGTAGGAAACCTTGTTATGGCATCCCCAGCGTCTCTTGGGAACTTTTTTAAGTCCTGGCACTCCTTCTTTTCCTTCTCCTCAGCTGCTGCAACTCCGTGATTTTCCAAGTAGCCCTGATAAAGATCCTCATCCTCCAGCTTGACATCCCAACCTGACCTCAGACTTGCCTCACGATTGTGAACTTGTCCTGGTTTCTGCCACCAGACCTGCTCTGTCCTGTTGTTTGGCTACTGTGGCAGTGCATCTACTGCCAAGGGCACCATCCCATCCTGCTATACACCCTTACTCACCATGCAGAGGAGCTGGTGCTTGCTTGCTGCTCAACACAGACCCAAAACCCCACCCACAGGATGAGACTTTTGTGCCACTCCTTCCAGCAGGGGAATGGCTTCCAAATGCTCAATCTTCCAGCATAGCGGACTTTGTGAGACACATTTGGAAATTAAGACACTAAAAATATTCTGATTCTGAAAGTAAGAGTGCTACCTATCCTACAGAATAGCTATCTTCCTTTTTATGGTTTAAGCCTTGACATCCATCGTTCGCTGCTGAAAAGTTTATGTGAAATAAGTCACAACTGGGGCCTTCCAAAGGTATCTTATATTTTACAGATGAATGCTCACTTTCTTTGGCCTCCAGATAATACTTTTTGTCATAGTTAATACCATGAAATGCATTTTCTCCCCCTTTCATTTTTTCACCATGTAACATATATAGTGCAGAAATATTAGCCTTAGAGAAATGCACACAAGACAAAAGTTCTTTCTTTAGGGATTATGTTTTCTTGATAAATTTTGATACCCATATTTCAACACATCTTACAACTCAGAAGCCAGCACCCACCATCACTTAAGTGGAAATCATTGGCTTTGTGGCTCCGTATTCCTTGGTAGCTGTTAATCAGCATGCCTTTGCCTAACAGTGATTATTCAAGTGATTTTATTACCTCTCTCAGTTTAATTCTGTGTTTGAATAACCCCAAAAGTTGCATTTCTGTCTATTAGGTAGGAATAATAATAATAGTAATAGTAATAATAATAATAATAATAATAATATAAAGCCTCTAGAACTGAGAGTGCCTTACTTTGCACTATTTCTAAGTTGCAAAAATCAGCCCTATTGGAATGTCATTAATATCTGTGAGTGCTATTATGGAGTGAAGCTGCTCCAACGTGAACTGTTCAGCCCAAACCATTCCTTGGCTACCTGGGGTATGACATCTTTTTTGGAGAAGTAGAAGCGCAGAGAAGGGCTGGTGCATTTGCTCTTGCTTGGCTTTGGAGAGATATTCAGAGCAAGCATTTGTTCAATGCAGTAATTAAAACTTAAGTTTCTCAGGCCACGTCTCCACAGGATCATAGAAAAGCTTGGGTTGGAAAGAACCTTAAAGACCATCTAGTTCCATCCCCATGCCGTGGGCAGAATTGCCACCCACTAGATCTATGGCCCTGACATTTTACTGTTCCCTTTAATCCATGCCTATGACCTAACATGTAACATGCTCCCCCTGAGACTGAGGCCTTCCCACTCAAGTAAAGGTCATTTAAGAGCTTCTTTATGGTAGCTTGGTGTCCAGAACTGGGTTTCTTCCACCTGAGTTAGTAGTGCAGGCAGCTGTGTCACCAGTCCTCACATAAGTCTTCTCTACAATCTGACATCAGCTGCCATCGGGCTTGAATCAGAGGGATCCTACTCAAAGAATGATGGATGTATATTGCTTCTCTTTTGTGTCATATATCCTCGGGAAACATAACCATTTCTTGCACAGCTTCTCATTCTTTTCTTCCTGCCTGTCCCAAATATTTATCTTCTCTGCTTGCATTTAGTCAAAACACTACACTCATCTCTTCGGTTATGGGTTTATTTATCATACTCCTGCCTGAGACTCAGTTAGCTACTTGCTATAAGCATATGGAATAAGATACAGTCCCCACCTCCCCAAAACTGTACTCTAGAAAAGATGTGTCTGAGAGGTGGAGAGAGGCAACAGATCTCATTCAGGCTGAAAACGCATTGGAGGTTTCTTTATCCCAGTCTTCTGTCCCGAGCCTGCATCTCCAGCTGCAAGATGCACACCAAGGCTCAAGCAGAACATTGCTGCTTTTGTTGACCTTTCACTGAAGCTGCAGAGTGTAAATGGAGCTGGAAATGAGCCTGCCGGGCAGTACAAATCCCAGGTGGGGCACCTTTTCCTGATGGGGTTAAGGAGGGTCTCTAAGGTGGGATTTCTCATGGCTGAACATCAGGGTTTAAACCATGGATTTTTGCTACTGAAATCACAGCTTATAAGTCTGCTCTCATGGAAGGGTTAGAGAAAAATGAATTCTGTCTAAGGCCTGGCCGATTTCCAGTGTCATTGACCAACAGAGAAAGATCTTTTCCACAGGAGAAGTTAAAGGCTTGAAAGAGACATCAGACACTGTCAGACTGTGTTGGACAGCAGCTGACCTGGGATAAACTTCTAGCACATAAATTTGGGCAGCAGCACCCATCAAAGACGATGGTGGCAGTGCTGGTTGGACATATGGGGAAATAACTTGGACTTATTTCTTCTTCCAGCTCCAGTTCCATGTAAGCGAGACAGCTCTGGGTAAAGAGATACAAAGCGATGCTTGCTTATAAGTAAGGAAAAGCGCTCGGCCTGGCCTGGAGCAGGAGCGGGAAGCGCCCGGCTCAGCGTCGGGAGCCCCGGAGAGCCCTCCCTGCTCGGCAGCCCGGACCGCGCCGCGCGAGCTGCAGTAGCGCCGGGCGCCCTCGAGGTGGAACCTTCTCACCGAGGCTGCGCCGGGCGCTGCCGGGCGGACACGGCCCCGCCGCTGCGGCCCCGGGCGAGAGCCGCGCCCCTCCCGGTACGGGCGGGGAAGGGGTCCGGGGGGGAGGAGCGCGGCGCGGGGGGCAGCGCACCTGTTGCGGCGCGGCGCTGCCGGCCGCGTCCCTCGACCGAAACCACCGCGGTGCGCGGGAATGGACGGGAAGCCCCCCCGCTCGGCGAACGAGAGGACGAGATAAAAAGTGTAGGGAAACCGCCCCCGTGACATCGGTGCGGGGAGGGCGGGCACGGCTCGGCGGGCGTGAGGAGACTTCGGCGGGGCCGCGGCCAAAGCTCCCGCCCCGCCGCGGCCCCCGGAGCCGTGCCGAGCCGTGCCGCCTTCAGCACCGGGAACAGCTACAAGTGCGGCACCGCGCCGAGCAGCCCTTTTCTGAGCTGAGCTGAGCTGAGCTGAGCCGTGCCCGCCCTGCCCTGCCCTGCCCGCGGTACGTGCCGCTGCGGGCGGGGGTCGGGCGGCGGGGGGCAGTGGGCGGTATCTCCCGGCTCGGCCCGGCCGGAGTGGCGCGGGGCTGCCCCCAGCCGTGCTGCGCGGGAGGGTGGAGAGGAGAGCATCACGGGGCTGCGCCGCCGCTCCCAAAAAGTTGTGTTTTTTTTTTTTTTTTTTTTTTTTTTTTTTTTTTTAAGGAGAGGGGGAGGAGGAGTGAGGAAAGAGACAGTGCGAGGTTCGGCGGATCGCGGGCTTCTGCAGCGCCGCCGGACCGCACTCCGTCCCCGTCCCAGGCCAGGGGCAGTGAGGGCTGCGGGATTACCTCACGCTCCTCCGATCGGCGCCGTCGTTAATTCCAGTGACCTCCGCAGCACTGTGGATGTAGAACTCCTTTCCAGCAAGGTATCCGTGTACGAGCGGTGCGTGTCTCCTCCGGTTCGTGTGGTGAGGGGCGAGAAGCTCACGGATAGGGCAAGTTTCCCCTCCGCGAGCGATGCCGGGCACTGCGATCCTCCCCGCCCGGGGGGGCTTCTGTGTGTGGGTTGTATTCTTTTTTTTTATTTTTTACTTTAATTATTTATCGTTTTATTGCCGATATTATCCCCCGCCAGCCCCGGCGCACGGGGTCCCGGCACAGCGAGAGCTCAGGGCGGACCGCTGCTCAGAGCAGGACCGCTGCGCGGCGCGGGGCTCTCCCGCTCCCGTCGCCCCGTCGCCCCTCTCCGGCCCGCGGGCACCGCGCGGCTCCGGGGCAGCCCTGCCCGCCGCCAGCCACCGCCTCGCCGGGAGGGCTGGGAGCTGGGGGTGGGCACAGGGAACCCCGAGGACGGGAGGGGGAGCGGAGCCACGGGGTTCCCCGTTCGGGGCGGCGGTGCGAGCTGCCGGGAGCGGAGTGCCGCATGTGAGCGCGGAACGCGGCTGGAAAGCTCAGAGCGGAACCCCCCACCATCCGAGTAATGGGAATCGATCGGTGACCCAAAGTGCACGCAATCCGGCGTTGGCATTTAGGAGTTTGCGGGCTTCTGACCTCCGGTACCGAGCGTTCATTAAGAGAGAGTCGGATTTGCTTTGAGGGGAACGCGGGCGCGTGAAGGCTGAGCAGCAGAGGAAAGAATCGCCGGCGGCTGGAAATTAAAGGCGACGTTCGTTGTGGTGCTTTTTTTTTTTTTTTTTCTTGCTACAGCGTTTCCGGAAGGTGCGGGACTCGGGGCCGGGAGCAGCCCGGGGCGGCGAGGCGGGGGGACGACACGGGGCGAGGCGGCACGGAGCGGGCCCGGCCCGGAGCTGCGGGAGCCGACCGAGGGGCTGCGCCGGAATCCCTGAGCTCCGGGCGCCGGCTGGGGTAGGGATGAGCCTGGGAAGGAGGGAAGGAAAAACAGCGCGGCGAAGTAAAGAGGAGAACAATAGGGGGCTCCCTTCCGTGTAGAAGTGCGGCGGCGATGGGCGATGCCGGGGGGCGGCACCCCCGGTCCCGGGTGCTCCCCGAGACCCTCGGGGCCGCGCAGCCGAAGGGTGGCCGCGGGTCTCGGCCCGGCTGCGGGCCGCAGGGTTCCTCGGGCGGGGGTTGGCCGGGGGGCTGCGCGGCGCCGTTCGCTCTGAGCTCGGCGGGGCCGGCTGAGGGCTGGAGGCGGGTTGGGAGAGGGGGAAGTGAGAACCAAAACAGCAGGGAAAGCTGTTCTTCCAGGCTGCCTGGGCAAATCTCCTTGATCGTCACTTGCCGGACCGGAGGTGAAGTCAACTCTAAAGGTGTGAATACTGATGGGGCTTATTCATCTGTGCGACCAGGCAAGGGCAGAGGGAGATATCTGATGCAGATTTTCTCTTGAAAGGGTAAGCTTCCCTTAGTCTCACCCTGGCAGGAGGACTGGAGATTGTTTGGAAGCTGTATTTTTGCAGGGAAGAAAGTGAAGGCAGGCACTCTGGGGTGCTTGAAAAGCGGCTGATCGCAGCGAGGGGAGGTATTTCCCTCGTGGTGTGCTGGGAAGAGACGGCTCCTGTAAGCGCGGTGCTGAGGGCAGCTCTGCAAAGTGCTGCTTGCTGTGTAGAGGTTCCCGTGGTGGCAGGGCACAGCGAGTCACTACAGAGGGGCTGGGAAAGATAACACTGCTTACATCAGTGAGGAATTCTCCTGCAAGTTAGGAGCTGCGATAGCAAGGCCTAAGGTTGTCTGAATTCCCTTCTGTTGTCAGCAAACCCCATTAATCATCTCTATGTGTCAGGGTGCTGTATGCAGGTGGCAGTTCCTTACCTGCTTTGTGCTGAAATCTGGCTGTTTGTTCACTGCTGAACGCTCTGCAGGAGAAAGAGACGACTTTAATGGGCACTACAATGAGCACAGCCAAGCAGACGGTATCTGAGAGTTCAGAAGTAACATTAGCAGTAAGAAGTCAAAAAATAACCACATTTTTGCATTAATTTTTCTTCCCGGAACTTCAGAATGGGAGATACTGTTGCTTTGCTTTCATTCAGTGAAACCAGATGTGCTGTGCAGTGAGAGGCATCCGATGGATGTGAGCAAGTAGAAGTGGATCTTCTCCCTAAATCTCCTCCTTTTCTAAGTCACAGATGATCACTTTTATTTCATTTTAGGAAAGTGCCGGCCATGCATCAATGCCACGACAAATGCATTTCTTGTCCTCAAACAAAACCGTACATATTTTTCACAGGCACTTCCCCCCACCATTTCTCGGTCTGTCGGTGAAGGCTCACGTGTGTCTGGCTGCGAGCCTCAATTAGAAATGTCCCCTGAAGTTCAGCGAACCCGTTGTCCTTCCCATGATGCAGGAATAGCCCTCACCCCTGCGTCTGTCTGTGGTTTTGGGATTTCTCAAAAGCATTTCCAGGTGATACGAAACCATGCTGTGATTTTCAGCCCCAGCTTCAGTGCTAACTGGAGATTGTTCTTTCTGGAGGTCTGTTACCAGAATGAAGACCCTGCCTACATTTATGTAATTACTTATCCATCGCATTCAGCTCGCTGCTTAGATATCCTAACACAGAGACCTTCAGCACGGAGCCCCTCTTGGTGCTCTGTGTTGGAGCAGTGAGGTCCCAGTAGTGCCACGGTACAGCCGTGCCCCTCCGTGTGCTCCCGATGTCTGGCAGCGCCGAGTGCCGTCACGAGGAAGCATTGCCAGAGCCAGACTCGATGAGCAGAAGTTCCATGTCCGCTGTCTTGCAGCACCCCACCTCCTTAGGTTTAAAAATAAATAGACATTCAAGCAGAAGGAGTGGAGGTCTGTGCTGAAATGCTGACTTTAAAAATAGCACTATGTTCCGATAGTGCCAGATATTTTTAATGAATTAAAACCAAAAGGGGCATGCATTTCAAGGTGACTGGAGGCAAGGCTTCATGGTGCGCTCAATCCTGAACTGTGCTGGGGGAATGTGTGAACATCTTCACAGAGGTGGTGTTTCCAGTGAGCAGTGACTACTACAGAGGGGAGCCCGGTAAATTGAGAATAGATTTGCATCAATTGGAACTTTTATGGTCAGAGAAGGACAGCATTTTACTTCAAATGAGATCTCAGCGCATGAGGAAAAGCTCATTCAGACTTTATAGCTCAGCAGCCCATGCTTTCCCACAGAAATTCATTGATAAAAATGGGATTCATTTATCTCACGTGCTTCCTGCTTAGCAACGTGGGCTTGCAGCATTCTCTAAAAGTTGGTGTTAATCAATATATGGAAAGCAGCGTGGCATGAATAAATTAGGCAGTGTAATGAAAGCTTTTATTTCATAGGTAACATAAAAATAGACTAAAAGGTCTTAAATTTTTAAAAAGAACATTTTAAAATTTTATTTCTGCTTTATAGACAAGCTGTGGACACTTGCAGCAAAAAAACATGCAGGCTGAGGCAGAGTCATTAATGCTTATGTAGACTGTAATGTTGAAAAATGCTTATTGTCAATTCATTTAAATTTCCCCCATTTCCAAATAAGGTTTTGCAGTCAGCATACCAGCATTTTAGCTTCCCCAGTGTTGTTTGAATTTGGGTCGCAATAGTAGTATTCATCACTGGTTATACAGAGTTGCTTTAATTTTCTGGCATTCTTTGGCTGTAAGGGATTGACCTGAGACTGAGCAATAGAAAAAGCAGTGTTTTTCTCTTCCTGATATTTTTCACTTTTGCAGTGGTGCCTTCTTGCTCTCCACACAGTGTTAAATAGGAGCTGACATCCTTTATTGCCTCAGAGGATCGCTCCCTGCATGGGCTGTAGGAACACGTGGAGCCTAATGGGCTGGTTGTTCACAATGGAACCAGAGAGGAAATAGCACCTATTTTAGGTGTAGCTGCATCTTTCACTTGCTGCTTTGAGCCCCTAGCTGTGTTTTTCCAATAAGGCAATCAAGCCGTCAGCTAGTGGTAGCTAGTTAATAGTTAATGCAATCTTTACTCTATGGCCTAGGCCAGATTCTGACCTTAGGCACCATCCCATGAGACTGGATCAACCCGTAGGAAGCCAGTGGTGTTCCTCGAGTTCCTCCATTTGTAACTGAGGCTGAGTTTGGCTCACGGGGCTGACGTCTGAGCAGATTTGTAAACCATGTGCCCAAAAGGAGCTAAAGGAGAATGATGGTCTTATCAGGGGAAACAGCACAGCCTTTTTTCATTAAGATTCAACCCTGAGCCAAACTCAAGCAAAGCTAAATATTAAGAAGCGCTGAAAGTCTTGTCCTCTGCTGTTCCCAACTGCAATGATTTTATTCACACCAATTAAAAAAGTTTCATTTTCAAGTCACTTCTCTGCTACCAGATCACAGTGAGATACCTTTTCATTAAATAGAAGGCTTCCCATGGTGAATATTTTTCTCAGGTCTTCAAACTGTTTTAAAACTCTTCTTTAGCTTTTGTGAGCTCGTTATTATTGTTTGGGGAAAAAAAAAATAAACTGAAGATGATCAGTTTCAAACCTTATAGAATCACATTTTAAGTTCTGTTACCACAAAATATATAAACAGCTTGTGGAAAATAATTTAAAATCTCTCTGAGAAATGGTATGGATGGATCAATTCTCTTCTAATTTGATGATATTTTGGTAGGAACCATTAGATTGCTTGGGATTAAGTACTTACCTACAGAGTTCAGTGTGATTCATGTCATGAGAAATTAAAGAGGGGTTTTTTATTCATTTATTTATTGAAAAAGAATGTTCAGGTGAGCTGCACCATAGAATTTCCACTGCTCTCCAGAGCCTCTAATAGGTGCCCGGAGAGATGGATTCAGGTGCGGCTGCCCAGAGTGTGCATATCTGATTTTAGGTGAAATTCTCTCTCTCTCTCCCCTCAGAGATCTAAAAAATTACTCAAGCATGTGCAGTTTTGTTAAATGTTAAAATAAATAAATGCCACTAACTTGGGAGTTGACCATTTGGAGATTGAGATTTTTACAGCAGGCATTCAAATACTTAGGATGAATTCCTGGCCTCATTAAAATCAGTGGGACTTTTCCAGATGTCAGTGGGGGCACATCATTCTTCTTATTTTTCATGGTCCAAATGCAGGCAGAGAACAGAGACCTTGTTAATGTTGGACCTCAGATCAAGTAAAATGTCAGAAAAGGAATGTTGGGTGTTCAGCTGTTTTCCCAGCAGAACACGCTGTGCTCTTTTCGCTTAGGAAACCGGCTACCTTTTCAAAAAAGTAATATCGCTTTTGAAATGATCTGGTGGGCATTTTATATATACAGTGAACCCAGAAAAGAGTGAATTCCACTGGAAAAATAATCAGTTTAATATCCAAATGAATTGAACGTGCTCTTACTGCAGCAGCTGAAGAGCACACTTAAATTCAGGAGCTCTGATTACTCCATTGTCACACATGGAGCCTCTCAGCAAGTGCAAGCGTTAGGAGCTACTGCACTTCTGCGGGCTGGAACAGAATGATACAGCAAAACAGAAAATACATGTTACGGATCAGATCTGGTTTTGGATGTCACACAGTGCAAAGGTAAATAGGAATTACAGGTCAGACTGCAAAAATCAAGCTAAGTGTAGTTGCCCTGATTTGGCTTTTGCTCTGCTGGAATCATCAATTTCTTGGCTGGTAGTACAGTGCACCAGGTGTTCAAATTCACAGAAGGCCAAGAATTGCTCTCTTACAGAGCACCAAAAGTAAAACATAGGCAAAGTAACTCTTTTGCAAAAGTAAATACACTGCGTGACAGGTTTAAAACTGCTGAACTAAATGGTATTTTTCACTCTTTTTTTTCCAGAAGTACTTCAGCTGCAGGGCAAAATAGAAGGACGTGAGTTACTGACTTCCTCACAGCGTCAGGACCAGAAATACTACCCTGTGCTTCACCATCAATTAGGAGCAGTTGAAAACCACCTCTCTGAAAAGCCGATCAGCCGATGACATCAGTGAACACCTTTTGTAAAGCACGTTTTATGTACTTCTGCTGAGATCGTTTTTCTACCCTCCGTATGGTTCTATATCACTTACTGGGCACTGATGGTAGCCTCCAGAAAGTGCAGTTTCAAATGGTCAACCTCAATCTTTAGCAAGAAGAAAATCTGGAAACTGGATAGCAACAACATCTTCAGAGAAAATGGTATACGAAGGAAAACAATTAGTTTCCTGCCATTGTTTCTTCCTGTTAACAGCCAAATTCTGCTGGATTCTCACCCTGATGCAAAGAACTTATGGCCAGGAATATGCCCACTCCATCCGACTGGATGGGGACATCATCTTGGGAGGACTGTTCCCCGTCCATGCAAAAGGGGATAGAGGGGTGCCTTGTGGGGAGCTCAAGAAGGAAAAAGGGATCCACAGACTAGAGGCAATGCTGTATGCAATTGATCAGATTAATAAAGACCCCGATCTTCTTGCCAATATCACCTTAGGTGTCCGGATCCTTGATACATGTTCCAGGGACACTTATGCATTGGAGCAATCCTTAACATTTGTACAAGCGTTGATAGAGAAAGATGGTTCAGATGTGAAGTGTGCTAATGGCGACCCACCAATTTTCACTAAGCCAGACAAGATATCAGGTGTGATAGGTGCTGCAGCAAGTTCCGTGTCCATTATGGTTGCAAATATTTTAAGACTTTTTAAGGTAAGGAATATTTTCTACTTTTCTTTTGAATTTTAAGTTCAAGGAAATATGTGAGGAGATTGCGTTTCTTACTTTCAAATAACAAACAGACTGAAATGACTTGCTTTCTAAGAAAACAAACAAACAAGCAAAAGCAACGACTGCAGACCCTAATTTAAGCTTCCAAATGCCTCTTTTAAAGTTCTGAGCAACCAGAGCAGGTTTGAATCCTTTAGGGACTTGTGGTTTTGTTTTTTTGCTACTCACATCGATTGTTTATACTCATCAAGATTAGGCTGAGATTTATTTTACAAATGTAAAGCAGAATGAAATATAAGGTTTAAACACAAATCCTTTTTTAGGAGAACCAGATAATTTTCCTAAATGGAAAGATATACCAGTATTAATCTAGTGCTAATGGTGTGTATGCCAGACAGATATCTTTGATTTCCTTGAAGTCTTAACCTCCTCCATATTTTTCACTAAGGGATAATTTTTTTTTCCAGTCTTTGTTATCATTTTGAGGGAGATTACTTTTGGACAACAGTTCTACTGTCATACTCTTCATTTCCTTCCACATACCTTATTAAGTTCAGCTCTTATGAATGACAAAAAAGTAAGGCTGCTACTTTTAAACTTCGTAGGTTGGATGGGAAGAAGAATACATTCTAATCAATCATCTGAGCTGTAACAGATCAGGCAGCAGACATTTAATTTTTAATCCTGTGCATTGGTAAATAGATTACGGTAAACTGTGCACTTTTGCTCTGTGCAAAAAATGACTTTTCCTCTGAATTTATCACTTTATCACTGCCCTGCTCCCCAATGTTATTCAGACCGATTCTTTCCATTCAGGAATCTTGTCTCACGTCCCACAGCTTCACAACCACTGAAGACCATTTATTTGACTTTGGCGAAGACAGTTCTGGTAATGTTAAATATTGCTGTCAGGGCTTTTGAAAAGCACTGCAGTTCTCTAACTGTGACTGAAAAATTGAATAGAAGTAAGGGAAGATTGTCTTGTTTTGAAAGTTTCTCAAACTGACAAAGAGTGTTTTGGTCATTTAAGGGGAGACTCCTGTCCTCCCTTCTAATTCTTCTATGAGGGGCATAGTGATTTACAGCTCAACAGAGGAGCTGGGTTGTGGACAGATATTCATCACAGTCTCAAGGCTCATCCCTTGCTGGAGGCACTTCACATTTGAGAGTAGTGAACTTGTTCCAGCTGCATTGTTTGCTTGTGAAAATTAAGTAAACAAAACGAGGCTGTCTTAAAAATGTTCTATATGGAGAACACCTCTGAAGCCATGCCTGGTGGGGGAAGTCTGTCCTTCCCACGAATAATCATGCATGCTGCAGGAGGTAACTATCTTTAATTCCATGTGTCTATTTTTTTGGAAATTGTTTTACCCTTTTAAATAATGCATGGCTCTGAAGTAATGATAGATGAAACAGTCACTTTAATACCGATCATAATGCAAAGCCACACATTTATTCCCAGATTTGAGCTGAATACAGTATAGTGGACTGATTTAAGAAACTAAGCCTCGTAAGACATGTATTAACTGTGAATTAAGAACAACAAGAAGGAAAGAGGCCTATGAATTGCCTAAGATACCAGTAATTTGTCTTCTGAAACCATGACAGCTACCTCCTTATTTCCATTATACAATAAGATTGCAAATAACATTCTACTGCAGTCTTAATCAATAGAAAGTCATGTGATATCCCCTCTGGGGAAGGATCTTATTTACTCATTTAATTGATGTAACACAGCTGCTGGCAAAAGGAGGAGACATCTCTTTTAGTTTTAATTATAGATCCTGCACAAATATTCTTAATAATGTAAAAAACGACAACTGGCACCCTTTAATATCTCATCTTGGACCTGCATCTGAAGTCTGCTCTTACACCTTCCTCTCAGAAGTAGCTCTGCTATTTTCTCCTAAGTAAAGGCTTCTGTATAAAGCCCTGGGTTAGTGGCACAATACAAACCACTAACAATGGAAAGGTCCTTCACCAGAAATGCAGAAATATAATCCAGATTGGGTTTACTTAGGTCAAAGAAATGGGCTGAAATTGCTGGCTGATGTAGCCCTAACTGCTCTGATGTGGAGGGCCAGGACCTTGGTACATGCTCATAAAGGCTCTGGGTGTGAAATCTCTGTTTACTGCTTGTTCATGTCAGTCAAGGTTGGGCACTCAGCTGGTATAAATCTCTTACTGTCACTGATCACCATCATGCAAAAATGCCTGTTTCCATTATATGCAAGATTACTTAATTCCTCCATATCTCTGTCCAGCAGTTCTCAGCAAGCTGAACCTGTAATTTCAAGTTCAGTATTGCTTTAATATCTATTCTGAAGTTCCTGTATGTAAAGGACTACCTATTTTCTTAGAACGTTGTATCCAGTTGGATTTTAATTTGTGATGAAATTGTGATAAGTATATTGTATCACTCAATGAGAATATACAAACAACAGTACTCTGAAAAATACCATGCTGAGCAGCTTGGATTTTTATGCTGCTATTTTTCTTTCTTTTTTTTTTTCCTTTTCTTTCTTTTATTGATTTTACAACATAAAACATACAGGTCAATAGTCTTATCTGATGATCTGGTGGATAGTGTAATTATTGATAGTCATGGTATCCTTTTATCTAAGTGTTTTCATGAGAAGAGGGAAGGGAGGGTGCTACAGAACATGGCCTTGATCTATATAACCTTTCTTTTGGCCACATGGCTCACCTTGAATTCTTCTCTATCCTTTTGTGAATATCCAAGAGACACCCCTACTTAGGAGGTGACTTTCTTTCCTTAATAGGTCTGCAACATTAAAGTCCGAATTTGGACAGCTTAAATTTCACCTGTTAATGGCTTTACACCTCTAAGGAGCACTTTGCAGCAAGGTAAAAAGGGTGACACAAATTGGAGACACAGACTTATCTGAATGAGTACAAAGCAGGTCTGGCCATGTAACATGGTTCAGCCGACATTGTTGGCCAGTGATTGTTGGCTAGTGATTGTGAGACAAGCTCCTAGTGATGGGGTTCAAAGTCAGTGAGGAGGTCAGTGTCAGTAGCAAAGCAAGACCAGCAAGGTACAAGGCCCGTTGCATAGCCTGGGACCCAAAGGAAAGGGCCTGAGCTGAGAAGCAGCAGTCAAGTGAAGAACAGGTATAGAGGTCCCTATGAGGTTCTCCCTCACAACATAGCTGTTTTCCTGGGCTGATTCAGGGTCAAATCCTTGAAGTCTGTCAGAGATGATCTTGAACACATGCAACCAAACCCAGGACTGGGAAAGAGAAGACGTTGCAGAGCCTATTGGTGCATTCAGGGCCTTAACAGTTCTTTAGCATTTCTCATAGGAGTAACTCTGGAAATAAGGCAGACAGACACGGGCCTTCCTCTTTCTTCTAGTGAGCCAGGAGCTGCTCTTTCCTCTGTGTAGATGTTTGGTTGTTATTACTGTCAGTTTGGAAGTCCTGCTGCCAGACTGGTTTGCATTTGGCTGGCAGGATCTATTGAGGGCCTGCCTGTCCCAGTTGGCCAGCTCTCACTAGTGCGAAGGCAACTTTTCTTTTGACTGCATCATTCAAGCATAACATCTTACTCCTTCCTAGATTTGTCTTATGGAACTTTTTGCTTCATATAGGGTGCTCAGATACAGCCAAGTGATATCCTTATCTGTGTAAAGTGTAAGCACTGGGCTGTTCCCAGTCCCTCAAAACTCATCCTGCAGAAACAAGAGTCTATAACTCATCTCATTTCATGTTCCCCATACTTACAGCTTTTACTTAATATAGAATGCTTTGGATTGGAAAAAACTTAAAAAATCATCTTGTCCAAACCCCCTCCTGTGGGCTGGGACATCTTCCACTAGATCTGGTTTCTCAAAACTGAAGCCAACCTGATCTTGAATACTTCCAGGGATGCTATATCTTCTCTGGGTAATCTGTTCTAGTATCTCATCACCCTCATCATGAAAGGTATTTCTTTATTATATCCAGTCTGTATCTAGCTTCCTTCAGTTTAAAACCATTACTCTTTGTCTTATTACTACAAGCCCCAGGAAAAAGTCTCTCTCCATCATTCTTATAAACCTACTTTTATGTATCAAAAGGCCACAATGAGGCCTCCCTGGAGCCTTCTCTGCTCCAGATTGAATAGACTCAACTATCTCAGCCTCTTTTTGGAGAGGTGCTCCAGCCCTCTGACTTTTTTTATAGCCCTCCTCAGGACCTGCTCTAACGTGTCCACAGCTGTCTTGTGCTGGGAGCCTCTGAGCTGCTTGCAGCAATGTTGTCTGACTAACTCATAACAGTGGTTAAAATCTGTTGGAAAGAAAAGAGATATTTTCTTATTCCACCATCTAAAAGCTTTACGCTATTTCTGAACTCCTCGGTGCACTCCATCTGTCACCTTCACACATCTAGCCAATGTCACACTGAGAGCAGCGAAGGGATGGTGGCTTGCATGTGAATTGAGATAGGTGGAAAGTGTGCTTGATGAATTGTGATCTTAAGCTTCTATGTGTATGTTTATGTACGTGCATATAAAGCCAAAATGGTAATAGACAGTTTTGTTCTTTTCCTTGCCTTTTGCCTTGCCTTGCTTTTTGTTTTGCTGTATGTTTTCTGCTCTTTTCTAAAACACTTTTCTAAAGTGCTTTTTTCCTCTTTTTGGTCGAATTCTCTTCTTTCTGCACTACTGTAATCCATTTTAATAGCTGCTGTTTGAAGGGACTAATATTTACTTCACGCACATTTGCCTCATACATTTCATACACATTTACTTCTTCAGAAGCTTATAGTACAAATGATGTTCTGGAGTTACTCTTTCTACTTTATGTGCAGCCATCCCATCCAAAATGCAAGGCACAGTTTCTTTCAATAAATTTGGAAGTGAAGGTATCAGTTCCTCCAGCATTTTTTTGTACTTTGCTTTTCTGCTCGCTTGTATCGTTCTGGATTTTAGTGGATATCCATGGCTGGCAGCCTTGCGCAGCTAGCAGCGCTGTACCTGGTTGATGCTTTTTCAGGCTTGGTGTCAGGTCTTTTACATTTGGCTGCCGTAAGATGCTCCTGTTGCCTTGTGATCCAGACCCAGACAAGCCTCCCAGGAATGTGGGAACTGTGATTATGTAGAGCCTAACCTCACTGAACTTCATAATTTAGGAACTATGTATTTAATTGTGGCAATAGTGTGCATTTCAGGACTGGATGGAATATGACACGAGTAAAGTGCAGTAACATTTTACCATATGATTTCAGAGTGTATGCACATGCTTTTGTGAGGCAGTGTTGAAATACACGCAGATCCTGATTCTGACTCTGACTTTATGGAAATTTTGCATCTCCTGAACGTCACTGACTTGAAAGTCTTCAGAGAGATGTAGGAATCAGCTGTTTTCATGTGGCTGCATGGCCTTTCTGTAATGGGAAGAATTTTACCATTTACTTTATAATAAGTAAAGAACAGTCTCAAAAAGTTTACCCAACAGACTGGCGTTCATTAATAAAAAAATGTACTGCACTGATTAAAACAGATCCATCTTCTGTTCACTGTGTCACACTACATTTGTCAATAGTGTCCTGTGCAGCATAGCATTTGAGATTTGCAATGAGTTATGATTTTTTTGTGGTTAAAACATAAGTAGAAAATCAAGACTGAAGTGTGAAGAAAAATTGTTCGTAGTGAGAATTAGACTGAAACATTTTGAAATCAGCTTTTAAGAGGAACAGATTTGTTTTACATTTATTCTAGATAATATTTTCACTTTCTGAATCATTTTTAATTATAAAAGGAAGCCATTGCCAATACATCCCATTTAATTTTAGTGTTTTTTGTTGCTTTTTACAAGCACTTATCTGTTTAGTGCCCGAGTGTTGTCTTGTTATTGGTTGGAAAATACCTTGTAATCATTATATATATATATATTTCCTCCCTTTTTTTTTCCTCACAACTCAGCTTCTGTTAGAAACAGCTTTCATATCTCTGTGTATTTCCATGGTAGTAGATACTTGGATTATGGAAAAGACTCTTTTAATTCAGCTGTAATTTTTCTGCCAGTGCAGTGTTAAATGTGTCTCAGACAAGAGAGGCAAATGGCAGGTCAACACCGAGATAAAATTATGTGTATATCAGATACTTTGTGAGTATCAATAATGAAATTGTTGGGAAATTCTTTAGCTGCAGCCAGAGGAAATAATAGATTTCCAGATTCTGTGAAAACTGCTAAGACTGATTAGCATCAAATTTTATTTGTGCTAAGCTGCTTGAGGCAAGGGAGTACAAAAGCAACTTAATGCATTCATTTAGGATTTTACACTATATTAGTTCCTTAAATATTCCTCTAAAGATCTAGTATTTTTAGTCTTCTCCCATTCCTAGATGAAACTATAAGTAGTGGTTAGAGCAAAGCAGCAATTTGTTTTTCTGTATCATTTTCTGTATTTGTCGTTGGTTTGCTGCAAGGCTTTAGAGGCATTTCTTGACCTTTTTGAACTTCTCTTTTGTCATTTTGGTTTGATTGTGTTTAACCATTCCACAGGAAAAACTAGAAGGTTGATTAATGTTTATTAAATGGTGTGAGATATCTCCCTTGTTTTTGTGGGTAAGCTGACGCTGTCTTAAATGTCAAGGTTTTTATGCCATTCCCTAACCACATATGGGAGCACCTTACCAAGAGATTGTAGCTATTAAAGACCGGTGGTCTGATTTTCTTTCTAACTCCCTGAAGGCAGTTTAGGCTGTATATGTATTTATCCCTCACATGAACACATGAAAGAAATTGCATATGCTAAGAGAATTAGTTCACCCTTTCATGGCTGAGCTGTTACCACTGTATGAAGGTTGTTTGTATGTGACAGAGACCCCAAGTTATTTGTTAAGTAATGCCTATATTGATAGAGATATCAACTGAAATTCTACAAATGAGAGGACTGAAAGGCTAAGGGGAAGAGCAGTTCAGCAAGGGCTGATGTGTTCACATAAAGACAAATTCTACAATGGACTTTATTAAAGATCTTGTATTAGGAGGCAGTTTTTATCTTTGCTAGTAAACAAAATGGCACAGTTCTCTGGCACTGAGGCCAGCTGACACAAATAATCCACCTCTGTACAATAAACTCACATTTCCCTAAATCGTGGGTCATCACGCAAGCTACTGGAAGGGAATGATCCCTGACCCGTGTTAACTTCTGAAGCCTGTCTGGAAACAGAGAGGCTGTTGGCTGGCACAGGTCACAGCCCAGCTAAGGACTGTCCTAGAAGCTCAGCAGAGGAGGTGGTCTTCACATGCTCAGGAATATGCTCTGGAAAGATGCATGCGATGTATCAAGTGGATACTAGCGCAAGACAGAGTTCCTCTGCTCCTATATCATGCTGAAGGGAAGTCAAGACACTGCTGAGGATCATCAAAACCATTGCAGTGTTTTAGTACAATGATGTTAGTTTTATTAGTCATGATGAGAAACTAAATAAAGACTTTTTTCCCTGGTGATAATTGTTTCAGTACAGTGACAGCTGTGCCATATGAATAGTCTTGCATTCTGACTGTCAACAGAAACTAGGCAGTATTGTGTGTTACAGCCAACTGGTAGATCTTGTGGTTTTGTGTATTTCCATTCTCATTATTTTCCCTTCTTAAATGTACATTCTTGTGTTTACTAGCATTTATCAGAGAAAAATAGTCATCTAAACAAAAGTCTTACTGAAAGACAACGATTCCAGTTGAACAAATTAAATAGCCAAGAGCAAAATGCTCCTCTGGGCTAGGATCTACATATGCTCCTAGATCAGAAAAGCATGATATTATATCCTCAATCCTTCTGACAGGACAATTAAGCATTTAAGTCAAGCCTTAAATGAGGAAGCTGCTTGCCCTTGACTGCCTGTGTCCTAAATAGAGAGTGTGAAATGCTTTCAGAGCAAGACTGAATCAGCTCTGTGAGTGTGAGTGCGTCTTCCATGTTTAGCAAAAAGAGGATTGTTTGCTCCATGCTTGCACTTTGACCATGCAGAACCTTTTCTCATTGTGTGTTCTCCAAGCAGTTTTTGTCAGACACACTGCATGAACAGGACTCTGACTCACTCTGTTTCTATGAGTTACAAGGGTGTCTGGGTCAGCAGGAGGAAGAGCTAGAGATTGGTTCTCTAAGTGAGACCTGTTTGTGGGGTAACAGGAAATAAGGGACATGCTTCTTGAGAGATTGAGAGAGCAAAAGGACTATAGCACATTTTGTGTATAATTCCACAGTATGCTCCTAATAATTTTCATTAGCTTTTTACTTTGCTTATGCTTTGTCGCATTTACAATGTCATTATGATCTTGCAAGCTGGTTAAAATTTTGACCAATAACTCCATGGCGTTACATTAACACTGATCCCCCACAGTAATTCTTACTCTTATTCAGATAAATTTACTTTTTGTTTGTTTGTTTGTTTGTAAAGACTTTTGAAATATTAGCATCTTAGTAAATAAGTGTCATCACAATTAATACATAGTCTACTCATCAGAGAAATATTTCAAAGAGGCTATGAATTCTGCAGTAATTCTCCAGCTGGATGCTTCCAAAATGTATCCCTCAAAAAGAGCAAAAGAAAGGACTAGCTTTCTCACTCTTCTTCTTACTTCACATGGTGCCACAAGTATGCTTTTCTCACTAGTTTTGAAAAACAGAAGATCCCTTCCAAAAAAGTGTAGTTCCTTGAAGGCTACCACATAGACAAAGACTCACCAGTCTAAAAGGGGTGCCTTAATGAACACACATGGAGCCACAGGGAGCCTCAAGACTTGCCTTTTCGGATGATGTGTGGAAGGATAATTAAGTGAAGTTGAAAAGAAACTAAAATGTGAAGAAGTACTGATTATACATAGGTCACTCTAAAAGTAATGCCTCCTATATATTTCCATGGAAGCAACAACAGATACAAAGAGCACAACAGCATTATTTGATAGAGCAAACTCTCAGCTACAAAACACTCTTTTTCAACATAACCATCAACATAACCATCATTTTGCCATCAATGAACAAAAGCCTGCATGTCACCCTTGTAAAAATCTGTACCAGCGGAGGTGAGCCATTGTTTCACAGCTGCTGTGACAGCATGATTGCCAGGAAAATGCTACCCATGCAGTCCATCTTTCATCTAAACAGATGGAAGTCAGGAAGCATCAAATCCTTATTACACTGTGGCTGTGGTAGGACAATCCAAGCCAAGACTGGCAACGTTCTCCAAGGTCTTCAGATTGGTATGGTGTTATCATGTTGCAAGAGAGAGATTGTCTTCTATTCTGAGCTGACACAGGAGCTTTGAGCCTTCTGCTTAGTCAGTGTTGCGATGTAATGGTCAATGCTGATGGCTTGTCCAGATTCAGGAAATCAGGAAGGATCGCTTCTTTCCTATCCCAACAGACCGTGCACAATATTTCTCCCATTGAGGGCTGTGTCTTAAACTTTTTCTTTGATCACATGGACTGCTGTTTTGACTGGCTTGTAGTGGTGATACCACATCTCATCACTGGTAATGATGTGATCCAGGTAACTGTCACTTTCAGCCTCTTATTGGTTCAGTAAGTCCTGACAAACTTGCTTAGGGTGCTCTTTGTGTTCCTTTGTGAGCATTCATGGGATCTACCTGGTGCAAACCAGGATATCCAGCATTGCCACCATCGTTTCCAACACATTGAAGCCAATATTCAGCTCTGAACATGGTTCTGTGGTTGTAATCCATGGATGAACAGATCAGGATGCTCTTCATTTTATGGTGTGACAGCCGTGCATGGCTGTCCAGAATGTGGCTTGTCTTTCAGGTTGCTGTTGTCACAGCTGAAACCCACTGTCCATTATCTCACTGTATTCATATCTACTGTTTGGTCTCCATAAATGTTCAGCAAGCATTGATGAATGTCAGTGAGTGCAGTATTTTCTGTATGGAGTAATTCAGTGACACAACTTTGCTTCATATGCACTTCTACATCAAATGCTGTTTTGTCAGACTGCCCCTCTGCTGCCATCTATCACATGGCAACAAAATATAACAGGATGTTGGTGGGAATGTTCAACTTCTACTGTCATTCCACCATCATTCCCCTCTGACTTTGTGGGCCAACATAATAAAATAGGAGGCATTGCTTTTGGAGCAGTCTTCATAGTAGGCAGTACGTGTTGGCTAATACTGGAAAAGAGGAGATCTGTAAGGGCTGTGTGTATGTTTTAGCACATTTATATTTTCTATATTATTCTATTACCATTGTCTATGAACTCCCTTATCCAAACAACATCCTTGAAGAGAGTGGTGTAGGGAAAGAGAATTTATCTTGATAAATTAGATGAGAAATTCAGTCATCATTTGGAGTAGCATAAAAAGTCCTAGAGATTATTCTCACTGCAGTGTTGTCTGGGACATAAGAACATGTTCTGCAGAAAGAGATGACCTACCAGGTCTGGTATCATACAGTGAATGGAAAATGCAGAGGGCTGGGAATCCCAAGACTGCAGAAGACTGCTTGCATTCTGATTCAGGCCAAGAACAGCAGATGAGTAGCATAAGTGACTAAATTCTTCTGTTGCCATCTAGGCCCTCTTTCTTCAATTTTCCTTACTCAAAAGAGAAATAAGAGTCTGATTTTTGTGTTACTTAGATTTGCTTAATGGAGAAGGAATTCCCGGGAAAGCAATACATTGCAAGGAAGCCAGTGGATGATGCAGCTGTAAAGCTGGATTTATCCAGAGGGATATAATATCCTGTTGGTTTTACTGTTAGTAGGTTTCCTTTTCCACTAACGGATTTTGTCTGGTGTGCAGCAAAGGCAGATGTGGCTCCTGTATTACTTTGCGATGTTTTCAGAAATGACCATGGTGATGCTCTTTTGGTGTCAGCCTGCAAGGAGTTCTGGATGTGTTTATTTGGAAGAGAAATGGTTTGTTTCCACAGAACAGGAGTGAGCCTGAATGAGCTGGCTGTCTGATATCCACAGGCAAGCTTCTGCAGCACATCCTTTCTAATATGGACTAACTATGAAAATAACACCACAAATTCAAAGAGCAATTAGCAGAGTACATACATGTATATTACACTATTGTTTCAAGGGGGAACACTTATGTTCACTATTGGAAAAAATATTGCAAGAAATATTCTGTTGTACATTGTCTAAAGATTAATTTGATTGTGTAGCATAGGAGAAATGTCAGATTTCCCATTGCCTGGATTTCTGAAAATTATACTGGACAGAGTATGAAACTATGTGTTTTTGTAACAGCAGGAAAGTGATCTAGGTAAAGTAGTCAGTGTTTTCCAGTTCTAAATTTGATGGTTTTGTGTAACAAAGAACAGGATTTAAAAGTTACCAGCTGCTATATTTACTTGCTAAAGTGTGAAGAAAATATGTATTGTCCTGAGGATTAAAGGGCTGATTCTCTTTGTGTTCAGTTCAGGCAGAACTGAAGCATTTGTAATAAAAGTAAAAGCTACTAGAAAGCATGAAAAAGGAGAGAAAAAAACTCTGTTTATGTCTTCTTTGTTGGACCAGATTTGATGATGCCCTTTGAAAGCTTAAATGTAAACATTCATCTTATTAACCACTCTTTCATTCTTCTTCTGCATGTTAAACAATTTCAGTTGTAAAATCTTAATGTAGTTGAAGCTGTTGTTTCATCTTAATGGAAACCATCTTGCCAGACATCTTCTGAAAAGCAAAAACTCATCATCTGTGAACTAGGGGACACCTCCAGTAACAGCTGGACAGCATTTTGGAAACTGGATATGTAAGGTATTTGGGACAAGATGCACCACAGAGAAAGAATAATATTGCAAAGGTAGTCCCAGGGATGGAAATATGAGCGAGAGTAGCTGTGCTGAATACAGGAGTATGAAAAATGCACACTTGGAACAGATGCTAAGAGTGCCCTGTGACTCAAGGTATGATTTCCTGCCGTTCCTGCCAAGTTTCAAAGATTGTGTTTTTCTATTTCTCCCTCCGCCTTATTTCTATTTTTAGGCTGGATAGCAAAGGACTTGTGATACAGGAATGAAGATTCACAGTTCAAGTTCTACCTATTTTATTCCCTCTTTGCATAAGATCAAATCACTTTTGTTTCTGGTGTCCAGGAAAGAATGAGAGTAAAGATGTCAAAAGCTGAGGAAAACAGAGTATTTCTGAGATGGGTCAAATAATCTCTTGGCTCAATGGCTTTGTCTGCTTTGCAGAGCTTTGTCTGAGTATGACAGACTGCCCTCGCTGTGCATTACTGCCTGCTGAAGCCTTACGTCCTGTATCTTGCTGCACCGCAGAGCTCTGCGACCTTGGCAAGTCAGGCAGAACCAAATCCTCAGCCTGAGTGCCGCTAGCCATGGGTGCCTGGGTGTCCCTGGGGGCTGATGTGCAGGGTCCCCAGTCTCTGCTCCAGGTGCCTCAAGGGATTTTGTAAATATAAAGGCTCCTCGCTAATCAGATATAGAATGAGGACTGGGGGCATACCTCCTACAGCGAGTTCTTAACGAGGGATTCCTTGTATCCTCTTACACAGCTCTCTCCCCTGGGTTTTGCTATGAAAGGGGATTATCTGACTCTCCATGATCTAAATATGCAAGTCATCAGTCTCTGGAGCAAGTGATGAAACCTGCCTGACCGCAATCAAAGGCTGCATGTTCCCTCCGTGAAACCGTGATATTCTAAGAAAGAGTGTCTGATAATCAGGCAAAAACCATTTGGATCATTGCCCAGTAAAACAAAAATTGTTAGAACTCATCTCTGCAATCTATACTTGGGTGATTAGGAAAAACGAATGCGTGTTGTTATTAAAACAAAACATGAAATTATGCAGTGTAGAATAGAAGAAAATTAAGACAGGTGCATACAAATATGTTATCTACTTTAGATGAGTGGATTTTTTTTCTTAAATGCTTGAGAAGAATCAGTCTTGAAAAAGATTGTCAGCTGATGCTTATCCCGTTTTTTTCTTGGTGGCACAGGAGCCCTGCTTTTGTTTCTTTTCCTTGTTCATTTTTTTCATGCTAATTCCATTGAAAGTTTGATTGCTTCCATGTAGTTTGATGAAGAACCTTATTAACTGTGCAGCATCTGGTAGCTGGGTGTCAAATGTCTGCCTCATTGGTTTACCAGGAGCAGATCAGGAGCTAAAAGAGCTTTTTGTACTTTTCACATTTGTAATTTTTTATCCTTTAGAGTTGTTTTTTAATGTAACTAAAGCATGGAGGCCATACTGTGAGCAGGACTGTGCAAATAATTAGTCAGTTTGACAGCTGAATTGAAAAATAATCATTCATTTTAATCTGAACTGAAATGATCATGTTGAGTTGGGATTTGGGGGCTTCTTGATTTTTTTTTTTTTTGTGAGGGCTTCCCCAGAATGCCTTGTTTTGTGTTAAATGATAACATGATCCATTTGGAATGAAATATTTTAATTCTATTTTGGATATTTTACAATTTAAAATTAAAAAAAAAACAGGTTTGAAATGCCTGTCCGGGGTACCAGTAATTTAGTAGTAGTGCCCCTGTTCGTATCATTGCACAGAGCACACTTCCTCGTGACGCACAACGCTCGTGAGCAAGTTCTTCCTTTTGGATTCGGAGCAGGACATCAAATATAGTTAAGGAGATGGGACAATAGGACTCCTGTCCCCACAGCAACAGATGCAATTACCTTACAGTAAAATTAAGAGTTGTATTCCTTCACGGGGACTGCAGCGCACTCTGTGTGGTTTAGTCTTCCCATGCTTCCAGCTCCGTGACTTTTCTTTCTGCTGCAGTGGGTCTTGTCCTTCCAGTCTTCTCATGCAGGGGCTTCCCTGGGGAGGTCTCATCTCAAAACTGTTGTCAGAGCAGTCCCGTTTGAAAGCTGCTTCCTTCTCTTCTCCTTCTGAGCAGCTGTATGAGAGTTAACACTGCTGTTGCCACATGCTGTCTGTTCATTGCTGACAAGGTTTCACAATGGGAACATTTTATTTAATCTATGCTAGAATTCATTAAATATTCATTTCAGCAACTATTTGAACTTACCTATCCCTGTTCCTTGCTGAATAGTGGACTACGGAGTGAATTACTCTCAGGCAGGTCCAATGGAAGCTTAATTGTTTATGAAAACACAAACAGATTCAGCAGGAGAGACTTTCATGTCCAAAAACTCCATAACTCAATGGTTAGTTGCTCCCAGCTGAGTACTCTAACCACCAGGCTATTAAGTATAATGCAGGCAGCCACTACAGCCTCATTTTTCCTTTTGGAACATGCTGGTGCATTATAAGGATAAATTTACAAAAAAAAGACAGATATGTGGTGATGTCAGAGACCAGAACCAGTGGGAGATCTTTAAAGAACTCAGCTGAATGCCACGGGGAGACCTGACAGGAAACCATGTTTGGATTCTGAAACATTCATTTAGATGTTTTAGCCATGGATTTATCAGCTTTTATCCATGAAAAGTTTGCTAATCTTGCCCAGAACAATAAATAGGATTTGTCCTAGCTGCCTATTTGAATGTAGTCCTCAAGGATAGACGCTTGCATTCCCATGGATGTCTGCATCACGCTCCATGAGTCTGCAGTGTGAGTGGACTTCTGGAAGTGGCTATTTGTGTTCATTGGTGTTAGAAGACCTAATGACTTCCAAAGGCTAAGAATTTCTACCTCCCTCCTGCTTTAAGATAATAAGCATCTCACTTCTGAATGGTCCAGATGTTGAGCAGGTGCACTGGTCCTTCAGTATGCAGGGCTGAGCTTTTTGCAGTGCAAAACCCGTGCCATGAACTGTCTAGTTTTCACACTCTCATAAAGTATAGATTGTTTATCTCCTTGACACACTGGCTTGTAATTACTTCTGATTTGTTTTTCACATAGGGCTTTATATAAAAGGTGTAGAGCTTTTTTATTTTGAATATGGAAAATTGGAGCACACTCTCACAGCAGCTACTGGCAGTATTATTTGTCATTCTTCTTCAGACTACTGTGAGTATCATGGATACCACAGTTATTTAGGCAGACTGACATCAAAATAATAAATAATGCTGTATTTTACTTTATAGCTCCTATTTGTAGCAGTGCTCCCGGCGCCTCCCTATAATACACTAACGACCATTAAAATATTAAAGCATACAGCAAATGAACCATAAAAACAATGCCAAGTGGACAAATAAAATCATTGAACTGTGATGGGAGCTTTTTTTTTCCCCTCCAAATCTAACATACAGGTTTCTCTGAACTGTTTAGGTCTGAAAGCTCAGGCGAGGACTGCATGCAACCAACATTTTCTGCAAGTCATAGTGAAAGAGTACAGTAGTTATGACTTTCATTGGGATACTTTTCACATCCAATGACTGAAAAAAAAAGAAGAGTTATAAAGCCAGATGTCAATATACATTATTCTCGCTGATTTTACTAAAAGCTCTTGTTGAAAAGACTGAGGGGAAAATAGTTGTTAGGGAACATCATTTGTTCCCATTTTTTAAGAGCTGAATTCTGCACTCCCTGCCTGGTACCACATGCTGAGGAGAACAGAAAGTTCTCACAGGAGCTGAATCCTGTGACCGGGCGGCTGTGCGTGGTCTGCTGACGTTCCTGGACAGTGTGTGAGAAATGCAAAGCCCACAGCTCAAAGCGGCTGTGCTTTTTGGAGATGCAGAATTGACCTAGACCTCAAACCAGCTAGAGTATGTGCTACTATTAGCAAAAAAAATTATTTGGATATATATCAAGTAGGGACTTTGCTTTGGTTTTTAAAGACCGGTCCTGTGTTCTTTGTTATGCTGGAGCATCTTACCCTAAGCCAATGAGTTAAAGTATGTTCACCCTGCTTGCAGAGGCAGTTGTCCTTCATGCCAAGAAAGCATCCAGCAGCTGAACATTGGCTTTTGCAGGAAGGAGATCTCAACCTGTGGGCCAAGCGTACACTTACAGGCACTGGTTCAATTTCCATCAATATCAATGAGAATGTCAGAAGTTGATTTAGGGCTTGAAGTGACTTGTGGGGATTTAGTGCCAAATGGTGCACATATATTTCCTTTTCCTTTGGTCACTGCTGGAAGGCAGTCCAGAATGATGTAAATTAGGAAACATTTGTTGTTACTTTAGAAAAAGATTGAAGGATACTTTGGTGTTCTCATTGCACAGGCCAGCATAGTGCTTTGGCTGATGATCATACCAGTGACTTGGAAATTATCTTTAGATAATCTTTGTCTTTAGAGTTTATAAAATGCAGTTACAGATTTCTCCTAGAAAAGCTGAACAGTATTTAATACACTTATATGAAAGGGATTATGAAGTAGGATATGCAGCAGAAAGGCAAAGCTAGTAAAATTTGGTTGCAGGTAAGAATTTCTAAAACTAAAAGTAACATCAGTTCCAAACATCTTTGATCATTTTACAGTGCTACATGTATTTTGTGTAGAACAATTTGACTTGCTGTAAATGATATCTGAACTGGCCATCTATCACTGCACAGTTTGTCTGCAGTACTTACAAATCTAACACCCAGAATGACAAGTGTAATTACATGCTTCCATAACATATGCTGTAATTTATGGATATTAAGGAAGTGTAAACAAGAGATCAAATCCTAGTGTAAGCAGTCATCCAAGAAATCATCTTGACATTTATTTCATTAAAACCTTTCTTTCACTACGACAACCAGAACATACCTGAGCAGCACTATCAGCACATCTGCAGCCACTTGCCAATTATTAAACGTTTGCAAAGCAAAAGATCAGGTACATGCATACAGTTAACACTTAATTTTCGGTTACATTTTTCACATGTAGTTGTACAGAGGTTTATCATGCTCCATTATTAGCCACAAGAGATTAATGTACAGAACCTAAAGACAAACAGCTCTTTTTACTCATTAGTTTTACTGTGTGTATCTTAGCATTGAGTGTAATTTGAACAAGAGGCCTGCTAATAAAACTCAAGGCTGTGTAAAAGGTTCTGGATTTCTCCCCTTGCAAGGGCTAGCTGATGACCTGGACACAGGAGCAAGTACACCCGAATTCCCAGCGGGGATCTTCCACATCCTGTATCTTACTGGGCTACTGAGAAGGCAGTGGGGTTGCTTATTTTGTGGAAAATGCAAACCTAATTTCTGTTTCCTGTCAGCATCAACCCTGTCTCTGCATCTGCCTTATCCCTCCTACTAAGCACTGCTTTCCTCCGCAAACACTACCAGGGAAATCTGAGAATTAGAATAAGCCAATATTTTGAAAAGGAAAAGAATTTAAAAAAAAAAAAAAAAAAAGCAATTCTGGCAACCAATCTCTGCCAGGGGCAAAATAGTGCAACAGCTGATATAAAACAGTATTAATGTAGAATGAAAGTATCATGAATGCTAGCCCACATGCAGTGATGGAAAATAGGTCTTGGCAAATAAACCCGATTATAGGAAGATTTCAAGTTGTAAAGCTAATGGCATTGACTTTTGTAAAACTTAGTGCCACAAGTTATTCTGTAAGGTATTAAGTCAGCTCTAGCTTTATCTTATTTAGTGAGACCATCACAAATATATATATATTTTAAGTTCAGTTCTTCACAGGAACACCAGTGGTAGCTTGGGCTGGATAAGCTTTTGCTTGGGGATGGAAAGATTCATGGAGAAAAATTGTTTTCCAGTGACCTACTGCTGCTATTGCTCATATGGCAATGACTGATCACAGAATCACAGAATGGCCAGAGTTGGAAGGGACCTCAAGGATCATGAATCTCTAACCCCCCTGCCACTTGCAGGGCCACCAACCTCCACATTTAATACTGGACCAGGCTGCCCAAGGCTGCATCCAACCTGGCCTTGAATACCTCCAGGGACGGGGCATCCACAACCTCTCTGGGCAGCCTGTTCCAACACCTCACCACTCTCTCTGTAAAGAACTTCCCCCTGACATCCAACCTAAATCTTCCCTCCCTCAATTTCAAAACATTTCCCCTTGTCCTGCTGTTATCTACCCTTTCAAAGAGTTGATTCCCCTCCTTGTAGTCTTCCTTTAGGTACTGAAAGGCTGCAATGAGGTCACTCCATAGCCGCCTTTTCTCCAGGCTGAACAAGCCCAGCTCCCTCAGCCTGTCTTCGTAGGGGAGGTGCTCCAGTCCCGTCATTATCTTTGTGGCCCTCCTCTGGACCCTCTTCAACAGCTCTCTGTCTTTCTTGTACTGGGGGCTCCAGACCTGGACACAGTACTCCAGATGGGTCCTCACAAGAGCAGAGTAGAGAGGGACAATCACCTCCCTGTCCCTGTTGGCCACCCCTGATTCAATGAATCATAGAATCACAGAATCACCAAGGTTGGAAAATACCCACAAGATCACTCAGTCCAACCATCCACCTACCACCAATAATTCTCACTAAACCACATCCCTCAACACAACGTCCAAACATTCCTTGAACACCTCCAGGGTCCATGACTCCACCACCTCCCTAGGCAGCTCATTCCAGTGCCTGACCATTCTTTCAGAGAAATAGTATTTCCTAACATCCAGCCTGAATTTCCCCTGGCACAGCTTGAAGCCATGTGAAGGAGATGCTTCTTCCCAAAATGGACAGTGCTCCCCTACAACCCCTCTGGACTCCTCTTTCCTGGTTGTGAGCCAGAAACTATGGGGTTGTGGCCAGTTTCCCTTGAATCTCTCCAAGTATCCAGCTTGTTTCTGAGGGTTTCTTGGCATCTCTTTGAGGCATAAACAAAGTACACTGGTGGGAGCTGACGTCTCTGTATTTGCCAGGAGCTCTCTGATGGCCTCTGAAAGAGGATAACAACACGGAGGGTGGGCAAGGAAATTGCATGTGACATTGAAGGAAATAAGGCTGTGTCAGGGGAGGCAACCTGCTGACAAATTACAGAACGTTTGCACGGTTGCTTTAGCTAAGCAACTGGGAGAAGTGGGTCGAGGAGTTCAGCAAACACTGTGAGCGCAGTGAAGAAAACCACATTGAAAATCATTAGAAGTGGTGTGTAACATTGCAGTTCTCACAGGGAAGTTGATGAGGGCACATTTGTTATATCTTTTTTAGATATTTGTGGTCATATACTGTCAGCCCTACTGTAAACCTACAGAAGCTCCAAGATGAGGCATTTCTTTTCAGTGATAACTATGGTTTGTTATCTCCTATTGCCTGTCTGTCTCTTCCTAGTACACAGTAGTTTGTAGCATCATTTATCAATGTCTGTCTTTTCTCAAATCTCAATGAAGAAATTAGGCACAAAAAAGTTCATATTTCTTTTAAGTTATGCTGTCATTATATTTTTTGAGAATGTTTCACTTCAAAAACGTGCTCTCTAACATGCTGATTTTTATTCATCCACATAATGGCTGGATGATTAAACTGTTTGGTTTTGGTTTCTTTTTCATATATTATATTATATTTCACATTTTTTTCTTTCCTTTGCTTGATCACAAGTCCCAGAAATAGCCCAGTCCTGCATCAGGAGCATTTCCCTGGCAGGCTCCTCAGGCCCTTGGCTAGCACTTTGCAGTTGCCTTAGGGCATGGTCCTGTGTTTAAGCTGTAGCCTGTGCTGCCTGAGCTGCCTCTGTGCAACATGCTGCTCTGGCACAAGTGCCTTTGTGCTCTGTGTCTCACTGTCAGCTTAGCAAGCAGATAGCAGTTGGATTGTATCATTTGAATTTATTGCTTTCCCTGTTAGCTCAGTTACCCAAACCATCTCAAGACATACACACTGAACCAAAAGAAGTGGGATCTCTTGACAAAGATTATTTCTGTTCTGTGTGGTGCAATAAAAATCCTGGCTTTGTAGCTGAAGAAATATCAAGCAAATGGCTTATCTGGAGGTCATTGCAAAAATTGTCCTGTAGGGAGCTTGACCACAACTGTGATAGTTTATCATGAGATTAGGAGAATAGCTACTGCTGAGTTCATGCTTTGGCCCTTGTGATCAGTAGGAAATAGCAGATGGAGAAGGGGTAGCCAGGAAGAATATCTGAAAATTAGACTAATCTAATAGAGTATATTCTTGAAAAACTTCTGGATAGGAGTCAAAGTTGAGAGAGCACAGTAATGTTGGTATTACTGCTATTTCAGCAGGAGGCTGAAGAGAGAAAACTTCTATTTCAGCCTGCAGCAACCACGTGAGCAACACTAACTTTCTGCTATATTGTGGCCTGCAGGGTCCTCAGCCAGAGAACTGCTTAAAAGATTAATTGGCTGTAAAGCATTCCTTACCTGAAATCTCTTTGCTACTTGACTTTCAGATGGATAAAGTCTCAGATCCTTTGCACTTGAAATGTCTTTTCAGTCTGGAAACACTCAATTTCCCAAAATACACAGAAAATGTGCTTGCTTATAACCAAACATAATATTGTAAAGGAGGTATGGAAATACCATGCTTAGTGTTCTCTTTGCCACATCTTTTCCACTTTCTTGGGCAGGTGCTCTGCTCAGAAAAATAATTGCCCTGTAATTTTCTACACTTACTGGATGTATTCAAGAATAACATTCTTGCTACTCTTGATAAGCCTATCAACATCTTCTTAGATTATTATTCATTTTACCTGGGAAGTTTCTGGTGTATAAGGGCTGTAAAATAGGAGATTGCTAAAATCATGGTCCCTCTGCAATTTTCCTTTACAAATGAAGTAGCATTATTAATGTTGCTATCTTAGTCCATTCCCTGTAAGATAATATTATCAGACTCTTCTAGTACCATGAACTTTACTGGCACAAACAAAATTTGCTTTGGGAATCCCTAGCTTTAACAGAGCCTATTCATTATTCTTTTGTTATTCAACAAAAAGCTGTTGGATTTTAAAGTACTTTGCACCACTCTGGAGTTGGCTGCAGAGCAATCAAGCATGGTGTAATTTGCCATCATACTCATTACCTATTTAGCTCTTTGACAACTCTCTTGGCTACACCTGCAATATGGTGGAATATTACTTCCTGCTTTTAAAGAAAGCATGAAGCAAGTCCTAGATTCATCTGTATGTGCTGACACCGTGAATGAGAGCATGACAGTGGTCCTGTTCCACCCATCACCCTATATTTCAAAAAGCTCAGTGGCTTTAGCGTATGATAAGCTTTTAAATCCATTTTGTTCAGTTACAACAATGCTTACGCTTCATGGTAGGAATTGATAGACTCGTAAAGGCCTTCGATAAGCTGTGAGCCTGGTGGAGCTTCCTGTGAGGAGGAGATTGGTTGCAGAGTAAAATTCCTGAGAGACTCCTTTTTATTATTCAGTTTCTGGCAGTCGGAATCTCCCAACCCACTCTGTCAGACTTGCAGTTATTTTTGTTGTTGACAGACTTCAGAAAGTAAAGAAGTTAGGGATTAAATTGGAAGGAAAACACAAATATATTCTGTGTCAGCCCTTCACAACAAATAATGTGTTTTTACTAAAGAAAAGAAAAAAAGCTCTGTCATCTTTATTGATATTTCTGTTTAACTTTTTATGTTCAGGCATAAAACAAAAAAAAAAAGTGTCCTTTTCCTGCATCCTAACGTTCCCTATCCCAGATATTCTGTATGGCTCTTATCATTTGCTTGCTTCATAGGACCCATTTCAATATCATTTGCAGCAAAACTTCGCATGTAATTTATTTTTCGGAGTTTTAAAAATAAACCAAACAAAATGCTATCTGCTCGGTTTGCTTATGGAAATTTATACATGAATGGAAAAAGGAGAAAATTCAGTGTACGTGACTAATAAATTAGCAGCCTGTGCTTTGGAGAGAAATGGAAAATTGTGGCATTAAATCAGTTTTATGTGGTAACACACCAAAACAACAGATTGTTTGGGGTACTTGAGGTAACCACCTTTCCCTGGTAATATATGACTGTCACTAACACTTAGGAACACATTCTTCATCAAGTTTATAGTGAAAATTTCTGACAGTGGCAGGTGAGGAATTAGTTTTAAGGATGATGTCCTTCTGGTGGCTCATGCCGAGAATGATATTATTTATATTAACTGGCAAAATAGCCTGGCAGCACACAGGCAATTACCTCAATTTTATGTTTAGTGCTCTTCTCATAAATCTATGTAATGATGGCATCTCTGTTATGAGCTTACATTAACTTACTGGTTACAGTAATTGTATTGAAACAACTGAATGTCCACTCTGTGATGAAGGCAGTTCAGTTACAGTATTCCAAATAAATAATTACTTCAGATACATTTATAAGAAGAACAGATCAGGACTTTATGAAAGGAAATTTTAAGAGTACAATTAAGTAGAGCTTAGGTAGTGATCTTTCTTGTGTATGTGCGAATTTGTTTTCCATTAAGGACTTGGTCTCAAGAAGGTGAAGTGCACATTATTCACTTGTGTGCTAGCTCCTGTCCTCTGATGTCTAAGGCCATTGCTGGAGGTGAAGCAAAATGTGTATGTCCCCTTGGCCTTGCCAAAATATATTTTTTTCCCCTCAAAACAGCTTAATCTGAGACCATCCCTGAGGATGGAAGGGCAGAAGTTTGGCAGTTTGTCTTACTTTTTCCTGAGGTGTTTGTTACTCACCACTGTCAAAGATGGCCCATTAGTTTAACCTCATGTGGTTGTTTTCTCATGAATTGCTGTAAGAGGAACTGAAGAAGTTTCAGTGGGAGCTTATGTTTGGCTTAAAGCTGGAATTTACCACAGTGTATAACCAAAGTGTCAGGCCAAGCTAAAATCACACTTCTTGTGCAAAAAAGCATAGTGCTTTGTCAACTTATACATGGAGTGTTTTCTTACAACGTATAAAACCTTCGTTTGGGTGTCCTGGTCAGAAGGGAAACAGGATATCCTTGCATTCTTTCAAATATTCCTGTGTTAGTTAATAAAGAAGAATTGTAACTTCAGTTGTGTTAAGTGAAAAGTTAAAAACATATTTCCTCCTCCCATGAACGCTGGAAATTCATCTTAATGTACTGACCTTGGTTGTGGGCATTTAAAACAGATCTATTAAGATAAAAATAGCTTTTGAATTACCCAATTTGTAGACTACTTGACCTGTTAAGTACCTGCAAAAAATTCATTCAGGTGTCCTATGTCCAACGTGCTTTATTATCTGATGGCAACTACTTGGGCTGAGCTGTCAGTAGGCTTTAGGAAAAAATATTAGAAAAGTTCAGAAAACATCAGTTTTAGGGCATTTGACCTACAATTCCTGTGTGCCAAAGTCAGTGTAGAAGGAAACAACAAAATGAGATTTGCCATGGGCAGACTGCTTGGAGACCCTCTGTGTTGATTTAAAAATAACGGTGGCCCTTTACTTATGAGTAATGCTGAATAAATAGACTCTGTACCCTGGAGATGCATTTGTAAGCAGGACACCTGAGGGATGCTGCACTTCATGGAGACCATTGCTGGCAAAGGTTTGGAATTCCCCATTTTTATTAAGCAAGTGCATAGGTAGCTGTGTGTCAGCCAGGAAACAGCAACTCCTTGCTGGTATCCTCAGGTACTTTTGACATCCCTCCTGATCTTGCTGCTCTGCAGCGTCCCTAGAAAGTCATGCTTTTGGGTTGATTCATTAAGGTCATTCAGCATGGCTGAAGGGTAATGCTATTGGGGATTGGAAGTTTTGGAAATGGTGTGAGGACTCAAGTATTCAGAACATAAGAAAGGAGTCGAAAGGACTGGTTTTGATCTCTGTTCAGCCTTACTGTTTGCATGATGTCTCAGGAAAGGGGAAAAGCCAAAGATGCTGCCTGTTTTTTAAAGGTATGGGAATTCATAGGCAAATCAACTATCAGAGGTGTTCAGCACTGAAATTCTAGCCATTGCCTCTTGCTTGCTGAGAAGCAGCTGGCAGAAAAGGGTGAACATCATAGGACCAGCTCCTAAAGGGATTGATCTGTATTTTGAGGACAAAGCTGAAATAAGCGGAAGAGAAAGACTATAGAAATGGTGGGATAGATACAGCAGTAGAGAGAGGGAGTGAATTTAAATGAACACATATTAGAAACATGGGGATTATTTTTGGTTTATGTCCGTCAGATAGTAATAATAAAAATGATAATATTGTGGTTGCAGCATCAATAGGAGGAATGTCACTGTGATCTTTCAGGTAGTCAAATGGCATGGCTTAGAAATTAAAGCTAGTGACTGCTTTGACGTGAGTGAATTTTCTTCCTTAAAGAGTACCTTTCTGAAAATAGATTTATCTCTGCTAAGCAGAAAAGCAGATTCAATATCCCACAGCATTCAGAGATACTGTGAGGTTATTACTGCAACATGTATCATTTCATCAAGAAATGTTATTCTCTGAACTGTCTGGGCTGCTTCTTGTCAAAGGAATTTGTCTCTGAACTAGCAGCACGACAGGACTCCACAAGCTCTACTTTATGCACTGGCTGCTCTTTTCCCTGGATTATGTCTCAGATAAGCCAGCTAGGTTTCCCTCCCCAGCCAAATGAAAAAGGACTTTCTCCATTAGGAGATCCTTTCCCATAACAGCTCATTTGGTTGCCTTAAACACTGCCTATTAGTAAAATGGCTGCTTTAACATTTGTATTAGTGCACGTGACTTGAAAAGTTACTGCATTTTCTTTGTTGATATGGCTTGAATCTGCCGAGCTCACAAATGAAGTTTTATTTTTTTCATTTTTAACAGTCAGATGTTTACTGACAGACACTAAGCCAAAGTCAATGGAAGGATATCCTGAAGGCAAGTGTTCTTTGGCTTGGGTCACAATACTGTACAAACACAATGTGAAAGAACAGTATTTGGCACTTAAATTTCTGTAGACCTCTTGCATCCATTTTGAGCTTAAAAAGAAGCAACTGATCAAGGATATGTCAAGAGCACTGTTGTTACCTTTGCCTTTGCCAACCTGTCAGTGGTAGCAGCAGACCGAAAGCTCACACTGAAGACAGAGAGAACTAAGATGTGGTAAATAAGAGGAAACATAAAGAGAGTGTTGACTGGAGCGCAGTCACTGAGGTGGACAAGGGGAAGCCTTTAAGCTGCAGGTTGCATTGAAAGATAAACAGGTGGATCTTCACGTATGAAAAGCAAAGGAAGGAGAGTAATCCTTCTGCATAGCATAATTGCTTTTAGTTTTCATATCAGTGAGATCCTCAAAAAATGTTGAGAAATAGAAGAAGAGAAGATTCATAGGGGGGTAACTGAGCAGTTTGACCCTCAGGGATGACTAGGAATCATACAAGGCTTTCAGGAAAAAAAGTAAGGGAACTAGAAAAATAGATTACACAAAAAGAGAGCTAAGAAATAAATAAGAAGCAGACAAAATGAAATGTGATTAAAAAATGTCCAGGGAATTGAAGCCATTTTCCAGTACTGCCTTTAAAAGGAAATGGAAAGAAAGAAGTTTAGGCAATTTGAAGACAATTGAGATCTTCTAAGAAGAGCTATTGATAAAAAACAGACTTGGGAATACTTGGAAAATATAAACAGAGTCAGATGTTCCGGACAATGTTTAATCTCTGAAACTGCACCTGACCACTTGCAAAGACCACTACTGTCAGCTGAGATGGCACCAGAAACTTGAGAAAAGGCATGACATTACCCAGCTCCAGGAAATGAAAAAAAGAAAGAGTGATAACAGCAATTTCTATCAAAGAAGAACAGCAAATTAGCTGTATAGATACACTGTGATGAAGCTGTAAAAAGGGACAGTGCATTTTTGATATGTTTTCATGGCAGGATATTACCATATCACAGAGGAAAGGAAGTAGCAATTTATATCAAAATTTGTATAGTTATTCAACCTTTTTCCTCACTATATTCTATTTGTATGGTATATTAGTATAGTATAGTATACCATAAAATTTGCAAAGGTGAACAACAAAATACTGTGATTGGGGGAAGTCACAATCAGAAAAGATTTCGAAAACTAAATATTTACAGAAGTTAAACAATGTTAAGAAAGTGAAATGCAGCAAGAAACGATGACTATTTGCAAGACTGGAAAGAAAACCAGAGATAAGTCTGTGTTAGGATGTTGATTAGGTCACAGGAGTTACACACATGTTCCTATGGAACTCTGTCCTGGCAGAGTGTCAGGTAAGAAAATTCTGTGAATCTTGACTGTCCATACCTCCAGTAGATGTGATTTGCCAACGTATTGTTCAGTTTAACTAACAATAACATAGACCTCTGGAGATCAGGTGTTAAACAGAAATCCTTATGGTGAATAGAACTGAATGGCTTTCTTGTTCCATGTAAAATTATGACCCAAAAATTGTTTTGGGTCATTTCGTCTCTCTTTTATGGTCTTTAAATTTATCTGTCCATCCATCTGTCTGTCTGTCTGTTTGCTTGTCTGTCTGTCCATCTACCTTTTGTGTCAGAAGCTCACATCCATATAGCTAAATTACATTCCTGCCCAAGATGACCAGTCCCTGGCTCATTTTATTCCCCGGGTTAAGTCTGGACACATTCTGGGATGGTAGCTGTTGATTGAAGCCAAAGCTGTGCCATGGGACATGCTGACATTTCTGCTATACAGACAGTTGAGTGCCAGTCTGTCCTTAGCCGTGTTACGTTTATTCCAAAGGCTGCAAAAGGACTTCTAGATAACCAGCAGAATATCAGCTCAGGTTTAGTTGGAGTTTGAGCACCCCTTTTGTCAAATAACTGCACAGCCCTTGGGAAACAGAGAAGGAAACTTCATGTGCTTCTGAATAAAAGAAAATAAATGATCTGTATAGTTAAGTCAGAGGGATCCATTTGTAGATTCGGTGTGGCTGTTCTCAGCCTTCAGGAAGCTGATGGAAGATCCATGTACACTCCCAAATGGGGGAATCTTTTCATTCCTGCTGAGTCTCTCAGTGAAGCCCATTGTAGCTCATCTGTGCAGCAGATCTGAGATTTCCACCTTAAATGCCTACAAGATATTATTAAACTATTTAATTTAAGAAGCCTTCTGACTGTGACTTCAAAAAGCCAATTGTTGATCTTGGCACAACTGCACACTGTGGCAAGGAATCTGGTAAAGCTTTTTAAAATGGCTCACAAAATCCTAGTTTTTGTGCGAACTCAAGTAGCCTTTTGACAGTAGAATTTAGTAACTGGACTACAAGTGCAAGGTAATAATAAATGACTAGGTAATACATTATGAGTTGTCTGGAAGGACGCCAGAGAGATTATATTGCTCCTTCTTATTCAAAATGATCTGAGGGAACGGATTGGTAGCAAACCAATGACATATGATGATAGTAAGCAGAAAAGAAGTGAAAGGTATACTTAAAACTAAGAAGGAGTAGAAGAAAATGTAAACGGAAGTGCAGCAGTATTTTTGAGTTGCAAAAAATGAACTGGATTTAACATGTTGGAGGACGCAAGTTTGGAACAGAAAACAAATCTGATGAATCTGATGAGTGGCTGCAGTGCACAAAGTGGGACTGAGCAGCATCAAATATCATGGTGGAGTATATCAGCTCCTTTTTGGGTGGTACTTCATCAGCAAGGTGGCTGCAGTTTCAGGTGGTGTAGCTACATAAGAAACTCGCACACAGGGAAACTCCAGTTAAGAAACCAGAGAAATAACAGAAACAGAAGGTTGATCAATTTAAAAAGAAAATTTACAGCAGTTAATCAACCTGAATCCTAGCTTTCTAAGAAAGTCATTTCAAGCCACCTTGACTCATTGTGTAGAGTCCATTGAGAAGCAGTAGTTCTGGCAATATCTGTTAGAAATTTCGTGTGATGGGGGGAGATTGTGGTCCTCTGGATTTGTCAGCAGGAAGATAAGATTTCACTCACTGTGTATTTGCAGGTAAATAATTTTAAATGACTTTGAGTGGTGTTAGAGTTTATAAGAAGTAATTAAATGAAATGAAGAAAATGGTCATTGACCTTGACTATTTTCTTTTATGGCTGCAATACTTCCAGAGACAAACTGGCCTCCTGAGGATGGAATATGTCATAGCTCATGCCACATCTAAACCTTGGTGGAACAAAGTGCCAGAAAATGCCCTTTTAAAAGATAATCCTATCCTGACAAATGGACAGAGTTGCTAGTAATAATACATTTTATTGATATGTGATCAGCTTATAGCAGATAATAGCTCTTTTTGGTTTTAATTTATTCAGTTCCACAATTCAATATACTACATGTAATGAAGTCAGGGAATTGTGCAGGCAGACCTGAGGACAGAATGAGGCCCTGTTGTTCTTTCCTGCTCCTCTTGTTCAGTTTGGGCACGTTGTCTCAGTGTTGAGTCTTTAAATTCAATCGTACTCAGACATGTCCTTCTCATCTCAAACATAAACAATTCAAGTTTGGAAGCATTAGATGCAGAAGTGAAAGGCTTATGAATCTGTTTTCAGTAATGAAAGTGCATTCAAAAGGAAATGAAGATGAGCTAAAATATCAGCATTTCAATGAAAACAAAGCAGTTCTTTTAAAAGTGTTTCAGGGCCTCTGCATCTGAAAACAGTATGACTTGGGCTCATTTATTTGTCATTTGGAAGCCTCTAAATCTGCACTGGGCTTTTGCTCATTTTCAATCTCCCGGAACACTCAGATCCGTTTCTTACAGGCGGTCTATACATGTCAGCAGTAGATCAGAGGAAACAATGGTGAGTCATGGTGGGGGGAAAGGGACTGTTGACTCTGCACTTCTCTAGGGTTAATGATGCGGGGAACAGAGCTGGGGATGAAATGTGAAGTCCAGGAGACTCCTACAGTTGATCAGCTTTACTCCGAGGTTGTTCACCTTGCTACTAAAGCTTTTACTGGAAATTAATGAGTATGCTAGACTTAAGATTAAAGGAAGAAAACTAGAAAGTACACTTACGAGTATTTGGCAGATGCACAATTACCTTACGAATTGTATGAATTTTTTTTTTTCTTTATTAATTGGAACACGCAATTGCTTGAATTGTTGGGTTAATGTCACAGCAGAGAGGATCTAAATTTGTATGCTCTTAAGAAGTTAAATCTTAAGAAGTTAATTCTTAAGCAGCTAATGTCTAAGCTTTTTAAGTTTCCTAATCAGAGTGTCTGTAGATTCTGCATATAATGAAAAAAGCTGAAGGAAAAGAAAGGATGTGAATAGAAGCCATTCTATTGATCACAAAAAAATCCAGAGAACGAAGAAATTCTCTCAATTGCTATAAATCCCTTATCCATCAATTTACATAGCTTCTGGCTCTTAAACAGGAATATTTTCTCAAAAAATTATTGACGTGACATTTGAGCCTTGAATTTTATTATTTCACAATATCATTCCTTCAGAGTATGCTCTTGTAACTTTTCCAAATCCAATATTGCATTTTGTTTTTCCATGGTGTTGACATCATGGACAAGCCATGCCCAAGCAGCTGGACTGTCTTCATCTGAGGCACCACAGGTTCACCTATGGGGTAGCTCAGTGCAAAGTGTTTGTAAGTGGACTCAGAGATGGAGAGGAGAGATGCCATCCTCAAGTAGATAATATAAACCAGGAACCTCAGTTAACCTCTTTTATGATAAATAACAGCTATCTATGAGACTACACAGTGGCATATGATGTTAGCAGGGTATCCACATGCATTGTTGGGAAATGGCTTTCAAACCTCAGAACTGCTGTTAGAGAAGTATTTACAGTGAAAGGTACCAGGCTGCTCCGAGAATTGCCTCATCATTTGATGCTCAAAAGCAAACTTACAGGAACTTCCTTGTAGGGTATACTTATATGAAAACAAAGTACTCTTGATGTAAAATCATCTGTTTGTACTGGACAATATTTAAGAAAATCCATTTAAAGTGAGGGGTGAACCATCTGGCCTTGTGAACCTGCTGAACCCTGCCATTGTTGCCATGTGCTCAGAGATGGCATTACCTCAAGTAAACTCAGCCAGCTGGTACCAATTCACCCTCAGGATTTTTGGCCATGCAACCCCCAGCCCTCCAGTTGTCTCAGCCATGCCAACACAGCTCCCTTTACTGAAGCCTCATCTTGCCTTTGCTGTGCCAGATGAAATTCTCATTTCCCTGGGAGATTTTTCTTGCTGAAGTCCTCAGGGTCATGCTGATACGTGCAGTTCTGTTCTGCTGAGTCCTCTGTAGTGCCAGCATCTCAAACTGTTTTAAAGAAGAATGCACCACTATTTGCTGGTAAAGATAAAAAAACAGTTTCCAGGGACGTTCCCAGAACAAATGTTCCATGAGGCAGATAGACTCCTGTACATAAATACATGGGTGCTTCAAGAAGCACACCTAGATCGGGCTGCCAAAAGTTTCATTTTCTTTTTCCAAATACATATAAGCATGTAGCAAGTACTTCATAATTAACTTTATTTGGGCAAATCTGCATGAAAAAAAGTGATGTGTCCACAAATGATCTGTGAATACATCTGCTGTAGGTGATATTTAATAAAGAGGCACTGGTCACAGTTTTGGAAAGTAAATGTAATTGTAGATCCCTTGAATTTGGAATTGTTGCTCATTTGCTTCTGAATTTTGGGACACTTGTGGGAAATAATAACGGTTTCAAAATCTGCATCATTTTTGGTAAAAATGCTGATGGCTCCAGGGCCACCCCATAGTATCTACTTCAATGTCAATATCACAGAAGCCCTACATACTGGATCTGATACTGTAGTGCTTGATTATTATTGTTATGCACTGTAATCAATAGGAATATTGCCTGTACATAGTACTTTCTTGGCATACCCGGAATAAAGCATACTCAGAGGCTGAGAAAGACAGAAGAAAACCATCTCAGTCACGCAGCTGTAAGATATGAAAAACTGCTTTTCAGTGGGAAATAAGCTTATCCTTTTCTAATGAAATGAATAGCACTGTAAGTTGACAATTGCAGTATTTCAACTAATACTCAGAATAGGAGATTATTCATTTGTTATAGGCAACATAATGCTCTTAAAAAAATATCCAATCCTTCTGTTTTTATTATTAGCCTTTGCCATTGTTCTTTAAAAAGATAATTACATTCAGAGAAACAAAGATCCAGTCAAAGCATTTCATGTGTTAAATAACACACAAACAAAAACAATGCACAGGCCAATTCGTCACTTCTATAATTGGTGCATTATATGAAGATTAATGCTGGGTTACTTGGGCTTTGATAACATGGCCAGGTTTTGGTATAAAAATATTTTAGTTACAAAAGCAGCCATATTTAAATGTGTAAGAACAGTTTACAGTAGGTACAGTGTGAACAGTAGGTGTGAACACAGAAGTCAGTTGTGCATCACAAAAAGTTTGTTCTGGCATAAATCAGTAACTGCTTATGTGAATAAGCATTAAGGTTGGAGGATAAAGATCTTATCCTTCCTTTCAGGAAGACTTCTCCATCCTGTTTCAATCTTTCTTAAGAACTGGATAAAGCCACCTGATAGACCAAAACCAAACATGAACTTAACTCTGTCTTGCTTAATTTGCCTCCTTTCTAATACAGGCAGCTTTCTAGATGACCCATTTTCTGAGTTTACTCTGTTGTGGCTTAGATTCTTTTTTATTTCTTTACTTTTTTTTTTTTTTCCCCCTTTACTTGCAAATTGTTTTTGCTCAGCTGTCACTTCTATTCGTTGCTTTAAATAGCGATAAGAATCTGTAATTATACTGATGGAATAAAGGTAAGGGAAGAAGTAACAAAATGACAGGACTAATTCTCAGGGCTAAACCAGCCTCTAGCACAATTTCTTTCAATTTCCTATGGATAAAATGAATGCAAGTTTATGTCAATAAATTAAGCCTCAGATACAGTTTTCCTGGACATTTCTCAGGTCCAGTAGTGATGGTTCACAGCCTGAGGAGTTAGGGACATTAAAGAATGGCTATTTATGGCTGTGCTTTCTGCACTGATGTCCATAGGTGCAGTGGTGCCTGTTAGGTGCTGCTCACAGGGGCTGTGAGAAAGGAAGAGTGAGATGTTCAGCTCATCCCCTGTCTTGAACTGTGTTTTCAGCACAATCAGCAGAGCACTTGTGACTTTTAACAAGGAGCCCAATGAATGAATCCATCTTACTGAGGTAAAATGATGAGCAACCAGGATCTTAGCATGTTTGATGAAGATGCAGTTTATTACCAGTTCTTTAAACCTAATCTGGCACACCACAGTCATCAGTGAACTGTGGTACACTGTTTGCCTTGTTTGTTGCTGACATAAATGCAAAGTGTGCATAAACTGTTCCACAGAAGGCGCATATTCTGCTCACTTAATCTGCTTATAGAGTACATGTGCAGTGTGTGTGTATATCCTAGCTGAGTGCAGTATTTGTTCCTGTTCCTACAGCACAACAAAACTCTTTTCTCATCATGGCATCTCAGACACTGACAGTGAGTTGACTGTGGCCTGGGGGTGGATTGCAGGGGACCTCTCTCTGCCTCTGTGTGAGCTGTTTGCTTGTCTGCATTGCTTGAGCCCATGCTTCACACCCATCCGGAGGTGGCTGTCTAGAAATAAAAAGCACTCACAAGGAGAAGTAAAATTGTTCCTTACTACGTTTAAGTATGAACTGTTGTTGATAGAGGTGATCGGGTGCTCTGCTCTTGATAAAAGTGAAGAGTGGTATGTGCCTATGTTTTATGAGTGCACATTCACACAGAACAGACTGAATTTGAACTAGAGAAAACTCTAATAGGAAGATAAAGTTGCATCTGGAGTTCATAAGGATTTTATTAGAGCCTGTATATGAAGTCTGCAAAAGGCAGGACATTTACATCAATGTCAATAAAAGATAGTCTCCTTTATCAGAAAAAAAAAAGATGTTGGCCACCAGGGGGCAATAATTTCTTCTATTCCTCAAAAGAAGAAATAATCTATTTTGAGTCAGAGTCAGTTGTTAATGCAACCTCCTGACATTTGTGAGCTTTATAGTATGGATACTTTCACCTCTAAGTTCAAAACTGGCTGCTGTTTCTAGTGACTAAAAATTCTTCACTTTTGAAAGTTAACTGTTGTATGTGAAACAACTTTGGTCTTTTCTGCTCACTTTTTTTTGACACAGTTGTCTACAGCACAGAATTGATAGTTAGCCCCTGTTCTGGCAGGTCAATTAAGATCAAATGAAAAACCTAATGGGAAAAGTAGAGAAAAAAGAACTTTAAAAAATATCCTCTCGACATGCAAGGATTACAAATGTCTTTTCTTCAGGTTTCCTTAGTCATTCAAATTTACAGTGATCCATCAGTCAATCTGTCTGTCTACACAGAAACATCTAAGCTCTCTACATTTCAACTGAATAGATTCCATTTTTACTAAAGAGCATATTAAAATTATTTTCATACGTGATAGCTGAATGTGAATTAATTTGAATAAGTTTTATCCCTGTTATATATTGCCCATTAAGTTATTTTTTCTAACTAGATTTTGAGTTGTTATCATAGCTTTCAATTAAAATTTCAATAGGAAGAGTTAGTAGCTATTCAGGGAAAAGCTATTGAAGGATATTATTTTGGTCTTGTAAACAAATTTCATGCCAGAAGATTTAGCAGACAGGCTGCCAGAAAGCTCTGGCTTTCTTGCCACAGTGCTCCTAGAGATATCACAGAATAACTGTGGTCAGCAGATCTGAAGTCTTTTCAGTGTTTTAAAGCATTTTGAGTGAAGGCACTCTTAGAGCATGAATGACTAATGGATTCATCCTGTACAGCGTTATTCATCACGGCCTGTTTTGCAGATTCTGAGTGGTCAGCTGTCCCATTGTGGTGACCAGGCTTCCAGAAATAAGGCCACTTGTCTGAAGTGGAGCACACATGTGGATGTCATTTAAGAAAGACTCCTAGTATTTTGCTGGAATTATGATTTGAGCTATGTGGAACAGATATAAATAGCATCATTCTGGTTTCTCCAGTATGTCCTTGCTGTTTCCATTTGCTCCATCTACTAGAACCTCTACAGACAGAAGGGAGGAATGTGTCTGCAAGAGAAGGAAAGTTTAGCATCTGCTTTGGAGCAGATGCTCAGCATCATGTGCTACCCAAATTAGCTGGCCATCAGGCTCAACCTTGCTGGAGTCAGCTTCTGTCCTAATATTTGGAAGAACAATACCTTGCAGTGGGAACTCTTGCTGAGAGACCTGTGGATTTATTAATTACAAATCAAGCTGAGCTGTCACATGAGCCTTCTGTTCCCATATTCAAAGCCATAAAAGTTTTCACTTAGGAGGTACTGACTGCAGCTAACATACTCTGCAAGATCCTTCATTGATACTGCTCCTATAACACATCCAGTGTTATAGTTTGGAGAAGTGGTTATTGTAGAGAATCTTAACAGATTGCTAGAAAAAAAGGTAAAACTGCAAGCATTTAGACAAGAAGTGATTTTCAGAATTACCAGAATAGTTTTAAAGTCCTTGTGTGCTGAGACTCAAATCTGTACGAATCCCTACTAGGCCGTGTGCATAGCCTCAGAGCACAAAGATTTAATTATATGTAATGTGATTCATACGTTTTCCATTCTAGAACTACCTCTGCTGCTGCAGCAGAAAGGAGGAATGAACACTGATTGCAAGGGTTCTGGTAGGGAATCTCCAAATGCTGGAAAAACTGTTCTGTGGCTGTAGCTATCATTCTGCTTCCATATTTATCCATTAGCACAGTGCCCCAGGAAAGGTAAGAGTGCTAAGTACCAGTGCCCTGGTGAGAGCCTTGTGCAAAGAGACCGACAGAGAACAGAGAGGGCTCTAAGTGGCAACTTGATTGACTCCTCCATGTTATGTCCTGCAGAGACTATAGCATAGCGATTTGTGAAATATCTCAGTTTGTCTGAAAAACTCCTCTAACCTGGATGAATCAGCCTAGTTATTTTTAAATTGTGACAGTTTCATGATGTACACTGAGAATATCCTTACAGTCAATTGATCAGTCACTTGATCGGTATTGATTCATGCTGCCACCACCACAGAGAAACAGGTAGCAGATGATTTGTTCAAGTGGCTGCACAAAATGGTATTATAAACTAGGGCCACGGAGACAATCCATAACAACATATAGCATTCATTAAGAGTGACCAGAAACCACAAAAATTACAGTGACTGAGCATGAAATCTCTCTCTGAGGCTTTCACAAATTAAGAGAGAAGATGGCAGAGGAAGAGAAAAGAGACAGGCCACGACCTGGCTACCTGTCATCTCCTCCTTCAAGAGATGGCCATCCTCCTGGCATGGGACAAGTCATCAGCCTAAGGTTCATTGTCAGTGCAACAAATGCCAACTTCACAGGATGAAAGGAGCTGGAACAGAGTCAATCTGGCTGCATTTAAGATAGCTGCCAGTGCCCTTGTTTTTGTGAAGTTTTTGTGTAGTTTTTCTCCCATAGTAACATTGTGCAAAATGGAGAACTGTTTCCAAAAGTGCCATACTGGATTGCACCCTACTAGAAAGACAGGTTCTCTGACACCATCTCTCTTTATACGTGCTTCTGAATGGCCAGAACACTTGCCTCAAAGTACGAGATGCATTTAAACCTAGCCAGACTGATTTCACAAAAGTTCTGCAGGCACCAGTGCCTAAATTAGTCGTTCTGGAGGTGGGCTTATATTCTGTAACAAAAAAAAAAAAAAAAAAAAAAAAAAAAGCAGACTAAAAATAAATCAGTGTAAAGAAGTAGATTCAGAAAGTTAGCTGTGCATTAACATTAACAACATTCTGGATAGTTAATATAAAAACCTTAAAGCTTTTCTCAAAAAAAGGAAAACAATGCAGAAGATCTTGGGTGCTGCTGACAGTTTTTAATAATAGGAAAAATGAATTAAAATCTGTTTGCAATACCTAATGATGTGAAACAACTGATACATGCTTATATTATCCCCACTATTATTTTGGTCTATAGGCTCATTGCATGCAACTTTTCTGGCGTTCTCTAGTGACAGCTTTGCTGTGTCTGCAAGACAGCTTTTTCCATGATTACAACAGTTTTTATTTTCTTTGCATGCAATAAATGAACGAAAGGGTAATTCTGTGACTGATTTTATGATACAGAATTTCCTACTAGGCTATTGTGCAATATTATACAAATCATATGGAATACACCCTTTTAATAAGTTGCTTTTGATCTTGTGATTGCTATGGTCTAATGTACAAAGTGGGAAAGTGGTTTCTCCAGCGAGTTAATCTCCTTTTTGAAATTATCAAAAGGGGAGCTCTCATTAGTTCATGAGTCATAATGTTGACTATGTCTAATGAGAGAGCTCGTATGAGAGAACCATAGGCTGAAACTGATGACAGTTTTGTTTTGATTGACAATTGATTAACTTACTGCAGAATAATAATAACGAAAATACATAATAGTAATAATAATAAAACATAAAAATGACTACTATATCAAAATTTGAGTACAAGCAACTATTGCTAATCTGGAATTTTGTGAACCTTGCCTTTTTTTTTTGGTTAAAAATGATGACTTATTGAGCCAAACAATGTAATGGCGTTCTATAGTTTTACTAAAACTGTTTTCCAGATCTGGTAAGGAGTTTTCCTGTACTTTCCACATAGCCTCCAATCCTACATGAAATATCAGTGAATCCCTTTTCAGTACCAAGTTAGACACTTAACTTTGGTTTTCCACATCTTAGAAATGTTAAAAATATCCCATATGTTAAATCATTGATTTTCGTCTTTATTATTTCTATTATTCTTTTAAATATATTTTTAAATCTTGACATTATCAGTGAGTTAGGGAAGTCTTTTCCCACCCAGCTTTGGCAGTACCAAGTTGCAAGCTATTTTAATGAACAGGTGTTGTATTCATTGCATTAGTACTGAAAATGGCTTTCTTTAGAGTTTTGTAATGATCTTCAAGTGCCATTATCTTTATTTCTAATTGCAAAGATTTCTGTGTTTATAATTTCTTCCATGCATCCATGAACCCACAACAGAAAAGAACAGCTCAACATATACAAAAAAGCAAATAGGAATTTGTTCTCTAGTCTAAATGATCCATGTAAGAACAGTGTGCTTTGTAGTTGTGCTGAGAAAAATGACTGTTCAGAAGTGTAATGATGAATATTGATGTTACATGCAGTATGAGAACAACTGTGGCTTTCCCTCCGAAAATAATGCTTCCAATTTTATGACGTTGGCCCATGATGTCAGAGGTGGGTGTTGGTGGTTCAGCAGTAGAGGCTGAACCTTCCCACCAATATCCCATTACATGTTGTTGCTGTGCGACATATGGCAGCTTGGGGCAGTCTGACAAAGTGGCGTCTGACATGGATGTGCGTATGAAGGAAAGGTGTGTCATTGAATTCCTCCATGTGGAAAAAATTGCACCCATTGACATTCATTGACACTTGCTGAATGTTTATGGAGACCAAACAGCAGATATGAGCACAGTGGGGGGTGGGTGTACATTACAGCAGTGGTGACAGTGACAGTGGATCACCTTCAGTGGTGCTGATTTTTATGAGTGCAGCATGCAGGCTCTTGCTCATTGCTGGTGAAAATGCACAGCTGATGGTGGCGACTATGCTGAAAATGAGTGTTTTGTAGTTGAGACTTTGCTCTGTCGAATATTGCTATTGTGCTTTTAGTATCTGTTGTAATCTCCACGGAAATAAATAGAAAACATTACTTTCAGGGCATCCTGCTAAGTATGTGCTTTATTGCAGGTATGTTCCTATGGAATACATACTTTAGACACTGCAGGAACTTTTAGACCAAACAGAAGTTTATTTAGAGAATTACGCACATAGGTTGGAGGGCTGGATTGCTATCAGAATAGTGAAGGAATTTCATATCTTTGAATTCTGGTTTAGACAGGGTGTAGACCTACAGTGTAAACTGTGATATTCCAGGCTATCAGCATGTACCTAAATTTTCAAATTTGTGTGCGGAATGTGTCAAATATATCGAGCAGTAAACTACAATGGAATCACCTTGATAGGAAGATCTTCAGAATGCTTAGTGTTTTGGAACTGAATACTCCCTCTTTGTTCACTTTTTCTGCAGTCCCAGAAAGACACTATTAATGTTGCTATAATGCTTTTTATGCCATACTGACTTGAAGAGGTAAGCAATCCACAACAGGGGAAATCAATACTGTAGCTTGAAGATTGCTATTTGTCTTTTAGCCTTAAAGAAGTGTTTTGTGCATAAAACATGGCTACATTTTTGGCTACAGCAGCATGCTCGAAATGTGATGGATCTGCTTAAGGAGATCAGTGTTTTCTGAATACCCATACAGCACATTTGTCTTTGTGCTATGAGCTCCCTATTCTGTGCCATAGTAAGTATGGTCACTTCCAACTTCTTGCTTTTTCACTCTTACATAGCGTCTGTAGGGACTGAAAAAAATCCTTCAGGGGATGTAGTAGCCTTAAGAGGACAGAGAGAGAATAAATGGATTAGTGAGGAAGAGAGAAACTGAAGTGCTCTTGTCTGTTGTGAGTATATAATTTAAGATTTCTATCAGATAGTACAAAGAACGTGAAAAAAGAAACAAAATTTCAGTACCAGTGTAACTTCAAGATCTCAGTCAGCACAGCCTCAAATTACATATGTATGACTGCACATTTGTAATCACATATGCAAATCCTTACAGATAGATTGGTTGATGGGGGCTGATTTGCCTAACTGCGTTATGATTATTTCTCAGCAGCTCTATCACACATAAATCCCTTACTTCTGGCAGTCATTTGTCACTATGACCTAATCAAAGCAAAAATATTTGCAGTAACAGTGATTATGGAAATAATCATTGGCACCCAGACAGCCGTTGGTTTCCAGTTCTAATTTTCCTTGGTTCAAGACAGTGAGGAGCAGGGCTCAGCCCACTGATGGGCTGATCAGTGATGAAAGCCTGGCTTAGGGCACCCTTAGAGAGAGAGAAGGTTTTGTCAAGAGAGTCTTCATCTCTCCGAAGCGTTTTACCAAAAGCATTTTGCCAAAGGCAATCTGCTTAGCAGGAGGTTCGTCTTGGGAGACATTCCCTGGAAGCATTTTCCCTTGCAGGGTCTTGTCTGTAGAAATGTTCCCCGAGGCTTTTCCCCAAGCATGAGGACTTATCTGTCATAATCTTATTGTTCTAACAACAGTCTTTTTTAATTATTTTTTTTTTTTATATATACATATGTACATGTGTGTAACAGACGAACTGTAGTCTTACACTGGTGCAATATATGTCACAAATAGATTTCTCCAGCTCTCTCTAAAATTTAAGATCTTCAGATCTGTGCTAGCTACAAAAATGGCCACTTCAGCTTCTCACTTCTTTCATTTAGAGCAAAACTGCCGCCACCTTCTCACACTCCAGATTGCATATACAGACTCAGAATTGTTACACCCTCAGTGCACACGCACACATAGCACTCATTTCTGCTGACAGCAATTACACTTACAGCCCGAGCAGGAAGGTACCATTCTACATTTAGTTCTCTCAGTCAGCGGTACAAAGACTGAATTCGTGTTCTCATTTTGGGCTTCCTGTTTTCTCTTGATCTCCTGGGTGAAATGCTCTACTGTATTTTACAGTCAGTAAAGACTCATCTGTCACCTTTTAGTGAGTATGGAAAACATCTTTGCCTTGTTTTTAGCATATGCCGCTTTGCAGACAATGTGTATGGATGTGATGGAAATTACTAATACTTGCAAGTGAAATGTGCACCTGCCAGATTTCCTTTCTGACTGGGTTTACAGCAGCTTACTCTGCTGATTTCAACAGACTCTTTGCTTACACCGCTACAAATGGAGAATTAAGTAAAAGAGTTCAGAATAGGAAATAGAGCATCTCCTTTGCGGTTTCTGAACTGCCTGCAATATCTCCCAGGGCCTAATCTTTGAGGTATTTAAATATGTAGAGTCAGAGAGACAACTCCGTGCTCAGCATTAGGTACACAGGAAAGGACTTGCTGGAATAGAGTCCTGAGGGTTTTTACTCCAGTCCTCAAAGCAGTTAGCTGTAGATAATACTCTAATTTAGGAGACAAAATGCCTTCAAAAGTAAGGTAATTCTCTTTTTCAGTGAACTGCATGGCAGTTATGTTTTAGACAGCTGCATCTTTTCATTGCTACGCAGTATTTACCATCCTCTTTCCCAAGATTCCTCTGCCCTATTTTCAGAAGTTTGCCTTGAAGTACTACTGATTTTCTTTGGCCTCGAATATTATGCATTATAAATATGATTTGCTTAGAAGTTTGTAATGCCTTTTTATCAGCGGTTGGTATGACTGTGCAGCTGTTTGGCAATTACATACTATGGAGCTGAACAGAAACTTTAAGACATGAAGCGTTTCTAGGGAAGTTTGATAATTGAAAAAAAACTGACCTAAAAGTGAAATCTCAAATACTGAAAAAAGGAAATAGGCTTTCTCTGCAAATGCTATGATGTTTTTGAATGTCAGTGCATTTGAAGGAATATCCACCAGGAGATCACTGTTCTTAGCACCATTTTATATCGTATCTCCTCCAGTAGCGAAAATTAATTTTAAATGTCATCTGTTTAATTGTTTGTTATGCCTAATTAAAACTGGTAATTTATTTGATTTATTTGTAGCCTACTTAGTGCGTTGCTTTCTTTAAAAAATTACAGGAATTTGATTTGTAATTACCAAGATTGGATATTTCCTAAAATATCTCTTTCATAGTGTTTTTACCCTGGACAAAAATAATGCCGTTTTGGTAATGGGGAGTTCTGTCATTCTTGAAAGATGGATCATGGACAGAGGGAGTTTTGTATCTTAATGACAAATTATTCTCACTCTACAGATGGTAAACATGATATCAAGAAAATGCACTTTCTTACTTTCAGGAAGATTTAGCAGCCTGTGCCCTTGTTATTTTCCCAGTGACTTAGCCAGAGCTTATGCTGTGGACTCGGGCATGCAGCACAAATGGCGGTGCATTGGGCTGGGGAGGCCAGAACTAAAGTAGTTGTAAAGGCTCATGTTGGAAAGCAAAATAAATCTGAAGCAGTGTATTCTGGGGGAAAAAGTAGGTCCTTATAAAAATTAATAAAAAATTACAAGATCTGTTTAGTGGTATGGTATTTAAGAAAAAGAAAATGATTAGATAAGATGGGCATTTTTCACAATGAACATTTTCAAAATAATGTGGAAAGGGCAAAAATACAGAGGTTTTTCATCTTTCTTTGCTGATGCAAAATTGACCTTTTTAGCTGGCTGTTTTGTGTGTCAAAAATTACTTCTGGGCAAATACTTAAGCAGCATATTGCTAAAATATCTTGAATTTGTAGATGGTGAAAGCCGTCAATCTCAGTAAGGTTCTGCTCTTCTAGTGGTCTTTAGAGCTAGTGGTGACCCTCATGTGAGAATGCCATGACTCTGAAAATTGACCCTTAGCAGGAAGAGGTGCACACTTGCCTAATCTTACTTAGTGCTTATATTATGAGATCAAAATTAGGGTGCATGAAGAAGCCAAAAAATTCCTTGGCATCTTGCTAGTGAGAGGGAATTACACCCACCAGAGCTGCAGCAATGGAGTCCTCTACTGACAGGAATCATAGAATCATAGGATGGCCTGGGTTGAAAAGGACCACAATGATCATCTAGTTTCAACCCCCCTGCTTATGAGTAGGGTTGCCAACCACCAGACCAGGCTGCCCAGAGCCACATCCAGCCTGGCCTTGAATGCCTCCAGGGATGGGGCATCCACAACTTCCTTGGGCAGCCTGTTCCAGTGTGTCATCACCCTCTGTGTGAAAAACTTCCTCCTAATATCTAACCTAAACCTCCCGTCTCAGTTTAAAATCATTCCCCCTTGTCCTATCACTATCCACACTTGTAAACATCTGTTCCCCCTCTTTATATGCTCCCTCCAAGTACTGGGAGGCCACAATGAGGTCTCCTAGGAGCCTTCTCTTCTCCAAGCTGAACAAGCCCAGTTCCCTCAGCCTTTCCTCATAGGAGAGGTGCTCCAGCCCTTTGATCATCTTAGTGGCCCTCCTCTGGACCTGCTCCAAGAGCTCCACATCTTTCCTGTACTGGGGGCCCCAGACCTGGATGCAGTACTCCAGATGGGGCCTCACAACAGTCGAGTAGAGGAATCACCTCCCTCTCCCTGCTGGCCACCCCTTTTTTAATGCAGCCCATAACACAGTTGGCCTTCCGAGCTGCAAGAGCACACTGCTGGCTCACGTTCATCATCTCATCCACCAAAACCCCCAAGTCCTTCTCCACAGGACTGCTCTCAAGGAGATCTTTCCTCAGTTTGTATAAATAACTGGGATTGCCCTAACCCACATGCAGCACCCTGCTCTTGGCCTTATTGAACCTCATTAGGTTTTCATCAGCCCGCTTCTCCAGCCTGTCCAGGTCCCTCTGGATGGCTTCCTTTCCTTCCAATGTATCAACTGAGGAACTGGACCTCAGTTCTTGCTGTGGTCCATTACTACACTCTTAAGTGTGTGCATGTATGCACTTCTTAAGAACTCATAGGAGCTTATTACTTGGTGAATGCAAATTCCCCTTTCTGTGCTGTTGCAGAATGCTATGCTTGCACAGACAATTGAAAGTTTATTTACTAGAAAATATTTCAAGTATGTTTGCTTTTTAAGGCTTGGCAATATCTTGTCAATCTTCCTTATCATTTTAATGATTTACTTAAAAAGATTTAATATACCTGTTTTTTTCCCCATGGGGCATCTTACAGAAAGTAACACCAACACCCCATTGTGCAGCTGCAATTTCTGAGGTAGCAACAAAATCTGCATAGTTTTATGTTCTTATCTGTTTGCACTGACTGTTTTATATTTACTTTCCTTTCTGAGGACTTAGAGAAGGACTAAAATTAGGTCAGATAATGCCTACTTCCATTTAAATTCTAAATGTAAACAAGAATTGAAACAAATATTTGCTGGCTTTTTGTAAACAGTAAGATATTTGAATATTTTTGAGTCCATGACTTTAATCTAAGCTCCCTCTACAGTCACTAGAGATAAACAGGTCTCCAGTAGAGGTTTATCAGTCTATTTAGTTGTGAATCGTTCACTGGGAGGACCTGTCTCTCTTTATTGACTACAGAGAACAGTAGGGCAAATAAATTCAAAGCTCAGTCCTGTCACCTGTAGGATGAGATGAACCAGCCTATTGCTTAAAGCAATGTCAGCTGTGAGAGGCTTTTACCCACTTAGATCCTGAAGACCCCTGGGGTCTGAGAGACTCTCTGGATGGCACTGTCTGACTGTTTTCATGGTGAAAAAGTTTATCTTCATATCAGTCTGAATCACATTTCAAATTTTGCCTGCTGTCTTACACCACGTCACCATCCATGGCTGTGGAGAGCCTGGCCTCATCTTCTGACTCTGAAGAGCTGTTCTTTGGCTTGCCTGAAGCCATCTCTCCTTAAGGCAGAATTGGCCCTGTTCCCTCAGCATCTCCTCACAGGGCAGGAGCTCCAAGCCCCCAAACATCACGGTGGTTGCACATGGTCTGGTTTATCCATATTATTCTTGTACTCATCACCAAACTCATCTACTACAATTGATTTTCATCTTTAAATCCTTTCACTAAACTCAGAAACAAAACACTGCTAGCGAAGAAAGCACTGAGTGTCTCTACCTAACCTGTTTTTGCTGTTACTAAATCACCCATGCCATCTTGCAATGAGTCCACATTATGCTAGTTCAGCATGTTGCTATGAATGTACTAGCATGAGCTCTTTTTGCTGCTTTTAACGTATTTTCCAGTTTCTACTCGAAGTAACCTTTGGCTTTTCTGATACCATTCCATTGTGCTGAAGTAATGTTTTTAAATTCCGTACTTGTTCTTCCTCTTCTTCCTGTATATTACCTTTACCTCTTACTGTTGCCTTTGTGCTGAAAGTCGCCTAGTTAGTCAAGCCAATTTTCTGGTGTTTTTGCTAGTCTTCCTGAATATTGGGAAGGACTGCTCTTAGTAGGACGTGGTCCTGAAAGATTTACCAGCTTCCTCCAACCGCTTTACTTGTTAAAGATGCCATAGGATCACACCTGGCATTTTCCTAAATAAGTTGAAATCTACTGTTCTGAAATTTCAGGTCTTTACTCTGCTATCTTACACTAAATATCAAGAAGTAAAGCCCGGCACAGCTTTCCAGCTTACATTCAGCATGAAGTATCTTTATCTTATCTAAGCCCTAATTTTTCTACCTCTCTTATTTTAGTTAATGGACTAAGCCATTATTTTGTTTATATAAGAGAATAAGTTTTTTATTATTGAAAGACAGTAATATCTTAGGAAATCAAATCACCTCTTGATCCTTATTTGTTGAATTCATTCTTATCTCAGTTGCAAGGCACCACCATTAGGAAGCAGCTGTACGAACAGGTGACTCATGCAAGCAGGTGGAAATTATCTGGAATATATGAAGGTTTCCTGAAGCAGATATAATTAAGCATTAGAGCAAAGAGAGTGTTTAGAGAGCTGCTAGAGGTATAATCTGTTTGAGGTAGACGGAGGAAAAAGAAAAAACAAAGCACAAAAACCTTAGGTTTATATTTTGTTATTGTTAGAGTTAACAATAAAAGTCAAAGCTTAGGGAGTGAGTAAGTTTGACTCTGTAGAGCATCTGTTGACTAATCAAAGCAGGTATTCTAGACTTTACCTTCCAACTGTTCTTTAGATTGAATGTTTACAGTCAATAAAAAGATAATATATTTTTCTCACTCTGAGAGGGATTTTGGTATTTAACTGGCTGTTTTTTGCATTCTAAATGGAGTAAATTAACTCACTTTCAGTACACATCAAGAATTTATTAGGCTTGAACATGTTGATTTTTTTTTCTTAGATTTTACTTCTGCAGCAGGTATGAGCTGAAATAAGATTCTTCTCACACTGCATCAATTTCCACATCTTATCTCAAGCGCTTTTTATTTCTTGAGAATATGTAGGCGTGTATATAGAAGCTTTAAAAAAAAAAGTGTGTGAGAAGATCACATTTCTGATGATCTGTTTGATTCTTCAGCTGTTGTTTTCAGGTGAAGTTCCATGTCTGTGAAAAGCTTTATTAACTTAATAAGGACTTGGTTACTGAATGTAATGAGTTTGGGACTTCATTTTCTGTGAAGTCATATTAAGGAATAAAATAAACATGCATCAGTTTTGTTTTATAGCTTCAAGGATGTAATAAGGAGAAGCTGATACTCTCCTGACATGAGAGTCTGATTGTTGTTGTTCTAGAAGCTTCTTTTGTAGATCTGAGATTTCCAGACTCTGTGGTGAAATGATAGTGTGACTATCCAGTAATTTTCCATACAGGGAGGCTTCTAGCTGGCACTTTCTGTGCTGTGTGACCCATATGCATCCAAACTGTGAAATGAAGATCCGAGAGGGATTTGGCAAAGAGGTTTTTTTTTTCTGTTTGCTTCTTTCATTTTAGGAAAAAATGAGAAAATGCTATTAGTAATAACAGTAGTTCATGCTTTGAAGTGAGTGCTCCTAGTATGGGAAGAGATGGCAGTGGAGCTACTATTCCACTGGAATTGTACAAGTATGGAGGAGCCTTTCATTCTTGAAGTGCCAGAAAATGTGTGGAGCCCTTGTCTCTGCTACAGGAAGGTGAGCTGTTCCTGCCTGCTGCGGTGTGACAGCTGTGCTCTGCTTCCTGAAAGCCTAAACTGAACTGAGGAGTCTCACTATGCCTGTTGTCCCTTCCATCCCTGCTTGGGACCAAGGGCCTTAAGCAAGTCCCAAGTCCGTGGGTGGGAGTATAATGAATCTCTGCTGTTTAGTGAATGCTAAAGCAAGGAAGCCTCCTCACTGGGGGGGGGAAGGCAAAGGCTAATAATCTTCCCTGGTGTTTCGTAATGATGATTATATAGGCTCTTTGGGACAGTGCTTTTTGTCTCGAGAACTCCATTTCTAGTTGTTTTTCCCCATCTGTTGTCCTGTTAGGCTAAGCACTGAAGATGAGGATGTGTTTCTGCAGCTAATTGCCCACGTGATATCAAGGTCCTGCTCTGCTGTGGGCTGCAAGGCGCTGCAGCCTGTGGAGACTCCAAATCTTAGGCTTTGATCCACCAGTCAGTACAAAGAGCAAGCTGGCCTTGTTAAGGTGCCTTTGCTTTGATACCATAAACAACAGAGACTCGGGGGCTACTGGCCACCAAGGCAGGCACTGATTATTTAGTTCTGGTTTATATTTTCTGTACAGTGCTCTCTGTATGTGAAGCAGTATAATTGAAACCATTCTTTTTGTTAGTCTGACTGTTGTGACATCTGTGAATATAAAGGCATTTTTTTTAATCTCTCGAGTAAAATATTGTTAATTGCTGGCTCAGACAGATTAAGTGAGTAGAAAGGATAACGTGCAGGGAACTATCCTCAGAAATAACAGATAAGACCCTGATTGATATACAAATGTATAGTAAACTTAATTGTATGGGGTATTGTGTCTAGCATAATTTTCTCATTGTAATTGGGAATGAAACCGCACATCTTTAGAAATCAGACAAAGAAAAATTTAACAGGTCATTTTAGAAACTTCTGCATAATACTCTCAGACCCCTTAATTGTTCTCATAAATGCAGAGAGTTATATTTGGACTACCTAGCCCAGATAAAATAAGACCTCACACAACCCTCCTATGTGCCGAAAGTGGCACTCAGACATCACAGTCTGTGATCTGTGAAGATGTTCTTGGATCTGTGAAACTTCTGGTGTCTAATTTTGGTCAGTAAATTTCCCTTAGTGTTTATAGTTCGTCAGCTGAGTTAACCCACAAGGGCTGCCTCCATGGGAGTTAGCTTATTGCCAGAACGTTTGGCAAGTAATATTACATTCAGTGTTAAATAAGTTCCTCAAGAAGTAAGGACCAGATCCTGGGACCTGCAGTGCACAAGCCCTGCACAAAAGTATGTCACAGTGAAGAGTGATGGTGCAAAATGTGGCTTCAGAGCAACTAGCATTTCGGAAGGAGAAATTAAAAAGGAAAAAAATAAAAAAATTTAAAAAAGGAGGGAAGTGGATGGGGGAAGAATGCAGCTAGAGATGATAACATTGTCCTTTCTCCATATATGTTTTTAAAAGAAAAAGAGAAGTGTAAACCAATCTTATATACAGAGGTGGCTGTGGGCTATTAATGCTGTATTGGTTCCAACCTGGATATGATTTGGACACATCTCGAATTATGGAATCATTTGAGTTGGAAGGGACCCTTAAAAGTCATCTAGTCCAACTCCCCTGCAATCAACACCAGCACCTACAGCTAGGTCAGGCTGCTTAGAGCCTGATCCAACCTGTGGGTAGGGGGCATCTACCGTGTCTCTGGGCAACCTGTTCTAGTGCTTCACTGCTCTTATTGTTGGGGGGGGGGGGGGGGGGAAAGCCCTTCTTCCTTATATTCAATTTAAGTCTCCCCTCTTTCAGTTTGAAACACTTCAGTTTGGAGGGGGTCCAGATGAGGGCCATGAGGATGATCAGAGGGCAGGAGCACCTCCCCTATAAAGACAGACTGAGGAAGTGGGGCTTGTTCAGCCTGAAGAAGAGAAGGCTGTGAGGACACCTCATTGCAGCCCTCCAGTATTTAAAAGGGGTTTATGAGCAGGAGGGGACTCAACTTTTTACAGGTATAGACAGTGATAGGACAAGGGGGAATGGTTTTAAGCTCAAGGAGGGAAGGTTTATATTAGATGTCTGGGGAAGTCCTTTACAGAGAGGGTGGTGAGGTGCTGGAACAGGTTGCCCAGAGAGATTGTGGTTGCTCTGTCTCTGAGGTTTTTAAGAGCAGGTTGGACGGGGCCCTGGGCAACCTTATCTAGTACTGGAGGTTGGTGGCCCTTCTTGGAGTCCTTTCCAAGCTAAGCAATTCTATGAAACCATTTTCTGTTTGTTGTGTCCCTGTCACCACAGACCCTGCTATAGAGTCCATTCCCTTCTTTCTTAAAGCTCTCCTTTAGATAATGAAAGGCCGCTCTGGAGTCTCCCCAGAGCCCTCTCTTCTCCAGGCTGAACAGCCCAAGGTCTCTCAGCCTGTTTTTGTAGGGGAGGTGATCCATCCCCTGGATCATTTTTGTGGCCTCTGCTTGGTATTTCCTACTGGCTAGTTCAAAAAATATGTAAATCCCATTTCAAGATACTCAACTTCACTAATATCCTGCATAGGCAGCTCTAGTGCAAGACAGAGACCACAAATTCTATTCCAGTAATACAATTTGTTGGTCGAAGTTGTCTGCAATCTGTGAAGGAGATGATAGACTTAAGACATCAAAAACAAATGTTTTCAAAGTTCTCTTTTTTTTTTTAATTTTATTTTTGCTTTTATTTTTTAAGGAAATGTAGACGACATTGATACTCTACAGAAAAATATGTTGATTCTTTCAGTTGACAGTTTTATACCAAATTATTCAGTGCCTAGGAGTAGATAAGTGACACTGATATGCAGAAATACTTTTGTGAACCACTTTCAATAGATGGAAATGGAATTGTATCAGGTTCAGCACAGGCTGATGTTCCCACACCACTTGTCATCAGGAGCATCTACTCAGGTTTTTGGTGTCTCCAATGTTTATTCAATACTCCTGACACTTTTAAATCTAGTTTAGTGTAATTTTGCTTTTTATGGGGTCTTTTAACATATGCAGCAACAGACTGAAGGAGGACAATTTCAAAATAAAAGATGTTCACTCATCAAAAGCTACTCTAGTATTCAGAAGTAGTACAAGGTACCCTAGTTCCTAATACAAATTGTCTGTGCACAGTATATGGAAGATTTCCAAAGACTACTGATCAGAACATCAATATACTGCGTACAGTGGCTGTGCACTGGAACAGTCTGGTAAACATGGAGTTATCTTGGATATCTGTAATTGAATTGAATTCTTAAAAGCAAATGTTTTGCATCTGTCAAAAAAAAAAAAAAAAAAAGAGAATTCTAAGTCTCCCAGGACTCCCAGTACTTAGCTGGAATAGGAGTGGTTGACTTTTTTTTACCTAAATGAAGATGCTGAATTATGTGTAATAGTTTGTAGGTTGCTCTGGGCATTTTCACTGCCCTTTAAGGAAAAAGCAAACATTAGTCTGGGATCACAGGGCTGAAGTTTCCTTCCCTGCCCACTGAAGCACGCTGTAGTTGTGTGGATAACCACAGGTGTGAACCTGGGTGGAGGAGATCCCGAGCCCCTCCTCTGAGCAGCAGAAAGCAGTTGCCAGTGATCTCTCCCTCTGACTACTGGCATCCTGACAGAATTATCTTCTGTTTCTGGGAATGCTGAAATGGGAAAAAAATGAGTGATGGAGCTTTTCTGGCTTATTGAAAGCTCCTCACGCTCCCTTAATTCAGCATCCTGCGGAGCTACTGAAGGATGTTGTTCGTGGTGGTACCAGACTTACAGGATCAAGCTAACTGAGAACTTTTAAGAACCTTCAAAAGGGCTTATATATCATCTGCATTTGGGTTTAGTGATATTGGAGAGTCATGCTAGGGAAGAAATCTCAATCACACTAACCAGGAAGGCTAAGGCTAGCACTCAAACAAGGCTGTATGGTGTTGATAACAGTAAACTGATTTATACTTAAATTGCAATGAATAAAAATAGGAAAAAGGAGAATTTACAGGAATGATATTCTCATCCAACATAAGCTATTTTCCTGCACCAAGTATTGCTTTTGCTGACTTTGTGGATGTTTTCTCAATATAAATGGAAAAAAAAAATGTATATTATGGGGAATGAAGCCTATCTCAGTAGACTAGAGTGAGTAGTGACTCTCTCTAGGATATGTCATAGAAGAGTTCCTTTTTGTCCTTTCTGCTGGTCCAGGTGGAAATACGTTTGAACCATTAACTGCCAAAAGGGAGAAGCAGTGCTGCAGCTGAGAAGCCTAGATCAGCTGGTCAAAGTTGTGGTTGAAAAGAGAGGAGGGAGTGAGATGAGTCAGGGAAAGCCAGTAGTGAAGCAAATGGGTGTCTGGAAATAGGTCATAGAATCATAGAATCACTAACGATGGAAAAGACCTACAAGATCATCCAGTCCAACCATTCACCTATCATCAATAGGTCTCACTAAACCATGTCCCTCAACACAATGTCTAAATGTTCCTTGAACACCTGCAGGGTTGGTGACTCCACCACCTCCCTGGGCAGCCCGGTGCCTGATCACTCATTCAGAGCAGTAGTATTTCCTAACATCCAACCCGAATCTTCCGTGGTGCAACTTGAGGCCGTTCCCTCTAGTCCTGTCACTACTTACGCAAGAGAAGAGGCCGACTCCCAGCTCACTGCAACCTCCTTTCAGGAAGTTGTAGAGAGTGATAAAGTCTCCCCCAAGCTTCCTCTTCTCCACACTAAATAATCCCAGCTCCCTCAGTCACTCCTCAGAAGGCCTGCTCTCCAGACTCCTCACCAGCTTCATTGTCCTTCTCTGAACACATGCCAGAGCCTCAATGTCTTTCTTGTAGTGAGGGGCCCAAAATTGAACACAGTATCGAGGTGCAGCCTCACCAGTGCTGAGTACAGTGGTACAATCACTTCCCTGTTCCTGCTGGCAACATTGTTCCTGATGCAAGCCAGGATGCCATTGGCCTTCGTGGCCACCTGGGCACACTGCTGGCTCATGTTCAGCTGAGCAATCAATACCCCCAGGTCCATTTCCTCTACACAGTCTTCCAGCCACTCTGCCCCAAGCCTGTAACATTGTGTGGGGTTGCTGTGACCAAAGTGCAGGACCTGGCACTTCACACAGAAGAAAGAGTAAAGATAATAGGGCAAAAATGTAAGTTGTTGAAATATCTGAAGAAAGAAAGCACAAACTATAGGAAGCATGAGGAAAAAACTATCAGGGAAAATTATTTATTTATCTATCTGTCTATCCTTATAAGGAACATATGTTGGCTGCTCTGTAAGTAATGCCTTCTATTTATTTCCATGAAAAATACAATAGATACCAAGAGCAAAGGAACACTACTTGATAGAGCAAAATTCCAGCCATAGGGCACTATTTTTCAACACAGTTACTACTATTAGCTATGTATTTTTGCCAGTGATGAAATAGAGTCTGCATGTTATATCTATATGCAAGTGTCTTTTTAAGTTTTGAACTTTCAGTGCTGTCCTATTCTTTGTGCGATTTTGCTAGTGACTGCTGGCAGAGTTAAAACAAATGATGAACAAGTTTGTGCTTGTACCTCTGATATGCCGGATCATGGGCACAACCTTCTGCTGCTTGATTTATTTGTTTGCTTTATTATTTTAATGTTGTGCCTTTCCTATGCGTATGACAATATTTATGAAATACTGGTATGTTTGAAAACTGATTGTTAGGTTTTCTGTTTGCTACCATCTATTATTATAGATACATTATGGAGACTATCTGTGTGCTATTTTTTGGTGTAGGCTCCGTTTCTTGATAGTTCTTGATCTCATTACCCTGTTAGGCTCTGAGCACAGTTTGTGTTGCTCTGACTTCTTGTCTGTGGAGCAGTCTCCAAAACACCAGTCACTCTGTAAAGACCTTGCAAATTGTCTGCAAAATGCTTCAGTGACAATGTGAACTATCCCCAAACAGCAGATAATGTGTTCACATCCACTGTTTAGTGCTACTAAATGTTTCACGGAAGACCAACACACTGGCAACCAGTTTGACCTTCAGGGATTCCAGTTTCTGACACTGCTAGATACAAGGAAACAAAGCAGTTGGTCATTCCTGTTATTTGAAACAAGTTTGGCCACATAATGAGTTTATCTTTTTGGCTTTATGTTGTTCCCTTCTCACCCCATGTCACTTCTTCATTGCCAGTGCACTTGACCAGCTTACTGAGTTTAAATATTGGGACTATTGCAACTTTCTAAAATTCTGTAGGAGCTGTTGTGGAGAATCTGCAAACCTGTGGCAGCATGGTCCTACTTTGTGTGCTCTTACTGTGTTTGCCTGGATTTTGATCTCTCTGCTTGCCCTTATGCTTTTGATGACATAATCCATGGATCAATACAGCGATAAACCTCAGTATTTAAGTCAGAGATCAGAATAAAAATCTGGTAATGATGGAACAGAAGAGACATTGCCATATGTTGTTCAGGAGCCATGTGGAAGAGGATGCCTTTTGTACTCGGCCACCCTATTTTTAAATGTAGTCCATTTTGAATAGAAAGGGAGGATATCTGTCCTGTGAGCCTCAGAGCTTAGTTCATGGATGACTCCCAATCTTTTGATTGGAAAAGTTTTGCATTTTTCTTCAACTTTTCTACCAGTAGCAAAGGGACTTAGCATCTCACTGTGGTAATGTGAAAAGCATTTAATTCTTTGGAAATGGCTGAGAATGTACATTCACATTTTCTTGTAGCTTTTAAGGTTAAAAACACAATGTAAAACTGCTGCTTACCAACACTGATTATTTTTTAGAAAAGTAGAAAAATTATCTGAAATCAAAATAAAAAAAAGCCAGCTGACATTTCTCTTTTCCAAGTCTGTAATATATGGATTTAAAACTATGTTTTATAATCCTATATGAACTGGCTATACTCCAGAAGGAATCCCTAGCTGTGATGAATCACAGGGGTTCCCTTAATGTGCTCTGATATGATGAGGTGTCCAAGGCATTAGTGCAGGGCAGACAGATTACAGGGAATCTGGGCTTTCTGGAGGAACAGCTGAAGTGTTGCATGCTCTAAAACACATGAAGGATGTGCAGATGTGTCTGGGTAGCTGAGCACTGTCTACATAAATTGATGTTCTCCACAGCTGTGGAGAATGCTGTAAACAGTACAAAACTCACTTTGTCTCCCCACGTTATGTTTTCAGATATTTGTATCTGATAGTAAGCTGACAGCATGGGTAACAGAAGGATAGCACTACTGCTCAGCCAGTGGTATACAGGGTACTGCTCTTGCAATGTTGAAGAGTGAATGCAAAAACGAGAATTGTCCATTAAGCAGAGCACCCATCTTGCATCTTGCTGAGAGCGCTTCCTCCATAGTGATGTTCTCTATAATCAGGAAAAAATCCTGTGACAACTGCATGTCCTCATGGGTGAGTGAAGATGGCTGCTGTGCTCTCTGTAGTTCTATTTGTAAATGAATATAAAGAAAACCTGATTTGGATAGCAATATTACCTTACAAGATAATTTTATTGCTGCTGAATAATAATAATAATAATAAATGTCTTTATTAGTTTGGACCAAAAGTAATGCACATCTTTATAAATTTCCTCAAACTCATCAGAAGAGGCTACAGTTGCTGCCAGCATTGTAGTGACAGAGCCTAATGAGGAAAATGGAAATAAAAAAGCTTTAAAATATGAGAGTTCACGCTTTGCTCAGTAGAGATTGACATGAGTTTAACATATTGATGCACACAATTAAGTGAGAGTTTTCCAACAAGCAGAAAAAGAGGTTTAGTAGTTGAAGTCCCTAGAGCTATCTGCCCATCCTTGGCTTCCCATTTGATCTGATGAGTGGAGAACATAAGAAGCTGTAAAGGAAGCACTAACAGCTGTTCCCAAGGTTAAGATCCCCCACTCCCCTTGTAGTGATTTGATCTCAGTATGAAAATGTTACTCATTTGATCTACTGTTTCTCCCATTTATTGTTCAGTGCTTTGACCTCAGCTGGTTTTAAAATATTTGGAAAGAAGCTGCCTACATATGGTGGATAATTTAATGTGGAACTGCTTATTGTAGCTGGCTTTTCAGAGGCAAATCCAGGACTTAAAGGGATGTGGAAATAGCAGAATAGAGCTTCCTTGCTGAGAAAATGCCATTGTTAAACATTTATCAATAGATTCTTTTGCACAAAACATTGATGACATTTCAAGCTGTCCTTAGATGGATTCTTGTCCTCCCGGAGTTACACAGCAATGCACAGTGTGACAAGATGTGTTTCAGCTGTAAAAACGTTCATAATGCATAAATATCCTTTTAATGTTTTTGCCCTAAAGTGCATCACAGAGCACAAAGGCCTGTACTTTGCAGAGTGGTAAATTTGTTTTGTAGATGCTGCATCTATTCAGGGATTTGAAATTGTGATATCACTTTTTTTTTCTTTCTTATGTACTATTCCTTACGTGTAATTAAAAATAATTACTTCTAATGAGTCCCTGACCTACTTCAACCCAATGGGAGCAAACTATTTATCAAATTCAAACCCTTTATATTATACACATTCCTTCTTTTTGCACCTTGTTGTATGAAGGCAGCACAGAGGTCACAAACTAAAAGAGCCTTGCTGTAACACATCTGGTTAATGTGGATAATGGAGGTGGAATGAAATGCTGTGTAAGTTTAATATTTTGTCATCCCATATCTGATGCTATACAAATATGTGTTTTAGCTATAAGAAGCTACTTTCTTGAGGGTAATTCACTTTATGCAGAATACCTTAGGCGCCGATGGATTTGCCCTCAGAGGTAACCTCAGAAAGAGGTGCAATATCTCATTTCTGTTTTTGTAGTTGGTGACCTGTGTCTTTTTCTCATGAAAACTTCAGTGTAGCTCATTGAAAGTATATGCTTCTCAGGAATATGTCCTTAGAATGTAACTGATATCAAAAGAGGTAAAACCAGTGCAAGACTAGTAGGAGGTGAAAAGAAAGAGTAAAATAATTTACCCATCCCAACTCAGAAACATTTAGGTGTGATGGATCACTTCTGTCTGTGTATCTGGAGAAAAGAATAGGAAGAGATGTATTAGATTTAATCACAAATGCCATATTTCTGCACAAAAATGTATAAAATGCAGAGGAATTTTCAAAAAAATTGACATTACCTTATCATTAGCTCCTTTTCAAGAGGTGTACAAGTTGCAAGCAGCCTTGAAAGAAACCATTATGATAGTTAGTGCCAACAGAATGACTTGGAGTAACTCAAATTGTTTTTTTTAAAAAAATCCTGCCTTCTAAGGGAAATCCGCTAATGAGCTTTCAGATTATACTTCCATTCTTTCCCTTTCCAAAGCTTTTAATTTTTTTTTTTTTTTTCCCTCTTTTCATCTAAATGCATTTTAAGTCATATCCGTCTAGGTAAAAAGTGTACCTGTTTTTAATGTATTTTCTCTAGCAGGTGTTTTTTGGGAACATCTATGTCAGTTCCTGCCCAGGGTACCTTACTGGACACATGATGAATACTGTGGTTAGCAGATGTCTCTCAGATGGTGTCAAAGTCCTAAACGTTAAGAGAGAACATACACTGTGTCCTTCTGAATAAATAAAATTTACAAATACACGTTTTTAAATCTAAATGAATGTACATCTAATGCAAACATAAATAGAAGCAGAATGGTCTTTTTCACGGTAAAATCCATGGAAAAAGGCTGAATCAAAAACTACATGTGCTGAACCTTTTTCTGTGTGAGCTGTAGGTGATTTGTAGTCAGTGGAGCTGGCAAGGCATCAACCTGCTCTGAGCCCTGAAAGGGTCATTTCAAATCTCCGACGGCATGGGTGAGTCTTAACATGTTATATCTTTCCAGGATGTTCTCTAGTTTTGGTTTATTCTCAAAATGAATGAAATAAGGTCTCTAGTAATGCATGGGTAACCTATTCAGTATTTGCCGTAGATGGACAGATGAAGGCCTTTCAGAAGGAAATTGATAGTTAGCTGTGCTAATCATCATGTGTTGCTAAAATGAATGGGATAGTGAGATTCAAGAGAAGACCCGTAGCTGTTTACAGTAATGTTCTAAATTGAGTATGTATCAATTAAGTTTATCCCCCAGGCTCCCTTTAGTGTCAGTGGAGGGAAATGGACAGTTTCAGGGTACATTTCATCTCCTACAGTTGGTAACAAAATGGAGCAGTTTAAATCTTTTTCTGGCATAGTTCAAAACCTCATCAAACTCTTTTAAATCTTGTATGTCTAACCTCAGTGAGTTTAGCATTACTGCACTGCAGGCTGACACACATTTTCTGAAGTGCGAGCAGGCTAGGATGATGCTCCAGCTAATGGCAATTTACAAATGTGTAAATGTATCTAATAGCTGAAAGACAGTGACCTCAGCTCTCTTCAGCAACTGTTCAATATCTAAGCCCTGAGGATTCATTTCACTGCTGTGATTTTTTTATTTTTTATTTTTTTACTCACAGGGAACTCTCTCTTGCTGTACATAAGAGGGAATAAAAATCTTGAAAAGACAAGCGCTATTAATGATTAATGATAGATTAAGCCCATTATGCTGCGTGCCTGTATTGCATGGTTACTTCTGTGAGCGTAACTCACTATCAGTAATGTTCAAAATTATTGGTGATTTCTTTCTTGTTTTTTTTTTTTTTTTTTTGGTATGAGTTTAGCTTGTTTTGCTGTCTCCTACTCTGCTCCCAAATCATGCTTTCAGATGAAAGGCTGCATAAAGGAAGATGGCACTCAAAGTGACCAGCTGATACTATACACTGACAAATGCAGCAAGCAAATGGATTTGAGAGCTCAGTAAGGAAGATTCCAATGACCTTTTGTGCTTAATTTGGACAGAATGTCATAGAAGAGAAGGCATATTGGCTGAGAGCTGCCTGCTGTGTTCAAGATTCTTTACTGGAAGGGCAAATTGATCTCACTTAGTTTTCTTTGCTGTTCTTAGTGCAAAACCTGTATGGGATTGGATCCCTGCACTGGACCCACCAAATACATCCGGAGTCATAATTACTGATGAATAGTAGTTGGGAGTTGGCTTTTTCGTTTTTTTTTTTTTTTTCCCCCAGTATATTGGAGACTGGAAGTGGTTCACCAGTTGAGTGAAATAAATGACATACAATGCTAGCTGCTTTTGGCTGTTCTGAAATTGCTCACACCTGCTCCATCAGGAAGCAGCAGTCTGTTCTGTAGTAATGCTTGGAAGATATGTCATACAGATATTCCCTCTTTGAAGTGCTGCCGCAATTACAGCTTTTGGACAGCTAGTTCTGACGTAACTGCTCTGTCTTCTTTGATCCTCTTGGAAGAGGAGATCTTTAGAGACTGATTTTAAATCAACTTGGAGATGTGCTCAAAAAGATCCAGGAAAAAAACAGAGTACGCTTGACTGACGATTTTGGCTTGAAACTGAGTTGCAGTCTTAGCCTTTCTACTCAGTTATAAGCTGTTGTTTTATTTGTTGTTTTTTTTTCTGTCCGCTCCTTTTTTTCTTCTTTTATTTTTTTCCCCAAACATATGGAATCATTTTCTGATGTTTCTGACTGTGGATAATAGACAAAATGAATTGCTGGTAGTTTCAGCTGCAGCCCAGGATGCACTAAGATTATGACCAGTCCATACTAAAACTGGATATTATTTCAAATCCAGATGTTGTAGTTAAAGTGCCATACTATAAATGTTTGTCTTCAAATAACATTAGGGTTTTTAATAGATCAGCTTAAGCTTAAAAATAAAAATAAGGCTTTTATGAATTTCTCTGCATAATAATTTCAAAGAGTTCAAGAATGTCACTCACTGGAAGTAGAGAGTTTATCAGATCATATTTAACAGAAGGAGAGTGGCCTAACCATAGGTTAGGAAGAATAGGAAAAAAAATCATCAGTGAACATTCATACATAAATGCTTCCAGCCCTTCCCAGGGAATGTGACAGCTGTCGTGTGACAACTCATTCAAATGTAGTTATACAATCCTTTACTTTTTTCCTTTTGTCCCCCAAGGAACTGAAGTTTTATTGACAGTGCTACATAACATATAAATACAATGCAAATATTGAATGAATTGTATTTAATTTTGAAAATTTAGACTGATAAATTTAGAATGGGAAATACGGGAGCAAGAGACCTTACACACGTCTCTTTCAAAAAGCAAATTTACATCTCAGGGGGCCAATAGAACCTGAAGTATAAATGCAGAATGTATTTAGGGAGTTTTTAAAACACATATTACTGAATTGATAGCGCATAACAGTTCCTTTGCTTAGGCAGCATTATGCTCTGTCTTGTAAAATGTACTTGGGGACGTGCAAAATGGTTTATTAAACATACAGTCCATAACGAGGGTTGTTACATTTTAATGTATATATTTTTTGTTCATGGGTTATTGAACCACTAAATCCTAGCACTTTTTCCTTGTGCCAAACAATGTCTGAGTATTGTTTGGAGTGTCTTCAAGCAAATGTATTACTGTACGATAAAAATAAATAACCTGAATATTCCGTTGCATGAGCCTTTTTTCTTGAAACTCAGGCGTGGCTTTCTGTTTAGGCAGTGTTTCCCCTCCTTTTACTTCATGCTGGTGATAAGTTGGCAGGAGCTATAAAGCTGCGGTGGCTTAAGGTGCATCCAGTGATTTCAGGGGTGTTTGGTTTGGACTGTTATTTACCTTCCCTTCTCTTCCACTGTTATTAGAAATAACTCTAGGGAAGAGGCTGAGCTACAGGGAGCTGAAAAGTAGGAAAATTGCTTCTCTTCTCTGCCTTTTCCATGGCCTCAAATCAGCAACACTCACCAAAAATAAAATATCTCTATTGATCTGAAGAATCTCATTGCAAAGTTGTACCAACAGCTCTCCTACCCATATCTAGGATTTGTTATTCGTCTCATGCCTGAAGAGGAAGAAGAACTGAGAATGTTAATGGATATATAATGCTGTGGTCTGGCCTTTATGTTTTTCAACAACAAAATATCTGTCTGGTGGTGTTGATAATATCTCTCGCTGGTGTTGATTTTATAGTTGTTATCAATGAAATAACTTTCCTCAAAGCAACAACCCCATGGTTTTTGTGAAATGACACACTGAGGTGCAAAATGACACACAAAAGTTGCCTTTACTTTTTTTCTACCTAGAAAAAGCTGACGGTTTTGAACAGTAATAGAGCAGATTTTGAAAGGGAATGATATGTGCTCTAAATGCGCATAATTGTGTTGTTGGAGAACAGAATCTGTTCTCTGTAAAGAGATAAAGATGTTTCGAATATTTTCTGAAAGAAAGGGAATTTATACAAGACAACTTTTGTAAGGAGATTTTATCTTGTTTTTTCTTGGTGGGTCTTTGTTATGTTAGGAATACTAATTTGTATGAGATACAACCTTTAACTTGCTTTATCTGTGATCCTCCCTTTTTTCTGTTCTCTCTGATTGTTATTATTCCAGTATTTCAGATTGTTTATTCTAAGGCTTCTCCATGAGTAGAAAATTTCTTAAAGAAATGTACAGCCAAGATATGTAAGAGTTGTTTCTTTTTCTGACTGAGAAATAATTTTGCCACCCCTTAGGCTATAAACTGCTTTTTTTCAGGTTGTAGGAATCTGTGCTGCCTATAAAGGCAGGGTTAGTGACCAGAATGTTAATAACATACATTTAAAAAAAAATAAAAATTGAGTAAACACTGTATAGGATGCAAGTATTCCACTGAAATCATCTACCATAGCATCTAATGAAACAGTGGGCATTTATTGGATGACTTGTTACCAAGAACTGTTAAATGTGGTTCTCAAAACAATCAATTTAGAATTGATATCAGATTAGGAACTCTTATTATTGCTTCATTGAAGGCTATTTTATATTTTGTAGAATGTACATTAAGCACCTATTATTAACAGAGATTATAAACCATTTACTGAAGATAAGAGTGCTAATTTATTTTTAAAGTGTATTTCAATTATTTACTGGGTATATTGTCTATTTTTTTTTTTGTTTGTTTGTTTCCACGAAGACTACTGGAATGAAGGACTACAGACCTTCATTGTAACCTTTTTCCTTCTCTGAATTTATACTGTATAGAGACTATATACATATATACAGTTGTGTATTTTTTATCAGATAGCTTTTGGTATTTAGTATCCAGAAAGAAAATGGAAAAACACGCATATAGGTATGCACATAGACGAAACAAGAATATGGAAATAATCTACATTTTACTCATTGAATTGAAGTGTGGCATTTTTAAGAATCAGACATTAATAATGTGATCTTCTTACCTTCTGTAGTAGTATTAAGCATCCCTCCTTTAAAAAAATCTGTTCCTGTCATGGCCAGGATCACAAAAGAAGTTGTTAACGCTTACATGTCAACAATCGTGACATCTAGAGCAAAGCAGAATGCATTATTTCTTACTAAGAGTGTTATTTAAGACTTGACTGACATTTTACAAAATCTGAGCTTCTTTCTGATCAGTTGATTTAATTAAAACAAGATATTCGGTTTTGCAGAGTGCATGTGCATAATCTCTTTTAAGCATTTTGAACACATACATATATAGAGGGTAAAGATACTATATAGCCATGCATTACTTGTCGTTTTATTTCCAGATACCTCAAATCAGCTATGCATCTACAGCTCCAGAACTGAGTGATAACACCAGGTATGACTTCTTCTCTCGAGTGGTCCCACCTGACTCCTACCAAGCACAGGCCATGGTTGACATTGTGACAGCTCTTGGGTGGAACTATGTGTCAACGTTGGCTTCCGAAGGAAACTACGGAGAGAGCGGCGTAGAGGCATTCACCCAGATCTCTAGGGAAATTGGTAAGTGTATACTTGTCGGGTTTTGCATTTATAGCTGGCAGATCATCACTGAGCTCTGCTTGGTTCTATGCAGGATGATCAGAACACCTGTAGGTGTGTGCCGTGGACTCAAGCGGAGGGGGTTACAGATGATTTTGCTGTTTGTCAGTCTGCCAAGGTCATAGTTCTAGTACTAATTTAAGAACAGCTTGAGGGAGGCAAAAAATGCATGCCTCGTACCCCTTTTGGAAAAGAGAAGCTTCTTGATAGAGTTGGCAAGTATGATAGGTCTTGCTATAATCACAAGGTTAATTTATACTAACAAACTATTAACTGAGGCAGAAAGCAGCCATCGAATGTATTAGAGCCAGATTAGAGGACGTGCAATTGAGTTAGCTTAGGAAAGTAGTATTCAAATGAGACCTCATTTTCCTTATTCCATCATGGATACATCTTGAGTTTTTATTTTTGGTGAATTTGAGCAACAAGAAGTCTGTGAAGTACAAACATGTGCTCTCATTGTTTTTCCTTCAGGATGAAATGTGCTGTGTAAATACAGACATTATTATGAGAATTATTTTTAAATTCTTTTTATCTTTTTTTTTTTTTTTCTCCTCACTACTGTAGTTATTTCTGGCCTGTAAAATTGATTATTTCTCTGGAGCAGTAGGTTCTGGACACCAAGGAATAAAGATGACAAGTAGCAGATGGTTTGATAGAAGGATAAATTGGTCTTCCACTAACTAAAATGTTAAATGGCAAAATAGTATCCTTTTTTAAAAAAACACTGTAATTTGCAAGCAGCCTTCTTGTCCTTCATAGCCTGGGTTAATTTACTGAGTTTGATTTTCAGGGCGTGTACTGATGAACTCTGTCTCTTTCAAGTCAGTTTGGGTGAGAAAATATTCCATCTCAATCATATGGATAACATCTCAATCATATGGAAAGCTGTATGTGCATTTCAGGTACTTACACTTGAACCATAAAATTTGCTGATTGACTGCAACTTGGCAGTAAGATGAAAATGCAGCAATTCATGCCACTTAGGGAAGTAATGTGTATAACATACTGGATCAGTTAACCACTAAATATTCTGTTTCTACCATCAAATCAGTACTGTTAGATCCTAGGTATCTTCATGGGTGAGCTAAACTACACTGCAGTGGTTTGACTTGGGGGTTAGCAAAGGCATACGTAATTCATCCACACTTCACATCAGAAAAACAAGGTTCATCTGTTGTGTCAAATACTGCAGTGACTAGATTGGCTCTTCCAGAAATTCACAGAGTAGTTCATTGGCTGAAAAAATCTAATATAGAGAATATATATAGCTATATAATAGCTTTTTAGCTGTAGAAGAAATACTTTGGGTCATGTTTTTTAATTTAGTAGTGTTTTTAAACTGTTGCAAACAGCATTCTCCTAAGCAAATTTGGGAACAGTGAACAGGTGAAAATGTAATATGCTGGATGCAGGCCTACTTAGAAAAGTGCTTAGAGAGTAATTATTAGTGGCTTCTATTTTAAAGGAAGAATGCATTGAGTGGTATTTGGCTTGGGTTTTTACTGGATCAGATACTAGCCAATATTTTCATGTTTAGTCCAGATGGACTTGGAATGAAGAATGTACTTGCAAAATGTGAAGGTAACTTCAATCTGGGAAAGACTAGGAATGTATTAGAAGAGAGAGTGAGAGTATGAAACTGTGGTCTTTAAAAATAGCATAGATGCAAGGCACTGTGCTTCAGCAACAAGTGTCTGTACAATGAGGAAAGGCAAAAGATTGCTTAGACAATGCTATCTCAAAAATGATCTAAGTGTGATAGGAAATTATAACCTGCCTATATTTCTCCTGTCATACTGAGACACGCAGACAAGAGTATCATCTTTAAAATAATTTGAGTAATCACCTAATTTGCATGGCAATTATGAAACTTCATTTTGACACGGTACAGGTTTTAACCCTCACTTCACAATGGGTGAGAGAATCCACAAGTGAGAACAAGGCCTAAATCTTGAAAATGTGGTCATTACAGAACAGCTGAATGACATGGTTTGTTAGTCTGAAGAAGAGCTGATTAGATAGATGATGGAAAATAATGTTTTCAAACAGACAAATGGCTTTTACGAAAAGGTAGAGGAACATGCGTTCATCCAAAGCCAGTGTGTCTGAAGAGAAATAATGGAACTAATCTCCAGCATTAGAGATCAGTTTAGATTTAGCTCAGTTTAGATTTGAAGAAAGCCCCTTTTAATGGTTAAGATATTAAAGCATTAGACCAGATGGCTTGGGGTTGTTTTGGAGCCTCCATCACTGAGAATCTGGGAGAATGCATTAGACAAACACCTGCCCAAGGATTATATAAGTGTACTTAGCTTTTCCTTGAGGCTGGGAGGTGGATTGGATGATTTTTTAATGTTCCTTTCAGCCTAATTCTATTATTCACTGTCCTCTGACTTTTCACCTAAACCACAGGGCTGGAAATACTTTTAAAATGGAAAGTTCAAGTAGCATCTAATTACAAGGCCTGAGATTATGCAGTGTAAGTAGGTAGGTTTATAAAAATCATCACGTGGTATACAACTGGACAGAAAATGGGAAAACAGACCAGCTCCATGTTAATAAAATGTGTGTTAAGAACCTAATAAGGACATTGCTCCCCTTGTGCTGTTGGCATACAAATGTGTAGGACAGCTTTATAAATTCTTTACATCCTTTTGAAGCTAAGTAACCAACAACTGGAAGAAAAATAAATGTAAAGATAAGCACAATGGAAAGCAATAAATTTGAGGAGGGTATGTGAAAGTAATTCACTTCTGAAAAAAGTTCAGTGCCTGTGAGGACATGAGAGATAGCAGTTTTGAAATTATAGATGTGCAAGCTTGCATCTTCTTTTTTTCTTTTCTTTTCTTTTTCCATTTTTTTTTTTTCTCCAGGCTGTTAAGAAGAAATAATGGGTAAAAATATTTCCAGAATAGAAAATAATTTCACATACTTATTTCAAGCACTTGTTTGTCATGATCTTGAGTCTTTACATCTAACTTATAGTTTGATGGGTTTTCTGTTCAACTTCTATTTCTTGATCAGTAGCAGAAGCAAAATGGAACAGGCTCCCAAATGAAATGTGGAGTACTGAAAAGGTGAAAGTAGTACCACCGTGACATGTCACAGAATATATTACATATCAAAATGTGCCCTCATTTTAATGACAAAAATCCTGTCTGGGACAAAGGATAGCTGGAAATTAAGTAATTTACATGGCAACAATTGCAAGGAAGATAGAGAATGATACTTATTCCAGTTTGCTCTTCCACGCATTATTGTTTGAAGACAATGATTATAGTATTTTTACTCCCATTACAAAGTTGATCAATTATATTACTATAATCATTTTGGTATCATAATCAAATCATTTTGGTACATTGACTAAAGGAGGGGATTGATATGGTAATGCTTTAGAGTTAAGCACCAAGTGGAGAGAAACTGGTTCACTGAGAGAAACTGAAAAGAGGCAGAAATAGAAGCAAGGATGTCTTACCAAGTCCTCATTAAACTGTCATGCTGAATACTGTTCTATTTACTTTGCTGTTAATGACATTTGACAAAATAGATGTTGAGAAGTTTCTAATCATACATTCTTTTAATAGTTCATTCTCCCCGCTGCTATGAACCAAATGAATCTACCTACCATCAGAAATAAAGTCATGGCCCTCTTTTATTCAGAAAAATCTGTTTGGAACTAGAATACTCACTTGGTTAGTGCAGTGCAGTGCAGTGGTTGTACTGAAAAATGGAAGAAATCCATGAACAGTATATGAAATGCTACATGAGAGATTTTATCCCTATGAGTGGTCAATGACAAACTGACACACATGCTGCTGGGTAGTTGTGGTGGAACACTTACAAAATCATATTGGAAGAGTAGATGAAGACGATAAAGGAAGGGAACTGTATCTGCTCGTTAAGAATAGATTAGGAAATTTAGCATTGCTTGCCTGTTTTATCTTGTCTGTTTGCATTGCAATCTTGCCAGAGGTGTACAAACTGTAGCAAAGAGAATTTTGGACCACATCTTAGTCTGAGGAAAAATGACAGCTTTGTTGCAGCTTTGCCTCTGAAGGAAACTGTGTACTTCATATCAAAATACACTCTTGCTTGCTTGCTTTTTAGAAACATAATTTTGTAGTTTTACCTGCCTTTTATCCTGATATATTGCAGTTAATAGCATTTTTCTGAGAGGGAGAACAGTTTATGGTCCCTCGTAATATTTTACCGTTATAATCACACTGATAACTATATACTTAATTTAAAGAAATACATTTACTAAATGAATGTGACAGGAACTTTATTGAAATCGTTCCAGATTTCAGCACATCTAGCTGTGTTTTATTTACATGGAGAACTGTCTGTGAAAATGTTTGTCTTCAGTGAGGTTCTTAGGTCACCTTGTCTCTGTTGTTTTGTGTGTGTCTACAGTTGTTCAGTGTATCTCTACTAAAAAATTTGTGATTACTTCAAACATTTAATATCTTTTGTACTTCTAAGGTTTCAGTGGATAAATTGAAAGTTTAGCGAGAAGGGAGGGATGTACAGGAAAATAAACCTCCGAAGTGTATAACCTTTCCTCTCCACTTAGATGATTCATTGATAATTTAGAAATAAGCAAGATTGATTGTTATTTAGATTAGATCAATTCAAGTATCTAGCAGTAATCTTTTTATGCTTCTAGTATCAAGCTAAAGCTTTTTATATCTTATTAGGTAAGCTGATGAATAGACTCATTTTTCTGCCCTTCCTCTTCCCCCCTCCACCCAAATGGTATTTAAGAGGAGAAATTTTGCAGCACGAAGACTGAAGAAATACAGTATATAAAATTTAATCTTTTTCCCAGAGGTATTTCTGCTTTAAATGCTGAATTCATGCTTAACTAATTTTCCCACCTAATAGCATTCCAACATTGTCTTACAAAGAGGAAACAGTTTAATTCAATTTTAAGTTTTCCTTTTATATTTATGCAGCTGAACTCTATTGATAACACTTTATTTCAAGCTGCAAGTTGTAATTAATAATAACACTACATAATTGGATACAGGATCTTCAAAGTAATGTTTGAAAAATTATGAAATCTGATGGTAGGTGTATTAATATTGTAGTAGCTGGAAAATAATTCCAGTATTTTTTAATATTTGTACTAATTAGTACCTGATAAAGGGAGTTGCAACAAAGGACCAATTTGATTTCTCTCAGAGATCTTAATCAATATGGTATTCTTCAGGTTCAATTTTATATCAATCTGTTTGTCTATCTATCTCAATAACTTTAAGGCAGTACCTCAGAGCAGTAAGCACACTGGCACTTTTCTGTTACACTTCGACCCTCCTATGACTGTTAGAAGAGGGGCTTCTTTATCTTTAATAGCTCTTGAGGACTTCGTACTTCATGAGTGAGTTGAGGTACTTTTTAAACATGTAGAAAGTTCACTAGTTGAACTGGGGAAAAAAAGGCAGAAAGCTTCTGTAGATCTGAGTTTTTTTTAACCTTTTTGCCCTGAAGAGTATGTACTATGGAGTGGACTGTGTTGAAGATGTTAGCCAAACCTCACTTCCTTAACTGGCATGGCACCAGTGCTCTCATAATCTTGATATGAGTTGTATTTCATTCAGATTCCTTATAATTGTGACAAATTCAAGAAATATATCCCTCAAACAAATATTTTTTTAAGCAACTGGGACAAAAAGTATATTAAAACTTCTGGAAACCATTGCAAAGAAAGCTGGAGATGCTCTGCAGGTAATTTACAGTCAGTGTAATTTACTCAGAGGTTATCTAAGCAATGTCACGTGTTCAAAGGCACCATTATGCTTTAACACTTCTGAAGTGAATGAAGTTGTTATGAGAGCTGGCAGAGGGGGTCCCAAGGAGATTTTATTCTGGAGCTGGTGATAGATACTGTCTCTGTCCTACAAGAGATAATGTTGTATGCTCTTTTTCTCCTACTAGCACAAGTAATTTCTGTTTCACAGGAGACAATTTGCAATTTGATTCTGGAAAGCAGTCCTGTGTAAGAGGTGGAGACTTGTGTACTGTGCTTGAAACTGAAAGAAGTCATTACATACCTCCCTGAACCTCATGAGGTTTAGCAAAGGATTCCATGCGCAGGAAGATCACCTCTGGGTGTGCCAACAAGGCTTGGAGTAGGAAGACCTCACGCTTCCTCCTTGTCTTGTCCGCTGATGTTTATTGTCTCAAGCCAACTGGTGTGTGAACTGAGGTCAAGACTCAGTTCATTACCTCCTTTTATGTGATACAGTTGCCAAATAGCTGTGATACTCAATCTCATCTGTGTCTGAAGCTGATTTCATTTTTCTTATAGCAGTCAGCCCTTGGAGAGCAGAGACAAATAAGCTCCTCAGAGCAAGGACACTAAGTTTTCACAGTGATGCCTACTGTGGAATTTACTGTGAGTTTAGAAAGCTCCAGAAATTAAATGTTAAAAAACTCATTATAATATGGAGGAAGTCTGCGCCTTTATGTGTACATTATATTGAACTTTACTGCTGTAAGGACTAGGGAAGGCCTTGGATTATCTGACTTCTTTTTTCTCTTTTTACTTCACTTGAACAACATACTCCATTTAAACATTAGATATTTTCATTGATTGTAAGCATAAATTCAAAGAATATTAAAAATATCCAGGAAGCCAGCTTGTATCTTGGAAGCACTTTTAGTGCAATGATTTATTTGTAGAACCATTTAACTCAGTCGTATTACTTAGTTCAAGATTTGTAAATGTAGAAATGCAAATAAAAATATACATGTGTCAGTGCTAATTTTAAGAGAGCAACCCAACTAGATTAAAAGCATGCATTTCAAGCTTCGTTGAAATGCAGTTTGTGGTGATCAAAGTGAATATGAATTTTTATAGGTGATTTTTCAAATGTAGTGGTTGGGAATTACAGATTTCAGTGACCATAAACAAGTCAGTAGTTTAAAGGGGAAACAATTTCAAATAAGATGTAAGGTATGCTTTGTAGTGTCACATATGTATAAGCATTAAGGAACACTAAGGGATACTGGTCTATTTCTTTGGTGTTTAAATCAGTAGGAAAAATCTCTCTAAAAGGAAGTTCACAACAGCATGTTGGGCGAAGTAAAGAAATTTCTGCTTAAACGTTAGTATGTGTTATACCTGAGATCAGATCTCTGTGATTATTAAAGGGGAAGAGCACTTTCTGGATATATGACCTATTATTAAAACTTCTGAAATAAGAGGTAGGACAAATGCATATACATATATATATATATGCATAAATACATACATACATACATACGTACATACATACATATATATATATATACATATATAAATTTACTACCAGATCTTTATGACAACTGAAGCTTAATTTCTCAAGTGTTACTCTTCTTTTATTAGTGCATATTACTGCAGCATCTGTAGCTTCTCTTATATTCTGCAACTCTCTTTTGCTAGAAAGAGTCCCAGAGAAAATAATTCACACATAATGAAAAAGCTTCAGTGAAAGCAAATTTAGGAAACTTGTGATCTAACATGTAGCCGTTCAGTTGTTTATGACCAAATTTTACACAATCCCATTAACAGGAAGTAGATTTTAACAAAGTTAATCCCAGCAAACGTTATTGTCTTGAGTGGAAGCAATTATAAAGGAGATGCTACAAGGTGAAGCATGAACAGCACGCAGTGTGATTTGCAGTCTGAATAAGCATGTTTTTTTTTTTAAACATTGTGATTTTCACGTGGTGTAAGACAGAAGAGAACTGTGGGAAATACTTTACAGTTTATTTTCATGGTGGTTATGCTTAACCTGTAAAGGCAATTCTGTTCCAGATGCTTCACAGATTCTGTATTGAGTGAGATTTGTTGTTCTTTGTAAGGAATCAAGATCTACTTTGTCCTGTATTTGTTACAAATTTATGCTATTGTCACTTCTACAGAGGTGGCGTGAATAATTGTTTGAGTCCAACTTGATTCAGAGTTGAAATATGTAGGCATTGGCATGTTCTTGATGAAAGACTGTGTGAACAAACTTTGCCAAGATAATGTTTAATAGATCTGCTTTCTCAGCATATAAAAAGTTCGGTAAGGATCATCTCGATATAAGGCACTATCTGAGCACAGGTGAAAGGAAAAAGTGTGGAGATACGGACTTGGACTGTATTATGTGTTCTCTTTTGTCAGCACATCAGAGGGCTCACAGTATTTGAACTGTAATCTTGCTTGTGCTTCACTGGTTTTCAGTCAGTAGTCTTACTGATGTTAAGAAATCAAATTGGTAAAGTTCTGCCGATTGAGTTTACTAAGAAAACTGTATTTTCTGTTTGTCCACTGTCCCAAGTTCCATTGTTTTCTAGTAGTTTTAAACATTTCGCATTTTTGCAGGTTTGCTTTCTACATTTTAAAAGAGAAGAGTCTCTCTTAACTGTCATTTGTGAGAAATGCCTGTGATTGAGTATTGGCAAGATTTTCTTTGCATCAGCACTTTCAAGATCTATACCTGCGGTTTAAACAATGAAACACTGGAACTGTTGGGCTGAGTCTGACCCTGCAGTTCAATATCTTGTCTCCAGTGGTGGCCTCAATTATGTGGATAAGACTTCTCAGTCACTGGCAGAATTACCTATCCACATAGTGTTCTGTAACACTGGGTATTTAGTAGCTGGTACATAGATTTACCAAAACATGGCAGTTTATAAGCATTTAAATCCATAAATTCCTCTTTTTAACTTTACTTGTCTTCTTGTTTTGATATTGGGAGTGGTAGGTAGGAGAATCCAGTTAACCTCCTTAGCAACATACCTTTCTACTTAACTCTAAGTTGTAATACATGAAATAATTGCAGTATAATAGTTTTTACTGTCAGTTTCTGTATTTCTTACTTCGTTTGTATTTATGTTAAGCTTTGTAGCCATGGCTGAACACTCCAAGTGAAGACTTGCTTTTGATTTATGTAGTGTCACTGTAATCTCATTCTCAGCCCCATTCTTTATGTATCCTGACAAATTGTAAGCTTTTTCTGTAGGCTGCTGGGTATCAAGCAAATTATTTCCAAAAGCTATCTGTTCTGATGCTCAAGGTTTATTAACAAATGGCTACAGCTGATTTAGAGCTCAGTGATGTGTATGAACAATACCAGGTATTCTGCCAGCGTATACTCCCTTGCATTTGTCAATAGTCAATAATTTTTCACTGATATAGTTGTTTATCAAGCTTTGAAACTAATATGTCTCCTCTCTATTCTTTATTATTTCAAATAATTTCATATCATCTTCAAATTTCCCCATCACTCTGCTCAGTATTCTTGCCCTCCCTTCCCTCCCCTGAAGAACGTTGTGTCATACAGCACAAGCCATGGCAGGCAGTACCAGTGCATGCATTTTTTAGTCTTGTCCAGTAATGACTTTTGACTCTTTCTGTTCATTGCTTTATAAAATAGAGGAGTCTTCCTCCACCCCCTTCCTTCCTTTCACCACCATATTTCTGCCTATTGATTTCAAGTTCCTGGAATATTTATTTTGAAAGCTCTGTTATGAACTTTGAAATTCTATATGCAAGAATGATGATGTCTGTTTTGGTAATAACTGCCATTATGTTTTAAATAAGTACTGACAATAACAGAATGCAGGGAGATATGGACTTACGTATTTATCTGCTGTGCCTGCATGGCCCTCATGAATGCATTTATTCTTCGAGATAGTCTAACAGCATCATTTCCCTATCACGTAGGATCTTATTATCTGTTACTGAACACGTAGAGCTAGTAGTTTGAACATCAAAGTTAGCAACTTTCAAAATGTGCTAAGTTAAATTTGTGTTATCATACTGCTATACCTGAAGCAACAGACTTAGTCACATAGAAAGCCTATGTAACTGGATGGAAGTCTTTCAAGTTTTAGGTTAGCCCTAAACACAGCTTGGGATTTCTCTTTTTGAGAAATCCTGGCTACTGGTAATCTCACCATGAATTGATGCAAAATATTGCTTTAAGCTTTTTTGTGCAAATTTTTTCTGTGTTAATGTTCAAGTGAATGATGTTTTGTTCAGATTTCATAATAATTTTATTTAAAAAAAGCCAGCTGTGAAATGGAAAGGTAGTATTTAATCTGATGTCTTTGCAACAGTATATTTTGATACTAAAAAGAAAAAAAAAAAGAACAAATAAAATGGAAGCTATTTGTTTTCAAAATATGCTTCAATTTAGGCTAAATAGTAATCTCTTCAGAAAAGAAATCATAAAGGTTATTGTCCCCCAAGAATCAGCTTTCCTTCCTTTCTTCCTTTGACCGTATGCCAAATTTCTGTTCTGAAAATAATTAAAAAATCTTCATGTGCGTGATTAGTCATCTGTATTTCTGGGCAGTTCTACCAAGACCTAGGAAACTGTTAAAGCTGATGAATTGTGATTGGGTTTTTTCTTTTTCTTTTTCTTTATTTCTTTTTTTTTTTTTTTAATCTCTGAAAAGAAATCATTATTATTTCCTATTTTTCCCCTTACAGTGTAGAAGTATCCATGGCCTATATGAGAAACAGCATTTTTCATTTGTCACTGACTGCTGTACAAGACACTTAAGCTTTGCTCATCTTCATGATGCAGAAGAGCTGAGTGAGTCAAATGTATAATGATGACAATGTACTTCAAAGATTATAAGACAAAAATGTCTGATTGAAAAATTCAAATCAAACTTCTGTTTAATTATGTTTCCTTTCTTTCTTGTGTTGAAGAATGGAGGACCATACTGTGCTCTGAGTCAAAGTAAGCAGATATTTGTTAATCAACTTTGCAGTGGTGTAACTGAGCAGTAGCTCTCTCTTGGATTCTTGCGTGAGCCTGCACATGTTCAGAATAGGGTAACCCATTTAGTCAGCTACAAGTCATTACTTCAATTCTGTTACCTAGTTAATTGACCACAAAGCTCCAAAGAATTCTGTTCAAAGAATACAACATTTCAAAGAACTACTATTACTCATTACAGAAAAAAAGCAAGCATATGCGTATGCTTCACTAATAGTTGGAAATACTCCTACATGGAGTTTTTTTCTTTTAGCAAGGCGTGATTTTTGTGCAAATTACAAGCTGTAATGCTATGCTAAAAATTTGGATGGCAGTAATATGTATATTGTGAAACTTTGCTGATTAGAAAAAAGTTATTTTTTCTCACTTTGGTCAAAATGTATTCTCTCAAGGACTTTCTATGATGGAAAAAGTGTTGCCTATTCCTGTACCTTTTTGCATTTATTCAGTATAGAATGATGAGTGAATTTGCATCACTTTTTAGAAGCAACTGAAATGGAGCTAATTGTTTCAAGTGCTGATATTCTAACAAAATGCCAGTCTCTTTCTTTAACACTGTTAATTAAAGTAGGATATTTTGACTAGACAATTAATCAAGGGAATTAATTACAAAACAATACTCTTGAGTAGCAGAGGTGTCATGCAGATAAACCCCTGTGTACTGCGGTGGCTGTATGCTTCTAGAAAAACTCTACCATGTACATACTAAGCATAATATTCAGACCTGCAGCATACCCTTCAGTGGCCTTTGTAAGTCAGCTGCTCCTTGGGTTGTTGCCAAAATGCTGTGATTGGTCATAGGATAGGAGGAGGAACAAAAATTCATAAACTTTGCAAACCAAAGAATGAGGCACTTGTTCTTTTCCAAATTGAGACTGGAGACCATTCAAGTGTATGCATATATGGACTTTGTTAATGTTTAAGAAGGGGTTGTACAAGAAAAACAGAAGTATCCCAAAATCCTTGCAAACATTTATACCAATAACTTGCTGAATGTTATTAAATCCTGTGGACAGTAACCACACCTATTTTCAGCAAGGCAAGAATTGTTTTCTTTCAAGTATGGTAACAGAAAGTCCTAATTAATTTTCATGAGAAGTTACTTATTTTTATAGTTACTCCCACTTTCCTCCTTGCTCTTTTTATTTTAAGAGTTTTTTTGTATTTCCCTTTAGCAATGTCTGCTCTTATAAAACAGCATACACGTGCCAGGACATCGATGTTTGAGAGAACTGCGGATTATTAGGCTGCAACAGTGGTATCTGGGATGCAGAGAAACTCATAGTGGCACCTTTTGTAGAAAGGCTCCAAATGTGACTGAATGATTTTGCACAGTCCCAGGAAATAAAAACTCTTTGTTTTTATCAAAGTTTAAGCTCAGGTTTGGCATGTGTACCATTAAAGGCACTCCACGTAGAATGAGGGGCCATGTATCTCAGCAGAACCTGTGCATGTCTTTAGGGACATCATTCTTGCATAAAATAACTTTTTAAGAATTTCCTGTGAACAGCCAGTGTAAAGCACAAATCCATAAGCCAGGGACACTATTCGCTAACATGCTCAGATAGTATAGCCAAAAGAGTGCAGAACTTTACTGTGCACTATAGCAGGTATACTGTAATATATTTTGTTAGAATATTGGATTTGTTGTGAGATGCATCTCAACGTTTTCTAAGTCCAGTAAGTTGAGTGATGTGATTATAAGTATTTTATCCAACATATTAATGCACTTAATGAAGTGCAGATAATAGCACTGCTCAATTTATAAGAATTGTCAGACCTCAAAATTGCTTCCATTATTTTGTAGTATTTTATTTGTTAAATCCTTTCAGAACTTATTCAGGAAGTAGAAGTATTTTTTTAAATTTCAGTTAAATTATTTTAATTGGTTAATGTTTTTTTTTGTTGGTGGTGGTGTTTTTTTTTTTTTTTTTTAATTTATTTCCAGAGTACTTTTTTAATTTATTTTTTTTCTCTTCCAAAATTTAATGTCCCTTTCATGGAATTGAGAAGGTGAAGCCATCCTGGTGGATGCTCTTGCTTACTGTAACATTTATATAGGACAAAGTATATAGCATTTCTTGCCAGTAATCTAGACTCCCTCATCAGATGCATAGGCATTTACAAAAGAATATCTCTAGCTTCAGTCTGCTTATGAAAATAGTGTCAGAAATGAATGAAACTGTTAAGTACATAGAGGCTGGACCTAGATCAAGAACAAGCTTTTCACAGAGATGTCATGTGTGAATGCTGACATTTTGCTGCAAGTAAATTAATGGAGTTTATAGAAATTAGGTAATTTGAATTTTTTATTGAGTTTTTTTTTCTGTATTAAAGTGCACGAGATTTCAAGGAATCACAACCCAAGTGACAAGTAAAGCTGTTACTAAGTAGGACTCTAAAGAAGCTAGTAGATACAAAACATTGAATGAGATTCTAATTATTTAGCAGTGTTAGCAAGACACGCAATCCTGTCAGCAAGATATATTCTTTTTTTGCTAAGATATGTAAAAAATATATGGATTTTATTTTTTCTTCCAGTTAAATGCAAAAATTTTTATTTTATTTTAAGTAACCCACTGAACAATATTGGTGACACAGAGGAAAGTTTTTGCAGGCCTAGTTTTGGACCTCTGATTGATGTTTATGGGCATTTCATGACTAAATTGCTTCACCATTTTGATATTTTAGTTAATCACTTGTACATGAGTTAATAGTGATAACTGCAGGGATATGAAGTCACAGGACTTTGAAGATGATTTTCTTCGATGTGGACCATGGTAAGGTCTGAGGACAGATGGGGGAAAAGGATTTCAAGAAAAGCCAAGTATTCAATTCAGATGTGGAATGACTTTGTAATTAGAGAGTAATGGTAATGGTCAGTTCTCTGTAATAATGTCCTTGAAATCATAAGGTGCATTAACTAAGGTCATTTTAACTGGAGTTGTCTTAGCTTTCTTTGTCTTTCTGTGATAAATAATTACAAAAGAGACAGTTTTCTGAAAGAAGGACATTTGGTTGCATTCAGAAAATGTGTTAGTTGATAGAAAAGCATCAGTTCCCATATGTATACTTGCCACAGGCATCACAAGCTTATGACAAATCCCTTTGGGCTACCTGCTCCTCAGGTGCCTCTCAGGAGAAGTGGTGAAAGGCATTCAAGGACTTCTGTGGTGGGTAAAGAGCTGCATTCTGTTTTTTTCTTTTGCTCATTTTCTACTTCATTTATTATCCAGACAGAAAAAATGTGCAGGCTGTGTCCAAATACCTTTTTCATTATCCAGTACCAGAGAGTCTACATAGAATAGAGAGAAAAAAGAGAGAAAAAAAGAAATGAAAGAAAGAAGAGAAAAAAATGAAAATGGGGGAAAAAGCAGAATAGATTTCTTCTATTATCTGCTGTAAACCTTTAGTTTACATTATGTTCATCTGGGACTCAATGATCCTTGTGAGTCCCTTCCAGTTTGAGAAATTCTATGGTAACAATAAAACACTTAACAAAATGGAGTTATGTTTTCTTAAGGAGCATATTTTAATGCTGTGCTGAATAGGGTTCCTTAATTCAGTCTGATTTATTTATTCATGAGAAGGATAACACAGTGTAAGGGAACTGTTATGTCACACCCTGATGATTGAGCACCTGGTAAAGGAGGGAGGGGGAAGGGAGGCGGCTGGCCCAGGAAGTACAAATGCAAGCAATTCACCTGTGTTTCCTAGGTGACTGAACTCAGGGTCCACTCCACCCTGGGCTTATTTAAGGGCTAGCCTCTGAAAGTAGAACGTTTTGTAGGTTAAGGTTACTTCTTTATAAGAAGTTTTATAGCACAGTTGGGTGAGTTAACTTTTTCTGATGTGTGATTAATGATATACCTCATGATGTTTTTGCTGGTATTGTGAAAAACTTATCAGAAGCAATTTTACTGCTTCTAAGGACTAAGATAAAGTGAGTCTCAAACTGGCCCTTCATCAGTTTATGAAAGGGACTGTGCTGTGCATTTGCTTAATGTAATGTGGGATTAGCTGTAAGCACTGGAGGATCCCTTTGCATGCTGTATCATTCTTAGTCTTTGTTCATGCTCTGGAAACTGAGTGGTTGTACAGGTTCCTAGTTTGAAGGTCAAGTTTGGCTTCCATATACACTGTCTTATTTTGCTCAAGACGTGAATTTACCGCTTTTTCTGGATGGTATCCTGATTGATGGCTGTGTAATTCTTCTTTCATCTGAAGTGGATTTAATTTAAGTGAAACCACTAGTCTTCAGTAAATGTTCCTCCAGGTGATGCGCATAATCTCTGCTCTAGCTTGCTCTGTCTTGACTGTCCTGGTACTGCAAGAGTAACTAACAGTAGTGAAATATTGTCACAAATATGGCTTATCTCTTCAAATGCAACTAGGAATGCAGATTCATTGATTTTGAGAGTGTGTTTTTATGCTGTCACTTTCTAAATTACAGAAGTGTAGATTGTGACTCTTTCCTATTGGAACAAGTACAATTTTATGGACTACAGGACTGATTAGTTTTTATCTCAGTGACTGCATTTTTAGATTTCTGGTTAATTAAATAAACCCTAAAACGTAGACAAGATTTATGAAACACCAAGCATTTGCCTCTGCAAGTGAGCTCAACTCAAAACAAGTGAAAGAACTTGTTTGTCTCCGAATTTCCTATCAGGAGCTATTCTTGTATAAGAAGATCTTCACAATTCATCATTTTAGCAACCTATGCCAGGTGTAGTTAAGAGTATGGTCAGAGTTTACAAAGCATTATTATTTTTTGCTTACTTAATGTTATTAACATCCCGCTTCTAGTAGTGGAATTCCCACCATTCTAATTCACTCCCTTCCACACATGTGAATAAATATTTTAGAGCAAGAGGGAATACAGGTGAGACTGATGCCACTAACAGCCATGAGATCCCAAGACTAGCCTCAGCCTTTCCCTGATTAATTTGCTGAATCAACTTTTTATTCTTACTGAAAATATTGTTCACTTACCACCAAAGGGAAAAAGAAAGCAATCATTCCATTACAGTCTGTGAGGGGATGGATGGCAAGAGCCTTCCATTTATATATAAATCCTAAAACCACTGAGGTTTTTCTCTGAAGTCTTTTAGGACTAAGGTAATGCATGCACACAATAGAAGTGCTAAAATAGCATATATTCATCTCTGATTTGCATGTAATGTAGGTTTATTATAAAAATGAATATCAGGCTTAAAATACTTAACTTTCAGTGCTGGCATTCAACAAGAGGCATACAATTATCATAGAAAAATAACTTTTGAAAATTGAAACAAAGCTGATATTAGGTCATCCATGACAGCCTTATAAAAAGGAAGCAAGTAAAGGTATATTGGGAACTTCCACTGTTTTTATAGCTGAAGCTAACTGTCAGAATCTTCTGTTGTAGTTACTTTCTATGTAGCTTTAGATGCAACATTCTGTGTTACTCCTTTGAAGAGCTGAATCATTTCTGCCTTCATAGGGTAAAGATAATTCAGCTGGTTTTTGATTCATTGTTTTGAGTTCTTGAACTCAAGAAGAACGTGTATACATCTTTGTGAGAGTGGTGCAAGGAGTGGAATGGTGCTGTATGAAGGCAGAGACACGTTTGTACTCCCAAAGCGGATGACAAAGTAGTAGGAGAAATGAAAACACTGCAGGTGCTATATGTTATGAGGTCTTTGTGTGAGGGGGAAAAAAGCGCATTCATTTCACTTTTTATTCATGATGGTCTTTGAGAGAGGAAAAAAAAAAAAGCTCAAAAACAGGGTAGTGGAGGGAGAGCACTGAGTTGCAGGTCATTGATGATGGTGTAAAACTAAAGATAAAAAGTAGAAAATGTATCGTGTAGTAAATGATGCGAGTTTTATCCCTTTCAACGTTTCAGAGCCCTAGATGGCCTTTCCAAGATGACCTAGCTCTTAGACACTCAAACTCATTCCTTTGAATGCTCCTGATGGAGGCTGCTGGCTGTGAGTGAGCCGTGTCCTCACCTTAGCTGCAGTCTTCAGAGTAGCCTGAAATACTGGCTGTGATCAGGAGGGTGACTTACTTTATCTGATGCTGTGGACGTGTCCTGCATTAGTGCAAGAGCTGACTCTGACACCAGAGGGTAGTGATGTTTGGAGACTTGTGAATACTCTCCCTGGCAAAATTCAGTGCACACCTGGCTGGGAGGGTGTTGATAGATGTAGGGCTTTTGCATGCAACTGTGAGCCATGTGCATGCTTAAAGAGTGGAGGAAAAAAAAAAAAAAAATCAGAGGAAGTTCAAATAGTGCCTATGCATGTGGACTGTCAACAGTTGAAGGTGGGCAAGTGTATAGGCTGAGATACAAATTCTCAGACCTAAAAAAAATCATATTTCATTCAGTGAAATATATTCATTCAGTTCAGTGTTTTACTTGAGAGAAAATAAAATACAGGATGTGAATGCACAAGCACACCTGTTTTTTTTAGAGGGTTCCTTAAAAATAGTTTATTTTAAATCAAGATTTCTACTGTGAGCAAAGAATTATATCTATAGTCAATTCTTTGTTACTTTAGTAACTCCCGATTCCATCAAATAGGAATTATAGCCCCAGGAATTCTTTTGACAAAAGGTTGCCCCTGGAGTCTAGAAGATTATCCAATTACAATGTCAAGAAGCTTAGAGCAAGGATGACTGACTAAAGATAAGCATCTGAGAGTGTCAGGAAAAGAGAGAAAGAGTATTTTATCTGAATAGAGGCAATAGTAAAAGTTTCTTTTCCAGAGAGTGGTCAGGTACTGGGACAGTACCCAGGTAGTGGTCTCAGTGGCCAAGCTGCTAGAGTTCAAGAAGTTTGGACAGTGCTTTGAGGAATATAGTTTGAATTTTGGTGGTTTAATGGGAAGGCTGGAGTTGGACTTGGTGGTCCTTGTGGGTCTCTTCCAACTTGGGGTATTCTGTAATTCTGTATGTTAACAAAAAGTAGTTCACTATTCTGCAGCACTTCTCTCTGTGTTAGGAGAATAAATTGGCCTCTGCAGATTTTTCTGTTGAGTACCTAAACTCTCTAGAGAGTCAGTTTAAGTAGGCTGAGAAGTCCTCATTTGGGCCAGACATTTACAGTTTCAATCAGGCTGTGCCTTAATCATCTCGCCAGCAGGATTGTTCTTCATCTCATGTGTATTCTGTGCCAATAGAAGAACTCTTGCAGGAAAGGAAACATGGAGTTTTGATCAATCTGTTATTTAACATTATCAACAAAAATGCAGACAGCATTTTATTTAAGTGAAGGTATAACAAATGTCTGAGTTTTTCTTGGAAGAGAGGTCAATGAAATTTAATTTTGGTTAAAGTATGTAATTATCCAGAATTTGCTAAACATGAGAGCCTTAATGCGGCTGAATAGGATCTAATCAAAGATCCAGCTAGCTCAGGTCTCTGTCTCTGGCAAAAGCGTTTGTTGGGAGTACTTAAGAACAGGGTGTATGTGCCAAGTGATTCACCAAGATTTCCTGTAACCTGTAGCTGTAATCATTCTATTTAACAGTTGTTTAATCATTCTGTGCTTCTTGAATTTATTAAAGGCCTTGGGGATTTAAAAGCCTGGAGGTGTTTCTAAACTGCAGGTAACTGAGGATCTAAACATTAAGGAAGCAAGCACTTCTGTGAACAAGGACATAATGCAGTCTCATTAACTGTAACTTGGTATTTCATGACTGACTTGGCCAAGAATTTTGATTAAAGTTTTAACTGTTGTTAGAGTGTTTAGAATGGCTTTGTCCTGCATGGATGCTGTGGGGTCTAACTAAAGCTAAAATTAGCTTTTCTCTCAATGAGAGCACTAACTAGATTTCTCTTCCCTAGTCAGTGTTTTGCTATCCCAGAAGATAAATGTACTTAAGCTTTTGGACCTGTATCTCTGTCAAATTTGGCAGAACTGTGTGGAAAGTCAGTAGGCTTCATGCAGTGAGCCCAAGAAACGGAGGCAGCTACATGCATACACAGTGTGACAGTATGATTGTACAAGCTTTGTTTCTTTAGGAAAAAAAAAATTAAAAGACTGTAGTAATTACAGATTGCCAATAATGTGGTCAAAACTTGATTTGCAGTGGTAAGGGAGTGGTCCCTTATTTGCGCCATGAAATTAAAGCTCTGGTGGTAAATACTGGTTTTATTCCTTAGGAATCTATATATTCCGAAGACAAAAAGAAAAAATAAATCAAATGCCACTGAAAAATAAAATCTTTGATTTATTTTATTTTATTTTATTTTATTTTTATTTTATTTTGATTTATTTATTACATGTTGTTTATAATAAACTGAAAACCATCAGTGCCTCCACCTTTCATGTAGGGCAATACATACCTTCTGTATAGCATTTGTGGCATTCGAAACACAGTGTGGCATGGTGTCAGTATCACAGTAACTGTAAGTACTGTGTGTGGTAAATGTCAAGATTTTAATTGCACTTACTAAGCCATTTTGTTTTGTATTGCTTGTTTGGAAGAAGCACGTAATGAGCATCTCCCCAGGAAATTACATGATGAAGGGATTCATCAACATAGTTTACCTGATGTCACTCTATGGATGAAGTTGTTAGTATGCAGCTTTAGGATGTTAAAAACAAAACCTATAGAAAAGAAAAAGAAATAGAGAAGTCTGTTTTGGTGGTAGTGTTCCTCCCATGTACATGCAATTTATTATCAGGACAGTTAAATAAATTGCCTTTACTGTAACGTGCATTTGGCAAAATGAAGCCTAACATTTACAGGCTATCAATAAAGATGTCATTGTGAAAGACTGCATAAAGAAACAAATAAGAGAGAAACACTGAATTCATCTCAGCTGGTTTAGATCTTTTTTTTTTTTTTTTTTTTTTCTGTGGACAAACTTACTACCTACTGTATAGGTCTGTCCAGGTTCCTCATAGATCTGACTTTTCACAGATCTGCGTCACCCATTTTCTGCCTAAGACAGGCCAGTTTGTACTGGAGCAGGTAAAGGTCTCAGCAGTGTGTTAAGCTCAAAATTCTGCACTGTTTCTACCACTGCAGTTAATAATGACCATTGTGAATCTCTTACAGGGGTTTGCTGCTGATACAGTTGCAGTTGACAGAACATTATTATCACCTTCCATTGGTACCGCAGATGAGAAGATGCTCTTTTATCTGAATCATTTTTCAATACCCCTTTCTCACCTTTTCTTAATTTTCAATTGCCAGAGAGCATAATGCTTTTCCTCTGGACTGATCTTGTCTTAGATGAAGATTCACTAAGAGGCTAAAGTAGTTTTTGTCTTTTCTTCACGTTAGCCTGCACTGTCTGATGTTCCTATGTTAGCAGTTTGTGCATGTGTGGGCTTTGCTTCAGCTTCTTGGTAGCAAAGTGTTGAGCTGTGGTTCACATCTGTTTTTATGTCATGTTTGTTCCTTGCATTCACCAGGATGTGAAAAACAAACCTGAACCTTAGGACAGAGATGCCTGAGAAAGCACGCTTGCAACTGAGCTGCGAAATTTCCATGTAAGCTGTCAACCCCTGTCAGTGGCTTTTATGTGCTCATCCCAGAGGCAACATTGTGCTACAGGCATTTTATGTTCTTCTGTTGCATTATGTGAATTGCAGGAATGCTTTGCTGTTACTTCTTCAGGTTGCTGGTTGTGGGTGGTGGTGTTTTTTTTTTTTTTTTAAAGGCTTGAAACAGATCCTAAATCCTAAACTTCTGGCTGTTAATGAATGGTGGCCCATAGTAGTGTTTGGTGGATCTGTTGTTTAACTGTTTGCTCTCACTGGGAATGAAGTTGAGGACCTACCCAGTTTCATCTAATCTCATGTTCCTGTGCACCTGAGCATAGTGTTCTCTCCAGGGTAGATGTAGCAGTGCTATTCTTTTTCTTGGACAAGCACAGATTTTCCAGCCTTATTAGGATTTCTCAGGGGAATTAAGTCTGTTTCAAGTGACCAGAAAAATATTAATTATGCAGGTCATATTTTCATGTAAGCATTTCATGAGATTTTTTCATAACATTTAAATGATAATATTACTCCTTTTCCTAATTGCATTATACATCATCATCTTTCCACACGTAGGAAAATGTGCTGAAATCTAGAGATGGATGAAAATAAGTGCTTGGGTTACTCCCATAGCATAATAATTTGTTATAGAAAAAAAAATAGTTTTTAATTCTTTACATCACTGTAGAAGAAGGAAAACTGAATTCTATTTATATGTATTATAATTCTGCCCCAGTGACTTTCAGCACATTGCTTTGTTGTATTAGATGCTCATGTTTGATTATGGAAATAATGTTTAGGAAGTAGTATTTAATGACATGTATAGAAGATATGAAGGAAACCGACTGGAGATCACTGTAAGGTGGCAGATGGAAATAGAATAAAAAATTCAGTGATAATATTAAGGTATTCTCAGAGTTATAATTAGATTCTGGGTCAGAAACAGTCTTTCTGGTATACATATTTTAACAGATATTGCAAGTGCTTCTTGCTATGGACTGAATTGGGATCCCAGTGTCTGGCAGCACTGAGCAGACTGGCCGAACAGTTTTCTGCATCAACACTGTTCAAAGACCACTAAGTACATCCTGCTTTTCAGAAGCTAGTGGAAGCCAGGGCAACAGTATAAATGTAAATACCATGCTTTGCATTTTAATTAATAACATTGTGTTCTTATGATCAAGTGTGTCTTAGATGATTTCTTAAGACTGATTATTTTCTTTGTGTAAGGAAGGAGAGACATGATACACTCATGCTGCTGTAAACTAGATACAAATTACTTTGTAGAAAAGCAGTGTTGTGAAGAAAAGGGCCTTCTGAATCCCATTGAGACTAAGGGAGAAAATAGAGTTTAAAAGGCTTTCTTAGCATGTCGTGATTGATACCAAGTATTGCGGTGAGATAAAAGGTATGCTCTTTAACTGCCTTTCATAGGCAATGTGGCAAATGTTAATAATGGTATCCCCTAACTGGACAACTGCAGAAGATCAGGCACATGGAACTCATCTGTGTTCCTGTTGAGGCACATACATCATGCGGAATCCCCTGTTGCATTCTTGGGGAATAAGAGCTCTTGATGACAGTGAGAGTGACCCAACTCAGTACAAGTGTTTAGGGTATCTGACGTAATGAAATAGGCTGCACTGGAAATGTGTTATCTCAAAGTTTATTGAATATGTGTCTGACCTTTCTGCCTGCTGAAACACTGGTGTTCTGCTGCTGTCTGTAAGAACAATTCATATGGAAATTGCCTATCAAGAAATAATCATGGAAATTAGTAGGCTGTACCAGTTCTAAAACATGAGTCTGAACTGCAGACTGGTTATCTCTTCTTACGCTTGAATACTAACACAAAATTCAGTGAATAAATGATTCATCATTAATGACTGCTTTTCATTGACACATGCAAAACTTGCCCCAAAATTGTCATACAGAAAAGTGTGTGTTCTTGATTACTGTGTGAATATTAGGTGCAGTTAGGAGCAAGAAAATAATAGACATACCTTATTTATTGGAAGTATTTTAGATTTTTTTTCAAGCTAAATGTCTCAGTTGTTTTCTCTCCACAATCCCTTTTGTCTCACCCAACCTAACTTGTTTTCTTCCAGTGTACCTGCCTGCTCTTCCAGTCTCCATCCTGAAATGCTCCTGCAAAGCTCCAGGCAGTTCCTGCCTTCTGAAGCGATGCAGTGTAGCTGAATGCATGTGCTGCTACTTTTTTGTGGATGTGGCAAAAGAAATGGGTTTTTCAGAATTTCGGGATATTATCCAGTAGAATTATGGATTGTGCATCCGACCTTCATACTGTTATTCTTTAAAATAACATTGTCCAAATGTTATTTTGTGGAGATTAATTTTTTACAGTTTTGTCTGCCTGAAACCTTTCTGCCATCAATAACACTCTTGCTCTTGAGGTGTTGGTGTTTCTGTAAAGAGTGTTCAAGGCTTATCCAGTTGAGGGTTTTGCATGGTTAGGGAACTAAACTGCAGTGAATTCCAGTATTTTAATGCATTTAATGATACTGTCATTTGAACAAAATGACCAACTGCATGCACAAATTTGTAGCATTTAATTTTGTTTGTGGTGATTACCATAGCCAGTATGCATGCTGATGCCATGTGTAGCAGCTGTCACACAGTATCACTGGGAACAAATTTTACTGTGATTACAGAAGATGAACTGCCACTAGAGAAAATGTAGAGCTGGGATATAATCTGAGAAAATACAAACTATGATGAATTTGGATCCTTTCTGGCAGGCAGAGAAATAGTGCACCTGTTCATATTTAGTGATAGAAAAGCACAAATTTTAATTCAAACGGATATGGCTTCCTTGAAGTGCTATGATTTATGGCTTTATAATCTAATGTGACTGTCTCTTGAAAATTTGAGTAAAAAAAGAGGAACTGGTTGTGTGATGGACTATGGTGGAAATACGGTTTGTTTCTACAGTTCAAATCTTGATCTTTGCAATTATACAATTTAGAAAAATAGACTAAATGAAGACAACATTTAAAATCTTCTCTTTAACAGTTAAACTGGACTTTAAAAAAAACAAACAAACAAAAAAAACAACCCTTGAAGAAGATGGCATGATTAAAGAACTGCAGGTCTTCATAGGAGTGAACTTGAAGAGACATGAAAGAGTGTTGAACTAGATAAAATAGATCATATCTGCCATTGCAAAAAATCAATCACAGGTGCCCGTTGTTTTGGCCACTGGTACCACCATCAGTGCAGTAGTAGACCAAGGCCTGATCTGAGCCTCCGTTATGTTGCAAGCTCAGTTGAGCTTGCATTTGGAGGAGAGCCTTACTGGAGACTGACTACATCAATATTTGAGATAGTTAATATTAAGATATTGATTTTTTTTTTTTTTTTTTTTTAAAAACACAGACAGTATTTAAACTCTCTCCAGAAAGAATGGATGAAGACACTTGACCGTCTTGACTTTGCAATTCTGTATTATTCTTAGTTCAAAATAAAGCAAAGTGATCATCCCTTGGGTCTGCTGAAGTTATTTTACCCTTACTGGTTATATTGAGGAATATCCAGGGGAAAAAAATGTAAAAATGTTGTGTGTAGAAAGCCATTATGTCCTGATATTTTTGGTTGTATGAGTGTTGTTTTAACCCAGCATCTCAACACCACACAATCATTTGCTCACTCCCCACTCCCCGTGCGATGAGGGAGATAACTGGGGGAGGGGAGGCAGGTGGTGGTGGTGCTGGTGGAAGCGAAAGTAGAACTCATGGATTGAGTTATGAAGATAGGAAAGGAAGAGGAGAGGAAGAAAAAAGTAATGATTGTAAATGTATATATTTACAAAACAAGTGATACACTACACAATTGCTCACCACCCACTGACTGATGCCCAACCTGTTCCCAAGCAGTGGCTCCCGCCCAGACAACTCCCCTCTGTTTTCTAAAGTGTTTTTTGCATGATGTTATATATCTTGTAGTTTAGATCATTGTCCTGGTTCTGTCCCTTCATAGCTCCCTTGCTAACAAGACAGTACCAGAAGCTGAAACACTCTTGGCTCTTTGTGGTACTACTCAGTGACAGCAAATAATACATTGATGTATTATCTACATTGTTTTTTCCCAAAGCATCATACCAGACACTGAAGGAAAAATCTACTCTGTTCCAGCTGAAACCTGGACAGTGAGACTTTTGGAAACTGCAGTTAACTATGGGTAAATTGTTTCTGGTGTTGTTGCTTGATGTTTTCCGGGTGCAAGAGTTTCATCCAGTACCTTAGATAATGTAGTGTTTCCTGACTACTGAACAGATGTTATTTCTTTGGAGTATCAGAAAAGACAATAAAACAAAGCAATCTCACAGTTACTGAAAATGGGAACTTCTAAACGGTGAAATGAAAACACTGCTGAAAGCCAGCACATTTCTGAGAAAATACCTCAATTCTCTGAATAGCAAAGCATGTGTGTTCTTGCACTATATCACCTGTTAGTAGGGTAACTGTTGTTTTGAAGATAACCTTTCCAGTAGTAAATCACCTGAAGATAGAGAGTAAAATACCCTGGGAAGGAGGAGGTGAAGTATGTATTGAAGATTCCATTAAATACAGTGTCTTTGTAGAATGATCTTCATGAAGACCTAGCAACTTTTGTCCTTTGTTAAATTTAGTAGTCCCCTCCTTTTTTAATGTGCTTTACTTCTTGAAATATATTTAACAGCACAAACCCTATCATTTTCATTATATGTGTTCGGGAAATATTTTAATTTCTTATCATGAGGAATATGGTAAATGAGAACTATTAAGGTAGCAACTGGACAGTGAATAAAAGCCATGAATATTGGGTCTGACAGGCAAAGCATAGCCCTAAACCTCAGGGATTTGTTGTTTCAGTTTTCAAGTTCTTATTGTAGTATGCTACAAGGAGCGACAAAGGTTAGAATCAAGAAAAAACATGGAGACTAATTACAAATTGTTTCAACAAGTGACAAATTCAATGCTCTCTGAGCACAAGGTTACTTGTCTAGTTCAAGTGTATGTTTTACTATCCAGCGTGACTACTATACATCTATGTGTCCTAAAAGTGTTAAATGACAAAAGGGAAGTCAACACAGTATTTTTAATTTTTTGAAGCAAGAATAACTGATGTTCTTGTTTAAGATTACATTTTCTTCAAAAAAAAGGGATAATTGTTTATGCTAAAAGTGAGCTATAAAATAAGAGCAAAGAGTGATACAAATGATATTTCTAAAGTCTAGAGTACCTGAGCATCCTGACCTTCTACATATGCGATTATGGCAATTAAAAAAACTTTTCACAAACTTTAATGTCAGTAGACTTACAAGTCTATCAAAAGCTAGGAAAGGAAAGAATACAAATTGTTCTTTAATACTTGAATGTTTCATTCATGGTACAGATTGTATTTCAGTTTAACTGTGTTGATAGAATTATGAAGGTTTTTGTTGCCTAAAAAAAAAAAAAAACTAAAGGAAACTGCAGAAGGGAAATAGAAATATTTTGTGGTAAGTATTGGGAATATCTGTGTCAGTTTAAGTCACTGCATGTTTCTGCTGCTTTTTTTTTTTTTTTTTTTTTTTTCCTGTCTTAGTAATGGTAACTTGCTATAGATACACAAATAGCAGACAGGTCTGTTTCCTGAGGAACCTGTTTAGTCATAAGATACCATAAGATTTGTTTTAATGGCGTATGTCTTGCACTAGGTCATTCTGTTCGGTGCTTTGGAGTAGCAGTAATAGACCAGGACAGTAGTTGAAAAACCTTGATGTGGGGTAGAGATGTTCAAATGTTCAGCCCTCCAAGTGTTTGGCTCCCTGCTGGGAAGGGGCTGCTCTAGGAAGGGATATCGCTGCTTTCATTTGGCAGTCAGCACAGTTTTTCTCGTGGGCTGACTTGTTCTCCCTGTTTGTCCTTTCCTTCCTCCTGATCATTTTCTTTCCTCATTGTCCTCCTTCACTTCTCTTTAACTTTTTACTCTTTTAACTTGTCTCTTTCCTTCTGACTGGCATACCAAAGGCTGTCATTATGCCTGTAGCTCTTCTGTATATTGTATACATTCTCCATGGTTTTCGTCTTGATATTTTTGTGATTCAGGGATCAACAGAGCAGATAGTGTGTTCACTACACAGTAAAATTGCACTGCCCTGTAGATGGTACCAAAATGTAAATAACTGCATGAATAACTGTTCCTTTTTTTCTTGTCTAAAGGTCAGGAAGCTGGAAATCATTGTGAATGCAAAAGACAGCTCTGTAGGTAATGATATTCATGTACATGGTATTCTGAGTGCCACAGTAACAAATTAAATAAGAACTATTGTAAGAAACTGTATGAAAACAGGGTGACAGCAGTGCAGTTACAGCAGTAGTCTTCGTCGTCTCACTGACGTTTGTATCATAAGAATGTAGGATGAGAAATGAGGCTGGTTATAAATAGTGAGGGAAACTTTATCTCAAGCATTTCCAAATATTAAGACCATGTCTGCAGCATGTAGTGTGGAACAGGCAGGCATATGGAACTGTATTCACCTCTCCTGTGTTAAGGATTCAAACACTGCCTATTTGTGACAGCATTAGTTATCATAAGCTTTTCGTAGACAGCACAGAAAGATGAAGGCATCCTCTGATGATAATTTATTGTCTTACCTTACATTTCTGTAATAAAATGAAGTGAACAGTACTCTAGTATGACATGTTTATAGTTGTTTGGGAGAAACAGATCTGGGATGGCCTGTATTCTGTTATCTAACATTCAGACACCAAAATGTAGGTGATACTCCTGTCAGCAATGATTGCCTGATCTACATGCACTTTCTGGGGAACAGGCAAAATATTCCAGCCTAGGGCTGGTGGAACATTTTGGCTTTTTTCTCCCCACGCGAACTTGCTTTACACAAACTGCTTCACAGCACAGTGAAAATAAAGGTCTGCATGGAACAATCAGCTGAGTGCCTTTTGGCACTGACAGATGTTCCGTGGTACAGAGCACATAATCAGAGTGGACTTTGATTTTGATTTGTGTAGGACACAGTCTCCTGCTTTCCACAGCTGTTGCCCCAATACCAGTGCTATATTAAAAAATTCCTACAGTCAGAATATCTGAAAGGGTTGTGTTTATGAGTGTCAGCCATACCTATGGCACAATCATGCTGTATCAATAAACCACTGATAAATGTGCGTGTAAAATTGTGTTTTGTCTCTGCATTGCTGTGAGCATAACAGAAACATGTTGTGTGGCAGAGGAGCGGTAGATCTGGTGCAGGGGGTCTCCATGTGGGATGCGCACATCCTTGGGGAGGTGCAAGACAGTACTTTGAGGTGCAGGAAGAAAGTATTTTTCTATCATTAATAACAGAATAATCACATCTTAAGAAGAATGTTTATTTCATCTTTATCATTTTTATTTTCTACTTCTTTGTATGCTTTATAATATTAATAGTGTATTAGTAGTATGTGTATGTTATAAATACACATACATTGGAGGTGCATACTGGAATGTTGTTCTTGTTGAAAAGGTTGTATGATCAGAAATGTTTGGAGATTACTTATCTTATGCATGTGATAATATTTAAATTGTGAGAGCATGATTTGCTAACTCATGTTTGTTGTTCACCGTGTTTTTTGTGAGTTTCAGGAAATGAAGGGGTTTTGATCTGCTGATCTCATCTGATGCAGAAATTGGCTCTTGTTTCATCTAGGTAATGATGCCATGCGCAATGTGTTGTCAAGGCACTAGACTTCTGTTAGCATTTAGTAGAAAACATAATATGGCTTCTGATGAAGTCTAGAGAGAACAGAAAGTAAGAATGTTGAAGTAGAGGTTTTAAAACGTAGAGTTAAGACTTAAGTCTTAAAGAAACGTATCTTGCTTAGGAACATCTATAATGAAATTTTAAAAGTAACAATGCAGTCATTTATTGACAGCGTTGCCTGTGGGACAGTAGAATTGATTGGGAGGCTACCTATGCCTCCATCTTACCAGACAGGCAGTCAGATTGGAATCCAAGTTTGTATTTTGCTAATGGATATTATCCTCTTATTTACAGTGCAAAACCACGAAGCTGTAATGCTTTGTGTATTTCAGCTATATGGCCTGATATTTCACTTTTATTTAGTAGATTGAGCTGTCATAAATTATTTATTGTTAGTTTCAAACCTGGGAATTAGATCTGGTCAAACTGGAATCATACAGTCTAGTGAAGACCCATAAAAAGTGTTTTCGGTTTGTTCTATCAAGTTTCAGAAGATGTCAAGAGAGATCAATAAAGTGTCTTGGAGAAGGAATAGGAACAGTACAGTGGTGATGTAAGGTGTGGTAAATTGACCTTGAGCTATCTGTGATTCTTCCTGTGCAGGAGGAATTGTTCGGCTTAGATATCACCAGAGCCCATCAAGCCCAGTTTTCTACTGGGATAACTGTCAAGATTGTGTTACTTCAGCTGAGCATAGGAAGAAGCTGCTCTTTGAGTAATGAGGAAGATTGTACAAGTATTCATCTGAAAATAATGCCTCCAGTGTTATAATGTTGACCCACGACATCAGAGGCAGATGTTGATGGTGTGGCAGCAGAGGTTGAACCTTCCCGCCAATATTCCGTTATGTTTTGTTGCCTTCTGATGGCTGGCAGCAGAGGGACAGTCTGACAAAATGATATTTGATGTGGAAATATGTGTGAAGCAAAGGTGTGTCACTGAATGCTTCCGTGCAGAAAAATTTGCACCTGTTGACATTCATTGATGCTTGCTGAATGTTTATGGAGAACAGACAGTAAAGCACTGTGAGGCAGTTTTAGCAGTGGTGACAGCAACAGTAGGTCACCTTTGCTAATACAGATTTTTACAAGTGCAGCATGCAGGACGTTGTTCATTGCTGGTGAAATTGCACAGCTAATTGGTGGTGATGTTGAAAAACAGAATTCTGTAGCTGAAACTTTGCTCTATCAAGCAGTGTTACTGTGCTTTTTGTATCTGTTGTTGTTTCTGTGGAAATAAATAAGAGGCATTAGTTTCAGAGTGAACTAGAGTCATAGAATTAGAGAATCACTATGAAAAGAAAACTATGAAAAGAAACTACCTACCTTTTGGCTGTTTTTCAAATGTAATTTTTTTTTTTTTAAGAGAAATTTGGATTCTTTGAATGTTGTTTTCAGAATTGATTTTTAGTGCCTGAATTTTCAAATCAAGTCTCTATGAGCAATAAGGGAGAGTGTGTCTAAAAATCAGTTTAAGTAGAGTTCCTTTATATTTCGGTCTCTGTTTTGTTTACGTTTGGAGTTTCTTTGTGAAGAATCTTGTTAAAACAGAATTGCATTTATAAGGCAGAGCAGTACTTCTCTTTCATTAGAGTCAGCTATGTAAGATGTTGATATGACACAGAACGATGGACATTATTCCTGGATTATTTCTTGAAACAAGAAACATCTTGAAACTTTTACTAAGCTTGCTGCGGAAAATCTCAAAGGTATGCCTTTAGATATGTCCATGTTTCTTAGTCATGTTTCAAGACTCACATGGTGATATTCCTCTGGCAGTGCTGCAAGCAGTCTAGCAAGTTATCTCTATCTTCATGATTTCATCATTTTTTGAAGATGTCACTTTAGATAAATGCACGTGAACAAATTATAGGGGACATAAATTTAGTGCATCTTTCATAATACCGCAGGAGTGGTGTGAACACATGCTGCTACCCTTAATGCGATGTATCTTATCTTTATAGCATGTATGAGAGCATTTACTGCAGAGCAGTGACAAATATTCTTTAGAATACTGTGCCAAGAAAATATCTGATTGTAATTTATCTGAGTTCCTGTTCCTTAGAAAACCAAATAATGTGTATAGAGTCCAAGTCTGAATCTTTACAGAGTTTTTTCACAGTAATGACAGTCATGACTTCTTCCCTTATAAGTATCATAATTACTTGGTTTGTCTAGTGTTTGCATGGCACAGCTGTCATCCTGAAGTGAGGAAGAGTCATCATGCTCCCTCTGCCTGTATACTAGAGAGCACTGGTACTATAAGTGAGAGAATCTCTAACATAGATAGCACAGACTGGGGAACGCAGACTGTGAGGTAGAAAGGGTTGTAAAAATGCATTAAATGTGGATTAAAACAGAAATTAGCAAATGCTATTCCTGCTATTCTGGGAATTCTGTTGCAGGGTATTTAGGAAGCACACTTGGTTGAATTGTTCATAGTTTAGATTTGCAAGTATGCTCAGGAATTTCACATTTCTTGTAAATGAATTAGTAAGAGCATGAATTGTTTATAGAGAAGAGAAAGAAGATAGGGTTAATGTTATTGGTGAGGAGAAGTGCATCAAAACTTTCCAGTTTTTCTCTCAGACTGTTCTGAGCTACTTGGAAATGATTCAAAATAAGATCCTCAGGCTTCTGTTCTTAAGGCCTTCATGGATCAAGAAGCTTGTTTTCTTGGATTGCTTTGTAAGACTGTAATCTTTCTGTAGCTAGATTTAATGAGGTGATTGTAGTTCTCCTTTTCTGTTAGTAACATCGAAAGTTTTCCATCAAATCTGGCATCCTGACGTTGTATTCACTGTATTGATAAAAAGACAGTCCCTACCTCAAGACTCCGTAGCATATGGGAACAGGATATGGATTGTTATAAATGATCTCTAGGATGGAAGTAAGAAATGAGAATAGGCAAAGAGGTAGCCCTGTGTACACCTTAGTTATTTCATGGTAGGCAATATAAAGATAGATAGGCCTTTCTACTGAGCAGATTGACATTACTAATCATCAGATTATCTTACAGAGACTGTAGCTAGGGTGTAGGCTGAGTAAGTCCTCCAAAATGAAGAAGGAGATAGTCTAGTGGATTTCTGTCAGAGATATTGTGGAAAAGTCAAAATTTTTCTGTTATTTTTCCTGTTGCTTATGAGACATATCTTTAGAGAGTAGGCTTCTTAAAATGAATAGCAAAGTTTGAATGCATTCCTGTAGTTGAGATACTAGAAACTGTTTCATTCCATATTCATCTATTTGTTTAAAATAAGATACAGAATTTCAGTGTCATATTTTGACTAGAACTTGATTAGAGAAAATGGTGGTATACTTTGTACTCATTACTGAGACTTCATTAAGACTTGCATAAAAGCATAGATCTAGTGGTGGAAGCCTGCGAAGAAACTCTAATTCAGAGAGATGTGGTACAGTTTAAGACAAAGTTTGATACATAGCATGTAGCTCTCTATTTAAAAAGAATTAAAAACTTTGTAATGATAAAATAACCCATTGTCATCAATATCAAAGAGAAAATGAAATGGAAGCAAAGAAGAATGAATTATCCTGTTTATATACAAGTTACACTAGCAGAGAAGTTATAGAAGTGTTATTTGAAATAAAATAGTACAATAGAGCTTTGCCAAGGTACTATCTTGCTTAATACTATTATTATATCAAGCACCAGCTCAAAAAGAAAGTATCAAAAACTGGAAAATCTGTTTCGCTGACTTTATTGATTATGGAGATATATTTCTTATTCATAATAATGAACACCTTGAAAAATCCAAGGTTTTAAGTGCCTAAGAGGAAATGAATGCTCAAAACAGTTTTGTAACAGTAAAAAGATGACTGAAATATGTTGCCGTTACATTAGGTCTTTGAGGAAGTGTTGAGTGTTCAGTACTCACTGATGTTGAATTGCTAAGCAGGGGCTGCCAGAGATGAGGGAACTGTTGGTCCACAGCAGGTGGTTCTCTGATTCCCTGCTATTACTTCAGAAATGTGTAGGTGTCTAGTATGGCCTTCTTAACTTACTGCTGTGCTATGCCTGGTGTGACCTGGTGAGCAGGACCATGTAATGCTGTTCACTTAGTGTGGGCTGTACTTCTCCATCTGTGCTGAGGCTGAACTGTAGGAGCAATTCCAGTTTTTGCTGAAATGCAGATGGGTGTCAATGGTTGCAAGCAATCTTGTAGTCCTGTTCTAGCTCTTTGAATAATGATCTATGTCTTACTAGAGCAGATAATTTTTTTTTTTTTTTCTGAAAAGATTATGTGTGTAATTACTAATTTTCAATGTGTTCTTTGTTAAAAATAGTGAGATAGCATTTCACAGTACCGTAGTGGCAGGTACCTAGAGAAGATTTAAAGAATGAGCCAGAAGGAAGATAGATTATATCCTGAGAAAATACTGCTAACACCTTCAACAGCAAGAAGATTGATGGAGATCAATAATGTGAAAAACAGACTTATGGGTGATAATAGACAATTAGATATAGGTTTGTTGTGAAATATGGCAGCAAAAAGTCAAAGTGGTTTAGAATTGCAGCATATTTAGAGACATCACAGCTAGAACAGAAGGTGATAATGCCCCTATCTAAGATACGGTAACACTACAACTAGAAAAAAATTCATCAGAACTGGGCTTTTCAGAACAAGAAAGATGCTAAAAATCAAGAAGGTGCATGGATAGTAGTTGCTGTGGTGAAGAATCTGAAACTGTTACCTATAAGTAATAATACGTATTATATAAATATATAATAAATACAAAATTATTTTTGACTGTTGGGACATGAAAAAGACATTTTCTGAAGGAAAAATACAACTATATGTATAAAAACTTATTTTTTCTTCATCAGAATAGATCTTCATTTATTGGAACTTCTTACACTAGTTGAGTTTAGAAATATATATGATATTATTAGAGTACCAGAAAATACATCAATGCACTTGAAAATACACAAATGCGTTTTTGTTTGTTAAACCACAGTTTTATATTTTGCACAATGGTTTTTATGGTATCAGAAAAAAGACTATAGTAGGTGAAAGGAATTTACTTAGTGATGTTTAAGTGATGCATTATCACTTTCAGCCACAGTTTCTGGAAAAGCACGGGGGGTTCTCTTGCTCCTGTACTGCACCAGCCAGTACCTCAGGACCACATATGCACTTAAAGCGCCTAAAAAAAGCACTGGGTGTCCATGTATGGGTGACTGATGCTTACCTAAAGCCTTCATGTGAAATCATTTCAATTTCTTTGTACTGCTTGCTTTCTTAAATTCTTTTCTAAAAGAAATTGGCCAAAAAAAAAAAAAAAAAAAAAAAACAAAAAACGAAAACCTAAACCAAAACAACAACAAAGAAGAATGAAGTCAAAAACCAAATGAAAAAACTCAACATAGTGAATAAAAATTCTCCATAAAGAGCTGAAATTCCGGAACAGAAACTGTCTCAATTTCTGATAAATTAAGGGAGTAATGAAGAGATTAACTGCAGTGTCTAAGAAACTGAATGTGGTGAATCCAAATAATTGTTAGGGAAGCTTTACATACTTAGGAGCAGTGGTGGATGAAAGCTGGACAGGAGCCAGCAATGTGCCCTCACAGTACAGAAAGTCAACTGTATCCTGGACTGCATCAAAAGAAGCATGGCCAGCAGGGTGAGGGAGGTGATCCTGCCCCTCTACTCTGCACTGTGAGGCCTCACCTCACCTGGAGTACTGCGTCTGGATATGGAGTCCTCAGTACAGGAGAGATGTGGACCTGTTGGAGTGCATCCAGAGGAGGGCCAGAAAATGATTCAAGGGATGGAACACCTTTCCTATGAGGACAGGCTAAGAGAGCTGGGGCTGCTCAGCCTGGAGAAGAGAAGGCTCCAGGGAGACCTGAGAGCACCCTTTCAGTATCTAATGGGGTGCTGTAAGAAGGAGGAGGATAGACTCCTAAGGAGGTTCTGATAGGTTGTTCTGGTTGTGATAGGATAAGGGGAAAGGGTTTCAAACTAAAAAAGGAGAGATTTAGGCTGGATATAAGGAAAAACTTTTTTTTTTTATGGTGAGAGTAGTGAAGCACTGGAACGTTGCCCAGGAGAACTTCCACCACCTCTCTGCACAGCTTGGGGTGAGGAGGATGAAAGAAGGTGTTTTTTGTTTGCTTCTATTTTCTCACTGCTGTAGTCTGTTAATATTGGGCAATGAATTACATTAACCTCCCTATGCTATGTCTGTTTTGTCCGTGCTGGTAATTGGTGAGTGATCTTCCTGTCGTCATCTCAACCCTTCAGCACTTCTTATTGCACTTTCTTCCCCTGTTTGAGCGAAGGAGTGAGAAAGTGGTGTGTTGGACTTTAGTTAGCCATCAGTGTGAAACCACCACACCACATCTACAGCTGTCCTTGCTTTTTCATATACAAGATATCTGGAATACTGTTCACCAATTTCGCAAAAGTATCTGCGTGATGAAACAGCCGCCACAGTGGCATTGGGGCATCTGGAATATCAGTAGTATCAGTAATGCACATGTTGTATTTGGGGAGGTAGTAACAGTGTTATTAGGACCTTTATGATAAAGATAGGAATCAAGGGATTTCGTGTGCGCAGAGACCAGATGATACTGTCATATAGTTATTGTTATATTGTGTATCTGTCATATTTAGATGAATCAGTTCTTTCCCTCTTTCCATCCACTCCATGTTCCAAGTCAGAATGTCAGCCTAATCACAGAAACGCCCAGGTTGGAAGGAACTACAAGAATTGTGAATCTCTAACCCCCCCTGCTGCAGGCAGGGCCACCAACCTCCCCAGTAATACTGGACCAGGCTGCCCAGGGTGCCATCTGACCTGGTCTTGAACACCTCCAGGGATGGGGCATCCACAGCCTGTCTTGGCAGCCTGTTCCAGCACTTCACCACTCTCTCTGTAAAGAACTTTCCCCTGACACCCAACCTAAATCTTCCCTCCCTCAAAACCATTTCCTCTTGTCTTGCTGTTATCCCCTCCTATTTGTAGGCTCCCTTTAGTATACTGAAAGGCTGCAATGAGATCACCCCGCAGCCGCCTTCTCTCCAGGCTGAACAAGCCCAGCTCCCTCAGCCTGTCTTCGTAGAGGGGGAGGTGCTCCAGTCCCCTGATCATCTTTGTGGCTCTCCTCTGGACTCTCTCCAACAGCTCTGTCTTTCTTGTACTGGGGGCTTGAGAACTAGTCACATTGCTCTTGTGAGGCCCCATCTGGAGTAGAGTAGAGGACTGTCACCTCCCTGTCTTTGCTGGCCACCCCTCTTCTGATGGAGCCCAGGATACCATTTGCTTTTTGAGCTGCAAGAGCACACTGCTGACTCATGTTAAGTTTTTCGTCCATCAAGACCCCCAGGTCCTTCTCTGCAGGGCTGCTCCTTCCAGTCTATAAATGCCTGGGATTCCTCTGGCCCAAGTGCAAAACCTTGCACTTTGCTGTTTTGAACCTCATTAGGTTCACCCAGGCCCACCTTTCAAGCCTGTTGAGGTCCTTCTGAATGCCATCCCTTCCTTCCACCATGTCAACTGCACCACTCAGCTTGATGTCATCAGCAAACTTGCTGAGGGTGCACTCAATTCCATCATTGATAAAGATATTAAAGAGCGCTGGCCCCAAGACAGACCCCAGGGGGACATTGCTCGCAACCTCCACCTGGACATAGAACCATTGATGACCACCCTCTGTCTGTGGCATTTTAACCAGTTTCTTATCCATGGAGTGGTCCACCCATCAAATCCACATCCTTCCAATTTAGATATAAGGGTGTGGTGGGGAACCATGTCAAAGGCCTTGCTCAAGTTCAGGTAAATGACATTGGTCGCCTTTCCCTTGTCCACCAATGCCATCACTCCATCATAGAAGGCCACCAGATTGGTTAAGCATGACCTTTCCCTGGTGAAGCTGTGCTGGCTGTCTCAGATCATACGCTCCTTCCTCATGTGATCAAAAAAACCCCCCAAAAATATAGCATCTAAGAGGGAAAAAAAAAAAAGAGAGTCCTGAGAAAGGGATGAATCAGAGAAACAAATTGTTTTCTGTCTTTGTCTGTGTATGCATCTTAAGTGCACTTAAATTTTCTGTGGGAGTGTATCCTTGTGTGGTTGTTCCTCGTTTCTTTAGAAGCATGTATGGTTGCTATCATTTGTGGTTTTTTTTTTTTTTTTTTTTTTTTTAGAGTGCCAGAAGTAAAGATAATAAATGAACATTAGCATCATATAAATTCTTGTTTTCTTAAAATATTGAGTCAAAACATTTGATTGCTATTTTTCTCCAACAGATACCGCTCTCAGACTGAAGGAGTGGTATTTGTTAAATATATTTAATTGAACAATTAAATAAATTGAACAATAGTCTAATGAATCTTTCTGTATGTGAGTATTGGGGTAAAGGGGATAAAAGATAGATGTTGAAAACTGAGATGTCTTCATGGAGTTTGCTACATGAACTACTAGTAATGCAAAGAATATTTAAATTTGTTCTAACAAAAAGAGAAATCAAGATATGAGAAACTGAAATTACGAAGGCAGTTCGTACTATATTGATGTGTTGTTAGTCTATGAGAATGTTTTCATATGCATGACTAAACAGAAAGAGTACTCATGTTTTTAAGTTTTGTCATGTGAAACTTTTTTTCTGTAATCATATATATCAATTTGTACATTATCAAAGGATAAATATTATTTAGGAGGATTTTTATTTACTTTGATTCATAATCTTTTCATGTTATTCTATGTATACCGGTTTAGAGTTGAGATATCTGCAATGTAGCATGCAAGTATTTAAGGTGCTGGTGGATTACTCAGCATCATCAATTCCTATTGACATCTTCTCACCTTCAGGAAACAAAACTCTAAAATGGAATATGTTCCCAGTCATAATTGCTATGATGAGCAAGGCTAAGAAGAGGTGTCTTTTGAGCTTTCAGTCATCTCTTTCAATCATCTTCCAAACAACAACAAATGTGTATTTGTCTAATAAATGCTCAGTTTCTTTGTCTTTGAGGCTGTATAGTTGAACAAATACTCATTTGGTGAACATGTTTTGAAGGATCTACACAAATACAAGGTCTCCCGTACGTGCTTACTTGTGGCTCTTGAACAGAATTTAAGCTAGTTACACTTGTGGCTGTGGAGAATGAGTTTTAAAAAAAAGCAATAATGAGACAAAACAGGACTCCTGGATGGGAAGAGTAAGTTACTTGAACTCTGTCCCTAAATCTGATTTAACTATTTTCACTTGATGAAATAAAGCTGATTTTTGTTGTGTTGACTTTATTTTGATGAGGTTAATAATCTGGGATATAAAATGTTTCCAATACCTGATCTTGGAATCCCAAGTGTTACCTCTTAATCTCAGTTGCCAAATTCCACATGGATTTTGCCTTTTCTATGTGTGTATGTGACTGTGTTTGTGCATATGACACATACACGGTACAATCACTTGCAGATACTTGAGTGCAGGCGTACTACAAGACCATGTGTCAAAAGCATTAACCAGGAATTGAACTTTTCATTCCAATGGATTTAAGGACTTCTTTAAGTCAGACAAAGTAAATCAGATCTCCTCAGAACTTATTTTTGCAAAAATGGATAAGGATCTGGTAAGACTTTAAGCTGGGAGCCACCCAGTGTTCTAGTTTTTTGTGTGGTTGTTGTTGTCTTTTTCATCTCAGTAAGTCTCTTGCAAATGAATCCTAACCTGCTTTCTCAGCTATTTTTGTAGAAACAAGGGTGAAGGCTGTGTCATAGGAATGTGCTATCACTGCATAGGTGTTTTGTCACATTAAAAAGACTGTACACGTTGAGACAGGAGGAGGAAAAGAAAATCTTGCAATCTAATGTTTGTCACTATATTTGGTCGAGGTAAAATGTTAATCTGTCTAGGTGACCTATGACATCTGAGAAAAGCTTGGTTTCTTCTGGAAGTTTGTTCAGTATGGGAAATGTAACTTCCTTGATATAAACCTTCCATTGATGTCTAAACTCTGACCACATGGAGGATGTATAGTGTGTAATCAGAAGGACTTGCTTAACTCATTGAGCAGTAACTTGGTGAAAATTTATTAAGAACCACAAGTTTTCATTTGACCAAAAACACTTCCTATGTATAGAAATTAAAATTTGAGGTGAGGATTTGGGAATCTGATTATAATTAAAGGTAATGCAAATAATGAAGTGATATAGTAAGTGCTAAAATGTTGAGGACAGATCATACCTATAAACAGACCTGATCACATGGAAAAGATGGATGCACTCAAGCTATGGTAAGTTGAAGCTAGGTGAGTTTAAATGCAGGGCCAAACTTGATTAAACAATTGTAAAGAGTGTCCAATAAAGTCCTTTCGCTAATTGGGCTAAAGAAATCATTGGGTGTGTCATAGAATGGCCTGGGTTGAAAAGGAGCACAATGATCATCTAGTTTCAACCCCCCTGCTATGTGCAGGGTCGCCAACCACCAGATTAGGCTGCACAGAGCCACATCCAGCCTGGCCTTGAGTGTTTCCAGGGATGGGGCATCCACAACCTCCTTGGGCAACCTGTTCCAATGTGTCACCACCCTCTGTGCGAAAAACTTCCTCCTAATGTCTAACCTTAAACCTTCCCTGTCTCAGTTTAAAACCGTTCCCATGTCAGTGAGGTAATACTGGTAACAGCAAAGTGATATTACCTCTATGCATGTAGTAAAGAGGAATATTTAACCAGTGTAATCAGTTTTGAGTTCTGAAGTTAAAACACTTAAGCAGAAAACATGAGAAAATAGAATTCACAGTTCAACACAAATGTATGGGTCTGAGTTTAAAATTTCTGGGAGATGTAAGGTATGCTGCGCAGCAGATAATAGCAAGTGTTAGAAATAAGTTGATATGTTCTTTTAAATCAAAGAATTAGAACTCAGAATAGGAACTGCATGGAAAAAGTGTGCACCTTTTCATTTTGGAAAACATCTGACAGTGGCTGCTGGAAGAGGAGAGTGATCAGATGTGAAAGAAAAATAGAACTGATCATAAAGTGTTAGGGCTCCTTCACTGAATCTCCTTCACTGAATACATGCATAACTGTGTTGTAACAAGTAGATTATCACTTGCAGAATGCTTCCATAATCTCTTAAACTGGGATCGTTATATATCTAGCAAAAGGGAAGTGTCTGACTTCCTTCTACAACTTAAAAATATCTAAATAAAAAAAAGAGTCCTTCACTACTGAGGATTTTATTTTCCTTAAGTGTTAAATCAACAAGTTCTGAAAAATTCTGTTGGGATTAATTTCTTTTCCGTTTTCAGAATTTTTTTTCTGCAGCAGCAGCAGCAGAGGAGAATTGTTCCTCTTAAGATGTTATCAGGAGCGCGTGTACTCTGCTTGACAGACAGGGGGTTGTTTTTGGACTTCTTGATGCAAGATGAAGGTTGAATTAGCCATAAAATATCAGTGTCTCAATTGTTGCATATTTTATAGAAAAAGTGGTAGGATATTAACTGAATCATGTCACTGAGGAAAGTGACAGCTGTAACTATTTTGTGGAAAGCCCTGTTCTGTTAGCCCAGGAATGCTATTTTGGTTCAGATCCCTTGAGGGACTTTAATGGGAAGCAGAACTCAGGTTTGATTCTAATAGCTTTTTGTTTGACATTGTTTCTGATCTGTTTAAGCCTGTCAAGGATGAGATGGTGGTAGGCATGAGTAGAAGTGGGGCTCTAGGCCACAGGGAGCTGCAGCACCACTTACAATGGCTTCTGTAGGGATGAAGTTTCAGCAGAGGTAAGAATGAAGTAAATGTTTTTTCTACATTTCCTGTTTTGGGTTTAAAAATATGTTCCACTAAAAAGCCTTTTGGATCATTTCATTATGTTTAGAGTACTATTAAATACCGAGAAATGTGTCACAAAGAACAAAGATTTTTTTGTTGATATTTTGAAACTTGTCAGGAATTAGGAAATCTGTGATGTACAAGCAGGAATAGGGAGGCTGGTTTTTTTTTTTTTTTTTTTTTTTTTCAGTGTCACAGAATTATGTATGTCCAGTCATTCACAAAAACATTGCCTCATTTATTTGGAAAACATCAGAGATGTGAAAATACTATGATTTAAAATTTCACTGTTTCACTTTTTGGTTTCCCCAACCTTAACACTGAACATTACTGAAAGTTTCCAATCTTGTTCATTCTGTCACTAGTGTGGGCTTTATTGATCAAATGTCTGTGGAAGTAAACAGTCACTTAAGGTTGACAATGAAGTAGTTAGCTGATGTCACAAGATGCTAATTTATTTCTGGAATATGCTAAATGACTTTAACTCACTCTCCAGCTACCAGCAAGAGCTCAAAAAGCTGTCTGCAGACAGAAAATCCTGAGAACCCTGCCAGGTAGAGCTATAACACAGGGAAACTGCATAAAATATCAATGCAATCTGGAAAGAAATTAGTAAGATAATTACTTTCTAGGAATTTAATTTATATTCAGGAAAATTGGAACCATGAAATGTTGCCTTAATATACTGACAAGTATTAAATGTCCAGATATGAAAGTATGGCTTTAACCACGTATTGTGTCATCAGAACCTGTCCAAGATTTACTAAAATGCAAGGGAAGAAAAAACAAGCATGGAAGCTGAAGAAGGAAACAGTTGAACACTAAAACAATGGGGAGAAGAATATATTTTGAAGATGCCCCTAAGCCAGGTTCTTACTGTACTTAAGATCTGTGGCTATGTGTGCAATCCATTGTCTTTTCTGTCACTACTTCCTATATCAATGTCAGCAAAGGGAGAATCATGTTCATTGTGTATATCCTGAGAAATTTCTGTCTTAACTCCTAAAACAGAGATCTGCAGTGACATGCAGGCCATGTTTACATGGACAGATTTGGACAGCTATGCTTCTGTTCCATCTGTGCTCTTAGACAGCTGGGTGCAAGCCAACAGCACGTGTTATTGCAGTGCTAATCCTAAAATAATAAACCAAGGTGGCATGGATCTGTACTTTTTGAACTGGAGCTGGCTTATATCCAGCTAGTTCTGACCTCACATGAACAGTGATGGCACCTGCTAATATGGATATTCTTGCACAGTCACACAGGATTTTGTGCAGCTTTGCATTCCCGGGATGTACATATTTGATATTACCATTTGTTTCTTTCTATCTATCTGATGTAGAATTTAAGTGGAAAATTAGCTCTACAAAAAAGAAAACCACTAACACTGTGTTGACAATAACTCTCAGCTAATTTTAAACTTTTTATGCATTTTACTTGATGTTAAGTATGGTGCATTTTATCTCATCAGCGGCTCTTAATCATTCTCTCAGTGAAGGAAAGAGGAGGAGAAAGATCAATAAGCCGTTGGTTATCTTGAATTGTCAATGAACAGCATATTTCTAGCTCAGATTATTTCAATAGATGTATTTTTTGAAGATGGCTCTTGAATATGTGCACATAAAGACTGCAGATTTGGTTTCTTTTTAAAAAGTTGTCTGTTAGTAATATTTCTTTAAATGATAGGCTGATAGAATTGGTGATAAGTAAGGAGGCAGTTTAATCAAGACACATAACACAGCTGCTTGCTTTCATCTTCTCTGATGTGTGGATACAGAGTAATTTTTCTCAGCCAGCTCTGAACTGTGACCTATTGGGTAAAATTATGGCTTTCAGACGTGAGACCCTTCTGATCACAAGGACCTGTCACTACTGAGCTTTATTGATAATCTTACAGTGTTTAAAAGGAGTAAAACTAAAAAATGAACAGGTAATCAAATAACCAGTTGAGTATGTGAGTTGGTTTACAATTTACTCTCCATATTTCTCTACAAGTGTTAAATGAAGCTAGCCCAGGAGCAGCAAGATAGAAGGAAACTTTCAGGGTATTTATGGACCTCTATTTCCACAGAGAAGGAAAATGTGGGTGAGAACAGCAAGATGATGCAGTGCTGTGTTGCAGGGAGTCATGGCACTAGGTAAGGGGGTGATTCAGGGCTGAGGAAGATGCAAGTTGCAGCACATACTGCCTTGGTGCAGATTACCTGGCTATAGGAGCCAGTGGCACTGAGGCTCAATATGAGCGACAGACTAGTAGCCAGTACTGGGAAAGAACTGTCTCTCTAAGCCTTGTTGCAAGATGAAGCTCCAGTACACTGGGAACAGTTTGGAACATGAAGATTTAGTTTGCAATTTCCAGGGAAACAAACTGGAACACAGTAAGTAGCTCTGTGAGTTTTATCCGGCATTAGTTGATGGTTGGTAGGCTTGAGTGGCCCTGCTAAGTAAGGAATTTTTTTTTAAAGGACTGTCATAGTTCTTTAATTATTTGACATACATACTTTTCTCAAGAGTGGTTTCTAATGTACTGCTTATGCAGATGTTGCTTATTGTGATGAAGCAACAGATGAAGCCTATATTTGTCTAAATAAACATGCGCCCGATATACAGTGAAACATAATACCAACTGCAATTGGGGGTATCTGGTAAAACTGGAACAATCCTAGCATTTTATAAGTATAGGGCTTGCAGGCAGCATGACAAGGAGTGAATGGTAGGGCTGTTGGCTAACAAACCAGCTAATCTTTGAATTGCTCTTTCAGAACCAGTATGAGTCCCCCTAGTAATACACTGAATAAAAATTTCACTTTTGTCTTACAGTAAGCAATACGTAAGCTGAATTATTTCTAAACAGATGCTAATAAACTTGAGATGATCAGAAAAGGTTGAATAGCATGGTGAAAGGTTAGACCAGGCTTCTAAATGAATACAGATTAAAGGGATTTAGGTCTTTTTATTTAGAGAGAACAGCAAAATGTGAGATCATAGAAATAGTTTGAAACCATGACGGTTTCAAATGAGACTGGAAAGCTTGTTCTAAGCTTATAATAAAAGAACTAGTGAACATGCAGTGAAACTATGTTGCAGTAAATTTACTGTAGATATATTTGAAAAAGTCTTGCCTTTAAATGAAATAGCTAATGTGAAATTTATTTCTATAAGGAAATTTAGTCAAGGAATTTTAATGGAATTTCAATAGAATTGGAATGGATCTGTGAAGAGCTACAGCAAAGGCAATTAAACCAAGAGTAGATGAGTAGTTAAGCAGAACTGGGTGGCAGGGCAAGCCAAATGCTCTCTCTGCTTTCTGAATTATAATGGTTATGTGTAAGAAAAAGTAATCTCCAATAAAATCAAATGATTGCTCACACTCAGTGTCTTCCTTTCTTCTGAAATAGAATACATGTTCTCAGGGTGTGGGTAGAATAGTTAATGAGACGGTGCTCTCTTTATCTCCCTTTCTGTAGAAAAATGTGAAAATGCACAGTTATAGTCTTGGAATTTCATAATTTTCCAGTGTTAACTAGACTAGAAATTTCATTCCAGAGGTAAGAAAGGTCAATTAGACCATACAGAGTCTCAAATCATCCTAATATGATCATCCTTAGTGCAAGTCTTCTGAAAGCCAGAGACCTGTCTTTGGTTGCAAATACTAAATACAAATTTTATTTTTCTGAAATATGCAAAATGCATGACCTAGGCTGCTTTTTCCCTACAGATATAAAGCTGTTGATGATGTGTATTTTGAACTGACCAAGTTGGTTTTGTGCAAGTGAATACACCAAAACATCATCAGAACTAGGATTGTTCTAGAAATCCAAAGAAACTGTATATCCAGGTGTTGAAAAACTTTGAGTAATGATAGAGCTATGAGCAGCAGAGACAAAACTTAAAAGAAAGGTCTCTACTAACTTCAAATTAGTATTTCAAACTTCATAAGAAAATCATTTTTCTGTGGGGAAAAAAATAAAACTACTCTGAGTTCATATTTTCTGGTTTGAATTATGCTGCATTTGAGAAAGTTAATAAAATAAATTGACAGATGGTAATATTCTAGCCTCATCTCTGCAATACTGATCAACTAACTCAGTTTTTATACGATTAATTAAATATATATAAGAATTAATATAGTCACAAGTAAAGATGCAAATGCAAACCTTTTGTAGGTTAGGTTGGAATCCTACTCACCAGATCTTACTATTTTGTAGTAATTTTCCCCAAATTACAAATTATTTCAGAAATACGAATTCAAGGATGTGATTAACATTTATGAAACATGCCTTGTACTATAAAAGAAGTAGCCTTTACAAATCTTGCCCACCTTTGGCTACAGTATTTAGTAATTTCTCTGAGCTTGCATTATTCAGTAATTGAGACTCATCAATAGGGTAGAGTCACTGTGGAATAGAAAACATAATATCAGCTGTTACTATGGAACTCCAATCAGCCCAGTTTTCAGATGAAGAAACACTTTGAGATGAACTACTGTTCACATTGGTGTTTTTCTAACGCATTTTATATTTGTATCAGCGGATGAAAGACTCATTCAGACACAAGCAATTTATTTAAGTGTTGAGTCCAATATGTCTATTAAAGCTTAGTTTGTGTGCAGACATTGACTGTGAGTCTTTTGGGACTTCAGGAGTGTTGAAGAGCTAGGCACCTGCTTGTCATTTGTGCCCTGAAAATGGTAAGTGTGTATCATATGGCTATATTTGTACTAGGTATGTTCCTTCAGTTCTACGACTGAGCAATTTGGATAATCTTTTTCTTGCTTTTTCTTGCTTTTTTTTTTTTTTCTCTCCTTAGTTTGTGTAGAAGCACAGTCAAAGAGGATGTTTCATTGATTTTATTTGTCTTTGATGTTTCAGTGCTATCCTCTTTTTTTAAGAAAACCTTGCTGTTGGTACTTTGAATTGTAGTACAAAAGCAACAACACAGCTGTGTTTGGCAGAAGTTCACAATGGAAGGAAGGAGATTTTTTTTCCCTTCAAAGCAAATTAATTTTTAGTAAATATGACTTATGAATTTTGAATTTGATTATTCCTGCTGTTACTCTTTAGAATTTAAAAGATTAATTGAAAATTCCTTTTTTTAAACTTTACTTGAAGGGGGCACAAACCCGCATTCATTAGCTATATTATTTCTGACACTAAAGCGCAGTAGGATCTAGAAGGAGACTGAGCAGATATTTCTTGTTTTCTGTCATCACTTGAGAATATCTGAAAGCTGTTTTCAGAAAAGACAGAAGTACTACAAGACCCAGGCTAGCACTCTAACTCACCCTAAGGCATCCCAATTAACAAAAGTTACTGTCCCCATTATGAAAGTCATTGCCTGTGAGTATCATTGGACTTAGAAGTGTTCACTGGGAGACATCCTGATTAAGGAGAACTCCTAAGTGTGTATCCTAATTAAATAGTGCATCTAATAATAGACATTGTAACAGGTCACTGGCTGGATGACAGGATATTCCCACTGAGCAGGAATCTTGAAATTTGGTTTATTCATTTATTGTGAGCTGTTGAGAAAAAAAACAAGATCACCTGTGTAAGGAATTTTACATTTTTCTGAAAACATTTAAATTATTTTATTTGGCTTACTGCATTCACATAACTGTAGTGTAATTAGAAGATTCCAAATCAGAGATTAATTACAACATATATTAGTAATAGCAATTGGATTTCAGTCAAGCAAATTTCCAAAAATTGTTGAATCAACAATAAAAATATGGTAGTAAGTGTATAGAAAGGATAGCCTCTACTGAAACTACATTATGACAAGTGACAAGTATATTGTATATGTCAGGTAATAAAATCTTGCTTTCCTATATTTATAGAACTACAAAATAAAGTTTATTTGTGGGAAAATTACTGACCATTCAGAGCAAGGGCAGTCTCTATGTTCTGCAACTTTGATGAGATGTAACAGCTGTATTTCTGCCAGCTTATGAGCAGTGAGGGAGACTATGGTTCAGCTGATGACAGGAACGTGCTGGAAACCAGGAGCATCCTCAGCTTTCACGGTCCAAGGAGAGTTTTACAGGCGGATAGTGGGGGCTGGGAACTGCACAGAATTCCCTATCCCTTTCAATGCCATTGAACAGTCTGAAGTCAAACCTGACATCAGACAGCTGTCAGTGAGCTGGTAATAGGTGGGGTCTTGTGAGTCAGAGACATGTGATCTTTTTTAATAATCTTATAAGAAAAAAGTCTTGATAGATCCAACCAAAGCTCAGTCTAACGGGATGGGAAGTAGTAGTGGGGAAGTTTCTTTGCTTTTCCAGAGCTAGCACTTGAAATAGTTGCTTGAAAATGAACAAGTGGGAAGAGGGCAGATAGAATAATGGAAAAATCTGGGTTGGAAGGAACCTCAGAGATCACTAGTCCAAAATTTTGTGATAAAAATGTTGCCTAGGCATGATCATCTTAACACCTTGTCTAGCTGAACCTTAAGAGTCTAAAATATGGGAGAATTCACCACAAAAGTTGTAGAAGTTTTAAGAGCATTTCAAGGGCAGAGCAGTAATGGAAGAAGAAGTTGTTAAGAAAGATGTAAGAAGTGGTTAAATATTGAAATGTAGAAGCTGTGATTTGAAGTAATAAAAAAGAAGCAACGAAGAAGCACAGCAAACTGTATGATTGTCAGTCCTATTTTTACATAGATATTTCAAATTTATTTTGTTTTTTAAAAAAAGTCTCAGGTGAAGAAACAAGGTTGCAAAGCAATACTTAGGATATACAATAAAAAGAAGTCCCAAACTATTGAAAAAACAGCTGTGAGGGGAATACTGAGATGCAATGGTAAAGAGGGGAAGAACATTTAGCGTGTAGTGTACAATGTCCATAGTATACGTAGCAGAATTTTCTGTAGTAACACCTTTTATTTTTACTATTTTGTTTTCCTTTGTGCTTTTCTTCTCAAGATCTCACTTTTATGTGGATTTATGGATCTGTTCAAAGAATTTTCACTTTAAATACTGATATTTAACATTCTGGTCCTTGGTAATTCAAGTGTGTGTTGCCATTTCGTGAACCGAAGGAACATAATTACATTTGCAGTTCCTGGTGATTAGAGTAAAAGATAACAACAAAAAATTCAAATTCAGAAACTAAGTTATAAAAATCTTTTTTTTTTTTTTTGTATGTGTATGCCCACTTCTATCTCTTTTTTGCTCCAGCTTCTCCCATACTTGGGTGGTCAGGGAGATTAAGAAGAAACAACATTTTTAGGCATGAAAATTGGCAAATCTTGCCCTCATGCTTGCATGTGCATCTTTAAGTATGAACATTTCACATTTTGCACCTTCCTTGTAACATATATATGAGAGCAAATAATTACGTTTACATAAACGCAGGGGAGGAAAAAATGCTCTTGTAGAGATATAAATATACATAATATACCATATGAGTGCCTTTATGTGTTCATGTGTTTAACATGAGATCACTCCGTCTTCTGTTCCTCTTGTTCCTCTTATGAAACTATTTCACACTTATTTTCTTCATATTATATTTTCTGACATTGTTTTCTATATTACTGCTACTGTTGGAATACTCAACATAATACCTGTGGATCCTTTCTCTGTAATTCTAGATAGTTGAAATAATCACACCTTTTTTGATTGTCAGTAGGGAATTTAGAGAATTTGTAGTAATTTACCTTAACCCCATACATGAGATTTTTTTTTTTTTTTTTAAATAAAATTGAAGATTAGATACAGTGCTTTTTAAAAACAGATTCAGAATGTGGTCTGATTCAAGATTTTGTTTTGGACTGGGTTACAGATTCTAATGTGCTCAGACACTATGTTTTGCAGAGGATTTGTAGAAACATTTAATCCATATTGATTACAGTTGCATCTGAAAGCCCTTATTCTTCCCACCTGATTTTGTATACTCTTACCTGTCTCTTTATGAGTGGGAAAGATTCTCTTTCTGGTTTTAAATGGTTTGAGATGCTTGTGAACAATGCCTGTTATTTTTGCACTGTTAATGAAGAGAAAAGATTGATAAGGGGCTTAATGTAGGTATCTAATTTGTTACATACTTTAAGCTAGACTGAATGGTCTTTGTCCCTGCCTAAACAAATGACCTTTAGTCTGAATGGTCTAAAGGAGTAAAAGAGAAGTAAAGAAATCAAGATTGAGGTAAAGGAATATCTGACTGGCAAAGATTTACAGATTTTATTGAGAGCATAAGCAAGCCAATTGCCCACTATGTGGTAAAATAGCCATAAATGTAATGGAAGATCATTTTTCAGAGTTATGTTAGTTACAGAGTTGTGCTAAGAATGTCTTTGTGGTATTTGAAATGCTTGTAGTTAGACTAATTGATCATTCTCTTTCTATCATCTCATTCCTATCAATTAATTGAGCTATACACATTTAGCTCTTTTAGGAAATAAATTTTTTGTGCTGCTGTTATTGTTCTTCCTTCATAAATATCTTGAATGTAGCAAGAAAGCTATTGTGTTTTAGTTTTTTCCTTTCCGTTTCATTTTTTCCTTTTCCATTAGTCTTTTGTGGGATAAGGCAAAGAAAAATATTATTACATCCAAGTCATTATCTGACATAAAAAGGGAGTTTCCTCATTGTACTGATATACTTATAGTTGAAAAGGACCTTAAAGATCATCTAGTTTCAACCGCCCTGCTGTGGGGAGGGTTGCCAACCACTAGACCAGACTGCCCATGGATAATATGCTGCATGAGATGGGTTTGATCTTCTACTGAGAACTACACTCTGCATGAAAATGAATAAATAAATAAAATACAATCGAAGAGACATGTGGTAATGTCTAATATTATTTTCCAGAAACAAAAGTCTGTAGGTATAATGAGCAATTAGGCTGAGACTATTCAAAAGATAGGATATAGTATAAATTCTACTGCCCTTTTAGCCTGCAAAGATCAGCAGAAAATTTTCTTGTGCACTTTTCTTTTTTCTCTAATGGGAAAAGCTAAGCAGTGAACACATTGCAGTTCATGACGCGATGAGATATTCCCTGGAATACTCTTAAATTAAGTGCTACTGGTTTGAGAATCAACAGAACATCTTTACTAGAGTATCTGAAGTAGCCAAATTAAATTTTAATCTTTGATCAACCCATCTTTAATCTGATCATTTCGGTAATTGAAAATCTAACATTTAATTATAGAGGCTTACATTAAAGTATTGAATACCAAAGGGTTCTACTGATCTTTTCTAGGCAGCTTCTTTTGCAGCTGTCATCAGAGAACTTTTGTTAGCTTCTCTGATTCCATAAAGCAGGCAATTTGTCCATGAATCTTTATGCACAAAAATTGCTGCCTTTTTTATAAAAAAAACTTTTTAGCCTTGTATTTAGTCATTGTAACCTGAAAATAGAGCTAGAATACAGTAATGACTACGTTTTATATGGCAGATATTAGGAGTAACTAAAAGAAATTACTCTTTACCAAAGAATTCTTAATCAGTCTTGTAAAGCAATAAAAGAAAAAAAAAAAAGGGAAGTGGGATGGGATGACTGTATTTGTGGTTGGATGTCTGTTTACATCTATTTAGAGGAAGATGTTGCAAGAGAGGGCTACTGTTAAATCTCAAGAGATGTCATACTAAGTTGCATTTCACCCAATGGAAAAAAGGGCATAATTGCAATGAACTCAGATTGAGCTGGGGTACTGCAAATAATGTAAATAGTTGTATACCTTTGCCTCACTGCTACTATGAGAACAGTACAAAAACTTGCATCATGTGTTTGGATTGAGTTATTATCGTTGTGCCATTGTAGAAACAGCTGCAGTGACAGATCAGACAATGCAGTGAACATGCAAGTGTTGCTTGTGGGCATGTGTGCGGGTGGTGAGGTCCTCTGCTGGAGCTCAGTTTGTGCTGTCGCTGCTGTGTTGCATCTTGCTCCCTGGGATACGAGATTTTCAGACGCTCAGATTTCTTCGGGCTACTTGCCTCCTCATGGTCATGTGTATGCTTTCAACACTCTTCTAGTACATCTCAGATGTTTCTGGCATCAAAATGTGTAGCAAAAGGTATGAAAACAATCAATGCATAGAAGAGAGATGTCTAAGTCACTTTGTATAAGTCAGTTCTGCTTTCATGAATATGTTAATGAGATCTTGCTATTATGAATAACAATAATATTAAGGAGTGTTGTGTCGGGTAATGTTTCTGGCAGGATGATCTTTATGCTTACTTCTTTTCACCAGAGATGTGTTATTTTTACGTGTTTCTAAAACCCACACAGAAAAGGGCTGTAGAAGGCAAATTCCTTGTCAGTTGTACTATGATTATATCTAATGTTACTTTTTTTTCCTTCTTTCTCTCGCTCTCTGCTTTAAAAGTATCAGTTCCCTGGGGGCACACATTCTGCTAATAGGTGTTGAAAGAATGAAATGGGCTCTAGAGATGAGCTCAGATAATAATTTAATGTAGTAAACTTTTTTTAGTCCAAGCATTGAAGTTTTCTGTCTCTCCTGCACATTCTAGATTACTATGGATAGAAAACACCACAGAAGTTATTTTGTCCATCTCACTCACACTAAGATTGACAAGACCTATAACACTTCAAGGTGGATTTCTGTTTCTACTCTTAGGTGCCTCTAATAACAGAAATGTCACAGCACCCCCAAGCACCTGGTTTGAATGTTGTAGCTGCCCTGGTTGTGTGAATGCTTTTCCTGTTTCTAACCTGAGTTTTTCTTGCTGCAATTTAATCACATTACTTTGTGTCCTTTATAACATGGGTGCAAAGAACATATCCATCTTTTATATATTTTATTTAATACTGCATTACCATTG